>NC_135235.1:404790578-405990578 GCF_051348905.1 Ranitomeya variabilis | reverse complement strand
ACTCCTGGTTAGGACTCCTTCATGCGTGCTGCCTGTAGCAGTAAGCCTCAGAGACTATCAGGCCTCCACTTCCTTGGATTCAACTACCCACGTTGCTATCCTTACATTTTTCTGACAATGGTAGTCTACAAAACTGATATTTGTGCCGCCTGAGTGTGGCTCATCATGAAAGTAGGTAGAGGTGTTGCATGTGGTATCAGGGCTCCCAGTGAAGGGGGCCTACACCGATCCCTCACCCACCTCGTCTTAGGCTTCTTTCACACTAGCGTCGGGCTCGGCCCGTCGCAGTGCGTCGGGCCGAGGTTACCGACGCTAGCGTTGTATACGCCGCACAACGGGGGCAGCGGATGCATTTTTCCAGCGCATCCGCCGCCCCATTGTGAGGTGTGGGGAGGTGGGGGCGGAGTTCCGGCCGCGCATGCGCGGTCGGAAAAAGCGGACCATCGGCAGCAAAAAACGTTACATGTAGCGTTTTTTTGTGCCGACGGTCCGCCAAAGCACAATGCATCCGTCGCACGACGGATGCGACGTGTGTCAATCCGTCGCAATGCGTCGCTAATGCAAGTCAATGGAGAAAAAACGCATCCTGCAAGCACTTTTGCGTCCCAGGCCCCTCATGCCTGGCTGATTGCTGCAGTGCCATGCTACAATTTGTACTGTCTTTGAATTGAGGCCACTTTTCTAGTGCTTGTCTCTGTGTTTTGGCAGCATTGGAGGTCGTTCTAAGGTGTTGTGCATGCATTTGTTTTTGCCTCCCATTGACTATAATGGTGTTTGGCTATGTTCGACTAATATTCGACAAATTAATCGGTGAATATTGTAGATAATCCAAAACGAATATTGAAATATTCGCTCATCTCTGTCCCTGACCCAATGATGTCAGTGTGTACCTCCTCTTTTTTGGCCATTTAAACCCTGTCTGTTGTACAGCTAACATACATGCCTGGCCTGAGGAAGATATCTGTCCGATGTTGAAATGTGTAGCCCTTATTATTTTCAGAAATTCTTCTGCCTGTCTGTCACATTCAGCAGTGCTTTATCACTATCTTTTTTTAGTTTAATTTTTATACTATTTACATCAATAGAATGAGATGTTATATCATTAAAGAGGCTCTGTAAACTGAATACACTAATCTGCGTAAATGCAGCATGTTATAGCTATTGGTCCATACTCCAAAACCACACAAAAATGCAATTGTGCTATTTGTCTAATAGGATTCATAAATATATGCACACAAAATGTCTTTTATAGGTGTTAGCTCTGAAAAAGTCCATAAAAAGTGTATAAAAAATACTAAAAAGAATGAACAAATGCATCACCATGTCAAAATTACTTGTTTTTAGTGATGAGCGAGCGTGCTCGGATAAGCTGTTATCTGAGCATGCTCGAGTGCTAACAGAGTATCTTTGGCGTGCTTGAATACTATGTTTGAATTGACGTCGCTGCATGTCTCATGGCTTTTCTATAGCTGCCAATAACATATGCAGGGATTTCCTGTTAGGCAATCCCTGCATGTGTTGTGGCTGTCAAATTGCCGTGTAATATCCATCCACAGCGATTCGGGCATAGTATTCAAGTACGATGAAGATACTCTGTTAGCACCCGAGCGTGCTCAGATAACATCTTATCCGGGCACGCTCGCTCATCACTACTTGCTTTGCATATTCAGCTTTTTTCAGCTTCTTTTATTGCTTCAGGTTTCCATGAACGTGAAGTAGGTAAAAGAAGTGACTTCACCATTTTCATTAATTTATACATACAAGTTTAAAAAAAAAAAAAAAAAAGATGCCCAAGTCTAAGTTAGCGCATAAACGATCAAAAAAACGCCAAAGAAGACACTTCAGGAAAAACACTGCCAACGGTTTCCTGAAACATCTTCCTGAAGCAAAATCTGCGAGAATACGTGCGTTTAAAGATGCTGTATGCACATATTCCAAAAATAAGGGCATACACATGAGTATAGGCTTTGTTATTTTATTGATGCCATGCGAGGGGTATGAGAAGAAGTTATCCGAGTAGTAGATGGCAGTTGCTGCTCATAGAGTTCGATGGAGAGGGGAAGTAGGAGAAGCTACAGGCAGTCCAAAATTGGTACCCTGCTAATCAATCATACCATCAGCAACATGGAAAATAGTAATGTTGGTGTTACTGAGCTTGCTATTACGGTGCCAGATTTTGCAACTCAAGACAAATATGCTCACTTGATGTTTTGACATATGTACTTTGGCTTTTGTCTGAGGGCATCAAAACAGTTTGTCCCAACCTTAGTAATATATTACAAATTGTTGGCATATGCAACAGATTAGGACTTATTATAAGTGAAAGGAGGACTTTATACTAACCAGACAGCAGATGGCGATAGTGTGTAAAGTTATATACTTGCTGTAATGTGGGGAGGGAAGCTCGCAATTGTTGGTTGTTTTTCTTACTTCCTGTTTTTCTTCTTCTTCTTGAATGTGTTGTCTTCAGTGCACGGACTGTGTGACACTGAATTGTATCTCATGTTTATCCAGTATGAAGTAAATACTGTTTACTCAAGATATCTTGCTGATTGAAGCTCTCCTAAGTACAGCGGTGACTGCAAGAAGACGCACTCTGCAACACAAATTGCATTACCAACCTGTCTTAGGGTATGTGCACACGTCCGGATTTCTTGCAGAAATTTCCTGAAGAAAACCGGAAATTTTCTGCAAGAAATCCGCATTTTTTTGCATTTTTTTCCCGTTTTTTTCGCATTTTTTTAGCATTTTGCAAGCGAAATTAGCTTGCAGAATGCTAAAGTTTTCCAAGCGATCTGTAGCATCGCTTGGAAAACTGACAGGTTGGTCACACTTGTCAAACATAGTGTTTGACAAGTGTGACCAACTTTTTACTATAGATGCTGCCTATGCAGCATCTATAGTAAAAGATAGAATGTTTAAAAATAATAAAAAATAATAAAAAAAATGGTTATACTCACCTGCAGACAGCGGATCTCCTCAGCGGCGTCCGTTCCTATAGATGCTGTGTGTGTGCAGGACCTTCCATGACGTCGCGGTCACGTGAGCGGTCACATGACCGGTCTCGCGACCAATCACAAGACCGCGACATCATCGCAGGTCCTTCACCGCACACCAGCTATAGGAACCGAAGCGGCAGCATGCACCGGAGAGGTGGGAAGACTCCGGAGGCCATCGAAGGTGAGTATATGACTATTTTTTATTTTAATTCTTTTTTTTTTTACCAATTATATGGTGCCCAGTCCGTGGAGGAGAGTCTCCTCTCCTCCACCCTGGGTGCCAACCGCACATAATCTGCTTACTTCCCGCATGGTGTGCACAGCCCCGTGCGGGAAGTAAGCAGATCAATGCACTCCTAGGTGTGTGGAATCCCCGCAATTCCACATTTTTAATGAACATGTTGCTTTTTTTTCCGCGATGCGTTTTTTTGCGGAAAAAAATGCAACATTTGCACAAAAAATACGGAATACACTGTAAATAATAGGAGGCATATGTTAGCGCTTTTTTTGCATTTTTATCACGTTTTATAGCGAAAAAAACGCGAAAAAAACACGAAAAATACTTAACGTGTGCACATGGCCTTCCATTTGCACCAGGAATACATAATGATTAAATTACAGTACTAGCTAATGTGTTATTTTCATTAACCTGCCTAAATTACTCCTATGGGACTATCAATGATCCACAACTTACAGGGGCTCAACCTTAACTGACCTCCTATGTTCCGGACTGCAGCCCCTTTACTGCTGAAGCCAAGATGTTACAACACAACCTAAGTTTTGGCAACCATCTACATCTGGCACCAGAACAAAAGATCACATTGTCCCTTACGTCAACAGGTGGAAAGACAGTGCTCCCAAACCACCACATTACAGAGAAGACAGCAGACACGGATTCAGCGTTACTCAGGTAAGCCAGATAGAGCTTATGGTGGTCCATCTGTAGTGTCCCAAGGCTGCGGTTCAGGAATGATAAACTATACAGAGTGTCAAAGGCTTTTTTTTTTTTTAGAGTTTTGCTAATTATTGAAATTCTTCTAGGGGACATGCTATTCCATATATAAAACACTTTAAAGGGACTCTGTCACCCCCTCCAGCCGTTAGAAACTAAAAGAGCCACCTTGTGCAGCAGTAATGCTGCATTTTGATAAGGTGGCTCTTTTAGTTATTGGTGCAGTCAAAGCAGAAATAAAGCGTTTTATAATTTCGCAAAAATACCTGTCTTTAGCCCTGGAGGCAGTTCTTAACCCCCCTGCTGCACAAGCCACACGCAGTAATCGCTGCCCGTCTGACCTCAGATGCAGTCTCGCAGACTGCGCCTGTGTGGCCACCCAGCTTGTGAATCCCAGCCCCGCACTGTGCATAATGCATAACACACTGCGGGGCTGGGATTCACAAGCTGGGTTGCCGCACACGATCACTGCGCCTGCCCCAGGCAGAACAAAACAGCGCAGGCGCCGGATTTGATTTGAAAACAGCGCGGAGGGGGCGGCGCCCGGCGCCGACGAAGCCTTGAGTGACGGCAGTGTGGCGTGTGCAGCAGGGGGGTTAAGACCTGCCTCCAGGGCTAAAGACAGGTATTTTTGCGAAATTATAAAACGCTTTATTTCAGCTTTGACTGCACCAATAACTAAAAAAGCCACCTTGTCAGAATGCAGCATTACTGCTGCACAAGGTGGGTCTTTTAGTTTCTAACAACTGGAGGGGGTGACAGAGTCCCTTTAATATCTTTGTATTAGTTGCATTATGCCTGTCAGTTTGAGGTTCGTTACACACTGCATTTATAGCCACGGTTTCTTTAAAAAATATTGCTCTCAGTGTGAAAAACAAGATAATCTTGCAGTTATGATGCCTTTTAATGACTAACAAAAATAAAATAAATGTTGTTACAAAGCAAGTTTTCGGGACTTCTTAGGTCCCTTCCTCAGGCATACCATACAAGTTCCTGAGGAAGGGACCTAAGAAGTCCCGAAAGCTTGCTTTGTAACATCATTGTCACAATGAGAGCATTATTTTTTCAACCCCTTTTTTTCTTATATATTTTATATATATATTTTTACAATTTAGTAAAAACTTTTTTCCTTTGTCCCACTCTGGGACTTTCATTTTTTTCAGGCTGATCGCTTGTATAGCATAGAGATGCAGGAGCATCCCTTTGCAATGCAAACTGTCAGCAATTCACTGACAGGCAAAGTTGCTGATCATGCACTGAGCATGATCAAGCAAGTTTGCTAGCTCTGGTGACCTGGATGTCGTCAACGATTGGGACCCCGCGATGACAACGCAAGGTCTCCGATCCAAGGGCAGAGGGGTTGTCTTCCCTTTTCCATGCTCCCGAAATGCTTTGATCGAGTTTGATCGCAGCATTTAGGAGGTCAAAGTGTCAGGAGCGGTGCGGGTGTCATCTGTCAAAGTCAGCTGACACCTGGTGGCGATCACGCACGCACAGCCTCTGTGCACACAAAAGAGCCGGGATGTATCCATACTTCCAGGTCAATAAGGCTCAGATCACAAGGACATATAGCTGTGTCTCAGGTTGGAAAGGGGTTAAGCGCGTTATGAATCCAATTAACAGTTGCCTTGTCCATTACATACTTGATCATTTTTTCAATAAGGATGGCATGAGATATTTTGTCAAATGCTTTGCTGAAGTCAAGATATACTATATTTACTGTTTTCCGTGATCCACTCAGTCAGGGCTTCTGAGAAGAAAATTAAGTTAGCCTGACATGACTTGTAAGTTACAAATCCATGCTGACTCTGGTTAATCATTTCATTGTCATCCAGGTACTTGCGTACATGTTGTTTAATAATTTGTTCAAAGATCTTTCCTGGTATAGAAGTCAGACTCACCAGCCTATAGTTCCCTGGGTCCACCTTCTTTTAGAAGATAGGGACATTTTCTCTTCTCCATACTCCTGGGACTTCTCCTGTTCTTCAAGGAGGGTTAGCAAAGCTAAGTCCCTTACAATAAAATCCTAACAATTGAGCTAATTTTGTATATGACAGCCCCTCCACTCAAAACATCAGACTGGTGAACGAGAGGCCTCTCAGCAGTCAAATCCACCAATCGACTAGTTATCAGCTATCCGGTGCAAAGGTTATATCTTGTAGTACTTCAAATACACCTTTGAAATGCACCAAATTCCTCTCACCTAGTGGATTTAGTTTCCAGATTAAGTTTGCTATTTCTTGGTTTAATATTAAAGAGCAATCATCAATGGATAATTAGTCCAGTCCCCTGAAAACAACACAAGATACCTTCTCACTTCTATATTATACACGGGACCAGATCTGAAGCAGGTGATTTACCCACTGTACATTATGCGCTCTGTCCTGTATACCCTGTCCTAGGATCTGTGCTCTGTAATGCCCTATACATGTCATTTTGTATGAACTGTTCTCTAGCTTCTGGTATATATAGACACATTTACACAAAGTATACAGTGCCTTGCAAAAGTATTCGGGCCCCTTTAACTTTCAACCTTTCCCCACATATCATGCTTCAAACATAAAGATACCAAATTTAAATTTTTGGTGAAGAATCAACAATAAGTGGAACACAATAGTGAGTTTGAGCGAAATTTATTGCTTATTTATTTTAAATTTTTGTGGAAATTCAAAAACTGAAAAGTGGGGCGTGCAATATTATTAGGCCCCTTTAACATGATACTTTGTTGCGCCAACTTTTGCTGCGATTTCAGCTGCAAGTCACTTGGGGTATGTCTCTATCAGTTTTGTACATCGAGAGGCGGAAATTCTTTCCCATTCTTCCTTGGCAAACAGCTCCAGCTCAGTGAGGTTTGATGGAGATCGTTTGTGAACAGCAGTTTTTAACTCTTTCCACAAATTCTTGATTGGATTGAGGTCTGGACTTTGACTTGGCCATTCTAACACCTGGATACGTTTATTTGTGGACCATTCCTTTGTACAGTAGATTGTGCTTTATGTTTGGGATCATTGTCTTGTTGGAAGACAAATCTCCATCTCAGTCTCAGGTCTTTTGAAGACTCCAGCAGGTTTTATTCAAAAATGGCCGTGTATTTGGCTCCATCCATCTTCCCATCAATTTTAACCATCTTCCCTGTCCCTGCTGAAGAATAGCAGGCCCAAACCATGATGCTGCCACCACCATGTTTGACAGTGGGGATGATGTGTTCAGGGTGATGAGCTGTGTTGCCTTTCGCTTGCTATTGTTGCCAAAAAGTTCAATTTTGGTTTCATCTGACCAGAGCACCATTCTTCCACATGTTTGGTGTGTCTCATACCTTTATGGACAAGATATTTCTCAATGACCATGCAGAGCCAGCTCCACCCTTGCAAGCGAATAAAGAATGCTGGTATTTACCTTCTTTTGGAGTATATCATCCGAGAAAACCTAAACACATCAGAGTGGTGTTCGATTCAAGCGCCAAGCATCATGGTGTATCTCTGAAGGACGTTCTCCTTACTGGTCCCAACCTGACTAATAGCCTGGTGGGAGTACTAATGAGATTCAGAAAAGAGCCAGTCACTATTACTGTTTCATTGTGTGACAAGATCACAGAAATTATCTCCATTTTCTATGGCACCGAGACAACGACCCCGACAAGGAAATGGTTGAATACCGCATGAAGGTGCATGTGTTCAGAAACAGTCCTTCTCCTGCAGTTGCTACATACGGCCTACGTAGGACTTCCTCTGATGGCAAAACAGAGTTCGGGAAGGATGCCCAACAGTTCATTGAAAAGGACCTCTTAGTGCTTGGCGAGCGCCGAGCATTTCCAGGATTATTAGACTGGAGCTCGGGTCCCCGCCCTGCATGTTTGGCACTTTTTAGAGCACCAATCAACATGCAGGGATTGTCTGCCACACACTGTAATGCTGCAGCCATGTTGGTTGTGGCATTACAGTGATTGGCTGGTGTAATGTCCACACGGTGCAAGGAATTTAAGAGAGTAAGCTTTAACTGTAGTTTATTCATCTCCTCTTTTCCTCCAGCACACAGCATAACAGTAGCATAACATTTTTCTCCTCAGGCTAGAACTGAAACTTCAAATCAACTCCCGCCCTCACTTTCTTAATCTAAAACAAATATTGACAATGCAACAACACGAAAATGTCCAAGAGAAACCATATGTCTGTATTGTCTTTTTCCTTTTTTTTAAATTATATCTCTTCAATAAGTCTCGATGGAGCCCTTCTTTCCCGCCGTGTACGGTAATGTCTGGGTTCATTGGGGGTGTCCATCGCTGACGGATCAGCCACCTGCTGCTGGTGCTGGTCCTCTCCACCGTCGGGTATCAAATCTTCCACTGGTGGGATTTCATTACCATTGTTCTGCGGTATGATTTTAAAATGTGAGGAATTTCGAGTGATGGAATGTCCGTCTCGCTCAGCTGTGACCATATTGCCTTCTCTCTCAGTAACATTATATTTTGCAGGACTATATACAGCTGAGGTTTTGTTGGTTGATTTTTGACGCACAACAACGATATCACCTCTTTTGATGGCACATGGCTGTGCCCCTCGCCTTCTGTCTGCATAATGTTTCATGGCTTGCTTGTTAAAGAAATCCATTCGCACTGAAGAGTCATTTGGTAAGGGATGACTGGTCACATCAGGGATCCGTATACGAGGAGTTCTGCTGAACATTAGATGAGATGGAGCAGCATTAGTGGTAGAATGTGGCGTGTTGCAGTAAGTGCGCATGAATTTGTATAGTGACTGATTCAGTGGGGTGTGCTCCAGACTAGCTGCCTTGATTCGTTTCCCCAACGTTCTACGATTCCATTAGATTGTGGCCAGCCAGGTGTGATTTTTCTGTGGCTGAACCCCAAGTATTCAGAAAACTGTGCAAACACATGTCCATTGAATGGAGGTCCATTATCTGTTTTGACCACTCTTGGAATGCCATATGCAGAGAATGTGTCGTCCAGTTCTGGTATGACACTATTAGTAGATGTTGAAGAGATGAATGAATTGTCAGGATATCTAGAATATTCATCAATTGTTACTAGAATGTATTGGCCATTTGGTAATGGTCCATATATGTCAACTGCCACTTCCTCCCATACAGCAGTGGGTAATGGAGACATTTGTAATGGCTCTAGAGTTGATGATGGAGTAATTACTTGACAAGTGGAGCAATGTCTAATCTTCTCTTGCACCAATTTATCCATATTTGAGAACCATACTTTTTCTCTGAGTAACTTTTTTGTGCCAACAATTCCTAAATGACCTTCGTGTGCTATCTGTATGACTAGGTTGCGCAAGGCCTTAGGTACAACCAGTTTGGTACCACGAAGGATGAGTTGGTCTTCACTGACTGATAATTCCTCACGTACATTTGAAAATAGTTTTAACTCCTTCAAATCAATCCAGTCATCAGGAAATTTTTTCTTTTGAATTTCATGCCATCTTCTATTTTGAATAATTTGTATTAAGGCACAGAGTGTCTTGTCACTTGTTGTTGTATTCACAAACTGATCAACAGAAAGTGCTTTTGACACGGCATGAGCTGCAACAAAATGTATGTATTCTTCAATGGAGGAATGCCCAGGTAAATCATCATTCGTAGTCTTGAGAGGTAATCAGCCGGATTGCTGTATGTTCCAGATTGTGAACAATTTTGTAATTATAGTCCTGTAGACGAAGACCCCATCGTTCAAACCGTGCTGGCATTTTAGCTCTGGGATTTCCAAAAATTATAAGGAGGGCTTGATGATCTGTGACAATAGTGAAGGAGGCTCCATAGAGAAATAAGTGAAAGTGTTCACATCCCCAGACGACTGCCAAGCTTTCTTTTTCAGGTTGCGAATACTTTCTTTCAGTGCTTGCTAAGCTTTTACTTGCATAAGAAATGATCTTTAGACTTTGATTGTCATCCTTGTATTGTGCTAAAATAGCACCCAGTCCCACGGGACTTGCGTCCACTATCAGTTCGGTTCGAAGAGCTGGATCAAAATAGGCCATGGTGGTTGTTGAGCAGAGTTCGCTTTTAATTGTTTCAAAAGAGGCCTGACAGTCTTGGGACCATTGTATGAATAATCTGGATGAGTCCTAGCTTCAAGGCAGTGTGATAGCTGAGAAGACAGCCTCCCGATCCTTGTAATGTTTGAAAAGTGGTTTTCTGCCTATTTTCTTTATAGCTAAGTTCAGCATCAAATTATCCCATTGTAACTAGAGGTGTTTTAGATCCATATGGAAAGATTTTAGTATGCACTTGCTGTAAGACTGGCTTTGTTTTGAATTGTTCATAAGCATTGCTGTCTATGATATCCACCGAAGCTCCTGTATCTATTGCAAAGGTGATATCCGTGTTGCAGATGGTGAGTGTAATATATGGAGACTGCACTGAGCCAGTGACAGAAGTTGTGAACACATAGTTCTCAGCCACAGACATTTCTTCTATATCTTGATTTACCATTGTTATATTTGCAGTTTGTCCTATAGCTGGACATTTATTCATGTGGTGAGGGAAATCTTGTCCACATCTATAACATTTCTTCTGTTACGGGCCTTGCTTGCCTTGTGCACTTTTATGTTTGAGATTATGCACATGTAAATTATCCCCATTCTCCATTGCAGTTGCCTGATGATCTGCTATCTCTATAGCACGGGCCATCTTGAGTAAATCATGCAGAGAGAGATCCTGCTGCAGAGCTTTACGCCTTATGTTATTAGACGAGCAGGCAGGGGCGTAACAACAGTCCTGCGGGCCCCGGTGCGAACTTTTGAATGGGGCCCCCCCCCCCCAAAAAAAAAAAAATGATATACAGACACACGCATACAATGTTAAACTAAGAAGTAAATATCTATTGCAAAAAAAACATTTCCGAAAGATAAGAAAAAAGTGTTGTAAACAACAGCTTACCCTCAAAAGATGAACTTTCATGTTGCATCCCCTAAAAAGAAAAGATTGTAAGGAAAATTAGCTGACAGTATGATCTCCCCATCCTGCCCCATCGTATCCATCCTGGCCCATGATCCAATCCTGCCCCATGTCTTTCATTCTGCCCCGTGTCTCCAATCATGCCCTGTATCTACATTCTGCCCATGCCTCCAGTCCTGCCCCCAGTGTGTCCAGCAATCTGCCCCAGTGTGTCCAGCATTGCCTCCAGACAGTGTATCCAGCAATCTGCCCCAGTATGTCTGGCAATCTGCCCCAGTGTGTCCAGCATATTACCCCCGTGTGTCCAACAATCTGCCCCCAGTCTGTCTAGCGTTCTGCCCCCAGTCTGTCCAGCGTTCTGCCCCAGTGTGTGTCTCCAGCATTCTGCCCCAGTGTGTGTCTCCAGCATTCTGCCCCAGTGTGTGTCTCCAGCATTCTGCCCCAGTGTGTGTCTCCAGCATTCTGCCCCAGTGTGTGTCTCCAGCATTCTGCCCCAGTGTGTGTCTCCAGCATTCTGCCCCAGTGTGTGTCTCCAGCGTTCTGCCCCAGTGTGTGTCTCCAGCGTTCTGCCCCAGTGTGTGTCTCCAGCGTTCTGCCCCAGTGTGTGTCTCCAGCGTTCTGCCCCAGTGTGTGTCTCCAGCATTCTGCCCCAGTGTGTGTCTCCAGCATTCTGCCCCAGTGTGTGTCTCCAGCATTCTGCCCCAGTGTGTGTCTCCAGCATTCTGCCCCAGTGTGTCTCCAGCATTCTGCCCCAGTGTGTGTCTCCAGCATTCTGCCCCAGTGTGTGTCTCCAGCATTCTGCCCCAGTGTGTGTCTCCAGCATTCTGCCCCAGTGTGTGTCTCCAGCATTCTGCCCCAGTGTGTGTCTCCAGCATTCTGCCCCAGTGTGTGTCTCCAGCATTCTGCCCCAGTGTGTGTCTCCAGCATTCTGCCCCCCCCCCCCCCCAGTGTCCCCCACTGCTCCAGGGGCACCCGCCGCTCCGGGGGCCCCCCGGCCGCCACCCTCCTTGAAGACGATACTCACCCTGCTGCCTGCTCCAGCGATGGTCTCGGCATCTGCTCTGCACTGCATCTTCTTCCTGCTTGTGCTTGTGCGGTCATGTGATACTGATTAAAGTCATGAATATGCGCATATTCATGGCCTTAATGAAGCGGTACCACGTGACCGCACAAGCAGGAAGAAGATGCAGTGCAGAGCAGACGCCGAGACCATCGCTGGAGCAGGCAGCAGGGTGAGTATCGTCTTCAAGGAGGGTGGGTGGGGGGCGGCCAGGGGGGCCCCCGGAGCAGTGGGGGCCCTCCCCGGTGGGCCAGTCCGAGCCTGCCGGGGCCCCTGACCTGCGGGGCCCGGTCGCAATGGCGACCGCTGCGACCGCGGTAGTTACGCCCCTGCGAGCAGGTGACAATTACTTGAGTTAGGATTTCATCATCTACGTCAGTAAATGCACACCCATGTGCTAGTTCTTTTAGCCGGGTGACAGAAGTGTCTATGAATTCTTCTGGAAGCTGCTTAGCAATCCTGAACTTGTATCTTTCATATCTGATGTTTTGTTTAGAGTTGAAGTAGTCAGTGAGAGCTTTGGAGCAGTTGCTGTACATGTCTGTCTCTGCTGCCGGTAATGTGCTGTATATGTCATAGACTCCTGTGCCACGCAATGCAGGAACACGGCTCTCTTTCTTTTCTCATCTTTTATATCTATTGCTTCCAGGAAGTTCTCAAACCGGTGTAGCCATTTTCTCCAGTTATGAGAGAGATTAGTAACATCAGTCATATCAAACTGTGGGAATGTGTGCAAGTATTCAGCCATGATGGAGTCTCTCAGTGGCGCTGGCGTGTGAAGCGGTAAAGCAGGAGTCAGTACTCACAGCAGCAGGTGATTGCATTCTATCCTCGTCGCCAGTTGTAATGTCCACATGGTGCAAGGAATTTAAGAGAGTAAGCTTTAACTGTAGTTTATTCGTCTCCTCCTTTCCACCAGCACACAGCATAACAGTAGCATAACATTTTTCTCATTTTTTGAAACTGAAACTGCAAATAAACTCCCGCCCTCACTTTCTTTAAGAGACAGATCTAATCATTATACATTACAGCTGGCTGCACAGCGTCATCAGGTCTATATCATATGAACATAAGGATGAATGACCTTGGAGAGATCAAAACATCCAACACCGCGGAGACACCATCACGTGTTTCTCAACGCAGTGATCCAGAACACTGCCCCCATCCCTTATGGGAAATATGCAAATGCATGTAGAAAAGCCGTGGAGACACCATCACGTGTTTCTCAACTCAAGCAATGAATAGCCAGGTCTTTCACTGGGAAGGAACAACCACGGGAAGGGCCGCATCCAATAAAGGAAAACCACCTATGCCAAAACATGGTATCCATCCACAGACAGCTGTTTCGGGGTACTTGCCCCTCATCAGTGTGGAGTAGGAAACTGGCTATTAGGAGCAGTGCCTAGTGAAAAGGCTATGAACATAAGGATGAATGACCTCGGGGAGATCAAAACATCCAACACCACGGAGACACCATCACATGTTTCTCAACGCAGTGATCCAGAACACTGCCCCCATCCCTTATGGGAAATATGCAAATGCATGTAGAAAAGCTGCAGAGACACCATCACGTGTTTCTCAACGCAAGCAATGAATAGCCAGGTTTTTCACCGGGAAGGAACAACCACGGGAAGGGCAGCATCCAATAAAGGAAAACCACCTATGCCAAAACATGGTATCCATCCACAGACAGCTGTTTCGGGGTATTTGCCCCTCATCAGTGTGGAGTAGGAAACTGGCTATTAGGAGCAGTGCCTAGTGAAAAGGCTATGAATATGCTTGCGTTGAGAAACACGTGATGGTGTCTCCGCGGCTTTTCTACATGCATTTGCATATTTCCCATAAGGGATGGGGGCAGTGTTCTGGATCACTGCGTTGAGAAACACGTGATGGTGTCTCCGCAGGTGTTGGAAGTTTTGATCTCCCCGAAATCATTCATCCTTATGTTCATAGCCTTTTCACTAGGCACTGCTCCTAATAGCCAGTTTCCTACTCCACACTGATGAGGGGCAAATACCCCGAAACAGCTGTCTGTGGATGGATACCATGTTTTGGCATAGGTGGTTTTCCTTTATTGGATGCTGCCCTTCCCGTGGTTGTTCCTTCCCAGTGAAAGACCTGGCTATTCATTGCTTGCGTTGAGAAACACGTGATGGTGTCTCCGCGGCTTTTCTATCAGGTCTATATCAGACCTGGCACTGCCCTGCTCTGCACAGTCAGCTCCGGAATCACCAGTGTAGGGAGAGTTGCTGCAGTGATAGGGACAGAATAGGTGGTGTATCAGTTACTGTGGGTATACCATAATTGAATACACAAATCCAGCAAAACCAAAAGTCCTTCTAAGGACTAATTACGGGGTATATAGATAGTAGTGCTAGATGGGCAGGGAGTGTATGTGGGTATATAGATATCAGTAGCAGGCGGCAGGCATTGTATGTGGCATACTTTATTGCATACATCAAGAGGGTCCATTTCATTACTGTCTGCTGCTGCCTATTACATATATTGACCTTATATACATAGCCCCAGGTATCATTGGCCAGGAATAATTTTTTGGGGGATGTTAATCCTGTTTATTTAATTACAAAGCAATACAGAGCCCATGTTTTTTCTCTCCATTTGCTTGTTGGGACTGCAGAATAGAGTCAGATCCTTTTCATAGTACAGCATGAAAATCCAGCTATTTTAAACGAGTTTGCCCGTCCCAGCGGTCACATCTGAGTGGACATAAAATTCTGCCATTTTTGTGGTACTGTAAATTTTTTGGGAGTGTCTTATACAATTTCTTGACACCATTCTGCTGCCCCAAAAAATATTTAGCTACCAAAAAAATATTTAGCTACAGGGCAGATATTTTACACTACCAAACAGATCGCATATCATTGCAGTCAAAATTGTGCCATTTCAGGCCTCCATAGAATTGTTTCTGTTGTGTCTTAGCCTATGTATTGACAATTTTGCTGGCCAAAAAAAAAAAATTAAAAATACAGGACAGATATTTGAAAGTGGGCTACCTCTGTCAGACGCCTCATCTCTCTGTGGGCTACAAATTGTGGCATTTGAGGCCTATATTTAACTGTTTTTGCTGTTTGCTACCCTAGTTAGTAACACTATTTTGCTGTAAAAAAAATACAGACCACATATTTTACAGCGTGGTATCTCCGTCACACGCCTCATCTGTCTGTGGGCTAAAAATTGTGGCACTTCAGGCCTATATTGAACTGTTTTTGCTGTGTGCTACCCTAGTTCTTGACACTATTTCCCTGTAAGAAAATAAAAATGCAGGCCACATATTTTACAGTCTGGTATCTCTATGACACGCCTCGTCGATCTGTGGACTAAAAATTGTGGCATTTTCAGGCTTCTATTTAACTGTTTTTACTGTGTGTTACCCTTGTTCTTGACACCACTTTCCTGTAAAAAAATAAAAATGCAGGCCACATATTTTACAGTCTGGTATTTCCGTCACATGCCTCATCTATCTGTGGGCTAAAAATTGTGGCATTTCAGGCCTACATTGAACTGTTTTCTGGTGTCTTAGCCTAGTTATTGACACAAGTTTGCTGAAAAAAAAATTGTTAGCTACAGGCCAGATATTTTAAACTGTGGTTTTCCCGCACACGGATCACATATAAGTTTGCTCCAAATTCAGCCATTTGTAGTGAACATGGAAAATATTTTAGTGCTTTTAAAATGGGCAAGGCGCGTGGCAAGGGACGGGGAAGTGTACGTGATGGTGCATGCAGAGGCCGAGGCCATGGGCAAGCTGAAATTGGGCCACAACAAATACCCACATCTTCTTGCCTGACCTTCCGGTCCGAATTACTAGGGGACCGCAGAACACCACAATTGAACCCAGAGCAGTGTTAAAAGGTTGTTGGTTGGATAGTGGATAATGCCTCCAGTCACTTTGCCAAAACTACCCTGTCTTCTACATGGTCAAGTCTGAGTAGCCGTGAATCTGGACCTCATATTCCTCACCCTGATCATCCTTCCTCCCACCATGCCAAGTGCCTGGAGACAACTGATCCTACACTTGGACACTCCGATGAGCTGTTCACTTTTCCATTTATAGATTCGAGCCTCTCTCTCGGTCCACTTGAAGCGGGCAAAATGAGATCGCATGTATCGTTGCCCAAATATTTGAGCAGCCACGGTCACATGAAGGCAACGATGGGAACGTGTCACAAGAGGTGGACGATGATGTGACACAATTGCCAGAAAGTCAGGAGGAGAACCAGGATGTGGAAGTGGAAGACGAGGTGGTAGATGATATAGTAACTGACCCAACCTGGCAGGAGGACATGCAGAGCGAGGACAGCAGCACACAGGGGAAGGGAGGCGAAGCATCTCAACAGGCATGAACAAGCAGTGTGGTGGCCGAAGACAGAAGGCAGGCAACCGTTCCTCGTAACACCAACATGACAGAAGTTGTCAGTACAACTGTTAGGTTTTCCCGAGTCTGGTTGTTTTTTTAACACTCTGACTATAATTCCGAATAGGCCATTTGCACCACCTGCCATGCCCGCATCAGCAGGGGTAGCAAAACTACCAGCCTGACCACCACCAGCATGATCAGGCACATGGCAGCAAGGCACCCGACTTTGTGGGCCGAACACCAGGATCCAGGAACACTGTTTGCGAGTGACACCACTGCTTCTTCCACTGTTGTGCATGGAAGCCATTCCCCTGTCCACGGTGCCTGCAAAGATCCCTCCTGCCGTGCACCTGTCATTGCACACACTCAACTAGCACCAACATCAAGAACATCCGCGTCCTTGTCCCAGCGCAGCATTCAGTTGAACATACCCCAGTCCTTGGAACGCAAGTGTAAATACGCAGCCAACGCCCCACGGGCAACAGTACTAAATTCACACATTTCTTGTCTGCTTGCACTTGAAATGTTGCCTTTTAGGCTCGTGGAGACAGAAGCTATTCCCAACCTCATGGCAGCGGCCGTCCCAAGGTAATCAGTCCCCATCGACCACTATTGCTCCCGGTGTGCCATCCCCGCATTACACAAGCACTTGTCCCGGAACATTAGCTATGCCCTCAACAATGCTGTTTCTGGGAAAGTCCACCTAACAACAAACATGTGGACAAGTGCTTGTGGGGAGGGACGGTACATCTCGCTGATGGCACACTGGGTTATCATAGTAAACCCAGTCGGACCTTGGAATGGAAAACGACGCCGAGGATTGCGGGACCTAATTCAATCAGGGTAGCCCCCACAGTCTACAGCTCCTGCATCTCCTGCTCTTCATCCTCCATCTCCAAAATGACCACATCAGTCACAAGCTGGAAGCACTGCAGCACTGCCTCAGCAAATCGGCAACAGGCTGTGCTGAAGCCAATATGCTTAGGTGACAAACCGCACAATGCTGAAGAGTTGTGGACAGCTCTGAAAGAGCAGGCAGATCTGTGGCTGACACCTCTGAGCCTACAGCCAGGCATGGTCGTGTGTGACAATGGCCGAAATCTGGTGGTGGCTCTGAGGTGAGGTGAGTTCACACACGTGCCATGCCTGGCCCATGTGCTTAACCTTGTTGTTCAGCAGTTTCTCAAAAGCTGCCCGAATGCCATAATTAGAGTCACCATCCCGCTTCTCTGTATTCTGAAAAGCTCTCTGCTCACAATGAAAGAGGATGAAATGCAGGCAGAGCACAATGAGATGGAGCAAGGAACCATACAGGGTGATTACACACAGGTCAGCCTCATGTCATCCCAATTTGGATTGGTTGACAATGAGGAAGAGGAGGAAGAACAAGAGCTACTTTCATGCGCTATAGACGGTACTACAAGCACAACTGTCATACCGTCTGTTCAGCGTGGATGGCCTGAGGACAGGGAGGAGGGGACCATGGTCAGTATTCTTCTTGGTGAAGACACGGAAGTCTTGCCTGTTAGCAGTCTGGCGCATATGGCTGACTTCATGTTGTGCTGCCTTTCCCATGACCCTCGTATTCTGAAAATTTTGGGTGACAGTCATTACTGGTTGGTGACACTTCTAGACCCACACTACAAGGAGAACTTTCAATGGCTTCTTCCAGAAGGCCATTGTTGCGGAATTATTAAAAAAATTCCCATCTGAAAAAGCAGGCGGCAGAGGTCACAGTTCGTTGGACAACCAAGGAGAACATACAAGAGAGACACAACTCCTATCCAGCAGAGGCAGGGGAACACTGTCAAAGTTCTGAGAGCTTTTTCTTGGACCCTCCCATCGTACTAGCCTTGAGGCACAGGTACTCTCGCAAGGAGTGCAAAGTTTTGGAAGATGCCGAGGGAGTACCTTGCTGGCCGTGCCAATGTCCTCCGTGATTCCTCTATGTCTTCTAATTATTGGGTATCCAAGCTGGACACGTGGCATGAACTGGCTCTCTATGCCTTGGAGGTCCTGGCCTGCCCAGCCACTAGCGTTTTCTCAGAGCGGGTTTTTTGTACCGCTGTAGGAATTATAACTGATAAGCTGACAGGCTGACAATTATAGGGCCAGACTTCTCTACACCACCGAATGATAACAGCGAAACATAACCTCAAGTCCACTGTCATTTTTTGGGAGGTCTCTTCCCATGCACCTCTTCAAACCCACACATGGGTATACGCCTCCTGATTTTGCCTATTTGCTGTTATCCTCCTCCTTCTCCTCATCCTCACCAGCCACCACCACTAGATCACCATGGTGACTGTGGTCCGTGATGCAACAGTCACATTATTGTGTTAAAGGGTGTTTGTGATGCCCGTAAAAAAATATTTACACATTATGTTGAAGTGTACAAACCAGGGGGAAATGTTTGTCAGCCTATACACTTAGTGTATGGGCATTACAAGTATAGGAGACCCGCTCCTTTAAATTGAGAAAATAATTTTTAGGAGGCCATTCTCCACATCTCTTCAGACACCACCACTAGATCACCAGGGTGAACGTGTTCCGTGATGCATCTACCAAGTTACAGTGTTAAAGGGTGTTTATGATGCCTGCAAAAAAATTGTTTACACGCTATGTTGATGTGTACTCCCCAGGGGCAAATGTTTGTCAGCCCATACACTTAGTGTATGGGCATTACAAGTATAGGAGACCCGATCCTTTAAATTGGGAAAATAATTTTTAGGAGGCCATTCTCCACATCTCTTCAGACACCACCACTAGATCACCAGGCTGAATGTGTTCCGTGATGCAACGGCCAAGTTATTTTTTTCAAGGGTGTTTGATGCCTGTGCAAAAAATGTTTACACAGTCTGTTGATGTGTACCCCCAGGGGGAAATGTTACAAGTATAGGAGATCTGCGCCTTTAAACTGGGAAAACATTTTTGGGAGGCCATCCTCCACGTCTCTTCCGACACCACCACTAGATCACCACGGTGAACGTGTTCCGTGATGCAACAGCCAAGTTATTTTATTCAAGGGTGCTTATGATGCCCGTAAATAAAAGTGTTTACACAGTATGTTGATGTGTTCTCCCCTGGGGGAAATGTTTGTCAGCCCATACACTTACTGCATGGGCATTACAAGTATAGGAGACCCGCTCCTTTAAACTGGGAAAACATTTTTCGGAGGCCATCGTCCACATTTATTCCAAGGGGATTGGGGTCCATGCAAATTTGGGGCAGACCTTGCATTCACTTCATGGACAAACTTGGAGTACCAAATGACTAATAATGGGAACTTTGTTTTCATGTGGCCATCAAGTACCTCGGGTCAAAGGCTTATTGGGGTGCGTGTCACTTCGAGGCAGGGCAGGCCTTGCATTCAATGCATAAGCAAACAGTATAGGAGTACCAAATGAATAATGGGAACATGGTTTTCCTGTGGCCATCCAGTGCATGGGTTCAAAGGCTTATTGGGGGGGTGTATCTTTGGGGCACGGAAGGCCTTGCATTCAATGCATAAGCAAACAGTATGGGAGTACCAAATGAATAATGTGAACTTGGTTTTCCTGTGGCCATCCAGTACGTGGGTTAAAAGGCTTATTATTGGAGTGCGTGTAACTTTGGGGCAGGGCAGGCCTTGCATTCAATGCATAAGCAAAGAGTATGGGAGTACCAAATGAATAATGGGAACTTTAATTTCCTGTGGCCATTCAATACGTGGGTTCAAATTCTTATTGGAGTGCGTATAACTTTAGGGCAGGGCAGGCCTTGCATTCAATGCATAAGCAAACAGTATGGGAGTACCAAATGAATACTTTGAACTTTGGTTGTATGTGGTCATACATGATGTCTGTTTTGGGCAGCCCTGCCACTCACTGCATGCACAATAACAGTATAAGGGACCCACTGTTTAATTATGGAAACTACAGAGCATAGTCAGCTGATGGCTCTCTAAGAATAGTGAGGGTTGATTGCTGGCCCTATAAAAATAGACTTTTTGACTTTCAGAGTCCCTCTTTTATAAATGAAACATGATGTGTCTGATGATGTGTCACACACCACATGGCCAAATAAGGTTATAAAATGTTAAAATGACATTTCCCAGTGAATGCATTTGTCCTGGTTGAAAGCAGTGCTAAAGTTGAAAAATGCATGAAAAATGGTACGTGTGAACATAGCCCAAGTGGTGGAGGAACATTTTTGTTTTCGGTTATTTATTGTGCCTTACATACATCATTACCCTGGAAAGGCTGTTCCTTATCATATTTGCCATGAAAATCCATTTTGGTTTCGATTTATTGTGCGCCTGTGAAAGTGGCGTAAGACTACATTGTTCACAGCTGTGACCTGGGAGTTAGAAATGCTTCCAGGGGTCTTCCCCATGATGTTCCCATGTAATTTGAGCACTGTTCCCATCAATTTCAGATATTTTTAGACCCTAAAAGGACCTCCGGATAGGGGTCGCTGCAAAAATGCTTGGTTTTCCCTTAGACTTACATTGGGCTCGTTGCTCGGGTCTAGCACCCGAGCATTCCAATTTGCTCTACCCGAGCAACAAGCATCGGAGCATTTTAGTGCTCGCCCATCACTAGTGAACAGTCTATACAATCCATTGGGTTCATTGTACCATTGACTATACTCTCTTTGTGCCTTGGAAAAGATCCACATACCACGTTGTTACACTCCAGCATCCCTTGCTACTAGTCAAAGGAAGGAGATCCACATATTCTCTGATGCCTCTACTGAAGCTATTGCAGCTGTTGCCTATTTGAAGATTAGAGACTCTAACAATGAAACTCATGTTGGATTTCTTTTTGGAAAGGCTAAATTGGCTCTTAAAACCATGCACACAATACCCAGACTTGAACTCTTTGGGGCTGTGCTAGCCATAGACATTGCAGATTTCATACAGAACGAACTAGTTATTCACGTGGATGACACAAGATTCTACAAAGACAGCAACGTTGTTCTGGGCTACATATACACCCAAACTAAACGCTTCTACATCTATGTCAGCAACCGCATTGAAAGGATCAGGAAATCTTCCAAACCTGAGCAATGGCAGTATGTTCCATCCCATCTTAACCCTGCTGACCTTGGCTGTGGCACTTTCGCAAACTCTTCTTGGTTAACAGGACTGGAGTTCCCTCACGGCCAGTGTGGAGAGACTGCCGCTGAAGACAGCTTCAGCCTTCAGGATCCTGACATTGACCCAGAGATTCGTTCTGATGTCAACACCCTCATCACCAAATCAAAAGAGAAGGTTGGTTTGGACTGTCAGCGATTTGATCGCTTCACCAGGTGGACAAGGCTCGTTTGTGCTATTGCAAGGTTAGTCCACATCACACAATGCTATCGCAATAAGAACAGTAACGCTGATTGTCGCGGTTGGCACATCTCTCATAAGCCTCTCTGCAGAAGACATTACTCTGTTCGTGATATGTAATGTGCAACAGCATGTTTTTCACAAGGAACTGGAATGTATACTTAAAAATCAAGATGTTCTTAAAAACAGCCCCATTGTTAACTTAAATCCAATAATTGACAAGAATGGTTTACTAAGAATTGGTGGTTGCTTAAACAAAGCCAAGTTGGAGGAGGCAGAAAAGAATCCTCTAATTATATCTGGCCGTCACTATATCACCACTCTACTAAAATGACATTACCATGAAAAGACCAAACATCAAGGATCTATCCAACCAGAAGGAACTTTCGGACTATTTAAGATGGTCTTCTCATTGCATTGGAACTTGAACCATTGGATTACTTCAAGAAGTGGTTATAGACATTCGTCCACTTCATTTATGTTATTGTTGCATTGTGTGCACTGTTTTGTCTTTCAGGATGAGGTATCCCTCAGTGTCCTTAAGGATATATCTCCCCTTTAAGACCGTTAAATAGTGAAATCCAAGGATTTCAGGCGGGGAGTGTGTTGTTAGCTATATAGTTTAATTCCATATATTGTATTTGGAGTATTTTGCTGCCATCTATTGGTCATTGTTGTGTTGTTCATGTAATATTACTCTGCTTTACCCATAATACCTTTTTTTCCACAACTCCTCCTATCTGTATCTCACTTCCTTCTTCTTTGTCAGTGCCATCTTGGATAACACATGCTACAGGACTGGAGAAAGGATTCTCTTGTTACCGCTAACAAACCTGCAGTACTAACTTCTACCTCATCTTCATCCCTTCATCATCCTGATATCTCACCTTATCTCATCAAGATACTGTAAATAAAACCTATTGAATTCATCACTGCATCATCCTTCCGGACTAATCACGTGCAGCTCTTCAGGAATGTTAGCACAAGTTAGTGGGTTAATGCTATCTGCTATTGCTTATACAGAGAACCGTGTTCACATCCCTCAGACACATCTCACCCACGTACATCGATGGCAAAATATCCATATTGTATACCCTTATCTTGATTTGTATCAATGTTATCTTGATATTGTATTTTTATTTTAATGAAGTAATCTTTTTAGCACATTTCTTAATTTAAATAAATTACATTTCTTAATCTCTATAAAGGCATCAGAGTGACTGAGTGCTGAGGTATGCATTGTCCCCCCATCCCTGTCTTTGTATGCATGGCTCCCTATCCCTGTCCTTGCATGCATGGTTCCCCATCTCTGTCCATATATGTATAGCTCCCTTTCCCTGTCCTTGTATGCATGGCTCCTTATCCCCATCCTGGTATACATGGCTCCTTATCCCCATCCCTGTATGCATGGCTCCTTATCCCCATCCTTGTATGCATGGCTCCTTATCCCCTATCCTTGTATGCATGGCTTCCCATTCCTCTCCTTGTATGCATGGTTCCTATTAAAGAAAAAAAAATCTTATTTATCTTCCCTGCGCGCCCTTGTTGCATCTCATTCTGGTGCCAGCAGAGCGATCACATGTCCTTGCTTATTAAGGTAATGAATATTGACTCATGTGGGAGTGGAGAGAGGTGAACGGGCACCCGTGAGAGCCCGGCAGCTGATGGAAGCTGGCAGCTGCGGCTGTAATTGTGCGCGCTATAAGAGAAATGAATATCCACTGCCATCGCAGTGAATATTCATTTCTCTTTAACAGCGTGCACAGGCCTTAGCCACAGCTGCCAAGTCCTGACTCTGTGACCCGCTGCTCCGCCGCTCCCCCTCCCCCGCCATCTTTCTGGGACAATGACTCGTGTACAGGCCAAGGGGGGCATTTTCAGCACAAAAAAAGTGCTGAAAACTCCACTTATACACGAGTATATACGGTATTATCTGTCATGGGTTTACCGCAACAGAGAGGAGCCAGAAGACTGAAGGGTCTGATTTTTTTTTGTACTCATGCACTGGTTAGAAGCACTTCACCTTCAAATTAAACTCTGTAAATTTATGTTGACAGTGCAGGGGTTAATCTACTCAGTTGAGAGCTCCTGGAGAGTTTAGGCTCTCAGCTGTGCACTGTTAGCCACTTCCATCTCCTATATAAAATGGGTCCCGGCTAGCACTCATTGTCAGAGTAGCTTATGCTGCATGGCTGAAGGTTGTTGTTGGTGGTTATTAGAGAAGGTGGCTGGTGGATTTATCTGTGACAGTTGTTAGGTTTTGAGTGTGTGATAATTCTCTTTTTTCTCCTACTTTGGTTTAACCCCATCGTCCACTCCCCCAGTGCATCCCTCTTTTATTTGTGTGTGTATATTTGTATGTGTGGTGTTTTTCATTACCTCTTTTCATATTACCTTGTTAGTCTGGTTGACGTATTACTGTACACTACTACTCCCTTCCTACTTGGGTGAGGGAAGGGTATAGACTGAGGGCAGATTAAGGAGCTAAGGCAAGATACATGTCCCCAGCATCTTCACAATCAGAAGTAATCCTGGGAACAGGGCGAGCTAAGATGCCCCTAACATTATGGACAGGAACGGAGCCCCTGGTCCCGGGACACTCAACAACAGAGTCATGACAGTATATTTTTCTTTATAAATATATCACATAATACGGGTAGACTGCAATGTTTCGAACTTAAAAGAGAGATAGATCTTGGCATGATGAAAACTATCTATCATGTAAGGTCCTTGTATTATGTAATGTATTAATATAGATTATTTTTGCTATCGTGGATGCTGTTGTTGCTCTCTTCATCTTTAGATCTTATGGTGGATCGGGATCATCCTCTTTTTGGCATACATGTAACCACTACATACATATCAATTTATTTTTGGTGAGGTGCTGCCCTACAGTTGCTATTTTTCCACACCATGTAATTGTGGCTGCAGAATGGAGTAAAAACTTTTAATGAGTTTACGTTTGTTAAATTCAAGTGGGTGTTGTTAGATATTTTTCACTGAGGGCAGGTTCTTCTGCCTCCTTTATGACATTGACTAATCATAAGCAGGCAGCAACATAGAAGAGAAAAAGGACCTGTAAAGATATCATCGGGGTCACAAGACCTGTGTCCACAGGTCCTGCCAGCCTTAGTGTCAAGCTTAAATAAGCACTGAAGAAATATTACACAGCACTAAGTGTGTAGTTATTCTCTTATGGGATTTCTGCTTTGTATAAAGTCAAACACTATTCTACGAATGAGAAAAAAGCATTAAAGACCAATTTTAACAGCACAGGGGTACATGGAATGGTCAATGCAGAAGGCTCTAAAACATTCTGTTTACAACAGTAGAAACATGAGGAAAGCAGGAAAACACATCACCAATTACGTACTTCAAGATCACAAAATTTGGTCTAGGAATATGGTTGGATACCATTCTTTATTTATGGCAGTGTTGGTAGGTAAAATTGTGAGTGAGACCTCTCCATTAAATGAAAAGCAACGCCACACATAAATGGTCTCAGGATGCTTTAATATCGGCATGACACAGGACTCAGGGTAGCGTGCACTTTTTCTACTCCAAACCATCATTCTTTCCAGATGTCCCAAATAATCAGAAGTGGGTTTCATCAAAGAAACTTAATTTAATCCCAGTCCTCTGCAATTCTATCACTGTACAGTTATTTTCTATGATGAAGCCCCTTAAAACTGTTTGGGATATCCAGAAAAATCATTGTCCAGAGAAGAAAAAGTAAGCACTACTATGAGTACTGTGTCATGCCAACACTAAAGCATCCTGAATTCAATAATGTGTGGTGTTGCTTTTCATCCAATACCATAGGCTCATGCACAATTTTTCTTAAGAACATCATCTAAGAGCAACTTATCTAGACAATCCAGGAGCAACTGAGCAGCATTTTTTTAAGCATGAAAGTCAAAAGGCAAAAGTGATAACTAAGTGGCTCAGTGAACAAAACATTGAAATTTTGGGTCGATGACAAGGAAACTCCCCAGATTAACAATCCCACTGAGAACCTATGGCCAATTCTCAAAAAGAGGGAAGACAAACAGAAACTCAGAAATTGTGATAAACTACTAATTAGACATGAATTGGTTGCTATCTGTCAAGATTTGGACTGGAAGCTGATACCCAGTTGTATCCCAGTCATATTGTTTTTATTAGGCTCATGTTGATTATATTGCTCCATATTAGAATCTTGATTTCCCAAATCTATAAACCCACAGGTTTACTTGCAAATATGTAAACCCTTCAGAATTTACTATACTGCTTCATAAATTTGCATAAAAAGCTACCTTTAGGCCAAGTTCAGACAGGCGTATCAAAAATTATCCCATTTTCATCCAGAAGATTCAGACGCTTTTCATCTGTGTTGTCATCATTGTGCCATCTGTGAGTCTGCATTTTGCAACCGTGTGTCTATTGTACATCCGTGTATGATACATTTTTTTACCTCAACATGATCAGTATAGGACCTATTTTTTTGCGCACTCATAAACTTAAATAGGCGAGTCTCTGCTAACTACTTTTTTTCACGCACTCAGTCCTTATTACATTTCATAAGTGTGCTGACTAGTGTTGAGCATTCCGATACCGCAAGTATCGGGTATCGGCCGATACTTGCGGTATCGGAATTGCGATACCGGGATTCCGATACTTGCCGCGTATCGGATACCGGAATCGGAAGTTCCCAGATTCAAAATTCCGAAATTCAGCCAATGAGAATGATTCCAAGTGTGGGCACATCCTGTTTAGCATGGAGGGCATGAAACTACTGGCAAGGCTGTGATTGGCTGCTGAAATGATGTCATGCTGCAGTTTAAAATTCGCTGGCGCCATTTTGCGATCACTCTGCTGTGAATTCAGTTAGTGACAGGACGCTGTTTGCTGACTGAGGGACAGTTTAGAGATAGCGATTTGCTTCTTTGTGCTTTCCAAAGGCTAATTTAGCAACCGCTGTGTTCACCTACTATTCACCTTGCTTTTGCCTTGTAGCGCTGTTTTCACAGCGATCTGCAAGGTCTGTGTGTGTGTGTGTGTGTGTGAGTGCAGCCCACTCTCTAGTCTGAGTGCAGCCACATAGGCCATCCATAGCTGGTTGTATTCAGTTCAGGGAGGGTGGTTCATTGCCTCATACTGTTCTTTTTTTTTTTTTTTTTTTTTTTCAAGTAGTGTAGTCTGCTGCTAATTTATTCAAAAAAATCCTATTAGTGTCTTTCCACCCGTCTCCAGCTAATTTGTGGAAAAACACTACATAGGATAAAGTAGAGGAGGGTTTTTGGGCCTTGCAGCGCCGTTTACGGCTGTCTGCACGGTCTCCGTGTGACTGCAGCTCGCCCTGTAGTCTGTGAGCAGCCGTAGCCTGGTTGTCTCCAGCTCAGGGTTGTTCACTGCGTCATACCGCCAAATCAATTTTAATTTTTTTTCAAGTAGTGTAGTCTGCTGCTAATTAATTTTAAAAAATCCTATTAGTGTCTTTCCACCCGTCTCCAGCTAATTTGTGGAAAAACACTACATAGGATAAAGTAGAGGAGGGTTTTTGGGCCTTGCAGCGCCGTTTACGGCTGTCTGCACGGTCTCCGTGTGACTGCAGCTCGCCCTGTAGTCTGTGAGCAGCCGTAGCCTGGTTGTCTCCAGCTCAGGGTTGTTCACTGCGTCATACCGCCAAATCAATTTTAATTTTTTTTCAAGTAGTGTAGTCTGCTGCTAATTAATTTAAAAAAATCCTATTAGTGTCTTTCCACCCGTCTCCAGCTAATTTGTGGAAAAACACTACATAGGATAAAGTAGAGGAGGGTTTTTGGGCCTTGCAGCGCCGTTTACGGCTGTCTGCACGGTCTCCGTGTGACTGCAGCTCGCCCTGTAGTCTGTGAGCAGCCGTAGCCTGGTTGTCTCCAGCTCAGGGTTGTTCACTGCGTCATACCGCCAAATCAATTTTAATTTTTTTTCAAGTAGTGTAGTCTGCTGCTAATTAATTTAAAAAAATCCTATTAGTGTCTTTCCACCCGTCTCCAGCTAATTTGTGGAAAAACACTACATAGGATAAAGTAGAGGAGGGTTTTTGGGCCTTGCAGCGCCGTTTACGGCTGTCTGCACGGTCTCCGTGTGACTGCAGCTCGCCCTGTAGTCTGTGAGCAGCTGTAGCCTGGTTGTCTCCAGCTCAGGGTTGTTCACTGCGTCATACCGCCAAATCAATTTTAATTTTTTTTCAAGTAGTGTAGTCTGCTGCTAATTAATTTAAAAAAATCCTATTAGTGTCTTTCCGCCCGTCTCCAGCTAATTTGTGGAAAAACACTACATAGGATAAAGTAGAGGAGGGTTTTTGTGCCTTGCAGCGCCGTTTACGGCTGTCTGCACGGTCTCCGTGTGACTGCAGCTCGCCCTGTAGTCTGTGAGCAGCCGTAGCCTGGTTGTCTCCAGCTCAGGGTTGTTCACTGCGTCATACCGCCAAATCAATTTTAATTTTTTTTCAAGTAGTGTAGTCTGCTGCTAATTAATTTAAAAAAATCCTATTAGTGTCTTTCCACCCGTCTCCAGCTAATTTGTGGAAAAACACTACATAGGATAAAGTAGAGGAGGGTTTTTGGGCCTTGCAGCGCCGTTTACGTCTGTCTGCACGGTCTCTGTGTGACTGCAGCTCTATCTGTTGTCAGTTCAGCCCCCAAAAAAGAAATAAATAATAAAGTTCACCAAACACACCAGTTACACCACTTTACATTTCTGTAGGCCACATTAGCTCATATTAAAGTCTAGTCCACACTTTAGAAAATTAGTGTTTCTTATACCTGTTAGGAGGAGTTGCTCAGGAATAAGCACACAAATCCGTTAGTACTTTTCTGCTTATCTTTATCAGTCAACCAAGATGAAGAAGGCAGTGAGTAAGGCACGTGGGCGTGGGCGTGGGCGCGGAGCAGGGAGGGGACGTGGGGATTCTGTGCCTGCTGCGGGCACTGGTGACTCATCAGCACCCACTTTCACCAGGCAACAGTCGTTCATGCGCAGCTTTGTGTCAGAGCGCCGTACACCGCTGCTGCGTCAAGACCAAATTGAAGCTGTTGTCGGATGGATGGCAGCTAATGCATCAACTTCCATTAGTGCCACATCCTCTCAGACACAGAGCACTGGAGAGCAGCCATCTGTCTCTTCACCACCTGCCAAATTGCCCAGGCAGACAGAGAGCCCAGGACAGGAGCCGTCTCTACTTCTGTTCTCTGAATCTCTTGGCTTGGAAACAGGGGGCCAGCCAAGCAGCATTGGAGAAATAGAAGAAGAGGCAGGGTGCAGTGATGCCCAACAGCTTTTTCTGTCTTCCTCTGAAGAGGCGGGTGGGCCAGTGGCTCCGGTCACCACATCGCAGGCCGCATCAGCTGATGATGACACTCAGGTGCCACTTACTGGTGCGTGCTCTGCTGCTGAGACTACCCAGGAGGAGCAGTTGGGGGCAGAGGGTAGTGTAGATGATGAGGTCCTTGACCCATCTTGGCGTGAGGGACAGGAAGGTGGTGGGAGCAGCTCTGAGGAAGAGATTCCCCGTACGGCCCAAAGAGGGAGAGGGAGGGGGAAGACTGCGGATCCTGCAGCCTCCGCTTTGGCACCCGTTAGGAGCATGTCTCTTCCAAAAGCCAAAAAGGGCGCTCCCAAGACTTGCAGTGCCTGGTCCTTTTTTGACACAGTTGCAGATGACATTTGCTATGTCAGATGCAACGTGTGTCATCAAAAAGTCAAAAGAGGTCGAAATGTCAGCAACCTCAATACCTCCAACATGTGGAAACATGTGCGCAACAGGCACCCGGCGGAGTTAGAAAAACACACTGAAGAGGTAGGCCAACCAACAGCGGCAGCTACCACCTCTTCAGCTCGTGTTGCCTCTTCCTCTAGCTCACACGCAGCTGGTTCGGCTTCCTCCCAGGATCGCCGTGGAAGAACCTCTGGCCCTGTTGTCCAGAGACCCGCTGTAATTCCACCCGCAGCACCACTTTCCCAGTCATCCACACACTCCCAGCCCAGTCTACAGCCATCGGTAGTACAGGCATGGGAGAAAAGGCGGCCTTTCTCGTCAAACCACCCACGAGCACAGGCTCTGACTGCAGGCATTGCCAAACTGCTGTCACTGGAAATGCTGTCATTCAGGCTGGTGGAGACTGACAGCTTCCGTGACTTGATGTCATTGGCAGTCCCACAGTACAATGTGCCCAGCCGCTTTTACTTCAGCAGGCAAGCTGTCCCTGCCCTGCACAAGCATGTGGAGGGACACATAAAACACGCGCTACTGAACGCCGTCAGTAGCAAGGTCCACCTCACCACCGATGCGTGGACCAGTCAACATGGACAGGGGCGATACCTTTCCCTCACTGCCCATTGGGTTAATGTCGTTGAGCCAGGTACAGACCGTGCGAGTGGCGCAGGACGTGTCCTGCCCACTCCAAGGATTGCAGGAATCCATTCTGTACGCATTGACTCCTCCTCTTACACCAGTTCCTCAGAATCATCGCTGCAGGAGCCGTCACAGTCCACCTCCACATGGACCCGTGATGAACGTGTACCTGTTACGACCGACATGAGCACAGCCGTGGCCAAACGTCAACAGGCCGTCTTGAAATTAATTTTTTTGGGGAATCGTAGCCACACAGCGCAGGAGCTCTGGAATGCCATCAAGCAGGAGAGCGATGTGTGGTTTGTGCCAGCGAATCTCCAGCCAGGCATGGTAGTGTGTGATAATGGCCGAAATCTGGTGGCAGCTCTGGGCCTCGGCAACCTCACTCACATCCCATGTCTGGCACATGTGCTCAATTTGGTCGTGCAGAGCTTTTTGAGGGACTATCCGGATCTTGATGCACTGCTGCACAAGGTCCGCCTAGAGTGTGCTCACTTGCGGCGTTCCAGCACGGCAAAAGCGCGCATTGCGGCTCTGCAGCGCCGACACCGCCTGCCGGAACATCGCATCATATGTGACCTACCTACCAGGTGGAATTCCACGTTACATATGTTGGAGCGGTTGTGTGAGCAGCAGCAAGCTGTAATGGAGTACCAGCTGCTTCAGGCGCAAAAAAGTCGCACTCAGCGCCGTACAGACTTCACAACCACAGAGTGGGCCACTATGAATGACGTCTGCCAGGTTTTGCGTCCCTTTGATTATTCCACGCGGATGGCGAGTGCAGATGATGCACTAGTCAGCATGACTGTCCCCCTTATCTGCCTGCTTGAAAAATCACTGCAAGCGCTAAGGGATGATGTTGTGGAAGAGGTGGAGGATGAGGATTCACCATTTCCATCATCTTCTGGACAGTCAGCGCCACGTGGTTCCTCACAAACGCGTAGGCAGGGGACAGTTTGTGAGGAGGATGAGGAGGAGTCAATGGAGGAGGAAGACGTCCGTCCAGAGGAGGGAGTTACCGAATTGTCCAGTACTCAGTGTGTACAGCGAGGGTGGGGTGATGACGAGCAGGCAGAGATCACGCCTCCAGCAGGGGACAGCGTTTCTTGGGCAGTTGGCAGTCTGCAGCACATGGTGGATTACATGCTGCAGTGCCTGAGAAACGACCGCCGCATCGCCCACATTCTCAACATGTCTGATTATTGGGTGTTCACCCTCCTCGATCCTCGCTACCGGGACAACGTAGAAAGCCTCATCACACCGTTGAACCGGGAGCGAAAAATGCGGGAGTACCAAGACACACTGGTCAATTCCATCATCTTCTCCATTCCAACTGAGAGAAGTGCTGCTAGTGCATTCCAAAGCAGCTCAGTGCGTCCAGGCAGTGGTGGAGGCTCTGCACAAAGAGGGAGCAGAAGCAGTGCCTCTGCCCAAGGCAAGACCAGTATGGCCCAACTGTGGCACAGTTTTCTGTGCCCCCCACAAAAGTCTACACCATCACAGACGGCTCCAGTCAGCAGGAGGCAACGGTTCCGTCAGATGGTGACAGACTACATGTCTTGCCCTCTTGCTGTACTCCCAGACGGCTCTTCCCCTTTCAAGTTTTGGGTCTCAAAGCTGGATACATGGCCAGAGCTAAGCCAGTATGCATTGGAGGTGCTGTCTTGCCCTGCGGCCAGTGTATTATCGGAACGTGTCTTTAGTGCTGCAGGTGGTGTACTAACTGACCGTCGCATGCGACTATCCTCCGATAACGTTGACCGGCTTACTTTCCTGAAAATGAACAAGGCCTGGATCTCGCAGGAATTTGCCACTCCTCCTCCTGATTAAATAATTAGGTCACTGTATACGTTATCCAGGTCTCCTGTTGTGTTCATCTTTCTACCACCTGAACTTAAATTCCTGGGCTCCAACACCGCCAGTTGAGGCTCAGAAGTGCCGTCTGCACAGTCAAAACATACGACCCAGTGTTATTGGGTTTCAGTAACGTCAGCTGATCCCCAGCTGTGTAGCCGGCAATGTGTCATGCGACCGCCACGCTGACACAACAACTGAAATGTAAGGGAATCTGTCCCCCCCCCCCAAGGCGTTTGTTACTGAAAGAGCCACCTTGTGCAGCAGTAATGCTGCACAAGGAAAAGGTAGCTATTTTTGTTTAGCTCCTTGCACACGCAGAACTTAACACTTATAAAATGTGTCCACTGATACCGTAAAACCGTCCCGGAGGTGGGACTTTCCTTCGTAATGTGACGCAGCCCAGCCGTCATTCCTACCCCCACGGCGCCGCGCACCGGCTCCTCAGCGTTGTTTTATTCCGTCCCGGAGCCTGCGCTGTTATGTTATCCCGTGGCCAGGCACACTTAGCGCTGCCCGTCTTCTGGCATCATTTGGTGTCAGGATGGCTGCGCCTGTGCGGCCGCGCTGGCAGAGAGCCCGCCTCGCAGTGTCTTCTGATTTAATCCCACTGGGGGCCTGAGATCCATGGACATGCGCAGTGCATATCTGAACCTCCACCTCTCACTCATTTCCCTATGGCTTCTTCAGACTGTTCGGTGTCAGCTGGTCCCTAACAGCATGCCACGGCCGTGACACCGCACAGTCTTAAGAAGCCGTAGGGAGGGGAGTGAGAGGCGAGGATATGCACTGCGCATGTCCATGGATCCCAGGCCCCCAGTGGGATTAAATCAGAAGACACTGCGAGGCGGGCTCTCTGCCAGCGCGGCCGCACAGGCGCAGCCATCCTGACACCAAATGATGCCAGAAGACGGGCAGCGCTAAGTGTGCCTGGCCACGGGATAACATAACAGCGCAGGCTCCGGGACGGAATAAAACAACGCTGAGGAGCCGGTGCGCGGCGCCGGGGGGGTAGGAATGACGGCTGGGCTGCGTCACATTACGAAGGAAAGTCCCACCTCCGGGACGGTTTTACGGTTGCAGGGGACACATTTTATAAGTGTTTAGTTCTGTGTTTGCAAGGAGCATGATGAAAAGAGCCACCTTTTCCTTTTGCATCTTTTGTGCTGCACAAGCTGGCTCTTTCAGCTACAAACGCCTTGGGGGGGGGTTAAAGGTTCCCTTTCGACTTTCTCAGGCTTCGGCCTACATTGTGTTCCTCTGCTTTTCCACCTGTCCCTGGGCTCCAACACCGCCAGTTGCCGTCCAGAAGTGCTGTACGCACAGTCAACAGTCCCTCCTCTGTTATTGGGGTTCAGTAACGTCAGCTGTTCCCCTGCTGTGTGTGTGGCAATCCCTCCTACCTCCTCCAACCTCCTCCTCCTCCACCTGTCCCTGGGCTCCAACACCGCCAGTTGCCGTCCAGAAGTGCTGTACGCACAGTCAACAGTCGCTCCTCTGTTATTGGGGTTCAGTAACGTCAGCTGTTCCCCTGCTGTGTGTGTGGCAATCCCTCCTACCTCCTCCAACCTCCTCCTCCTCCACCTGTCCCTGGGCTCCAACACCGCCAGTTGCCGTCCAGAAGTGCTGTACGCACAGTCAACAGTCCCTCCTCTGTTATTGGGGTTCAGTAACGTCAGCTGTTCCCCTGCTGTGTGTGTGGCAATCCCTCCTACCTCCTCCAACCTCCTCCTCCTCCACCTGCCCCTGGGCTCCAACACCGCCAGTTGCCGTCCAGAAGTGCTGTACGCACAGTCAACAGTCCCTCCTCTGTTATTGGGGTTCAGTAACATCAGCTGTTCCCCTGCTGTGTGTGTGGCAATCCCTCCTACCTCCTCCAACCTCCTCCTCCTCCACCTGCCCCTGGGCTCCAACACCGCCAGTTGCCGTCCAGAAGTGCTGTACGCACAGTCAACAGTCCCTCCTCTGTTATTGGGGTTCAGTAACGTCAGCTGTTCCCCTGCTGTGTGTGTGGCAATCCCTCCTACCTCCTCCAACCTCCTCCTCCTCCACCTGTCCCTGGGCTCCAACACCGCCAGTTGCCGTCCAGAAGTGCTGTACGCACAGTCAACAGTCCCTCCTCTGTTATTGGGGTTCAGTAACGTCAGCTGTTCCCCTGCTGTGTGTGTGGCAATCCCTCCTACCTCCTCCAACCTCCTCCTCCTCCACCTGCCCCTGGGCTCCAACACCGCCAGTTGCCGTCCAGAAGTGCTGTACGCACAGTCAACAGTCCCTCCTCTGTTATTGGGGTTCAGTAACGTCAGCTGTTCCCCTGCTGTGTGTGTGGCAATCCCTCCTACCTCCTCCAACCTCCTCCTCCTCCACCTGCCCCTGGGCTCCAACACCGCCAGTTGCCGTCCAGAAGTGCTGTACGCACAGTCAACAGTCCCTCCTCTGTTATTGGGGTTCAGTAACGTCAGCTGTTCCCCTGCTGTGTGTGTGGCAATCCCTCCTACCTCCTCCAACCTCCTCCTCCACCTGTCCCTGGGCTCCAACACCGCCAGTTGCCGTCCAGAAGTGCTGTACGCACAGTCAACAGTCCCTCCTCTGTTATTGGGGTTCAGTAACGTCAGCTGTTCCCCTGCTGTGTGTGTGGCAATCCCTCCTACCTCCTCCAACCTCCTCCTCCTCCACCTGTCCCTGGGCTCCAACACCGCCAGTTGCCGTCCAGAAGTGCTGTACGCACAGAGCCAAACACCTCGCCAATGTGTTAGTGGGGTTCAGCACCGCCAGCTGTTCCCCTGCTGTGTATACGGCAACGTGTACTGCGACCGCCACGCAGGCACAACAAGTTAAATTTAAGGGAACCTGTCCCCCCCCCCCCAGGCGTTTGTTACTGAAGGAGCCACCTTGTGCAGCAGTAATGATGCAAAGGGAAAAAGTGCCTCTTTTCGTGGTGCTCCTTGCAGATGCTGAACCTAACACTTATGAAATGTGTATCCTCACAGCGTTCAACCGTCCGGTAGGTGGAACTTTCCTTTGTCATGTGACGCAGCACAGCCGTCATTTTTACCCCCTTGTCGCCGTGCGCCACCTCCTCAGCGTTGTTTGAATCTGTCCCGGAGCCTGCGCTGTTAGGTTACCCCTTGGCCATGCACACATTTTGCGCTGCCCGTCTTCTGACATCATTTGCTGTCAGGCTGGCTGCGCCTGTGCGGGTGCGCTGTCCGAGATTCAGCCTCGCGGTGTCGTCTAATGTAATCCCACCACGGGCCTGGGATCCGTGTCCATGCGCAGTGCATATCCTCGCCTCTCACTCCCCTCCCTACGGCTTCTAAAGACTGTTCGGTGTCAGCTGATCCCTAATAGCATGCCACGGCCGTGACACCGCACAGTCTTAAGAAGCCGTAGGGAGGGGAGTGAGAGGCGAGGATATGCACTGCGCATGGACACGGATCCCAGGCCCGCGGTGGGATTACATTAGACGACACCGCGAGGCTGAATCTCGGACAGCGCACCCGCACAGGCGCAGCCAGCCTGACAGCAAATGATGTCAGAAGACGGGCAGCGCAAAATGTGTGCATGGCCAAGGGGTAACCTAACAGCGCAGGCTCCGGGACAGATTCAAACAACGCTGAGGAGGCGGCGCACGGCGCCAAGGGGGTAAAAATGACGGCTGTGCTGCGTCACATGACAAAGGAAAGTTCCACCTACCGGACGGTTGAACGCTGTGAGGGGACACATTTCATAAGTGTTAGGTTCAGCATCTGCAAGGACCATAATTAAAAGAGCTAAGTTTACCTTTTCCAGCATTAGTGCTGTACACGATGGCTCTTCCAGCTACAAACGCCTGGGGGGGGGGTTAAAGGTTTCCTTTCAACTTGCTCCAGTGCAGGCTTCGGCCTACACTCCGCTCCCCCTGCTCCTCCTGCTGACCCTGGGCTCTAACACCGCCAGTTGGGGCCCAGATGTGCTAGCTGCACAGAGAAAAACACCTCGCCAATGTGTCAGTGGGGTTCAGCACCGCCAGCTGTTCCCCTGCTGTGCAGCCGGCAACGTGTCCTGCAACAGCCACGCAGGCACAACAGACCCAAAGCTGCCGCCAGTGCAGGCTTCGGCCTACACTCTGCTCCCTCTCCTCCTCCTGCTGACCCCGGGCTCTAACACCGCCAGTTGGGGCCCGGTACTGCTAGCTGCACAGAGAAAAACACCAGCCAATGTGTCAGTGGGGTTCAGCAACGCCAGCTGTTCCCCTGCTGTGCAGCCGGCATCGTGTCCTGCGACCGCCACGCAGACACAAGAACTGAAATTGAAGGGAACCTGTCCCCCCTCCCCCAGGTGTTTCTATGTTTTACAGCCACCTTGTACAGCAGTAATGCTGCATGTGTGCAAGGTGGCTCAGAAACGTATTCTCCTTGCACTCGTGGAACTGAACACGTCTAAAATGTGTCCTCTGTGACCATTAAAACGTCCCTCAGGTGTGATTTTACTTTGTATTGACATACGCAACAAGCTCCTTGGTAACGCTGCCCGTCTTCTGGCATCATTGTTTGGCTGGGTGCGCCTCTGCGGCCGCCTTGACCCACACAACGCCCCTCGGTGTCTTATTTATTTTGACTGCGAGGGTGTGATTGACGGGCATGAACGGTGCATTTCTTCGCCTGTCCCTCATCTCCTTCCGCCTTCTTCGGACTGTGCGGCTTCATGGCCGTGGCATGCGATAAGGGATCAGCTGACGCCACATAGTCTGAAGCAGGTGTAAGAACCCAAGCGAGAGGCGAACATATGTACTGCGCCAGGCCATGAATCCCAGCCCCGCAGTGTTTTAACTATGTCAATACACTGCGGGGCTGTGATTCATGGGCATCGCGAACCGCACCAGCCGACATCAAATGATGTCAGAGGACGGGCAGCAGTAACAGCGCAAGGCCAAGGGATTAAACGACAGCGCAGACTCCTGTGCAACAAATAACGATGCTCAGGAGGCCGCGCAAAGCACCAAGGTGGCATTTTTGCCAGCTGTACTGCGTCTCTTTACGAAGGGAACTCACGCCTCAAAATCAGTTTGACTGTGTAAGGGCCTAAATGTTATACGTGTTCCTTTCAGCATGTGCAAGGAGCGAAATTAAAAGAGCAACCTTTGACTTGTGCAGCACTACTGCTGCATGAGCTGTGGCTCTTCTACTTTGTAACCCCTGAGGGGGGGTTAAAGGTTACCTTTGAAATTGGTTCGATTAGGCTTCGGCCTACACTCTGCTCCCCCTGCAGAGCCCGGGCTCCAACACCGCCAGTTGGGGCCCGGTACTGCTAGCTGCACAGAGAAAAACCAGCCAATGTGTCAGTGGGGTTCAGCACTGCCAGCTGTTCCCCTGCTGTGCAGCCGGCAACGTGTCCTGCAACAGCCACGCAGGCACAACAGACCCAAAGCTGCCGCCAGTGCAGGCTTCGGCCTACACTCTGCTCCCTCTCCTCCTCCTGCTGACCCCGGGCTCCAACACCGCCAGTTCGGGCCCGGTACTGCTAGCTGCACAGAGAAAAACACCAGCCAATGTGTCAGTGGGGTTCAGCACCGCCAGCTGTTCCCCTGCTGTGCACCCGGCATCGTGTCCTGCAAAAGCCACGCAGACACCAGAACTGAAATTGAAGGGAACCTGTCCCCCCTCCCCCAGGCGTTTGTACGTTTTTAAGGCCACCTTGTACAGCGGTAATGCTGCATGTGTGCAAGGTGGCTCATAAACGTATTCTCCTCGCACATGTGGAACGGAAAACACGTCTAAAATGTGTCCTCTGTGTGACCATTTAACCGTCCCGGTGGTGTGACTTTCCTTTGTAATGACACGCTGCAACCCCCTTGGTAGCGCTGCCCGTCTTCTGGCATCATTGTTTGGCTGCCTGCGCCTCTGCGGCCGCCCTGACCCACACAACGCCCCTCGGTGTCTTATTTCTTGGGACTGCGAGGGTGTGTTTGATGGGCATGAGCAGTGCATCAGTTCGCCTGTCCCTCATCTCCTTCCGCCTTCTTCAGACTGTGCGGCTTCATGGCCGTGGCATGCGATAAGGGATCAGCTGACGCCGCACAGTCTGAAGCGGGTGTAAGGACCCGAGTGTGAGAGGCGAACATATGTGCTGCGCCAGGCCATGAATCCCAGCCCAGCAGTGTTTTAACAATGTTAAGACACTGCGGGGCTGGGATTCATGGTCATCGCGAACCGCACCAGCCAACATTAAATGAGGTCAGAAGATGGGCAGCGCTAACAGCGCTAGGCCAGGGGATAACACGACAGCGCAGACTCCTGTACAGCAAATAACAACGCTCAGGAGGCTGCACCCAGCACCAAGGTGGGATTCTTGACATCTGTGCTGCGTCTCATTACAAAGGGAACTCGCGCCTCCAACACAGTTTGACTGTATAAAGGGCTAAATGTTATACGTGTTCCATTCAGCGTGTGCAAGGAGCCAAATTAAAAGAGCAACCTTTGACTTGTGCACCACTACTGCTGCATAAGCTGTGGCTCTTCTACTTTGTAACCCCTGAGGGGGGGTTAAAGGTTACCTTTGAAATTGGTTCGATTAGGCTTCGGCCTACACTCTGCTCCCCCTGCAGAGCCCGGGCTCCAACACCGCCAGTTGGGGCCCGGTACTGCTAGCTGCACAGAGAAAAACACCAGCCAATGTGTCAGTGGGGTTCAGCACCGCCAGCTGTTCCCCTGCTGTGCAGCCGGCAACGTGTCCTGCAACAGCCACGCAGGCACAACAGACCCAAAGCTGCCGCCAGTGCAGGCTTCGGCCTACACTCTGCTCCCTCTCCTCCTCCTGCTGACCCCGGGCTCCAACACCGCCAGTTCGGGCCCGGTACTGCTAGCTGCACAGAGAAAAACACCAGCCAATGTGTCAGTGGGGTTCAGCACCGCCAGCTGTTCCCCTGCTGTGCAGCCGGCATCGTGTCCTGCAAAAGCCACGCAGACACCAGAACTGAAATTGAAGGGAACCTGTCCCCCCTCCCCCAGGCGTTTGTACGTTTTTAAGGCCACCTTGTACAGCGGTAATGCTGCATGTGTGCAAGGTGGCTCATAAACGTATTCTCCTCGCACATGTGGAACGGAAAACACGTCTAAAATGTGTCCTCTGTGTGACCATTTAACCGTCCCGGTGGTGTGACTTTCCTTTGTAATGACACGCTGCAACCCCCTTGGTAGCGCTGCCCGTCTTCTGGCATCATTGTTTGGCTGCCTGCACCTCTGCGGCCGCCCTGACCCACACAACGCCCCTCGGTGTCTTATTTCTTGGGACTGCGAGGGTATGTTTGATGGGCATGAGCAGTGCATCAGTTCGCCTGTCCCTCATCTCCTTCCGCCTTCTTCAGACTGTGCGGCTTCATGGCCGTGGCATGCGATAAGGGATCAGCTGACGCCGCACAGTCTGAAGCGGGTGTAAGGACCCGAGTGTGAGAGGTGAACATATGTGCTGCGCCAGGCCATGAATCCCAGCCCAGCAGTGTTTTAACAATGTTAAGACACTGCGGGGCTGGGATTCATGGTCATCGCGAACCGCACCAGCCAACATTAAATGAGGTCAGAAGATGGGCAGCGCTAACAGCGCTAGGCCAGGGGATAACACGACAGCGCAGACTCCTGTACAGCAAATAACAACGCTCAGGAGGCTGCACCCAGCACCAAGGTGGGATTCTTGACATCTGTGCTGCGTCTCATTACAAAGGGAACTCGCGCCTCCAACACAGTTTGACTGTATAAAGGGCTAAATGTTATACGTGTTCCATTCAGCGTGTGCAAGGAGCCAAATTAAAAGAGCAACCTTTGACTTGTGCACCACTACTGCTGCATAAGCTGTGGCTCTTCTACTTTGTAACCCCTGAGGGGGGGTTAAAGGTTACCTTTGAAATTGGTTCGATTAGGCTTCGGCCTACACTCTGCTCCCCCTGCAGAGCCCGGGCTCCAACACCGCCAGTTGGGGCCCGGTACTGCTAGCTGCACAGAGAAAAACACCAGCCAATGTGTCAGTGGGGTTCAGCACCGCCAGCTGTTCCCCTGCTGTGCAGCCGGCAACGTGTCCTGCAACAGCCACGCAGGCACAACAGACCCAAAGCTGCCGCCAGTGCAGGCTTCGGCCTACACTCTGCTCCCTCTCCTCCTCCTGCTGACCCCGGGCTCCAACACCGCCAGTTCGGGCCCGGTACTGCTAGCTGCACAGAGAAAAACACCAGCCAATGTGTCAGTGGGGTTCAGCACCGCCAGCTGTTCCCCTGCTGTGCAGCCGGCATCGTGTCCTGCAAAAGCCACGCAGACACTTGCTCTTGTACCTTCTGCTCCCCATCCTGGTTCCAGTACCGTCAGCTGGTTCCGGGCAGAGCCTTTGGCTTAGGTGCCTCCCTCTGGGTATCCGAGTTCCACCAACGTCAACTGAACAGGTCCATTCATTTGAACAAGACCTCAAGATTGGATAATTTTTTTTTTGTAATTCTTTACTTAGTTTTCAAAAACAATAGTACAAATCATTGCAAATCTTATAGTACGGGAAGTTGTAGACTTCTATTGAGAGCATATAAAACTGTTACAGAGAAGGCTTAGAAGTCTCTGTTGGCAAGAAATTGCAAAGTGTGCAAAGTGTAAATCAAAACCAATTATATAACAACAACAAGTAACAGGTTCAGGCAAAAATTTTGACATTATTCCAGTACTGTAGTTCCTCTAGCAACCAACCCGGATTTTTTTTTAAAAAAAGGAGTGACAGTAGGACCATTTAAAATAGGATGTCAGCTAACAAATGGTGACATAATAATAAATGCAAAGAAAACAAAACAATTAGCTAGACTTAATAGGGGCTACTGATCAGGGCAGCAAGCTCGACCACCATGGCGTGTGCAAAGGGATAGCGATATTGGTAGGTGGGTCCTTGTTAAAGTCCCAACAGTGAGATATACTATGAGTCTTCGGAGGTCAGCGTGGGGAGACAAGCCATGCAAGAGATCCCTACATACGTGTGTGTGAATATTTGGTCCAGGGTAGCCAGGTGTTGAGAAACTTCCCATGTGTGCGGGTCTCCCAGCTAGTTAGTTCCTCTAATCTATGTATATCGTGGATCCATTCATTCAGCGTAGGAGAGGATGTCTGCCTCCAGTGTGATAAAATCAGATGTTTCGCTGCAGTCGACAAAAGAGGGGTTAAATCATGTTTCTTTGGGGCACAGGTTTTAGAGGGGTTTGAGAGTAAAATTTCTTGGGGGGTTTAGTTCCGTTTCGTTAACTACAAACGATGGTGGTAGATGTTTATATCTGACCAAAATTTTAATATTTCTGGGCAATGCCAAAAGATATGTGATAAGGAGCCTACTGCATTAAAGCATCTCCAACATAACGGGGTCTCACTCAAACCTAGACGAAACAGCTGTTCCGGGGTTCTATACCACCAAGAGAGGAGTTTAAAGTCGTTCTCTTGTAATAGAATACATCTAGAGAAACCATATGAGTTAGATAGGATTTTTTGGACATCTTGAGGCGTTAAGGAAATTTTTAGTTCCGTTTCCCAAGAGAGAAGATAGAGAGGTTTAAATCGGATTGGAGGCTTGACAAGATTTGCATATAGTTTGGAAACAATTTTCGGAATTGGTGAGGCCAGCCCCACCAGTAACTCAAGCCAGTGCCAGTCAGTGTTACGTTTCAGCTCAGTCTTAAACCTCGTCACAATATGACGTACATGATGCTTTTGAAGGAAGTCAAAGCGGTAATTTTTTTGCGGAAACTGGACAGTTATCAATACATGGGATCTGGTTAGATAGATGATGTGATATTGGGATGTTCGGCAAGGCTCCCCACAGGCCATATTCATCTATGTAATTTGGGTCTGTTAGCCACGGAATAAGTTTTAGTGGGATATTGTCCAGAAAGGAACAATGGGGGAGTTGGTTTGGTATGAGAGCACGTCTAATAGGTAAGGTGTTCGAGGTTATTTCATCAAACTTTTGAGGCAGAGTGTAAGGACTTGGACTGTACATCTGTTTCTGTCTGCTGTTGCCCTCAGTTCAGTTACTTTTGCCCTTACCTAAGATGGAGTCACTGGCCTCACGGGGGCCATCTTGCTTCCTGTCAGACTTTTCCTGTTCTTGTCTGTGGTATATATAAGGGAGCTCTGTATATTACTCATTGCTTGAGTATCATGTTCCTGACTTGTGATCAAGCTGGAAGAACTGCTATCTTGCTGGTTTCTTCGTTACTTTGGGATACCCCGTCTGTCTCCGGATCTACGTCTCTTCGTTGTAAGACTTGTTTCCCTGGATCTGTGCTGCTGGACTGCTCCCTGCTAGGAGGCCTGGTCTCCAGGTCTCTGGACCTGACATACTTGGACTTCCACGGTCTGTACACGTGCTTACTGCCTATCCAGCTCTGTCTGCTACTAACCTGCTGTGTCATAGCTGTTTACCTGCATACCATCATAAATATTCTTGAACTTTTAACCTGTTGTCTCTCGGCCTCTTTTCTGACCCATGATACTGATCTCCACTGCACTTATCACTAAGTTTATTACAGAATACTCAAGCCCCAAAAAATGGAGATCTCTGGGTCAGATTCTATGGAGGTGCGAATGAAAAAACTTTGCTCATTTGTCTCTGGACTTCATGGGGAGCTGAAGGCTATAAAAACTAAACCTGGGACATTAGAATCACAAACTAATCATAATTCGAATGTGGCCGATACGTCTATTCAGGCCTTAGCATCTCGACTTTCAAATGTGGAGACTACAGCTGCAACCATGGTATCTGCTCCAATCCCGGCTCCTGGTCCGGCTTTTCCTAAACTCCCACCATTCAGGTTTCGTGGTGAGAGAAATTTCGGGGTTTTTTGTATCAATGTCAGCTGTATTTCTCTGCATGTGCGGCCCAGTTTGCAACTGATCGGGATAAAGTGTTGACCATAATTATGTTGCTAACAAACAAAGCGTTAGCCTGGGCTCATCCTCTGATTGAGACTAATGATGTGTGCTTGAATTCCCTGAAAGACTTTACTACAGCAATGTGTCAAATGTTTGATGACCCTAATCGGAGTATCACAGCTGAAACCGCATTACTAACACTACGTCAAGGGAAGCGTCCTGTTGTGGAATACGCAATGGAGTTTCGGAAATGGGTGCTGGATACTGCATGGTGCGATTCAGCGAAATATGCAGTATTCAGGAGAGGTTTATCTGCTTCCATCAAAGATGAACTAGCTCGAGGTGAATCACCTAACTTGGCTGACTTTATACATCATTGCATTCGGATTGATATTCATCTTACTGAACGTCGTCAAGAAAAATGGGCCGATGCTAATCGTAATAATTTTATGCCTTTTCCATCCACCAAGGAGGCGCTGACTAAGACTTTATCTTAGACAGAGCTGGAACCTATGCAGGTTGACGCAGTACGGAGGAAACCCATCGATGCACGTAAGGAATACCGTTTTAAGGAGAATTTATGTTTTTACTGCAGTAAATCGGGTCACTATATTTCAGAGTGCCCCGGGAAAAATCGCAAGTCCGCAACTGGACTTGACTTTTCGGATGTATCTTCAGTGTGTTCTCTTCCACACAGACAGGAAATATCTGCTGAAAACTTTGATTTTCCTGATGATTCATCTGTAACATCATCACCTGTGGACATAGCTTTACTTTCCGTAAGTTCTACCACGGCGAGGAGGGATTCGCTCTGTTGCGTTTCCATCAAAATTTGGGTGTGTTCCTGCTGGATCACCTGCTCTGCCACGATAGACTCTGGAGCTTGCAGCAATCTTATGGACTTCTCTTTTGCTGAAAAACATGGCATACGCTCACAAAAAAGAGACTCTCCGGTGTTTATGGAAACCATGGACGGGTCTCCACTAATATCTGGGCCTGTGAAACTCGAAACAGTCCCATTAAAGATCCGTATGGGCGTGGATCATTCTGAAAATATGTCCTTTTTGTTGATTTCTTCTCCTAATTTTCCTATTATTTTAGGTTTGCCCTGGTTGCGGCTGCGGAATCCGACTATCAATTGGACAACAAAGGAATTACAGTTTCCAAATGAATCAGCGTTGTCCGGAGAGCTGGCTCCAGTGAAGACAGCAGTCACGGTCGACTCAACATTGCCGGTAGAGTATCGGGATTTTAGTGATGTGTGTGACAAGAAAAATGCGGATAAATTACAGCCACATCGGCCATATGACTGTCCCGTGAAATTATTGCCTGGTGCCGTGATTCCTTTCGGGAGTATTTATCCATTGTCTGGGCCAGAATTAAAAGCTCTCAAGGAGTACATAGATGAAAACTTAGCTAAGGGGTTTATACGACCATCTTCCTCCCCAGCAGGTGCTCCAATCTTCTTTGTCAAAAAGAAAGATGGCTCACTCCGACCATGCATTGATTACCGGGAGCTCAACAAAATCACAATCAGGAACTCTTATCCACTTCCACTAATTCCCGAATTACTTGAGAGAGTGCGACATGCCAAAATCTTCACAAAATTGGATCTTCGTGGAGCGTACAATCTAGTACGGATTCGTCCTGGCAATGAGTGGAAAACGGCTTTTCGGTCTCGTTATGGACATTTCGAGTACCTCGTTATGTCTTTCGGCCTTCGTAACGCACCAGCTACATTCCAGCATTTGACGAATGATGTTTTCAGGGATATACTCGATATTTTTGTTGTGATTTATTTGGATGACATTTTGATTTTTTCCAGCAATATCGAGGACCATCAGCGACACGTGAAAATGGTTTTGGATCCTCTACAGCAGAATCATTTATACATCAAACTGGAGAAATGTGAGTTTCACAAAACAGAAATTCAATTCTTGGGATATGATATTTCTCCCCAGGGTCTCAGTATGGATGCAAGCAAGACACAAGCCATTCAGGAGTGGCCAACTTCCAAGTCGGTGAAGGAAGTACAGCGATTTATCAGATTCGCCAATTTTTACAGACGCTTTATTAAAAAATTTTCAGCGATTGTTGCGCCCATAACTCAGTTAACTCAGAAGAAGACGCCATTTGTCTGGCCTCCTCAAGCTCAAACAGCATTTTCTACGTTGAAATCTAAATTTATGACATTCTTGTCCACCCTGACCCAGACAAGGCCTTCATAGTGGAAGTGGATGCCTCAGACTGTGCTGTAGGAGCCATACTCTCACAAAGAACAGGTGAGAAAGATCTCTTGCATCCGTCTGCCTTTCTCTCGCAAAAATTGTCACCCGCAGAAAGGAATTACGACGTTGGCAATAAGGAACTGTTAGCCATCATAACTGCATTTAAGGAATGGAGACATCTGTTACAAGGTGCTTCCCAACAGATTGTTATACTCACGGATCATGGGAATCTCGAATTCATGAGGTCGGCAAGATGTCTGAAACCTAGACAGGCTCGGTGGAATCTTTTTCTTAATCAATTTGATTTTGTCATTTCCTATAGGCCGGGCTCGCGTAATAAGAAGGCTGATGCACTATCCAGGATTCATTCAGATGAAGCAACTTCAGCTTCATCTTCAACGACCATTCTGGCTGGGGTCACACTTGGCGTAAGACAATACGCCACGTATTATACGTCCGTACTACGGCCGTAATACGGAGAAATGTTCCCAAAATATTGATCCGTAGTCAGGGTGTGTCAGCGTATTTTGCGCATGGCATCCTCCGTATGTAATCCGTATGGCATCAGTACTGCGAGATTTTCGCGCAGGCTTGCAAAACCGACATCTAATGGATGTGTTTTTTAACCCTTTCAAACAATTGGATTAATAATGGATAGGTGTTATAATTGACGCCTCTCCATTATTAATCTGGCTTAATGTCACCTTACAATAGCAAGGTGGCATTAACCCTTCATTACCCCATATCCCACCGCTACAGGGAGTGGGAAGAGAGTGGCCAAGTGCCAGAATAGGCGCATCTTCCAGATGTGCCTTTTCTGGGGTGGCTGGGGGCAGATGTTTTTAGCCACGGGGGGGCCAATAACCATGGACCCTCTCCTGGCTATTAATATCTGCCCTCAGTCACTGGCTTTACCATTCTGGCGGAGAAAATTGCGCGGGAGCCCACGCCAATTTTTTCTGCCATTTAACCCTTTATTTTAGCAGCTACAGCGCTGAAATTTTGCACATACACACTACTAACATTAGTAGTGTGGAATATGCAAAAAAAAGGGGATATGAGATGGTTTACTGTATGAAAACCATGTCTCATATCCTTTCGGGTTTGTGCAGGAGAAATGAAAAGCCGGCAATTGAATTACCGACTTTTCACTAACACCGATGCGTATTTCTCGCAAGTCACACTGCTGGTCTGTGTGGAATCAGTATTTTTCTCGCCCCCATAGACTTTCATTGGCGAATTTTTTGCGCAATACGCTGACAAACGCAGCATGCTGCGATTTTGTACGGCCGTAGAAAGCCGTATAATACTGAACCGTAATATACGGCTGATAGGAGCAGCCCCATTGAGAATAATTGTGCCGTTTATTTTGCGAGTTTTACGGACGTAGTTTCTGCGCTCTTACGTCCGTAAAACTCGCCAGTGTGACGCCGGCCTCTATCTGAGAAAAACTTTGTAAGCGTCTTGCATAATCAGGATCTTCTAACTGAGATTAAGGAAGCTTATGATGCGGATTCGCTTTTGAGTCAACCACCCACTCAGGTAAATCTGACTTTCAAGAATGGACTTTGGTTTCAAGGACAGCGTCTGTATATCCCAGAAACAGTAAAACTGAGTGTGTTGAAATTAATGCATGACTCTAAGTTTGCCGGTCATAGGGGAGTTCAGAAGACTCAGGAATTTCTGTCTCGTTTTTTCTGATAGCCGACATTTCGGAAAGATGTTCTTCAGTACGTCTCATCATGTGAGGTGTGTGCCAGGTTAAAAGTTCCTCGTTCTTCACCTATTGGACTGTTGCAACCTCTGCCTGTTCCATCTCGTCCCTGGGGCTCTATTTCAATGGATTTTATTGTGGAGTTGCCTTTGTCACAGGGAAAAACCACGATTCTTGTAGTAGTTGACCGGTTGACTAAAGCTGCTCATTTTATTCCCTGTGCTGGTGTCCCAACAGCTAAGCAAACAGCGGATCTTGTTGTGCAAAACGTTTTTCGTTTACACGGAGCTCCAGATGAAGTAAAATCTGATCGTGGGGTTCAATTCACCTCACGGTTCTGGCAAAGCTTCTGTGCTGCTCTGGACATCAAAGTAAAATTATCATCTGCCTTTCATCCACAGTCTAACGGCCAAACAGAGCGAACCAACCAAACCTTGGAGCAGTATCTGCGTTGCTACGTGTGTCATCTTGGCCGAGTTCACGTATAACAACTCTCAAAATGCTTCCACCAAATTATCTCCGTTCTTTGCTAATAAGGGATATCATCCCAGTATTCTCCCTTGACTTCCCATAGACATGTGTGTACCTGCGGTTGCTGACCGCATTGCATCTTTACAGCAAAATTTGGACGTTCTAAAAAACACCTTAGTTTCAGCACAGGAAAGATTCAAGAAGGCAGCAGACAGATTCCGTAAGCCAGCACCAACATACAAGGTAGGAGACATGGTCTGGCTCTCAACAAAAAACTTGAAACTCAGAATTCGGACTTCCAAGTTGGGGCAAAAATATGTTGGCCCATATAAGATCAGTGCTATTGTGAATCCTGTAGCCTGTCGACTCAAGTTGCCTAACTCTTTAAGAATTCATCCTGTTTTTCATGTTTCCCTGCTTAAACCAGCAGTGCCTAATTCTTTACCCGGACACACCTCTGCTCCTCCTGATCCAGTCCTCATTGACAGGCAAGAGGAATTAGTCGTGGAGAAAATCTTGGATTCACGGATTCATAGGAGATGTCTTCAATATCTGGAGAAATGGCAGGGATACTCGGCTGAAGAAAATTCCTGGGAACCTCTGGAAAACATCCATGCTCCTCATCTGATCAGACTGTTTCACCTCAGATACCCCAATAAACCAGACTTAAGATCGTTCAGAGGACGTCTTTTAAGAAGGGAGTAATGTAAGGACTTGGACTGCACATCTGTTTCTGTCTGCTGTTGCCCTCAGTTCAGTTACTTTTGCCCTTACCTTAGTTGGAGTCACTGGCCTCATGGGGGCCATCTTGCGTCCTGTCAGACTTTTCCTGTTCCTGTCTGTGGTATATATAAGGGAGCTCTGTATATTACTCATTGCTTGAGTATCTTGTTCCTGACTTGTGATCAAGTTGGAAGAACTGCTATCTTGCTGGTTTCTTCATTAATTTGGGATACCCGTCTGTCTCCAGATCTACGTCTCTTCGTTGTAAGACTTGTTTCCCTGGATCTGCGCTGCACTCATCTCTGCTGCTGGACTGCTCCCTGCTAGGAGGCCTGGTCTGGTCTCCAGGTCTCTGGACCTGACATACTTGGACTTCCACGATCTGTACACGTGCTTACTGCCTATCCAGCTCTGTCTGCTACTAACCTGCTGTGTCATAGCTGTTTACCTGCATACCATCATAAATATTCTTTAACTTTTAACCTGTTGTCTCTCGGCCTCTTTTCTGACCCATGATACTGATCTCCACTGCACTTATCACTAAGTTTATTACACAGAGAAGAGATGGATGACCAAAGATATAGCTCAGCATCTTTCTCCATCAAGGAGAGTTCTAGATGTGTACTTAAATTATCTGAACTAGGTTTGATAAGCTTCATCCAAAGATTAGATAATTTAAGGGTTAAGTTCGAGTTTGGGGTTTTTATTTATTGGGGTGGCTATTATAAGTGGGTAGGCGACCTATTTTATTTCAAGAACAGTGATCAATCAAAATTTGATTTTTATAACGCATGTTTGTGAAAGTGCATCATGGCAAAAACAAAGAAGACTTTTCAGGACCTCAAAAGTAGAGTTGTTTATGCTCATTAGGCTGGAAAAGGTTAGAATATAATTTCTAAAAAGTTTGGACTTCACCAATTCACAGTTAGGCAGACTTTCTAATAATGGAGGAAATTCAAGACCATTATTTCCATCCTCACAGGTGATTGACAAGCAAAGATAACTCCAAAAGCAAAGTGTACAATGGTCCACAAGGACACCTCTGAGCAACTAAAGACTTCTCTAAAAAAAAAACACATCTGCCTGTCTGTAGATTGTTAAAGATCAACTGGACAAGCCAGAGGGCTATTGGGACAATGTTTCGTGAACGAATAAGAACAAAATAGAGCTAGGTGGTAGTATCATGGTTTGGGCCTGTTTTGCTGCATATAACAAAGGATGGCTTGTTATCATTGATGGAACATTGAATTATGAAATTCTTTAAATTGTAAAGTAAAATGTCAGGACAGCAGAAGGTTAAAATTTTGGAGTGTCCAAGTTAAAGTCCTAACCTTAATCTAGTAGAAATGTTGGAAAAGGACCTGAAGCAAGCAATTATTGGAGAAACCCCACCAACAGAGTTAAAACTGTTTTGTAGGGAGGAATGGGCTGAAATTCCTCCAAGCCGATGTGCTGGGCTATTCAACAATTGCCTGCAACATTTAGATGCAGTTATTTCTGTACAAGGGGGTTTCACCAGAAACCGAAAGCAAATTTTCTCATTGTCACTCACAAAAGTGAGTGTATTTTTGACTCATTTGTTTGATTGGATTCTATTTATCAATTTTTAGGACTTGTGTGAAAATCTGATTTATGTTTAGATCAAATTTATACAGAAATATAGAAAATTGTCAAGGGTTCACAAACTTTCAAGCACCACTGTATTTTTGTTTGGTACGGAAAGTTTTCAGAACAGCACACTGCATCAAGATGATTTGTATACCTGGGCAGAACTTTTTCCGTTCCCTGGAGGATTCAAGATTTCTGGATAAAATTAAGACTTATGTTGTTATCATCCTGATGTCATTTTACATGGTCCAGTTATCTAATCAATCATTATAGTCCCAACTCCTTTTACATAATCATTTCTGGTACCAGATATGCATGCGTCTATGTCTGTACGTAACGTGGGTTGTAAATATTTGGTTAGACTAGAAGCTTTTCAAGCATAGGTGTACACATTTAGTGGTGCTTCAGCGCTTAGAGTTTTTCTATGTAAGTGTTTTTGTTTTTTTAATTGAGTGCAGATACCTGTTTTCTTTATTGCATGTGACTTCTTATTATGAGTTTCCTCTCTGATTGTGCTTGCGTAAATATTATATAGGTTTGTTATGTTAATAACCTACTATATGAAATTGTTGTTTTGACAGTCTGTACATAACTTCCCACTGTCAATATTGTTTTGCGACACCATACGATCACACAAATACCATTTAGTTTCCCATTTAGGCTATGTGCACACGTTGCGGATTTTGATGTGTTTCCGCTGCGTTTTTGACCTCAAGTATTCACATCAAATCCGCAGTGTAGTGCACAGTCAATCTTAATCTATGTGAAATTGACATTTGTTGTGCACATTTTTTTCCGCAGCATGTCAATTCTTTTGGCGGATCTGTAGCGTTTCTGCACCCATTGACTTCCATTGAGTCAGGCACATCCGCAGCAAACCTACAGATGTAAAAAAAGATCTGTGGTTTTGCTGCGGATGAAACGCAGTAGATCGGGAGGATGGAGTGTGTGCGTGTATAGTGTGTGCGGGGGTCTGTGTGTATTATGTGTGTGCACAGGTCTGTGTGTCCCTGTGTGTGTGCATGTCTGTGCAGGCATCCATTGTCTGATAGGACTACTGCTCCCATCCAGCAATGAATGCTCACAGTGACAGCATTGCCAATGATGGGAAAGTAGTCCCATCATACAATGGCTGTGTTCAGTAGTAAAAAAAAGCATACAACATATAACATGCAGTAAATACACATAACATACAACACATAACATAGAGTACATACTTACCAAACACCTAGTCCCCGAAGCCCTCGATTCTCCTGTAATAAAAATAACATAAAAAAACCTATACGCCGTATTCCAGTTAATAACGAGTGTCCCACGACGATCTCCCATGTAGAACAGTGACATCGGGAGATGTTAGCTCTCTACAGAGGCCCCTCGGTGAACTGACAGCAGAGGTAAGCGGAGGTAATCCTCCACGATGTACATCCCTCCGCCGCTGCCGGGAGAGAGATCACTTAGGTTCAATTGCTCGCCGGCAACTCTGTGTGAGAAAATTCCCACGCAGCATTGCCGTAAAGCGAGAGAATGAACTAAGGTAACCTCTTCAGTGATGCACTGCAGGAGCCATTGACTCCTGTCAGTGTGTCACTGAAGGCCCTATAGAGCAGTGACATCACCCGATGTCACTGTTCTATAGGGGAGATCGTCGTGGAACACTCATTATTAATTGGACTGCATCGGACCAGGGAGTATACTGTTGGTTTATTATTTTTTATTTTTTTGCAGGTGATTGATGGCTTCGAGGAATTAGGAGTATTTGTATGGTGAAATTAAGAATATTAAAATACTTATTTCTGGCTGTGTCTTTTATTTAACTCTTTCACTACTATAGGATTAGTAATGGATAGGTGTCTTATTGATGCCTCTCCATTATTAGCCAGGCTTACAATACAAAGGTGACATTAACCCCTTATTACCCCATATGCCACTGCTACAGGGCAGTGGGAAGAGAGAGGCTAAGTGCCAGAATTGGTGCATCTTGCAGATGCACCATTTCTAGGGCAGCTGGGAGCCGGTATTTGTAGCCGGGGGGCCAATATCCATGGCCCCTCTCTAGGCTATGAATATCAGCCAGCAGCTGTCTGCATAGCCTTTCTGGCTATAAATTATAGAGGGACCCCACCTCATTTTTTTTGGGGTCCCCCTATTTTAATAGCCAGTAAAGGCTAAATATACAGTTGTGGGCTGATATTCATAGCTTGGGAAGATCCATGGGCATTATCCCCTTCCCAGGCTATAAACATCGGCCCCCAGATAGTGCGTTTAATAATACAGATTTTGTGTGTGTGTGTGTCTTTATTTAACTCTTTATGTACCATTTTATTATGTTTATTACTAAACATCGGGCTTGGTATTATCTATCTATCTATCTATCTATCTATCGATATATCTATTTAAATGGCTGTTTATTATTTTCTGTCTTTTGCATGTGATATGGGCATCGGTGAATTAGGCATAAGGTGAGTATAACTTACTTTAACTTTTCTATTTTTATTTCAAATAAAGGTGTCAGTGTATTTATTTCAATGAAAGGACTTTATTCTGGCTGTGTAATTTTTACAATCTAACTATGTGGTTAGTAATGGGTGTGTCTTATAGATGCCTATCCATTACTAACCTGTGTACTTGATGTCAGCAGCCATAAAACAGCTGACATGAACACCACAACTATTACCCCGCTTGCCACTGCCCCAGGGCAAATGGGAAGAGTCAGGCAAAATGCCAGAATTGGTGCATCTAATAGATGTGCCTTTTCTGGAGTGGCTGTGGCTGCTATTTTTAGGCTTTGGGGGGGAAAAGTATCCATGGTCCCTTACCAGTCTGAGAATACTAACTCCCAACTGTTTGCTTTAGCTTGGCTGGTTGCAAAAAATGTGTTTTTTTTTATAATTTAAAAAAAACGGCATGAGACCCCTCTATTCTTGATAACCAGCCATGATAAAACTGACAGCTGAGAGTTGCAGCCCGCAGCTGTCAATTTTGCTTGCACTGGTTATCAAAAATAGAAGAGAAGAGACCTCACCTCATTTTTTTATTATTATTTATTTATAGCACAGGTGCCAGCTGATGAATACTCGCATCAGCGGCGCCTGTTATCAAGGACAGCAGGCGTAGGCTCATGGGAGTAGTATTCTCTTATCAGCTGATGCTTGTAACCGGAGGTAACCTTTTTACCGCCGGTCACAACTGCTTGCTCATGCTGCCATCTGACAACATGAGAACTGTAGCTCTCAAACTGGCGGTAATGATCTTACTGCCGAACAGAGTCCATGTTTGCGCTCTGTCATGCAGATAACAGCGTGGCAAACAACGGATATTTTGGCCCCCATTCATCTGAATGAGGTCTGGGTTTGGGTTTGGGTACTGTTCTGGCACTTAAACCAAACTTTTTTTGAGATGTTCGGCTGAACCCACAGGATCTGAACATACACGGGTTCACCCATCACTACTGAGAACCATTCACACTCATTTATACAGATGTTTGCCAGACCAGGGAAAATCATATACTTCACAAGCTGAAAATCAGCTCTGAACAAGAAGCAGAGCATTAGACTTCACACTTGATGTATTTTATGTTATGAAACTTACTGTGAACAGTGCTTACACTGGCGAGCAAAAGAGTAACAATATTTTAATGTTTTGACTTTCAGGCTACATATCTCATCAAACTCTACTGCTTCGAATATTAGACTACCATCATTTTATAGACAATCATCTTGGCTATCTCATACATAAATTTGATTTGCAACTGTTTTACATATGATTGGCTATGCAGATTATAGTCATGTCACTGCATTGTTGCTGTTTTGATCCTAAAAATCTAAATTTTAATTTTTATTATTTTGTAAATCCACCTTTGGCTTTAAACACTGCCTGAATTCTCATGGGCATGCTCTTGATCAGAATCAAGCATATCTCGACCGAATTCTGATACTAGGTCTCTTTTACACGTTACCAAAGTTGGTGCATGCTGGTCAACTCACTTGGGTATGTATACAGCTATTTTTCTTCAACTCTACTCACAAGTGTTCGATTGGGTTGAGGTCTGGGGATCAATCCAGCACCTCTACTTCATTGTCATTAAACCATTTCTTTGCCAATCTCGATGTATGATTCAGGAACACTATGTCATTGTTAGAACAGCGCCGGCGCCTCTGCATGAATCCCCTTCCTCTTCTCTGTAGGGATGCCGGCATATTCATTTCCCCTTCCGTGCACCCTCTTTATCTGCTTTCCAAGAAGGTCTCCTATGAGTGTGGTTAGAGTGTGGGTGCTCCCTGCCTCTTAAAGGACCAGCATACGCACACTTCTGAAAATGTCCTGACTCAATATCTGGGAGATGTCTGAGATGCCTTATCAACTTCAGTATTCAGTCTGCTGTCTGCTACAAAGTTGTAAGGTTGCTGTACCTGTGCTCTGTCCGAAACTGACTCAGTCTGACCTGCTTGTTCTCTCTGTACCTGATCCAGTCTGTCCTCTCTCTACCAAGTTGAAAGCCTGATCCGTTTTATCTACACCTACACCGCTACCCTGACCAGTCCAGTCTGAACCTGCACCTGTGATCTCCTACCTGAGGCCGTTCTGTATTCCTGAACTCATCATGTCTGCTCCTGATCCGGTACCTATTTTGTCTACCAGCCGTACCTCTCTTGCTATGCATTTCCTGGCTGTTCCTCCTTCCCTGCCCCTTTGGGGGTCAGCTGTCGCGGCTGGGGGGTCTGTCCTGTAGTAGCACATGACATCCACCTGGCTCAAGTCTAATCACGCCATCAGGGGCTCTAGTAAAGAACTAGGTGATCGCTTAGTTATGCCCCTCCAGGCTCTCCCAGGACTGTGGCACAGTGGTTCCACAACTATGTGCGTAACAGACATCTTTTTCATACCCATAGTACTTGCATATACGAAGTAACGTGTCTTATAAGATACTCACATATAGCTCAGCATTGAGACTATAAACGATCCTGGTCAAGGGGCAGAGAGACAATGGCTGCTCCTCGATTCGAACCAGTGACCTTTCACTTGGGGATCAATCTACTAACACACTGAGCTATTAGGGAATGTGAGAACAGGTTGTAATTTGTAGTATTCAGGAAGAAAAATATGTTTCCACCACCAGGAGCAAAACAGTAACAATGCAGGGACATGACAAGAATCTGCATAACTAATTGTATGCTAAATAGTTGCAAGTTAAATTTATGTATCAGATAGCCAAGATGATTGCCTATAAAATGATGGTAGATTCACAATTAAAGCAGTAGTGTATGGTGAGATATGGAGCCTCAAAGTCAAAAGTTCAAAACATTATTACCCTTTTTCTCGTCAGTGTATATACATGTGATCCTTGTAATTTGATTGTTTTTTTGTGATCTGCCTCTTAGAACATTTTGTACATGTCTTTATTTTGACTTTTTCTAAAAAATGTTGGTGATTTCTTAATTTTTTCCCCATGTTTAGAATGCTAGTCCTGACTTGTTCCTCAAAGCTTGCCGCTCTCAGAAAATTACTGACTCATAATTTTCCAGAGTCTTTAAAGGTAAGAAGGCAAATACAGATATTTATGTTTTACTTTTTGTATGTGAACCAAGAGGTATCAATTGCCTTTTATTGTTTTATTTTTACCATAATTTATTTAATACATTTTTCTTGCTTATATAGTGCTATTAATTTACACAATGCTTTAAAGACATGAAAACCGCTGTCTCCATTGGCGCTCACAATCTGAATTACCTATCAAAATGTCTTTGGGAGTAATTTTGGTGCATCATAATTATTTGATGGGAGCCCAACCAATCTCAAATATAAAAGACCTGAAACCAAATTAATGTTAGAAAGATCACTACTCATGGTTCACTGGTTCATCTTCCACGCAAGCCAAAAGTGGGGGTGATACAGGAGAGGTTACATCACCAATACTGCCTAAGTTCATAAGTATGAATTCAGGACAATGTGAGGATAATAAGCTAAAATGTAACTTTGAATATGAGGTTATAAAATAGACAAGCATGAATATTACCATGTAGGGCAATAAGACAATCACACAACAATTGGACCAGTATAGTCAGGCTAGGCAGAAGTGTATTTCTACAGAGAGGTACTAACAGTGGTTTAGGTTAATCTGCGGTACTCGACTAGAGATGAGCTAATATTTTAATGTTCAGTTTGGATTAAGATCGCCTATTTATTCGTTGAATATTCACCGAACATAAATAGTATAATAGGGACTGACTGGTCTTCCACTACACCCAATCCAACAGATGGACACCCAACCAGGACTTTTCAAATTTTAAAAAATGAGGGCCTGACACCACCGAAGTGGCATAAATTTCATGAGAGTAGAAATAGTATAGGGACCAACAGATCTACTACACCCATCCCAGCAGATGGACCCACAACAAGAAGTGTTCACATTTACAAAAATTAGTGGCAGAAACCAGGAAAATGTCATCAATTTCACCATAGTATAAATAATATAATAGAGACCGACAGGTCTTCCACTACACCCAACCCAGCAGATGGACAACCAACCAGGAGTTTTCAAATTTCAAAAATTGAGGGCCAGACACTATGGTTGAGCGAAACGGATCGGACAAATTCAAAAATCGCCGACTTTCGGCAAAGTCGGGATTCATGAAACCCGACCCAATCCTAGTGTGGGATCGGCCATGAGGTCGGCGATCTTCACGCCAAAGTCGCGTTTCATATGACGCGTTAAGCGAAATTTCTCAGCCAATGAAGGAGGACGCAGAGTGTGGGCAGCGTGATGACAGAGGTCTCGGTCACCACCATCTTAAAGAAGGGCATGACAGTGATTGGCTTGCTTTCACAGGGAATATAAAGGGGAGTGCACGACGACTGCCATCTTACCTCTGCCGATCTTAGCATAGGGAGAGGTTGCTGCAGCTTCGTCAGAAGAAGGGACATAGTTAGGGAGGGAAGATTAACCCCCAAACCGCTTGTGCTGTAGCGATTTCCACTGTCCAACACCACCTTTTTTTGCAGGGACTGTGGAGGCTATATCTTTGTGCATCAGCTCTGTAGCTTATTAGGCTGCCTGATAGCTGCATTGCTGTCTGCGCCGCTGCTGTGCAAACCAACTGCTTTTTTAAAAGCTAAAATCCTGTTACTCCTTTCTGCACAGTTATCTTGTTTATTTGTCCACACTTTTGTGTGCAGCAGTCCTTTTTATTGCTGCCATACTTGTCCTGAGATCATTGTAGGGAGATTGAAATTGTACTGCAGTCCTTGTATTTTTTCATATATCTTCCAGCCACTTGCTGCCACTTACATTGCGTTGTTTTATACACTGTGCCTGAGTTTGGGTTCAGTCCCCCCCCCAAAAAAAAAAGTGAGATTCAAATTCTCCCAAAGTGGATATACCTCAGTCCTGTTAGTTTGCCGTATATCAGCCAGCCACTTGCTGCCACTCACATTGCGTTATACGCTGGGCCTGAGTTGTGGTGCAGTCTCCCCCCCAAAAAAGAGAGATTCAAATTGTCACAAAGTGGATATACGTCAGTTCTGTTAGTTTGTCGTATATCAGCCAGCCACGTTCTGCCGCTTACATTGTGTTGTGTTATACACTGGGCCTGAGTTGTGGTGCTGTCTCCCCCCCAAAAAAGGGAGATTCAAATTTTCACAAAGTGGATATACCTCAGTCCTCTTAGTTTGTCGTATATCAGCCAGCCACTTGCTGCCACTCACATTGCGTTTTTTTATACACTGGGCATGAGTTTGGGTACAGTCTCCCCCCAAAAAAAGTGAGATTCAAATTCTCACAAAGTGGATATACCTCAGTCCTCTTATTTTGTCGTATATCAGTCAGCCACTTGCTGCCACTCACATTGCGTTATACACTGGGCCTGAGTTGTGGTGCAGTCTCCCCCCCAAAAAGGGAGATTCAAATTGTCACAAAGTGGATATACGTCAGTTCTGTTAGTTTGTCGTATATCAGCCAGCCACATTCTGCCACTTACATTATGTTGTGTTATATGTAGCGCCCCCACTGCCGCAGGGCCGAGGGGTACCCGGTACCGGGCCTCTGAGTCTCTGCTCTGGGAGTGTCACGGTGGCTAGGCTCGGTCTGTGACCTGTTGTGAACTCCGTTTTCAGGCTCCCTCTTGTGGTCACAGATGGTATTGTGTGACTTTGGTTTTTTGGCTCCCCCTGGTGGTTTGGTTTATTATCCTGCGGGTCTGCTGGATCAGCTGCCTCATTATTCACCAGGGAGGCTCCTATTTAGCTCTGCTTCACTCCCACTTGTTGCTGGCTGTCAATGTATTCAGTGCTATTCTGATTACTCCTGATTATCTCGTTTTCTGCCTCTTCAGGATAAGCTAAGTTCTGTTTGAATATTTTTTGCTCATCTGCCTGCAATATGATTTCTGTGTATGATGAGTCTAGTCCAGCTTGCTAACATGTGATTTCTTTTTGCTGGTAAGCTCTGGGGTACGGAGTTGCTTCCCCCGCACCGTTAGTTGGTGCGGGGGCTCGAGCAATCTCTGCGTGGATATTTTGAATAGGGTTTTTTATTGACCGCACAGTTTCCTTCCTATTTTCTGCTATCTAGTATTAGCGGGCCTCATTTGCTAAATCTGATTTCATCTCTGCGTTTGTGCTTTCCCCTTAACTCACCGTTAATATTTGTGGGGGGCTATTCTATATCTTTGGGGTCTTCCACTGAGGCAAGTGAGGACTTACTTTCCCTTCAGGAATAGTCAGTTTCTCAGGCCGTGACGAGACATCTAGGATTTTTTAGGTAACGTTCCACGGCTGCCTATAGTTGTTTGCGGATAGGATCAGGTTGCGGTCAATCTAGTTACCACTTCCCCAGAGCTAGTAGTCTGTTCAGTTACTTAGCTAGTCCGACCTGCGATCCTTGCCACTAGGATCATAACAGTGACCCTGCTGAGGGGCGCCCAATAATAGGTGTGGATGGTGGTGGTAGTGTTATGGTGCGGTGCGGTGCCGGTCACAGTAAATAACGAGGACACCAGGTTGCAGTCTCTTTACCTCTTTACTGAAGGCTTCAGGATCCTCAGTCCGGAATACGGTTAACTGGGCTGCGCAAGTCCGGCCGGTCCGATGGCACCTCCAGAGTTCCCTTTGCAGGTGGAAATCTGTGCCTACCTTCTAGCGCTTGTGTGTTGTGGTCCTCCCCTGCTGTGCTTACGGGATAGTCCCCATAACTGTTGTGTCTGTTTCTGAAGTTCCCTCACAACTCGATTATGATGTTCTTCTTTGTCCCACAGATGATATGGCTAGGACGCACCCGTATGACGGGTAGGCTCGGAGCTCTTCCTGGACCCTAGTGTCGCCCTTCTCCTGTTGTTGCCCCCCTGTGTCTTCGTAGGTGATTTGTGTGAGACAGCCCGCCTATAGCTGACTGTCCTGCCGTAGGTTTGAAGTATTGCTTGGAGCTTAGTACTTCCTCGGCGTTCCGGCCACCGGCTACGCGCCTCAGTAGGATGTTGCCTCGTCTTACAGCACGACTCCTACTGGTATTTCTCCTTGTTGCGTTGATCTCGTTTCTCACTCAGCACAATATACCTCGCTTCTTGTCCTTTCTTAGGGTACCGCCGCGATCAAGTGCAGGCGCGGTCCCGTAACGTTCTCTCTGTTCGCTAGGCCTATGTCAGGATCCCACCCCTGACAGGGACCTGTTGTGAATTTGGATTCTGGGCTCCCCCGGTGGCTACTGGTGGAATTTAACTGGTGTTTTCATCTTCTCTGTTCACCTGTTCCCATCAAGATGTGGGAGTCGCTATATAACCTTGCTGCTCTGTTAGTTGCTTGCCGGTCAACAATGTTATCAGAAGCCTCTCTGTGCTTGTTCCTGCTCCTAGACAACTACTAGATAAGTTGGACTCTTGTCCATGTTTGTTTTTGCATTTTTGTTCCAGTTCACAGCTGTAGTTTTGTTACTGTGTCTGGAAAGCTCTTGTGAACAGGAATTGCCACTCTGGTGTTATGAGTTAATGCCAGAGTTTTAAAGTAATTTCTGGATGGTGTTTTGATAGGGTTTTCAGCTGACCATGAAAGTGTCCTTTCTGTCTTCTGCTATGTAGTAAGTGGACCTCAAATTTGCTAAACCTATTTTCATACTACGTTTGTTATTTCATCTTAATTCACCGCCAATACATGTGGGGGGCCTCTGTCTCCTTTCGGGGTATTTCTCTAGAGGTGAGCTAGGACTAATATTTTCCTCTGCTAGCATTATTTAGTCCTCCGGCTGGTGCTGGGCATCTAGAATCAACGTAGGCATGCTACCCGGCCACTGCTAGTTGTGCGTTAGGTTTAGTTCATGGTCAGCTCAGTTCCCATCTTCCAAGAGCTAGTTCCTATATATGCTGATGCTATGTTCTCTTGCCATTGAGAACATGACAGTTTGACCGGCCCACTAAAGGGTTAAAATCCTTGGCTGAGATAGGAGAGAAATAAGAAGTCTGCTGAGAATTTTTTTTTTTTTTTTTTTTCTCCTTCTAATCTTTGAATGGCTCTGTGTCCACCTGTTTGTAATGGATCTTCAGAGTGTAACTGCAGGTTTGAATAATCTCGCCACGAAAGTACAAAATTTGCAAGACTTTGTTTGTCATGCACCTGTATCTGAGCCGAGAATTCCTTTGCCGGAATTTTTCTCGGGGAATAGATCTGGGTTTCAGAATTTTCGAAATAATTGCAAATTATTTTTGTCCCTGAAATTTCGCTCTGCCGGAGACCCTGCACAGCAGGTCAGGATTGTGATTTCCTTGCTCCGGGGCGACCCTCAAGACTGGGCTTTTTCATTGACACCAGGGGATCCTGCGTTGCTCAATGTGGATGCGTTTTTTCTGGCCTTGGGGTTGCTTTATGACGAACCTCATTTGGAGCTTCAGGCAGAAAAAACTTTGATGTCCCTATCTCAGGGGCAAGATGAAGCGGAAATTTACTGTCAAAGATTCCGTAAATGGTCTGTGCTTACTCAGTGGAATGAGTGCGCCCTGGCGGCGACTTTCAGAGAGGGTCTCTCTGATGCCATTAAGGATGTTATGGTGGGGTTCCCTGTGCCTGCGGGTCTGAATGAGTCCATGACAATGGCTATTCAGATCGATAGGCGTTTGCGGGAGCGCAAACCAGTGCACCATCTGGCGGTGTCCACTGAGAAGTCGCCAGAGAGTATGCAGTGTGATAGAATTCTGTCCCGAAGCGAGCGGCAGAATTTTAGACGGAAAAATGGGTTGTGTTTCTATTGTGGTGATTCTACTCATGTTATATCAGCATGCTCTAAGCGCACTAAAAAGCTTGATAAATCTGTTTCCATTTGCACCTTACCGTCTAAGTTTATTCTATCTGTGACCCTGATTTGCTCTTTGTCATCTATTACCACGGACGCCTATGTCGACTCTGGCGCCGCTTTGAGTCTTATGGATTGGTCCTTTGCCAAACGCTGTGGGTATGATTTAGAGCCTTTGGAGACTCTTATTCCTCTGAAGGGGATTGACTCCACCCCATTGGCTAATAATAAACCACAATACTGGACACAAGTAACTATGCGTATTAATCCGGATCACCAGGAGATTATTCGCTTTCTGGTGCTGTATAATCTACATGATGATTTGGTGCTAGGATTGCCTTGGCTGCAATCTCACAACCCAGTCCTCGACTGGAGAGCTATGTCTGTGTTGAGCTGGGGATGTAAGGGGGCTCATGGGGATGTACCTGTGGTTTCCATTTCATCATCTATTCCCTCTGAAATTCCTGAGTTCCTGTCTGACTATCGTGACGTCTTTGAAGAATCCAAGCTTGGTTCATTACCTCCGCACCGAGAGTGCGATTGTGCCATAGATTTAATCCCGGGTAGTAAATACCCAAAGGGTCGTTTATTTAATCTGTCTGTGCCTGAACATGCTGCTATGCGAGAATATATAAAGGAGTCCTTGGAAAAGGGACATATTCGTCCATCGTCATCTCCCTTAGGAGCCGGTTTTTTCTTTGTGTCAAAAAAAGACGGCTCTTTGAGACCATGTATCGATTATCGGCTTTTGAATAAAATCACTGTAAAATATCAATACCCATTGCCGTTGCTGACTGATTTGTTTGCTCGCATAAAGGTGGCCAAGTGGTTCTCTAAGATTGACCTTCGTGGGGCGTATAATTTGGTGCGAATCAGGCAGGGGGATGAGTGGAAAACCGCATTTAATACGCCCGAGGGCCACTTTGAGTATTTAGTGATGCCTTTTGGTCTTTCAAATGCTCCGTCAGTTTTCCAGTCCTTTATGCATGATATTTTTCGCGATTATTTGGATAAATTTATGATTGTGTATCTGGATGATATTCTGATTTTTTCAGATGACTGGGACTCTCATGTCCAGCAAGTCAGGAGGGTTTTCCAGGTTTTGCGGTCTAATTCTTTGTGTGTGAAGGGTTCTAAGTGTGTTTTTGGGGTACAGAGGATTTCCTTTTTGGGATATATTTTTTCTCCCTCTTCCATTGAAATGGATCCTGTCAAGGTTCAAGCTATTTGTGATTGGACGCAGCCCTCTTCTCTTAAGAGTCTTCAGAAATTTTTGGGCTTTGCTAACTTTTATCGTCGATTTATTGCTGGTTTTTCGGATATTGCTAAGCCATTGACCGATTTGACTAAGAAGGGTGCTGATGTTGCTGATTGGTCCCCTGACGCTGTGGAGGCCTTTCGGGAGCTTAAGCGCCGTTTTTCCTCTGCCCCTGTGTTGTGTCAGCCTGATGTTGCTCTACCTTTTCAGGTTGAAGTCGACGCTTCTGAGATCGGAGCTGGGGCAGTGTTGTCGCAGAAAAGTTCTGACTGCTCCGTGATGAGGCCTTGTGCCTTCTTTTCCCGTAAATTTTCGCCCGCTGAGCGGAATTATGATGTTGGGAATCGGGAGCTTTTGGCCATGAAGTGGGCTTTTGAGGAGTGGCGCCATTGGCTTGAGGGGGCCAGACATCAGGTGGTGGTATTGACTGACCACAAAAACTTGATTTATCTTGAGACCGCCAGGCGCCTGAATCCTAGACAGGCGCGCTGGTCATTATTTTTCTCTCGGTTTAATTTTGTGGTGTCATACCTACCGGGTTCTAAGAATGTTAAGGCGGATGCCCTTTCTAGGAGTTTTGAGCCTGACTCGCCTGGTAACTCTGAGGCCACAGGTATCCTTAAGGATGGAGTGGTATTGTCAGCCGTTTCTCCAGACCTGCGGCGGGCCTTGCAGGAGTTTCAGGCGGATAGACCGGATCGTTGCCCACCTGATAAACTGTTTGTTCCTGATGATTGGACCAGTAGAGTCATCTCTGAGGTTCATTCTTCTGCGTTGGCAGGTCATCCTGGCATTTTTGGTACCAGGGATTTGGTGGCAAGGTCCTTCTGGTGGCCTTCCCTGTCACGAGATGTGCGAGGCTTTGTGCAGTCTTGTGACGTTTGTGCTCGGGCCAAGCCTTGTTGCTCTCGGGCTAGTGGATTATTGTTGCCCTTGCCTATTCCTAAGAGGCCTTGGACGCACATCTCGATGGATTTTATTTCAGATCTGCCTGTTTCTCAGAAGATGTCTGTCATCTGGGTGGTGTGTGACCGTTTCTCTAAGATGGTCCATTTGGTTCCTCTGCCCAAGTTGCCTTCTTCTTCCGAGTTGGTTCCTCTGTTTTTTCAAAATGTTGTTCGTTTGCATGGTATTCCTGAGAATATCATTTCTGACAGAGGGACCCAATTCGTGTCTAGATTTTGGCGGGCATTCTGTGCTAGGATGGGCATAGATTTATCTTTTTCGTCCGCTTTCCATCCTCAGACGAATGGCCAGACCGAGCGGACTAATCAGACCCTGGAGACATATCTGAGGTGTTTTGTGTCTGCTGACCAGGATGATTGGGTTGCTTTTTTGCCATTGGCAGAGTTCGCTCTCAATAATCGGGCCAGCTCTGCCACTTTGGTGTCCCCGTTTTTCTGTAATTCGGGGTTTCATCCTCGATTTTCCTCTGGTCAGGTGGAATCTTCGGATTGTCCTGGAGTGGATGCTGTGGTGGAGAGATTGCATCAGATCTGGGGGCAGGTGGTGGACAATTTGAGGTTGTCCCAGGAGAAGACTCAGCTTTTTGCCAACCGCCACCGTCGTGTTGGTCCTCGGCTTTGTGTTGGGGATTTGGTGTGGTTGTCTTCTCGTTTTGTCCCTATGAGGGTCTCTTCTCCTAAGTTTAAGCCTCGGTTCATCGGCCCGTATAAGATATTGGAGATTCTTAACCCTGTTTCCTTCCGTTTGGACCTCCCTGCATCCTTTTCTATTCATAACGTTTTTCATCGGTCATTATTGCGCAGGTATGAGGTACCGGTTGTGCCTTCCGTTGAGCCTCCTGCTCCGGTGTTGGTTGAGGGTGAGTTGGAGTACGTTGTGGAGAAAATCTTAGACTCTCGTGTTTCCAGACGGAGACTCCAGTATCTGGTCAAGTGGAAGGGATACGGCCAGGAGGATAATTCTTGGGTGAATGCATCTGATGTTCATGCCTCTGATCTGGTTCGTGCCTTTCATAGGGCCCATCCTGATCGCCCTGGTGGTTCTGGTGAGGGTTCGGTGCCCCCTCCTTGAGGGGGGGGTACTGTTGTGAATTTGGATTCTGGGCTCCCCCGGTGGCTACTGGTGGAATTTAACTGGTGTTTTCATCTTCTCTGTTCACCTGTTCCCATCAAGATGTGGGAGTCGCTATATAACCTTGCTGCTCTGTTAGTTGCTTGCCGGTCAACAATGTTATCAGAAGCCTCTCTGTGCTTGTTCCTGCTCCTAGACAACTACTAGATAAGTTGGACTCTTGTCCATGTTTGTTTTTGCATTTTTGTTCCAGTTCACAGCTGTAGTTTCGTTACTGTGTCTGGAAAGCTCTTGTGAACAGGAATTGCCACTCTGGTGTTATGAGTTAATGCCAGAGTTTTAAAGTAATTTCTGGATGGTGTTTTGATAGGGTTTTCAGCTGACCATGAAAGTGTCCTTTCTGTCTTCTGCTATGTAGTAAGTGGACCTCAAATTTGCTAAACCTATTTTCATACTACGTTTGTTATTTCATCTTAATTCACCGCCAATACATGTGGGGGGCCTCTGTCTCCTTTCGGGGTATTTCTCTAGAGGTGAGCTAGGACTAATATTTTCCTCTGCTAGCATTATTTAGTCCTCCGGCTGGTGCTGGGCATCTAGAATCAACGTAGGCATGCTACCCGGCCACTGCTAGTTGTGCGTTAGGTTTAGTTCATGGTCAGCTCAGTTCCCATCTTCCAAGAGCTAGTTCCTATATATGCTGATGCTATGTTCTCTTGCCATTGAGAACATGACAGGGACCCTCCTGAGTCTCTCCCCACAACACCCTCTGCCACAGGGTGTTGCCTGTTCGATTCCCAGTCAGCTTCTGACTCACTTCCTATCTAACCCCCAGTTTTACCAGACTGTGAGGAGTGGCCTAATACATAGCACCCTTAGCTCCCCCTGGAGGCCAGACTGTGAAGTGTATTGGTGTCTGTGATACCTGGTCAGGTGAACTCCTTCAGTGCCATCAGACGTACCATAGCCCCCCTTAACGGCGGAGCATCAGTACTGCAACGACCAGGACTCTGGGGCGCTGCATTATACACTGAGCATGAGTTGTGGTGCTGTCTCCCCCCCAAAAAAGGGAGATTCAAATTGTCACAAAATGGATATACCTCAGTCCTCTTAGTTTGTCGTATATCAGCCAGCCACTTGCTGCCACTAACATTGCGTTGTTTTATACACTGGGCCTGAGTTTGCGTTCAGTCTCCCCCCCCCCAAAAAAAGGGAGATTCAAATTCTCACAAAGTGGATATACCTCAGTCCTCATAGTTTGTCGTATATCAGCCAGCCACTTGCTGCCACTCACATTGCGTTGTGTTATACACTGGGCCTGAGTTTGGGTTCAGTCTCCCCCCCAAAAAAGGGAGATTCAAATTCTCACAAAGTGGATATACCTCAGTCCTCTTAGTTTGTCGTATATCAGCCAGCCACTTGCTGCCACTCACATTGCATTTTTTTATACACTGGGCCTGAGTTTGGGTTCAGTCTCCCCCCCAAAAAAAGTGAGATTCAAAGTCTCTCAAAGTGGATATACGTCAGTTCTGTTAGTTTGTCGTATATCAGCCAGCCACGTTCTGCCACTTACGTTGTGTTGTGTTATACACTGGACCTGAGTTGTGGTGCTGTCTCCCCCCAAAAAAAGGGAGATTCAAATTGTCACAAAGTGGATATACCTCAGTCCTCTTAGTTTGTCGTATATCAGCCAGCCACTTGCTGCCACTCACATTGCATTGCGTTATACACTGGGCCTGAGTTGTGGTGCAGTCTCCCCCCCAAAAAAGGAAGATTCAAATTGTCACAAAGTGGATATACGTCAGTTCTGTTAGTTTGTCGTATATCAGCCAGCCACGTCCTGCCACTTACATTGTGTTGTGTTATACACTGAGTCTGAGTTGTGGTGCTGTCTCCCCCCCAAAAAAGGGAGATTCAAATTGTCACAAAGTGGATATACCTCAGTCCTCTTAGTTTGTCGTATATCAGCCAGCCACTTGCTGCCACTCACATTGCATTGTTTTATACACTGGGCCTGAGTTTGGGTTCAGTCTCCCCCCCAAAAAAGTGAGATTCAAATTCTCACAAAATAGATATACCTCAGTCCTCTTAGTTTGTCGTATAACAGCCAGCCACTTGCTGCCACTCACATTGCGTTGTGTTATACACTGGGCCTGAGTTTGGGTTCAGTCTCCCCCCAAAAAAGGGAGATTCAAATTCTCACAAAGTGGATATACCTCAGTCCTCTTAGTTTGTCGTATATCAGCCAGCCACTAGCTGCCACTCACATTGCGTTGTGTTATACACTGGGCATGAGTTTGGGTTCAGTCTCCCCCCCAAAAAAGGGAGGTTCAAATTCTCACAAAGTGGTTATACCTCAGTCCTCTTAGTTTGTCATATATCAGCCAGCCACTTGCTGCCACTCACATTGCGTTGCGTTGTACACTGGGCTTGAGTTGTGGTGCAGTCTCCCCCCCCCCCCCGAAAAAGGGAGATGCAAATTGTCACAAAGTGTATATACGTCAATTCTGTTAGTTTGTCGTATATCAGCCAGCCACGTTCTGCCACTTACATTGTGTTGTGTTATACACTGGGCCTGAGTTTTGGTTCAGTCTCCCCAAAATAAAAAGGGAGATTTAAATTCTCGGCAAGTTTATATGCACCTTCTACCTTGTTATGTAGTACCAGATAATGGTTGTTATTTTGGATACATTTTCCCAAAAATAAGGACGTCTGGTGGAAGAGGCCATGGGCGGTCGTTGCAAGCTGGTACTGATGGTGGTGGTGGTGGAGCATCTGGTGGTAGTGGGAAAAGCAAAATAGTACCTAAGGCTGGAGGTGTTTAGCCAGCGTCATCATCTGGCTACACAAGGCCTCGAAGGCTCCCTTATCTTGGAGTAGGAAAACCGCTTTTAAAGCCGGAGCAGCAGGAAAAAGTTTTTGCTTTCCTTGTTGACTCAGCCTCTAGCTCTTTCGCCTCCTCTTCAGAAAGTTCCAAATATAAAAGCAGCGAGTCGTCAGTGGATGCTCCCGGTCAGGAACAAGATGTTTCCTTGTGTCCTTCACCCAAACCAAGAGAGAAGGATGCGTCAGGCGACACTACAGGTTACTCCATGGAGATCTTTACACATACCATGCCTGGGTTAGAAAGGGAAATTGTTAACTGCCCATTACAAGATGAATCGGACATGGAGTGCACTGATGCACAGCCACAGCTAGATTATTATGCTGTTCCATTGACCTCAGATCACTATGTTGCCCTCGCAATGTACTCAGCCAGAATCTGACCCTGATGAGACTATGGTGCCCTGTCCCGAATGCTATGGCACCTTACACGGTGACACAGAGGAAGGTGCACATGACATTGAAGAGGAGGTGATAGATGACCCAGTTGTTGACCCAGATTGGCAGCCATTGGGGGAAGAGGGTGCCGCTGCCAGTAGCTCAGAAGCGGAGGTGGATGATCCGCAGCAGCCATCTACATCGCAACAGCTGTCATCTGGCAGGTCTGTATCAGGCCAAAAATGTGTGTCAAAAACAAAAACAGTTTTAGGACAGCGTGGCCATCTGGTGAAAGTAGCACAGCGTGCAATGCCTGAAAAGGTATTCCATAGTAGGAAGAGTGCAGTGTGGCAATTTTTTAACCAAGATCCGAATGATCAGTCAAAAGTTCTGTAAGAAATGCTCAAAGACCTTTAGCAGAGGAAAGAATCTTCAAAATTTAAATACAACGTGCATGCGTAGACATTAAACCAGCATGCACTTGCAAGCCAGGACTAACTACCAAACGTCACGTACCGTTGATGCACCTGCTCAGAATGAAAGTAGTCAGCAACGCTACATTGCTTCCCTCACTGTAAGTCCACCGGTTAGGACACCACCAGCAGCAAATGTGGAGGTATCGTCGCAAAACCAAAGCAGTCAGGGAATCACAAGGTTATTGGTAGGAAACACTGAATGTAGGCCAACATCAAGAATACCATCACCAACCCTCTCTCAATCCGCCATGTCCACCACCACCACCACCGCTAGTTCGACCATATGCAGCTCTCCAGTCCAGCTCACCCTACAAGAGACTCTCGTTAGGAAAAGAAAGTACTCATCCTCTCATCCGCGTACACAGGGTTTGAACGCCCACATTGCTAGACTAATCTCGTTAGAGATGATGCCCTACCAGTTGGTTGAAAGCAAAGCTTTCAAAGACCTGATGGCCTACGCAGTACCACGCTGTGACCTACCCAGTCGGCACTTCTTTGCGAGAAAAGCCATCCCAGCCCTCCACCAGCATGTCAAAGACCGCATTGTCCATGCACTGAGGCAATCAGTCAGTGGAAAGGTGCACCACACAACAGATGCATGGACTAGTAGGCATGGCCAGGGACGTTACGTGTCCATCACGGCGCACTGGGTTAATGTGCTGGATGCAGGGTCCACTGGGGACAGCCATAGAGGGACAGTTCTGCCTAGCCCATGGTCTAGGAAACAATCGGCTGTAGGCGTTCGTCACCCCTCCACCTCCTCCAGAAGCGAAAGCTCATCCACAGAGCGCAGTCGCACGACCACTCTATCTACAGATGCCAGTGTTGCACACGAGGTGTCCCATTATCGAACAGCTAGTGGTAAGCGTCAGCAGGCTGTGTTACAAATGAAGTGTTTGGGCGACAACAGACACACCGCGAAAGTACTGGCGGAGTACTTGCAGCAAGAAACTCAGTCATGGCTGGGCAATGTACATCTTGAGGCAGGCAAGGTAGTCAGTGATAACGGAAGGAATTTTATGGCTGCCACAGCCCTTTCAGAACTGAAACACATACCTTGCCTGGCTCACACCTTAAACCTGGTGGTGCAGTGCTTCCTGAAAAATTATCCGTTGTTACCAGCCCTGCTCCTGAAGGTGCGAAGACTTTGCTCGCACATCCGCCGGTCACCCGTACACTCCAGCCATATGCTGAACCATCAGCGATCGCTGAATCTTCCCCAGCACCGCCTAATAATCGATGTTGCAACAAGGTGGAACTCCACACTGCACATGCTTCAGAGGCTGTGCGAAAAGAGGTGTGCTGTAATTTATTTGTGGGAGGATACACATACATGGGCAGGCACTTGGATGGCAGACATGGAGTTGTCTGGTGTGCAGTGGTCGAAACTACAAGACCTCTGTCAAGTCCTTCAGTGTTTTGAGGAATGCACACGGCTGGTAAGTGCAGACGACGCCATCATAAGCATGAGCATCCCATTAATGCGTCTGCTGATGCAAGTTTGATGCACATTAAGGAGCAGGCGTCTGCAGAAGAAGAGGAGGGAAGCCTTGATGAACGTCAGCCATTGTCAGCTCAGGGAACTCTCCTGGACGAGGTGGCGGACGAAGAGGAGGAGGAGGATGGGGATGAATATTTATGGGAGGAGGATGCTTCTCAGGGGGCAATAGAAACTGGTGGCGTTGCAAGGTCAGGTAGAGGGGTTTTGCGGGACACAAGTGATGTTGATTTGCAAGAAAGTGCTCCTCAACCCAGCACAAGCAGTCAATTGACACCTGGAACATTGTCCCACATGGCTGAGTATGCCTTGCGTATCCTAAAAAGGGACCCCCGCATTATCAAAATGATGACCGATGACGATTACTGGTTGGCCTGCCTCCTGGATCCACGATATAATGGAAAATTACAAAATATCATGCCACATGAGAACCTTGAGCAAATATTGGCTACCAAACAAGCAACTCTTGTAGACCGTTTGGTTCAGGCATTCGCAGCACACAGCGGCAGTGATGGTTCTCACACGAGCCGTAGTGGGCAACATGGCAGAGGCGTTAGAAGTGCACAAATCTGAAGTGGCATTGGACAGAGGGGTTTTATAACCAGGTTGTGGAGTGATTTCGCAATGACCGCTGACACGACAGGTACTGCTGCATCGATTCAAAGTGACAGGAGACCGCATTTGTCCAGTATGGTTACAAACTACTTTTCCTCCCTTATTGATGTTCTCCCTCACTATTACGAGCAGGAACGAAACAAGAGTGGACCCTCTGGACCGTGGGGGAACTACCCCTGGGCGAGCGGACCTAGATAGGAAACCAACCCCTATACAGGGATCGTTTAGGAGCAAGCCCAGAGGTCTCTTACCCACGGTGGAGTACCAAGAGGGACGGCTCCAGGAAGGAAGACGGAAGAGGCTGGAGGAGAACAAGGCTGAAGGTGTTTTGAAAGGCTGGAAACCGGAGCAGGGAGACTGATGGAAAGAAACAAAGGAACAAAGACAAGGGAAGGAAGGAGCGGGTACTGGAAGGGAAAGGTGGGCAATGGTGAGACTAGACAAGGAACCAAACGGAGTAGGTACACAGCACAGTAGCGGAAGGGGCCAGACGCACAAGCAAAAGCTAATGACAATCAGGCACAGAGGAACAGGTGAAGCAGCCTTTTGTAGCAGGAGCAAGAACAGGATAGGATGAGAGAGACCCCATGACCTCAGGGGGCGGTGGCCGAGAGGCTGTACCTGCGTCCAGGAGGGAAGCTAGAGCGCCTGCATTGAGACAGGACACCAGCCGAGGACCTGGAGACCGGAAGTGCCGGGAAGGCAGAGGAGCGTGCAAACCGGGACGCAGCAGAGGTGGAATGAGAACGCAGGAGAGTGGCGGTTGTAACAGGCGCAACGCTGGAGAGGTGAGAACCGCGCCGCAGGAGAGTGGCGGTTGTAACACTCACAGGTCATTCCCCTTTGATTACTGGGCTTCTAAAATAGACACCTGGCCCCTGAATTGGCAGAATATGCATTACAGGAGCTCGCATGCCCTGCTGCTAGTGTGCTATCAGAAAGAGTATTCAGTGCTGCTGGTTCAATACTGACCGAAAAAAGGACACGTCTGGTTACCCGAAATGTTGATAATCTAACCTTCATTAAATTGAACCAATCATGGATTTCAAATTATTTGGCCCCACCTTCCCCTGCTGACACGTAGCTTGCCTGAAAAATGTCTTGCTTGTGGCATCCTCTTACTGACTTCTCCAATTCCTCCATTTGCAGCTGCTGAATGTCCACCATAGGCCATTTTTATACCTCCCTAAATGGGCTGACTCCCCCCACAGGGCCGTGGTTACCACCTGGCGCAAGCACCCGTGCGAGTGCCGTTTGCCTGGACAGGTGGGTGTGCCCACTCTTGGGCGACGGCACTGGCACAGGGTCCCTCATAGTGCAATGAAGTGTCTCTGACGGTGGTGGTGCACAACCAACGTCAGACACCCAGTCGTAATACGAGGGGCCCTGTGCCAGTACCGCCGCCCACAAGAGAGTGTTCCCCCCCAGCTCGAACAGTGCTCTAACACTTGCAATTCTTACCTCTCCCTGCTCCACCACTGTGTAGTCTGTGCTGTTAAATCCTTCAATGGCACTGCCAATACAAATTTGTTGAAATGATAGATGACAGTTAAAATATACAGGGGCCCTGGCCTCCATTTAGACCAGTTAATACTTTGCGCCTACTACCACTGTCTGCTACTCAGCAGAGGAGCCCACCCCTGTACTTAACTATGCCACCTGTTTATTTATTAAAAAAATGTTGGCAGACATTTAGCCTACTTACTTATTTGGGCCTACTTACTGTGTCAGCCACTCCTTACAGTTGTCCTCCGCTGAACAAAGCAAAGCCGCCAGTTTAGTCCTGTTACCAATTTTGAACTGCATTTAGCCTACTTAGTTATTTGGGCCTACTCACTGTGTCAGCCACTCCTTACAATTGTCCTCCACTGAACAAAGCAATGACGCCAGTTTAGTCCTGTTACCAATTTTGAACTGCTTTTAGCCTACTTACTTATTTGGGCCTACTCACTGTGTCAGCCACTCCTTACAGTTGTCCTCCGCTGAACAAAATATGCCGCCTGGTTAGTCCTGTTACCACATTTGAACTGCATTTAGCCCACTTTATTATTTGGGCCTATATCTGTGTTTCCTCCTCATCCTGCCCATTGCCCAGCCACTGCTACATGAGTCTGTTGGTACATTGACCCAGACCACTACATTCCCCTTGCACTCTACACAGCCAAAATCTGACCCTGCTGAAAGTCAGGTTCCCCTTCCCGCATACTATACCACCTTATACGGGGACAAAGAGGAAGGTGCAGATGAAAGTGCAGGTTCCTTCATCAGGTGGGGGGCATACTCATTGGCGACGTCACTGACACAGGGCCCCTCATAGTACACACAAGTGTCTCTGCCGGTGGGAGGCGCCACCCGCCAGCAAACACACCGCTGTACTATGAGGGGCCCTGTGCCAGTGCCAATGCCAGCGAGTGGGCTCCCACTGCTTGCTCAGGATCACAGCACTTCCAAAGTTGAAATACTTACCTCTCCCTGCTCCACCGCCGTGACGTATTCCGCATTTCCTGGGCCCAAAAAAAACTTGAGCTAGCCCTACCCCCCCACAACTTTAGCCAAATGACCCCCAGCTTTCAATGCCTAACTATTATTATAAATTAAATTAAGATTGACAAGCTTCAGTAATAAGAATTGATGTTTTTGGCATTAAAATGGGCACTGTAGGTGTTTTCCAGTCCTCCACTCACTGCCGACTTTGATTCCCCATTGACTTACATTGGGTTTCGTGTTTCAGTCGGCCCCCGACTTTACGCAATAATCGGCCGATTTCACCCGACCCGACTTTTCAGAAAGTCAGGTTTCACGAAACCTGACTCGATCCTAAAAAAGTAAATGTCACTCAACTCTACCAGACACCACTGAAGTAGCATAAATTTCACGATAGTAGAAATAGTGTGATAGGGACCAACACGTCTTCCACTACATCCAACCCATCAGATGTAGACCAACCTTGACTGTTCACATTTCCACAAATTTGTGTTAACAGCTGCAGCAGCAGCAACATCAGGCACAGAAGCCACACTAAAGATATCACAGAGTGCAGTTGCGCAAGATTAATGCAGCATACTAAAATATGCAACATTGCGTAGTCTGTACAGTCTGTGATAGGGGTGCAAAAGTCCTTGGAGATCAATGACTCGTTCATCTTGATGAAAGTACTGTAATGTGGTCTACACTTTCAGGGGACAGCCAGCTGCGCTTATCCATTAGGACACCACCAGCGCTGAAGACACATTCTGATACAACGCTGGCTGCCGGGCATGATAAAACCTCAAAGGCATGTGAGGCAAGCTCAGACCACTCATCCATTTTGGAAGATCAAAATGCGAAAGGGTCCAAACTCACCATGATGGTAATGATATTCAGTTCAAGATAATTCTGCACTATCCTCTCCATTCGTTCACCACGTGTAAGACTTGGATTCTGTTGTTGCACGAGCTGGTGTAAAAATGTGTCAAAGGACTCACAGAAATGTCTTCTTCCAATTACACTACTGCTGCTGCTAATGTTTTGGAGTTGACGAATTGATGTCCCGGACGTTGAAAGTCTAGAGCTGTGATGCGCACTGGGTGCTTCACTGCTATCTTGGGGAAAACCTCTCTTAAGGTTGTGTAAAAGCTTGTTTTGATACTCCAGCATTCGCGGGTCCCTATCCAGGGCAGGAAGCATTTGGTAAAATGTGGTTTTATAATGTGGATCTAGAGTGGCAATCGAGTAGTCAGCACTATAGAGCACTATTTCTAATCAGAACTATATGGAAATTGTGTTGCCGATAGTGCAGCAAGAAGGCACTGATATGACAGGCTCTACCATGAGATCCAAGCCCATGCTGTGTTGGTGGCTGGGTAACACTGATGCTTGTTTTCTCCATTCCCTCCCGCCAACCATGAGCAACAGAGAGGAGAGGATTACCCTCTTCATCTCCTGACAGTTGCTCGCCCATCACCTCTTCCTCCTCCATTTGTTCCTCAGATCTTGCACCTTCACTAACAGTTTGTATGTTATCACCAACCCCCCTCGATCACTGTAATCCACCATCCCTTGGCTTCCACCTGTGTGACGACAATCTGGGACTTTGAGACAATGTTATCCCTTCCGCATCCTCCTCTTCTTCCTCCTTTTCCTCCGGGACCACCACCTCCTCCCACAGGCTATTCAAAGTCTGCTCCAGCATATAGATGACTGAAATAGTGATGCTGATGACAGCGTCGACAGCACTAACCATCTTATTAGCCATTTCAAAACTGTGCAGAAGGGTGCAGAGGTCTTTAATCTGTGCCCACTCTGTAAACATGATATGTGCCACATCCGTAGTGCGTTGGCCCAGGTTATACGATATGACATACTATGTCAGGGCTCGTTGCTGCTGCCACAGTTGCTGCAACATGTGCAGGGTGGAATTCCACAATGTCGGCACATCACATATTAACCTGTTAACTGGCATTGCCAAAGACCTCTGTATCGATGTAAGTCAATGACTTGAGGGTGCGAATGGCGGAAGTGAACAAACAACTTCCGTGCTTTCTGCAGTGGTGTAGAAAACGCTGTACCACCAGGTTGAGGACTTGAGCCATGCAATGCATGGGTGTGAGCTTGCCTCACCGTAGAGCCGCCACCAGGTTCGCACCATTATAAGACATGGCCTTCCCTGGATGCAGGTTCAGCGGAGACAGCCATTGTTCAAACTCGGCCTGGAGAGCTGTCCACAAGTCTTCAGCTGTATGACTGCGATCTCCAAGGCATATCAATCTTAACACTACCTGATTGTGTTAAGCCCTGGCTGCGCAGTACAGAGGGGGTGGGGATTCGCTTTGCACTGTTGGAACACGTGTTTCATTAAGACAGAGGTTGAGGGTGCAGGTGGAGGCCCTAGAGAAGATAGAGGAGGAGGTAGAATCAGGAAGTGTTAAATATAGAGGTTTGTCCTGCAAGCTATGATGATTCCAAGACTTGTGGAGCAGCGCCTGCCCCCACAGCCACTAGAGTCATCCAATGCCCAGTCAGTGAGATGTAACACCCTTAGCCATGCTTACTTATCCAAGTGTCTGTGGTGAAATGCACCCAGGCAGACATAGATTTAGTCAAGGAACGGGTGATGTTGTCTGCAATATACTGGTGTAGAGAACACACAGCTTTCTTAGAAAAGTAATGGCGACTGGGCAACTAGTACTGGGGGACAGTGACTGGAATCCATCTGTATCTACCAGGTGGAAAGGCAGAATTTCTTTGGCAACAGATTAGAGATGGTGGAGTTCAACCTCTTAGCTTTGTTAATCGTAGGAGGGAACAATCTTTTATGTGATTACAACTGAGGTACCGTTGACTGGCTGCAATGCTGAGAGGGGGCAGAGTACGGTGAACCAGACAAACTGCTGGACCGTGAGGGAGGTGCAGGCGGAGATGATATGGTGGATTGAGAAACTTTTGGTGTGCTTGTTCTCTGAGATCGGTCAAAAACAGCAGACATGTCCGCTTCCATTACCGCTGAGGGCGAGTTCTCAGTCAGCGTGACTGGAGCTGATAAAGAACCCGAGGGTCTATGGTCAGAGACCTACATCTCAATAGTTAGAGGGTAACAGAGGAGGAGGAAGACTCAGGAGATGCGATTGAAGGGGCAGCTGATGGTTGTTGAGGTTCACTGATCCGCATTTTAGCGCCATTGGATTCCCAAAGTAACGCACTGTTGATTGTGCATGTGAAGGTTCATACACGTAGAAGTCAAATTATTGCACTTTTTACCTTTACTCGTTTTTTTTCACAAAGTTGGCAGATTACGTAAGTTGGCTATTCCTTTGAAATGTTAAAAAAACAGGCTAGGCAACCCTTGCCACCCCTGCGAGCTGCAGACCTGCGGACGCTGCTGGTCACAGCCACCGTTGTTGGGTGAGGATGCATTTCTTGTTGTGGCTGCATAACTATGTGTCTGCGACATTGTGGCACAATGTAACCTCCTCGTCTTCCTCCTCAGATGACCTACTCAGCTGTTTGCGATCTGTTTGGGATCTACCAACCCATCATACTCCTCTGTGTTATCATATTCCTTGCCCTTGGAGTCACTCTCCTCCTCTTCCTGTGCGCTGACAGCACAGTACAGTCCTCATGCACCTCAGATATCTGAGTCTAATTAGGATCAGCTCCCCCACAGGCAAGGATTAATGTCTGGTGATGAGGGTCAGGATGCTGCTCGTACCCTACTTCATCCTGCCCCACATCCAAGCTATAAAAAAATGGGTACTGGAGCAGATTTCATCCTCTTGACTCTGTGAAGCTTTTGAGTACACTTCTGATGACCATAGCATAAAATGTGTGGACAGCTCTTCAGACTCACCCATCTGAGGTTTCGTACAGTCAGTTGTAAAGTTGGAGAGTTGAGACATGGGGGAAAGCAAGGGTAATTTGGGTGCCACCTCTGTAGACTGTACTGGGTGTGATGTTGAGGTGGAGGAAGAGGAGGAGAAGCCACTTGAAGCATGCGCTTGCCATCAACTCAAGCACGTGCTCTTTCTGGGCCTCATCTACAAGGCTTGCCGCTGTGCATCTGCCAAAAAAGGGTAGTGGAGTAGCCCGTCCAGTAACAGAAGCTGTCAGTTTTCTTTGCATAGGACATGACGTTGTTGGTTCACTAGTGCTTTCACAAACAATACCACCTACCCCACACACACCTTGAACACCAAGCCTAATCCCCCTTCCACCACGGGCTCTCTTTTTCCCAGTCATGTTGCTCATATTGTGTGTTAGGAGCACAGTATTATCAACAAAAAAATTGATTTTAAACTCTGCACCGGCTCTGGAAACAGCTGAATTTCAGCAGCAGTAAATGACAAGGTGAAATATGAAGTGCTGAATCACGTTAGTCACAGAATAAAGAATTGTTTGAGTGTGTATGAGGCCTGCATAACAAAGAAGATATGCTCCAAACAATTTTAAAATTAGATCTCCCCTACTGTATGACGTTAGCGTGGAGAAACCAGGTCAGTGGGTGCTCTCGTCCGCTGGCCCGGCTGTCTTTAGCAAGACTGCATGGACCACGGCTCATACCACTGAACGCCCACTCTATCTCCCAGTGGGCAATACACTACACAGACAACACAGGGTTAAGGTAAAACAGTGTGGCAATACTTTATTGAACCACAGCACACAATAGCAAACAGAACAATCCCACCAATTACCCCAAGATGGTGCACATTACAGGGCCTCCGCTGACTCGCCGAGATAATGGTAGATACTTCATCTGTGGATGCACGCACAGAGAAGAGGTAATGACAAGCATAGGGAGATGACCAAGAACTGTCCATAGAGTCCATACAAGGTCCAAAGCCAGTTGACACGATGTCAGAGCTCCCAGGGTCGCTACTTCATCTGTGGATGCACGCACAGAGAAGAGGTAACGACAAGCATAGGGAGATGACCAAGAACTGTCCATAGAGTCCATACAAGGCTCAAAACCAGTTGACACGACAGTCGCCACCTGGCTTATCTGACCATCTCCTTGGAACCAGGCAACCAGCGGGTCCCAAACCTGGCTTTCTCCAAACATATCCATGGTTCAGAGATGGTCACTGGATCAGATCTGTGTCCTTCCAACCGGAGCCGAAAACCCCTAGGTTATATCCTATAGAATCATAGATCAGTGTCCCTCGTTATGGTGTCATGATGAATTGGCTGCAGTCCTTTCTCTTGTCTGTTGGGTGGTTTGCAGAATGTCTGGATGGTAGCTCTGTATTACTTCAGTCTCCCAGGATGTGATCTCTGAGTCTTTTTATACCCAAGGCAGGTAGGCTATTTTTAGAATTACCCAGGGTCTTTCAGTCCAACATCAAGATAAGGTAAACAATGGTGATGGGATTAAGTAGCACTATTAGCATATAGGCACAGATCAATAAACAAAGCTGAACACACTCAATGTACAGTCATTATTACAGACTTACACAGTATGTTAGATAGTATATCAGTTGGCAAGTCTGTCTTCTTGTGGTTAAATATATTTTTATTAAAGAGAAGAGAATTTTACAAGAAAAACAGTAGTTGAAAACTACGTCAATGATCAAAGTACTTTTTCTTATAATATACAATTCGAGAAGAGTAACACAAAAAAACACTCATTCACAAACCTTGCATAAATCTTACAAAAAAGAGAGAAAGAAAAAAAAAAAAAAATTAGAGGGAGTAAACCCTCAAGAATGACTACGGTATCTTTAACATATAAGCAATGACTCCTTGCCCCCGCAACAGGCGAGGACTTTCATTACCGTAAATAAAGTAAAGCATACCTAAAATCAGTTCGCCCATGTCCCCTAAAGCGAGACATGCACGCAGATGGTATCATTATAAAAGTAACTGGTAAATCATGGTACAGACCTATCACACCGAGCTGGTGGAAGGTGAACAGCTCACCCAGGGGGGAGATAGAAAGAAGAAAAAATAGAGGGGGGAGCCCAATTAGGTGGGGCTCAAGAAAAGATATTTAAAATGAGAACATGAAAAGAAAGGAAGAGTAGCTTAGTAATCGACTGTAGAATAGACAGGTGTATTCAGGTAAACAGGTCAGGGAAACGAGCAGAATCTTTAAATAGAATCCATTCAGTCCAGGTACCTAAGAAGGAGACCCTTGTCTGTGAAAGGTCTGCTTCAATTTCCTCCATCCTAAAGATGGTTTCAAATTCTGAAAACCACTCCACAACATCGGGGGGAACCGGGTCTCGCCATCGGCGGGGGATGACCGTTCTAGCAGCTGCTAGGCAAAATTTAAGGATGTCCTTTTTTTGGGATCTCACCGAACCGGGAATCATGGAGAGCAATGCCATCTCCGGAGTACCGGTGATGTGCTTGCCTGTGATCAAACCATAATTTCGGAACACTTGGTCCCAGAATGTTCTAATCAAGGGGCAGTCCCACCAGATATGCAAAAGGGAGCCAATGCCATTTCCACACCTCCAGCAGCAGTTTGAAATTGAGGGAGAAAATTTGTGTAACCTGTCAGGTGTGAGGTACCACCTATATTGCAGTTTATACCCCTTGTCCGAGGCCTCACTGGAACTCGGGAGTTTATGGTTCATCAGGAAGCAACGCTCCCAATCCTCATCCGACAGAGTCCGCCCTAAATCCTTCTCCCAAGCAGACTGGAAATAGAGCCTTGAGTCAGAGTCAGGTGTTGAAAAAATTGAGTAGAGGGAAGAGATTCCCCTGCTCGGGGCGTCACCACCGGCAAACAACAGTTCCAAGGGAGAGAGTCTACAGTTCGAACCCCTAGGCAAATTCAAAGAGGCCAGGAAAGACCGGACCTGCAAGTACTCCCACCATAGAAGTTTAGTGGAGAGAGATTGGGTTTGGAGGGAACAGAGGGTGGGAATCTCGCCACGCTGTAAGATATCACCAACCCGTATGTCATCCTCGTATTTCCATCCCATGAAGGCTTTCCTGTGAATGCCCGGAGGAAATGCCGGGTTGCAAAAAATAGGTGTAAGAAGGCTGGCCCCAGAAGGAGCGGACCCCTTCACCCCACTGCAGTGCCATGCCCTCATAGCCTCTGAGGTTAAGAAGGAAAATCTCCCCCGTTGAAGAGCATATTGCTTTGGGATCCACTGAAGATACTGAAGAGGCAAATCGGACCATTCTTGTTCCAACTCTACCCATTTTTTAAATTTAATTTTATATTTCCAGTCCAAGAGGCGAACTAATATGGCCGCCCTGCAATAGTTTCGGAGGTTGGGTAGACCAACCCCACCAAACTGGCGTGGCCTAGATAAAACCTTGTAACTCACCCTCGGTGTTTTCCCCTTCCAGATAAAACGGGAAATCAAGGACTGTATTTTAATAAAAAACGATTTATGTGGCCAAATGGGAATTGCCTGAAAGATATAAAGAAATCTCGGCAGGATATCCATCTTTACCACCTGAATCCTACCGAGCCACGACAGCCTCAATGGGCCGTAAGACTCCAGAAGGGATCCCACCTTGTTCAAAATGACCTGATGGTTCAAAGAAAATAATTGAAGAGGATCCGAGGTGAGGTTCACCCCGAGATATGAAATCTGATCCCGTTGCCATCTGAAGGGGAAGGCCTGCTTCAAGGAAGCCACCACGGAAGAAGATAGAGAAATGTTTAGGACCTCAGTTTTGGAGTAATTAATCTTGAAGTTACTTAAATCCCCGAAGGATTCGAACTCCTTCATAAGCAGTGGAAAAGAGACGACTGGGTTAGAGACAAAGAGGAGGATGTCGTCGGCAAATAGGGCCGTTTTATGGTTAGAGTTTCCAACCTGAATCCCTGAGATACTGTCATTAACTCGGATAGCCTTAGCCAAATGCTCAATAACTAAAACATATAATAGGGGCGACAACGGGCAGCCTTGTCTAGTACCGTTCTGGATATAAAAACGATCGGACAAAGATCCATTGACTCTAACACGAGCTGAGGGTTTTGAATATAATGACATCATTTTCCCCAGGAAATTGGATTGTAAGCCAATATGGGTCAGGGTCTCCCGTAGAAAATCCCAATGGACTCTATCAAAGGCCTTTTCCGCGTCAATCGACAGAAGACAAAGAGGGGACTTTTGCATCTTGGTCCTCTCAATAAGGAGAAGAGACCTGATAATGCTGTCCCGCGCCTCCCGGCCCTTGACAAAGCCCACCTGATCAATGTCGATAATAGATGGGAGAAGTCCCGACAATCTGTCAGCCAATATCTTAGCAAATAATTTTACATCGACGTTGATCAGGGAGATTGGCCTATAACTCCCGGCCAGTAGGGGATCTTTATTAGGCTTTAGCAGAACAGAAATATGAGCCTCTAGAGACTGGGGGGTAAAACTATTCTCCTCAGAAATCGCATTAAAGGTGAGGACCATTTGGGGAAGCAAGTCAGATAGAAGGGATTTATAGAATAAGGGAGTGAACGCATCCGGCCCAGGACATTTAGAGGTGGACGTGGATTTAACAGCTTCTGACAGCTCCTCAGGGGTTACGTCCTTTTCCAGGACAGCCAAATCCGCCTCAAGGAGGGACGGGACCTTGATCCTATTCATATAAGATTTAATTTTATTTTTCAACGTGGTGGGATCCAAATCAGCGAACCTGCCCCTAATGTTGTATAGAGATTTATAGAACTTTTGAAAGACCTCTAGGATCTCCTCATTACTATGGACCAGTTGGCCCTTATCATTTTTGAGTGATGAGATAAGGGTGGGACCCGATCTGGGATGAAGCAGTCGTGCTAGAGGGCGCCCGCAAACATTAGCTCTTTTGTAGAAAAACCCTTTAGTTCTTTCCTTGTCACCCATAAACCGTCTATCCAGCAGGCCTTTAAGTTCAAGCCTTTTTGTAGTGAGCTTGACCAAAGTCTCAGAGGACCTCGAATTCTTATGCCTGCTTTCCAGGGTCTGAATTTGTGACAACAAAGCGTCTATTTCCTCAGTCTGAAGTTTTTTGATTCTAGCCCCATGTTTGATTAGGGTGCCTCTCATGACGCACTTCAGTGCTTCCCATTTAATTGCCTGAGGTGTGGGATCTGTCGCATGAGTATGGGCAAACGCTGCAATGTCAGATTTCAAATCACTCAAACAGGTTGCGTCTCGTAAAAGGTTGCCATTCAATTTCCATGAGAATTGTTTCATAGCCAGCCCAGGTATCTCCAAGGATAAAAAAATAGGGCAATGATCCGACTGAACCATATTACCAATCCTGGCATCAGGCCTCCAAGATAAGACCCCCCTGCTGACCAGAAAAAGGTCAATTCTGCTGTAGGAGTTATGTGGAGTAGAATAGAAAGTATAATCCTTACCTCTAGGATTGAGGATTCTCCAGACATCTATCAGATGTAGTTTAAGTAAGAATTTTTGTAGGGCTCTCACCTTTTTCGATGGGATCGCCCCCCGACCAGAGGAGGTATCTAGTTTGGGATCAAAGACAAAGTTAAAATCTCCACCTATCACAACCTGGCCCACCGCAAATGAAGACAGTTTCAACAATAGAGACCTGCAGACCTTAGGCTGTTCCCGGTTCGGGAGATACCAGTTAACAAGGGTCAGGATCCGTTCAGCAACTTTAACTTTCATAAAAATATAGCGTCCCCCTTCATCTATGACCGTGTCTATCAATATAATATTTAAATTCTTACAAAAGGCTATTGAGACACCTTTTGTCCTCGATTCGGGGTTGGAACTATGGGACCATCTATCATAAAGTCTACCCCCGATAACTGGTATCCGGTCAGTTCTAAAATGAGTTTCTTGAAGAAAGAGTATCTGAACCCCTAGCTTGTGCATATCTGAAAGTACGTGGCTTCGTTTTTGGGGAGTATTGAAACCCCGTACATTTAGGGACCCAAATTTTAAGGAACCCATTTTTCAATAGAACGTCGAGTACCCAACCGTTAGGCCCCAAAAAGGGGTTATCCTGACACCTGAGAGAATAGAGCAGAAAACAAGACGCAGCAAATTAGAAAAAAAAGAAGAGAAAAAGAGTAGGCAAATATAGAAGAAAAAAGGAATGTAGCAGTAAATTGTACCCCTGGGGGAGCTGAAAATTGAAAACTCTTACTGAAGATATGGGGTATAGTCGTTTTACGAATATCACGGTTTGGACCAACCGTATAACCCCGTAATGAGTCGTGTCCTTTCCACTGAAGAAAGGAAGAAAGTCAAAACAATATATAACAAAATAAGTCGTATACCGACGGATTCGATAAACAATATATCTGTATAACACACTATGTTCCCCGGCGAACTACCCTGAGACAAAGAAAATACACAAAATTACCCAGAACAACCAACCGAACCACCAGAGGGGGAGGGAAAGGGAGAAGAAAAAAAGGGGGGGGAGGGGTAATCAAAGGAGAGGAGAGGGAGGGGGAAGAATAGAAGGGGAAAGAAAGAGAATGGAATAGTAGAGAGGGAAGGGAAAATGACCAAGGGAAAAGAGCAAAGCATATATCATCAACACGGCCATTACTGCCTGAAGCTAGACCAAAGACCTAAAGGTCTACAACCGACTGAACCAAAATTACTGGACGCTTGCATATCAGCCGTCTTCAGATACATCATTACAGTTCTGTCCTCTACCACGAGATCTAGTGCGGCCTCTTCCACGGTTGCGACGCGCCCTCTTTCGGCGCTGTGGCATAGGGCCCATATCCTGACCAACGGGATAAGGCCAGTCAGGGAATTGTAAGCCCAGATCCTCGAGGTTCAGAAGGGAGAGAAATGAACGATGCTCCCTGGGGTGAGATAAGGACACCATCTGGGTTCCCCGCCGAACCTGAAGGCGGAACGGATATCCCCAAGAATAGGGGATCTGGCTCTGGCGAAGGAGGTTAAGTAGAGGTCGCAGAGCTCTCCTCTTTTGGAGGGTTCTCCGTGACAGATCCGAGAGGAACTGTAATTGGTAATCTTGGAATCGGATCTCCTGGGTCTTTCTGGAACAGTTGAGGATTTCTTCCTTCACTTGGTACCTATGAAAACGACAAATCACGTCTCTAGGCAGACCTCCATCCTCGGGGAGAGGGCCCAGCGACCTATGAGCTCTGTCAAATTCAATACCCACCTCCGGGGCAGTGTTCCTAACGGAATTGAACAAAGCTTGAAGAGTCGCAGTTAGGTCACTGGCTTGGACTGATTCCGGTAGACCCCTCACTCTTAGATTTTGCCTTCTCTCCCGATTCTCCAAGTCCTCCATATGGTCTAGAAAGCTCTCAAAGGTGGACGTCTGGGCTGACAGTTTATCCTCAAGGGCTAGAATCTTGCTGGAGAGATTTTCCACAGTAGTGTCAGTAAGTGTGACTCTGCCCGCTAGAGCTGAGACGTCCCCTCTCAGGGCCATTGTTTCAGCTTTAAAGGAGTTCTCCACCCTGGAGATAAAGCCCTCAAGTTCCTCTTTAGTTGGGACGTTGCTAATACGGGCCTTAAAAGCTTCCCACATGTCTGGGTCAGGGCTATCTTGTGGCCGCATATTTGGTAAAATAGGGGAACCACTGGGGCCTCCAGTGATGGTCGGCTCCACTCGTCTCTCACCCCCTGTGGCTTCTGTGGGGTGGTTTAGTAGAGGGGGGAGATAACCTGCTCCACAGCCCGGTTTCTGAATAGAGAGTTGTTGAAGCACCCCCTCTGTATGTGTAAGTGGCTGAGGAGACAGGCTAGGAGGCTGCTGAGTCTCCTGCAGCACAGGCCACTCAGTTTGGGAGGGGTAGAGCTCTGCTCTCTGTGTCCAGGACCTCACCACTTCTCCCTCTGTTTGTACAGTCTCATGATCCGAGCCCCCACCATCCTCCCTCTCCCCTGCGGTACCTTCATCTGAGACCCCCTGCAGGGGGGCCTCCAGGGGCCTCTCCTGAGTAAACAGTCTGGTGACAGATGCTCTGGAAACCTCCGTGCAGGCATGAGGTGTCTCCTTCTCTCTCTGTTTGTTTTTTGCCTCATGTGTAGTGCTGCAGGGCTTGGGGGAGGGATCAGCCATCTTAGGAACAGTGCAGCTCCAAGGCCCCTTCCCAGAGCTTCTTAAAAAGCGAGATATACTTGCAGAGAACTCCACAGGGGGTCCAGAAGGGGTGGTGGGGCATGCAGGCTTCCGTTTAGCAGGCATAGGCTCTGGTAAAGTCAGTTTCTGGGCTGTTGCAGGGCTTTATTCGGCTGGAGAAGCAGGAGCTCAGGGAATTAGCAGTCTTCCTTCCTCATGGCCAGGACACGCCCCCCCGGCAAGTCTGTCTTCTTGACCCACCAGACATAAACACTTAAATTCACAAGCCAATATACAGATAAAAAGCCAGTTCTTTTGGTTTTGCAAAAACATGGTTGTCTGGGAAATTAAGATACAATCTGGTTTCTTCACAGTTACTAACAGAAGAATTTTTTGGGAGCCTGTGGATCAGGCCTCCATAGCAGACTAGATGCTACAACCAGTTTTTTAAATTGAGATGTTCCCTACTGTACAACATTAGTAACAGAAGAATTTTTTGGGGGCCTGTGGATTAGAAATCTATGACAGACTACATACTACAAACAATTTGAAAGTGAGATGCCCGCTATTGTACAACGTTAGAAACAGAAGAATTTTTGGGGGCCTGTGGATGAGACCTTTATAACAGACTAGATGCTACAAACAATTTGAAAGTGAGATGTCCCCTACTGTACGATATTATTAACATAAGAATTTTTGGGGGGCCTGTGGAAGAGGCCTCTATAAAAGACTGGATGTTACAAACAATATGAAAGTGAGATGTCCCCTGCTGTATGACACTAGTAACAGAAGAATTTTTTTGGTGCTTGTGCATTAGGCCTCTAAAACAATTTGAAAGTGATATGTACACTACTGTAGGAGGTTAGTAATAGAACAATTTTTTTTTTAGTATGGGTGATGCCTGTATAAGATATGCTCCAAACAATTTCAAATTCAGATTTAGTCTGCTGTATCACGTTTGTAAAACCCCAAAAATGTTGTTTTTCCTATGTGCAACAGCTATGCACACACAAAAATTTCACCGCCAAAAAACTACAATGTGGGGTATGGTGGGCTGTATCACGTTTAGCAACAGAGAATTTTTTTGTTATGTGCGTGAGGTCTACAGACAGCTTTCTTTCAACCCAACAAAATGACAGTGTGGGATATGATGGGCTGTATCATGTTTTGCAACAGAAATTTTTTTAAAATTTTTTAAAAATGTGTGTTAGGTCTGCAGACAGCTTCATATCACCGCCACAAAATGACAATGTAGTATATGGCGGGCTGTATGACATTTAGCAACAGAAAAAAAAATATTATATATATAATAGCATATATATGGATAGCACTGCAGCCTTGCAGCGCTGGAGTCCTGGGTTTAAATCCCATCAAGGACAACACCTTCAAGGAGTTTGTATGTTCTCCCCGTGTTTGTGTGGGTTTCCTCTGGGTACTCCGGTTTCCTCCCACATTCCAAAAACATACTGATAGGGGATTTAGATTGTGAGCCCCATCAGGGACAGCGATGGTAATGTGAGCAAACTGTAAAGCGCTGCGGAATATGTTAGCGCTATATAAAAATAAAGATTATTATTATTATTTTTTTTTTTTATGTGCATGAGCTATGTATGAGCATGCTGTTCCACATTTAGCTAGTGAAAAAATAAGATTTAGAACACTATACTCCTGCATGGAGCACAATAGAAGCAGTGCATAACACATGAAATGTGCCCTGCTGTCTTTGTCCGTGGACCTCAGTAATGGCAAAAAGCCAAATTGTTGGAGGGTTGATTTCACAGCCACACAGGACACTACCTAGCTAAACTATCTAAAAAAGTAACAACCGCCTAGCTAACTAGCTAAAATCTAGCTGCTATCAGTCCCAGCATCAGTAGCAGCCTCTCTGCGCTGTTACAGTGTCAAAATGGCGCTAAAAGAAGATGTTCGCTCTTTATATGGAGAGGTACATGTGATTTCAGCAGCCAATGATGCAAGCTGTTGTGTCAGGACATTGTGAATGTTTCCTGTGCCCTGATTGGCTTGCCGCAATGTGCACACATAAAGTTACGGGAAAAAAAATCACTGTTTACAAGAACGCCGCTCCTTTGAGCTCTGCAAACCCTCTCCCCTCATCAAACACGTGCCCTACGCTCATGATACACTACCATTACCATAGCCAAAGTGTTGGAAATACTTTTTTGGCAACACAAATATGTTTCGGCACTTTTTACTGAATGTTTCTGATTTTTCCCAACTTACTCGTGTTTCCGATCACAAATCCGAATGAGCCATATTGGTGCCGAATTTATGCTTGGCGATAATTTTACAAATTTGCTCATCACTACTCTAGACCATACTCGGTAAAACCGTGGTCTAGATCTCGCTCGAAGTCTCAAAGAGTATAGTAAGACTGTCAGTGGTTCAGCTCACACTAGAAATGACATGTATCCGAATGAGACTGACAGTGGTCAAAATTTTCACTGTCTACATATTCGATACATATCAAGTAGAGAAATGGTTGCACTCAATTGTACTCAAGGAAGTGAATGTCTGATACATCAAATGTGAATAGCAGAATGGCTTGTGAAATCTAAGAAAAAAAACATGAGATGCTTAGCACAAAATTTGGCCAAAAAATGTGAGCCCATCCACCAACATCAAAGTAAACTCATGGATGGGTCCCTGACGTAACTGCCTAGTGTGAACACTTACCTCTGGCTAATGTCTTGGTAAAGCCTGTATTTATAGGAAGGTCAGAACCAAATGTGTTTGTGTAGCACCCCCACCGCCGCAGGGCCGAGGGGTACCCGGTACCGGGCCTCTGAGTCTCTGCTCCGGGGTTGTCACGGTGGCTAGGCCCCGGTCCGTGACCCTGCCGTGGGGCGCACAGTCTATAGGAATGGAGTGTGATGATTACTGGTGCAGTCGTGGGGTGCAGGTCGCGGTAAATAACGAGGACACCAGGTTGCAGTCTCTTTACCTCTTTACTGAAGATCTCTGGGTCTTCAGTCCAGAATACGGTCCACCAGGCTGCGCAAGTCCGGCCGGTCCAATGGCACCTCCAGAGTTCTCCTCACAGGTGGAAATCTGTGCCTTCCTACTTGCGCTATGTGTTGTGGTCCTTCCCTGCTGTGCTTACAGAAAGTCCCCACAACTGTTGTGTCTTTTTCTTAAGTTCCCTCACAACTCGATTAGATGATGTTCTGCTAATCCTCCGTCCCTCCCTGGTGTTCTGGTTGGGACGGCACCCGTTTGACGGGTAGGCTCGGAGCTCTTCCGGGACCCTAGAGTCGCCCCTCTCCACAAGTTGCCCCCCAAGACTGCATAGGTGATTTAAGTTAGACAGCCCGCCTTAGACTGACTGTCCTGCCGCTGTTTGGAGTATTGCTTGAAGCTGAATGTTATGATACTCCCTCGGCGTTCCGGCCACCGGTAGTGCGCCTCAGTAGGATGTTGCTTCGGTCTTACAGCACGACTCCTACTGGTATTTCTCCTTTTGCGTGATCTCGTTTCTCACTCAGCACAATCTATCTCGCTTCTAATCCTTCCTTGGGCACCGCCGCTACCCTGAGCAGGCACGGTCCCGTTACGTTCGTTCAAGTTGCCAAGCCTCTGTCAGGATCCCACCCCTGACAGAGACCCTACTGTATCTTCCCCCACAACACCCTCTGCCACAAGGTGTTGCCTGGTTCCAACCCAGTCAGCTTTTCTCATCTAACTTCCTGCCTGACCCCCAGTTTACCCACTATGGTGGGGAGTGGCCTAGTGAATAGAACCCTTAGCTCCCCCCGGAGGCCCGACTGTGAAATGTATTGGTGTCTGTGATACCTGATCAGATGAACTCTTTCAGTGCCATCAGACGTACCATAACTCCCCTTAGTGGCGGAGCCACAGCACTGCAACGACCAGGACTCTGGGGCGCTGCACTCCCCCCTGGTTAAACACAGTACTCCGGGACTGAGAAGAAAACAACAATACAGGTTAGCAAAAAGACATACAATTTTTGTGAGTGCAATAACAGTAAGCATATTTAAACAGGCTTCCCTTTATGGGAGGTAAGGACACTTGAACGTTACAAACATGGTTAAATATCATAGCAACATGCTATAACTAACTTTCTTTTACCCAACCGGGTATTCTACTAAGTGCAAAATTGTTGAACAATAATTTAACATCGCCTTTAAGGATGTACACTCTGAATCTGCTAAAGACCTTCTTATAATCACATTATAAGGTAATTTAACTTTTACATTCTCCTTCTTTAAATCGGCAGGACCGCCTGTCCTAACGGCACCAGACCTACTGCCTTTCCTTTCTTACAGGACCGCTCCGTTCAGCCCGAGCCTTCTGTCTTTTCCACCACTATACACAGTATAGAACATAACATTACTTTCAGTTTAAGAGCACTGAGCCATCTCTATATGGCTGCTAGGAGGACTCAGGGTTCACCTTCTATCCTCATTATCTATCAACATTATCAAACATTTTCTATAGAACATTAAACCTTCTCATTATCTTTCTCACTAACATGCATGCCAGACACCACGTCTACCCCTACGGGCCCGCTGCATCCTTCTTCTAGCTTTCACTTTCTTTCAGGGAACATCATCAGCATTTCTCATAATTAACTAGTTGAATACATATAACTTTCTCATGTAAACATTATCATCACTTTCTTTCGTCAAAACATTATTGCTACCTGTCTTAAAGCAATATCACCGTTTAAGTGCAACAATTGAACATCCCCTTTAAGAGGGGACCAAGTCTCTATGAGGTAGCACGTCTTCTTGAGCTACCAGTCCATACTCAGCAAAGGTTCCAGTGTGGTATCTTCACAAAGAGTCCTTCTTTAAGTAAAACCAGTAGGGTGCACCTTTAATAAGGTGCAAACTATGTACAACTAGTTTGTATCATGCACTGTTCATGATTGTGGCAGTTCTGGAAACTTTGTGCAAACTTAGAAAAATAAACAAAACAATAGGGATCCCGGGTCAACAAAAGGATCCCCCTAAAAAGTTAACCCTGAACGGGTTTTAGCAGCAACATAAGAGAACAGTAACTATTTACATACTCATGGTATCGAGGTTTATTCTTCTAAGTCTGGGGGTGGTCTCCCACCCCTGGTTGAGGCAGCACCTGTGCTGGTAGTTGGTCTCTCAGGTGCCATCAGATCAGCCGGTGTCTGGATTTGAAGGCTAATCCTGCTCGCAAGTTCAGGAGCCGCTACAAGGCGTACGGTGGTGATAGGAATAAGATCTGGCAAATCGGGATCAGTCATGATCGGGGCGACAGGGGGCGCTCTCTCAGGTTCACACCGTCGAAAGTTCTGGGCACACCATCCTTGTGCGTTCCGATGATGGGTGTAGGTCACCTGATCCCCCCTTTGTAATGGGTCACCATCTCGACTGCAGCAGGGGGTTTTTACATTATAGCTAGTAACAAAGACATCAGTTGGTAACCCCGGTTCCTGTATGGAGCCCCATCCCCTCTTCGGGTGGTGGGCCAGCACAGTTCCCCGCTTTACCACATCTTTCCTGCTTGGCGCAGATTTCTTACGTTGTGTGTCATGTCGTTCAGTCTCGTCTCGATCTTTCCAGTGTTGTATTAGACATTGCTTATACTGTTCCCAGGTAAGTACCGCGAGGGTGAGGCCATCCTCCCGGATCCCATCCGGCCCGGTCCAGGGGGTGTCCCACCGGAGGATCACTCCGTCGGGGCCCACATCTATGGGTTCTCCCATCTTGGTCGGTAGCGGAGGCACTAGCTTTCCCATCGCGTTAGAGGTGAGGATGACCCGCTCCACCAAGAAGGAACGATCATTGCTGGGGTGAGGAACGGTCACTGGAGCGGGATCGGTCAGGGGAGCCGGATCGGTCGGGAGAGCAGAATCGACCAGGGGAGTAGGGATGCCGTCCATACCTGCGCCTGATGTGATTCCACCGATGTCGCTCCGGTCCGTTGACAAGGACACTGGAATCGGCTGCAGCCCGAACCGCGGCTCCTCCGGAGTCACCTCTTGACGTAGCTCCGCCCTCCATGGTTCCGTGGCTGGGATAGGCAGGCTCGGCTCCTCCACTGGCGGCTCCAAGGGGTTCAGGTCCCTCACTGGCGGTGGACGCGGGTCCGCCTCTAATGGGTAAGAGCAGGCCGGGATCACCTCGCCGTTGCTCGGGCACTTGCTGCTCATCGTCGCTGTCGGGCATTCGGCGGCAACGCATGCACCTGGCTCCGCCATTTCTCCAAGGTCGGCCTCCTTCTTCACCTCGTTCCCGCCGTTGGAAGTCAGGGGGCTGTCCTCTCCTTTGAGGCAGGTCATCGCTTTGCAGCAAGAGGCGCAGGGGGCGGTCGCCGTTTCTGGCGCCACTTTGATAGTCTCCTCCCATGGCACGCCCTCCTTCTTCTTTGGCGCAGCAATGGCGGCGGTTTTTGGCGGGAAGTGGCGCAGCACAGTCCTTGCAATAAAGCACAGTCCAAGCACAGTAAATCACAGTTCCAAGGTACACATGACCTGATTCTTCAGGCTTAAGTAGATCCTGTTCGTGACGCCAAGTTGTAGCGCCCCCACCGCCGCAGGGCCGAGGGGTACCCGGTACCGGGCCTCTGAGTCTCTGCTCCGGGGTTGTCACGGTGGCTAGGCCCCGGTCCGTGACCCTGCCGTGGGGCGCACAGTCTATAGGAATGGAGTGTGATGATACTGGTGCAGTCGTGGGGTGCAGGTCGCGGTAAATAACGAGGACACCAGGTTGCAGTCTCTTTACCTCTTTACTGAAGATCTCTGGGTCCTCAGTCCAGAATACGGTCCACCAGGCTGCGCAAGTCCGGCCGGTCCAATGGCACCTCCAGAGTTCTCCTCACAGGTGGAAATTTGTGCCTTCCTACTTGCGCTATGTGTTGTGGTCCTTCCCTGCTGTGCTTACAGAAAGTCCCCACAACTGTTGTGTCTGTTTCTTAAGTTCCCTCACAACTCGATTAGATGATGTTCTGCTAATCCTCCGTCCCTCCCTGGTGTTCTGGTTGGGACGGCACCCGTTTGACGGTTAGGCTCGGAGCTCTTCCGGGACCCTAGAGTCGCCCCTCTCCACAAGTTGCCCCCCAAGACTGCATAGGTGATTTAAGTTAGACAGCCCGCCTTAGACTGACTGTCCTGCCGCTGTTTGGAGTATTGCTTGAAGCTGAATGTTATGATACTCCCTCGGCGTTCCGGCCACCGGTAGTGCGCCTCAGTAGGATGTTGCTTCGGTCTTACAGCACGACTCCTACTGGTATTTCTCCTTTTGCGTGATCTCGTTTCTCACTCAGCACAATCTATCTAGCTTCTAATCCTTCCTTGGGCACCGCCGCTACCCTGAGCAGGCACGGTCCCGTTACGTTCGTTCAAGTTGCCAAGCCTCTGTCAGGATCCCACCCCTGACAGAGACCCTACTGTATCTTCCCCCACAACACCCTCTGCCACAAGGTGTTGCTTGGTTCCAACCCAGTCAGCTTTTCTCATCTAACTTCCTGCCTGACCCCCAGTTTACCCACTATGGTGGGGAGTGGCCTAGTGAATAAAACCCTTAGCTCCCCCCGGAGGCCCGACTGTGAAATGTATTGGTGTCTGTGATACCTGATCAGATGAACTCTTTCAGTGCCATCAGACGTACCATAGCTCCCCTTAGTGGCGGAGCCACAGTACTGCAACGACCAGGACTCTGGGGCGCTGCATTTGGATTTTAATTACAGTACATCCAAACACATTTGGTTTCTGACCTTCCTATAAAGTTCAGACTAGTTTAGACTAGTTCTCTGTTCAGTCAGTTTACCATTATTTGGTGCATACTTTATACATACAGGTATATAGCATGAGCAGCCTCTGTTTACATCAGTACCCCTGGTATTTCCATTATTGGATCAGATAAACAGGGTGGAAAGCAGTGTAAGCAGAGTTTTCTTATTTTAGAATCCCTGGTATCTTCACATTCAGCTTTCTACTACACATGTTCACAACCACCCAGGACTGATTTCTACAAAAAACAGTGTGCTTTGCTAATTAAAGGTATTTAGGAATTTATATTTTTCTATAGATGGAGTACCCCTTTAAATACCATCTAGATGAACTGATTAGTGCCAGCTGTTTAAATGGCATATGTCCAGTGAGACTACCGCAGAACACTGCCCCACATTAGGCAGTCTGCTAAACTGCTCATGCATCATGACTAGGGATGAGCAGACCCGTGGATGTTCGGATTTGTCGGGGTTAGGTCAAACTGTAGTCCAAAGTTCGGGTCAGGCATCAGAACTTGACCCAAACTTGACACATAAACCAAACCCAATAGAAGTCGATGGGGACCCAAACTTTGGTGCTGAAAAATGGCTGTAAAATGGTAGGAGTAAGGTCTAGGAGGTTGAAAAAGGAAGAAAAATGAGGGTAAGAGCAGGTCAATTCCCCTGCAAACAAATGTGGATAGGAAAATGACTTAAAATAAAAGAGTAAAAAAATGACAATAATAATCGTGAACCAGGAGGTGGATGTCTAAGTGGAAGTGGACGTGGCAGTGTAGGTGGAAGTAGTGGATGATGAGGTAGCCAACACTGTTTTAGTGTTATTTTTTTATTTTTTGGGGGTACTCTGCATACAGTCAGTATAATAATCTGCTGGCCATTCTCTTTCTGTGTACCGGCCGTGTAATACTCTGTACTGTTTTGTGGTGCTAAGAATGAGAGCATTAAATAGGGTATGTTTGACCGTGTTGATGCTGGTGATGGTATAGCTGCTGCAGGGAGATAGAGGACGTTGTCTGTGCCTGCTACATGTCAAATGAAACACCTTCCTCTTGTGCACACAGGCGGCAAGACTTTTTGCATAAAAGGCCCGAGTACTGCTGGATGAATCGTGAGGCCAGAACATGTAGAGGAGGTTTTAGATTGGATATCAGAGGGAATCATAAAATCACATAATTATAGAATGTTAGAGTTGAAAGGGACCTCCAGGGTCCAGGGTCATCGTGTCCAACCCCCTGCTCAATGCAGGATTCACTGGGTACCTCCAGTTTCTTCGCTTTGTCTTCCTCCCAGTCCCCTGCTGAAAGTGCAGAGTTTGCACTATCCCATGGACATATGTCTTCCACCTCACCCCTTTTCAAACCAGGCAAGCAGTCTAAGCACCAAGTCATGCAGCAGTCACCTCTGCATTTACATGATTCTGCTTGCTGTGGTTCCGTGGGCCATCCACCTGGCTATGCCTCACAAGTGGAAGAGATTGAGTGCACTGGTGCTTAGCCACTTGTTCTGGCTGAGGATGAGTACATGAAAAGGGTAGTGCAAATGGTCAGTGGACCACCGCAGCACATCTCTGATGATCCTGTCAAAACACAGATGCCAACTGCTGCGGATTTCTGCAGTGTGCTGACTGACAAAGCGGGCAGGGGTGAGGACTGGGATGTTTGCACAATAAAACTATTCCTAAAGTTGGGGATGGTGAGGACGGGGCTATCTTCTCAACACCGACATCAGGGACTGGAATGCTTCCTCTGCCTGAGCTTTCCTCCGAACCATGGCCAATATTCTTCCATTTAACCCCTTCCTGACATGCGCAGTACTAGTACTGCTTTGCGGGAACTGCGTTACTAGTACGGTGCTAGTACGGTGCTGCTATTTCCGGTCACCGCGCTGCATCGCGCGGTGACCGGGTGAGGATGGCTGGTGTTTCTGACAGCAGAACATCCTGGCACGTCACCACGAGGGGCTGATCCACCCCCCCACGTCAGCGATCGCTGTGATTGGCTGGTGAACTCTCACCAGCCAATCACAGCAAAGCTGACAATAAAGTTGCAGGAAAAAAAAAGGATGTGACAGGCTGTGATTGGTGCTGTGTGACATAGCACCAATCACAGTCATCACAGTAGGTGGGGTGATAACCACGTCACCACACCTGATTAACCCCTATGGCGCTGATTGGCTTAACAATAGCTTCTAGCCAATCAGCGCCAAAGGGGTTAATTTAAAATAGCGATCACCGCCTTGCCCACCATCTTTACCTCAGATTTGGCATGCAGAGCGGTGGTCTAAACCCCTCTGTGTCACCTGAGCAAAGGATTCCATTGGTGGCCAGTGCGATCATCCCTGCGATCTCCTGCCTCCTGTGCTGATCTCCTGCGATCTGTGCTGTGCTGCCATCTGCCTGCTGTGTGACTCCCGTGATCACAGCAGCAGCAGCACCTCCCCCACCCCTTTCCCATCCCCCCATCCCTGTTCCAGTACCCCCCTCCCTCTCTTCCCTCCATTTGATTTTTTTGCACACTTTTTTGCGCTTTTTTTCCTGTGTGCGGCATCCCGCGCAGAGCATTCGTGCTCTTCCTGTGTCCGTAGCGCTTTGATCAGTATCACTGCTGATCAGAGACTGCACCACAGGACTTTTTCTTTTTTTAGCTAGTTAGCGTAGCGGACTTCGCAGTCTAAACGAAGTCCGATTTTTTTTTAAAGAAAAAATAATAATTCTTTAAAAAAAAAATAAATAATAATAGTAGGTAGTACAGTGTAGTTTCAGGCTCAGCAAAGTACCGTACCCAGCGTCAGTGTTTGACGTCCCCTTTCCCATCCCCCCTCCCTGTTCCAGTAACCCCTGTTGTGAATTAGACTTTTTTGGCTCCCTCTTGTGGTCACTAGTGATATGACTCTGGGATTCTTTCCTCAGTTTGGCACCCACCTGGGTCGTTAGTCCAGGGGTGTTGCTATATAAACTTCCTGGTTTCTCAGTCCAGTGCCTGGCATCGTTGTAATCAGTTCCTTTCTGTTTGCTCCTGTCTGCTGGTCTTGGATCTTGCAAAATTAAGCTAAGTCCTGCTTCCTTGTTTTTTGGTTATTTGCTTTGCTCTTATTTTTTGTCCAGCTTGTACTAAATGTGATTCCTGATTTTGCTGGAAGCTCTAGGGGGCTGGTGTTCTCCCCCCGGGCCGTTAGACGGTTCGGGGGTTCTTGAATATCCAGCGTGGAAATTTTGATAGGGTTTTTGCTGACCATATAAGTCATCTTACTATATTCTGCTATTAGTCAGTGGGCCTCTCTTTGCTAAATATCTAGTTCATTCTTACGTTTGTCTTTTCTCCTTACCTCACCGTTATTATTTGTTGGGGGCTTGTATCCAACTTTTGGGGTCTTTTCTCTGGAGGCAAGAAAGGTCTATCTTTTCCCTTCTAGGGTTAGTTAGTTCTCCGGCTGGCGCGAGACGTCTAGAACCAACGTAGGCACGTTCCCCGGCTGCTGCTATTTGTGGTGCTAGGATTAGATATATGGTCAGCCCAGTTACCACTGCCCTATGAGCTGGTTTTTTGTGTTTGCAGACTTGGTATGTACTTTTGAGACCCTCTGCCATTGGGGTCATAACAGTATGCCAGGCCAAGGTTGAATGTTTAATGCATGCAGAAGTGGGATTACAAGAAAGGAAAGTCTGAGTTTTTTTTTTTTTTCTTTCCTCTCTTTTTTTTTCCTCCCCTTTACCTCTGAGTGGCTTGTGCTTGCTGCAGACATGAATGTCCAGACTTTGATTACAAGTGTGGATCAGCTTGCTGCTCGTGTGCAGGGCATACAAGATTTTGTTACCAGTAGTCCAATGTCTGAACCTAAAATACCTATTCCTGAACTGTTCTCTGGAGACCGATTTAAGTTTAGGAATTTCAGGAATAATTGTAAATTGTTTCTATCTCTGAGACCCCGTTCATCTGGAGACTCAGCTCAGCAAGTAAAAATTGTTATCTCTTTCTTACGGGGCGACCCTCAGGATTGGGCCTTCTCGCTAGCGCCAGGAGATCCGGCATTGGCAAATATTGATGTGTTTTTTCTGGCGCTCGGATTGCTTTACGAGGAACCCAATCTTGAAATTCAGGCAGAAAAAGCCTTGCTGGCTATTTCTCAGGGTCAGGATGAAGCTGAAGTGTATTGCCAAAAATTTCGGAAATGGTCCGTGCTTACTCAGTGGAATGAGTGTGCTCTGGCCGCAAATTTCAGAAATGGCCTTTCTGAAGCCATTAAGAATGTGATGGTGGGTTTCTCCATTCCTACAGGTCTGAATGATTCCATGGCGCTGGCTATTCAAATTGACCGGCGTTTGTGGGAGCGCAAAGCCGCGAATCCTCTGGTGGTGTTGTCTGAACAAACACCTGATTTAATGCAATGTGGTAGAATTCAGACTAGAAATGAACGGAAAAATCATAGACGTCAGAATGGGTTGTGTTTTTACTGTGGTGATTCTACACATGTTATATCAGCATGCTCTAAACGCCTAACTAGGGTTGTTAGTCCTGTCGCCATTGGTAATTTGCAACCTAAATTTATTTTGTCTGTGACTTTAATTTGCTCATTGTCCTCCTACCCTGTTATGGCGTTTGTGGATTCAGGTGCTGCCCTGAGTCTTATGGATCTGTCGTTTGCCAAGCGCTGTGGTTTTGTTCTTGAGCCGTTGGTAAATCCTATCCCTCTTAGAGGTATTGATGCTACGTCATTGGCGGAAAATAAACCGCAGTTTTGGACACAGGTAACCATGTGCATGACTCCTGAACATCGGGAGGTGATTCGTTTTCTTGTTCTGCATAAAATGCATGATTTGGTCGTTTTGGGTCTGCCATGGTTACAGACCCATAATCCAGTCTTGGATTGGAAGGCAATGTCTGTGTCAAGTTGGGGCTGTCAGGGAATTCATGGTGATTCCCCGAAGGTGTCTATTGCTTCCTCTACTCCTTCGGAAGTTCCTGAGTATTTGTCTGATTACCAGGATGTATTTAGCGAGTCCAGGTCCAGTGCGCTTCCTCCTCATAGGGACTGTGACTGCGCTATAGATTTGATTCCAGGTAGTAAATTTCCTAAGGGAAGATTATTTAATCTGTCTGTACCTGAGCATACCGCAATGCGTTCGTATATCAAGGAATCTCTGGAGAAGGGGCATATCCATCCATCCTCTTCCCCGATTGGTGCGGGATTCTTTTTTTGTGGCCAAGAAGGACGGATCTTTGAGACCTTGTATTGACTATCGGCTTCTGAATAAAATCACTGTTAAATTTCAGTATCCTTTGCCTCTGTTGTCGGACTTGTTTGCCCGGATTAAAGGTGCCAAGTGGTTCACCAAGATAGATCTTCGTGGTGCGTACAACCTTGTGCGCATTAAGCAAGGAGATGAATGGAAAACTGCATTTAATACGCCCGAAGGTCATTTTGAGTACTTGGTGATGCCTTTCGGGCTCTCTAATGCTCCTTCAGTGTTTCAGTCCTTTATGCATGATATTTTCCGGAAGTATCTGGATAAATTTATGATTGTTTATCTGGATGATATTCTGTTTTTTTCTGATGATTGGGACTCGCATGTAGAGCAGGTCAGGATGGTGTTTCAGGTTTTGCGTGAGAATGCTTTGTTTGTTAAGGGCTCAAAGTGTCTCTTTGGAGTACAGAAGGTTCCCTTTTTGGGTTTTATTTTTTCCCCTTCTGCGGTGGAGATGGACCCAGTCAAGGTCCGAGCTATTCATGATTGGACTCAACCCACGTCAGTTAAGAGTCTTCAGAAGTTCTTGGGTTTTGCTAACTTCTACCGTCGTTTTATCGCTAATTTTTCTAGCGTTGTTAAACCTTTGACGGATATGACCAAGAAAGGTTCTGATGTTGCTAACTGGGCTCCTGCAGCCGTGGAAGCCTTTCAAGAGTTGAAGCGCCGGTTTGCTTCGGCGCCTGTTTTGTGCCAGCCTGATGTCTCACTTCCCTTTCAGGTTGAAGTGGATGCTTCTGAGATTGGGGCAGGGGCCGTTTTGTCGCAGAGAGGCCCTGGTTGCTCTGTAATGAGACCATGTGCTTTTTTCTCTAGGAAGTTTTCACCTGCTGAGCGGAATTATGATGTTGGCAATCGGGAGTTGTTAGCCATGAAGTGGGCATTTGAGGAGTGGCGTCATTGGCTCGAGGGTGCTAAGCATCGTGTGGTGGTCTTGACTGATCACAAAAATCTGATGTATCTCGAGTCTGCTAAACGCCTGAATCCTAGACAGGCCCGCTGGTCATTGTTTTTCTCCCGTTTTGACTTTGTGGTCTCGTATTTACCAGGTTCAAGGAATGTGAAGGCTGATGCTCTTTCGAGGAGCTTTGTGCCTGACTCTCCTGGAGTCGCAGAACCAGTTGGTATTCTCAAAGAGGGAGTTATCCTGTCAGCCATTTCTCCGGATTTGCGACGTGTGTTGCAGAGATTTCAGGCTGGTAGACCTGACTCTTGTCCACCTGACAGACTGTTTGTTCCTGATAAGTGGACCAGCAGAGTCATTTCCGAGGTTCATTCCTCGGTGTTGGCAGGGCATCCGGGAATTTTTGGCACCAGAGATCTGGTGGCTAGGTCCTTTTGGTGGCCTTCCTTGTCACGGGATGTGCGGTCATTTGTGCAGTCCTGTGGGACTTGTGCTCGAGCTAAGCCTTGCTGTTCTCGTGCCAGCGGGTTGCTCTTGCCCTTGCCTGTCCCGAAGAGGCCTTGGACACACATTTCCATGGATTTCATTTAAGATCTTCCGGTGTCTCAGGGCATGTCTGTCATCTGGGTGGTATGTGATCGCTTTTCCAAGATGGTCCATTTGGTATCTTTGCCTAAGCTGCTTTCCTCTTCCGATCTGGTTCCTTTGTTCTTTCAGAATGTGGTTCGTTTACACGGCATTCCTGAGAATATTGTGTCTGACAGAGGATCCCAGTTTGTTTCCAGGTTCTGGCGATCCTTTTGTGCTAAGATGGGCATTGATTTGTCGTTTTCGTCTGCCTTTCATCCTCAGACTAATGGACAAACGGAGCGAACTAATCAGACTCTGGAGGCTTATTTGAGGTGTTTTGTTTCTGCAGATCAGGATGATTGGGTGACCTTCTTGCCGTTGGCTGAGTTTGCCCTTAATAATCGGGCTAGTTCCGCTACTTTGGTTTCGCCATTTTTTTGCAACTCTGTTTTCCATCCTCGTTTTTCCTCGGGACATGTGGAGCCTTCTGACTGTCCTGGGGTAGATTCCGTGGTGGATAGGTTGCAGCGGATCTGGAATCATGTGGTGGACAACTTGAAGTTGTCACAGGAGAAGGCTCAGCGTTTTGCCAACCGCCGCCGCGGTGTGGGTCCCCGACTTCGTGTTGGGGATTTGGTATGGCTGTCTTCTCGATTTGTTCCTATGAAGGTCTCCTCTCCTAAATTTAAGCCTCACTTCATCGGTCCTTACAAGATATTGGAAATCCTTAATCCTGTGTCCTTTCGCTTGGATCTTCCGGTGTCGTTTGCCATTCACAACGTGTTCCATAGGTCTTTGTTGCGGCGGTACGTTGTACCTGTGGTTCCTTCTGTTGAGCCTCCTGCTCCGGTGTTGGTTGAGGGCGAGTTGGAGTACATGGTGGAGAAGATCTTGGATTCTCGTCTCTCCAGGCGGAGGCTTCAGTATCTGGTCAAGTGGAAGGGCTATGGTCAGGAGGATAATTCCTGGGTGGTTGCCTCTGATGTGTGTAGCGCCCCCACCGCCACAGGGCCGAGGGGTACCCGGTACCGGGCCTGTGAGTCTCTGCTCTGGGGTTGTCACGGTGGCTAGGCCCCGGTCCGTGACCCTGCCGTGGGGCGCGTAGTGAAGGATATGATGAATGAATGATATTAGTGATGCTGTAGTGGTGCGGTGCAATAAATAACGAGGACACCAGGTTGCAGTCTCTTTACCTCTTTACTGAAGATCTCTGGGTCCTCAGTCCGGAATACGGTTCACCAGGCTGCGCAAGTCCGGCCGGTCCAATGGCACCTCCAGAGTTCTCTTCACAGGTGGAAATCGGTGCCTTCCTTCTAGCGCTATGTGTTGTGGTCCTTCCCTGCTGTGCTTACGGAAAGTCCCCCACAACTGTTGTGTCTGTTTCTTAAGTTCCCTCACAACTCGATTAGATGATGTTCTGCTAATCCTCCGTCCCTCCCTGATGTTCTGGTTGGGACGGCACCCATTTGACGGGTAGGCTCGGAGCTCTTCCGGGACCCTAGAGTCACCCCTCTCCACAAGTTGCCCCCCAAGACTGCATAGGTGATATGTGTTAGACAGCCCGCCTTAGACTGACTGTCCTGCCGCTGTTTGGAGTATTGCTTGAAGCTGAATGTTATGATACTCCCTCGGCGTTCCGGCCACCGGTAGTGCGCCTCAGTAGGATGTTGCTTCGGTCTTACAGCACGACTCCTACTGGTATTTCTCCTTTGCGTGATCTCGTTTCTCACTCAGCACAATCTATCTCGCTTCAAATCCTTTCTAGGGTACCGCCGCTACCCGGAGCAGGCACGGTCCCGTTACGTTCTTTCTTGTTGCCAAGCCTCTGTCAGGATCCCACCCCTGACAGAGACCCTACTGTATCTTCCCCTACAACACCCTCTGCCACAAGGTGTTGTCTGGTCCAACCCAGTCAGCTTTCTGATCTAACTTCCTGCCTGACCCCCAGTTTACCCACTATGGTGGGGAGTGGCCTAATGAATAGCACCCTTAGCTCCCCCCGGAGGCCCAGCTGTGAAATGTATTGGTGTCTGTGATACCTGATCAGATGAACTCCTTCAGTGCCATCAGACGCACCATAGCTCCCCATAGTGGCGGAGCCACAGTACTGCAACGACCAGGACTCTGGGGCGCTGCACTCCCCCCTGGTTAAACACAGTACTCCGGGACTGGGAAGAAAACAACAATACAAGTTAGCAAAAAGACATACAGTTTTGTTGAGTGTAATAACAATAAGTATACTTGAACAGGCTTCCCTTTATGGGAGGTAAGGACACTTGAACGTTACAAACATGGTTAAATATCATAGCAACAGGCTATAAATAACTCTTCTTACCCAACCGGGTATTCTACTAAGTGCAAAATTGTTGAACAATAATTTAACATTGCCTTTAAGGACATACACTCTAAATCCACTAAAGACCTTCTTATAATCATATTATAAGGCAATTTAACTTTTTCATTCTCCTACTTTAGATCTGCAGGACCGCCTGTCCTATCGGCACCAGACCTTCTGCCTCTCCTTTCAGTTACAGGACCGCCCGTTCAGCCAGGGCCTACTGCCTTTTCAACTACTATACACAGTATAGAACATAACATTACTTTCAGTTTAAGAGCACTGAGCCATCTCTACATGACTCCTATGAGGACTCAGGGTTTACCTTCTATCCTAACTATCTATCAACATTATCAAAACATTTTCTATTGAACATTAAGCCTTCTCATTATCTTTCTCTCTATCATGCATGCTGGACATCACGTCTACCCCTACGGGCCCACTGCATCCTTCTTTTATCTTTCACTTTCTTTCGGAGGACATCATCGACATTTCTTCACAATTAACTAGTTAAATACATATAACTTACTCATATAAACATTATCATCACTTCCTTTCGTCAAAACATTATTGCTACCTGTCTTAAAGCAATATCACGGTTTAAGCGTAACAAATGAACATCCCCTTTAAGAGGGAACCAAGTCTCTATGAGGTAGCACGCCTTCTCAAGCTACCAGTCCATACTCAGCAAAGGTTCCAGTGTGGTATCTTCGCAAAGAGTCCTTCTTTAAGTAAAACCAGTAGGGAGCGCCTTTAATAAGGTGCAAACTATGTACAAGAAGTTCGGATCATGCACTGTTCATGATTTCAGCAGTTCTTTTCAACTAGAAACTTGTGCAAAACTTTGGAAAAACAACAAAAAACAAAACAATAGGGATCCCGGGTCAACAAAGGGATCCCTTTAAGAGTTTACCCTGAACGGGTTTAGCAGCAAAATAAGAGAACAGTAACTATATACAGTTTCAGGTTTCCGAGGTTTATTCTTCCAAGTCTGGGGGTGGTCTCCCACCCCCGGTTGAGGCAGCTCCTGAGCTGGTAGTTGGTCTCTCAGGTGCCATCAGATCAGCCGGTGCCTGAATTTGAAAGCTAATCCTGCTCGCAAGTTCAGGAGCCGCTACGAGGCGTACGGTGGTGATAGGAATAAGATCTGGCAAATCGGGATCAGTCATGATCGGGGCAACAGGGGGCGCTCTCTCAGGCTCACACCGTCGAACGTTCCGGGCACACCATCCTTGTGCACTCCGATGGCGGGTGTAGGTCAGCACGGTTCCCCGCTTTACCACGTCTTTCTTGCCGGGAGTAGACTTCCTACGTTGTGTGTCCGGTGGTTCGGTCTCGTCTCGATCTTTCCAGTGTTGTATTAGACATTGCTTATACTGTTCCCAGGTAAGCACCGCAAGGGTGAGGCCGTCCTCCCGGGTCCCATCCGGCCCGGTCCAGGGGGTGTCCCACCGGAGGATCACTCCGTCTGGGCCCACATCTATGGGTTCTCCCATCTTGGTTGGTAGCGGAGGTACCAGCTTTCCCATCGCGTTAGAGGTGAGGATGACCCGCTCCACCAAGAAGGAACGATCATTGCTGGGGTGAGGGACGGTCACTGGAGCGGGATCGGTCAGGGGAGCCGGATCGGTCGGGAGAGCAGAATCGACCAGGGGAGTAGGGACGCCGTCCATACCTGCGCCTGATGAGATTCCACCGGTGTCGCTCCGGTCCGTTGACAAGGACACTGGAATCGGCTGCAGCCCGAACCGCGGCTCCTCCGGCGTCACCTCTTGATGTAGCTCCGCCCTCCATGGTTCCGTGGCTGGGATAGGCAGGCTCGGCTCCTCCACTGGCGGCTCCAAGGGGTTCAGGTCCCTCACTAGCGGTGGACGCGGGCCCGCCTCTAATGGGTAAGGGCAGGCCGGGATCACCTCGCCGTTGCTCGGGCACTTGCTGCTCATCGTCGCTGTCGGGCATTCGGCGGCAACGCATGCACCTGGCTCCGCCATTTCTCCAAGGTCGGCCTCCTTCTTCACCTCGTTCCCGCCGTTGGAAGTCAGAGGGCTGTTCTCTGCTTTGAGGCAGGTCACCGCTTTGCATCAAGAGACGCAGGGGGCGGTCGCCGTTTCTGGCGCCACTTTGATAGGCTCCTCCCATGGCACGCCCTCCTTCTTCTTTGGCGCAGCAATGGCGGCGATTTTGGCGGGAACTTCTGGCGGCAAGCGGCAATGCACAGCCCTTCTAATAAAGTACAGTCCAAGCACAGTAAATCACAGTTCCAAGGCACACATGACCTGATTCTTCAGGCTTAAGTAGATCCTGTTCGTGACGCCAAATTGTAGTGCCCCCACCGCCGCAGGGCCGAGGGGTACCCGGTACCGGGCCTGTGAGTCTCTGCTCTGGGGTTGTCACGGTGGCTAGGCCCCGATCCGTGACCCTGCCGTGGGGCGCGTAGTGAAGGATATGATGAATGAATGATATTAGTGATGCTGTAGTGGTGCGGTGCAATAAATAACGAGGACACCAGGTTGCAGTCTCTTTACCTCTTTACTGAAGATCTCTGGGTCCTCAGTCCGGAATACGGTTCACCAGGCTGCGCAAGTCCGGCCGGTCCAATGGCACCTCCAGAGTTCTCTTCACAGGTGGAAATCGGTGCCTTCCTTCTAGCGCTATGTGTTGTGGTCCTTCCCTGCTGTGCTTACGGAAAGTCCCCCACAACTGTTGTGTCTGTTTCTTAAGTTCCCTCACAACTCGATTAGATGATGTTCTGCTAATCCTCCGTCCCTCCCTGATGTTCTGGTTGGGACGGCACCCGTTTGACGGGTAGGCTCGGAGCTCTTCCGGGACCCTAGAGTCGCCCCTCTCCACAAGTTGCCCCCCAAGACTGCATAGGTGATATGTGTTAGACAGCCCGCCTTAGACTGACTGTCCTGCCGCTGTTTGGAGTATTGCTTGAAGCTGAATGTTATTCTACTCCCTCGGCGTTCCGGCCACCGGTAGTGCGCCTCAGTAGGATGTTGCTTCGGTCTTACAGCACGACTCCTACTGGTATTTCTCCTTTGCGTGATCTCGTTTCTCACTCAGCACAATCTATCTTGCTTCTAATCCTTTCTTGGGTACCGCCGCTACCCGGAGCAGGCACGGTCCCGTTACGTTCTTTCTTGTTGCCAAGCCTCTGTCAGGATCCCACCCCTGACAGAGACCCTACTGTATCTTCCCCTACAACACCCTCTGCCACAAGGTGTTGTCTGGTCCAACCCAGTCAGCTTTCTGATCTAACTTCCTGCCTGACCCCCAGTTTACCCACTATGGTGGGGAGTGGCCTAATGAATAGCACCCTTAGCTCCCCCCGGAGGCCCAGCTGTGAAATGTATTGGTGTCTGTGATACCTGATCAGATGAACTCCTTCAGTGCCATCAGACGCACCATAGCTCCCCATAGTGGCGGAGCCACAGTACTGCAACGACCAGGACTCTGGGGCGCTGCATGTGCATGCGGCCGATTTAGTTCGTGCCTTTCACGCTGCTCATCCTGATCGCCCTGGTGGTCTTGGTGAGGGTTCGGTGACCCCTCCTTAAAGGGGGGGTACTGTTGTGAATTAGACTTTTTTGGCTCCCTCTTGTGGTCACTAGTGATATGACTCTGGGATTCTTTCCTCAGTTTGGCACCCACCTGGGTCGTTAGTCCAGGGGTGTTGCTATATAAACTTCCTGGTTTCTCAGTCCAGTGCCTGGCATCGTTGTAATCAGTTCCTTTCTGTTTGCTCCTGTCTGCTGGTCTTGGATCTTGCAAAATTAAGCTAAGTCCTGCTTCCTTGTTTTTTGGTTATTTGCTTTGCTCTTATTTTTTGTCCAGCTTGTACTAAATGTGATTCCTGATTTTGCTGGAAGCTCTAGGGGGCTGGTGTTCTCCCCCCGGGCCGTTAGACGGTTCGGGGGTTCTTGAATATCCAGCGTGGAAATTTTGATAGGGTTTTTGCTGACCATATAAGTCATCTTACTATATTCTGCTATTAGTCAGTGGGCCTCTCTTTGCTAAATATCTAGTTCATTCTTACGTTTGTCTTTTCTCCTTACCTCACCGTTATTATTTCTTGGGGGCTTGTATCCAACTTTTGGGGTCTTTTCTCTGGAGGCAAGAAAGGTCTATCTTTTCCCTTCTAGGGTTAGTTAGTTCTCCGGCTGGCGCGAGACGTCTAGAACCAACGTAGGCATGTTCCCCGGCTGCTGCTATTTGTGGTGCTAGGATTAGATATATGGTCAGCCCAGTTACCACTGCCCTATGAGCTGGTTTTTTGTGTTTGCAGACTTGGTATGTACTTTTGAGACCCTCTGCCATTGGGGTCATAACAGTATGCCAGGCCAAGGTTGAATGTTTAATGCATTGCAGAAGTGGGATTACAAGAAAGGAAAGTCTGAGTTTTTTTTTTTTTTTCTTTCCTCTCTTTTTTTTTTCCTCCCCTTTACCTCTGAGTGGCTTGTGCTTGCTGCAGACATGAATGTCCAGACTTTGATTACAAGTGTGGATCAGCTTGCTGCTCGTGTGCAGGGCATACAAGATTTTGTTACCAGTAGTCCAATGTCTGAACCTAAAATACCTATTCCTGAACTGTTCTCTGGAGACCGATTTAAGTTTAGGAATTTCAGGAATAATTGTAAATTGTTTCTATCTCTGAGACCCCGTTCATCTGGAGACTCAGCTCAGCAAGTAAAAATTGTTATCTCTTTCTTACGGGGCGACCCTCAGGATTGGGCCTTCTCGCTAGCGCCAGGAGATCCGGCATTGGCAAATATTGATGCGTTTTTTCTGGCGCTCGGATTGCTTTACGAGGAACCCAATCTTGAAATTCAGGCAGAAAAAGCCTTGCTGGCTATTTCTCAGGGTCAGGATGAAGCTGAAGTGTATTGCCAAAAATTTCGGAAATGGTCCGTGCTTACTCAGTGGAATGAGTGTGCTCTGGCCGCAAATTTCAGAAATGGCCTTTCTGAAGCCATTAAGAATGTGATGGTGGGTTTCTCCATTCCTACAGGTCTGAATGATTCCATGGCGCTGGCTATTCAAATTGACCGGCGTTTGCGGGAGCGCAAAGCCGCGAATCCTCTGGTGGTGTTGTCTGAACAAACACCTGATTTAATGCAATGTGGTAGAATTCAGACTAGAAATGAACGGAAAAATCATAGACGTCAGAATGGGTTGTGTTTTTACTGTGGTGATTCTACACATGTTATATCAGCATGCTCTAAACGCCTAACTAGGGTTGTTAGTCCTGTCGCCATTGGTAATTTGCAACCTAAATTTATTTTGTCTGTGACTTTAATTTGCTCATTGTCCTCCTACCCTGTTATGGCGTTTGTGGATTCAGGTGCTGCCCTGAGTCTTATGGATCTGTCGTTTGCCAAGCGCTGTGGTTTTGTTCTTGAGCCGTTGGTAAATCCTATCCCTCTTAGAGGTATTGATGCTACGCCATTGGCGGAAAATAAACCGCAGTTTTGGACACAGGTAACCATGTGCATGACTCCTGAACATCGGGAGGTGATTCGTTTTCTTGTTCTGCATAAAATGCATGATTTGGTCGTTTTGGGTCTGCCATGGTTACAGATAGGGTTGAGCGAAACGGGTCGATCATTTTCAAAAGTCGCCGACTTTTGGCTAAGTCGGCGTCTCATGAAACCCGATCCGACCCCTGTGCTTGTCGGCCATGCGGTACGCGACTTTCGCGCCAAAGTCGCGTTTCAATGACGCGAAAAGCGCCATTTCTCAGCCAATGAAGGTGAACGCAGAGTGTGGGCAGCGTGATGACATAGATCCTGGTCCCCACCATCTTAGAGAAGGGCATTGCAGTGATTGGCTTGCTGTCTGCGGCGTCACAGGGGCTATAAAGGGGCGTTCCCGCCGACCGCCATCTTACTGCTGCTGATCTGAGCTTAGGGACAGGTTGCTGCCGCTTCATCAGAAGCAGGGAGAGCGTTAGGCAGGGTCCACTAACCACCAAACCGCTTGTGCTGCAGCGATTTCCACTGTCCAACACCACCTTCGGTGTGCAGGGACTGTGGAAGCTATTTATTTATTTTTTTCCCCTCAGCGCTGTAGCTCATTGGGCTGCCCTAGAAGGCTCCGTGATAGCTGTATTGCTGTGTGTACGCCACTGTGGAAACCAACTGCTTTTTTCAAAGCACATATCCTCTTGTTCCTTCCTTTCTGCACAGCTATCTTTTTTGTTTGTCCACACTTTTTATTTAATTTGTGCATCAGTCCACTCCTATTGCTGCCTGCCATACCTGGCTTACATTACTGCAGGGAGATAGTAATTGTAGGACAGTTTTTTTTTTTTTTTTGTTTTTTTTTTGTGGGAGATTAAGATTGGCATTTCTGCTACAGTGCCATCCCTGTGTGTGCCATCTCTCACTGAGTGGGCCATAGAAAGCCTATTTATTTTTTCCGTGATTTGTGTTCTAAAATCTACCTCAACACAGAAACACTACATCAATCAGTGGGAGAAAAATATTGGCCTCAGTCAGGGCTTGTGTGCCACTGCTGTGTGTGCGCTATCTCTCATTCAGTGGGCTATAGCAAGCCTATATTTTTTTTTTTTTTTTTTTTTTAATATTATTTGGTTTCAAAAGTCTCCCTGAAAAAAAAAAAAAACCTAAAAAAACAGTGGGAGAGTAATATTGCCCTTTCAGCTTGTGTGCCAGTCTTGACTCCTGGGTGTGCCACCTCTCTCCCTTTCATTCAGTGGGCCATAGAAAGCCTATTTTTTTTTTTTTTAATATTATTTGGTTTCTAATTCTCCCTGAAAAAAAAAAAAAAACCTAAAAAAACAGTGGGAGAGTAATATTGCCCTTTCAGCTTGTGTGCCAGTCTTGACTCCTGGGTGTGCCACCTCTCTCCCTCTCATTCAGTGGGCCATAGAAAGCCTATTTATTTTTTTTTTAAAATATTATTGGGTTTCTAAAGTCTCCCTGAAAAAACAAAAAATACATAAAAAAACAGTGGGAGAGTAATATTGCCCTTTCAGCTTGTGTGCCAGTCTTGACTCCTGGGTGTGCCACCTCTCTCCCTTTCATTCAGTGGGCCATAGAAAGCCTATTTTTTTTTTTTTTTTAATATTATTTGGTTTCTAATTCTCCCTGAAAAAAAAAAAAAAACCTAAAAAAACAGTGGGAGAGTAATATTGCCCTTTCAGCTTGTGTGCCAGTCTTGACTCCTGGGTGTGCCACCTCTCTCCCTCTCATTCAGTGGGCCATAGAAAGCCTATTTATTTTTTTTTTTAAATATTATTGGGTTTCTAAAGTCTCCCTGAAAAAACAAAAAATACATAAAAAAACAGTGGGAGAGTAATATTGCCCTTTCAGCTTGTGTGCCAGTCTTGACTCCTGGGTGTGCCACCTCTCTCCCTTTCATTCAGTGGGCCATAGAAAGCCTATTTTTTTTTTTTTTTTAATATTATTTGGTTTCTAATTCTCCCTGAAAAAAAAAAAAATACATAAAAAAACAGTGGGAGAGTAATATTGCCCTTTCAGCTTGTGTGCCAGTCTTGACTCCTGGGTGTGCCACCTCTCTCCCTTTCATTCAGTGGGCCATAGAAAGCCTATTTATTTTTTCCGTGATTTGTGTTCTAAATTCTACCTCAACACAAAAACACTACATCAATCAGTGGGAGAAAAATATTGGCCTCAGTCAGGGCTTGTGTGCCACTGCTGTGTGTGCTATCTCTCATTCAGTGGGCTATAGCAAGCCTATATTTTTTTTTTTTTTTTTTTTTTAATATTATTTGGTTTCAAAAGTCTCCCTGAAAAAAAAAAAAAACCTAAAAAAACAGTGGGAGAGTAATATTGCCCTTTCAGCTTGTGTGCCAGTCTTGACTCCTGGGTGTGCCACCTCTCTCCCTTTCATTCAGTGGGCCATAGAAAGCCTATTTTTTTTTTTTTTTTAATATTATTTGGTTTCTAATTCTCCCTGAAAAAAAAAAAAAAACCTAAAAAAACAGTGGGAGAGTAATATTGCCCTTTCAGCTTGTGTGCCAGTCTTGACTCCTGGGTGTGCCACCTCTCTCCCTCTCATTCAGTGGGCCATAGAAAGCCTATTTATTTTTTTTTTAAAATATTATTGGGTTTCTAAAGTCTCCCTGAAAAAACAAAAAATACATAAAAAAACAGTGGGAGAGTAATATTGCCCTTTCAGCTTGTGTGCCAGTCTTGACTCCTGGGTGTGCCACCTCTCTCCCTTTCATTCAGTGGGCCATAGAAAGCCTATTTTTTTTTTTTTTTTAATATTATTTGGTTTCTAATTCTCCCTGAAAAAAAAAAAAATACATAAAAAAACAGTGGGAGAGTAATATTGCCCTTTCAGCTTGTGTGCCAGTCTTGACTCCTGGGTGTGCCACCTCTCTCCCTTTCATTCAGTGGGCCATAGAAAGCCTATTTATTTTTTCCGTGATTTGTGTTCTAAATTCTACCTCAACACAAAAACACTACATCAATCAGTGGGAGAAAAATATTGGCCTCAGTCAGGGCTTGTGTGCCACTGCTGTGTGTGCTATCTCTCATTCAGTGGGCTATAGCAAGCCTATTTTTTTTTTTTTTTTTTTTTTTTTAATATTATTTGGTTTCTAAAGTCTCCCTGAAAAAAAAAAAAAGCCTAAAAAAACAGTGGGAGAGTAATATTGCCCTTTCAGCTTGTGTGCCAGTCTTGACTCCTGGGTGTGCCACCTCTCTCCCTCTCATTCAGTGGGCCATAGAAAGCCTATTTATTTTATTTTTTAAATATTATTGGGTTTCTAAAGTCTCCCTGAAAAAACAAAAAATACATAAAAAAACAGTGGGAGAGTAATATTGCCCTTTCAGCTTGTGTGCCAGTCTTGACTCCTGGGTGTGCCACCTCTCTCCCTTTCATTCAGTGGGCCATAGAAAGCCTATTTTTTTTTTTTTAATATTATTTGGTTTCTAATTCTCCCTGAAAAAAAAAAAAAAACCTAAAAAAACAGTGGGAGAGTAATATTGCCCTTTCAGCTTGTGTGCCAGTCTTGACTCCTGGGTGTGCCACCTCTCTCCCTCTCATTCAGTGGGCCATAGAAAGCCTATTTATTTTATTTTTTAAATATTATTGGGTTTCTAAAGTCTCCCTGAAAAAACAAAAAATACATAAAAAAACAGTGGGAGAGTAATATTGCCCTTTCAGCTTGTGTGCCAGTCTTGACTCCTGGGTGTGCCACCTCTCTCCCTCTCATTCAGTGGGCCATAGAAAGCCTTTTTTTTTTTTTGTTTTTTTAATATTATTTGGTTTCTAAAGTCTCCCTGAAAAAAACAAAAAAAACATAAAAAACAGTGGGAGAGTAATATTGCCCTTTCAGCTTGTGCGCCAGTCTTGACTCCTGGTTGTGCCACCTCTCTCTCTCTAATTGTGGGCCATAGAAAGCCTTTTTTTTTTTTTTTTTTTAATATTATTTGGTTTCTAAAGTCTCCCTGAGAAAAAAAAATAAATAAATTAGGTGGGAGATTAATATTGACATTAGTGCTTGAGTGACAGTCCTGCGTGTGTGTCATCTCTGTGATTTTGTGCCACAGAAAACAGAGTGTGTAACATTGTGCCTGATTTTCCTTGTGGTCTCACCAACCTGTTAAGGGATATTGAAATCATACTGAAGTTATAGCTCACCGTGTAAGTTGTTTGATAGCAACAAATAAAGTTACTTTGGTTAAGATTTTAAAACAATGAGGAAGTCTGGTGCAAGAGGTCGTCGTGGGCGTTCATTGTCAGCTGGTAATGATGGTAGTGGTAGTGGAGCATCAGGTGGTCGTGGGGATAAAAATATTCCACCTAAGTCTGGAGCTGTGGAGCCAGTTTCGTCGTCAGGCTACACAAGGCCTCGAACGCTCTCTTTTCTGGGAGTAGGAAAACCGCTTTTAAAGGCGGAGCAGCAACAGCAAGTTTTGGATTACATTGCAGACTCAGCCTCTAGCTCTTTTGCCTCCTCTTCCGAAACTGGTAAATGTAAAAGCAGCGCGTCGCTTGTGGATGTTCACGGTCAGGGACAAGTCGCTTCCTTGTCCTCCTCAGCAAAAACTACAACAAGAGAGAAGGATGCAGCAGGCGACACAACGGGTCACTCCATGGAGCTCTTTACACATACCGTCCCTGGCTTAGAAAGTGAAACATTTAACAGGCCATGCCCATTACAAGTATATTCTGACATGGAGTGCACTGATGCACAGCCACAGCCAGAGTACTATGCTGCTCCTTTGACTCAGACCACCACATTGCCCTCTCAGGGTACAGATCCACAATCAGACCCTGATGAGACTATGTTGCCCCGCCACGAACGCTATACCACCGACCGACACAGTGACACAGACGAAGTTGCACACGAGCTCGAAGAGGAGGTAATAGATGACCCAGTTATTGACCCCGATTGGCAGCCATTGGGGGAACAGGGTGCAGGCGGCAGTAGTTCAGAAGCGGAGGTGGAGGAGGGGCCGCAGCAGGCATCAACATCGCAACAGGTTCCATCTGCCGGGCCCGTATCTGGACCAAAACGCGTGTCAAAGCCAAAACCTGTTGGAGCACAGCGTTGCCATCCGGTTAAAGCTCAGTCTGCAATCCCTGAAAAGGGATCAGAGTCTAGGAAGAGTGCAGTCTGGCATTTTTTTAAACAACATCCAACTGATCAGCGCAAAGTCATCTGTCAAAAATGTTCAACTAGCTTAAGCAGAGGTCAGAATCTGAAAAGTCTAAATACTAGTTGCATGCATAGACACTTAACCACCATGCATTCTCAAGCCTGGACTAACTACCAAACGTCCCTCAAGGTTGTAGCACCCTCGGCCAATGAAGCTAGTCAGCAACGCAACATCCCTTCCGTCACTGTAAGGCCACCATTTTCCGCACCACCGGCAGTATCTGTGCAGGTTTCTTTGCCAGCCAAAAGCAGTCAGGGTCAGGGAATCACCAGTTTTGTAGGAGGAAATATTGCATGTAGGGCACCGGCGGAAACAATACCGTCTCCAACCGTCTCTCAGTCTGCCATGTCCACCGGCACACCCGAAAGTTCCACGATCTACAGCTCTCCAGTCCAGCTCACCCTACATGAGACTCTGGTTAGAAAAAGGAAGTACTTATCCTCGCATCCGCGTACACAGGGTTTTAACGCCCACATAGCTAGACTAATCTCGTTAGAGATGATGCCCTACCGGTTAGTTGAAAGCGAAGCTTTCAAAGCCCTGATGGAGTACGCTGAACCACGATACGAGCTACCCAGTCGACACTTTTTTTCCAGAAAAGCCATCCCAGCCCTGCACCAGCATGTTAAACAGCGCATCGTCCATGCACTCAGGCAATCTGTGAGTACAAAGGTGCACCTGACTACAGATGCATGGACCAGTAGGCATGGCCAGGGACGTTATGTGTCCATCACGGCACACTGGGTGAATGTGGTGGATGCAGGGTCCACAGGCGACATCAATTTAGGGACAGTTGTGCCTAGCCCACGGTCTAGGAAACAGTTGGCTGTAGGCGTTCGCACCCCCTCCTCCTCCTCCTCGTCCTCCTGCAGAAGCTACAGCTCTTCCACAGAACGCAGTCGGCCAACCACTCCATCGGCAGATGACACTGTTGCACACCAGTTGTCCCATTATGGGCCAGCTACTGCCAAGCGTCAGCAGGCTGTATTGGCTATGAAGTGTTTGGGCGACAACAGACACACCGCGGAAGTTCTGTCCGAGTTCTTGCAACAAGAAACGCAGTCGTGGCTGGGCACAGTAGATCTTGAGGCAGGCAAGGTAGTGAGTGATAACGGAAGGAATTTCATGGCTGCCATCTCCCTTTCCCAACTGAAACACATTCCTTGCCTGGCTCACACCTTAAACCTGGTGGTGCAGTGCTTATTGAAAACTTATCCTGGGTTCTCCGACCTGCTCCTCAAAGTGCGTGCACTTTGCTCACATATCCGACGTTCGCCTGTACACGCCAGCCGTATGCAGACCTATCAGCGGTCTTTGAACCTTCCCCAGCATCGCCTAATCATAGACGTTGCAACAAGGTGGAACTCAACACTGCACATGCTTCAGAGACTGTGCGAACAGAGGCGTGCTGTTATTTATTTGTGGGAGGATACACGGGCAGGCAGTAGGATGGCAGACATGGAGTTGTCAGGTGTGCAGTGGTCGAAGATACAAGACATGTGTCAAGTCCTTCAGTGTTTTGAGGAATGCACACGGCTGGTTAGTGCAGACAACGCCGTAATAAGCATGAGCATCCCCCTAATGCGTCTGCTGATGCAAAGTTTGACGCACATAAAGGAGCAGGCGTCTGCACCAGAGGAAGAGGGAAGCCTTGATGACAGTCAGCCATTGTCTGGTCAGGGCAGTGTACAGGACGAGGTAGCGGGCGAAGAGGAGGTGGAGGACGAGGAGGATGATGGGGATGAGTATATTTTTAATGCGGAAACTTTCACGGGGGCACAGGAAATTGGTTGCGTGTCACGGCCGGGTTCTGGTTTTTTGAGGGACACAAGTGACGTAGATTTGCCTGCAACTGCCCCTCAACCAATCACAACCGGAGATTTGACAAGTGGAACTTTGGCCCACATGGCGGATTATGCCTTACGTATCCTACAAAGGGACACACGCATTACGAAAATGATGAACGATGACGATTACTGGTTGGCCTGCCTCCTTGATCCACGCTATAAAGGCAAATTGCAAAATATTATGCCACATGAGAACTTGGAACTAATATTAGCAACCAAACAATCAACTCTTGTTGACCGTTTGCTTCAGGCATTCCCAGCACACAGCGCACGTGATCGTTCTCACACGAGCTCCAGGGGGCAGCAGACTAGGAGTGTTAGGGGTGCACACATCAGAAGTTGCGTTGGACAGAGGGGTTTTCTGACCAGGTTGTGGAGTGATTTTGCTATGACCGCAGACAGGACAGGTACTGCTGCATCAATTGAAAGTGACAGGAGACAACATTTGTCCAGTATGGTTACTAACTATTTTTCATCCCTTATCGATGTTCTCCCTCAACCGTCATTCCCATTTGATTACTGGGCCTCCAAATTAGACACCTGGCCAGAATTGGCAGAATATGCATTGCAGGAGCTTGCTTGCCCGGCAGCAAGTGTCCTATCAGAAAGAGTATTCAGTGCTGCAGGTTCAATATTAACCGAAAAAAGGACTCGTCTGGCTACCCAAAATGTTGACGATCTAACATTCATTAAAATGAACCACAACTGGATTTCGAAATCTTTTGCCCCACCTTGCCCGGCCGACACCTAGCTTTCCTATGAAAAGCTCTTGCCTGTGAATTACTTTTCTAATGTCTAATTTGCTGCAGCTGATTGTACAGCATACGACATGTTTACACCTCCCTAAATGGCAAAACTCCCCACACGGGGCCGTGGTATCGCGACTTGGCGCAAGCACCCGTGAGACTGCTGTTTGTCTGAAGAGGTGGGTGTGCTCGCTTTTGGTTGACGGCATTGCTACTGGGTCCCTCATAGTACAATGTAGTGTCTCTGGCGGTGGTGGTGCGCACCCAACGTCAGACACACCGTTGTAACATGAGGGGCCCTGGGGCGGTCCCGCCGGCCTCAAGAGAGTTCCCCCCTACCCCAGCTCAAAATGTGCTCTACCACGTGCAAAATTATGTCGCACAGCTCCACCAATCTTTAGTCTATTCGCTGACATCATTCAATGTCTGGCACTGACAATACAAATTTGTAGACATCTATGATGCAACTTAAAGTAGTCTGTGTCTGTGTCCTATATTGGCACCATTAAATAGTTACTGCCAAATTACTATGTCAGAAACTCAGTAGATGAGCCCACCCCTGTACCTAAGTATGCCACCTTTTTTTTTTGTTTTGGTTGTTTTGCGAGACATTAACATCTATTTATATTTTGGGAGTACTGGGACAGACACTCCTTGCACTACTCCTCCACTCACCACCAAGCTGCCTGTGTATCCATGTAACCGCTGTAAAACTGCCATGAGCCTATTGTTTGTTATTTTAGGCCTTTGATAGCCTGTCTGCGGTCCCTACTTTAAATACTCCTCCACTGACCACCAAGCTGCCTGCCCGTGTATCCATGTAACCGCTGTGAAACTGCCATGAGCCTATTGTTTGTTATGTTAGGCCTTTGATAGCCTGTCTGCGGTCCCTACTTTAAATACTCCTCCACTGACCAGACCACTGCTGCCCGTGTACCCCTGGAACCAATTATAAAGTGCCTACAGCCAGCCCATTTTCTTATGTTAGGCCTTTGAAGCCTGTCTGCGGTCCCTACTTTAAATACTCCTCCACTCACCACCAAGCTGCCTTTGTATCCATGTAACCGCTGTAAAACTGCCATGAGCCTATTGTTTGTTATTTTAGGCCTTTGAAGCCTGTCTGCGGTCCCTACTTTAAATACTCCTCCACTCACCACCACCAAGCTGCCTGCCCGTGTATCCATGTAACCGCTGTGAAACTGCCATGAGCCTATTGTTTGTTATGTTAGGCCTTTGATAGCCTGTCTGCGGTCCCTACTTTAAATACTCCTCCACTGACCAGACCACTGCTGCCCGTGTACCCCTGGAACCAATTATAAAGTGCCTACAGCCAGCCCATTTTCTTATGTTAGGCCTTTGAAGCCTGTCTGCGGTCCCTACTTTAAATACTCCTCCACTGACCAGACCACTGCTGCCCGTGTACCCCTGGAACCAATTATAAAGTGCCTACAGCCAGCCCATTTTCTTATGTTAGGCCTTTGAAGCCTGTCTGCGGTCCCTACTTTAAATACTCCTCCACTCACCACCAAGCTGCCTTTGTATCCATGTAACCGCTGTAAAACTGCCATGAGCCTATTGTTTGTTATTTTAGGCCTTTGATAGCCTGTCTGCGGTCCCTACTTTAAATACTCCTCCACTCACCACCAAGCTGCCTGTGTATCCATGTAACCGCTGTAAAACTGCCATGAGCCTATTGTTTGTTATTTTAGGCCTTTGAAGCCTGTCTGCGGTCCCTACTTTAAATACTCCTCCACTCACCACCACCAAGCTGCCTGCCCGTGTATCCATGTAACCGCTGTGAAACTGCCATGAGCCTATTGTTTGTTATGTTAGGCCTTTGATAGCCTGTCTGCGGTCCCTACTTTAAATACTCCTCCACTGACCAGACCACTGCTGCCCGTGTACCCCTGGAACCAATTATAAAGTGCCTACAGCCAGCCCATTTTCTTATGTTAGGCCTTTGAAGCCTGTCTGCGGTCCCTACTTTAAATACTCCTCCACTCACCACCAAGCTGCCTTTGTATCCATGTAACCGCTGTAAAACTGCCATGAGCCTATTGTTTGTTATTTTAGGCCTTTGATAGCCTGTCTGCGGTCCCTACTTTAAATACTCCTCCACTCACCACCAAGCTGCCTGTGTATCCATGTAACCGCTGTAAAACTGCCATGAGCCTATTGTTTGTTATTTTAGGCCTTTGAAGCCTGTCTGCGGTCCCTACTTTAAATACTCCTCCACTCACCACCACCAAGCTGCCTGCCCGTGTATCCATGTAACCGCTGTGAAACTGCCATGAGCCTATTGTTTGTTATGTTAGGCCTTTGATAGCCTGTCTGCGGTCCCTACTTTAAATACTCCTCCACTGACCAGACCACTGCTGCCCGTGTACCCCTGGAACCAATTATAAAGTGCCTACAGCCAGCCCATTTTCTTATGTTAGGCCTTTGAAGCCTGTCTGCGGTCCCTACTTTAAATACTCCTCCACTCACCACCAAGCTGCCTGCCCGTGTATCCATGTAACCGCTGTAAAACTGCCATGAGCCTATTGTTTGTTATTTTAGGCCTTTGATAGCCTGTCTGCGGCCCCTACTTGCAATACTCCTCCACTGACCACAATGCTGCCTGGAGTGCCTGCCTGTGTATCCATGTAACCGATGTAAAACTGCCATGACTGCCTACTGTTTGTTATTTTAGGCCTTTGATAGCCTGTCTGCAGCCCCTACTTGCAATACTCCTCCACTGACCACACCAATGCTGCCCGTGTACCCCTGGAACCTATTTAAAAGTTCATAGAGCCTAGTTATATATTTTATTTACTATTAATAAGGCCATGATGGACTACGCTGTACCACGCTACAAGCTAACCAGTCGACACTTCTTTTGCGAGAAAAGCCATCCCAACCCTCCACCAGCATGTAGAAGACCGCATTGTCCATGCACTCTGGCAATCTGTGAGTACAAAGGTGCACCTGACAACAGACGCATGGACCTGTAGGCATGGCCACGGAAGATTACGTGTCCATTACGGCGCAATGGGTTAATGTGGTGGATGCATGGTCCACAGGGGACAGCCTACTAAGTCTGTCTGCAGTCCCTAATTCAAATTGTCCTCCACTGTCTAAATCGGAACTTCCACCTTCTGGCTTTCGGCCTATAGTATCAGAAATTAAACTGCATTTGGCCTTCAACTTTGGTTAGGGCCTACTAACGGCTTCTGCCCCTCCCTGGTGTTGCCCTCAACTAAATAAAGCTGAGCTTCAACCTTCTGCTCCAAATTACCATTTTGAAAAATGCAATAGGCTTTTCAGGCCTACTAAAGGTGTCTGTCTGTGTGCCCCTGCCTGGTGTTGTCCTCAACTAAATAAAGCTGAGCTTCAACCTTCCGGCTCTCATTATGTGGTTTTAAAAAAAAAAATGGTGGTTAGGGCCTACTAACGGCTTCTGCCCCTCCCTGGTGTTGCCCTCAACTAAATAAAGCTGAGCTTCAACCTTCTGCTCCAAATTACCATTTTGAAAAATGCAATAGGCTTTTCCGGCCTACTAAAGGTGTCTGTCTGTGTGCCCCTCCCTGGTGTTGTCCTCAACTAAATAAAGCTGAGCTTCAACCTTCCGGCTCTCATTATGTGGTTTTAAAAAAAAAAATGGTGGTTAGGGCCTACTAACAGCTTCTGCCCCTCCCTGGTGTTGCCCTCAACTAAATAAAGCTGAGCTTCAACCTTCCGGCTCTCATTATGTGGTTTTAAAAAAAAAAATGGTGGTTAGGGCCTACTAACGGCTTCTGCCCCTCCCTGGTGTTGCCCTCAACTAAATAAAGCTGAGCTTCAACCTTCTGCTCCAAATTACCATTTTGAAAAATGCAATAGGCTTTTCCGGCCTACTAAAGGTGTCTGTCTGTGTGCCCCTCCCTGGTGTTGTCCTCAACTAAATAAAGCTGAGCTTCAACCTTCCGGCTCTCATTATGTGGTTTTAAAAAAAAAAATGGTGGTTAGGGCCTACTAACGGCTTCTGCCCCTCCCTGGTGTTGTCCTCAACTAAATAAAGCTGAGCTTCAACCTTCCGGCTCTCATTATGTGGTTTTAAAAAAAAAAATGGTGGTTAGGGCCTACTAACGGCTTCTGCCCCTCCCTGGTGTTGCCCTCAACTAAATAAAGCTGAGCTTCAACCTTCCGGCTCTCATTATGTGGTTTTAAAAAAAAAAATGGTGGTTAGGGCCTACTAACGGCTTCTGCCCCTCCCTGGTGTTGCCCTCAACTAAATAAAGCTGAGCTTCAACCTTCTGCTCCAAATTACCATTTTGAAAAATGCAATAGGCTTTTCCGGCCTACTAAAGGTGTCTGTCTGTGTGCCCCTCCCTGGTGTTGTCCTCAACTAAATAAAGCTGAGCTTCAACCTTCCGGCTCTCATTATGTGGTTTTAAAAAAAAAAATGGTGGTTAGGGCCTACTAACGGCTTCTGCCCCTCCCTGGTGTTGTCCTCAACTAAATAAAGCTGAGCTTCAACCTTCCGGCTCTCATTATGTGGTTTTAAAAAAAAAAATGGTGGTTAGGGCCTACTAACGGCTTCTGCCCCTCCCTGGTGTTGCCCTCAACTAAATAAAGCTGAGCTTCAACCTTCTGCTCCAAATTACCATTTTGAAAAATGCAATAGGCTTTTCCGGCCTACTAAAGGTGTCTGTCTGTGTGCCCCTCCCTGGTGTTGTCCTCAACTAAATAAAGCTGAGCTTCAACCTTCCGGCTCTCATTATGTGGTTTTAAAAAAAAAAATGGTGGTTAGGGCCTACTAACGGCTTCTGCCCCTCCCTGGTGTTGTCCTCAACTAAATAAAGCTGAGCTTCAACCTTCCGGCTCTCATTATGTGGTTTTAAAAAAAAAAATGGTGGTTAGGGCCTACTAACAGCTTCTGCCCCTCCCTGGTGTTGCCCTCAACTAAATAAAGCTGAGCTTCAACCTTCCGGCTCTCATTATGTGGTTTTAAAAAAAAAAATGGTGGTTAGGGCCTACTAACGGCTTCTGCCCCTCCCTGGTGTTGCCCTCAACTAAATAAAGCTGAGCTTCAACCTTCTGCTCCAAATTACCATTTTGAAAAATGCAATAGGCTTTTCAGGCCTACAAAAGGTGTCTGTCTGTGTGCCCCTCCCTGGTGTTGTCCTCAACTAAATAAAGCTGAGCTTCAACCTTCCGGCTCTCATTATGTGGTTTTAAAAAAAAAAATGGTGGTTAGGGCCTACTAACGGCTTCTGCCCCTCCCTGGTGTTGTCCTCAACTAAATAAAGCTGAGCTTCAACCTTCCGGCTCTCATTATGTGGTTTTAAAAAAACAAATGGTGGTTAGGGCCTACTAACGGCTTCTGCCCCTCCCTGGTGTTGCCCTCAACTAAATAAAGCTGAGCTTCAACCTTCTGCTCCAAATTACCATTTTGAAAAATGCAATAGGCTTTTCAGGCCTACAAAAGGTGTCTGTCTGTGTGCCCCTCCCTGGTGTTGTCCTCAACTAAATAAAGCTGAGCTTCAACCTTCTGCTCCAAATTACCATTTTGAAAAATGCAATAGGCTTTTCAGGCCTACAAAAGGTGTCTGTCTGTGTGCCCCTCCCTGGTGTTGTCCTCAACTAAATAAAGCTGAGCTTCAACCTTCCGGCTCTCATTATGTGGTTTTAAAAAAACAAATGGTGGTTAGGGCCTACTAACGGCTTCTGCCCCTCCCTGGTGTTGCCCTCAACTAAATAAAGCTGAGCTTCAACCTTCTGCTCCAAATTACCATTTTGAAAAATGCAATAGGCTTTTCAGGCCTACAAAAGGTGTCTGTCTGTGTGCCCCTCCCTGGTGTTGTCCTCAACTAAATAAAGCTGAGCTTCAACCTTCTGCTCCAAATTACCATTTTGAAAAATGCAATAGGCTTTTCAGGCCTACAAAAGGTGTCTGTCTGTGTGCCCCTCCCTGGTGTTGTCCTCAACTAAATAAAGCTGAGCTTCAACCTTCCGGCTCTCATTATGTGGTTTTAAAAAAACAAATGGTGGTTAGGGCCTACTAACGGCTTCTGCCCCTCCCTGGTGTTGCCCTCAACTAAATAAAGCTGAGCTTCAACCTTCTGCTCCAAATTACCATTTTGAAAAATGCAATAGGCTTTTCAGGCCTACAAAAGGTGTCTGTCTGTGTGCCCCTCCCTGGTGTTGTCCTCAACTAAATAAAGCTGAGCTTCAACCTTCCGGCTCTCATTATGTGGTTTTAAAAAAAAAAATGGTGGTTAGGGCCTACTAACGGCTTCTGCCCCTCCCTGGTGTTGTCCTCAACTAAATAAAGCTGAGCTTCAACCTTCCGGCTCTCATTATGTGGTTTTAAAAAAACAAATGGTGGTTAGGGCCTACTAACGGCTTCTGCCCCTCCCTGGTGTTGCCCTCAACTAAATAAAGCTGAGCTTCAACCTTCTGCTCCAAATTACCATTTTGAAAAATGCAATAGGCTTTTCAGGCCTACAAAAGGTGTCTGTCTGTGTGCCCCTCCCTGGTGTTGTCCTCAACTAAATAAAGCTGAGCTTCAACCTTCCGGCTCTCATTATGTGGTTTTAAAAAAAAAAATGGTGGTTAGGGCCTACTAACGGCTTCTGCCCCTCCCTGGTGTTGTCCTCAACTAAATAAAGCTGAGCTTCAACCTTCCGGCTCTCATTATGTGGTTTAAAAAAAAAAAATGGTGGTTAGGGCCTACTAACGGCTTCTGCCCCTCCCTGGTGTTGCCCTCAACTAAATAAAGCTGAGCTTCAACCTTCTGCTCCAAATTACCATTTTGAAAAATGCAATAGGCTTTTCCGGCCTACTAAAGGTGTCTGTCTGTGTGCCCCTGCCTGGTGTTGCCCTCAACTAAATAAAGCTGAGCTTCAACCTTCTGCTCCAAATTACCATTTTAAAAAATGCAATAGGCTTTTCCGGCCTACTAAAGGTGTCTGCCCCTCCCTGGTGTTGTCCTCAACTGAACAAAGCTGAGCTTCCACATTCTGGCTTTCGCCCTATACTATCAGATATTAAACTGCATTTGGCCTACTAGTGTGGTTAGGCCCTTGAAACAGTGTCTGCTGCTCTTGGGTTTGCTACTCCACTGAACAAAGCAATGCCGCCTGTTTAGTCCTGTTACCAATTTTGAACTGCATGTAGCCTACTTTATTCTTTGGCCCTATATCTGTTTCCTCCTCATCCTGCCCATTGCCCAGCCACTGCTAAATGAGTCTGCTGGTACATTGACCTAGACCACTACATTCCCCTTGTACTCTACACAGCCAGAATCTGTCCCTGCTGAAAGTAAGGTTCCCCTTCCCGCATGTTATACCACCTTACACAGGGACAAAGAGGAAGGTGCAGATGAAAGTGCAGGTTCCTTCATCAGGTGGGGGGGCATACTCGTTGGCGACGTCACTGGCACAGGGCCCCTCAGAGTACGCAAAAGTGTCGCTGCTGGTGGGAGGCGCCCCCGCCATGCAAACACACCGCCGTACTTTGAGGGGCCCTGTGCCAGTGGCAATGCGAACGAGTGGGCCCCCCCCCTGCTTGCTCAGGATCACAGCACTTGCAACTTTTAAATACTTACCTTTCCCTGCAACACCGCCGTGACGTAGTCCGCATTTCCTGGGCCCACGAAAAACTTGAGCCAGCCCTACTCCCCCCACAACTTTCCCCCAATTCCCTATGCCCAACTATTATTATACAGTTAATTAAGATTGGCAAGCTTCAGAAACAAGAATGGATGTTTTTGGCATTAAAATGGGCACTGTAGGTGTTTTCCTGGCCTCCACTCACTGCCGACTATGCTTCCCCATTGACTTGCATTGGGTTTCGTGTTTCGGTCGATCCCCGACTTTTAGCGATAATCGGCCGACTGCACTCGACTCGACTCTGGACAAAATCGGGTTTCCCAAAACCCTACTCGATCTTAAAAAAATGAAAGTCGCTCAACCCTAGTTACAGACCCATAATCCAGTCTTGGATTGGAAGGCAATGTCTGTGTCAAGTTGGGGCTGTCAGGGAATTCATGGTGATTCCCCGCCGGTGTCTATTGCTTCCTCTACTCCTTCGGAAGTTCCTGAGTATTTGTCTGATTACCAGGATGTATTTAGCGAGTCCAGGTCCAGTGCTCTTCCTCCTCATAGGGACTGTGACTGCGCTATAGATTTGATTCCAGGTAGTAAATTTCCTAAGGGAAGATTATTTAATCTGTCTGTACCTGAGCATACCGCAATGCGTTCCTATATCAAGGAATCTCTGGAGAAGGGGCATATCCGTCCATCCTCTTCCCCTCTTGGTGCGGGATTCTTTTTTGTGGCCAAGAAGGACGGATCTTTGAGACCTTGTATTGACTATCGGCCTCTGAATAAAATCACTGTTAAATTTCAGTATCCTTTGCCTCTGTTGTCGGACTTGTTTGCCCGGATTAAAGGTGCCAAGTGGTTCACCAAGATAGATCTTCGTGGTGCGTACAACCTTGTGCGCATTAAGCAAGGAGATGAATGGAAAACTGCATTTAATACGCCCGAAGGTCATTTTGAGTACTTGGTGATGCCTTTCGGGCTCTCTAATGCTCCTTCAGTGTTTCAGTCCTTTATGCATGATATTTTCCGGAAGTATCTGGATAAATTTATGATTGTTTATCTGGATGATATTCTGTTTTTTTCTGATGATTGGGACTCGCATGTAGAGCAGGTCAGGATGGTGTTTCAGGTTTTGCGTGAGAATGCTTTGTTTGTTAAGGGCTCAAAGTGTCTCTTTGGAGTACAGAAGGTTCCCTTTTTGGGTTTTATTTTTTCCCCTTCTGCAGTGGAGATGGACCCAGTCAAGGTCCGAGCTATTCATGATTGGACTCAACCCACGTCAGTTAAGAGTCTTCAGAAGTTCTTGGGTTTTGCTAACTTCTACCGTCGTTTTATCACTAATTTTTCTAGCGTTGTTAAACCTTTGACGGATATGACCAAGAAAGGTTCTGATGTTGCTAACTGGGCTCCTGCAGCCGTGGAAGCCTTTCAAGAGTTGAAGCGCCGGTTTGCTTCGGCGCCTGTTTTGTGCCAGCCTGATGTCTCACTTCCCTTTCAGGTTGAAGTGGATGCTTCTGAGATTGGGGCAGGGGCCGTTTTGTCGCAGAGAGGCCCTGGTTGCTCTGTAATGAGACCATGTGCTTTTTTCTCTAGGAAGTTTTCGCCTGCTGAGCGGAATTATGATGTTGGCAATCGGGAGTTGTTAGCCATGAAGTGGGCATTTGAGGAGTGGCGTCATTGGCTCGAGGGTGCTAAGTAGGGTTGAGCGAAACGGGTCGATCATTTTCAAAAGTCGCCGACTTTTGGCTAAGTCGGCGTCTCATGAAACCCGATCCGACCCCTGTGCTTGTCGGCCATGCGGTACGCGACTTTCGCGCCAAAGTCGCGTTTCAATGACGCGAAAAGCGCCATTTCTCAGCCAATGAAGGTGAACGCAGAGTGTGGGCAGCGTGATGACATAGATCCTGGTCCCCACCATCTTAGAGAAGGGCATTGCAGTGATTGGCTTGCTGTCTGCGGCGTCACAGGGGCTATAAAGGGGCGTTCCCGCCGACCGCCATCTTACTGCTGCTGATCTGAGCTTAGGGACAGGTTGCTGCCGCTTCATCAGAAGCAGGGAGAGCGTTAGGCAGGGTCCACTAACCACCAAACCGCTTGTGCTGCAGCGATTTCCACTGTCCAACACCACCTTCGGTGTGCAGGGACTGTGGAAGCTATTTATTTATTTTTTTCCCCTCAGCGCTGTAGCTCATTGGGCTGCCCTAGAAGGCTCCGTGATAGCTGTATTGCTGTGTGTACGCCACTGTGGAAACCAACTGCTTTTTTCAAAGCACATATCCTCTTGTTCCTTCCTTTCTGCACAGCTATCTTTTTTGTTTGTCCACACTTTTTATTTAATTTGTGCATCAGTCCACTCCTATTGCTGCCTGCCATACCTGGCTTACATTACTGCAGGGAGATAGTAATTGTAGGACAGTTTTTTTTTTTTTTTTGTTTTTTTTTTGTGGGAGATTAAGATTGGCATTTCTGCTACAGTGCCATCCCTGTGTGTGCCATCTCTCACTGAGTGGGCCATAGAAAGCCTATTTATTTTTTCCGTGATTTGTGTTCTAAAATCTACCTCAACACAGAAACACTACATCAATCAGTGGGAGAAAAATATTGGCCTCAGTCAGGGCTTGTGTGCCACTGCTGTGTGTGCGCTATCTCTCATTCAGTGGGCTATAGCAAGCCTATATTTTTTTTTTTTTTTTTTTTTTAATATTATTTGGTTTCAAAAGTCTCCCTGAAAAAAAAAAAAACCTAAAAAAACAGTGGGAGAGTAATATTGCCCTTTCAGCTTGTGTGCCAGTCTTGACTCCTGGGTGTGCCACCTCTCTCCCTTTCATTCAGTGGGCCATAGAAAGCCTATTTTTTTTTTTTTAATATTATTTGGTTTCTAATTCTCCCTGAAAAAAAAAAAAAAACCTAAAAAAACAGTGGGAGAGTAATATTGCCCTTTCAGCTTGTGTGCCAGTCTTGACTCCTGGGTGTGCCACCTCTCTCCCTCTCATTCAGTGGGCCATAGAAAGCCTATTTATTTTTTTTTTAAAATATTATTGGGTTTCTAAAGTCTCCCTGAAAAAACAAAAAATACATAAAAAAACAGTGGGAGAGTAATATTGCCCTTTCAGCTTGTGTGCCAGTCTTGACTCCTGGGTGTGCCACCTCTCTCCCTTTCATTCAGTGGGCCATAGAAAGCCTATTTTTTTTTTTTTTTTAATATTATTTGGTTTCTAATTCTCCCTGAAAAAAAAAAAAAAACCTAAAAAAACAGTGGGAGAGTAATATTGCCCTTTCAGCTTGTGTGCCAGTCTTGACTCCTGGGTGTGCCACCTCTCTCCCTCTCATTCAGTGGGCCATAGAAAGCCTATTTATTTTTTTTTTAAAATATTATTGGGTTTCTAAAGTCTCCCTGAAAAAACAAAAAATACATAAAAAAACAGTGGGAGAGTAATATTGCCCTTTCAGCTTGTGTGCCAGTCTTGACTCCTGGGTGTGCCACCTCTCTCCCTTTCATTCAGTGGGCCATAGAAAGCCTATTTTTTTTTTTTTTTTAATATTATTTGGTTTCTAATTCTCCCTGAAAAAAAAAAAAATACATAAAAAAACAGTGGGAGAGTAATATTGCCCTTTCAGCTTGTGTGCCAGTCTTGACTCCTGGGTGTGCCACCTCTCTCCCTTTCATTCAGTGGGCCATAGAAAGCCTATTTATTTTTTCCGTGATTTGTGTTCTAAATTCTACCTCAACACAAAAACACTACATCAATCAGTGGGAGAAAAATATTGGCCTCAGTCAGGGCTTGTGTGCCACTGCTGTGTGTGCTATCTCTCATTCAGTGGGCTATAGCAAGCCTATATTTTTTTTTTTTTTTTTTTTTTAATATTATTTGGTTTCAAAAGTCTCCCTGAAAAAAAAAAAAAACCTAAAAAAACAGTGGGAGAGTAATATTGCCCTTTCAGCTTGTGTGCCAGTCTTGACTCCTGGGTGTGCCACCTCTCTCCCTTTCATTCAGTGGGCCATAGAAAGCCTATTTTTTTTTTTTTTTTAATATTATTTGGTTTCTAATTCTCCCTGAAAAAAAAAAAAAAACCTAAAAAAACAGTGGGAGAGTAATATTGCCCTTTCAGCTTGTGTGCCAGTCTTGACTCCTGGGTGTGCCACCTCTCTCCCTCTCATTCAGTGGGCCATAGAAAGCCTATTTATTTTTTTTTTAAAATATTATTGGGTTTCTAAAGTCTCCCTGAAAAAACAAAAAATACATAAAAAAACAGTGGGAGAGTAATATTGCCCTTTCAGCTTGTGTGCCAGTCTTGACTCCTGGGTGTGCCACCTCTCTCCCTTTCATTCAGTGGGCCATAGAAAGCCTATTTTTTTTTTTTTTTTAATATTATTTGGTTTCTAATTCTCCCTGAAAAAAAAAAAAATACATAAAAAAACAGTGGGAGAGTAATATTGCCCTTTCAGCTTGTGTGCCAGTCTTGACTCCTGGGTGTGCCACCTCTCTCCCTTTCATTCAGTGGGCCATAGAAAGCCTATTTATTTTTTCCGTGATTTGTGTTCTAAATTCTACCTCAACACAAAAACACTACATCAATCAGTGGGAGAAAAATATTGGCCTCAGTCAGGGCTTGTGTGCCACTGCTGTGTGTGCTATCTCTCATTCAGTGGGCTATAGCAAGCCTATTTTTTTTTTTTTTTTTTTTTTTAAATATTATTTGGTTTCTAAAGTCTCCCTGAAAAAAAAAAAAAGCCTAAAAAAACAGTGGGAGAGTAATATTGCCCTTTCAGCTTGTGTGCCAGTCTTGACTCCTGGGTGTGCCACCTCTCTCCCTCTCATTCAGTGGGCCATAGAAAGCCTATTTATTTTATTTTTTAAATATTATTGGGTTTCTAAAGTCTCCCTGAAAAAACAAAAAATACATAAAAAAACAGTGGGAGAGTAATATTGCCCTTTCAGCTTGTGTGCCAGTCTTGACTCCTGGGTGTGCCACCTCTCTCCCTTTCATTCAGTGGGCCATAGAAAGCCTATTTTTTTTTTTTTTAATATTATTTGGTTTCTAATTCTCCCTGAAAAAAAAAAAAAAACCTAAAAAAACAGTGGGAGAGTAATATTGCCCTTTCAGCTTGTGTGCCAGTCTTGACTCCTGGGTGTGCCACCTCTCTCCCTCTCATTCAGTGGGCCATAGAAAGCCTATTTATTTTATTTTTTAAATATTATTGGGTTTCTAAAGTCTCCCTGAAAAAACAAAAAATACATAAAAAAACAGTGGGAGAGTAATATTGCCCTTTCAGCTTGTGTGCCAGTCTTGACTCCTGGGTGTGCCACCTCTCTCCCTCTCATTCAGTGGGCCATAGAAAGCCTTTTTTTTTTTTGGTTTTTTTAATATTATTTGGTTTCTAAAGTCTCCCTGAAAAAAACAAAAAAAACATAAAAAACAGTGGGAGAGTAATATTGCCCTTTCAGCTTGTGCGCCAGTCTTGACTCCTGGTTGTGCCACCTCTCTCTCTCTAATTGTGGGCCATAGAAAGCCTTTTTTTTTTTTTTTTTTATATTATTTGGTTTCTAATTCTCCCTGAAAAAAAAAAAAAAACCTAAAAAAACAGTGGGAGAGTAATATTGCCCTTTCAGCTTGTGTGCCAGTCTTGACTCCTGGGTGTGCCACCTCTCTCCCTCTCATTCAGTGGGCCATAGAAAGCCTATTTATTTTTTTTTTAAAATATTATTGGGTTTCTAAAGTCTCCCTGAAAAAACAAAAAATACATAAAAAAACAGTGGGAGAGTAATATTGCCCTTTCAGCTTGTGTGCCAGTCTTGACTCCTGGGTGTGCCACCTCTCTCCCTTTCATTCAGTGGGCCATAGAAAGCCTATTTTTTTTTTTTTTTTAATATTATTTGGTTTCTAATTCTCCCTGAAAAAAAAAAAAATACATAAAAAAACAGTGGGAGAGTAATATTGCCCTTTCAGCTTGTGTGCCAGTCTTGACTCCTGGGTGTGCCACCTCTCTCCCTTTCATTCAGTGGGCCATAGAAAGCCTATTTATTTTTTCCGTGATTTGTGTTCTAAATTCTACCTCAACACAAAAACACTACATCAATCAGTGGGAGAAAAATATTGGCCTCAGTCAGGGCTTGTGTGCCACTGCTGTGTGTGCTATCTCTCATTCAGTGGGCTATAGCAAGCCTATTTTTTTTTTTTTTTTTTTTTTTTTTAATATTATTTGGTTTCTAAAGTCTCCCTGAAAAAAAAAAAAAGCCTAAAAAAACAGTGGGAGAGTAATATTGCCCTTTCAGCTTGTGTGCCAGTCTTGACTCCTGGGTGTGCCACCTCTCTCCCTCTCATTCAGTGGGCCATAGAAAGCCTATTTATTTTATTTTTTAAATATTATTGGGTTTCTAAAGTCTCCCTGAAAAAACAAAAAATACATAAAAAAACAGTGGGAGAGTAATATTGCCCTTTCAGCTTGTGTGCCAGTCTTGACTCCTGGGTGTGCCACCTCTCTCCCTTTCATTCAGTGGGCCATAGAAAGCCTATTTTTTTTTTTTTTAATATTATTTGGTTTCTAATTCTCCCTGAAAAAAAAAAAAAAACCTAAAAAAACAGTGGGAGAGTAATATTGCCCTTTCAGCTTGTGTGCCAGTCTTGACTCCTGGGTGTGCCACCTCTCTCCCTCTCATTCAGTGGGCCATAGAAAGCCTATTTATTTTATTTTTTAAATATTATTGGGTTTCTAAAGTCTCCCTGAAAAAACAAAAAATACATAAAAAAACAGTGGGAGAGTAATATTGCCCTTTCAGCTTGTGTGCCAGTCTTGACTCCTGGGTGTGCCACCTCTCTCCCTCTCATTCAGTGGGCCATAGAAAGCCTTTTTTTTTTTTGGTTTTTTTAATATTATTTGGTTTCTAAAGTCTCCCTGAAAAAAACAAAAAAAACATAAAAAACAGTGGGAGAGTAATATTGCCCTTTCAGCTTGTGCGCCAGTCTTGACTCCTGGTTGTGCCACCTCTCTCTCTCTAATTGTGGGCCATAGAAAGCCTTTTTTTTTTTTTTTTTTAATATTATTTGGTTTCTAAAGTCTCCCTGAGAAAAAAAAATAAATAAATTAGGTGGGAGATTAATATTGACATTAGTGCTTGAGTGACAGTCCTGCGTGTGTGTCATCTCTGTGATTTTGTGCCACAGAAAACAGAGTGTGTAACATTGTGCCTGATTTTCCTTGTGGTCTCACCAACCTGTTAAGGGATATTGAAATCATACTGAAGTTATAGCTCACCGTGTAAGTTGTTTGATAGCAACAAATAAAGTTACTTTGGTTAAGATTTTAAAACAATGAGGAAGTCTGGTGCAAGAGGTCGTCGTGGGCGTTCATTGTCAGCTGGTAATGATGGTAGTGGTAGTGGAGCATCAGGTGGTCGTGGGGATAAAAATATTCCACCTAAGTCTGGAGCTGTGGAGCCAGTTTCGTCGTCAGGCTACACAAGGCCTCGAACGCTCTCTTTTCTGGGAGTAGGAAAACCGCTTTTAAAGGCGGAGCAGCAACAGCAAGTTTTGGATTACATTGCAGACTCAGCCTCTAGCTCTTTTGCCTCCTCTTCCGAAACTGGTAAATGTAAAAGCAGCGCGTCGCTTGTGGATGTTCACGGTCAGGGACAAGTCGCTTCCTTGTCCTCCTCAGCAAAAACTACAACAAGAGAGAAGGATGCAGCAGGCGACACAACGGGTCACTCCATGGAGCTCTTTACACATACCGTCCCTGGCTTAGAAAGTGAAACATTTAACAGGCCATGCCCATTACAAGTATATTCTGACATGGAGTGCACTGATGCACAGCCACAGCCAGAGTACTATGCTGCTCCTTTGACTCAGACCACCACATTGCCCTCTCAGGGTACAGATCCACAATCAGACCCTGATGAGACTATGTTGCCCCGCCACGAACGCTATACCACCGACCGACACAGTGACACAGACGAAGTTGCACACGAGCTCGAAGAGGAGGTAATAGATGACCCAGTTATTGACCCCGATTGGCAGCCATTGGGGGAACAGGGTGCAGGCGGCAGTAGTTCAGAAGCGGAGGTGGAGGAGGGGCCGCAGCAGGCATCAACATCGCAACAGGTTCCATCTGCCGGGCCCGTATCTGGACCAAAACGCGTGTCAAAGCCAAAACCTGTTGGAGCACAGCGTTGCCATCCGGTTAAAGCTCAGTCTGCAATCCCTGAAAAGGGATCAGAGTCTAGGAAGAGTGCAGTCTGGCATTTTTTTAAACAACATCCAACTGATCAGCGCAAAGTCATCTGTCAAAAATGTTCAACTAGCTTAAGCAGAGGTCAGAATCTGAAAAGTCTAAATACTAGTTGCATGCATAGACACTTAACCACCATGCATTCTCAAGCCTGGACTAACTACCAAACGTCCCTCAAGGTTGTAGCACCCTCGGCCAATGAAGCTAGTCAGCAACGCAACATCCCTTCCGTCACTGTAAGGCCACCATTTTCCGCACCACCGGCAGTATCTGTGCAGGTTTCTTTGCCAGCCAAAAGCAGTCAGGGTCAGGGAATCACCAGTTTTGTAGGAGGAAATATTGCATGTAGGGCACCGGTGGAAACAATACCGTCTCCAACCGTCTCTCAGTCTGCCATGTCCACCGGCACACCCGAAAGTTCCACGATCTACAGCTCTCCAGTCCAGCTCACCCTACATGAGACTCTGGTTAGAAAAAGGAAGTACTTATCCTCGCATCCGCGTACACAGGGTTTTAACGCCCACATAGCTAGACTAATCTCGTTAGAGATGATGCCCTACCGGTTAGTTGAAAGCGAAGCTTTCAAAGCCCTGATGGAGTACGCTGAACCACGATACGAGCTACCCAGTCGACACTTTTTTTCCAGAAAAGCCATCCCAGCCCTGCACCAGCATGTTAAACAGCGCATCGTCCATGCACTCAGGCAATCTGTGAGTACAAAGGTGCACCTGACTACAGATGCATGGACCAGTAGGCATGGCCAGGGACGTTATGTGTCCATCACGGCACACTGGGTGAATGTGGTGGATGCAGGGTCCACAGGCGACATCAATTTAGGGACAGTTGTGCCTAGCCCACGGTCTAGGAAACAGTTGGCTGTAGGCGTTCGCACCCCCTCCTCCTCCTCCTCGTCCTCCTGCAGAAGCTACAGCTCTTCCACAGAACGCAGTCGGCCAACCACTCCATCGGCAGATGACACTGTTGCACACCAGTTGTCCCATTATGGGCCAGCTACTGCCAAGCGTCAGCAGGCTGTATTGGCTATGAAGTGTTTGGGCGACAACAGACACACCGCGGAAGTTCTGTCCGAGTTCTTGCAACAAGAAACGCAGTCGTGGCTGGGCACAGTAGATCTTGAGGCAGGCAAGGTAGTGAGTGATAACGGAAGGAATTTCATGGCTGCCATCTCCCTTTCCCAACTGAAACACATTCCTTGCCTGGCTCACACCTTAAACCTGGTGGTGCAGTGCTTATTGAAAACTTATCCTGGGTTCTCCGACCTGCTCCTCAAAGTGCGTGCACTTTGCTCACATATCCGACGTTCGCCTGTACACGCCAGCCGTATGCAGACCTATCAGCGGTCTTTGAACCTTCCCCAGCATCGCCTAATCATAGACGTTGCAACAAGGTGGAACTCAACACTGCACATGCTTCAGAGACTGTGCGAACAGAGGCGTGCTGTTATTTATTTGTGGGAGGATACACGGGCAGGCAGTAGGATGGCAGACATGGAGTTGTCAGGTGTGCAGTGGTCGAAGATACAAGACATGTGTCAAGTCCTTCAGTGTTTTGAGGAATGCACACGGCTGGTTAGTGCAGACAACGCCGTAATAAGCATGAGCATCCCCCTAATGCGTCTGCTGATGCAAAGTTTGACGCACATAAAGGAGCAGGCGTCTGCACCAGAGGAAGAGGGAAGCCTTGATGACAGTCAGCCATTGTCTGGTCAGGGCAGTGTACAGGACGAGGTAGCGGGCGAAGAGGAGGTGGAGGACGAGGAGGATGATGGGGATGAGTATATTTTTAATGCGGAAACTTTCACGGGGGCACAGGAAATTGGTTGCGTGTCACGGCCGGGTTCTGGTTTTTTGAGGGACACAAGTGACGTAGATTTGCCTGCAACTGCCCCTCAACCAATCACAACCGGAGATTTGACAAGTGGAACTTTGGCCCACATGGCGGATTATGCCTTACGTATCCTACAAAGGGACACACGCATTACGAAAATGATGAACGATGACGATTACTGGTTGGCCTGCCTCCTTGATCCACGCTATAAAGGCAAATTGCAAAATATTATGCCACATGAGAACTTGGAACTAATATTAGCAACCAAACAATCAACTCTTGTTGACCGTTTGCTTCAGGCATTCCCAGCACACAGCGCACGTGATCGTTCTCACACGAGCTCCAGGGGGCAGCAGACTAGGAGTGTTAGGGGTGCACACATCAGAAGTTGCGTTGGACAGAGGGGTTTTCTGACCAGGTTGTGGAGTGATTTTGCTATGACCGCAGACAGGACAGGTACTGCTGCATCAATTGAAAGTGACAGGAGACAACATTTGTCCAGTATGGTTACTAACTATTTTTCATCCCTTATCGATGTTCTCCCTCAACCGTCATTCCCATTTGATTACTGGGCCTCCAAATTAGACACCTGGCCAGAATTGGCAGAATATGCATTGCAGGAGCTTGCTTGCCCGGCAGCAAGTGTCCTATCAGAAAGAGTATTCAGTGCTGCAGGTTCAATATTAACCGAAAAAAGGACTCGTCTGGCTACCCAAAATGTTGACGATCTAACATTCATTAAAATGAACCACAACTGGATTTCGAAATCTTTTGCCCCACCTTGCCCGGCCGACACCTAGCTTTCCTATGAAAAGCTCTTGCCTGTGAATTACTTTTCTAATGTCTAATTTGCTGCAGCTGATTGTACAGCATACGACATGTTTACACCTCCCTAAATGGCAAAACTCCCCACACGGGGCCGTGGTATCGCGACTTGGCGCAAGCACCCGTGAGACTGCTGTTTGTCTGAAGAGGTGGGTGTGCTCGCTTTTGGTTGACGGCATTGCTACTGGGTCCCTCATAGTACAATGTAGTGTCTCTGGCGGTGGTGGTGCGCACCCAACGTCAGACACACCGTTGTAACATGAGGGGCCCTGGGGCGGTCCCGCCGGCCTCAAGAGAGTTCCCCCCTACCCCAGCTCAAAATGTGCTCTACCACGTGCAAAATTATGTCGCACAGCTCCACCAATCTTTAGTCTATTCGCTGACATCATTCAATGTCTGGCACTGACAATACAAATTTGTAGACATCTATGATGCAACTTAAAGTAGTCTGTGTCTGTGTCCTATATTGGCACCATTAAATAGTTACTGCCAAATTACTATGTCAGAAACTCAGTAGATGAGCCCACCCCTGTACCTAAGTATGCCACCTTTTTTTTTTGTTTTGGTTGTTTTGCGAGACATTAACATCTATTTATATTTTGGGAGTACTGGGACAGACACTCCTTGCACTACTCCTCCACTCACCACCAAGCTGCCTGTGTATCCATGTAACCGCTGTAAAACTGCCATGAGCCTATTGTTTGTTATTTTAGGCCTTTGATAGCCTGTCTGCGGTCCCTACTTTAAATACTCCTCCACTGACCACCAAGCTGCCTGCCCGTGTATCCATGTAACCGCTGTGAAACTGCCATGAGCCTATTGTTTGTTATGTTAGGCCTTTGATAGCCTGTCTGCGGTCCCTACTTTAAATACTCCTCCACTGACCAGACCACTGCTGCCCGTGTACCCCTGGAACCAATTATAAAGTGCCTACAGCCAGCCCATTTTCTTATGTTAGGCCTTTGAAGCCTGTCTGCGGTCCCTACTTTAAATACTCCTCCACTCACCACCAAGCTGCCTTTGTATCCATGTAACCGCTGTAAAACTGCCATGAGCCTATTGTTTGTTATTTTAGGCCTTTGAAGCCTGTCTGCGGTCCCTACTTTAAATACTCCTCCACTCACCACCACCAAGCTGCCTGCCCGTGTATCCATGTAACCGCTGTGAAACTGCCATGAGCCTATTGTTTGTTATGTTAGGCCTTTGATAGCCTGTCTGCGGTCCCTACTTTAAATACTCCTCCACTGACCAGACCACTGCTGCCCGTGTACCCCTGGAACCAATTATAAAGTGCCTACAGCCAGCCCATTTTCTTATGTTAGGCCTTTGAAGCCTGTCTGCGGTCCCTACTTTAAATACTCCTCCACTGACCAGACCACTGCTGCCCGTGTACCCCTGGAACCAATTATAAAGTGCCTACAGCCAGCCCATTTTCTTATGTTAGGCCTTTGAAGCCTGTCTGCGGTCCCTACTTTAAATACTCCTCCACTCACCACCAAGCTGCCTTTGTATCCATGTAACCGCTGTAAAACTGCCATGAGCCTATTGTTTGTTATTTTAGGCCTTTGATAGCCTGTCTGCGGTCCCTACTTTAAATACTCCTCCACTCACCACCAAGCTGCCTGTGTATCCATGTAACCGCTGTAAAACTGCCATGAGCCTATTGTTTGTTATTTTAGGCCTTTGAAGCCTGTCTGCGGTCCCTACTTTAAATACTCCTCCACTCACCACCACCAAGCTGCCTGCCCGTGTATCCATGTAACCGCTGTGAAACTGCCATGAGCCTATTGTTTGTTATGTTAGGCCTTTGATAGCCTGTCTGCGGTCCCTACTTTAAATACTCCTCCACTGACCAGACCACTGCTGCCCGTGTACCCCTGGAACCAATTATAAAGTGCCTACAGCCAGCCCATTTTCTTATGTTAGGCCTTTGAAGCCTGTCTGCGGTCCCTACTTTAAATACTCCTCCACTCACCACCAAGCTGCCTTTGTATCCATGTAACCGCTGTAAAACTGCCATGAGCCTATTGTTTGTTATTTTAGGCCTTTGATAGCCTGTCTGCGGTCCCTACTTTAAATACTCCTCCACTCACCACCAAGCTGCCTGTGTATCCATGTAACCGCTGTAAAACTGCCATGAGCCTATTGTTTGTTATTTTAGGCCTTTGAAGCCTGTCTGCGGTCCCTACTTTAAATACTCCTCCACTCACCACCACCAAGCTGCCTGCCCGTGTATCCATGTAACCGCTGTGAAACTGCCATGAGCCTATTGTTTGTTATGTTAGGCCTTTGATAGCCTGTCTGCGGTCCCTACTTTAAATACTCCTCCACTGACCAGACCACTGCTGCCCGTGTACCCCTGGAACCAATTATAAAGTGCCTACAGCCAGCCCATTTTCTTATGTTAGGCCTTTGAAGCCTGTCTGCGGTCCCTACTTTAAATACTCCTCCACTCACCACCAAGCTGCCTGCCCGTGTATCCATGTAACCGCTGTAAAACTGCCATGAGCCTATTGTTTGTTATTTTAGGCCTTTGATAGCCTGTCTGCGGCCCCTACTTGCAATACTCCTCCACTGACCACAATGCTGCCTGGAGTGCCTGCCTGTGTATCCATGTAACCGATGTAAAACTGCCATGACTGCCTACTGTTTGTTATTTTAGGCCTTTGATAGCCTGTCTGCAGCCCCTACTTGCAATACTCCTCCACTGACCACACCAATGCTGCCCGTGTACCCCTGGAACCTATTTAAAAGTTCATAGAGCCTAGTTATATATTTTATTTACTATTAATAAGGCCATGATGGACTACGCTGTACCACGCTACAAGCTAACCAGTCGACACTTCTTTTGCGAGAAAAGCCATCCCAACCCTCCACCAGCATGTAGAAGACCGCATTGTCCATGCACTCTGGCAATCTGTGAGTACAAAGGTGCACCTGACAACAGACGCATGGACCTGTAGGCATGGCCACGGAAGATTACGTGTCCATTACGGCGCAATGGGTTAATGTGGTGGATGCATGGTCCACAGGGGACAGCCTACTAAGTCTGTCTGCAGTCCCTAATTCAAATTGTCCTCCACTGTCTAAATCGGAACTTCCACCTTCTGGCTTTCGGCCTATAGTATCAGAAATTAAACTGCATTTGGCCTTCAACTTTGGTTAGGGCCTACTAACGGCTTCTGCCCCTCCCTGGTGTTGCCCTCAACTAAATAAAGCTGAGCTTCAACCTTCTGCTCCAAATTACCATTTTGAAAAATGCAATAGGCTTTTCAGGCCTACTAAAGGTGTCTGTCTGTGTGCCCCTGCCTGGTGTTGTCCTCAACTAAATAAAGCTGAGCTTCAACCTTCCGGCTCTCATTATGTGGTTTTAAAAAAAAAAATGGTGGTTAGGGCCTACTAACGGCTTCTGCCCCTCCCTGGTGTTGCCCTCAACTAAATAAAGCTGAGCTTCAACCTTCTGCTCCAAATTACCATTTTGAAAAATGCAATAGGCTTTTCCGGCCTACTAAAGGTGTCTGTCTGTGTGCCCCTCCCTGGTGTTGTCCTCAACTAAATAAAGCTGAGCTTCAACCTTCCGGCTCTCATTATGTGGTTTTAAAAAAAAAAATGGTGGTTAGGGCCTACTAACAGCTTCTGCCCCTCCCTGGTGTTGCCCTCAACTAAATAAAGCTGAGCTTCAACCTTCCGGCTCTCATTATGTGGTTTTAAAAAAAAAAATGGTGGTTAGGGCCTACTAACGGCTTCTGCCCCTCCCTGGTGTTGCCCTCAACTAAATAAAGCTGAGCTTCAACCTTCTGCTCCAAATTACCATTTTGAAAAATGCAATAGGCTTTTCCGGCCTACTAAAGGTGTCTGTCTGTGTGCCCCTCCCTGGTGTTGTCCTCAACTAAATAAAGCTGAGCTTCAACCTTCCGGCTCTCATTATGTGGTTTTAAAAAAAAAAATGGTGGTTAGGGCCTACTAACGGCTTCTGCCCCTCCCTGGTGTTGTCCTCAACTAAATAAAGCTGAGCTTCAACCTTCCGGCTCTCATTATGTGGTTTTAAAAAAAAAAATGGTGGTTAGGGCCTACTAACGGCTTCTGCCCCTCCCTGGTGTTGCCCTCAACTAAATAAAGCTGAGCTTCAACCTTCCGGCTCTCATTATGTGGTTTTAAAAAAAAAAATGGTGGTTAGGGCCTACTAACGGCTTCTGCCCCTCCCTGGTGTTGCCCTCAACTAAATAAAGCTGAGCTTCAACCTTCTGCTCCAAATTACCATTTTGAAAAATGCAATAGGCTTTTCCGGCCTACTAAAGGTGTCTGTCTGTGTGCCCCTCCCTGGTGTTGTCCTCAACTAAATAAAGCTGAGCTTCAACCTTCCGGCTCTCATTATGTGGTTTTAAAAAAAAAAATGGTGGTTAGGGCCTACTAACGGCTTCTGCCCCTCCCTGGTGTTGTCCTCAACTAAATAAAGCTGAGCTTCAACCTTCCGGCTCTCATTATGTGGTTTTAAAAAAAAAAATGGTGGTTAGGGCCTACTAACGGCTTCTGCCCCTCCCTGGTGTTGCCCTCAACTAAATAAAGCTGAGCTTCAACCTTCTGCTCCAAATTACCATTTTGAAAAATGCAATAGGCTTTTCCGGCCTACTAAAGGTGTCTGTCTGTGTGCCCCTCCCTGGTGTTGTCCTCAACTAAATAAAGCTGAGCTTCAACCTTCCGGCTCTCATTATGTGGTTTTAAAAAAAAAAATGGTGGTTAGGGCCTACTAACGGCTTCTGCCCCTCCCTGGTGTTGTCCTCAACTAAATAAAGCTGAGCTTCAACCTTCCGGCTCTCATTATGTGGTTTTAAAAAAAAAAATGGTGGTTAGGGCCTACTAACAGCTTCTGCCCCTCCCTGGTGTTGCCCTCAACTAAATAAAGCTGAGCTTCAACCTTCCGGCTCTCATTATGTGGTTTTAAAAAAAAAAATGGTGGTTAGGGCCTACTAACGGCTTCTGCCCCTCCCTGGTGTTGCCCTCAACTAAATAAAGCTGAGCTTCAACCTTCTGCTCCAAATTACCATTTTGAAAAATGCAATAGGCTTTTCAGGCCTACAAAAGGTGTCTGTCTGTGTGCCCCTCCCTGGTGTTGTCCTCAACTAAATAAAGCTGAGCTTCAACCTTCCGGCTCTCATTATGTGGTTTTAAAAAAAAAAATGGTGGTTAGGGCCTACTAACGGCTTCTGCCCCTCCCTGGTGTTGTCCTCAACTAAATAAAGCTGAGCTTCAACCTTCCGGCTCTCATTATGTGGTTTTAAAAAAACAAATGGTGGTTAGGGCCTACTAACGGCTTCTGCCCCTCCCTGGTGTTGCCCTCAACTAAATAAAGCTGAGCTTCAACCTTCTGCTCCAAATTACCATTTTGAAAAATGCAATAGGCTTTTCAGGCCTACAAAAGGTGTCTGTCTGTGTGCCCCTCCCTGGTGTTGTCCTCAACTAAATAAAGCTGAGCTTCAACCTTCTGCTCCAAATTACCATTTTGAAAAATGCAATAGGCTTTTCAGGCCTACAAAAGGTGTCTGTCTGTGTGCCCCTCCCTGGTGTTGTCCTCAACTAAATAAAGCTGAGCTTCAACCTTCCGGCTCTCATTATGTGGTTTTAAAAAAACAAATGGTGGTTAGGGCCTACTAACGGCTTCTGCCCCTCCCTGGTGTTGCCCTCAACTAAATAAAGCTGAGCTTCAACCTTCTGCTCCAAATTACCATTTTGAAAAATGCAATAGGCTTTTCAGGCCTACAAAAGGTGTCTGTCTGTGTGCCCCTCCCTGGTGTTGTCCTCAACTAAATAAAGCTGAGCTTCAACCTTCTGCTCCAAATTACCATTTTGAAAAATGCAATAGGCTTTTCAGGCCTACAAAAGGTGTCTGTCTGTGTGCCCCTCCCTGGTGTTGTCCTCAACTAAATAAAGCTGAGCTTCAACCTTCCGGCTCTCATTATGTGGTTTTAAAAAAACAAATGGTGGTTAGGGCCTACTAACGGCTTCTGCCCCTCCCTGGTGTTGCCCTCAACTAAATAAAGCTGAGCTTCAACCTTCTGCTCCAAATTACCATTTTGAAAAATGCAATAGGCTTTTCAGGCCTACAAAAGGTGTCTGTCTGTGTGCCCCTCCCTGGTGTTGTCCTCAACTAAATAAAGCTGAGCTTCAACCTTCCGGCTCTCATTATGTGGTTTTTAAAAAAAAAATGGTGGTTAGGGCCTACTAACGGCTTCTGCCCCTCCCTGGTGTTGTCCTCAACTAAATAAAGCTGAGCTTCAACCTTCCGGCTCTCATTATGTGGTTTTAAAAAAACAAATGGTGGTTAGGGCCTACTAACGGCTTCTGCCCCTCCCTGGTGTTGCCCTCAACTAAATAAAGCTGAGCTTCAACCTTCTGCTCCAAATTACCATTTTGAAAAATGCAATAGGCTTTTCAGGCCTACAAAAGGTGTCTGTCTGTGTGCCCCTCCCTGGTGTTGTCCTCAACTAAATAAAGCTGAGCTTCAACCTTCCGGCTCTCATTATGTGGTTTTAAAAAAAAAAATGGTGGTTAGGGCCTACTAACGGCTTCTGCCCCTCCCTGGTGTTGTCCTCAACTAAATAAAGCTGAGCTTCAACCTTCCGGCTCTCATTATGTGGTTTAAAAAAAAAAAATGGTGGTTAGGGCCTACTAACGGCTTCTGCCCCTCCCTGGTGTTGCCCTCAACTAAATAAAGCTGAGCTTCAACCTTCTGCTCCAAATTACCATTTTGAAAAATGCAATAGGCTTTTCCGGCCTACTAAAGGTGTCTGTCTGTGTGCCCCTGCCTGGTGTTGCCCTCAACTAAATAAAGCTGAGCTTCAACCTTCTGCTCCAAATTACCATTTTAAAAAATGCAATAGGCTTTTCCGGCCTACTAAAGGTGTCTGCCCCTCCCTGGTGTTGTCCTCAACTGAACAAAGCTGAGCTTCCACATTCTGGCTTTCGCCCTATACTATCAGATATTAAACTGCATTTGGCCTACTAGTGTGGTTAGGCCCTTGAAACAGTGTCTGCTGCTCTTGGGTTTGCTACTCCACTGAACAAAGCAATGCCGCCTGTTTAGTCCTGTTACCAATTTTGAACTGCATGTAGCCTACTTTATTCTTTGGCCCTATATCTGTTTCCTCCTCATCCTGCCCATTGCCCAGCCACTGCTAAATGAGTCTGCTGGTACATTGACCTAGACCACTACATTCCCCTTGTACTCTACACAGCCAGAATCTGTCCCTGCTGAAAGTAAGGTTCCCCTTCCCGCATGTTATACCACCTTACACAGGGACAAAGAGGAAGGTGCAGATGAAAGTGCAGGTTCCTTCATCAGGTGGGGGGGCATACTCGTTGGCGACGTCACTGGCACAGGGCCCCTCAGAGTACGCAAAAGTGTCGCTGCTGGTGGGAGGCGCCCCCGCCATGCAAACACACCGCCGTACTTTGAGGGGCCCTGTGCCAGTGGCAATGCGAACGAGTGGGCCCCCCCCCTGCTTGCTCAGGATCACAGCACTTGCAACTTTTAAATACTTACCTTTCCCTGCAACACCGCCGTGACGTAGTCCGCATTTCCTGGGCCCACGAAAAACTTGAGCCAGCCCTACTCCCCCCACAACTTTCCCCCAATTCCCTATGCCCAACTATTATTATACAGTTAATTAAGATTGGCAAGCTTCAGAAACAAGAATGGATGTTTTTGGCATTAAAATGGGCACTGTAGGTGTTTTCCTGGCCTCCACTCACTGCCGACTATGCTTCCCCATTGACTTGCATTGGGTTTCGTGTTTCGGTCGATCCCCGACTTTTAGCGATAATCGGCCGACTGCACTCGACTCGACTCTGGACAAAATCGGGTTTCCCAAAACCCTACTCGATCTTAAAAAAATGAAAGTCGCTCAACCCTAGTGCTAAGCATCGTGTGGTGGTCTTGACTGATCACAAAAATCTGATGTATCTCGAGTCTGCTAAACGCCTGAATCCTAGACAGGCCCGCTGGTCATTGTTTTTCTCCCGTTTTGACTTTGTGGTCTCGTATTTACCAGGTTCAAGGAATGTGAAGGCTGATGCTCTTTCGAGGAGCTTTGTGCCTGACTCTCCTGGAGTCGCAGAACCAGTTGGTATTCTCAAAGAGGGAGTTATCCTGTCAGCCATTTCTCCGGATTTGCGACGTGTGTTGCAGAGATTTCAGGCTGGTAGACCTGACTCTTGTCCACCTGACAGACTGTTTGTTCCTGATAAGTGGACCAGCAGAGTCATTTCCGAGGTTCATTCCTCGGTGTTGGCAGGGCATCCGGGAATTTTTGGCACCAGAGATCTGGTGGCTAGGTCCTTTTGGTGGCCTTCCTTGTCACGGGATGTGCGGTCATTTGTGCAGTCCTGTGGGACTTGTGCTCGAGCTAAGCCTTGCTGTTCTCGTGCCAGCGGGTTGCTCTTGCCCTTGCCTGTCCCGAAGAGGCCTTGGACACACATTTCCATGGATTTCATTTAAGATCTTCCGGTGTCTCAGGGCATGTCTGTCATCTGGGTGGTATGTGATCGCTTTTCCAAGATGGTCCATTTGGTATCTTTGCCTAAGCTGCCTTCCTCTTCCGATCTGGTTCCTTTGTTCTTTCAGAATGTGGTTCGTTTACACGGCATTCCTGAGAATATTGTGTCTGACAGAGGATCCCAGTTTGTTTCCAGGTTCTGGCGATCCTTTTGTGCTAAGATGGGCATTGATTTGTCGTTTTCGTCTGCCTTTCATCCTCAGACTAATGGACAAACGGAGCGAACTAATCAGACTCTGGAGGCTTATTTGAGGTGTTTTTGTTTCTGCAGATCAGGATGATTGGGTGACCTTCTTGCCGTTGGCTGAGTTTGCCCTTAATAATCGGGCTAGTTCCGCTACTTTGGTTTCGCCATTTTTTTGCAACTCTGGTTTCCATCCTCGTTTTTCCTCGGGACATGTGGAGCCTTCTGACTGTCCTGGGGTAGATTCCGTGGTGGATAGGTTGCAGCGGATCTGGAATCATGTGGTGGACAACTTGAAGTTGTCACAGGAGAAGGCTCAGCGTTTTGCCAACCGCCGCCGCGGTGTGGGTCCCCGACTTCGTGTTGGGGATTTGGTATGGCTGTCTTCTCGATTTGTTCCTATGAAGGTCTCCTCTCCTAAATTTAAGCCTCGCTTCATCGGTCCTTACAAGATATTGGAAATCCTTAATCCTGTGTCCTTTCGCTTGGATCTTCCGGTGTCGTTTGCCATTCACAACGTGTTCCATAGGTCTTTGTTGCGGCGGTACGTTGTACCTGTGGTTCCTTCTGTTGAGCCTCCTGCTCCGGTGTTGGTTGAGGGCGAGTTGGAGTACGTGGTGGAGAAGATCTTGGATTCTCGTCTCTCCAGGCAGAGGCTTCAGTATCTGGTCAAGTGGAAGGGCTATGGTCAGGAGGATAATTCCTGGGTGGTTGCCTCTGATGTGCATGCGGCCAATTTAGTTCGTGCCTTTCACGCTGCTCATCCTGATCGCCCTGGTGGTCTTGGTGAGGGTTCGGTGACCCCTCCTTAAAGGGGGGGTACTGTTGTGAATTAGACTTTTTTGGCTCCCTCTTGTGGTCACTAGTGATATGACTCTGGGATTCTTTCCTCAGTTTGGCACCCACCTGGGTCGTTAGTCCAGGGGTGTTGCTATATAAACTTCCTGGTTTCTCAGTCCAGTGCCTGGCATCGTTGTAATCAGTTCCTTTCTGTTTGCTCCTGTCTGCTGGTCTTGGATCTTGCAAAATTAAGCTAAGTCCTGCTTCCTTGTTTTTTGGTTATTTGCTTTGCTCTTATTTTTTGTCCAGCTTGTACTAAATGTGATTCCTGATTTTGCTGGAAGCTCTAGGGGGCTGGTGTTCTCCCCCCGGGCCGTTAGACGGTTCGGGGGTTCTTGAATATCCAGCGTGGAAATTTTGATAGGGTTTTTGCTGACCATATAAGTCATCTTACTATATTCTGCTATTAGTCAGTGGGCCTCTCTTTGCTAAATATCTAGTTCATTCTTACGTTTGTCTTTTCTCCTTACCTCACCGTTATTATTTGTTGGGGGCTTGTATCCAACTTTTGGGGTCTTTTCTCTGGAGGCAAGAAAGGTCTATCTTTTCCCTTCTAGGGTTAGTTAGTTCTCCGGCTGGCGCGAGACGTCTAGAACCAACGTAGGCATGTTCCCCGGCTGCTGCTATTTGTGGTGCTAGGATTAGATATATGGTCAGCCCAGTTACCACTGCCCTATGAGCTGTTTTTTTGTGTTTGCAGACTTGGTATGTACTTTTGAGACCCTCTGCCATTGAGGTCATAACAAACCCCCCTCCCTCTTCTCCCTCCAATTGATTTTTTGCGCACTTTTATGCACTTTTTTCCTGTGCGCTGCGTGCCGCGCAGAGCGTTCGTGCTCTTCCTGTGTCCGCAGCGCTTTGATCAGTATCACTGCTTATCAGAGACTGCGCCACAGGAATTTTTCTTTTTTAGCTAGTTAGTGTAGCAGATTTTGCAGTCTAAGTGACGTCTGATTTTTTTAAGAAAAAAATAATAATCGTAGTTAGAATAGTGTAGTTTTAGACGTAGCAAAGTAGCGCAGTCGGCGTCAGTGTTTGGTGACGTCCCCCCCGTCCAATTGAATTTTTAGGGCACTTTTTTTGCGCTTTTTTTCCTGTGCGCGTCATCCCGCGCAGAGCATTCGTGCTCTTCCTGTGTCCCCAGCGCTCTGATCAGTATCGCTGCTGATCAGAGACTGCGCCATGGGAATTTTTCTTTTATAGCTAGTTAGTGTAGCGGACTTCGCAGTCTATGCGACGTCCAAGCTTTTTTAGAAAAAAATAATAGTAGTTAGTACAGCATAGTTTTAGACATAGCAAGGTAGCGTAGCCGGCGTCACATCGTTAGTGACGACCGATCTTCTTTTAGAGAAAAAAAAATTGAACAGCATAGTTTTAGTGGTAGAGTGATAGTACAGCCGGCGTCACAGCGTTAGTGAGGACCGATCTTGTTTTAGAAAAAAAAGTACAGAGTAGTTTTATAGGTAGGGAGGTAGCTTTTTTTTATCTTGCATAAAAAGTGCATTAGGGGAGAGTACGTCACATTGTTGGTGACGTCCATTTTTCTTTTGTAAAAAAAAAGAATTAGTTTCGTCGATTTACTTTTTAGCGAGTGCATTAGGGGAGCGTACGTTACATTGTTGGTGACGTCCGTTTTTCTTTTGTAAAAAATAATTTGCGTTGGGTAAATTTATAGGGAGGGCATTAGTGTAGTGAATGTCTGGTTTTTTTTATACAAACTTTTTTTTTAAATCTGATTTTTCTTTCCATTTTTTCTTCTACATTTTACCTCTCTACTTCTTTTTTCTCTGTTTTGTCATAATAAAGAGTACCCTATACACAAGCCCCACACGTTACACATGTAAAAGCACCACTTACATACACATCCCCGAGTTTGGGGGAAAAAATAAAAATGGCCCATTCGTCAACAAGGCGCTATTCACCAGAGGAGGCTTATGCCATCCTTGCGACACAGATTCAGCCAGTGAGGAAGATCCCACATTCCTCTATTCCTCCTCCTCATCTGGTGAGGAAGGACCCCCAACAAGGCACCCTAGGACCCAGGCAACTCCTGAAGCAATCGATCCCGTATGGATTGCACCCCCCTGAAAATTTTCAGCCCATCATTCCAGATTTCAGCAGCAGCTCAGGAATCCAGTTTGACACCACTGGCCTCACTGAAATTGACTTCTTCAAATTCTTTTTCAGTGAGGAAATAATAAATCTTATGGTGGCCCAGACGAAGCTGTATGCCCAGCAATTTTTCACCCAAAATTCCACATCATCATACGCCAGATGGACCCCCGTAAATGCAGCAGAGATGGTGACATTTTAGGGAATTGTGCTGCATATGGGCATAATAAAAAAAAAAAACAGAGACAGTACACCAATGTTCTGCATGGCCATGAAAAGGACACGATTTGAAGGGATCCAAAGATTTTTGCATTATAGTGATAATGCGCAGTGTTCTCTCCGAGACGATCCTAACTTTGATCGTCTATATAAAATTCGGCCAGTGGTTGAACACTTCAGCAAGAAAATTTGCTGAGGCGTACATAGCCCCAGAGGGACATCGCTATTGATGAATCTCTTGTTTGCTTCAAAGGGAGGCTAAAATTCCGACAACACCTGCCCAGTAAGAGGTCCAGGTACGGAATAAAGCTGTACAAACTGTGCGAGAGTACCTCAGGGTACACTCACAGATTTAGGGTGTACGAGGGGAAGGACACCCAAATTCACCCCCCTGAATGCCCCCCCCTCCTGGGGGTGAGTGGGAAAATTATGTGGGAATTGCTGCACCCACTGCTGGATAAGGGTTAACACCTCTACATTGATAACTTTTACACCAGCATTCCACTCTTCAAGGCCCTCTCTGCCAGAGGTACAGCTGCATGTGGCACCGTGCGAAAAAATCAGCGAGGCCTCCCTAAGCCGCTAATTGGGCAAATGCTGAGAAAAGGGGAAAGCAGAGCCCAATGCAGCGACAACATGCTGGTGGTCAAGTATAAGGACAAAAGGCATGTCCTTATCCTGACCACCATACACCGTGACAACAGTACCCTTGTCACTGTTTGTGGGACCACAACACATGTCCGAAAGCCAGATTGCATCTTGGATTACAATCTGTACATGGGGGGTGTGGATCTTTCAGATCAGGTCCTCCAACCATACAGTGCTATGCGAAAAGCCAAAGTATGGTACAAAAAATTGTCCGTGCACATTGTACAGATGGCACTGTACAATGCTTTTGTGCTGTCCCGATCTGCAGGCAATACGGGGACCTTCCTTCAGTTTCAGGAGGAAGTCATCTAGGCCCTAATATTTGGCACTCGGGGAGATGAGGACCCCAGTACTTCTGAATTTGATAGTGCCCGTATTGTCCCAGGTCAACATTTCCCAGGACAGGTTCCCCAAGCAGCGAGGACAGGCTGATCACAAAAACGGTGCAGAGCATGCTCCAAGAGGGGAATCTGAAAGGACACAACTTACCATTGTGAAACCTGCCCTGAGAAACCTGGTCTTTGCATTAAGGATTGTTTCAAAGCGTACCACACGTCCACAAATTAATAAAATTAGTTTATACGCTTTTGACACAAAACACCTATAATCTGATGTACCGAGCACATCTTACACATACCGCCACATTATAAATTCATACACTAAAACCAAAAGCATTATAGTTATTACTATAAAACTATGCCTCTAGATAAATTCCTTCAGAGGTGTAGTTTCCAAAATGGGTCAATTGTAGAGGATTTCCACTGTTAAGGCACATCAGGGGCTCTGCAAACGCAACATGATGTCCGCAGACCATTCCATCAAAGTCTGCAATCCAAAACATCACTCCTTCCATTCTGAGCCCTACTGTGCGCACAAACAGTGGTTTTCCTCCACATATGGGGTATCGGCGTACTCAGGAGAAAATGTGCAACAACTTTAGTGGTCTATTTTGTCCTGTGACCTTTGTGAAAATAAAAAAATTGGGGCTAAAATTCATTTTTGTGGAAAATATGTGATTTTTTATTATTTTCATGACTCAACGTTATAATTTTCTGTGAGGCACTTGGAGGTTTACAGTGCTCACCACATATCTAAATAAATTCCTTGGGAGGTCTAGTTTCCAAAATGGGGTCACTTTGGGAGATTTCCACTGTTTAGGCACATCAGGGGCTCTGCAAATGCAACATGACGACCGCAGACCTTTCCATCAAAGTCTGCAATCCAAAACGGCACTCCTTCCATTCTGAGCCCTGCCGCGTGCACAAACAGTGGTTTTAACCCACATATGGGGTATCGGCGTATTCAGAAGAAAATGTGCAACAACTTTAGTGGTTTATTTTCTCCCGTTACCTTTGTGAAAATAAAAAAATTTTGGCTAAAAGATCATTTGTGTGGAAAACAATTTTTTTATTTCCATGGCTCTACATTATAAACTTCTGTGAAGCACCTGGGGGTTCAAAGTGCAGGAGAAATTGCTCAACAATTTTATTGGATCATTTTCTCCTTTTACACTTGTGAAAATAAAAAAATCATTGCTAAAAGATAATTTTCGTGGAAAAAATGTGTTTTTTTTTCACAGCTCTACGTTATAAACTTCTGTGAAGCACCTGGGGGATCAAAGTGCTCACCACACAGCTACATAAGTTCGTTAAAGGGTCTATTTTCCAAAATGGGGTCACTTGTGGGGGTGTTCCAATGTTTAGGGACATCAGGGGCTCTTCAAACGCAGCATGGCATCCACTCTCAATTCCAGCCAATTTTGCGTTCAAAAAGTCAAAAGGCTCTGCTTCCCTTCCGAGTCCTGCTGTGCGCCCAAACAGTGGTTTTCCCCACTGCATCTTTCTCCAGGCACATGCGCACATTCAGGTCCCCTGATGCCCTATACTCTTGTGAAAGTGACCATACCGAGACGTGCCTCACTAAAATCCACAGGATTCCCACGCATCCCTGACACTCCTGTATAGTTTGTAATTGATGAAGGCCAGATGTGGCCGAAACATTTTGCCTTGACTACATTAAAAGTCAAAAAATTAATCCTTACGTTGAGTGCCTAGTTTATTTTGTATTACTTCATGGTGTGGGATCCTACTATGGCACCTTTCTTAGTAGTGCACACGGTTCTCTATTAGTACACAGTTCTTTTGTCACCTTGGACATACAAGGAGTCTCCTCTCCTTAGGTAGCACAAGGCAGCAAAACATGGCAAACGACTCCCAGGCAGTAAATTTTGCAGAAGTATGACAAAGCGGAAATGCCTCTGGGCACCAAGTGACATAATTCACTATCATTAATATGTGTTGGTGGCCACACCCTGATTTTACTATCTCTGGCCAAAAGAACCTTAGCAGAATAGCTCTTGCATCTTTTTAACCCCTAGGTAGTCACCCAGCATGCATTTATGGGCCAACTGAAGCACCGCCTAGGATTAAGTTTGGGGCAGTACCAGCTGTTCTATGACTTCATCTCGGATTTTGTCAACTCAGTATAGCAACTCCTGGTTGACCGCCATATGAGGAAAAAACACCTCTTTTTCAGGTTGCTGAGCCACCCCATTTATTGCTGTCACCCTTTCCTATGCCTGGGCCAGTGTGGGATCCTAGAGCTGAGTTGTCCCAAAAATGCCCCAGAATATTTCCAGCTCCGGAATTGACATGGTCTCTTCGACCTCTCTTGCCAAGACCTGAGGGTGATCCCTACGGCAGATATCCCTGACTCGGGATCTTTGGATTCCGTACCAGAGTCCAAAAGAGCCTCCACCAGGTGCCTGTTGATGGGCTCGTGGCACAGATGGGGCAACTGCGTCCGCTGTGCAGACGGTCTGTGCATACATTGGTATCCGACAAGTGAACCCGCAGTCCATGGGCTCAGCAGTAAGGGGGCAGTTGACCACCACATGTCCGGGCCCCTGGCCCTTGGCACCGCAATCACCTGATGGCGGTGGCTCCGCTGGCCCATGTGACCGGGTTAGGGGAAACTGGACTCCTGCTACCCTCATTCTGGGGAACCCCCTTAGTATAAGCGCTGCGGAATATGTTGGCGCTATATAAATAAAAATTATTATTATTATTATTAGTATGGGCTCTCTTCTGACTCACCCCTGCAGAGGGTTGTGTCCCTTTTCCAGGCTCCTGGGCTGGACCTGCAGTGGTGCAGAGGCCTGTACCAAGTCCTGGGTGGCCATATAATGTTCTATGAGGCTAGTCACCTTATCTAGATTGCCTGGGTTTCCTTGCCCACCCAGTGATGTATGGCTACCGGCAGAATCCGCACTAACTGGTCGACTACTACCCTCTCTACCATGTGGACTGGACTCAAGGTCTCAGGCTGGAGCCACTTTTTTACTAGATGCAGAGCGTTATATTCCTGAGGCCTAGCGAGTCGAGCCTCCACAAAGGTCCTCTGGTACACTCATTGCACTGGCACATACCTATTGACCCCCATCCAGGTAACGATCTCACCTGTGAGTTTGCCATAGTCCAAGATGTCCTCTCGGCTGAGGTAAAAATAAGCTTTCTGGGCATCTCCCATCAAGAAAGGGGCTACCACTTCAGCCCACTGGGAGATTGGCAAGCTTTCCCGCTCCTCTGCTTTTTCAAACATGGTGAGAAAGGCTTCCATGTCATCATCCGGGCTCATCTTCTTCAGCGCTGATGTGACTTTGTCCCAGGCCTCAGGACAGACTGGTGTCGTGGTTGGGGGTGTCTCCCGCAAGCCCGTAATCTATTATACCAACAGGTTGTTATTCTGCTGCTGCTGCACACTGTAGTGGACCAACTATTCTAGTATTTCCTTCATCTTGTCGACGGGCCTGTGATGTAGTGTTGCAGGCTTGATCATTGACATGCAGTTCTCCATGGGGGTATGCCTCAGTTCACATTGCCAGCATTCTCCACCATATGTAAGGCAGCGGCTTTCATGTCAGCATGGTAATGAGACAATGACCCAAGAAAGATCAAATTAAATGTCTTTATTTGCCAACTTACAAAATAAGTTTAAACTTTTTTTATCCATATCCAATCTATTGCCGTGGACAATTGCACCACCATATATCTCGTGGGTGTGGTAATGGCTTTGATCTAGTCTCTGGCTCTGGTCTATGTTCCATCTCACACATACAAACATGGACTGAACCTCCTGCTCTGCTGCTGGAAAACCAACACTGACACACCCAACCCTTACCTGCAGGATTAACAGTGAATTGTGGCCAAGGGCCACTTACAACACCTGGAATGGATGGAGAGATTAGTCCCATTACCTTCCTACAGATCTCTCCAAAAATAAAAACCCATGTCAGGTTTTCCTAAATCTGACTTGGTCAAATAGCTTGACCTCGTCCACACTTACACTTTTATTTTGCGTTGCAACCATATCTGCGGCTGTAATGACAACACTCACCACTGGGTTCAGTATGTTTCTATGTACATCCTGGGAGAAACATAATAGCCCTCATATATGATTCCCATCACTGCCTCACAATTACTATCCCACTTCTATGCCTCCATGAAAAGAACGCTTCAGGCAATGACGGATGAGGTGGTTAAGAGGAGGAACAGGGACCATTCACACCATTATCAGGCAAGTCGTCCGCACATGGCTCTAAGGGTGGGTTCCTGTGCCAACAGTGGCAAGGTACCAAAATGTCCAGCAAGGGGAAAGTTTTGGAGGATGAGGAAGAGAAAATATGTTCACAGCAGGGTGGCATTCAAAGCAGCTCACGAGCATCATTGGAGTATGGCTGAGGGATGCACTGGACACAGACACACCTCACACCAAGGACAGTTTGTCATTGCCTCTGGGAAGCCTGGCACACATTAGCAAATACATGCTGCTGTGCCTACTCAACAACCGCCAAATTGCCCAGATTGTGGCGCAGGCAGTACGGTGGCTCAGTGGTTAGCACTGTAACCTTGCAGCACTGGGGTCCTAGTTCAAATCCCACAAAGGGCAATATCTGTAATGAGTTTGTGTGTTCTCCCCGTGTTTGCGTAGGTTTCCTCCCACACTCCAAAGACATACTGATAGGGAATATAGATTGTGAACACCAATGGGGACAGTGATTATAATGTCTGTAAACTGCTGCTAAATTAATGACTATATGAGCGAGAAAAATAAAAAAATGCATTGTTACTACAACCACAGCATGGTGGAAGAGTATGTGTCCACATATTGAGTGATAAGTCTGCTCCAGTGGCGTACCACCAATGGCGTCAGGCCACGGGACTACAATGGGACCCTTGAGCTGGGGGAGCCTGGTGTCACACCAACACGCTCAGGAGACTGGAGCATCGGATGGAACGAGGAGAGGTGATACTTATATTTATTTATTTTTTCAAATCAGTGACTGGTGGCCATAATAGAGTAAGTAATAGAACCATGGGAGTTCATTATATTATATGGAGAACCATGAGGAGTACATTATATTGTATGAATGACCATGAGGAGTGCATTATATTGTATTGAGGACCATGGGGAGTGCATTATATTGTATGGAGGGCCATGGGGAGTGCATTATATTGTATGGAGAACCATGGGGAGTGCATTATATTGTATGAATTAACATGCATAGTGCATTATATTGTATGGAGGATGTTAAATATGCTTATTTTGCATATTTATTTTATCAGGACTCTTTATCAGATGCGATTTTCTACAGAAAATGTCATGATATTTCTCATAAAAAAATGTAGTGGTTTATTGGATTGTCCACCAAAAAACATAATTGCAGCAAAACATAAAATAGGTGAAATATTTACAAAGAGATTGTCCATTTGTATAAAAGAGAGTTATCTGCGCTGGATTACAATTGTTCCTTCTATATGTAGAGACTTACAAGGGATAATTGCTTTACATTCAATGTAAACATGGAATAAATCAATATACCTGATGGAATTTCTTATCTGAAAGTGTGATCTTTCGTGGTTGAAGCCCCTCGCAGAATCCTGCAGACAGAGACCAAATGAAAACAAGACTGTGTAAGGTCTGTCTAGGCTGATGGATAACTGCCGTTTACGATGCAGGATCTTGCCGCAGTCCTCACACTTACGTGTCCCGGGGAAAAAAGGAGGGGGGAGAAAAAGTGAGACGAGAGAGGTCCAGGAACTACCGGATATTATCTGTAGAGTAACAGGTAGCAGGAACTGCCCCGGCCGGTGGCAGTTAAAAAATCCTGCACTCGTTATACTCTCCTGTTGGTCAGTAATGCTGTGTTGCTTGGCTTAGCCGCTCGGTACTCTGCCGTAGCAGGACCTGTGTGACGTCACAGTCACGTGATGCCTCACGTGACGGGCTATGGAAAGACACTAGGACCAAAATCCTACGCGTTTCGGAGCTGAAAACGAGCTCCTTCATCAGGGATGGTCCTACCTGAATCGTATGTGCCTAAATAGCTACACAGTCATCTGACCTACATCTAAGAGTTAAAAGCAAAAAGTTCAACCTCACTATTTAGACCCTTGGGAATTAAAGTGTCAAAGATGAAAATCATTCTAGTTTCCTCTCTAGACATTTTCTGAATAAAATCTCCTCCTCTTCGGCACTTTTTCACCACTTTTAAACCAGTAATAACGGTGCCACGTATTAATCCCCCATGATGCATTAAATAATGTTTGGAGAGGGGATGCCCTTCAAACTTCTTGTTAATATTATTTATGTGCTCATTAATTCTGATTTTTAGAGCCCTTTTTGTTCTGCCAATATACATTTTATCGCACGGGCATCTGATCGAATAGATAACCCCTTTCGTGTCACAAGAAATGAAATTATCTATTTTCCAATCAGTCTTACCCTTTTTGCATCCAAGTTGTTTTTCGGTTCTCAATAATTTGCACGATTTGCATTTTTTACAGGGGAAGAAACCTTGAGGTTTCTGAAAGCACACTCTGTCAGTTGAAACAAGATGTGGAACTGTAGGGGCTATTCTATTCCCCAGATTCCGGGCTTTTTTATATATGAACAATGGATGTTCCGGAAGTTTTCCACCAATGACTTTGTCCTCCTTCAAAATGTCCCAATGTTTCTGCACAATCTTTCTAAGAAGATGTGTATTGGTGTTATATCTGGTGATGATTGGGATTTTCTCCAATACTACTTGGTTATCACGTTTTTCTTTAGTATGAAAGAGGCTCGATCTTGGTAATTTCTCAACCTGATTTTTTACTGCAGACAGAGAACTATATGAATAGCCTTTCTCAACAAATTTGTCCATGAGAATATCTGTTTCATGTATAAAGTCCTGTGGTCGGGAGCAATTCCTATGCGCCCGAATCATCTGGCTCTTGGGAACATTCAGCAGCCAGTGGGGGAGGTGGCAACTGTCTAATGAAATATAATTGTTCCCATCGGTGGGTTTATGAAATGTTCTCGTGTGGATTTTGCCCTCCTCAATAAAAATGCTGAGGTCTAGAAAGTCAATCGAAACTGTACTGGTGGTACCCGAAAATTTTAAAAAATTGGAAGGATCATTTTATTTTAGGAACACTGGATATTACTTCACTTTATACGGTCATCCAGCATGAGAAGGGGTGTGAGGCGGTGGAATTTTTTCTGGATAAACAGGGAATACTCCCAAAAAGTCAAATTTTATTTATTTTAGATTGTATGCGTTTTATTTTAACACACAACTATTTTAAATTCCAAGCGCACTACTACTCCCAGCAATGGGGTACGGCCATGGGTACCAGGTTCGCTCCAAGTTATGCCAACCTTTATGTTGGCAAATGGGAACTTGACACCATTTACAATGACCCTTCCCTGAGAGCGAACCTGGTACTCTGGCATAGATTTATCGATGACATTGTTTTTATATGGTCTGGTGGACCCGATTCATTGTCCAATTTTATCAGTAATTTAAATAAAAATTCATATTTTTTAAAATTTTCGGGTACCACCAGTACAGTTTCGATTGACTTTCTAGACCTCAGCATTTTTATTGAGGAGGGCAAAATCCACACGAGAACATTTCATAAACCCACCGATGGGAACAATTATATTTCATTAGACAGTAGCCTCTTTCATACTAAAGAAAAACGTGATAACCAAGTAGTATTGGAGAAAATCCCAATCATCACCAGATATAACACCAATACACATCTTCTTAGAAAGATTGTGCAGAAACATTGGGACATTTTGAAGGAGGACAAAGTCATTGGTGGAAAACTTCCGGAACATCCATTGTTCATATATAAAAAAGCCCGGAATCTGGGGAATAGAATAGCCCCTACAGTTCCACATCTTGTTTCAACTGACAGAGTGTGCTTTCAGAAACCTCAAGGTTTCTTCCCCTGTAAAAAATGCAAATCGTGCAAATTATTGAGAACCGAAAAACAACTTGGATGCAAAAAGGGTAAGACTGATTGGAAAATAGATAATTTCATTTCTTGTGACACGAAAGGGGTTATCTATTCGATCAGATGCCCGTGCGATAAAATGTATATTGGCAGAACAAAAAGGGCTCTAAAAATCAGAATTAATGAGCACATAAATAATATTAACAAGAAGTTTGAAGGGCATCCCCTCTCCAAACATTATTTAATGCATCATGGGGGATTAATACGTGGCACCGTTATTACTGGTTTAAAAGTGGTGAAAAAGTGCCGAAGAGGAGGAGATTTTATTCAGAAAATGTCTAGAGAGGAAACTAGAATGATTTTCATCTTTGACACTTTAATTCCCAAGGGTCTAAATAGTGAGGTTGAACTTTTTGCTTTTAACTCTTAGATGTAGGTCAGATGACTGTGTAGCTATTTAGGCACATACGATTCAGGTAGGACCATCCCTGATGAAGGAGCTCGTTTTCAGCTCCGAAACGCGTAGGATTTTGGTCCTAGTGTCTTTCCATAGCCCGTCACGTGAGGCATCACGTGACTGTGACGTCACACAGGTCCTGCTACGGCAGAGTACCGAGCGGCTAAGCCAAGCAACACAGCATTACTGACCAACAGGAGAGTATAACGAGTGCAGGATTTTTTAACTGCCACCGGCCGGGGCAGTTCCTGCTACCTGTTACTCTACAGATAATATCCGGTAGTTCCTGGACCTCTCTCGTCTCACTTTTTCTCCCCCCTCCTTTTTTTCCCCGGGACACGTAAGTGTGAGGACTGCGGCAAGATCCTGCATCGTAAACGGCAGTTATCCATCAGCCTAGACAGACCTTACACAGTCTTGTTTTCATTTGGTCTCTGTCTGCAGGATTCTGCGAGGGGCTTCAACCACGGAAGATCACACTTTCAGATAAGAAATTCCATCAGGTATATTGATTTATTCCATGTTTACATTGAATGTAAAGCAATTATCCCTTGTAAGTCTCTACATATAGAAGGAACAATTGTAATCCAGCGCAGATAACTCTCTTTTATATCTTTGGACTATATTGTTTTTAGTTACGGATAGGAGTGACCGTAACATTATCTGCTGCAGGTTTACTAGGTTATAAGCGCTACTGGTGTTTTTAGCAGATTGTCCATTTGTCCCTATCAAAGATTGTTCCCCATCTTTCCTGAGATTCTGAATGGTAAATGGCGTCTGTCTCTGTCATGGAGAATGGTAGAAGTCATCATGGCTAACTCACATACCAGACGTTCATTCCATTTGAAGTCTGTATGTAGTCTGAAGTCCGTAGAGAGTGAAGGAGAAGCCCCTAAGTGACAGCCCCTCTCTCCTATGATTTATGATTATATATGTCCCATAGAGCACGTGTTCTCTCTATATGGTGTTAACGTTTACTCTCAACTAAATATACAGAAAAAGCACATGTAATGTCAGCGAAACCTTCCACGAGGCTCAGTACAGAATTGAGTGTAATAATCATTATTTAATATTTAACAGAGGACCATGGGGAGTGCATTGTATTGTATGAAGTACATTATATTGTATTGAGGACTAAGGAGATTGCATTATATTACACGGAGACCCATGGGGAGTGCATTATATTTGATGGAGGACCATGGGGAATAATAATAATCTTTATTTTATATAGCGCTAACATATTCCGCAGCGCTTTACAGGTTGCGCACATTATCGTCGCTGTCCCCATTGGGGCTCACAATCTAAATTCCCTATCAGTATGCCTTTGGAATGTGGGAGGAAACCAGAGTACCCAGAGGAAACCCACACAAACACGGAGAGAACATACAAACTCTTTGCAGATGATGTCCTTAGTGGAGTTTGAACCCAGGACTCCAGCGCTGCAAGGCTGCTGTGCTATCCACTGCTCCACCATGCAATGCATTATATTGCATGGAGAACCATGGGGAGTGCATTATATTGTATGGAGGACCATGGGGAATGCATTATATTGCATGGAGGCCCATAGGGAGTACACTATATTGTATGGAGGACCATGGGGTTGCATTATATGGTATGGAAGACCATGGGTGTTGCATAAAATTGTATGGAGGACTATGGGGAGTGCAATGTATTGTATAGTGGACCATGGGGAGTGCATTATATTGTATGATGGACCATGCAGAGTGCATAATATTGTATGGTGGACCATGGGGAGTACATTATATTGTATGAATGACCATGTACAGTGCATTATATTGTATGTAGTTCCATGGGGAGTACATTATATTTTATGGAGGAGTATGGGGAGTTCATTATGTTGGGCGATGGGGAGTGATGATATCGTATGAAGTACCATGGGGAGTGCATTATATTGTATGGAGAAAAATGGGGAGTGCATTGTATTGTATGAAGTACCAAAGGGAATGCATTATATTGTATGAACAACCATGGGGAGTGCATTATATTGTATGGAGGACCATGAGGAGATCATTATATTGTATGGAGGACCATGGGGAGTTCGTTATATCATATGGAGGGCCATGGGGAGTGCATGATATTGTATGAAGTACCGAAGTACCATGGGGAGTGCATTGTATTGTATGGAGAAAAATGGGCAATGCATTGTATTGTATGAAGTACCAAAGGGAATGCATTATATTGTATGGACAACCATGGGGAGTGCATTATACTGTATGGATAACCATGGGGAGTGCATTATATTGTACGGAGGACTGTGGGGAGTGCATTATATTGCATAAATGACCATGTGGAATGCATTTTATTGTATGGAGGACCATACGGAGTGCATTATATTGTATGAAGGACCATGTGGAGTACATGTGTGAAAATCTTGTTGCATCATTCCCAAGAAGACACATGGCTGTACTAGCTTAAAAGGGTGCTTCTACTCAATACTGAGCAAAGGGTCTGAATACTTATCACCATGTGATATTTCAGTTTTTCTTTTTTAATAAATTTGCAAAGATTTCTACATTTCTGTCTTTTTTCCATCAAGATGGGGTACAGAGTGTACATTAATGAGAAAGAAATGAACTTTTTTGAATTTACCAAATGGCTGCAAAGAAACAAAGAGTGAAAAATTTAAAGGGGTCTGAATACTTTCTGTACCCACTGTATATAAAATGGAGAACCATGGAGAGTGCATTTTATTGTATGGAGGGCCATGGGGAGTTATGACACTCTATACCAGGCCGTTATGGCACATTGCACCAGGCTATTATGGCATGCTGCACCAGGCTATTAGATCATACTGCACCAGGCTATTATGGCACTCTACTCAAGGCTGTTATGGCACTGTGCACTAGGCTGTTAGGGCACATGGTACCAGGCTGTTATGGTAACCCATGGCGGTGCAATCCATGATCTGGCATTTACACAGGCTGGTTCACTTGTTGCTCCTGCCATTCACTTGGCATGGCTGTGATGGGTTCAGAAGCGTATACAGCCAAAAGCTTGTTGATTGCCTGTGCTGCATCCTTTCAACAAACTTTATTTGGCACCAAACCCGAATAGTAAAACGAACTTGTGGGGAAAAGTCAGAGTCTGGTACAAATCCCTAACTTTACAGTGCAGGTTCATGCCTCCCTATTCATGACACAAGTTGTGTCACGAGTAGTGTTGAGCGATACCGTCCGATACTTGAAAGTATCGGTATCGGAAAGTATCGGCCGATACCGGCAAAGTATCGGATCCAATCCGATACCGATACCCGATACCAATACAAGTCAATGGGACTCATGTATCGGACGGTATTCCTGATGGTTCCCAGGGTCTGAAGGAGAGGAAACTCTCCTTCAGGCCCTGGGAACCATATAAATGTGTAAAAGAAAGAATTAAAATAAAAAATATCGCTATACTCACCTCTCCGACGCAGCCGGGACTTCAGCGAGGGAACCGGCAGCGTTGTTTGTTTAAAATTCGCGCTTTTACTTGGTTACGTGAATTCCCGGCTTGTGATTGGTCAGGTCGGCCATGTTGCCGGGACGCGGACCAATCACAGCAAGCCGTGACGAAATTATGTCACGGCTTGCTGTGATTGGTCCGCGTCCCGGCAACATGGCCGCCATTAACCAATCACAAGCCGTGACGTCACTGGAGGCTGGACACGCGCGCTTTTTAAAAAGCGCGCAAGTCCAGCCTCCCGTGACGTCACGGCTTGTGATTGGTTAATGGCGGCCATGTTGCCGGGACGCGGACCAATCACAGCAAGCCGTGATGTAATTTCGTCACGGCTTGCTGTGATTGGTCCGCGTCCCGGCAACATGGCCGCCCTGACCAATCACAAGCCGGGACTTCACGTAACCAAGTAAAAGCGCGAATTTTAAACAAACAACGCTGCCGGTTCCCTCGCTGAGGTCCCGGCTGCGTCGGAGAGGTGAGTATAGCGATATTTTTTATTTTAATTCTTTCTTTTACACATTTATATGGTTCCCAGGGCCTGAAGGACAGTTTCCTCTCCTTCAGACCCTGGGAACCATCAGGGATACCGTCCGATACATGAGTCCCATTGACTTGTATTGGTATCGGGTATCGGTATCGGATTGGATCCGATACTTTGCCGGTATCGGCCGATACTTTCCCATACCGATACTTTCAAGTATCGGACGGTATCGCTCAACACTAGTCATTACCCTGACAAATAATTAAGTACATCAGTATAGCTCATTCAGCACTGCTAATGGTCGATGATCTACACACCCTTGCCACGCAACACCTGACTCTCTGAAAGCCTGGACTGCATAGCTGCCAGTGACAGTGTATTGTTTCTGTAGAAAAAAATAACTTTAAGCAAAAAAAATGATGTGCCAGTATTAGAGTTGGTGCAAATTGATTCTCAGGACCCAGTCTAGCAGTCAGGTCTGTAATCTCTGGCTACTGGGCATGAGCCTGAAAACCATCTCCTTTCTATCTGCATCTGTGGCTCTTCTTCACTGGCGTGGTGCAATATCATCATAGCGGCATGACGCTCATGTGATGTCACGCCAAGTTGCGTAGTCAAAATTAGAACAGCAGATGCAGTTGGAGAGAGGAGCTGGCTATCAGAGCTCCTATCCAGCAGTCACAGATTACTGACCAGGCTGCGGGACTGGGTGCTGTGAATTGATTTGCATTAAGTCCAGTCAATAATGTAACCGTAGCAAACACAGCTCACACCTAGGTCTGACCTAGAGGGTCATGCCCTTGAAGAAGGGAACCCTCGCTTCCACACCGTAGTAATGTGTAATACATGTGTATATTGCTTTATCTGCAGTCAACAAATACATATTAGGTTCCAATGAGATTCCAACTCATCAGAACATCTGTCGTATTTCTGACATAACAGGACAAGCATTTAACCACTGGCTTTAAATGTTTACCTTTAATTAGCATAAACAATTGCACTTGTATTTGAGTACTAATCTGTTGCCTTTTCCTCCTTGCAGGTGTGTGGTGCTTTGCATCATGTTATCAACCAAAATCCTTTCAGACTTCAGGTTCTGGTGGACCAGTGGCCAGACTTTAATTCTGTCATATGTCGCCCACCGATGGAAGTGAGTGAGATACCGTATGTAGAGCCACATTAGTGTTGATGAATGCCCCTAGAAAATTGTCGCTTTTGCTTTCATTATCATCTGAAACTAACAAGTTATATAAGATGAAGTTGCGGTTTCATTCTGCATCCTTGAGTTGAAGGATTTTACCTTTAAATGCTGCATGCATTCTTTCAGAAAAATAATTGTAGAAGAAAGCTAGCACTCGACTTCTGTGGAGGTGACGGTGCTAGTGAACGGAGCCAGTAGTCCCATCGATAATAAAATATATAATCACTGCATTCGTACAGGATAAGGTTTGCTTCAAGTGAATAATTTATTGGTGAAAAGTGAGGTGACAGAAAAAATTAACGTTCGGCCAATCAGTGGCCTTGATCACAATGTCGCCCTTCGTAGGTTGTTTTCTAGAATTTGAACATGTAGTATCATTGAGGTAGATAAATATGAGGGTGTATACATAAAATCCACACTGAGGGAAAAAAAAGTTTTTGCACTGGGGTCCAAAAGACGCCAAGGTAGGAATGCATACAGTGTGCACCGACAGACAATAAGGTTGGTATTTGGTTTTGAAAAAAGAACACGTCCGTGTTTGAATGGAGTTACTGTGCTGGTCGGCGTTAGTGATACAGTGGAATTGCTGAGACATATATATCCAGGCAAGGAGGATTTTATGGCCAAAAGAGGGTTTGGAAACAAGTCCGTTGGTTGCACAGCTGTGCCTGCAGATCAGGCAGTTTCCCTGGAGTTGCTGTAGGAGCCAGCGTTGGTGGCTAAATGGGAGATGCTGACACAGACGTGTCTGAGCAGAAGGAGAAGCTGCACACCTGTGCACACCTTGCAAATTTGCCTGTGGAATTTTCTGCACAGATTCTGCATCTCTTCACAGAAAATGCAGGTAAAAATCCATGTGGATTTGATGCGTTTTTGATGTGGATTTTCATGCGGTTTTTTTCGTGTGGATTTGTATGCGTTTTTGTAAGCTAAATAAAGATCTATTACACTGGTCAACGCAATTTTTCTGGCAAAAGGTTTTAAAACATATTTTAAGTCAATTTTGGCTGCTGATTACGAATATGAACTCCGTTTTTGGCTAGTGTAGCGCCCCCACTGCCGCAGGGCCAAGGGGTACCCGGTACCGGGCCTCTGAGTCTCTGCTCTGGGGTTGTCACGGTGGCTAGACCCGGTCCGTGACCCTGCTGAGGGGCGTACAGTAATAGATGTGGATAGTGGTGGTGGTGCGGTGCAGAAAATAACGAGGACACCAGGTTGCAGTCTCTTTACCTCTTTACTGAAGGTCTCTGGGTCCTCAGTCCGGAATACGGTTCACCAGGCTGCGCAAGTCCAGCCGGTCCAATGGCACCTCCAGAGTTCCCTTTGCAGGTGGAAATCTGTGCCTTCCTTCTAGCGCTATGTGTTGTGATCCTCCCCTGCGGAGCTTAAGGGATAGTCCCCACAACTGTTGTGTCTGTTTCTCGTGTTCCCTCACAACTCGATTAGATGATCTTCTGCTAATCTTCCGTCCCTCCCAGGTGTTATGGTTGGGACGCACCCGTATGACGGGTAGGCTCGGAGCTCTTCCGGGACCCTAGAGTCGCCCCTCTCCAAAGGTTGCCCCCTATGTCTGCGTAGGTGATTTAGGTGAGACAGCCCGCCTGTGACTGACTGTCCTGCCGTTGGTTTGAAGTATGGCTTAGAGCTCTGTACCTCCTCGGTGTTCCAGCCGCCGGTTGTTTACGCCTCAGTAGGATGTTGCCTCGATCTTACAGCATGACTCCTACTGGTATTCTCCTTCTTGCTTTGATCTCGTTTCTCACTCAGCACAATAAATCTCGCTTCTTGTCCTTTCTTAGGGCACCGCCGCTATGAAGTGCAGGCGCGGTCCCATGTCTTTCTCTCTGTTTGCCAGGCCTCTGTCAGGATCCCACCCCTGACAGGGACCCTACCGAATCTTCCCCTGCAACACCCTCTGCCACAAGGTGTTGCCTGGTTCCAACCCAGTCAGCGTTCTCTCTAACTTCCTGCCTGACCCCCAGTTTTACCAGTATGTGAGGAGTGGCCTAATGAATAGTACCCTTAGCTCCCCCTGGAGGCCCGACTGTGAAATGTATTGGTGTATGTGATACCTGGTCAGATGAACTCCTTCAGTGCCATCAGACGTACCATAGCCCCCCTTAGCGGCGGAGCCACAGTACTGCAACGACCAGGACTCTGGGGCGCTGCACTAGCACATCAGGATTTCGAGATATTTTCAATTTCTGATGAAAATTACTCCTAATGTTTTATAATAAAAACACACGATTTTCGGTACTACATTTTGAATATTTTTAATCAAGGAATAACAAAGATTGCAAAGTCTTTGAACGGCAAATCAAATATACTTACAGAATTAAACTACAAAATAGAAAAACACATATATATGGCACACAGATGAATGACAGATAGATCTGTAGATAATAGATAGATAATAGATAGACAATAGATAGATCTATAGATAGATACAGTGCCTTGCAAAAGTATTCGGCTCCCTGGAACTTTTCAACCTTTTCCCACATTTCATGCTTCAAACATAAAGATACCAAATGTAAATTTTTAGTGAAGAATCAACAACAAGTGGAACACAATTGTGAAGTTGAATTAAATTTATTGGTTATTTAAAATTTTTGTGGAAATTCAAAAACTGAAAAGTGGGGTGTGCAATATTGTTCGGCCCCTTTAACTTAATACTTTGCTGCACCACCTTTTGCTGCGATTACAGCTGCAAGTCACTTGGGGTATATCTCTATCAGTTTTGTACATCGAGAGACTGAAATTCTTGCCCATTCTTCCTTGGCAAACAGCTCGAGCTCAGTGAGGTTTGATGGAGATCGTTTGTGAACAGCAGTTTTCAGCTCTTTCCACAGATTCTCAATTAGATTGAGGTCAGGACTTTGACTTGGCCATTCTAACACCTGGATACGTTTATTTGTGAACCATTCCATTGTAGATTTTGCTTTAGGTTTGGGATCATTGTCTTGTTGGAAGACTAATCTCCGTCCCAGTCTCAGGTCTTTTGCAGACTCCAACAGGTTTTCTTCAAGAATTGTCCTTTATTTGGCTCCATGCATCTTCCCATCAATTTTAACCATCTTATCTGTCAATGCTGCAGAAAAGCAGGCCCAAACCATGATGCTGCCACCACCATGGTTGATAGTAGGCATGGTGTGTTCAGGGTGATGAGCTGCTGGTGAGCTGCCTTTACGTCAAACATATCATTTAGCATTGTTGCCAAAAAGTTCGATTTTGGTTTCATCTGACCAGAGCACCTTCTTCCACATGTTTGGTGTGTCTCCCAGGTGGCTTGTTGCAAACTTTAAACAACACTTTTTATGGATATCTTTGAGAAATGACTTTCTTCTTGCCACTCTTAGATAAAGGCCAGATTTGTGCAGTGCACGACTGGTTGTTGTCCTATGGACAGACTGTCCCACCTCAGCTGTACATCTCTGCAGTTCATCCAGTGTGATCATGGGCCTCTTGGCTGCATCTCAGATCAGTCTTCTCATAGTTTGAGATGAAAGTTTAGAGGGACAGCCGTGACTTGGTAGATTTGCAGTGGTAAGATACTCCTTCCATTTCAATATAATCGCTTGCACAGTGCTCGTTGGGATGTTTAAAGTTTTGGAAATAATTTTGTATCTAAATCCAGCATTAAACTTCTCCACAACAGTATCACGGACCTGCCTGTTGTGTTTCTTGGCCTTCATCATGCTCTCTGTGCTTCAAACAGAACCCCGAGACTATCACAGAGCAGGTGCATTTATACGGAGACTTGATTACACACAGGTGGATTATATTTATCATTAGGCCTTTAAGACAACATTGGATCATTCAGAGATCCACAATGAACTTCTGGAGTGAGTTTGCTGCACTGAAAGCAAAGTGGCCGAATAATACTGCACGCCCCACTTTTCAGTTTTTGAATTTCTACAAAAATGTAAAATAACCAATAAATTTCATTCAACTTCACAATTGTGTTCCACTTGTTGTTGATTCTTCACCAAAAATTTACATTTGGTATCTTTATGTTTGAAGCATTATATGTGGGAAAAGGTTGAAAAGTTCCAGGGGGCCGAATACTTTCACAAGGCACTGTAGATCTATAGATATATCTATCTATAGATATATCCATCTATATCTATCTATCTATCTATCTATCTATCTATCTATCTATCTATCTATCTATTGATATATCTATGTATAAATATATTGATGTATAGCTAGATAGATATATCTATAGATAGATAGCTAATACTAAGCCCGATGTTTAGTAATAAACATAATAAAATGGTACATAGAGAGTTAAATAAACACACACACACAAAATCTGTGTTAGGCTGGGGTCACACTTGCGAGACACTCGCACGAGTCTCGCACCTCAATACCCGGTACTGCCGCAAGCACTCGGGTGTTTTTTCCACAGCATCTGCACACCAATTGTCAGTTTTCCATTGACTAACATTGCTTGTGCACTACACTGTGGAGTTGATGCAATTCTGCGAGTCCAAAAGTGATTCGTAAATGCATCAAAATCCGCAACGTGTGTACATAGCCTAAAGGTGTCAACCCCAGCTTAATAATTTCAGGTCCCCAATTATAATTAAAACAATCTCTACTGACCTCCTGCAGTGGTGCCATTCTAGTGATGGCGTCGCCAGTGATCCTGGAAATGACGTGACTAGTTGGGTCACATGTACACTGCACCCAATGAGTGGCTGCTCTTCAGCTGAAGCCTTTATTACTATTTCTCCAGAGTGGATGTTTGCCCTGAAGGAATATTGATGTGCTGCAGCTAATCATTGGCTGCAGCCTGCACGTGACAGAACAAGTCATGTAACTTTCCTGGAACAGAGGCATCCAACATCGCTGGAATGGTACTTCTCTTGAAGGTGAGTATAGATTGTTATTATTTTAATTGGGACTTGGAATTGGGAAATAATTAAGAGTTGTCTAATACTGGACCTTTTAAGGCTGAAGATTGAGGCAATTTTCAAACATGAAGCATATTAGTAAATTATAGCTGATGAAAAACCTCTTACCTCTGGTAGACAATAAACTAAAGTAGGAAGTAGCTTCTGTAGGAATTCACACTCAAAACTAGGTGGCGTACACACAAGCAATTCAATTTTGTCCAAACATGCAGTTTTATTGCTTTCATAAAACTCCAAGGGATTCATAACCAAAATAGGCTCTTCTGGGCACTGAGGTATAGCAGAAAATAAACAGTTAATTCAGCAGGTGCAAAATGCCAGTACGGGCACAGCCGAACAGATTACAGTCTTTTCTTATGGAGCAACCTTTACACACAGAAGAGGTATGGTCCTACCAGACTCGATATCACCTTCAGCCCAAGCTGCAGCATCTTCATGTTCTGTCTCCACATAAGATGATTGGAGGTGTAGCTGACTGATAAGGTGCTATGAGATTTTCCTACCTCTGTATCCAAGATGAGGAGCAGACAGAACCAGCACAAGCTCAAATGTAGAATGACATTGTGGGTACAATTGAAGATTTGGTTTATACCTGGATGCAGAAATAATACTTGTCGTACGATACTGCAATTTTCTCTGATGCCGCAGACGTTGGTTGCTGTTGGTCAGAAATTGATAACTTCACAAGCTGAGCATAAGTGGTCCCTGTCTAACAGCAACACGGGCTTTACAATGGTTGCCTAGAGCAAAGTGACCTATGAACTGCAGTGTGAAGCAGCGCCCAGTTTGAATCAACTTAATTGGAACGAACAATAGCAAGCGGTAAACAATTACTGAGACCAGTAGTGATGAGCGAATATACTCGTTACTCGAGATTTCCCGAGCACGCTCGGGTGTCCTCCGGGTATTTTTTAGTGCTGGTTGCCTGGTTGCTAGGGAATCCCCACATGTACTTATGCTAGCTAACAGATGTAAATCATTCAGCTGCGGCAATAAAAACTACATTTCCGAGCACTAAAAAATACTCGGAGGACCCCCAAGCGTGCTCGGGAAATCTCGAGTAACGAGTAGTGTTGAGCGATACCATCCGATACTTGAAAGTATCGGTATCGGATTGTATCAGCCGATATCCGAAAAGTATCGGATATCGCCGATACCGATACCCGATACCAATACAAGTCAATGGGACACAAGTATCGGAAGGTATCCTGGATGGTTCCCAGGGTCTGAAGGAGAGGAAACTCTCCTTCAGGCCCTGGGATCCATATTCATGTAAAAAATAAAGAATTAAAATAAAAAATATGGATATACTCACCCCTCCGGCAGCACCTGGACCTTACCGATGTAACCGGCACCCTCCGTTCCTAAGAATGAGCAGTGAAGGACCTTTGATGACGTCGCGGCTTGTGATTGGTCGCGTGACCGCTCATGTGACCGCTCACGCAACCAATCACAAGCCGCGACGTCATCGCAGGTCCTAAACTCACTGCATTCTTAGGAACGGAGGCTGCCGGTTACAACGGTAAGGTCCAGGGGCCGCCGGACGGGTGAGTATATCCATATTTTTTATTTTTATTCTTTATTTTTTACATGAATATGGATCCCAGGGCCTGAAGGAGAGTCTCCTCTCCTCCAGACCCTGGGAACCATACACTGGGAACTTCCGATTCCGATTTCCGATATCACAAAAATATCGGAACTCGGTATCGGAATTCCGATACCGCAAATATTGGCCGATACCCGATACTTGCGGTATCAGAATGCTCAACACTAGTAACGAGTATATTCGCTCATCACTACTGACCAACAGATGGCAGCGTCTCAAGATAATACATTTAGCATGGAACAAATAATTGCAGAACATATTTTCTTTGACAATAGAATTGCAAACTAAACAGCTGAATAGTAATTATATCTAAGTAAACAGCATATCCAGCGCCAAACAGAAGTGTTCAACTCCATGCACAGTTCACACTGAACAGGAGGGAGCTTCCACATGTTACTCCGCAGCACCAACACAGACTGCTCAGATTTCCTAGCTGTCCCTTGCAGTCTCCATGCACAGAGAAACTCTGGCTTGTCTCTCTCCCAGTTACAGCTCACATTTTGGTTGGTCACTCACCAGCTGCAACACACTCCACACTGCTCAACTCCCGCAGACAAACACAAAGTGAACACATTTCCTGGTCTTTAGTCAAAGCCAGGCAGGTGCATCTATAAACCTGCAGTGCTAGGATTTAATCCAGTCCTATCTGACTTTGCTACATTGCCTTTCAAGTGATCAGTTCATTATATCTATGTATTGCTGACAGTAGTAGCACCAAAAGAGCAATCTACCCCATTCAATCTACCCCATTGTAGCTACCCCCATCCATCAGATTACCAATAAAATGTCCCTGTCTATAATCAGTGAAGTTTGTAAATACATAAAGCTTTTTCTTTCATAGGAAATGACAGACCCATCGGATCCTTACACCAACACATATTTTCTCTTCAGTAAAAACCCACAAGGTTTACGAAAATTCCTTGAAGATCCACAAACTGTGAACTGGAAGCAGGAGTTGGCGATAGAAGGTAATGATAGTCTTGGTAATATATAATTTCCAAGGGGGATATCTGTTTAGTCGTGAGTGATATCACCATGTGCCCCACAGTTAGGGTTAATAATAAGTAAACTGATGCTGTAACGACAACAGCAACTAGACAGTGGCAAACCTACTGTAATGGCTGACCATGCAGCGGTTGGAAGGGACAAGATTTTATCAAAGCTGGAAGAAAGATGGGCAACATTTCTCAAATACAATCGGGTTTTAAATAGTAAGCACCTTGTTACTTTGAGATAATCAGGGTAGAACCTTATGTTAGGGCAGACTAGAGAAAGAACATAGCAATGTTTTACTTACAGTCCAGCAACTCCTTTAAAGGGAACCTTTCACCTGAAAAAACACTTTTAACCTGCAAATATGGGGTAAATTTGAAGGTTAATAGCGTTATTATGCTGGCCAGCACCTGCACTTAGCCTAACGCTGCGGGGAGAAATGTACTTTATTCTCCCCGTCAGCATTCCCATTTCAGTTCGTTAGGGCGGCACCGGCACTGCTTCTGTCACCGATCTGAGTATACAGAGTGGCAGCTATAACCGCTCCCCGTCCATGACTGACAGACTGCCCTAATGCAGAGACAGCATCAGTTAGGTCTTGGGAGCAGATTTAGTCACAGGGGCGGTGGCGGCGATGGTTCAGACATACAGAGCTGCAGCTGTAACCGCACCCTTGGCATTAGGGCCAGCTGTCAGTCAGGGTTATGGGCGCAGTTACAGCCGCCGCTCTGTATACTCAGAGTGGTGACTAAACCAGCGGAGGCACCTCCCCAGTGACTGAAACGCTGCCAGGAACAATAAAGTTCTTTTTCTCCCCAAAGCATTAGGCTAAGTGCAGGCATCGACCACTATAATAACGCTATTAATCTGCAGATTAACCCAATATCTGTAGGTTAATAGTGTTTTTTTCTGGTGACAGATTCCCTTTAATAATCATCCGACCAAATGTACATTTCAGTTCTACACTGACTGTCATAAGAGAATATCTTATTATGAGTTATCAGGTCTTAAGAGAAACCAAGGATAAAATAGAGGCAGGCTAAGGTTATGTTCACATGTCCAGTAGTTATTTCTGTTTTTGGATTTGTTTTGAGATAATAGAAACTAAAAATGTAGCTAATATGATCACTCTGGACCTTTCCCATGGATCAATGGTGCATAGCATAGAAATCATAAAACTTAACTTTTAATGTATGAGGGCTAAAAACTTAAAACACCAATAAACAAATATATGACATAGACATACAAAAAGCGCTTAAGACGAACCAGTGCAGTAAAAAATTGGGAGGATCTCACCCATTTCACTGGAGATCACCCTTGGAAGGCAATATAGGTGACAGGGATCAATAATATAGTTTGGTTCCTATAGACCCTGTTGTGTGCAAATGCAGGACGCCTGACCTAACAAGGGCAGTACCCAAGTGTGGCCCTGCAATAGTGAACCCAAACCTTTTCCTCATAGGCCACATCAGGGAAAATTATAGTTCAGGGGTAAGTGTGTAGATCAAAATAGTTAACGGTTGACCTATGCAGTGGCACTAGTAGCTCAGGCAAGGGCATGTCAAATATGACAATGCCTAACATGTTCCTAGGCATATTCCAGTTTCAAATTAACCAAAAGCATGGGAATTACTATCATGGTCTGTTACGGTTTCATATCATTTATGACATGAAGCATTACTATTTTTCTCCGAAGAGGATTGCCAGAGATAAGAAAAAACATAACTTTCTTTTCCTTCAAGCTTAACCCCTTAAAGTTCAATGATGGACATAGTCTGTCATTTGACGCCTCCTACTGTTTGGTGCAGGCTCATCCCCGAAGCCCGCACCTTTTCTGGCATATGACAGCTGATCTGATCAGCTGACATGGGCTCTGGGCGGATGTTAAACTGTTAAATGCCGCTGTCAAACTCTTAAAGAGGCATTTAACATGTACATGCAGGAAGCGCATCATTACCTCCTCCCATCGGCACCTGTGTTACATGACCTCGGGTCACTGATGGGTCGGCATGACAACCAGAGGTCTCCTGGAAACCTCTATAGTTGTCACTGTCGGATTGATATGAGCGCCGCCTGGTGGTTGTTGCTCATAGCAAGTGAGTAATTCTGCTACATACAGGCGATCTGATCATCACCTGTATGTAGCAGATCCGATTGGGTTATGGCAGGTTCTAGTCTCCCATGGAGACTATTGAAACATGCCAAAAGTAAAGAAATTTTTTTCAAAAAATATAAAAAAAAATGAAAAATATATCAAGGTTCAAATCACCCCTTTCGCCCCATTCAAAATAAAACAATTTTTTAAAAAATCAAACATACACATATTTGGTATCGCCGCATTCAGAATCACTCAATCTATCAATAAAAAAAAGGACCTGATCGCTAAACGGCGCAGCGAGAAAAAAAAATGTCAAAACGCCAGAATTATGTTTTTTTGGTCACCACGACATTGCATTAACCCCTTCATGAACTTGGGATTTTCCATTTTTCCGTGTTCGTTTTTCGCTCCCCTCCTTCCCAGAGCCATAACTTTTTTATTTCTCTGTCCATATGGCCATGTGAGAGCTTATTTTTTGCGGGACGAGTTGTACTTTTGAATGACATCATTGGTTTTAGCACATCGTGTACTAGAAAACAGGAAAAAAATTCCAAGTGCTGTGAAATTGCAAAAAAAGTGCATCCCACACTTGGTTTTTGTTTGGCTTTTTTTCTAGGTTCGCTAAATGCTAAAACTGACCTGCCATTATGATTCTCCAGGTCATTTCGAGTTCATAGACACCTAACATGACTAGGTTCTTTTTTATCTAAGTGGTGATAAAAAATTCCAAACTTTGCTAAAAAAGAAAAAAAACAATTGCGCCATTTTCCGATATCTGTAGCGCTTAAATTTTTCATGATCTGGGGTCGGTTGAGGGCTTATTTTTTGCGTGCCTAGCTGGCATTTTTATTGATACCATGTCAGTGCAGATATGTTCTTTTGATCGCCCTTCATTGCATTTTAATGCAATATCGCGGAGACCAAAAAAACGTAATTCTGGCGTTTCGAATTTTTTTCTTGCTACACTGTTTAGTGATCAGGTTAATGCTTTTTTTTTTAATTGATAGATCGGGCGATTCTGAACGCGGCGATACCAAATATGTTTAGGTTTGATTTTTTTATTGATTTATTTTGAATGGGGCGAAAGGGGGGTGATTTAAACTTTTATATATTTTTTATTTTTTTCACATTTTTTTTTACTTTTTTTTTTACTTTTGCCATGCTTCAATAACCTCCATAGCAGGCTAGAAGCTGGCACAATGCGATCGCCTCTGCTACATAGCAGCGATCTGATGTTCGCTGCTATGCAGCAGAAATGCAGGTGTGCTGTGAGCGCCGACCACAGGGTGGCGCTCACAGCTACCGGCGATCAGTAACCATAGAGGTCTCAAGGACCTCTATGGTTACAATGCTGAAGCATTGCTGACCTCCGATCATGTGACGGGGGTCGGCGATGCGCTCATTTCCGGCCGCCCGGCCGGAAGCGCCGGTTGAATGACGCTGTCTGCGTTTGACAGCTGACATGTCCTGGCTTTGATTTGGGCTCACCGCCGGAGCCTGCATCAAAGCGGGGCTTCTGAAAGGGGTTAAAATGCAATAACGGGCGATCAAAAGATCGCATCTGCACCAAAATGGAATCATTAAAAACGTCAGCTCAGCTTACAAAAAGTAAGCCCTCACCCGACCCGAGATCCTGAAAAATGGAGACGTGTATCGGAAAATGGCACAATTTATTATTTTTCTTTAACAAAGTTTGGATTTTTTTTCACCACTTATATAAAAAAGAACCTAGACATGTTTGGTGTCTATGAACTTGGAATGACCTGGAGAATCATAATAGCAGGTTTAGCATTTAGTGAACCTAGTAGAAAAGACAAACAAAAAACTAGTATAGCATTGCACTTTTTTCAATTTCACCGCACTTTTTTTTAACCATTTTTTTACCATTTTGAAGTAGACAACATTGTAAAACCAATGGTGTTGTTCAAAAGTTCAAAAAACAAGCCCTCATATGGTAATTTTGACTAAAAAATAAAAAAGTTATGTCCGTGGGAAGAAGAGGAGCAAAAAATGGAAAAGCAAAAATGGAAATACCCCTGGTCCTTAAGGCGTTAATGAATTCAAGATCTCAATTAAAATAAAAGCAATCTCTACTCCCCTCCTGCAGTGTCGATGTTCCAGCGATATCAGCGCCACTGTTCCTGGAGAGTCACATGACTTGTTGGATCACAGGCAGGCTGCAGCCAATGAGAGGCCACTCATCAGCTGCATCTTTTAATATTTTGTGAGAGTCGATGTCTGCCCTGAGGGAATATTGAGGAACCGACAGCTCATTTACTGCAGTCGGCATGTGACACAACTCACGTCACTCTTCGGGAATAGCGAAAATGTCATCGCTAGAACAACGCTGCTGCAGGAGTAATTAAGCTGGGGTTACTCAGTAGTGAACAACCCTTTTAACAAGAATCAACAGCCCTTTTGTCTACAAATTGTATCTGGTATTGAACCTCAACCCCATTTACTTCAGTTGAGTACGATTTAATATCAGACAAAACCTAAGTGGAAATGTTACCCCCCAAAATCTGCACTATTTCATTGACTCCTAAACAACCCTATTAAGATGGCAATGGCCCTATGCTGCAGTGTTAGTGGTATGTTTTCCACTGTCCCTTATATGTATAGTTTACCTTTTGTAGTGTAATGCTTAGTATTGTTGTAAGGAGGTGGTGGGGACCCTCGCGTGCCTCCTCTCTACTGGACGTTGTTTGCATGGTTACATGCGGCACCTCATTATTATTGTTGTGAAATGTGATGTAATGTTTATATACTGTAATGCAAATGTATTTAATGTGTGCTGTTTATAGGATTAGGGCTAGAATAGGATATAGGATAGTGTAGAACAATAGCAGGGCTAGAATAGATGGGTGCACACTAGCGATAGATAACAGCATAGAATAGAGTAGGAGGTAGGCAGCGCAGGGGTTAACTAAAGGGGAGAAACAGCACAGAGTAAAGAAGGATAATTAGGATTCTTCCTGATTACAGACAGAAGCCTGGGCAGCCTACCCAGGGCAGGGTGCATGCAGTGTAAAGACAGCTACAGGCCATGGGGATAGAGCTGCCATGGCAGAAAGGGGCCCCAGGCTGGAGAACAGGGCAGACGGGCACCAGCTCAGCGGAACCATCCCCAAGACAGATCCAAGGGTCTTTGACTGGAATGGAAGCAAATGTGATAGCGTTCCTGGCACCTCTTCCCACTGGAGCCGGATGAGGGGACGTCAGGGAGCTGGTGATGAAGGAAGTGCAGATGGGACAGGGATGGTCCACAGAAACAGCAGGGATTGCTTTGAGAAAAGAAAGAGAGGATACAGAAGAATCGGAATCTGCCCAGAAGACAGGGAAAGTGCAGGATTTGAGAATCTGTGCGAATCATGCTGCCAAAGTGATATATAGCCAGTTGCCACGACTACCACCCTGGCCGCCTTACATTGTTGCTTAAAAATCGTTACATTAATATATTATTTTTGTCATTTTACATCTTAATAATTACATTTTACAGGGTGTCAACCATCACTGATTGATGTGCTTCAAGAGGTCAGCTCCAAACATGGCAGCCACATGCATACCACAAGTCATCTGCTACATATGAGAGATGGACTAGAGAGTGAAAAGCTGGAGAAGATGAGAGAAATAAGGTACAAGACGTGCTGTGTGATAATCCATGTATCATGGCTAGTAGAGTGGTGCTAATGGTGGCACAGGTGCCCATTATGATGAGGATAAAAACCATGGTTGTGTTTTCTATTGTTTCTAAGTCATCTGTATGTACAGTATCTCTGCCATCACCAATACAGGCACCACCATGGTTTTTATGATGATGAAAATGGTATTAAGGATAAGGATTTGCAACTCTTCTACCCACTTAACTGCAATCAAACTGTTATAACATTACCTGGCAATACTTGTCGTATGAAAATGCACTCCTCTTGTTCAAGTGTAAGCAGGTTGCGGGATGCAGTGACAGACAGAAGGCAGAGCAAAGGTTAACAATGTATAACAGTTTTAATCAAACAGGGTATTCACTCCTCGCAGAGAGGTTAATGGTTAAGGGGCAAATGGTAAGGGAGCAAACGGTTAAACAGTAACAGTCCAATGCAAGAACTTATCGTGTCCTGTATGGTACTCTGCAGCAGATGATCCCACAGGGGGTTGTTGAAGCGGCAACGGTCGGGCGATGTCCTCAGATGGGGTTCTTTAAGCAATGGTCCGTCTTCTGGCAGCAGCGGACAGTCTCCGGTACCTTCCACTGAGCCTCTAGTCCATAAGCACGTGCGGCCGAAGCAAATAAGGCCGCGGCACTCTCAGAGTCAAAGGTAAACGGGTGGGAAGCAAGTGGCAGGTTAGGCAGCAAATGTCTGATCAGTACTCGGCCTTCTCTCCCCTGCATGTGTAAATTACTCAGTCACTGGACGCACGGCACTTCTGTCTCTGGCAGCTACTGAGGGCACGGCACTTCTCTTTGCAGTGGTCCCGCTGGAGGCGGCGGGGACCAAACAGTGCAGCACATCGCGGCACCGGAGCTCAGGGGACGGAGCACGCTGCTTACCCGGCTGCATGCTGCTCGCGCTGCCAGCGGGAAACTGTTTCTTCACATGCTTTGTCCTCACTGCCTGGCTTAGTCACACCCCCTCTTCCCGAGTCATGGGGCCTGTCATGTCCCCTATTCTTTCCTCCGGGCAACATGGGACGCCGCCTCACCAGTTCTGGACTCAGCATGATGCAGGCACCTGCAGCCCTGTTTTCCTCCTTACACAAGTACTTTTTATTAGGGTTTTAAAATACATAGGGGGTAACAAAATTAAAAATGGAAAAGTAAAATAGGTAGGGATTCATTATTTCATTATTTCTATTAAAAAATAAATAAACATAAGAAAATCAGCACTATATTCCCTGAAGAAAGAATGGGAAAAAAGGAATGGAAGGGAATAGGAAATTGAACTTTAATAAGGAGGAAGGGAGAAGAAGTAATGCAAATAAAGTAAAACTTAGAGAAGGGAAGCCTGTTTTTTTAACACCGTTAACACCGTTATATTTATTAACTTTTAAAATGTAGCAATTTTTACAGTATTACATTTTATCATGTTTAAAATAACCTGTAGATTAGGAAAAATAAATTGTTAGTAAGAAAACAGAAAGAAGATTTGCTTTAAATGTTGCGCTATGTCGTCTTGCTGAGGTCAAGATGAACAGTGCGGGGTAGAAAATTTGATTCTGAGGTTCCTTGAGTACTAACTTGGAGTGGATTTTAAATTATTAATCAAAAATGTGAATTGTAATCTCATAGCAGTAAGTATGGTTTTCCAGAATGAAGACTTATACTTTTGAACAAAAGCGTTCACTAGTCATGTAATTAGCACAGATATATTAAAATTGTTTATGAAGTCAATTGTAATCCATTAGATATTATAATCCAATTAAGTAGGAAACACAATTTGATTTTTTGAATAGAGTTGATTATTTAATTGTTTCAACAATTGCTGTCTTTCTTCTGGGGATAAGATTGAGAAGGTTTTATTTTCTTGATGGATATCAAGAATAGCAGACCATTGCTATGTAACTCCAGTGGGGATGAGTTCCCTTGTGATGCTTTGGAAATACTTCCTAGCTAGTATGGTTGACTTAGATAAGTGTTTGAAGGGGAGAATGGAGTTGTATGGAGCGGGAAGTCCTTTTGAATTCCTTGTTAAAGCCAATAGTTTTTTCTGTATGTAAAAAGATTGGAAAGAAAGGCTTATTTCTCTTGGATAAGTAAAATGTTTTTGGTGTTTTGTGGCGTCAACAACAATTTTATCCTCTGAGAGATCCAGAAGTAATTGGGTTGTCATTCTTTTAATTTACGGTTTTATATCTGAAGAGGTCACTGCTTCGAAAGTACTCTTGTGTAGAGATATGTGAATTATTCAATGTTTGGTTGGGATTATGATCATCAAATTTGCAATATTCGCCGAACACAGCTGAACACCAATCAAGTCAATGGGAGGAAAAAACAAATGCACACACAACACCTTCTAAGGGCCCCAAAAGCTATTATTGGCAGACACCACCAAAATGATTTCAATTTCACCACAGTAAAAATAGTATAATAGGGACCAACAGGTCTTCCACTACACCCAACCGAGCAGATGGACACCCAATCAGGAGTTTTCAAATTTAAAAAATTAGGGCCTGACACCACAAAAGTGGCATAAATTTTACAAGAGTAGCAATAGTATAATAGTGAATGACAAGTCTCCCACTACACCCAACCCAGCAGATGGACACCCAACCAGGAATGTACCCAAAAATTATTGACAGACACCACCAAAGTGGCATCATTTTCACCCCAGTAGAAATAGTATGAAAGCGAACGACAAGTCTTCCACTACACCATACCAAGCAGATGGACACCCAACCAGGAGTATTCACATTTCCAAAAATTATTAGCAAACACCACCAAAGTGGCATCATTTTCACCACAGTAGAAATAGTATAATAGGGACTGACAAGTCTTCCACTACGTCCAATCCAGCAGATGGACACCCATCCAGGAGTGTTCACATTTCCAAAAATTATTGGCAGACACTACCAAAGTTGCATCAGTTTCACCACAGTAGAAATAGCATAATAGGGACCGACATGTTTTCCACTACACCCAACCCAGCAGATGGACACCCAACCAGGAGTTTTCAAATTTAAAAAATGAGGACCTGACACCACAGAAGTGGCATGAATTTTATAAGAGTAAAAATTGTATAATTGGGACCGACACGTTTTCCACTATAGCCAACCCAGTAGATGTAGACCAAAAATAACGGTTCACATTTCCACAAATTTGTGCTAATACCTGCAGCAGCAACAGCAGGCACAGAAGCCACACTAAAGATATCACAGAGTGCAGTTATGCGACATTAATGGAGCATACTAAAAAATGCAATATCGCCTAGTCTGTACAGTCTGCAATTGGGGTGCAAAAGTACTTGGAGATCCATGACTTGTTCATCTTGATGAAAGTTAGGTGGTCTCCACTTTCAGGGGACAGCTGGCTATGCTTATCCGTCAGGATACCATCAGCAGTGCTGAAGACACATTCTGAGATAACGCTGGCTACCGGGCCCGATAAAACCTCCAAGGCGTGTGTGGCGAGCTCAGGCCACTCATCCATTTTGGAAGACCAAAATGTAAAAAAGTCCAAACCCTTCCTGATGGTATTGATATTCCGTTCTAGATACTCCTGCCCATCCTTTCCATTCATTCACCACATGTGAGACTAAGACTCTGTTGTGCTGGCGCACAAGCTGGTCTAAAAAAAGTGTCACATGACTCGCAGAAAAGGCTTCTTCCACTTACACTACTGCTGCTGCTAATGTTTTGGCATTGATGAATTGACGTGCCGAAGGTTGGAAGTCTAGAGCTGCAATGCAAACTGTGCGCTTCACTGCTTTCTTGGGGAAAAACTCTCTTAAGGTTGTGTAAAAGTGTGTTTCGATACTCCAGCATTCGTGGGTCCCTTTTGAGGGCAGGAAGCATCTAGCAAAATTTGGTTTTATAACATGGATCTAATAGAGTGGCAACCCAGTAGTCAGCACTATTTCTAATCATATCTATAAGGGGATCAATTTTCAGATAGTGCAGTAAGAAGGCACTCATATGTAAGGCTCTACCATGAGGTCCAAGCCCATGCTGTGTTGGTGGTTGGGTAACACTGATGTTTCTTTCCTCCGTCCCCTCCCACCAACCATGAATAACAGAGAGGAGAGGGTTACCCTCTTCATCTCCTGACACTTACTCACCCATCACCTTCTCCTCCTTTTGTTTCTCTGATCTTGCACCTTCACTAATAGTTTGTCTGTTATCACCAGCCCCCTTTGATCTTAGTAATCCACCCTCCCTTGGCACCCTCCTGTGTGGCAACAGAATGGAACTTTGAGACAATATTATCCCTTTGCATCCTCCTCTGCTTCCTCCTCTACTTCTGGGACCACCACCTCCTCCCGCAGGCTATTCAAAACCTGCTCCTGCATATAGAAGACCAAAATAGTGATGCTGAGAGCAGCGTCATCAGCGCTAACTATCTTAGTAGCCATTTCAAAACTGTGCAGAAGGATGTAGAGGTCCTTAATCGGTGCCCACTCCGTAAACGTGATATGCGCCACGTTCATACTACATTGGCCCAGGCTATACAACATGACATACTGCGTCAGGACTCATTGCTGCTGCTACAGTTGCTGCAACATGTTCAGAGTTGAATTCCACCATGTCGGCACATCAGATAACCTGTCAATTGGCATGAACAAAGACCTTTGTATCGATGCAAGTCAATGACCTGAGGGGTGTGAACAACCGAAGTGATCACACAGCTTCCATGCTTTCTGCAGCAGCTCACCCTGGCCAGGATAATGGTGGAGAAAACGCTGTAGCACTAGGTTGAAGACGTGAGCCATGCAAGGAACATGTGTGAGCTTACCTCACTGTAGGGCCACCACCAGATTTGCTCCGCTATCAGACATGGCCTTCCCTGGAAGCAGGTTCAGCAGAGACAGCCATTGCTCAAACTTGGCCTGGAGAGCTTTCCGCAACTCTTCAGTTGTATGACTGCGATCTCCAAGGCATATCAATTTTAACACTGCCTGATTGCGGTGAGATCTGGCTGCTCAGTATGGAGCTGGTGGGGATTCGCTCTGCACTGTTGAAACGTGTGTCTCATTAAGGCAGAGGTTGAGGACGCAGGTGGAGGCCCTAGAGGAGATAGAAGAGGAGGCAGAAGCAGTGGAGAAAGTGTTAAATGTAGAGGTTTGCCCTGCAAGCCTTGGGGATTCAAAGTCTTGTGGAGCAGCACCTGCCCCACAGCCACCAGAGTCACCCAGTGCCCAGTCAATGAGATGTAATGCCCTTGGCCGTGCTTACCCATCCAAGTGTCTGTGGTGAAATTCACTCTGGCAGACATAGATTTAGTCAAGTAATGGTGATGTTGTCTGCGACATGCTGGTGTAGCACGGGCACAACTTTCTGAGAAAAGTAATGGCGACTGGGCAATTGGTACAGGGGGACTGCAACGGCCATCCGTGGCCAACAGATTGGAGATGGTGGAGTTCAACTTCTTGGCTTTGTCATGCGCAGGAGGAAACAATCTTTTACGTGACGATAACTGCGGTACCGTGGGAGGAGTACAGTGAACCGGACAAACTGCTGGACCATGAAGGAGGTGCAGGTGGAGATGTTACAGTGAATTGAGAAAGCTGTGGTGTGCTTGTTCTCTGAGATCAGTCAAAAACAACAGGCATGTCCGTAACAGCTGATGGCAGGCTCTCAGTCAGAGTGACTGGAGCGGGTAAACAACCAGAGGTTCTGCGGTCGAAGACCTGCATCTCAATTGTTGGCACAGTAACAGAGGAGGAGGAAGAAGCAGATGCGATTGATGGGGCGGCTGAAGGTTGTTGTGGTCCGTTGGTCTGCATTTTAGTGCAGTGGGATTCCCAGTGTAACGCATACTGATTACGCATGTGAAGGTTCATACATGTAGTAGTCAAATTATTGCACTTTTTACCTCTACTCAAATTTTTTTGCAAATTTGGCAGATTACGTGAGTTGGCTCATCCTTTGCAATGTCAAAAAAGGCCCAGGATAGGTAACACTTGCTACCCCTGTAACCTGCAGATCCACTGACTCTGCTGGTTACAGCCACAGTTGACTGAGGATGCATTGCTCGTCGTGCCTGCATCACTTCGTGACTGTGACGTACGGCGCAACGTAACCTCCTTGCTTTTCTCCTCAGATGACCTATTCAGCTGTCCCTCTATGTTCACGCGAACTGGGATCTACCACCTCATCATCATCATCCTCTTTGTTATCACATTCCTCACCGCTGGAGTCGCCCTCCTCCTCTTCCTACCCTGACAGTACAGTACAGCATGTGTGAGCCTCAGATATCTGAGTCTCATCTGGATCACCTCCATCCCCCTGGGGTTAACGTCAGATGATGATGATGATCAGGATACTGCTCGGACCCTACTTCATCCTGCCCCAGATCCAAGCTAAAAAGATTTTGGGCATCGGTGCAGATTTCCTCCTCTTGACTCTGTGAAGCTTTTGCGTACACTTCTGATGACCATGTCATAGAGTGTGTGAACAGCTCTTCGGCTCACCCATCTGTGGTTCCCTACAGTCAGTTGTACGGTTGGAGAGTTGGGAAGTGGGGGGGAAGCAAGGGTAATTTGGGTGCCACCTCTGTGAACTGTACTGTGTGTGATGTTGAGGAAGAGGAGGAGAGGCCACTTGAAGCTGTGCTTGCCAGGCACTGGAGCACATGCTCTTTTTGGGCATCATCAACAAGGCATACTGCTGTGCGTCTGCCGAAGAAATGTAGTGGAGTCACCCACCCAGTAACAGAAGTTGTCAGTTGTCTTTGCATAGGACGTGACGTTGTTGGTTTACAAGCGCTTTTGAAAACATTACCACCTACCCCACTTACACCTTGAACACCAAGCCTAATCCTCCTTCCACCACGGCCTCGCTTTTTCCCAGTCATGTTGCTCAGATAATGTGATAGGAGCACAGTATTAGCCACAAAAACTCTGCACCAGCTCTGCAAACAGCTGAATTTCAGCGGCAGTAAATTACAAGGTGAAATATGGTGTGCTGATTTGTGTTAGTCACAGAAGACAGAATTGTTTGAGTGTGAATGAGGCCTGTAAGACAAAGAAGATATGCTCCAAACAATTTGAAAGTGAGATGTCCCCTACTGTACGACATTAATAACAGAATAATTTTTTTTGTGCCTGTGGATTAGTCCTTTATAGCAGACTAGATGGTACAAACAATTTGAAAGTGAGATGTCTCCTACCGTATGACGTTAGTAACAGAAGAATTTGGGGGACCTGTGGATCAGACCTCTATAATAGATTAGATGCTACAAACAATTTCAAAGTGAGATGTCCCCTACTGTGTGACATTAGTAACAGAATAATTTGTTTTGCTCCTGTGGATGAGGCCTCAATAGCATAGACTAGATGCTACAATTTGAAAGTGAGATGTCCCCTAAATTATGACGTTAGTAACAGAATTTTTTTTTATGCCTGTGGATTAGGCCTCTATAACAGACAAGATGGTACAAGCAATTTGAAAGTGAGATGTCTTCTTCTGTATGACGTTAGTAACAGATGAATGTAATGAATGGAAGCGGAGGCACAGGCGGTGAAGTTCACATTCATTTATTATTGATATTTTTGTAGAACCTCAAGACCACAGTCCGGGGGGTTCTGAAGGGGGCATGACTATGTGAACTCCAGACACCCATGGTAAGTCCCCTTGAACAGGGTCAGAATGGAATGCCTGGGGGACACAGGTGCTACCTCCAGTTAGACCCCGAACATGTGGCATCTGTCCCAGCGGGACAGACTGACAAGCAGGGTTGACAGATGTCATGGAGCTGACACTGGTGGTACTGACGTTGTCCAGAGGTACGGATGACAGAATGGCGGGATATAACAGAACTCGCGTAGACAGAACGGTCGTCATCCAGGATAGTCAGGTAACAGTAAGCTGAAAGTCTGCGGAGACAAACAGAGTAAGCGGAGCACTGGCAGAACACTTCAGAAGCTGAAGCACACACTAGCCGAAACCATAAGCTAGCAACAGAGGATACTTGTTGCTCCGGCACTCTCCCTATGGCAGAGGGGCTAGAAATAGTCATTACTAACACGCTATTGGTCAAAAGTACTTTTTGAAAAGCTGTGTCTTTAAGAGACCGGGAGCCCGCATGTGCACGACTGTTATGGTTCTCAATGGCAAGAGAACATAGCCCAGCAAACATAAGTACTAGCTCTTGGAAGGATGGAAACTAAACTGACCATGAACTAAACCTGCCGCACAACTAACAGTAGCCGGGTAGCGTTGCCTACGTTTTTTATCCCTAGACGCCCAGCGCCGGCCGGAGGACTAACTAATCCTGGCAGAGGAAAATATAGTCCTGGCTCACCTCTAGAGAAATTTCCCCGATAGGCAGACAGAGGCCCCCACATATATTGGCGGTGATTTTAGATGAAATGACAAACGTAGTATGAAAATAGGTTTAGCAAAATTGAGGTCCGCTTACTAGATAGCAGGAAGACAGAAAGGGCACTTTCATGGTCAGCTGAAAACCCTATCAAAATACCATCCTGAAATTACTTTAAGACTCTAGTATTAACTCATAACATCAGAGTGGCAATTTCAGATCACAAGAGCTTTCCAGACACAGAAACGAAACTACAGCTGTGAACTGGAACAAAATGCAAAAACAAACGAGGACTAAAGTCCAACTTATCTGGGAGTTGTCTAGCAGCAGGAACATGCACAGAAAGGCTTCTGATTACAATGTTGACCGGCATGGAAGTGACAGAGGAGCAAGGTTAAATAGCGACTCCCACATCCTGATGGAAGCAGGTGAACAGAGGGGATGATGCACACCAGTTCAATTCCACCAGTGGCCACCGGGGGAGCCCAAAATCCAATTTCACAACACACGACCTAAGCACTCTACCCGAGGACCTGCTGGCCACACGCCAGGAAGCAGGGGGAAGAGAGGAAGCAGGGGCTGCAGCAGGATGGTGGGGATGGCACAGAGCGGGAGTCCTGCCAGGACCGGGTGTAACAGTATCCCCCTCTTAACGCCCCCTCTTTTTCAAGCTAGCGTAGAATCTTTTCAGTAGGAGAGGGACCTGGATGTTCTCTTTAGGCTCCCATGATTTATCCTCGGGACCAAAGCCCCACTAATCCACCAAATAATAGGTCTTACCCCTTACTTTCTTAGTGGCCAAGATATTTTCTACCTCAAAGACATCCCCTCACTGACAGGATCAGGGGTGGAACCTGTGTCCTTAAAGAAGGAGCTCAAAACTACTGGTATGAAGAGGGAAACACGGAAAGAGTTAGGCACACGTAAAGAAGCAGGCAATTTCAATTTGTAGGAGACTGCATTGATCTGTTTCAAGATTTCAAAAACACCAATGAAGCGAGGACCCAGTTTATAGGAGGGCACCTTCAGATGGATGTACCTGGAGGAGAGCCACACCTTATCTTCGGGCCGAAAGATTGGAGCATCCAGGCATCTTTTGTCCGCATGCCTCTTCATAAGTTGTGAGACCTTTTCCAAAGCGACCTTGGTGTCGCTCCACACTTTCGAGATTTCCTCTGTAAAGGTGTGAGCTGCAGGAACACCTGAAGACCCAGAGATGGGAAGAGGGATCCCGGGTTGGAATCCAAACACAATATGAAAGATCTTCCTGAGGATTCACTTACTTGATTGTTATACAAGAATTCCACCCAAGGCAGCAGCTTGACCCAGTCATCATGATGCGCATTGATGAAGTGATGCAGGAATCCGTTCAAGATTTGATTGATCCTCTCTACTTGCCCATTGGGTTGAGGGTGGTATGCAGAAGAAAAGTCCAGTTCCACTTTCACTAATTTACAAACCGCTCTCCAGAACTTGGAGGTGAACTGGATGCCCATGTCGGACACAATGTGGAGAGGAAACCCATGAAGACAGAAGATGTGCTGTATGAAATGGTCAGCGAGCTCAGGAGCAGACGGAAGACCGGGTAACGGAATTAAGGGGGCCATCTTCAAGAAGCGATCCACCACTACCCAGTAAACGGAACAACCGGAAGAGATGGGAAGATCCGTAATGAAGTCCATCGCGATGTGCTGCCAGGGAGCTGCAGGAATAGAAAGAGGTAACAGCTGCCCAGAGGGCAGGTGTTTAGCAGTCTTGTTGTGGGCACATGAAGGACAGGTTATGACATATTCCAGGATATCTTTTCCGGTGGTGGGCCACCAGTAATAACAGGAGAGGAGTTACAGAGTCTTTTTCTGACCAGTGTGGTGGCCAATTTGGAAGAGTGACCTCACCAGAGGACACGACTCCGGTCCAAAGTGGGCACAAGAGTCTTTCACGGGGGAAGTCGGGCAAGATTAGCTGAGTCTATGGGCACCAACATGGACGGCTTGATGATGTGTTGCTGTTCTTCCTCGGAATCGGGAGGTAAGAACGCTCTAGAGAGTGCATCGGCTTTAACATTTTTGTCAGCTGGACAAAAATGAAAACCAAAATTAAATCAGGAAAAAAACAAGGATTCAGCCTCTGAGCGGATTGGAGATAAGCGAGGTTTTTATGATCAGTGAAAATGACAACCTGACGGACTGCTCCCTCGAGGAGATGTCGCCACTCTTGCAGAGCCAACTTGATTGCCAACAATTCCCAATCTCCCACGGAGTAGTTCCTTTCAGAAGTGGAAAAAACCTTGGAGAAAAACCCACAGGTGACCATACGACTGGTAGCTGACTTTCAGCACCTATGGAAGAAGCGTCAACCTCAAGCAATAATTGCTTATCAGAGTCCAGTCGATGGAGAACAGGTGCGGAAGAGAAGGCCTGTTTTAGAGAAACAAAAGCTTCCTCTGCCTCGGGTGTCCAATCCTTGGCGTTTGCACCTTTCCGGGTCAAAGCCAAGATGGGTGCCTCTCGGGTGAAAAAAGTGTGGAATAAATAGACGGTAGTAGTTGGCGAATCCCAGGAACCATTGTATAGCTTTCAGCCTGGATGGGCGAGGCCACTTGAGGATGGTGGACACTTTCTCCGGATCCATCTTCAGTCCTGTGGACGAAACTATATAACTGAGGAAAGGCAGAGAAGATTGTTCAAAGAGGCACTTTTCAGATTTGGCATAAAGTCTGTGCTCCCTGAGTCTTTGTAAACCTGACATACTTGCCTCCGGTGTGAGGCTAAGTCTGCAGAGAAGATCAGGATATCGTCCAGGTAAAAAACAACAAAAGAATAGAGCAGATCTCTGAAAATGTCATTTATTAATTCCTGGAAGACTGCAGGTGCATTACTTAGGCCAAATGGCATTACCAGGTATTCATAGTGTCCATTCCGGGTGTTAAAAGCTGTTTTCCACTCGTCTCCTTTATGTATATGAATCAGGTTGTAGGCCCCTCTGATATCCAGTTTAGTGAAGATCTTGGCCCCTCTGAGACAATCAAACAGCTCTGAAATAAAAGTTAACGGGTACCTGTTCTTTTCCAAAATCTGATTAAGCCCCCTGCAATCGATACAGGGCCGTAGAAATCTGTCTTTTTTCTTCACGAAGATGAATCCTGCCCCTGCCGGCAAAGATGACTTCCAGATAAATCCTCTGGGAAGGTTCTCCTGGATGTAATCAGACATGGACTGGGTCTCTGCTTGCGAAAGAGGATAGATTCGCCCTTGAGGATGAGATCAATCAGACAGTCATACGATCTGTGCGGAGGTAGTCTCGCTGCTTCCTTTTTCCCTGAAGACATCAGCGAAAGCCCAGTAAGAGGAAGGTAGACCCGGCAGGGCAGTAGGCTTCACTGGAGGTGGAACAGGCTGAACAGGGATGATACATCGGTCTGAGCAGGAGTCCCCCCAGCGCAGAACCTCTCCCGTCTTCCAATTAAAGAATGGTTCATGCATCCGAAGCCAGGGTAGACCTAAAAGCAAGGGGTGAGACAAACCAGGCAACACAAAAACAGATTCTTTCCAAATGCGTTAGACCTACCCGAACTTCCACTGGCACAGTCTGGAGCCAAACGGGCTCAGTCAGGGGTTTGCCATACACGGATGTCACCGGCAACGGATCTGGAAGATGCTGGACTGGTATTGCCTGCTGAATGAGGTTCCCATTGGCTCCAGAATCCAGGTGACAGAGTTCTGAAAATTTTACCATACCGAAGGATACGGAGATAGTTATTTGCAGTTATGGTGATAGATGTTCCTTACCTAGGGTAGCCCCTCCTACAGACCCTAGGCACTGGAGTTTCCCGACTTCTTTGGGCAGGAGCGGATCAGATGCTCAGAACTGCCACAGTAGAAACAGTTCCCCTCCAGGCGTCGCACCTCCTGGCGGTGGTTGGCCAAGTTAAATTGATCCACTTCCATAGCCTCAGGAAAGGAGGTTGAAGTCAGGGAGGCCACAGGTTTTGGTGAGCTGGAAAGCAGATGGTAGGGCCTCTTATCACGTTTGATCTCCTTGGAGCATTCCTGAAATCGCAGATCTGTCTGGACTGCCAGGGAAATCAGGTCATGCAGAGTTGTAGGCATGTCCTGTCCCGCCAGCTCATCCTTTACTCTTCCCGAAAGACCTTCCCAGAGGGCAGCCACCAAGGCCTCGTTATTCCAGGATAACTCAGACTAAAGGGTACAGAACCAAACAGCATACTGAGCCACTGTAAGAGCCTCCTGGTGTAGCCATAGAAGAGCCGAAGCTGTCGACGTGGCATGACCAGGTTCATCAAAGGTCCTGCGGAATGCTTCTAGAAAAGACTGGAGATTAGTAACCCTCTCTCCCACATCGGATTCAGCCAGGTGAGGGCCTCTCCAGCAAGGTGAGACATAATGAAGCCCATCTTGACCTGATCAGAAGTAAACATATGCCCCAGGAGTTCAAAGTTAATGAACCCCCGACACTGAAAGGGGTCACCATGGAAGTGGGTGGGAGCCGCTAGGCGAGGACCTTTACTCGCTGTGCAACTAGATACCTGGATGCCGGTAGCAGAGACGGACATAGTTGAAGAAATCAGGGAATCCATACGAGTAGACAAGTTATGCAGATAGGTCGTGACCTTGTCCTGTTGATCCCTCAGACAGGTAACCTATTGACATAGCTCCATGGCTGGAGGTACCTAGGATCCAGCGGGTTCCATGGCTGTAGCAATCTGTAACAAATGGAAGTGGAAGTAAAATTTCCAGAATTATGTTTTTTTGGTCGTCGCAACATTGCATTAAAATGCAATGACAGGCGATCAAAAGATCGTATCTACACCAAAATGGTATCTTTAAAAATGTCAGCTTTGCGCACAAAAAATAGCTCTCACCCAATCCGAGAACAGAAGAAATGGATATGCTAGGGGTATCGTAAAATGGAGCAATTTTTTTTTTTTTTAACAAAGTTTGGAATTTTTTTTCACGACTTAGATAAAAAAAACCTAGACATGTTTGGCGTAGTGTTGAGCATTCCGATACCGCAAGTATTGGGTATCGGCCTATATTCGCGGTATCAGAAATTCCGATACAGATTTCCGATACTTTCAGTATATCGGATACTGGAATCGGAAGTTCTCATAATTCAAAGAGCCAGAATTCATCCAATGACGAATCATTAGAAGTGTGGGCACATCCTGTTCTGCATGTTAGGCATGTAACTATTGGCATGGCTGTGATTGGTGGAAAAAAACGGATCTGGTGGAAAAAAACGGATCCTGCAAATGTGTTCGCAGGATGCGTTTTTTTCCCATAGACTTGAGGATGAGGAAAAAGCCAATATGCTAAATGACTTTTTTTCATCAGTATTTACAAAAGAAAATCCCATAGCAGACAAAATGACTAGTGATAAAAATTCCCAATTAAATGTCACCTGCTTAACCCAGCAGGAAGTACGGCGGCGTCTAAAAATCACTAAAATTGACAAATCTCCGTGCCCGGATGGGATGCACCCTCGAGTACTGCAGGAATTAAGTACAGTCATTGATAGACCATTATTTTTAATCTTTAAAGAGTCCATAATAACAGGGTCTGTACCACAGGACTGGCGTATAGCAAATGTGGTGCCAATATTCAAAAAGGGGACAAAAACTGAACTCGGTAATTATAGGCCAGTAAGCTTAACCTCTACTGTGGGTAAAATCCTGGAGGGCATTCTAAGAGATGCTATACTGGAGTATCTGAAGAGGAATAACCTAATGACCCAGTATCAGCACGGGTTTACTAGGGACAGTTCATGTCAGACTAATTTGATCAGCTTCTATGAAGAGGTAAGTTCCGGACTGGACCAAGGGAACCCAGTGGATGTAGTGTATATGGACTTTTCAAAAGCTTTGATATGGTGCCACACAAAAGGTTGTTACACATATTTTCCCCTATCCCCATTATTCTCATTTTATGTAAGTGGATTGAGAGCTGGCTCAGGGATAGGAAACAAAGGGTGGTTATTAATGGAGCACACTCGGACTGGGTCGCGGTTAGCAGTGGGGTACCACAGGGGTCAGTATTGGGCCCTCTTCTTTTTAACATATTTATTAATGACCTTGTAGGGGGCATTCAGAGTAGAATTTCAATATTTACAGATGACACTAAACTCTGCAGGGTAATCAATACAGGGGAGGACAATTTTATATTACAGGATGATTTATGTAAACTAGAAGCTTGGGCTGATAAATGGCAAATGAGCTTTAATGGGGATAAATGTAAGGTCATGCACTTGGGTAGAAGTAATAAGATGTATAACTATGTGCTTAATTCTAAAACTCAGGGCAAAACCGTCAATGAAAAAGACCTGGGTGTATGGGTGGATGACAAAATCATATTCAGTGGCCAGTGTCAGGCAGCTGCTACAAAGGCAAATAAAATAATGGGATGCATTAAAAGAGGCATAGATGCTCATGAGGAGAACATAATTTTACCTCTATACAAGTTACTAGTTCGACCACACTTAGAATAGTGTGCACAGTTCTGGTCTCCAGTGTATAAGAAAGACATAGCTGAACTAGAGCGGGTGCAGAGAAGAGCGACCAAGGTTATTAGAGGACTGGGGGGTTGGCAATACCAAGATAGGTTATTACACTTGGGGCTGTTTAGTTTGGAAAAACGAAGACTAAGGGGTGATCTTATTTTAATGTATAAATATATGAGGGGACAATACAAAGACCTTTCTGATGATCTTTTTAATCATAGACCTGAGACAGGGACAAGGGGGCATCCTCCACGTCTGGAGGAAAAAAGGTTTAAGCATAATAGCAGACGTGGATTCTTTACTGTAAGAGCAGTGAGACTATGGAATTCTCTGCCGTATGATGTTGTAATGAGTGATTCATTACTTAAATTTAAGAGGGGACTGGATACCTTTCTGGAAAAGTATAATGTTACAGGGTATATACACTAGATTCCTTGATAGGGCGTTGATCCAGGGAACTAGTCTGATTGCCGTATGTGGAGTCAGGAAGGAATTTTTTTCCCCAATGTGGACCTTACTCTTTGCCACATGTTTTTTTTTTGCCTTCCTCTGGATCAACATGTTAGGGCATGTTAGGTTAGGCTATGGGTTGAACTAGATGGACTTAAAGTCTTAATAACTATGTAACTATTAGTGATGGATCGCGATGGATGGCCACATGTCGCGTCCGTCGTGCAACGGATCCGTCGTGTTTTGGCGGACCGTCGGCACGAAAAAACGTTCAAGTGAAAGTTTTTTTGTCCATCGCGTCCGCCATTTTCTACTGCATATGCGCTGCAGCAACTCCGCCCCCACCTCCCCGGACTTCAGAATGGGCAGCGGATGCTTTGAAAAACTGCATCCGCTGCCCACGTCGTGCAGAAATTTGACAACGTGCGTCGGTACGTCGGCCCGACGCATAGCGACGGACCCGTACCGACGCAAGTGTGAAGCAGGCCTTTATGAGCGTTGAATTTAAAAAACACAAAAAAAAAACGGAAAAAAATGGTGTGGGCTCCCGCGCAATTTTCTGCACCAGAGGGGGAAAGCCGATGGCTGAGGGCCAATATTTGTAGCCTGCTATGAATATCAGCCCGCAGCTGTCTGCGTAGCCTTTACTGGCTATTAAAATAGGGGGACCCCCCAAAAAAATTACGTGGGGTCCCCTTATATTTTAAAAGGCTACACAGACAGCTGCGGGCTGATATTCATAGCCTAGAGAGGGGCCATGGATATAGCCTCCCCCCCCCGGCTACAAATACCAGTCCGCAGCCGCCCCAGAAATGGCGCATCTGTAAGATGCGCCAATTCCGGCACTTGGCCCCTCTCTTCCCACTCCCGTGTAGCGGTGGGATATGGGGTAATATGGGGTTAATGTCACCTTGCTATTGTAAGGTGACATTAAGCCGGGTTAATAACGGAGAGGCGTCAATAAGACGCCTATCCGTTATTAATCCAATAGTAAGAAAGGGTTAATAAAACACGCACACATTAGGAAAAAGTATTTTAATATTCTTCATTTCACCATACTTACCATACTTCAGCGCCTGCAAAAAACGTAAAATAATAAACCGCATACTACCTGTCCGCCGTAGTCCAATTAATAACGAGTGTCCCATGACGATCTCGGGTGATGTCACTGCTCTATAGGACCCTCAGTGACACACTGACAGGAGACAATGGCTCCTGCAGTGCATCACTGAGGTTACCTTAGGACAAATCTCACTTTATGACAATTGCTGCCTGGGAAAATTGCTCATACAGCAATGCCATAAAGTGAGACTAGGGACTTTTTTTTACAGCGGCGGAGGAATACCTTCCTCCGTCATTGTGTTTCTGGAGCCACTAGAGAGCGGTTGCAACAGCTCTTGCTGCCGTTCTCTATGGGAGATCGTCGTGGGACACTCGTGGATTTCTGCGGACAGGGAGTATATTGGTTGTTTGTTTTTTTCATATTTTTTCCAGATGACACTGGCTTCGGGGATCAAAATGACAAGTAATAGTGAGTATGTAATCTATGCTTAATGTGCTGTATGTCTATATGTATGTCATGTATGTAATGTATGAATGTATTGTATGTAGTATGTATGTATGTATGTAGTATGTATGTATCATGTATGTATGTAGCATGTATGTGGCATGTATGTAGTATGTATGTATGTAGCATGTATGTATGTATGTAGCATGTATGTAGCATGTATGTATGTAGTATGTATGTAGCATGTATGTAGCATGTATGTATGTATGTATGTATGTAGTATTTATGTAGCATGTATGTATGTAGCATGTATGTTACATGTATGTATGTATGTAGTATGTATGTAGCATGTATGTATGTATGTAGTATGTATGTAGCATGTATGTAGCATGTATGTATGTAGCATGTATGTAGCATGTATGTATGTAGCATGTATGTAGCATGTATGTATGTAGTATGTATGTAGCATGTAGTATGTATGTAGTATGTATGTAGCATGTATGTATGTATGTATGTATGTAGTATGTATGTAACATGTATGTATGTAGTATGTATGGCATGTATGTATGTAGTATGTATGTAGCATGTATGTATGTAGCATGTATGTAGTATGTATGTATGTATGTAGCATGTATGTAGCATGTATGAATGTAGTATGTATGTAGCATGTATGTATGTAGTATGTATATAGCATGTATGTATGTAGCATGTATGTATGTATGTAGTATGTATGTAGCATGAATGTATGTATGTATGTATGTAGTATGTATGTAGCATGTATGTATGTAGCATGTATGTAGCATGTATGTATGCATGTATGTAGCATGTATGTAGCATGTATGTAGTATGTATGTATGTAGTATGTATGTAGCATGTATGTAGCATGTATGTATGTATGTAGTATGTATCATGTATGTAGCATGTATGTATGTATGCAGTATGTATGTAGCATGTATGTAGTATGTATGTATGTAGTATGTATGTAGCATGTATGTATGTAGTATGTATGTAGCATGTATGTATGTAGTATGTATGTAGTATGAATGTAGCATGTAGTATGTATGTAGTATGTATGTAGCATGTATGTATGTAGCATGTAGGGAGTATTTTTTTTTTTCATTCAACACATTAGCCGGATGATGGGACTACTACTGTAACATCATTGGCTAATGTGTCAATCACTGTCAGTGTAGCAGGCATCGTCCGATGGGACTTGTAGTCCCATCGGACGATGCCCGCACTGAGACACCCCGCATGCTGCAGAGACCCCCCCACGCCGCAGAGACACCCCGCACACCGCACAGAGACTCCCCACACGCCGCAGAGACTCCCCGCACGCCGCACAGAGACCCCCACACGCCGCACAGAGACCTCCACATGCCGCACAGAGACCCCCGCATGCCGCACAGAGACACGCCGCACAGAGACACCCTGCACAGAGACCCACCGCACGCTGCATAGAGCCCTGGCACACACGCAGAGAGCCTCGCGGTCACGCACAGACACCACCCGCACACGCACACACGCAGTCTCCACCCACGCACCGCCCACACACCGCCGACACTTCATTTTACTGCATAATTTCACTATAGGCCCTTCCGATTCCAATTTCCGATATCGCAAAAATATCGGAACTCGGTATCGGAATTCCGATACAGCGAATATCGGCCGATACCCGATATTTGCAGTATCGGAATGCTCAACACTACTAGCAGTTTGTCTGGTACCATGAGCCTCTCTCAATTGCTGTAAGCCACCCTCCCATGAGGGAGATATTGTTATGCCTTCCGCATCCTCCTCTGCTTCTGCATCTTCCTCTGGGTTCACCACCTCCTCAGGCAGACTATTTAAAGTTTGATCCAGCATGTAGATGACTGAAATCTTAGCAGTCTTTTCAAAACTGTGCAGAAGGGTGCAAAGGTCTTCATCTGTGCCCACTCTAAAAGCGTGATTTGCACCACGTTATTTGCCCAGGTTATGCAAATAATAATAATTTAATAATAATAATTTTATTTATATAGCGCCAACATATTCCGCAGCGCATTACAAATTATAGAGGGGATTTGTACAGACAATAGACATTACAGCGTAACAAAAACACAGTTCAAAATAGATACCAAGAGGAGTGAGGGCCCTGCTCGCAAGCTTACAATCTATAGGAAAAAGGGAGACATGAGAGGTGGATGGTAACAATTGCTTTCGTTGTTTTGACCAGCCATAGTGTAATGATTGGGTGTTCATGTAAAGCTGCATGAACCAGTTAACAGCGTAAGTATGTAACAGTACAGACACAGAGGGCTATTAACTGCATGAAGTGTATGAGAAAATGACGTCAGGAATCTGATTATTATTTTTTTTTTAATGGGCCACACAGGGATAGTTAGGTTGAGGCAGTAGGCCAGTCTGAACAAATACGTTTTTTAGGGCACGCTTAAAACTGTGGGGATTGGGGATTAATCATATTAACCAGGGTAGTGCATTCTAAAGAATTGGCGAAGCAAGTGAAAAGTCTTGGAGACGGGAGTGGGAGCTTCTGATTATTGACGATGCTAATCTCAGGTCATTAGCAGAACAGAGAGCACGGGTAGGGTGGTAGACTGAGACCAGGGAGGAGATGTAGGGTGGTGCTGAGCCATGGAGTGCTTTGTAGATGAGGTTAATAGTTTTGTACTGGATTCTGGAGTGGATGGGTAACCAGTGTAATGACTGGCACAAGGTAGAGGCATCGTTGTAACGGTTTGTGAGGAATATAATCCTGGCAGCAGCATTCAGGATAGATTGGAGTGGAGAGAGTTTGGTAAGAGGGAGGTCGATTAAAAGAGAGTTACGATATGTTGCAAAATTACATACTGTACAAGGGCTTGTTGCTGCTGCCACAGTCACTGCAACATGTGCAGAGTGTAATTCCACCGTGTTGGAAGATCGCAAATCAAACAGTTAACTGGTACGCCGAAAGACCTCTGTAGCGATGCAAGTCTTTGACCTGTGGGGTGCTATCGTTGGAAGTAAGCACACAGCGATCGTGCTTTCTGCAGTGGCGCATCCAGGCCAGGAAAGTGGAGGAGAAATTTTGGTACCACCAAGTAGAAAACATGAGCCAGCTCTTAGCTTTCGCATGTGTAGGAGGAAACATTTTTTGTACATGGCCGCAGCTAAGGACCAGAGGGCTGGCTGCTGTGCTGAGAGAGAATCATAGAATCATGGAATGGTAGAGTTGGAAAGGACCTCCTGGGTCATCTGGTCCAACCCCCTGCTCAAAGCAGTTTTCACTAAATCATCCCAGACAGATGTCTGTCCAGCCTCTGTTTGAAGACTTCCATGAGGTTGGAGTACAGAGAACAGGACAAACTGCTAGACTGTGAGTGAGGTGCAGGAGGAGATGTTAAGGTGGATTGAAAAAGATGTGTTGTGCTGGTTGCACAAAAACAGCAGTCATGTCCACTTCTGTAACAGCTGATGGGTTCTAACTCACCACGACTATAGTGGGTAAACAAGTGGAGTTTCTGTCGCTGGAGACCAGTGTGAGAAGACTTGGCATGGTGACGGAGGAGGAAGAAGCAGCAGATGTGGTTAATGGGACGGCCAGTTGTTGGCGAGGCCCGCTATTCGGCATTTTAGCGCAGTGAGATTCCCACACCAAGGCATGTTGCTCACGCATGTGCTGGTTCATGCATGTAGTTGTCGAATTATGGCAATTTTTGCCTGTACTGATTTTTTTTGTGTGCAAATTTGGCAAACGTGAGTTGGGTCATCCTTTGCGGTCTCAAAAAAGGTCCAGTGGTACAGACTCTTGGCTAGTGAGACTGGACCATGTGCTTTACAGCCCCAGAACGTACCCTGTACCGAACATCAGTGTTGGAAGTAACAACCTGGTTTACATGCTCCTCTTAAGTCCGTGTAAGTCCACTTCTGGATTGTGGTCTGTATCCAGTCTTCAGTGCTTGACCTGCGATGGTTGTCTATCAGGCCAGGATGGCTGAGGGCTGGGCCTAGGGTCTTGCCTGGAGTTTTCTGGTTCATGGGTCTTGGCAGGCACAAGACTAGGCCTCATGTCTTGACCGGCATAGTCTGGTTCATGGGCCTTGACTGGCATAGGGCTAGGCCTCAGATCTTCAGCAACGTAGGGTGGTTCACGGGTTTTGACTGGCGACCTCTGTACCTTGTTCACTGGTTCATGATGGCCCTCTGGTCTATGCCTCCCAGCACGTACCAGTGACTCGGCAGTGGCATCCCTCTCAGCACATGTCCTGCTGGTGTCATTTATTGGCACCAACTCTCTTCCCGCCGTGCCACTCCAACCTTTTATATCAGGTAGCTGCATTACATTTGTCACCTGGCCTGGTGCTCTTTTCACTCCCATCCTTCCCGCGACAATTCCCTCTTCATTTAGTTCCACAGGGTTATATTTGATTAGTAGATGGCAGTCTCCGGTCACAAATGCCACACAGCACTGGGGAATCTCATCTTTCAAGGCACACCCCCTTGCATTACATCTACAGAGTAGTTCCTTCTCTTCTGCTCTGCTCTGTTGACCAGGCGTCACCACCAACATCATGTTGATTGACAGCCAGCTCCCCACTGTGTTAGGCTGAGCCACATGTCAATCAACAGCGATGACGTCCAATCAGCAGAGCATTGTCAAGAGAAGAAGCTGCTCTGTCGACATGAAGTCACTAGATGTAGGAGAATTGTTGCCAGGAGTAATCTGTGTGCCGGGAGAAATCACCTTACAGCAGAACAGTGCTTAGCTCCATAGAAAAAAACCTTAAGGATATGTTTCCACGGTCAGAAATGTCTCAGTATTTGCTCAGGATTAGCTAAAATCTGCACCAAATCTGCAGCTGTGGTCACCTGAGGTTTTTTATTCATTTTTTACATGCGTTTTTGATGCATTTTTTTCCGCATGTGTTTTTGATGCACTTTTTGATTGCATGCTTATTTTTTGTCAATTGAAATAAAGCTAATTGAAAGTTGGCTTCTGGGAAGGAAAAAAAAGTGATTTCCTGTTTGCAGATATATTGGCACATCTTCCCACGGTCAGTAAACGCTGTGGCATCGTACATCTGCAGCATCCAACCCACAGCATCCAGCTGTTACAGCATAGTGGATGGGATTTCAAGAAATCCTATGCCCCCCATGTATGCACCAATGCCCGTGGCTCACCCGCAGAGACGGACATGCAGCGCGTCTTTCCAGACCGCTGCATGTCAATTTATGTAGTGGAGATGTTCCGTCTCCACTGTGTAAATAACCCATACACTTTCATTAGATGTGGCAAAAAACGCATTATCTTCCTAGTCACATGCGTATTAAGTGCGGTAACGCAGCTTACTATGCATGTGTACTAATTTACATAATGGTGAATCTTGTGACGCAGCCAGACGTACATGACACAAGTGGCGGAAAGCACAGAGAGAGTTCCCCTCCTTTTTAATAAATAAATAATAATTTAAAAAAATAGCATGGGGTCAACCTATATATGTTAACCAGCCAGAGTAAAGCAGACTACTGGGACTGGTATTTCAGGCTGATATGGATCCAATATCCATGAACCTTATCAGTCTGATAATACCAGGCCGCAGCAGTCTACTTACCTTGGATGGTTAGCAAAAATAGTGGGATCCCCTCCAAAAAAAACGGCATGGGGTCCCCCTATTTTTGTTAACCAGCCAAGGAAAAAGCAGACAGCTGCGGCCTGGTATTCTCAGGCTGGCGAGGCCCATGGATTTTGGTCCTCACTAGCCTAAAAGTAGCAGCCCGCAGCTGCCCCACAATTGGCGCATCCAAAGATGCGCCAATTGTGGCACTTTACCTGGCTCTTCCCACTTGCCCTGTAGTGGTGGCAAGTGGGGTAATATTTGTGGGTTTGATGTCACCTTTGTATTGTCTGGTGACATCAAGCCCACGGATTAGTAATGGAGAGGCTTCTATAAGACACCTATCCATTACTAGTCCTATAGTTATATGGTCAATAAAGACACAGCCAGAATAAAGTTTTTTAATAATATTAATTAACCATTAGTAATGAGCAAGTATACTCGTTGCTCGGGTTTTCCCAAGCACGCTTGGGTGGTCTCCAAGTATTTGAAACTGCTTGGAGATTTAGTTTTTGTTGACTCAGCTGCATGATTTACGGCTGCTAGCCAGCCTGAGTACATGTGGAGGTTGCCTGCTTGCTAGGTAATCCCAACATGTAATCAAGCTGTCTATTAGCTGTAAATCATGCAGCTGAGGCAATGAAAACTAAACCTCCGAGCACTCACAAATACTCGGAGATCACCGGAGCATGCTCGGGAAAACCCGAGCAACAAGTATACTCGCTCATAACTATTAACCATACTTACCGCATCGCTTAATCCCCAACGTCCTCGATCTCCTGCAAAAAAAATAAAATAAACCAACACAAATACTCCCTTTCCGACGTAGTCCAATTACCGAGTGTCCCACTACGAGTCCAGCTCTGCAACATCTGGATGCCTTTGGCTGAACAGTGGCAATATGCCCCAATCAAGCCTGATATCCAGACACAGCAGAGCTTGTAGATGACCACAGGAGATTACATAGTTATTAAGGTTGAAGGAAGACTTTAAGTCCATCTAATTCAACCCAAAGCCTAACCTAACATGCCCTAACATGTTGATCCAGAGGAAGGCAAAAAAAACCCATGTAGCAAAGAGTAACTACACATTGGGGAAAAAAATTCCTTCCCGACTCCACATACGGCAATCAGACTAGTTCCCTGGATCAACGCCTTATCAAGGAATCTAGTGTATATATCCTGTAACATTATACTTTTCCAGAAAGGTATCCAGCCCCTTCTTAAATTTAATTAATGAATCACTCATTACAACATCATACGGCAGAGAGTTCCATAGTCTCACTGCTCTTACAGTAAAGAATCCGCGTCTGTTATTATGCTTAAACCTTCTTTCCTCCAGACGTAGAGGATGCCCCCTTGTCCCTGTCTCAGGTCTATGATTAAAAAGATCATCAGAAAGGTCTTTGTACTGTCCCCTCATGTATTTATACATTAAAATAAGATCACCCTTTAGTCTTCGTTTTTCAGAACTAAATAGCCCCAAGTGTAATAACCTATCTTGGTATTGCAGACCCCCCAGTCCTCTAATAACCTTGGTCACTCTTCTCTGCACCCGCTCCAGTTCAGCTATGTCTTTCTTATACACCAGAGACCAGAACTGTACACAGTATTCTAAGTGTGGTCGAACTAGTGACTTGTATAGAGGTAAAATTATGTTCTCCTCATGAGCATCTATGCCTCTTTTAATACATCCCATTATTTTATTTGCCTTTGTGGCAGCTGCCTGACACTGGCCACTGAATATGAGTTTGTCATCCACCCATACACCCAGGTCTTTTTCATTGACGGTTTTGCCCAGAGTTTTAGAATTAAGCACATAGTTATACATCTTATTACTTCTACCCAAGTGCATGACCTTACATTTATCCCCATTAAAGCTCATTTGCCATTTATCAGCCCAAGCTTCTAGTTTACAAAAGTCATCCTGTAATATAAAATTGTCCTCCCCTGTATTGATTACCCTGCAGAGTTTAGTGTCATCTGCAAATTTTGAAATTCTACTCTGAATGCCCCCTACAAGGTCATTAATAAATATGTTAAAAAGAAGAGGGCCCAATACTGACCCCTGTGGTACCCCACTGCTAACCGCGACCCAGTCCGAGTGTGCTCCATTAATAACCACCCTTTGTTTCCTATCCCTGAGCCAGCTCTCAACCCACTTACACATATTTTCCCCTATCCCCATTGCTCTCATTTTATGTAACAACCTTTTTGTGTGGCACCGTATCAAAAGCTTTGGAAAAGTCCATATACACTATGTCCACTGGGTTCCCTTGGTCCAGTCCGGAACTTACCTCTTCATAGAAGCTGATCAAATTAGTCTGACATGAACGGTCCCTAGTAAACCCGTGCTGATACTGGGTCATAAGGTTATTCCTCTTCAGATACTCCAGTATAGTATCCCTTAGAATGCCCTCCAGGATTTTACCCACAGTAGAGGTTAAGCTTACTGGCCTATAATTACCGAGTTCAGTTTTTGCCCCTTTTTTGAATATTGGCACCACATTTGCTATACGCCAGTCCTGTGGTACAGACCCTGTTATTATGGAGTCTTTAAAGATTAAAAATAATGGTCTATCAATGACTGTACTTAGTTCCTGCAGTACTCGGGGGTGTATCCCATCCAGGCCCGGAGATTTGTCAATTTTAGTTATTTTTAGACGCCGCTGTACTTCCTGCTGGGTTAAGCAGGTAACTGTTGTGATCCTAATGGCAGAGGATCTCAGGGTCTTCAGCGAAGTCTGCAAACATAAAAACTAGCTCTTAGGGAGGTGGTAACTGAGCTGACCACATACCTGACCCTAGCCCACAACTAATAGCAGCCGGGGAACCTACCTACGTTGGTTCTAGACGTCTCGCGCCAGCCGGAGATCTAGCTAACCCTTTCAGAGAAAATACAGACCTCACTTGCCTCAAGAGAAAGGTACCCCAAAGTAGATACAGGCCCCCAACAAATAATAACGGTGAGGTAAGAGGAAAGGACAAATGTAAGTATGAACTAGATTCAGCAAAGAGAGGCCCACTAAATAATAGCAGAAATATAGAAAGCGGACTTATGTGGTCAGCGAAAAACCCTACAAAAATATCCACGCTGAATATCCAAGAACCCCCGTACCGACTAACGGTATGGGGGGAGAATATCAGCCCCCTTAGAGCTTCCAGCAAAATCAGGAATCACATTATGAACAAGCTGGACAAAAAACAGAATAATACAAATAAACAAAAACAAGAAAGCAGGACTTAGCTTATTGTTGCAAAAATCAGGACCAGTAGACAAGAGCAACCAGACAAGGACTGATTACATAGATGCCAGGCAATGGACTAAGACTCCAGGAAGTTTAAATAGGAACACCCAGAGTCTTAACGAACCAGGTGACGACCAACCTGGGGAAAGAGTATCCAAGAGCCATACCGCGAGTGACCACAAGAGGGAGCCAAAAAGTATAGTTCATAACAGTACCCCCCCTTTAAGGAGGGGTCACCGAACCCTCACTACGACCACCAGGGCGATCAGGATGGGCAGCGTGAAAGGCACGAACCAAATCGGCCGCATGAACATCAGAGGCAACCACCCAGGAATTATCCTCCTGACCATAGCCCTTCCATTTGACCAGATACTGAAGCCTCCGTCTAGAGAGACGAGAATCCAAGATCTTCTCCACCACATACTCCAACTCGCCCTCAACCAAGACTGGAGCAGGAGGGTCAACAGCAGGAACCACAGGCACAATGTACCGCCGCAACAAAGACCTATGGAACACATTGTGAATGGCAAACGACACAGGAAGATCCAAACGAAAAGACACCGGATTAAGGACCTCCAAAATTCTATAAGGACCAATAAAGCGAGGCTTAAACTTAGGAGAGGAGACCTTCAGAGGGACAAACCGAGAAGACAACCAAACCAAATCCCCAACACGAAGTCGGGGACCCACACCGCGGCGGCGGTTGGCAAAACGCTGAGCCTTCTCCTGTGACAACTTCAAGTTGTCCACCACATGATTCCAAGTCCGCTGCAACCTATCAACCACGGAATCCACCCCAGGACAGTCAGAAGGCTCAACATGACCCGAGGAGAAACGAGGATGAAAACCAGAGTTGCAGAAAAATGGCGAAACCAAAGTAGCGGAACTAGCCCGATTATTGAGGGCAAACTCAGCCAATGGCAAGAAGGTCACCCAATCATCCTGATCCGCAGAAACAAAACATCTCAAATAAGCCTCCAGCGTCTGATTAGTTCGCTCCGTTTGGCCATTAGTCTGAGGATGAAAGGCAGACGAGAACGACAGATCAATGCCCATCTTAGCACAAAAAGATCGCCAGAATCTGGACACAAACTGGGATCCTCTGTCAGACACGATGTTCTCAGGAATGCCGTGCAAACGAACCACATTCTGAAAAAAAAAAGGAACCAGATCGGAAGAGGAAGGCAACTTAGGCAAGGGCACCAAATGGACCATCTTGGAAAAACGATCACACACCACCCAGATGACAGACATTCCCTGAGACACCGGAAGATCTGAAATGAAATCCATGGAAATGTGTGTCCAAGGCCTCTTCGGGACGGGCTAGGGCAAAAGCAACCCGCTGGCACGAGAACAGCAAGGCTTAGCCCGAGCACAAGTCCCACAGGACTGCACAAAAGAACGCACATCCCGTGACAAGGAAGGCCACCAAAAGGACCTAGCCACCAAGTCTCTGGTACCAAAAATCCCAGGATGCCCTGCCAACACCGAGGAATGAACCTCGGAAATAACTCTGCTGGTCCATTTATCAGGAACAAACAGTCTATCAGGTGGACAAGAGTCAGGTCTACCAGCCTGAAATCTCTGCAACACACGTCGCAAATCAGGAGAAATGGCCGACAAAATCACTCCCTCTTTAAGAATACCAGCCGGCTCTGAGACTCCAGGAGAGTCAGGCACAAAGCTCCTAGAGAGAGCATCAGCCTTCACATTTTTCGAACCAGGCAGGTATGAGACCACAAAGTCAAAACGGGAGAAAAACAATGACCAACGAGCCTGTCTAGGATTCAGGCGTTTAGCAGACTCGAGATACATCAGATTTTTGTGATCAGTCAAGACCACCACACGATGCTTAGCTCCCTCGAGCCAATGACGCCACTCCTCAAATGCCCACTTCATGGCCAACAGCTCCCGATTACCAACATCATAGTTCCGCTCAGCCGGCGAAAACTTCCTGGAAAAGAAAGCACATGGTTTCATCATAGAGCAACCAGAGCCTCTCTGCGACAAAACAGCTCCTGCACCGATCTCAGAAGCATCCACTTCAACCTGAAAGGGAAGTGAGACATCAGGCTGGCACAAAACAGGCGCCGAAGTAAACCGGCGCTTCAGCTCCCGGAAGGCCTCAATGGCCGCAGGAGCCCAATTAGCGACATCAGAACCTTTCTTGGTCATATCCGTCAGAGGTTTAACAACGCTAGAAAAGTTAGCAATAAAACGACGGTAGAAATTAGCAAAACCCAAAAACTTCTGAAGACTCTTAACAGACGTGGGTTGAGTCCAATCATGAATAGCTCGGACCTTGACTGGGTCCATCTCCACAGCAGAAGGGGAAAAAATAAAACCCAAAAAAGAAACCTTCTGCACTCCAAAGAGACACTTTGAGCCCTTCACAAACAAAGCATTATCACGCAAAACCTGAAACACCATCCTGACCTGCTTTACATGAGAATCCCAATCATCAGAAAAAACTAAAATGTCATCCAGATAAACAATCATAAATTTATCCAGATACTTCCGGAAGATGTCATGCATAAAGGATTGAAACACTGAAGGAGCATTAGAGAGCCCAAAAGGCATCACCAAGTACTCAAAATGACCTTCGGGCGTATTAAATGCAGTTTTCCATTCATCTCCCTGCCTAATGCGCACAAGGTTGTACGCACCACGAAGATCTATCTTGGTGAACCAACAGGCACCGTTAATCCGAGCAAACAAGTCCGACAATAGTGGCAAAGGGAATTGAAATTTAACCGTGATTTTATTCAGAAGCCGATAGTCTATACAAGGTCTCAAAGATCCGTCTTTCTTGGCCACAAAAAAGAATCCCGCACCAAGAGGGGAAGAGGATGGATGAATATGTCCTTTCTCCAAAGACTCCTTTATATAAGAACGCATCGCGGCATGTTCAGGTACCGACAGATTAAATAATTGTCCCTTAGGAAACTTACTACCAGGAATCAAATCTATAGCGCAGTCACAGTCCCTATGAGGAGGAAGAGCACTGGACCTGGACTCACTGAACACATCCTGATAGTCAAGCAAATACTCAGGAACTTCTGAAGGAGTGGAGGAAGCAATAGACACCGACGGGGAATCGCAATGAATTCCCTGACAACCCCAACTTGACACAGACATAGCCCTCCAATCCAGAACAGGATTATGAGCCTGTAACCATGGCAGACCCAAAACGACCAAATCATGCATCTTATGCAGAACAAGAAAACGAATCACCTCCCGATGTTCAGGAGTCATGCACATGGTCACTTGTGTCCAATACTGCGGTTTATTCTCCGCCAATGGCGTAGCATCAATTCCTCTAAGAGGAATAGGATTTTCTAAAGGCTCCAGGACAAAACCACAGCGCCTGGCAAACGACAAGTCCATAAGACTCAGGGCAGCGCCTGAATCCACAAACGCCATAACAGGGTAGGAAGACAATGAGCAAATTAAAGTCACAGACAAAATAAATTTAGGCTGCAAGTTACCAACGGCGACAGGACTAACAAACTTTGTTAGGCGTTTAGAGCATGCTGATATAACATGTGTAGAGTCACCACAGTAAAAACACAACCCATTCTGACGTCTATGATTTTGTCGTTCAGTTCTAGTCTGAATTCTATCACATTGCATTAAATCAGGCGTCTGTTCAGACAACACCGCCAAAGGATTAGCGGATTTGCGCTCCCGCAAACGCCGATCAATCTGAATGGCCAGCGTCATAGAATCATTCAGACTTGTAGGAATGGGAAAGCCCACCATCACATTCTTAATGGTTTCAGAAAGGCCATTTCTGAAATTTGCGGCCAGAGCACACTCATTCCACTGAGTAAGCACGGACCATTTCCGAAATTTTTGGCAATACACTTCGGCTTCATCCTGGCCCTGAGAAATAGCCAGCAAAGCCTTCTCTGCCTGAATTTCAAGATTGGGCTCCTCATAAAGCAATCCGAGCGCCAGAAAAAACGCATCAATATTCGCCAATGCCGGATCTCCTGGCGCCAATGAGAAAGTCCAATCCTGAGGGTCGCCCCGCAAGAAGGAGATAACAATTTTAACTTGCTGAGCTGAGTCTCCAGACGAACGAGGTCTCAAAGATAGAAACAATTTACAATTATTCCTAAAATTGCTAAATTTAAATCGATCTCCAGAGAACAGCTCAGGAATAGGAATCTTAGGCTCTGACATAGGACTGCTAATAACAAAATCCTGAATGCCCTGCACACGAGCAGCAAGCTGATCCACACTAGTAATCAGAGTTTGCACATTCATGTCTGCAGCAGAGTTTCAAGCCATTCAGAGATAAAGGGGAAGGAAGAAAAAAAACAAAAAAAAACAACTCAGAACTTCTTTTTCTTTTAATCCCACTTCTGCAATGCATTAACTATTCAGTGGCCTGGCATACTGTTGTGATCCTAATGGCAGAGGATCTCAGGGTCTTCAGCGATGTCTGCAAACATAAAAACTAGCTCTTAGGGAGGTGGTAAGTGAGCTGACCACATACCTGATCCTAGCCCACAACTAATAGCAGCCGGGGAACGTACCTACGTTGGTTCTAGATGTCTCGCGCCAGCCGGAGATCTAGCTAACCCTTTCAGAGAAAATACAGACCTCACTTGCCTCAAGAGAAAGGTACCCCAAAGTAGATACAGGCCCCCAACAAATAATAACGGTGAGGTAAGAGGAAAGGACAAACGTAAGTATGAACTAGATTCAGCAAAGAGAGGCCCACTAAATAATAGCAGAAATATAGAAAGCGGACTTATGTGGTCAGCGAAAAACCCTACAAAAATATCCACACTGAATATCCAAGAACCCCCGTACCGACTATCGGTATGGGGGGAGAATATCAGCCCCCTTAGAGCTTCCAGCAAAATCAGGAATCACATTATGAACAAGCTGGACAAAAAACAGAATAATACAAATAAACAAAAACAAGAAAGCAGGACTTAGCTTATTGTTGCAAAAATCAGGACCAGTAGACAAGAGCAACCAGACAAGGACTGATTACATAGATGCCAGGCAATGGACTAAGACTCCAGGAAGTTTAAATAGGAACACCCAGAGTCTTAACGAACCAGGTGACGACCAACCTGGGGAAAGAGTATCCAAGAGCCATACCGCGAGTGACCACAAGAGGGAGCCAAAAAGTATAGTTCATAACAGGTAACATTTAATGGGGAATTTTTATCACTAGTCATTTTGTCTGCCATGGGATTTTCTTTTGTAAATACTGATGAAAAAAGTCATTTAGCATATTGGCTTTTTCCTCATCCTCATCCACCATTTCACCCAGACTATTTTTAAGGGGGCCAACACTGTCATTTTTTAGTTTCTTACTATTTATATAGTTAAAGAATATTTTGGGATTATTTTTACTCTCTCTGGCAATGAGTCTCTCTGTCTCAATCTTTGCTGCCTTGATTTGCTTTTTACAGAATTTATTTAATTTTCTGTATTTATTTAATGCCTCCTCACTACCTACTTCCTTTAATTCTCTAAATGCTTTCTTTTTGTCCCTTATTGCGCCCCTTACAGCTCTATTTAGCCATATTGGTTTCCTCCTATTTCTAGTATGTTTATTCCCATACGGTATATACTGTGCACAGGTCCTATCCAGGATGCTAATAAACGTCTTCCATTTTCTTTGTGTATTTTTTGTGTCTCAGGATATCGTCCTAGTTAATTGCACCAAGATCCTCTCTCATCCGTTGGAAATTTGCCCTCCTGAAGTTTAGTGTCCTTGTCACCCCCCTACTACCCATCTTATTAAAGGTTACATGAAAACGTATTATTTTGTGATCACTATTCCCCAAGTGACCCCCAACCCTTATATTTGATATGCGGTCTGGCCTGTTGGTTAATATTAGGTCTAGCAGTGCCCCCCTCCTTGTTGGGTCCTGAACCAGTTGTGAAAGGTAATTGTCTCTCATAGTTGTCAAAAACCGATTACCTTTGCTGGAACTGCAGGTTTCTGCTCCCCAATCTATTTCAGGGTAGTTGAAGTCCCCCATAATAATGACTTCTCCTTGAGTCGCAGCTTCATCTATTTGCTTTACGAGGATATTCTCCATTGCTTCCATTAGTTTTGGAGATTTATAACAAACCCCTATCAGTAATTTATTATTTTTTCCCCCTCCCCTTATCTCCACCCACAGGGACTCTACATTTTCATTACATTCACCTATATTATCACGCAGGATGGGTTTTAAGGAAGATTTTACATATAGACACACCCCTCCCCCTCGCTTATCTGTACGGTCATTTCTGAACAGGCTATAGCCCTGCAAGTTAACAGCCCAGTCATGGCTCTCATCCAGCCACGTCTCAGATATCCCCACCATGTCATAATTATGCTCCAACAACATTAGTTCTAATTCATCCATTTTGTTGGCGAGGCTTCTGGCATTAGTATACATGCACTTGATGTTCCTCTCTGTACCTCTATTCTTTCTTAAATTACTAACTGTTCTAACCCCACCCCCCATGCCACCGCCACCCCAAATTCCTTATTTGTGCCCAGGTCTCTATCTGCACTATCTTCCCCTCGTATAAAATGAATACCCTCCCCCCCAATCCCTAGTTTAAACAGTCCTCCAACCTTCTAACCATTTTCTCCCCCAGCACAGCTGCACCTTCCCCATTGAGGTGCAGCCCGTCCCTAGCGTAGAGCCTGTAGCCAACTGAGAAGTTGGCCCAGTTCTGCAGGAACCCAAACCCCTCCTTCCTACACCAATTCTTGAGCCACTTATTAACCTCCCTAATCTCCCGTTGCCTCTCTGGCGTGGCACGTGGTACAGGCAGTATTTCGGAAAATACCACGTTGGAGGTCCTTGCTTTCAGCTTGCAGACTAATTCCCTGAAATCATCTTTAAGGACCTTCCACCTACCTCTTACTTTGTCATTTGTGCCAATGTGCACCATGACCGCTGGGTCCTCACCAGCCCCTCCCAGTAATCTGTCCACCCGATCAGCAATGTGTCGGACTCGAGCGCCAGGTAGGCAGCACACCGTCCGACGATCCCTGTCTTTGTGACAGATTGCCCTATCTGTTCCCCTAATAATTGAGTCCCCCACTACCAGCACCTGTCTGGCCTGCCCTGCTCTCCTATTTCCCTCCTTACTGGAGCAGTCACTCCTCCGGCTTTCAGAGGACATGCCTGGCTGCAGCAGTGCTACCCCTGTACTGGCACCCCCCTCATCTGCCAACTTAGCAAACTTATTGGGGTGTGCCAGATCAGGACTAGCCTCCCTGGCACTCTTCCCTCTACCCCGCCTTCTATCTGTCATCCAGCTAACTGCCACACTGTCCTGCAGCTCCATCCTACCATCCCCCTCCTCATCTATCCCATTGAGCGTCTGCTCTGTGAGCAGAAGACTCGAAGACAGAAGATAACTCGGTCTCCGGCAGTCACCTGCACTGCAGTTCTCAAGATCAGCTGACCATGAGAACTTTGCTGGTGACTGGAAATAACCCTGGCGGTCACGTGCATGGCAGTTCTCGCGGTCAAGTGTCTCGCGAGAACTGCAGTGTACGCGAACTTCCGGCTGAAGCAAGGTAGGACATAATTTAAATTAGTACACATGCATAGTAAGCTGCGTTTCCGCACTTACTACGCATGTGACTATAAAGATGATGCGGTTTTACCTCATCTAGTGATAGTCTATGGGAAATTTATGCTGCGGACACTGAGCGTCTCCGCAACATAAATAGACATGCTGCAGTTTAGAAAGACGAAAGGCGCGCCGCATGTCTGTTTGCACAGGGAGCCGTGGACATCTTTTAATGCATAGTGGAGATGGGATTTCTTGAAATCCTCTCCACTATGCTGTAACTTCTTTTTTCTTTTCTTTTTTAATATTTATTTTATTTTCAAAAAGTAACACATAACAACAAAAACATAAATTAATTCCATTACAAATTATAATTACAAAAAAAAAAAAAAAAAAATTTAACAGCTATGTTAAGACAAATAATATTTGCTCACAGTCCAGGTTTGCCAAATCTTTGCTACCTTTTTTCTCCTAGTGAGAGACTGAGACAACATTTATTCATATTTACAGTTCACATTCAGCTTTTCGGTCAGCTCTTTTAGGGTTGGAGGAAAGGTCTCCTTCCATTTTCTAGCCAACAGTATCCGAGCCTCTATCAATATATGTGATATCAACCCTCTAATTTGTTTAGGAAATATTTCCAAACCGATGTGTAAAATCGCCATTGAGGGTGTAATTTGTGCCATTACCCCCGTAATCTCCATAATCAGCTTCAACACATCGCCCCAGAAGGATAAAAGCTTCGGGCACAAGTACCAGATATGTCTCTGGTTGCCTACTAGTCCACATCCTCGCCAACATAAATGGGAGGATTGCGGATTAAATTTTGCAATTCTCTCTGGGCATAGATACCATCTCATTTGAGTTTTCTTTAATTGTTCCACGTGATTTATACAGGATGACACTTTCTTAACCTCCTTTATGCTATTTCCCCATAGTTTTAATTCTAATACCTCCCCTAACTCTAGTTCCCATTTTTTCATATAGGGCAGTTTAATCTCTTCCACTGGATTAATTAAAGCTCTATAAAACACTGATATTCCTTTTATAATTGGACCTGATGTTACTATAAGTTTTCCCATCTTTCCCTCTCCCGTAGTACCAGAGTGTCTCGCTATTACAATTTTATTTAGAAAATTCCTAATTTGTAAATACTGGTAAAAATATTTTCGTATTCCAGTATATTTATTGGCCAATTGATCAAAAGGGATAACTCCAGTGATTTCCATTATGTCTGCTAAAGTTTGTATACTGTACCTGCCCCTCGCCATTGTTGGAGGTTTAAATAAGGAATATGGGGCTCAATGGCATATATTGATAATGTTTCACATGGTATCCCTAGCAGTGAGGGCAATAACAGTCTCCATATCCGGATTGCCGCCTGCATTGTTGGCAATAAGGGGGAGGTGGGTCCAGTTTGAATTAACTCTGTCTCTAGCGCCAGACGCGTGGAACCCTGTCTAGAATAAAATTTTTCTATCTGCATCCATCTGTGGTTTCCAGTCATCTGCCACCATTCTTTTAAACCCACTAATATTGAGGCTCTATGATATGCCATTAGATCCGGGACTCCCATCCCCCCTGCTTCCATAGGTAGATATAGTAACGCCCTTGCTACGCGTGGTTTCTTATATGCCCATATGTATTTACTAACTAATAGTTGTAGATCATAAATATATTTTTTTGGTATATTTAGGGGGAGGGTTCTGAAATAATACAAGATCTTTGGTAAGGCTATCATTTTGAAAGCATTAATACGGGCTATCCAAGAAGTGGTGATTTTATGCATATCTTCTAGTAAAATTTTAATTTGTATATGTAGATTTGTAAAGTTTACTTTTATTATCTGATCTGTAGTTGTCAACATTATCCCTAAGTACGGAATTACTTCTTTTAACCACTGAAATGAAAATAATTTCTTCATATCTTGTATGGACTCTATTGATATTGCCACCGGAAGAATTGATGATTTATTTAGGTTTAATTTATAGAACGATATCTCACTGAATTCCTTCAGCTCCTCTAAGACTGTCGATAGGGACTGTTTGATGTTCACACAAGAAATAATAATATCATCCGCATAAAGACTTATTTTATGAGCTTCCTTTCCTACCATTACCCCTGAAATTAAAGGCGAAATCCTAATCCTTTCCGCCAGTGGTTCCATACATAGGACAAAAATTATTGGGGACAGGGGGCAGCCCTGTCGCGTCCCGTTTGTTATTATTATTATTATTATTATTATTATTATTATTATTATTTATTGTTATAGCGCCATTTATTCCATGGCGCTTTACAAGTGAGGAGGGGTATACATAATAAAAACAAGTACAATAATCTTGAACAATACAAGTCATAACTGGTACAGTAAGAGAGAGGACCCTGCCCGCGAAGGCTCACAATCTACAAGGGATGGGTGAGGATACAGTAGGTGAGGGTAGAGCTGGTCATGCAGCGGTTTGGTCGATCGGTGGTTACTGCAGGTTGTAGGCTTGTCGGAAGAGGTGGGTCTTCAGATTCTTTTTGAAGGTTTCGATGGTGGGCGAGAGTCTGATGTGTTGTGGTAGAGGGTTCCAGAGTAGGGGTGATACGCGAGAGAAATCTTGTATACGATTGTGGGAAGAGGAGATAAGAGGGGAGTAGAGAAGGAGATCTTGTGAGGATCGGAGGTTGCATGTAGGAAAGTACCGGGAGATGAGGTCACAGATGTAAGGAGGAGACAGGTTGTGGATGGCTTTGTACGTCATGGTTAGGGTTTTGTACTGGAGTCTCTGGGCAATGGGGAGCCAGTGAAGGGATTGACAGAGGGGAGAGGCCGGAGAATAGCGGGGGGACAGGTGGATTAGTCGGGCAGCAGAGTTTAGAATAGATTGGAGGGGTGCGAGAGTGTTTGAGGGGAGGCCACAGAGCAGGAGGTTGCAGTAGTCAAGGCGAGAGATGATGAGGGCATGGACTAGGGTTTTTGCAGATTCTTGGTTGAGGAATGAACGGATTCGTGCAATATTTTTGAGTTGAAGTCGGCAGGAAGTGGAAAGGGCTTGGATATGTGGTTTGAAGGAGAGATCAGCGTCAAGGATAACCCCGAGGCAGCAAGCTTGTGGGACTGGGGAGAGTGGGCAGCCATTTACTGTAATGGATAGGTTCGTTGGGGGGGTCACGTGAGATGGGGGAAAGATGATGAATTCTGTTTTGTCCATGTTAAGTTTCAGAAATTTAGCGGAGAAGAAGGATGAAATAGTGGACAGACATTGAGGGATTCTGGTTAGTAGGGAGGTGATATCTGGTCCAGAGATGTAGATCTGTGTGTCATCAGCATAGAGGTGATACTGAAAGCCATGAGATTCTATGAGCTGTCCCAGGCCAAAGGTGTAAATGGAGAAGAGCAGGGGCCCAAGGACTGAACCTTGTGGGACTCCGACAGAGCGGGGGCGAGGTGAGGAAGTGGTGTGTGAGTGGGAGACGCTGAATGTCCGGTCTGTTAGGTATGATGAGATCCAGGATAGGGCCAAGTCTGTGATGCCAAGGGATGAGAGGGTCTGTAATAATAGGGAATGGTCCACTGTGTCAAAGGCAGCCGACAGGTCGAGGAGGAGGAGAACAGAGTAGTGTCGCTTGGTCTTGGCGGTTAAGAGGTCATTGGTGACCTTAGTTAGCGCAGTTTCAGTGGAATGGTGTGACCGGAAGCCAGATTGTAAGCGGTCAAAGAGGGAGCAAGAAGAGAGATGGGAGGACAGTTCAAGGTAGACGTGTTGTTCCAGTAGTTTTGAGGCATAGGGGAGAAGTGATATAGGGCGATAGCTAGATACAGAGGATGGGTCAAGAGAGGGCTTTTTGAGGATAGGTGTGATGGAGGCATGTTTAAAGCTTGAGGGGAAAACACCAGTTGTTAGTGATAGGTTGAAGAGATGGGTTAGGGTTGGGATGAAGATTGTGGTGAGGTTTGGGATGAGGTGGGATGGGAGCGGGTCAAGTGCACAGGTTGTGAGATGCGATCTTGAGAGTAGAGTGGCGAGTTGATCTTCTGTAATGGTGGAGTAGTTGGTTTTGGAGGTGGAGGGTAGGGAAGTTGGGAGGAAGGGCTCTGGGGCTTGTTGACCAAAACTGTCTCTGATGTTATCAATCTTCTGCTTGAAGAATGAGGCAAAGTCTTCAGCAGAGATAAGTGAGGAGGGAGGAGGTGCTGGGGGACGGAGGAGAGAATTGAAGGTGTTATGTAAAAAGGTTCCGATAGAGCGCCCGCCGTCCACACTCTCGCCGAAGGGGCCGCATATATAGCTAAAATAGCTGCGAGAATTGATCCTCCCAACCCAATTTTTTCCAGAACTGCCCGGACATAACCCCTGTCAAAGGCTTTCTCTGCGTCCAATGACAGGAATGCACTGGGGAGGCCAGACAGCTCCGCAATCCGAACTAGATCTATCATTCGGCGTATTCCATCTTTCGCCTCTCTACCCCTCACAAACCCTACCTGGTCTGGTGAGACCAGATCTGAAATGATCTGATTTAAACGCGAGGCTAACATTTTAGTAAAAATTTTTATATCGGTGTTCAAGAGAGCTATAGGTCTAAAATTTTCTGGGGTTGTGGGTGTTTTGCCGGGTTTCGGTAAAGTAATAATGGTAGCCTCCAAATTAACTTTCTCGATTGACCCCTCATCCCTCCACCTCGAAAATATTCTCAACATAAAAGGAACCAACTCCTCCTGAAAAATTTGGTAATAATAGTTAGGAAATCCATCCGGCCCAGGAGCGCTAGCCCTTTTAGATTGTTTTATGATCGAAATAATTTCTTCTTTTGTGAAGTGAGCGTTCAAATAGCTCAATTGCTCATCTGAAATCTTAGGGAGATTCACGGATCCGAGATAATTTTTTATTCCCTGCATCGAGGGTTGTGGGATCCCTGGGTCACTCCCCAGATTATACAACTCTATATAATATTTAACAAACTCTTCAGCTATTCCCATAGGATTTCTCATATAAGACCCATCTGACTTCAAAATATATTCAGTCCTATTTTTTATCTCTCTTTTTTTTATTCTTCGAGCAAGGAGGGCCCCCCCTTTATACCCTGCAGAATACCACTTCATTTTTAATTTACGCATGTTATGTGCATACGCAGACAGCATTGAATCTCGTAATTTAAATCTGATTAAATCTGATTTCAGCAGTGATTGAAGGAGTGACCGCCTTCCTGTTAATAGATTCTAAGATTTGCAATCTGCCCAGAAGCTCTCTTTTCTCCTTCTCCTTTCCTTGTTTCAGAATAGAAGCTTGTTGTAATAACACCCCCTTTATAACCGCTTTATGTGCCATCCACAATGTTTCATCATTAATCTCCCCATTGTCATTTTGGTCAAAATATTCCCTTACTGCAGAACCTACTATCGCAGATACCCTTTCATTCAGGAGCATTTCCTCATTCATGCGCCACCTGAATATGGGCGCTTGTTGGTAAGACAATGAGATCTTAAGATATATAGGAGCATGATCCGACCATGTTATCAGACCAATCCTTGCTTCCATACTCCTTAATAAAATGTTATCATCCACCAGGAAATAATCTATTCTACTGTATGTGTGGTGTCGGTGGGAGAAAAAAGTATAATCTCTTTCTGATGCTTGAACATATCTCCAATAATCATGATAGTGAAATTCGAGTGCTAATGGTCTCAACTCCCCTCGACTCCGCTCACCCCCTCGAGAGCTGTCCATCTCTCTACTCATAGGAAGATTAAAATCCCCACAAACTATTTTACCTCCTTTTCCCACTGCCTGTATTTTTTTAAATACCTTTCTAATAAATTTTCCTTGGCCCCTATTCGGAGCATATATTGTCGCTAATGTATAAATTATCCCATTTAAAGTACAGGACAAAATCAAAAATCTCCCTTCTGAGTCTACATATGTCTGTAACACTTCACATGCCACTGTATGTTTAATTATAATACAGACCCCACATTTTTTGGCCGTATTATTAGAAAAAAAAATATGTGGAAACTGATCATGGTGAAATCTCCTATTATCTATTTCAAGCAGATGTGTCTCCTGTAAACAAATTATTTCTGCTTGTGATTTTAACACCTCTGACCAAACCATGCTCCTTTTACTAGGGGAATTCATGCCTTTAACATTTAATGACATTATTTTTATACTCATTACAACATATATATATCTTCTGCTATAAAGTCCTCCTCCTCCTTACCCTAATCCTATTAAATACACTAATATCTGTAATATCCAACGCTATAAAACAAGCAGATATCTCCGTCTCTTTCAGACCCAAACTGCAAAAGAAAAGAAAAAAAAAAAAATTAAACAAAAAAAAGAACCGATGCTGTAACTTCTGTACGCAGCATCAAACCCGCAGCATTTACTGACCGTGGAAACATACCCTAAGTCACAGATAACTACTTTAATGATTGATTTGCTAAAGAATCAAGAGGTAAGACCTATCTAAGGCCGGCGTCACACTGGCGTTTTAAACGGCCGAGTGCAATGCGATAAAAATTCGCATTGCACTCGGACCAATGTTCAGCTATGGGGCAGCTCCCACCAGCCGACTTTTTGTCAGCCGTTTTCTTCGGTCCGAGACAATCACAGCATGCTGCGATTGTCTCGGACCGAGGAAAACTCTCGGCTCACTCACACCCATATGAGCCTATGGGTGCGAGTGAGACAGCGCACACCACTCGGATATCATCCGAGTGCTGTGCGTAATAAGCGGACCCCAGCAATGGAGGAGATGGAGAAATTAATTTCTCCACCTCCTCCGCAGCTGTGGTCCGATCCTCCCTGTGCGAGAGAATTGGAGCACAGACGCATGACACTCGGCTCCTGCTCTGCTGCGAGCAGGAGCCGAGAGTCATCAGCATATCGCATCCGATGATCTCGCATCGGATGCAATATGCTAGTGTGACGCCGGCCTAAAGAGCAGTGTGGTTAGCCATGTTGTCTTGCAGCAATAGAGTCCTGATTTCAATTCAATCAAGGATAAAATTCATGCAGTTTTCTTTGTGTTATACACAGGTGCCTAAAACTGCGCATGTTATAGTGAATTTATTGCTTACCAATATCCTGAAATTTGATTATTCGTGACACATTTTTGTACATCTTTTTTCTTCATGCAGTGACCTGCAATTTTCTAGCCTAAAGCCTGAAGAAGCCAACCTGGTCAATGAAGTCTGGGCACTTGGTGGGAATCCACTCAGTGAACGTTATATTACTCGGTGCATCCAGAATTTTCCCAGTGTTTGCACGAGAAGATTGGGTGTTGGGAAGCCTGTTTCTTGGATAACGAGTGACCAATCTGCAGAAATGCGTATGGGGTATACCGAAGAAAAATACAGGAATCAAGGAGTGTTTCGTACAATGATAATACAATTGGCACACAAATTAAATTTCAAGGGATGTCCGCTCTACTGCAGCGTGGCCCCAGACAATAAGAGCAGTCAAGCAGCTATGCTTGCCTCAGGATTTCCAATGGTTGGTAGATGGCGACGGTGGAATTTTAAACCCTCATGACTTTTTCTCTGTTTATTACTCATGTTAAATACTGTGAGAACATGAACACACATGGAGATGTTTAAATGTGTCTTATAATACTTTATCATGCACTATGTTCTATTAAATGGCCCACTTGCATTTAAATCGGACGAATGCAATCAGATTAAAAATTGTATTGCATTCGCACCAATATAATCCTTTGGTTCTGTTCTCAATTGCGTTTTTTTTTTCTGCTACAATCGGATTGTGATCAGACAGGAAAAAAATCACAGCAGTCCATCATTGCATGCTTAACTCGGATCGCATGCATCCATACAAGTCTAAGGCCGGCGTCACACTAGCGAGTTATACGGACGTATGAGAGGTGCTGAAAATACGGATTGCACACGGTACAATGATTCTCTATGGCCCTGCTCCTATCTGCCATATTTTACTGATCCGTATTATACGGTCTTCTACTGCCGTAGAAAATCGCAGCATACTGCGTTTGTCACCGTATTGGGCAAAAAAAATCGCCAATGAAAGTCTATGGGAGCGAGAAAAATACGGATTACACACGGACCAGCAGTGTGACTTGCGAGAAATACGCAGCGGTGTTCTATAGAAAAGCCGGTAATTCAATTGCCGGCTTTTGCTATCTCCTTCACAAACCCGACAGGATATGAGACACGGTTTACATACAGTAAACCATCTCATATCCCTTTTTTTTTGCATATTCCACACTACTAATGTTAGTAGTGTGTATATGCAAAATTTGGGACCTCTAGCTATTAAATTAAAGGGTTAAATCGCAGAAAAAATTGGTTTGGGCTCCCACGCAATTTTCTCCACCAGAGTGGTAAAGCCAGTGACTGAGGGCAGATATTAATAGCCTAGAGAGGGTCCATGGTTATTGGCCCCCCTGGCTTAAAACATCTGCCCCCAGCCACCCCAGAAAAGGCACATCTGGAAGATGAGCCTATTCTGGCACTTGGCCACTCTCTTCCCACTCCCGTGTAGCGGTGGGATATGGGGTAATGAAGGGTTAATGTCACCTTCCTATTGTAAGGTGACATTAAGCCAGATTAATAATGGAGAGGCGTCAATTATGACACTTATCCATTATTAATCCAATAGTACGAAATGGTTAATAAAACACACACACATTATTACAAAGTACTTTAATGAAATAAAGACACAGGGTGTTTTAATATTTTATTATACTCTTAATCCACCTGAAGACCCTCGTTCTGTAAAAAAGGAAAAATAAAAAATCAACAATATCCCATACCTTCCGCCATTCTGGAACGTCCCATGATGTAAATCCATCTCAAGGGGTTAAATAATTTTACACCCAGGAGCTCTGCTAAAGCATCTGTGTTTGTGGTTGTAAAAAGACAGGGAATTAATGAAATGCAGGGGAATGTCCTGTAGTTACCTTGAGTCACGGTGAGGCGCCCTCTGCTGGATGTCCTCATATGAACTCGAGCCTGGGAAAAATTCCAACGCTCGAGTTCATATGAAAACGGACCGTATTTTCATACACTGTGTGACGCTGGCCTATGGGTGCATGTGAAACATCGCACTGAACTCGAATTTAATCCGAGTGCAGTGCGATTCACGCCGACGCTGGCAGCAGAGAAGATGGAGAAATTAATTTCTCTGTCTCCTCTGCAGCTGTGCTCTGATTTTATCATGCTAGAGGATCAGAGCAGACAGCAATGATAGGCGGCTCCCACTCGCAGCAGAGCAGGAGCCGAGTGCATTAGCATTTCACATTAATAATAATCTAATATATAATTGCCTAGAATACTACTTCCTGCAATTTGTGCCAACTTCCGTGGCTTTGTCCGGAGCTAATGTTCGGAGCTAATGTCCGGAGCTAATGTCCGGAGCTAATGTCCGGAGCTAATGTCCGGAGATTAATTGCCTAGAATACTACTTCCTGCAATTTGTGCCAACTTCCGTGGCTTTGTCCGGAGATAATGTCCGGAGATAATGTCCGGAGCTAATGTCCGGAGCTAATGTCCGGAGCTAATGTCCGGACATAAGTGACGTCACCAGTGTCCTACACCCAGGCAGAGCACAGGGGCCCCAGGCAGCATATGGGGCCCCAGGCAGAGCACAGTGGCCCCAGGCAGAGCACAGGGGCCCCAGGCAGCATATGGGGCCCCAGGCAGAGCACAGTGGTCCCAGGTAGAGCACAAGGGCCCCAGGCAGCCTATGGGGCCCCAGGCAGAGCACAGGGGCCCCAGGCAGCATATGGGGCCCCAGGCAGAGCACAGGGGCCCCAGGCAGCATATGGGGCCCCAGGCAGAGCACAGTGGCCCCAGGCAGAGCACAGGGGCCCCAGGCAGCCTATGGGGCCCCAGGCAGAGCACAGTGGTCCCAGGCAGAGCACAGGGGCCCCAGGCAGCCTATGGGGCCCCAGGCAGAGCACAGTGGCCCCAGGCAGAACATGGGGCCCCAGGCAGAGCACAGGGGCCCCAGGCAGCATATGGGGCCCCAGGCAGAGCACAGGGGCCCCAGGCAGCATATGGGGCCCCAGGCAGAGCACAGTGGCCCCAGGCAGAGCATAGGGGCCCCAGGCAGAACATGGGGCCCCAGGCAGAGCACAGGGGCCCCAGGCAGAGCACAGGGGCCCCAGGCAGCATATGGGGTCCCAGGCAGAGCACAGGGGCCCCAGGCAGCATATGGGGCCCCAGGCAGAGCACAGTGGCCCCAGGCAGAGCACAGGGGCCCCAGGCAGCATATGGGGTCCCAGGCAGAGCACAGTGGTCCCAGGCAGAGCACAGGGGCCCCAGGCAGCATATGGAGCCCCAGGCAGAGCACAGGGGCCCCAGGCAGCATATGGGGCCCCAGGCAGAGCACAGTGGCCCCAGGCAGAGCACAGGGGCCCCAGGCAGAATATGGGGCCCCAGGCAGAGCACAGTGGTCCCAGGCAGAGCACAGGGGCCCCAGGCAGCCTATGGGGCCCCAGGCAGAGCACAGTGGCCCCAGGCAGAGCACAGGGGCCCCAGGCAGAGCACAGGGGCCCCAGGCAGAGCACAGGGGCCCCAGGCAGCATATGGGGCCCCAGGCAGAGCACAGGGGCCCCAGGCAGCATATGGGGCCCCAGGCAGAGCACAGTGGCCCCAGGCAGAGCACAGGGGCCCCAGGCAGAACATGGGGCCCCAGGCAGAGCACAGAGGCCCCAGGCAGAGCACAGGGGCCCCAGGCAGCATATGGGGCCCCAGGCAGAGCACAGGGGCCCAGGCAGCATATGGGGCCCCAGGCAGAGCACAGTGGCCCCAGGCAGAGCACAGGGGCCCCAGGCAGCATATGGGGCCCCAGGCAGAGCACAGTGGTCCCAGGTAGAGCACAGGGGCCCCTGGCAGCATATGGGGCCCCAGGCAGAGCACAGGGGCCCCTGGCAGCATATGGGGCCCCAGGCAGAGCACAGGGGCCCCAGGCAGCATATGGGGCCCCAGGCAGAGCACAGGGGCCCCAGGCAGCATATGGGGCCCCAGGCAGAGCACAGTGGCCCCAGGCAGAGCACAGGGGCCCCAGGCAGAACATGGGGCCCCAGGCAGAACATGGGGCCCCAGGCAGAGCACAGGGGCCCCAGGCAGAGCACAGGGGCCCCAGGCAGCATATGGGGCCCCAGGCAGAGCACAGGGGCCCCAGGCAGCATATGGGGCCCCAGGCAGAGCACAGCGATATTTTGGACCACTGTGCGGTGTTTCAGACCCCCTGTGTGATGTCTGGGGCCCTGTTCTTAAGTATATTAAAGATTAAAGTAACGTATATTAAAGTATATTATAGATCAAATTTGACACGTTTATGAGCACCATTGAGTGATATACTCAAGAATGACATAATTTTTCAACATTTTATGGTTTCAAACTGTAAACACTCAGAGTTTTTTTTACTTCAACCAGAAAACCTTAACGGTTCATAAAAAACTTGACTGTTCAGGATATGATAAAAGTCATAGTATTCTGAATCTTTAACTTATAAAGATACCTTTACATGGGGTGACTATTGGTTCCAGAGAGGCTTTCGGCCGATAATCGTACACATGGCTGGTGACAGGACAATACAATATAAACGTTCAAAGGTAAACACTGATAACATTCAAATCTAATATATAATTGCCTAGAATACTACTTCCGGCAATTTGTGCCAACTTCCGTGGCTTTGTCCGGAGATAATGTCCGGAGATAAGTGACGTCACCAGCGTCCTACACCCGCTCAGGGTGGACAAAGATATATGCCTTCGTGGTGCGCGGCACTTTTCTGATTGGTTGCCGCCTGCCGCGAGCGACCAATCAGAAATGTGCCGTACTGTGACACACTCCGCCCGCCATTTTGGTGTGATTTTTGAATTTTTACCTCACAGCAAGTTTCTACTGCGTGGAGGCGGTCCCAGTGACATCGCTCTTCAAGCTCCTGCCGAATTTCGTCAAAAAAATGATAATACCATTTACCAAAACTATATATATTTAGTTGTGAAGTGGTTCAGTGACATTTTCACACCAATTTTGAACTTTTGTTTGGTGTTTTCTCCATATACTGCCTATTATTCACTGACTGTTATACTGAGAGACTGCCGTTTATTAACCTCTTCTTTGCCACACTGGGTATATTGCTCTATTATTTGCCACATAAGGACATTGTCCATTATTGCCCAGCAATTTCTCTGCAATATAAACTGCCTATTTATTAATATCTGTATTCCTGCAAAGAACTATTGCCTATTATTAACTGGCTATTTTCCTACTACCTGACACTGCCTCTTATTAACCTGTTGTTTGCCACCACCACGCTTAAAGCTGTTTAGCTTAGCCAACATGAGCTCTAATAGTAAGGATACTAATGACACAGAGCCCAAAGCTGCTGATGGCGCACGTAAGATTAGGTCTGATATAAAGTATACTAATAATGCAGAGCAAAAAGACGCCGATGCCGCACGTAAGCGTAAACAGCGTGCTAACAAGAGTACAGAGGATAGATGCAAGCGCCTGGACACTGTTAAGTATAGTAATGACACAGAGTCCAAAGCTGCTGATGGCGCACGTAAGATCAGGTCTGATATAAAGTATGGTAATGATGCAGAGCAAAAAGCCGCCGATGCCGCACGTAAGCGTAAACAGCGTGTTAACAAGAGTACAGAGGATAGATGCAAGTGCCTGGATACTGTTAAGTATACTAATGACACAGAGCCCAAAGCTGCTGATGGCGCACGTAAGATCAGGTGTGATATAAAGTATGGTAATGATGCAGAGCGAAAAGCCGCCGATGCCGCACGTAAGCGCAAACAGCGTGTTAACAAGAGTACAGAGGATAGATGCAAGCGCCTGGATACTGTTAAGTATACTAATGACACAGAGTGTAAAGCTGCTGATGGCGCACGTAAGATCAGGTCTGATATAAAGTATGGTAATGATGCAGAGCGAAAAGCCGCCGATGCCACACGTAAGCGCAAACAGCGTGTTAACAAGAGTACAGAGGATAGATGCAAGCGCCTGGATACTGTTAAGTATACTAATGACACAGAGTGTAAAGCTGCTGATGGCGCACGTAAGATCAGGTCTGATATAAAGTATGGTAATGATGCAGAGCGAAAAGCCGCCGATGCCACACGTAAGCGCAAACAGCGTGTTAACAAGAGTACAGAGGATAGATGCAAGCGCCTGGATACTGTTAAGTATACTAATGACACAGAGTCCAAAGCTGCTGATGGCGCACGTAAGATCAGGTCTGATATAAAGTATGGTAATGATGCAGAGCGAAAAGCCGCCGATGCTGCACGTAAGCGCAAACAGCGTGCTAACAAGAGTACAGAGGAGAGATGCAAGCGCCTGGACACTGTTAAGTATACTAATGACACAGAGCCCAAAGCTGCTGATGGCGCACGTAACATCAGGTCTGATAATAAGTATACCAATGACGCAGAGCGAAAAGCCGCCGATGCTGCACGTAAGCATAAACAGCGTGCTAACAAGAGTGCAGAGGATAGATGCAAGCGCCTGGACACTGTTAAGTATACTAATGACACAGAGCCCAAAGCTGCTGATGGCGCACGTAACATCAGGTCTGATAATAAGTATACCAATGACGCACAGCGAAAAGACACCGATGCTGCACGTAAGCGCAAACAGCGTGCTAACAAGAGTACAGAGGATAGATGCAAGCGCCTGGACACTGTTAAGTATACTAATGACACAGAGCCCAAAGCTGCTGATGGCGCACGTAACATCAGGTCTGATAATAAGTATACCAATGACGCAGAGCGAAAAGCCGCCGATGCCGCACGTAAGCGCAAACAGCGTGCTAACGAGACTACACAGGACAGACAGAAGCGCTTGGACACTGTTAATGCTGCTTGCAATAAACGCATTACTATTGAGTCTTTTGAGGACAAAACTAATCGATTAAGTAATAAAGCTGCTGCTGCACGCTCTCCATGTTGCAAACATAATATTTCCACGTCCTCAGTCATAGATTCTGCCCACAATACCACAATACAGCTTCTTTGTCTCCATTCATAGAATGTGTGCAGCCTGAAGCTCCTTTAACCGTTGGTAAATCTGCACATAAGCGCAAACACTGTCCTACTTACACTCCAAATGATAAACGCCGTTGCCTGTACACCGTTAAGTCTGCTTATAAGACATGCTTCACACCTGACTCTTCTAAGGCAACAAACAAACCATTACCAAATGCAGCTGGTGCACGCCGTGAACGGCGCAAAAAAACCGCTTGCACCTCCATATTAATAAACCCTGACCACGATACACCTTCCAACTCCTCAGTGATTGAATCTGTGGACAGTGAAGATCCTCTACCAGGTCCACGCTTTATATATGTTGGCTTAAAGAAACATTCCAATGCTCTGTTACCACAACCTGTACCTCAACATCCTACAGGTTTTACTAATGATGACAGTACCATAGTAGAACACTCCTGGGGTCCTATGAACTATTTATGTGAACATTGTCAAGCATTACATTTTAATGCTGAGATACCAGTAGATAAAAATTTTACTCTGTGTTGTCACAAGAGTAAAGTGCATATACCTATACCCCAATATCCCGAGGTCTTTAAACGATTGCTGACAGAGGAGAGTGAGTTCAGTAAGAATCTCATGGAAAATATTCGTAGTATTAACAGCTCATTTGCTTTCGCCTCCATGGGTGCCAATATATCCCCTCCACCTGGACATGGCCCTTACTGTTTCCGTATACATGGACAAATATATCATCGTACTGGAACCCTACATCCCAGTGATGATCAAGTTCCAGCTTATGCCCAACTGTATATTTTGGATACCGCTACCGCGAATGAACAACGTTTAAACTGTGAACAAAATCAAAAATGTCATCCCACTTTGATGAGTATAATTGCTCTTCAGTTAGACAATGTGAATCCCTTTGTTGCTGCCTACAAAATGTTACGAGATGTGGAACATGAAGAACATCTTAAAGCTGAAGCTAATGGCACTCTCATGCCAAATATCATCATGGCCCTTAAACAAGATCGGAATCAAGACCCTCGCCGATATAATAATCCAACTGTCAATGAAGTTGCTGTCGTATTTGAAAATGACAATGGAGAGCCACCATTTAATCGTGATATTTTAACCCCTTCACCCCCAAGGGTGGTTTGCACGTTAATGACCGGGCCAATTTTTACAATTCTGACCACTGTCCCTTTATGAGGCTATAACTCTGGAACGCTTTGACGGATCTTGGCGATTCTGACATTGTTTTCTCGTAACATATTGTACTTCATGTTAGTGGTAAAATTTATTCGATATAACTTGCGTTTATTTGTGAAAAAAATGGAAATTTGGCGAAAATTTTGAAAATTTCGCAATTTTCCAACTTTGAATTTTTATGCCCTTAAATCACAGACATATGTCACGCAAAATACTTAATAAGTAACATTTCCCACATGTCTACTTTACATCAGTATAATTTTGGAACCAAAATTTTTTTTTGTGACGGAGTTATAAGGGTTAAAAGTTGACCAGCAATTTCTCATTTTTACAACACCATTTTTTTTTTGGGACCACATCTCATTTGAAGTCATTTTGAGGGGTCTATATGATAGAAAATACCCAAGTGTGACACCATTCTAAAAACTGCACCCTTAAAGGTGCTCAAAACCACATTCAAGAAGTTTATTAACCCTTCAGGTGTTTCACAGGAATTTTTGGAATGTTTAAATAAAAATGAACATTTAACTTTTTTTCACACAAAATTTATTTCAGCTCCAATTTGTTTTATTTTACCAAGGGTAACAGGAGAAAATGGACCCCGAAAGTTGTTGTACAATTTGTCCTGAGTACGCTGATACCCCATATGTGGGGGTAAACCACTGTTTGGGCGCATGGCAGAGCTCGGAAGCGAAGGAGCGCCATTTGACTTTTCAATGCAAAATTGACTGAAATTGAGATGGGACGCCATGTTGCGTTTGGAGAGCCCCTGATGTGCCTAAACACTGAAACCCCCTACAAGTGACACCATTTTGGAAAGTAGACCCCCTAAGGAACTTATCTTGATGTGTGGTGAGCACTTTGACCCACCAAGTGCTTCACAGAAGTTTATAATGCAGAGCCGAAAAAAAAAAAAAATCATATTTTTTCACAAAAATGATCTTTTCGCCCCCAATTTTTTATTTTCCCAAGGGTAAGAGAAGAAATTGGACCCCAAAAAATGTTGTGCAATTTGTCCTGAGTACGCTGATACCCCATATGTGGGTGTAAACCATTGTTTGGGCGCATGGCAGAGCTTGGAAGGGAAGGAGCGCCATTTGACTTTTCAATGCAAAATTGACTGGAATTGAGATGGGACGCCATGTTGCGTTTGGAGAGCCCCTAATGTGCCTAAACATTGAAACCCCATACAAGTGACACCATTTTGGAAAGTAGACCCCCTAAGGAACTTATCTAGATGTGTGGTGAGCACTTTGACCCACCAAGTGCTTCACAGAAGTTTATAATGCAGAGCCGTAAAAATAAAAAATCATATTTTTTCACAAAAATGATCTTTTCACCCCAAATTTTTTATTTTCCCAAGGGTAAGAGAAGAAATTGGACCCCAAACAATGTTGTGCAATTTGTCCTGAGTACGCTGATACCCCATATGTGGGTGTAAACCATTGTTTGGGCGCATGGCAGAGCTTGGAAGGGAAGGAGCGCCATTTGACTTTTCAATGCAAAATTGACTGGAATTGAGATGGGACGCCATGTTGCATTTGGAGAGCCCCTAATGTGCCTAATCATTGAAACCCCCTACAAGTGACACCATTTTGGAAAGTAGACCCCCTAAGGAACTTATCTAGATGTGTGGTGAGCACTTTGACCCACCAAGTGCTTCACAGAAGTTTATAATGCAGAGCCGTAAAAATAAAAAATCATATTTTTTCACAAAAATGATCTTTTCACCGCAAATTTTTAATTTTCCCAAGGGTAAGAGAAGAAATTGGACCCCAAAAAATGTTGTGCAATTTGTCCTGAGTACGCTGATACCCCATATGTGGGTGTAAACCATTGTTTGGGCGCATGGCAGAGCTTGGAAGGGAAGGAGCGCCATTTGACTTTTCAGTGCAAAATTGACTGGAATTGAGATGGGACGCCATGTTGCGTTTGGAGAGCCCCTAATGTGCCTAAACATTGAAACCCCCTACAAGTGACACCATTTTGGAAAGTAGACCCCCTAAGGAACTTATCTACAGTGCCTACAAGTAGTATTCAACCCCCTGCAGATTTAGCAGGTTTACACATTTGGAATTAACTTGGCATTGTGACATTTGGACTGTAGATCAGCCTGGAAGTGTGAAATGCACTGCAGCAAAAAAGAATGTTATTTCTTTGTTTGTTTGTTTTTTTAATTGGGAAAAGTCTTTTCAGAGGGTCATTTATTATTCAACCCCTCAAACCACCAGAATTCTGTTTGGTTCCCCTAAAGTATTAAGAAGTAGTTCAGGCACAAAGAACAATGAGCTTCACATGTTTGGATTAATTATCTCTTTTTCCAGCCTTTTCTGACTATTTAAGACCCTCCCCAAACTTGTGAACAGCACTCAAACATGGTCAACATGGGAAAGACAAAGGAGCATTCCAAGGCCATCAGAGACAAGATCGTGGAGGGTCACAAGGCTGGCAAGGGGTACAAAACCCTTTCCAAGGAGTTGGGCCTACCTGTCTCCACTGTTGGGAGCATCATCCGGAAGTGGAAGGCTTATGGAACTACTGTTAGCCTTCCACGGCCTGGACAGCCTTTGAAAGTTTCCTCCCGTGCCGAGGCCAGGCATGTCCGAAGAGTCAAGGCTAACCCAAGGACAACAAGGAAGGAGCTCCGGGAAGATCTCATGGCAGTGGGGACATTGGTTTCAGTCAATACCATAAGTAACGTACTCCACCGCAATGGTCTCCGTTCCAGACGAGCCCGTAAGGTACCTTTACTTTCAAAGCGTCATGTCAAGGCTCGTCTACAGTTTGCTCATGATCACTTGGAGGACTCTGAGACTGACTGGTTCAAGGTTCTCTGGTCTGATGAGACCAAGATCGAGATCTTTGGTGCCAACCACACACGTGACGTTTGGAGACTGGATGGCACTGCATACGACCCCAAGAATACCATCCCTACAGTCAAGCATGGTGGTGGCAGCATCATGTTGTGGGGCTGTTTCTCAGCCAAGGGGCCTGGCCATCTGGTTCGCATCCATGGGAAGATGGATAGCACGGCCTACCTGGAGATTTTGGCCAAGAACCTCCGCTCCTCCATCAAGGATCTTAAGATGGGTCGTCATTTCATCTTCCAACAAGACAACGACCCAAAGCACACAGCCAAGAAAACCAAGGCCTGGTTCAAGAGGCAAAAAATCAAGGTGTTGCAGTGGCCTAGTCAGTCTCCTGACCTTAACCCAATTGAAAACTTGTGGAAGGAGCTCAAGATTAAAGTCCACATGAGACACCCAAAGAACTTGGAGAAGATCTGCATGGAGGAGTGGGCCAAGATAACTCCAGAGACCTGTGCCGGCCTGATCAGGTCTTATAAAAGACGATTATTAGCTGTAATTGCAAACAAAGGTTATTCCACAAAATATTAAACCTAGGGGTTGAATAATAATTGACCCACACTTTTATGTTTAAAATTTATAAAAATTTAACTGAGCAACAAAACTTTTTGGTTTGTAAGATTTATGCATCTGTTAATAAATCCTGCTCTTGTTTGAAGTTTGAAGGCTCTAACTTATTTGCATCTTATTAAACCTGCTAAATCTGCAGGGGGTTGAATACTACTTGTAGGCACTGTAGATGTGTGGTGAGCACTTTGACCCACCAAGTGCTTCACAGAAGTTTATAATGCAGAGCCGTAAAAATAAAAAATCATATTTTTTCACAAAAATGATCTTTTCACCCCAAATTTTTTATTTTCTCAAGAGTAAGAGAAGAAATTGGACCCCAAAAAATGTTGTGCAATTTGTCCTGAGTACGCTGATACCCCATATGTGGGTGTAAACCATTGTTTGGGCGCATGGCAGAGCTTGGAAGGGAAGGAGCGCCATTTGACTTTTCAATGCAAAATTGACTGGAATTGAGATGGGACGCCATGTTGCGTTTGGAGAGCCCCTGATGTGCCTAAACATTGAAACTCCCTACAAGTGACACCATTTTGGAAAGTAGACCCCCTAAGGAACTTATCTAGATGTGTGGTGAGCACTTTGACCCACCAAGTGCTTCACAGAAGTTTATAATGCAGAGCCGTAAAAATAAAAAATCATATTTTTTCACAAAAATGATCTTTTCACCCCAAATTTTTTATTTTCTCAAGAGTAAGAGAAGAAATTGGACCCCAAAAAATGTTGTGCAATTTGTCCTGAGTACGCTGATACCCCATATGTGGGTGTAAACCATTGTTTGGGCGCATGGCAGAGCTTGGAAGGGAAGGAGCGCCATTTGACTTTTCAATGCAAAATTGACTGGAATTGAGATGGGACGCCATGTTGCGTTTGGAGAGCCCCTGATGTGCCTAAACATTGAAACTCCCTACAAGTGACACCATTTTGGAAAGTAGACCCCCTAAGGAACTTATCTAGATGTGTGGTGAGCACTTTGACCCACCAAGTGCTTCACAGAAGTTTATAATGCAGAGCCGTAAAAATAAAAAATCATATTTTTTCACAAAAATGATTTTTCGCCCCCAATTTTTTATTTTCCCAAGGGTAAGAGAAGAAATTGGACCCCAAAAAATGTTGTGCAATTTGTCCTGAGTACGCTGATACCCCATATGTGGGTGTAAACCATTGTTTGGGCGCATAGCAGAGCTTGGAAGGGAGGGAGCGCTATTTTACTTTTCAATGCAAAATTGACTGGAATTGAGATGGGACGCCATGTTGCGTTTGGAGAGCCCCTGATGTGCCTAAACATTGAAACCCCCCACAAGTGACACCATTTTGGAAAGTAGACCCCCTAAGGAACTTATCTAGATGTGTTTTGAGAGCTTTGAACCCCCAAGTGTTTCACTACAGATTATAACGCAGAGCCGTGAAAATAATTTTTTTTTTTTTCTCAAAAATGATTTTTTAGTCCCCAGCTTTGTATTTTTACAAGGGTAACAGAATAAATTGGACCCCAAAATTTGTTTTCCAATTTGTCCTGAGTACGCTGATACCCCATATATGGGGGGGAACCACTGTTTGGGCGCATGACAGAGCTCGGAAGGGAAGGAGCGCCATTTGGAATGCAGACTTAAATGGATTGGTCAGCAGCCGTCACGTTGCATTTGCAGAGCCCCTGATGTACCCAAACAGTACAAACCCCCCACAAGTGACCCCATATTGGAAACTAGACCTCCCAAGGAACTTATCTAGATGTGTTTTGAGAACTTTGAACCCCCAAGTGTTTCACTAAAGTTTATAGCGCAAAGCCGTGAAAATAAAAATTCTTTTTTTTTTTTCACAAAAATGATTTTTTAGCCCCCAGTTTTGTATTTTCACAAGGGTAACAGGATAAATTAGACCCCAAAAGTTGTTGTCCAATTTGTCCTGAGTACGCTGATACCCCATATGTGGGGGGGAACCACTGTTTGGGTGCATGACAGAGCTCGGAAGGGAAGGAGCGCCATTTGGAATGCAGACTTAAATGGATTGGTCTGCAGGCGTCACGTTGCATTTGCAGAGCCCCTGATGTACCCAAACAGTACAAACCCCCCACAAGTGACCCCATATTGGAAACTAGACCTCCAAAGGAACTTATCTAGATGTGTTGTGAGAACTTTGAACCCCCAAGTGTTTCACTACAGTTTATAACGCAGAGCCGTGAAAATAAAACATCTTTTTTTTCCCACAAAAATGATTTTTAGCCCCCCAAATTTTTATTTTCCTCAGGATAACAAGAGAACTTGGACCCCAGAAGTTGTTGATCAATTTGTCCCGAGTACGCTGATAACACATATGTTGGGGTAAACCCCTTTTTGGGCGCACGGGAGAGCTCGGAAGGGAAGGTGCACTGTTTTACTTTTTCAACGCAGAATTGGCTGGAATTGCGATTGGACGCCATGTCGCGCTTGGAGAGCCCCTGATGTGCCTGGACAGTGGAAACTCCCCAATTCTACCTGAAACCCTAACCCAAACACACCCCTAACCCTAATCCCAACGGTAACCCTAACCACACCCCTAGCCCTGACACACCTATAATTCTAATCCCAACCCTAATCCAAACCGTAAATGTAATCCAAACCCCAACCCTAACTTTAGCCCCAACCCTAACTTTAGCCCCAACCCTAACCCTAACTTTACCTCCAACCCTAGCCCTAACCCTACCCCTACCCCTAAACGTGCCTGAAATACGTGGCACTGAAATGCGTGGCACTGAAATACGTGGCACTGAAATACGTGGCACTGAAATACGTGGCACTGAAATACGTGGCACTGAAATACGTGATACGTGGCACTTAAATACATGGCACTTAAATACGTGGCACTGAAACACGTGGCACTGAAATACGTGATACGTGGCACTGAAATACGTGGCACTGAAATACGTGGCACTGAAATACGTGGCACTGAAACACATGATACGTGGCACTTAAATACGTGGCACTGAAATACGTGATACGTGGCACTGAAATACGTGGCACTGAAATATGTGGCACTGAAATACGTGGCACTGAAATACGTGCAACTGAAATACGTGCAACTGAAATACGTGCAACTGAAATACGTGGCACTAAAATATGTGGCACTGAAATACGTGATACGTGGCACTTAAATACGTGGCACTGAAACACGTGGCACTGAAATACATGATACGTGGCACTGAAATACGTGGCACTGAAATACGTGGCACTGAAATACGTGGCACTGAAATACGTGGCACTGAAATACGTGGCACTATGACTGTCAGAAAATGTTCATTAAACGGTTAGGGGTGAGGTTAGGGGTAGAGTTAGGGTTAGGGTTTGGATCCCTTTATCACCTTGATGGTGGTGGGTGGCTTTTCAGTGTGTTTTCTGTTTTTTTTTTCGATAAAAACGCATGCGTTTTTAACGCAAACGCATGTGCTTAAAAACGCAAGAAAATACTGCAGGTTGTATTTCTGAAAATGAACGCATGCAGAAAAAAAACGCATGCGTTTGAAAACGCGACCAAACCCATACAAAAAAACGCATGCGTTTTCAATGTTAAATATAGGGAAAAAACGCATGCGTTTTTTTGTGCAAAAAAACGCTGCAGACAAAAACGCAAGTGTGAAACCAGCGACGCTTTTTATAGCAAAAAAGTTTTTGCGTCTCCACATTTTGAGACCTATAATTTTTCCACATTTTGCTCCACAGAGTCATGTGAGGTCTTGTTTTTTGCCGGAGGAGTTGACGTTTTTATTGGTAACATTTTCGGACACGTGACCGTTTTTGATCACTTTTTATTCCGATTTTTGTGAGGCAGAATGACCAAAAACCTGCTATTCATGAATTTCTTTTGGGAGAGGCGTTTATACCGTTCCGCGTTTGGTAAAATTGATAAAGCAGTTTTATTCTTTGGGTCAGTACGATTACAGCGATATCTCATTTATATCATTTTTTTTATGTTTTGGCGCTTTTATACGATAAAAACTATTTTATAGAAAAAATAATTATTTTGGTATCGCTTTATTCTCAGGACTATAACTTTTTTATTTTTTTGCTGATGATGCTGTATGGCGGCTTATTTTTTGCGGGACAAGATGACGTTTTCAGCGGTACCATGGATATTTATATCAGTCTTTTTGATCGCGTGTTATTCCACTTTTTGTTCGGCGGTATGGTAATAAAGCGTTGTTTTTTGCCTCGTTTTTTTTTTTTTTTTCTTACGGTGTTTACTGAAGGGGTTAACTAGTGGGGCAGTTTTATAGGTTGGGTCGTTACGGACGCGGCGATACTAAATATGTGTACTTTTATTGTTTTGTTTTTTTTATTTAGATAAAGAAATGTATTTATGGGAATAATATATATATTTTTTTTATTATTTATTTAGGATTTTTTTTTTTTTTTTTTTACACATGTGGAAAAATTTTTTTTTTACTTTTTTACTTTGTCCCAGGGGGGGACATCACAGATCGATGATCTGATCGTGTGCATATATATATATATATGCAATTTTGCCATATCTAAATATTCTTAAAAAATTGGCATAATGGGAATCTTATATATGTGATTTATTGATATAGGCATAATTGAAAAGTGGGCTTTAGATTTTCCCCCACTTTTTTCCTTTTTGAAAAGTCACTGTGTATCTCTGCGATAGAGGCTTCTGTGCATCATACTACAAGACATGATTGTGCTGGCATGTTATTAGTGCAGGCAGGGATGTTTGCGTTCCATGCTTTGAAGCGCACATCTTGTCAGCTGACCGGATCCTTCTAGACCAACAACCGCCGGTGGAAATGATGTTTGCGTTCCTCATGATGGAACGCATATTCTTTACCTGAGTCCAGAAGTGATGTGAGCTTCCTCAGCAGGGATGCACGTGTGCTTGGTAAGTGCACGCTTTTCTGTGACTGAAAACTATTGTTGGATTATACAATATGAAGCATATGAGTTTAACCCACTAGATATCAGTTGGGTGGAGCTTATTACAGCATTAACATAACGGGGGTTATTTAAATCCACCCTCTGACCGCCGGCATTTGTCATCATCCATCATGGCATCTGGCATCTATATTGTGATACCTCCTGAATCCTGATGAACTGTGCTACTGATGGGAAAACGCGTCGGCATGCATCTGATTCATGCTAGGTATACTCCTAGCTGCTTGATCATGCTTATTGTATTGTGTTTTGGGCTAGTGTGCCTATTTGATACTAATGTGGCTGGATTATGAATACATCTATGGAATACTGATTCTGAACCAGCTTCAATCAATACTATATGTGCCATCTGAATTATGTGTGATGGTCACCTATCTAGGGGCTGCATCTGAGCCCAATTGTCAAACTCATTGTGTGGCGAGTTACAGCTATTATGGAGATTAAATCATGAAATTGGATGATTTTGCATTATTTTGCTTGCTGAGATACCAGCTAAAATTTTAGTGAATAGCCTACAATTCTTTTTTTATTTCTGTACTATTTATGAATTGTTTTCCTACCTATAATTATAGGGTTGGAATAGGGCAGTGAGGGATAGTCCATGGTGAGTGGGGGTGTCAAATTGTTCTCTTAGGGCGCCAACCTACACAGCTAGGCAGGGGCAATATAGGCCTAGTGTAGGGTATCTTACAGGTTAGTTTATTAATAGGTCGCATATTTTTGGTATATATATATATATATATATATATATATATATATATATATATTTATATTATATACATACTTAATATTAAAGGTTAATTTTTAATGGAAATTTATGTTCACACACTGTAAATCACATACTTGTGGTAATATGACCTCCCATTTTTGCCGGCAACACCGGAGAATCCTGATATTTTATCAGAAGATCAGACAATCTCTTTTAACTGTCTCCTTTGTATCCCTTCATTGCTTCTGCTATCACTGAGTGGGGATCCACTCAATCTAGCAAAGGCTGCAATTTCCTCCATTTCTTATGAGGGTCCATCATTCACATCCGATCTTACTAGATAAGGTCGTCCCAACTCAATACAGATTTACCCCGTTTTACCTGTTTTGCCACATACGTATTTCAAATGTGCATGACTTGATTGGGGAATGTCTAGCCATTGGTGGTCTTTGTGCAGCTGTACTGTTTGCCCATAGTAAAGTCCAGCCCTGAGAGAAACTGCCATGATACATGAATACCACTGCACTTAGAGATGTTACTGACAGAGAACTGATTGATTTAGTTCCCTAACAAAGTCCAGGACTGAACTGTCATTAGAACTTCCCTATCCAACTGATGGTTCTGTGCAAAGTAATGTGCAATTCTATGAAATAAGCCACATGAACCATAGTACTAATAGCACATATGGTAGTGCACTCACAGTGGAGGGATGTGCAAATACCAGGCTCAAACCTTCTTCAAAGCCAGAGATAGAAAGGATCAGCTGCAGTTGCCTCAGGAGATCCAGTGCAGGAACCACCATGTATCAGATAAATAGTATAAAAATCTAAATAAAATAAAGGTGATATGTATGCTGATGAGTGTGACAGACAGGCAGGTAATATCTTCATAAGAATTTACTAATAGAATAAGGGCTATGCGTTTCAACATCGGAAATTAGTCTTCCTCAGGCCAGGTATGTTCCATATTTTTCGGATTATAAAACTCACTTTTTTCTCCCAAATTTGTGAGGAAACTAGGGGTGCGTCTTATAATCTGAATACAACTTACCGTGAAGGCGGCGGTGGTGGAGCATGGTTACAGGAAGCAGGGTCGCTGTTGCAGGAGGCCAGCGGCAGCAGGAGTGGGGCGATGCTGCGAGCCCCATGCTGGGAGGCGGGGGTGTTCCAGCGTTGTGAGGCTGCGGGCCATGGGCTTTCATAAAATGTGGGCAGCGAGTGGAGTCCCATTCGTATTGATTTCCCTGCAATGTACTACGGGAAAATGGCTGCCAAAGATGCATCTTGGCACCGTCCAAATTATAAACCATTAATCCCAGACATAGATTATGGCGTGGGATAGAACGTTGGACAAGTGAGGGATATTGTTGTTTTTTAATTTTTGTTTTATTACAGGAGACGAGAGATTCAATGCAATGGGCGTTAGGTGAGTATAACTGTGTTTGATATTTTTAAATAAAACTGGAAAAGTGTGTTTTGTTTTATTTCAAATAAAAGACTTTATACTTGCTGTGTCTTTATTTACGATACAACTATAGGATAAACTAGCAGCCATAGGTCCTCTACCAGAAGGAACCATCCTGACCACCATGGATGTGGAATCTTTGTACTCCAATATCTCACACCAGGATGGATTAAATGCCTGCAAATTATTCATGGAAAACACAGGGACTGATGCTGATTCTGTGGTGAAACTTATAAAATTCATCCTCACCCACAACTACTTTGAATTTGACAACAAGATTTATCTACAGGAGACTGGCACAGCAATGGGAAGTAAAATGGCCCCACAGTATGCAAATCTTTTCATGGCCAAGCTTGAAAGCAAATTTTTGTTCTTATGTCCCATCAGGCCTCTGGCCTACTACTGCTATATTGATGATATTTTAATTATTTGGACGGAGTCTGAGCAACAAAAACAGTTTAATCAACTTCATCCCACCATCACCTTCACACTCAACTACTCCTGCACTGAAATTAACTTTTTGGACACCACCATTAAGCTGCAGAACAATAAAATAGAGACATCCCTGTATCAGAAGCCAATCGACCATCCAACATACCTTAAATGGGACAGTTTCCATCCAAAACACATAAAAAACTCCATTGTCTACAGCCAAGCCATCAGATACAATCGTATATGTTCCAACCCCATGGATAGAGACAAACACCTTGGTCGCCTCAAAAATGTAGAACTTGTCCATTTATAATGACCACGGACAAGATAAAGATCCCCAACTCACATCAGGACTACAAAATCCCAGGTACTTTCAGCTGCATCACATCTAATGTGGTGTATTTAATTATTTGTACTAAATGTCCAACTGGGGGTCTGTATGTGGGGGAAACAGGGAAAATACTTAGAACAAGAATGAATTCTCCTCGCCACACGATAAGAGAAAAAAGAATGGACATACTGGTAGCAAAACATTTTTGTATCCCCGGTCATAGCATCATGGACATGAAATTACTTGTTTTAAAAGCTATATATCTTTGTACCGTGTTAGCCAGTAGATAGAATAATATTTGGAATTTAGAGTCCTCAGTGGTTGATAGCTTTTAATGGCTAACTGAAAAGATGGTAACAAATTGCAAGCTTTCGAGACTATTATGTCTATAAATAAACTACTGCTCCATTGTGTATAAATATGTGATTCTTCAGATGTTGTATTATGAATAAACAAAAAAACAACAAAGAAACACATAGCTGAAAAAGATTTCAATATAGAAGGCGTGAAGGCTAACCAATGGTTCCAGCTACGAGAAGATCTAACAGGACTATAATACAGGACAAGTTTCTAATCAGAGACAACAGAAGGATATGGGTCACAAGGGCCCAAAAAACAACGACCAATACGTCCAAAGAATGATAATGTATGTAAAAAATTCAATAACTTTATTTCTCCACAAAATTCATATACAAAATATAACATACATTAAATACACAAGGTACAGGTGAGTATCAGGTGCTGCAAGGTGTGACAAAACACCGCATGATTATAAAAACAAACAGATTAAGGGCGCACGGAACCCAGGACACACACACCCATAATAATCAGAGCATGTGCCAGCCAAAATTTAATAGATAAATAAATATATTGCACATATTGGACTATACGGGGCCTCACTTGGACCTAAGAGCAGGTCCTTCTGATGCAAATAAGATGACAACTATCCAATAAAGTATATCCATCCGGGGCACAACAAATACCATATACCTCCAAGTGGAAAGCTGGGTGGAATGTCCGCAGGGTCCGTACGTCCTCCCCGACGCACGTTTCGGTTTAACACCTTCCTCAGGGGGCATGTTAAGTGAGGCTAGGCACGTAGTTTTATAGTCACACATACAGGAAGTGACCGGGAACAACCCGGAAATAACTAGCGGTGACTATGGCAACCGCTCTGTATTTCCCTAAACAGCTTACAGCGGCCGTGTGATGGTATATTGTCGATCGGGGTGTGCGCCGCAGACCGCCGACCCCCGGACAAACACAGGGCCCTGTGAAGTCCGGCGGCGGACGCACATACGGCGCAGACACCGACCGAGAAAGGAGGCGAGAGTGCGCATGCGCGGATGATCCGCACTGCCAGAGCCGCCATCACACAAGTGGGAAGACGCTGCCCAAACAGTGATAAGTGTCTAACGGACAAAAAACAATGGTGCACATTAAAAGCATATTGGGACAAATGCAGAATCTAAGATACTATGAATAAATCACAAACTGAACAAATAAACAAACATTTGGAAAATATCTTATATGGATGCATGACCAAAGAGACGGGGGAGATACACCTAAAAATCTATCTCCACTATGATTATACCTAGATAGAGCTCCAAAAGTCCATTCAGACGTCCTCAGATATCACATCACATTCTATGCCTGAGTAGGCTCCACATTAAAGACTTTTGGTCTATAGGACAGTTTAGATAGATTGGACAGGAGACTGATAGTCAGTGTCTAGCTACAGGTTATATACATAAATAAAGCTCAGAATAGTCCTTCCAGACGTCCTCAAGATATTTTGGAGACTTCAACGGCATAAACGCAAAATGCCTATTTGGGCTCCACTATGAATATCCATGAATAGAGCTCTCAGAAATCCATTCAGACGTCCTCCAGATATCACAAATTTCGATAGTATCACATTTTGTGCCTAAGGAGGCTTCATAATACAGACTGTTTGTCTATATAGCAGTTTAGATAGAAAACTGACAATCAGTATAGATACAAGTAGAGCTCCAAGTAGTCCTTCCAGACGTCTTCAAGATGTATTAAAGGCTTCAATGGCATAAGAACATTATGCCTAATTCGGCTCCATAGAAAAGGCCATCAACCCGCAGAACGCTCGATGGTACCAATATCCGTTTGTCCACAAATTTCAAGGGAAATGAAAACAGAGACTAACTATACTAAGCCTAAAACACAAAACACAAATATACAGAAATTAGTACAATAAATAAAATGCAGGAAATAAAAGAAGCAAAAAACAATAAACTAAAACAGCGGTGTGCCGCAAAGATGTACCCAGAAGGCGGTGATCACAAGAAGGGTGAAAAACTCAATGTCTCGTTCAGGCCCCATGGATGAACCGTGTCCAGGGTCCATATCCAGCGAGACTCCAACTGGGCCAAACGTTGGGAAATATTACCCCCACGAATCCCCAGGTCTAAAATATCAATGCCTTTGACACGCAGATCTCTACTATTGCATCTATGGTGCATTCTAAAGTGTCTAGGTATTGTTTTCAGGAGGGTTACATCCTCCTGGTCACTGGCCGCCTGAATGCCACGCACGTGCTCCCTGACCCGCACCTTAAGTTGGCGTGTAGTAAGTCCAACGTAGATCAGGGAGCACGGACACGTGGCATAATAAATGACATTCCTAGACACACACGTGATCGACCCATTAATTTTAAAGGTCTTATGCCCAGTTGAATCAACAAACGAATCACTGTGGTCAATATTTATACAGGCGACGCAGCGACCACAAGGCCTGCAACCCTTCCTAACAGGGATATCGCTTAGAAATGTTCTGGGAGGAGCGTTATCGTAGTGACTCCGTATCAACCGATCGCGCAGATTCCTAGCGCATCGAAAGGTAATGGCAGGTTTCTTAGGGAGGATCTTGGCCATAGTGGTGTCAGTCATCAATATAGGCCAAGCTCTTGTAAGGGCAGTACGTACTGCCTCGGATTGAGTGCTAAAATTAGTGATAAATCTTATCACTCTAGAATCGTTGGTGCTACTACTGGCCCGATAGAGAAGAGAATTCCTATCAGACCATTTCACTCTATGATACGCCCTTTTAATGGCCCTGTGGCTATATCCTCTTTCCAAAAAATGTTGCTTAAGTTTTTCCGCCTCCATCTTGAAAATTGCTGATGTAGAACAAATGCGCCGAAGATGCAAGAATTGTCCCACGGGCACAGCACGAATCATGTGTTTTGGATGAGATAAGGAGGCATGTAGCAGCATGTTCGTTGACGTGGGTTTACGGAATATATTCGTGCTAATACTGTATAAATATTGACCACAGTGATTCGTTTGTTGATTCAACTGGGCATAAGACCTTTAAAATTAATGGGTCAATCACGTGTGTGTCTAGGAATGTCATTTATTATGCCACGTGCCCGTGCTCCCTGATCTACGTTGGACTTACTACACGCCAACTTAAGGTGCGGGTCAGGGAGCACGTGCGTGGCATTCAGGCGGCCAGTGACCAGGAGGATGTAACCCTCCTGAAAACAATACCTAGACACTTTAGAATGCACCATAGATGCAATAGTAGAGATCTGTGTGTCAAAGGCATTGATATTTTAGACCTGGGGATTCGTGAGGGTAATATTTCCCAACGTTTGGCCCAGTTGGAGTCTCGCTGGATATGGACCCTGGACACGGTTCATCCACGGGGCCTGAACGAGACATTGAGTTTTTCACCCTTCTTGTGATCACCGCCTTCTGGGTACATCTTTGCGGCACACCGCTGTTTTAGTTTATTGTTTTTTGCTTCTTTTATTTCCTGCATTTTATTTATTGTACTAATTTCTGTATATTTGTGTTTTGTGTTTTAGGCTTAGTATAGTTAGTCTCTGTTTTCATTTCCCTTGAAATTTGTGGACAAACGGATGTTGGTACCATCGAGCGTTCTGCGGGTTGATGGCCTTTTCTATGGAGCCGAATTAGGCATAATGTTCTTATGCCATTGAAGCATTTAATACATCTTGAAGACTTCTGGAAGGACTACTTGGAGCTCTACTTGTATCTATACTGATTGTCAGTTTTCTATCTAAACTGCTATATAGACAAACATGAAAACTGTGTTCTGCACAGGTTCTGTATTCTTCTTGGATATGGACTTCCGAGCCAAAGATAAGACCTGGCTTGGCCAAATTGATCAGGTATTTGGGGCCGGCGGAGTGGAGTCCCAACCACCAGTGGACCAGACCATCGATAATCAGGCCCGGGACATAGAGAGATTGCTTATTAAAAGAACTAAACTCTGGTGGAACCGTGCCTTTTTGGAGCGATATATTTCAAATAAACCTATCCCAAGAGGCTTAAGAGTACGGGTGATTCCTGCATTCCCCGTGGATGACAGTGAGTTTATCACCAACTGGGAGGAGGCATGTGGCATTTGTTCTCATACACTTATGCAACTATTGGTGGATTTAAACACAAAATCCATCTCTAATTTGGATAAATCAATTGATGAAGCAGAGCGGAATTTTAAAAGTAAATGTCCTGCTGATAAAATCAATAGTTATGAATCTAAAATTGAAAAAAATTTGGACTTATGTGTTAAAAAAATCAATGATTCACAGGCCTCTAAGTTGCAGCGAGATACGAAAGATTTTGCAAGTAATAATGTCTATTTTTGGAGGAAGGTTACCTCCCATGGTCCTAGACTGACAGGTGCACCATCGGAAAGTTCACTTTCTAACATCAGTGACTCACTCGAGTGGTCTACTTCTTCTATGATGACACGATCTGGATCAAGGAATAAGAGAACGAGGGATACTAATTTTCATCCTTATAAACGTATGCATACAAGATCACCTGAACGTAAAAAGAGCAATAATCAGGTAATCAACCTCAGTTCTCATATACTAACTGATACAGACCTGTCGTTATTAAGTAGGGGTCTTACCTTTTCCCCGAAATAGAGATTTGATGCCTTTGTGGCAATCAAAGATTTACATCTGTTCGCTAGGACCTTAATATTTAAGAGACATTTTTTTGATCCTCATTTACAAACTTTATTTCCAACAGAGGAGGAACAATTAGCCTTGCAAGATCTGGAAGACCTAGCTGTTGAACACAGGCTTGGGGAGGGAGGTAAGATCCCTTCATCTATAAGAATTAAATCTAAAAAATTCCCTCCCCTCTCTACATGCACACCAATTGATTTATTCGTACAGGTGGTTACGAGGGATTTTATGAATATTCCCAGAGGTATAGGGAGAGACAATTTGACGAGACAGGAACGGAATAGATTGGAGGTGTTACGTGGACTTCCGGATGTAGTGCTGAAGCCAGCTGACAAAGGGGGCAATATAGTTATATGGCCAAGGACCTCTTATGAAAAAGAGGCCTTTAGACAATTAAACAACAAAACATGCTATAAGCACCTTACATTTAACCCTTTGTCTTCATACATGGTCCAATTGTTGAAAATTCTTAGCACTGCGGTCCTTAATGGTATAATAACAAAAGAGCTGGCTTCGGCACTACAGGTACACGAACCTACCATTTCCACAATGTACCTTTTACCTAAGGTGCATAAGAACCTGGAGTCACCACCAGGACGTCCCATCATCTCTGGTTCAGGAAACTATTTGGAGAAGGTGAATCTATGGCTTGATTCTAAATTACAACCTCTTGTTGCAAGCCTTCCCTCATTTTTGTTGGATACTGGGGAGTTCCTTAAGCGGGTGGATGGCCTCCATATTGGATCAGGGGCCATGTTGGTAACAGGTGATGTGGAATCCCTGTATACCAACATTAAACATGAGGATGGCCTAGCTGCTACCAAATATTTTCTTGATATGTCGAATTTACCTGTGGGGATCATCCACCTGATTATCGAACTCCTCAGATTCTCCCTTACCCATAATTTTTTCATTTTTAAGGGGTCCTTCTTCCTACAGCTCCAGGGCACAGGCATGGGTGCCTCTTTTGCCTCGGCATACGCCAACTTGTTCCTGGGGCTGTGGGAGAGGGACCTCCCCCTGTCAGATCAGTTTGTGTCGATGGACCGCATCCCGTTTTGGGTGCGGTACATCGACGACATTTTTCTGATCTGGCAGGGGAACTCAACACAATTGGTTGAGTTTATGGAAGCAATTAATGATAATGATAAGAATATTCATATCACGTTCCATCATGACAACGAGAAAATTGACTTTCTAGATTTTAAAATATGGAGGGACTCTGAGGATATTCTACAAACTACGATTTTTAGGAAGGAAACATCCTCCAATACTTTGCTACATGCCTCCTCTGCTCACCCCAAGCCTCTAATAAATTCCATTTCAATTGGACAGTTTCTGCGTCTCCGCAGAATCTGTTCTGATGATTCTGACTTTGAAGTAAGGGCACAGGATCTGTGTGCTAGATTTCGTGAAAGGGGATACAGCAGGCGTTCCATCAAAAGGGCCTATAAAAGAGCAAAATATTCCACACGCCAATCCGTTTTGTATGAAAATCAATCTCCTAAAGCTAATCAGAAAGTAAGATTCATAACGGGGTATCATGCCCAATTTTCACGCATGAGATCCTGTCTCCAAAAGGCATGGCCCATCCTCCAGACTGACCCCATTCTAAATCAACTTCTTCCTGCCAAACCAAGCATTACTATAAGACGGTCTAAAAATCTAAGGGACCATCTTGTACACAGCCACTACCACTGTGAACCTAGATCTACGTTTTTGGATGGTGGACGTCCTGGACTTGGTTGTGTGCCTTGTGGTCGGTGCGTCGCCTGTCCTAATATTGAACGTATTACAACGTTCTTCAATTCATCTGGCTCCAAAACGTATATGACATCAGAAAACGTATCTCATGCACGTCCCGATATGTCATCTATTTTGCTGTTTGCCCATGCAAACTAATTTATATTGGCATGACTACTCGCCAATTGAAGGTACGTGTCCATGAGCATGTGTTGGGTATTCAGGCGGCGGCCGACCACGATGACATAACCACGCTCAGGACAATACCACGTCATTTCAAGTTATACCATGAATGTGACAGTTCTTTACTGAAAATCAGGGGGATTGATATGATCAATCCAGGTATTCGCGGTGGTGGTTTGAGCCTTAAATTGGCACGCAGTGAGACAAGATGGATATGGGCATTGGACACCGTCCAACCGAGGGGTCTCAATGAAACAATAAGTTTTGTCCCATATTTATAATTGATATATCCTCTCTTGGTCCATTTGCATCAAGTCCTCGTGCACGTTGTTGTTTTTAATTGATTTTAATTATTCTTTTTATCTCATTTTATGTAGTTATCATCCACCTTTCGAAAATTTCTTTTTCTGAGACACTGCCAGTGCTGAAGAGGAGATATATATATATATATATATATATATATATATATATATATATATATATATATATATATACGTATAATATCTATCCGTGTTTTGGGGATGGCATTCTGTGCTGCAGTCGTGGAAATTTACATCAAGCAAGATATCTACCAGCAGCCACACCATTTATTTATTTATGGACTTATTGTTGATATTAATATAGTATAATGGTGTTTTGTGCTTGTTGCCCAGATGGGTACAATTTTGTGCCATTGATGGACGAATTTGTCTATTATTTCTAAGTTTCTTATCCATCTGTATATTGTTGCTTATGCGACTTTTAAATCTGTATGCCGTCATTTTTAAACAGCACTGGCGTATCTTGGTTTGACTGGTTGTTGCGATATTTTGTTTATTGATATTCTAACACCAGTTGTATATATTTCATCCACTCATTATTTACCGTCAGTACACATGCGCGCTGCGACATGATCATGTGACCTGATCAGTCATGTGACTGTGTCGCAGTTATATGATGCTGGTGTTTACAATGTATGGCGACCTGTGATAGGATCGGTGTCTAACTATGTGGGTGTACTCTTGGTTGTGATTGGTGGTTGAACGTTTTTATACTCACATCTTCTGTCCTCACATTACCCCTTGAAAAAGGCGATCACGCCGAAATGCGCGTCAGGGTGGGTGCGCTTGGTGGGTACGTGTCCTCTCCAGCTCCATTCAGGTAATATATTTGCTACATTCCACTCTGCTTTTGTCCTTTACTAATTATTATATTTCAATACTGACTTTGGTATTCTTGGGTTGGTGGATTAAGTGGAATGTATATTACTGTGTTTGTTTGACTATGATCATGTTTGCTGGAAATGGGTACCTATTATTATTACACAGGCATTGCCTTTGACATGTCGTACCCTCAGTAGTGCACCCTTGCGTTTCCTACGTGCACATCGTTACTTGTATTCCTCCACTCCTTGTTGGCCTTTTGCCAAATATCCTGTTATATTTGATACAACTAATAAAAATATATTTATATATCTTTGTATATGGTATTCTGGGTGTTTTTTGATCGTATATTTTTCTTCAGTGTTTTGCTTATATAGACAAACAGTCTGTATTATGAAGCCTCCTTAGGCACAAAATGTGATACTATCGAAAGTTGTGATATCTGCAGGACGTCTGAATGGATTTCTGAGAGCTCTATTCATGGATATTCATAGTGGAGCCCAACTAGGCATTTTGCGTTTATGCTGTTGAAGTCTCCAAAATATCTTGAGGACGTCTGGAAGGACTATTCTGAGCTTTATTTATGTATATAACCTGTAGCTAGACACTGACTATCAGTCTCCTGTCCAATCTATCTAAACTGTCCTATAGACCAAAAGTCTTTAATGTGGAGCCTACTCAGGCATAGAATGTGATGTGATATCTGAGGACGTCTGAATGGACTTTTGGAGCTCTATCTAGGTATAATCATAGTGGAGATAGATTTTTAGGTGTATCTCCCCCGTCTCTTTGGTCCTGCATCCGTATAAGATATTTTCCAAATGTTTGTTTATTTGTTCATTTTGTGATTTATGCATAGTATCTTAGATTCTGCATTTGCCCCAATATGCTTTTAATGTGCACCATTGTTTTTTGTCCGTTAGACACTTATCACTGTTTGGGCAGCGTCTTCCCACTTGTGTGATGGCGGCTCTGGCAGTGCGGATCATCCGCACATGCGCACTCTCGCCTCCTTTCTCGGTCGGTGTCTGCGCCGTATGTGCGTCCGCCGCCGGACTTCACAGGGCTCTGTGTTTGACCGGGGGTTGGCGGTCTGCGGCGCACACCCCGATCGACAATATACCATCACACGGCCGCTGTAAGCTGTTTAGGGAAATACAGAGCGGTTGCCATAGTCACCGCTAGTTATTTCCGGGTTGTTCCCGGTCACTTCCTGTATGTGTGACTATAAAACTACGTGCCTAGCCTCACTTAACATGCCCCCTGAGGAAGGTGTTAAACCGAAACGTGCGTCGGGGAGGACGTACGGACCCTGCGGACATTCCACCCAGCTTTCCACTTGGAGGTATATGGTATTTGTTGTGCCCCGGATGGATATACTTTATTGGATAGTTGTCATCTTATTTGCATCAGAAGGACCTGCTCTTAGGTCCAAGTGAGGCTCCGTATAGTCCAATATGTGCAATATATTTATTTATCTATTAAATTTTGGCTGGCACATGCTCTGATTATTATGGGTGTGTGTGTCCTGGGTTCCATGCGCCCTTAATCTGTTTGTTTTTATAATCATGCGGTGTTTTGTCACACCTTGCAGCACCTGATAATCACCTGTACCTTGTGTATTTAATGTATGTTATATTTTGTATATGAATTTTGTGGAGAAATAAAGTTATTGAATTTTTTACATACATTATCATTCTTTGGACGTATTGGTCGTTGTTTTTTGGGCCCTTGTGACCCATATCCTTCAGATGTTGTATTAGTCTATGCCTGATAAAGAGGCCTGAGTAGTCTTGAAAGCTTGCAATTTGTTACCATCTTTTCAATTAGCCATTAAAATGTATCAACCACTGAGGACTCTCAATTCCAAATATTGTTTTAAAAGGTAATTTCAAATCTCAGAAAGACAGAAGAGTCTGTGAGTATAAACTCATGAGGACCTTTGACACATTCAGTGCAGGAATGAATGTTTTGCATGGATTTATGTCTTTTTACATCAATTAAGGAATTTGCTCTTCAAGTATGTGATTCTTCAGAACTTGCTTTAGTCTTTGCTTGATGAAGGGACCTGCATAGTCTCGAAAGCTTGCAATTTGCTACCATCTTTTCAGTTAGCCATTAAAAGGTATCAACCACCGAGGAATCTCATGTCTAAATAATTTTCTATCTACTGGCTAACACGGTACAAAAATATATATTATTCCTGTATCAACTATAGGATTAGTAATGGATAGGTGTCTTATACTACGCCTACGCCTACGCCTCTCCAATACTAAGCCGTGGCCTTGATGTCACCAGACAATACAAAGGTGGCATCAACCCCACAAATATGAACCTCACTTGCCACCACTACAGGGCAAGTAAGAAGAGCTGGGCAAAGAACCAGAATTGGCGCATCTAATAGATGTGCATTTGCTAAGCAGCTGCGGGCTGCTATTTTAAGGCTGGGGGGCATTATCCATGGCCGCTTACCAGGGTGAGAATACCAGCCCCCAGCTGTCTGCTTTAGCAAGGCTGGTTGTTAAAAATGGTGGGGACCCCTTTATTCTTGATAATCAGCCTTGATAATGCTGACAGGCGAGGGGTGCAGCCCACAGATGTCAGTCTTGCCTGGCTGGTAATCAAAAATACAGGGGAACCCACACTGGTTTTTAAATTTATTTATAGCACAGGCCCCAGCTGATGAATACTCCCATCAGCCGGCACCTGCTCCCGCTGTTATTAGTGGCAGCAGGTGTAGACTGATGGGAATAGTAGTCCCATCTACCGACGCCTGCTCTTACTGTTATCACTTGATTATAATGCTCATCAATCTCCCCTGCTTGCGCTGATTGCCGCCGCTGATTGCCGGCAGAGCAGGGGAGAATGATGAGAGCAGTCTTCAGCACTCGCTGCCGGGGAACAACGCTAACTATACCACTGCTTTCCAGGCACCGATGCATGTGGTACTGATGTGCAGCGCCCCAGAGTCCTGGTCGTTGCAGTAATGTCGCTCTGCCACTAAGGGGAGTGATGTTACGTCTGATTGCACTAAAGGAGTTTCTCTGACCAGGTAACACTCACACTACACTTCACACTCCGGCCACCAGGGGGGGTGGTTCTATCTAGTAGGCCACTCCTCACACTCTGGTAAAACTGGGGGTTGGACAGGAAGACAGTGAGAAGTAACTGGGAAGAGCTAGAGAGAGGACCTGTCAGGGATGGGATCCTGGCAGACTCCTAATAGCAGAACAAACCAGTGAGCAACGGGAATACAGCAAAGAGGCAATAGGACCAGAAGGAGTCGTGCTGTAAGATCGAGGCAACATCCTTCTGAGGTGCAAACAGTCGGTGGCCGGAACGCCGAGCAAGTAAGAGACTACAAGCATTACTTAAAACCACGGCCGGACAGCCAATTACAGGTTGGCTGTCCCACTTAACACCTAAGCAGACAACGGAGGCAGCTGTGGGAGAGGGGCGACTCTAGGGTCCCGGAAGAACTCCAGGCCTACACCGTCATACGGGTCCATCCTAGCCATATTACCTGGGGGACGGAGAGAAAGAACATCAGAATCAGAATCGAGTTGTGAGGGAACACGAGAAACAGACACAACAGTTGTGAGGACTAGGGTTGAGCGACTTTCATTTTTTTAAGATCGAGTAGGGTTTTGGGAAACCCGATTTTGTCCAGAGTCGAGTCGAGTGCAGTCGGCCGATTATCGCTAAAAGTCGGGGATCGGCCAAAACACGAAACCCAATGCAAGTCAATGGGGAAGCATAGTCGGCAGTGAGTGGAGGCCAGGAAAACACCTACAGTGCCCATTTTAATGCCAAAAACATCCATTCTTGTTTCTGAAGCTTGCCAATCTTAATTAACTGTATAATAATAGTTGGGCATAGGGAATTGGGGGAAAGTTGTGGGGGGAGTAGGGCTGGCTCAAGTTTTTCGTGGGCCCAGGAAATGCGGACTACGTCACGGCGGTGTTGCAGGGAAAGGTAAGTATTTAAACGTTGCAAGTGCTGTGATCCTGAGCAAGCAGGGGGGGGCCCACTCGTTCGCATTGGCTCTGGCACAGGGCCCCTCAAAGTACGGCGGTGTGTTTGCATGGCGGGGGCGCCTCCCACCAGCAGCGACACTTTTGCGTACTCTGAGGGGCCCTGTGCCAGTGACGTCGCCAACGAGTATGCCCCCCCACCTGATGAAGGAACCTGCACTTTCATCTGCACCTTCCTCTTTGTCCCTGTGTAAGGTGGTATAACATGCGGGAAGGGGAACCTTACTTTCAGCAGGGTCAGATTCTGGCTGTGTAGAGTACAAGGGGAATGTAGTGGTCTAGGTCAATGTACCAGCAGACTCATTTAGCAGTGGCTGGGCAATGGGCAGGATGAGGAGGAAACAGATATAGGGCCAAAGAATAAAGTAGGCTAAATGCAGTTCAAAATTGGTAACAGGACTAAACAGGCGGCATTGCTTTGTTCAGTGGAGTAGCAAACCCAAGAGCAGCAGACACTGTTTCAAGGGCCTAACCACACTAGTAGGCCAAATGCAGTTTAATATCTGATAGTATAGGGCGAAAGCCAGAATGTGGAAGCTCAGCTTTGTTCAGTTGAGGACAACACCAGGGAGGGGCAGACACCTTTAGTAGGCCGGAAAAGCCTATTGCATTTTTTAAAATGGTAATTTGGAGCAGAAGGTTGAAGCTCAGCTTTATTTAGTTGAGGGCAACACCAGGGAGGGGCAGAAGCCGTTAGTAGGCCCTAACCACCATTTTGTTTTTTAAAAACCACTTAATGAGAGCCGGAAGGTTGAAGCTCAGCTTTATTCAGTTGAGGACAACACCAGGCAGGGGCACACAGACAGACACCTTTAGTAGGCCGGAAAAGCCTATTGCATTTTTTAAAATGGTAATTTGGAGCAGAAGGTTGAAGCTCAGCTTTATTCAGTTGAGGACAACACCAGGCAGGGGCACACAGACAGACACCTTTAGTAGGCCGGAAAAGCCTATTGCATTTTTTAAAATGGTAATTTGGAGCAGAAGGTTGAAGCTCAGCTTTATTCAGTTGAGGACAACACCAGGCAGGGGCACACAGACAGACACCTTTAGTAGGCCGGAAAAGCCTATTGCATTTTTTAAAATGGTAATTTGGAGCAGAAGGTTGAAGCTCAGCTTTATTCAGTTGAGGACAACACCAGGCAGGGGCACACAGACAGACACCTGTAGTAGGCCGGAAAAGCCTATTGCATTTTTTAAAATGGTAATTTGGAGCAGAAGGTTGAAGCTCAGCTTTATTTAGTTGAGGGCAACACCAGGGAGGGGCAGAAGCCGTTAGTAGGCCCTAACCACCATTTTTTTTTTAAAAAACCACTTAATGAGAGCCGGAAGGTTGAAGCTCAGCTTTATTCAGTTGAGGACAACACCAGGCAGGGGCACACAGACAGACACCTTTAGTAGGCCGGAAAAGCCTATTGCATTTTTTAAAATGGTAATTTGGAGCAGAAGGTTGAAGCTCAGCTTTATTCAGTTGAGGACAACACCAGGCAGGGGCACACAGACAGACACCTTTAGTAGGCCGGAAAAGCCTATTGCATTTTTTAAAATGGTAATTTGGAGCAGAAGGTTGAAGCTCAGCTTTATTCAGTTGAGGACAACACCAGGCAGGGGCACACAGACAGACACCTGTAGTAGGCCGGAAAAGCCTATTGCATTTTTTAAAATGGTAATTTGGAGCAGAAGGTTGAAGCTCAGCTTTATTTAGTTGAGGGCAACACCAGGGAGGGGCAGAAGCCGTTAGTAGGCCCTAACCACCATTTTTTTTTTTAAAAAACCACTTAATGAGAGCCGGAAGGTTGAAGCTCAGCTTTATTCAGTTGAGGACAACACCAGGCAGGGGCACACAGACAGACACCTTTAGTAGGCCGGAAAAGCCTATTGCATTTTTTAAAATGGTAATTTGGAGCAGAAGGTTGAAGCTCAGCTTTATTTAGTTGAGGGCAACACCAGGGAGGGGCAGAAGCCGTTAGTAGGCCCTAACCACCATTTTGTTTTTTAAAAACCACTTAATGAGAGCCGGAAGGTTGAAGCTCAGCTTTATTCAGTTGAGGACAACACCAGGCAGGGGCACACAGACAGACACCTTTAGTAGGCCGGAAAAGCCTATTGCATTTTTTAAAATGGTAATTTGGAGCAGAAGGTTGAAGCTCAGCTTTATTCAGTTGAGGACAACACCAGGCAGGGGCACACAGACAGACACCTGTAGTAGGCCGGAAAAGCCTATTGCATTTTTTAAAATGGTAATTTGGAGCAGAAGGTTGAAGCTCAGCTTTATTTAGTTGAGGGCAACACCAGGGAGGGGCAGAAGCCGTTAGTAGGCCCTAACCACCATTTTTTTTTTTAAAAAACCACTTAATGAGAGCCGGAAGGTTGAAGCTCAGCTTTATTCAGTTGAGGACAACACCAGGCAGGGGCACAGAGACAGACACCTTTAGTAGGCCGGAAAAGCCTATTGCATTTTTTAAAATGGTAATTTGGAGCAGAAGGTTGAAGCTCAGCTTTATTTAGTTGAGGGCAACACCAGGGAGGGGCAGAAGCCGTTAGTAGGCCCTAACCACCATTTTGCTTTTTAAAAACCACTTAATGAGAGCCGGAAGGTTGAAGCTCAGCTTTATTCAGTTGAGGACAACACCAGGCAGGGGCACACAGACAGACACCTTTAGTAGGCCGGAAAAGCCTATTGCATTTTTTAAAATGGTAATTTGGAGCAGAAGGTTGAAGCTCAGCTTTATTCAGTTGAGGACAACACCAGGCAGGGGCACACAGACAGACACCTGTAGTAGGCCGGAAAAGCCTATTGCATTTTTTAAAATGGTAATTTGGAGCAGAAGGTTGAAGCTCAGCTTTATTTAGTTGAGGGCAACACCAGGGAGGGGCAGAAGCCGTTAGTAGGCCCTAACCACCATTTTTTTTTTTTAAAACCACTTAATGAGAGCCGGAAGGTTGAAGCTCAGCTTTATTCAGTTGAGGACAACACCAGGCAGGGGCACACAGACAGACACCTTTAGTAGGCCGGAAAAGCCTATTGCATTTTTTAAAATGGTAATTTGGAGCAGAAGGTTGAAGCTCAGCTTTATTCAGTTGAGGACAACACCAGGCAGGGGCACACAGACACCTTTAGTAGGCCGGAAAAGCCTATTGCATTTTTTAAAATGGTAATTTGGAGCAGAAGGTTGAAGCTCAGCTTTATTCAGTTGAGGACAACACCAGGCAGGGGCACACAGACAGACACCTTTAGTAGGCCGGAAAAGCCTATTGCATTTTTTAAAATGGTAATTTGGAGCAGAAGGTTGAAGCTCAGCTTTATTCAGTTGAGGACAACACCAGGCAGGGGCACACAGACAGACACCTTTAGTAGGCCGGAAAAGCCTATTGCATTTTTTAAAATGGTAATTTGGAGCAGAAGGTTGAAGCTCAGCTTTATTTAGTTGAGGGCAACACCAGGGAGGGGCAGAAGCCGTTAGTAGGCCCTAACCACCATTTTGTTTTTTAAAAACCACTTAATGAGAGCCGGAAGGTTGAAGCTCAGCTTTATTCAGTTGAGGACAACACCAGGCAGGGGCACACAGACAGACACCTTTAGTAGGCCGGAAAAGCCTATTGCATTTTTTAAAATGGTAATTTGGAGCAGAAGGTTGAAGCTCAGCTTTATTTAGTTGAGGGCAACACCAGGGAGGGGCAGAAGCCGTTAGTAGGCCCTAACCACCATTTTGTTTTTTAAAAACCACTTAATGAGAGCCGGAAGGTTGAAGCTCAGCTTTATTCAGTTGAGGACAACACCAGGCAGGGGCACACAGACAGACACCTTTAGTAGGCCGGAAAAGCCTATTGCATTTTTTAAAATGGTAATTTGGAGCAGAAGGTTGAAGCTCAGCTTTATTCAGTTGAGGACAACACCAGGCAGGGGCACACAGACAGACACCTGTAGTAGGCCGGAAAAGCCTATTGCATTTTTTAAAATGGTAATTTGGAGCAGAAGGTTGAAGCTCAGCTTTATTTAGTTGAGGGCAACACCAGGGAGGGGCAGAAGCCGTTAGTAGGCCCTAACCACCATTTTTTTTTTAAAAAACCACTTAATGAGAGCCGGAAGGTTGAAGCTCAGCTTTATTCAGTTGAGGACAACACCAGGCAGGGGCACACAGACAGACACCTTTAGTAGGCCGGAAAAGCCTATTGCATTTTTTAAAATGGTAATTTGGAGCAGAAGGTTGAAGCTCAGCTTTATTCAGTTGAGGACAACACCAGGCAGGGGCACACAGACAGACACCTGTAGTAGGCCGGAAAAGCCTATTGCATTTTTTAAAATGGTAATTTGGAGCAGAAGGTTGAAGCTCAGCTTTATTTAGTTGAGGGCAACACCAGGGAGGGGCAGAAGCCGTTAGTAGGCCCTAACCACCATTTTGCTTTTTAAAAACCACTTAATGAGAGCCGGAAGGTTGAAGCTCAGCTTTATTCAGTTGAGGACAACACCAGGCAGGGGCACACAGACAGACACCTTTAGTAGGCCGGAAAAGCCTATTGCATTTTTTAAAATGGTAATTTGGAGCAGAAGGTTGAAGCTCAGCTTTATTCAGTTGAGGACAACACCAGGCAGGGGCACACAGACAGACACCTGTAGTAGGCCGGAAAAGCCTATTGCATTTTTTAAAATGGTAATTTGGAGCAGAAGGTTGAAGCTCAGCTTTATTTAGTTGAGGGCAACACCAGGGAGGGGCAGAAGCCGTTAGTAGGCCCTAACCACCATTTTTTTTTTTAAAAACCACTTAATGAGAGCCGGAAGGTTGAAGCTCAGCTTTATTCAGTTGAGGACAACACCAGGCAGGGGCACACAGACAGACACCTTTAGTAGGCCGGAAAAGCCTATTGCATTTTTTAAAATGGTAATTTGGAGCAGAAGGTTGAAGCTCAGCTTTATTTAGTTGAGGGCAACACCAGGGAGGGGCAGAAGCCGTTAGTAGGCCCTAACCACCATTTTGCTTTTTAAAAACCACTTAATGAGAGCCGGAAGGTTGAAGCTCAGCTTTATTCAGTTGAGGACAACACCAGGCAGGGGCACACAGACAGACACCTTTAGTAGGCCGGAAAAGCCTATTGCATTTTTTAAAATGGTAATTTGGAGCAGAAGGTTGAAGCTCAGCTTTATTCAGTTGAGGACAACACCAGGCAGGGGCACACAGACAGACACCTGTAGTAGGCCGGAAAAGCCTATTGCATTTTTTAAAATGGTAATTTGGAGCAGAAGGTTGAAGCTCAGCTTTATTTAGTTGAGGGCAACACCAGGGAGGGGCAGAAGCCGTTAGTAGGCCCTAACCACCATTTTTTTTTTTTAAAACCACTTAATGAGAGCCGGAAGGTTGAAGCTCAGCTTTATTCAGTTGAGGACAACACCAGGCAGGGGCACACAGACAGACACCTTTAGTAGGCCGGAAAAGCCTATTGCATTTTTTAAAATGGTAATTTGGAGCAGAAGGTTGAAGCTCAGCTTTATTCAGTTGAGGACAACACCAGGCAGGGGCACACAGACACCTTTAGTAGGCCGGAAAAGCCTATTGCATTTTTTAAAATGGTAATTTGGAGCAGAAGGTTGAAGCTCAGCTTTATTCAGTTGAGGACAACACCAGGCAGGGGCACACAGACAGACACCTTTAGTAGGCCGGAAAAGCCTATTGCATTTTTTAATATGGTAATTTGGAGCAGAAGGTTGAAGCTCAGCTTTATTCAGTTGAGGACAACACCAGGCAGGGGCACACAGACAGACACCTGTAGTAGGCCGGAAAAGCCTATTGCATTTTTTAAAATGGTAATTTGGAGCAGAAGGTTGAAGCTCAGCTTTATTTAGTTGAGGGCAACACCAGGGAGGGGCAGAAGCCGTTAGTAGGCCCTAACCACCATTTTTTTTTTTAAAAACCACTTAATGAGAGCCGGAAGGTTGAAGCTCAGCTTTATTCAGTTGAGGACAACACCAGGCAGGGGCACACAGACAGACACCTTTAGTAGGCCGGAAAAGCCTATTGCATTTTTTAAAATGGTAATTTGGAGCAGAAGGTTGAAGCTCAGCTTTATTTAGTTGAGGGCAACACCAGGGAGGGGCAGAAGCCGTTAGTAGGCCCTAACCACCATTTTGTTTTTTAAAAACCACTTAATGAGAGCCGGAAGGTTGAAGCTCAGCTTTATTCAGTTGAGGACAACACCAGGCAGGGGCACACAGACAGACACCTTTAGTAGGCCGGAAAAGCCTATTGCATTTTTTAAAATGGTAATTTGGAGCAGAAGGTTGAAGCTCAGCTTTATTTAGTTGAGGGCAACACCAGGGAGGGGCAGAAGCCGTTAGTAGGCCCTAACCACCATTTTGTTTTTTAAAAACCACTTAATGAGAGCCGGAAGGTTGAAGCTCAGCTTTATTCAGTTGAGGACAACACCAGGCAGGGGCACACAGACAGACACCTTTAGTAGGCCGGAAAAGCCTATTGCATTTTTTAAAATGGTAATTTGGAGCAGAAGGTTGAAGCTCAGCTTTATTCAGTTGAGGACAACACCAGGCAGGGGCACACAGACAGACACCTGTAGTAGGCCGGAAAAGCCTATTGCATTTTTTAAAATGGTAATTTGGAGCAGAAGGTTGAAGCTCAGCTTTATTTAGTTGAGGGCAACACCAGGGAGGGGCAGAAGCCGTTAGTAGGCCCTAACCACCATTTTTTTTTTTAAAAACCACTTAATGAGAGCCGGAAGGTTGAAGCTCAGCTTTATTCAGTTGAGGACAACACCAGGCAGGGGCACACAGACAGACACCTTTAGTAGGCCGGAAAAGCCTATTGCATTTTTTAAAATGGTAATTTGGAGCAGAAGGTTGAAGCTCAGCTTTATTCAGTTGAGGACAACACCAGGCAGGGGCACACAGACAGACACCTTTAGTAGGCCGGAAAAGCCTATTGCATTTTTTAAAATGGTAATTTGGAGCAGAAGGTTGAAGCTCAGCTTTATTTAGTTGAGGGCAACACCAGGGAGGGGCAGAAGCCGTTAGTAGGCCCTAACCACCATTTTTTTTTTTAAAAACCACTTAATGAGAGCCGGAAGGTTGAAGCTCAGCTTTATTCAGTTGAGGACAACACCAGGCAGGGGCACACAGACAGACACCTTTAGTAGGCCGGAAAAGCCTATTGCATTTTTTAAAATGGTAATTTGGAGCAGAAGGTTGAAGCTCAGCTTTATTTAGTTGAGGGCAACACCAGGGAGGGGCAGAAGCCGTTAGTAGGCCCTAACCACCATTTTGCTTTTTAAAAACCACTTAATGAGAGCCGGAAGGTTGAAGCTCAGCTTTATTCAGTTGAGGACAACACCAGGCAGGGGCACACAGACAGACACCTTTAGTAGGCCGGAAAAGCCTATTGCATTTTTTAAAATGGTAATTTGGAGCAGAAGGTTGAAGCTCAGCTTTATTCAGTTGAGGACAACACCAGGCAGGGGCACACAGACAGACACCTGTAGTAGGCCGGAAAAGCCTATTGCATTTTTTAAAATGGTAATTTGGAGCAGAAGGTTGAAGCTCAGCTTTATTTAGTTGAGGGCAACACCAGGGAGGGGCAGAAGCCGTTAGTAGGCCCTAACCACCATTTTGCTTTTTAAAAACCACTTAATGAGAGCCGGAAGGTTGAAGCTCAGCTTTATTCAGTTGAGGACAACACCAGGCAGGGGCACACAGACAGACACCTTTAGTAGGCCGGAAAAGCCTATTGCATTTTTTAAAATGGTAATTTGGAGCAGAAGGTTGAAGCTCAGCTTTATTCAGTTGAGGACAACACCAGGCAGGGGCACACAGACAGACACCTTTAGTAGGCCGGAAAAGCCTATTGCATTTTTTAAAATGGTAATTTGGAGCAGAAGGTTGAAGCTCAGCTTTATTCAGTTGAGGACAACACCAGGCAGGGGCACACAGACAGACACCTTTAGTAGGCCGGAAAAGCCTATTGCATTTTTTAAAATGGTAATTTGGAGCAGAAGGTTGAAGCTCAGCTTTATTCAGTTGAGGACAACACCAGGCAGGGGCACACAGACAGACACCTGTAGTAGGCCGGAAAAGCCTATTGCATTTTTTAAAATGGTAATTTGGAGCAGAAGGTTGAAGCTCAGCTTTATTTAGTTGAGGGCAACACCAGGGAGGGGCAGAAGCCGTTAGTAGGCCCTAACCACCATTTTTTTTTTTAAAAACCACTTAATGAGAGCCGGAAGGTTGAAGCTCAGCTTTATTCAGTTGAGGACAACACCAGGCAGGGGCACACAGACAGACACCTTTAGTAGGCCGGAAAAGCCTATTGCATTTTTTAAAATGGTAATTTGGAGCAGAAGGTTGAAGCTCAGCTTTATTCAGTTGAGGACAACACCAGGCAGGGGCACACAGACAGACACCTTTAGTAGGCCGGAAAAGCCTATTGCATTTTTTAAAATGGTAATTTGGAGCAGAAGGTTGAAGCTCAGCTTTATTCAGTTGAGGACAACACCAGGCAGGGGCACACAGACAGACACCTTTAGTAGGCCGGAAAAGCCTATTGCATTTTTTAAAATGGTAATTTGGAGCAGAAGGTTGAAGCTCAGCTTTATTTAGTTGAGGGCAACACCAGGGAGGGGCAGAAGCCGTTAGTAGGCCCTAACCAAAGTTGAAGGCCAAATGCAGTTTAATTTCTGATACTATAGGCCGAAAGCCAGAAGGTGGAAGCTCCGATTTAGACAGTGGAGGACAATTTGAATTAGGGACTGCAGACAGACTTAGTAGGCTGTCCCCTGTGGACCATGCATCCAACACATTAACCCATTGCGCCGTAATGGACACGTAATCTTCCGTGGCCATGCCTACAGGTCCATGCGTCTGTTGTCAGGTGCACCTTTGTACTCACAGATTGCCAGAGTGCATGGACAATGCGGTCTTCTACATGCTGGTGGAGGGTTGGGATGGCTTTTCTCGCAAAAGAAGTGTCGACTGGTTAGCTTGTAGCGTGGTACAGCGTAGTCCATCATGGCCTTATTAATAGTAAATAAAATATATAACTAGGCTCTATGAACTTTTAAATAGGTTCCAGGGGTACACGGGCAGCATTGGTGTGGTCAGTGGAGGAGTATTGCAAGTAGGGGCTGCAGACAGGCTATCAAAGGCCTAAAATAACAAACAGTAGGCAGTCATGGCAGTTTTACATCGGTTACATGGATACACAGGCAGGCACTCCAGGCAGCATTGTGGTCAGTGGAGGAGTATTGCAAGTAGGGGCCGCAGACAGGCTATCAAAGGCCTAAAATAACAAACAATAGGCAGGCATGGCAGTTTTAAATCGGTTACATGGATACACAGGCTGGCAGTCCAGGCAGCATTGTGGTCAGTGGAGGAGTATTGCAAGTAGGGGTCGCAGACAGGCTATCAAAGGCCTAAAACAACAAACAATAGGCAGGCATGGCAGTTTTAAATCGGTTACATGGATACACAGGCAGGCAGCATTGTGGTCAGTGGAGGAGTATTGCAAGTAGGGGCCGCAGACAGGCTGTCAAAGGCCTTAAATAACAAACAATAGGCAGGCATGGCAGTTTTAAATCGGTTACATGGATACACAGGCAGGCACTCCAGGCAGCATTGTGGTCAGTGGAGGAGTATTGCAAGTAGGGGCCGCAGACAGGCTAACAAAGGCCTAAAATAACAAACAATAGGCAGGCATGGCAGTTTTAAATCGGTTACATGGATACACAGGCAGGCACTCCAGGCAGCATTGTGGTCAGTGGAGGAGTATTGCAAGTAGGGGTCGCAGACAGGCTATCAAAGGCCTAAAACAACAAACAATAGGCAGGCATGGCAGTTTTAAATCGGTTACATGGATACACAGGCAGGCAGCATTGTTGTCAGTGGAGGAGTATTGCAAGTAGGGGCCGCAGACAGGCTATCAAAGGCCTTAAATAACAAACAATAGGCAGGCATGGCAGTTTTAAATCGGTTACATGGATACACAGGCAGGCACTCCAGGCAGCATTGTGGTCAGTGGAGGAGTATTGCAAGTAGGGGCCGCAGACAGGCTAACAAAGTCCTACAATAACAAACAATAGGCAGGCATGGCAGTTTTAAATCGGTTACATGGATACACAGGCAGGCAGCATTGTGGTCAGTGGAGGAGTATTGCAAGTAGAGGCCGCAGACAGGCTATCAAAGGCCTAAAAATAACAAACAATAGGCAGGCATGGCAGTTTTAAATCGGTTACATTTATACACAGGCAGGCACTCCAGGCAGCATTGTGGTCAGTGGAGCAGTATTGCAAGTAGGGGCCGCAGACAGGCTATCAAAGGCCTTAAATAACAAACAATAGGAACTCGGACAGAACTTCCGCGGTGTGTCTGTTGTCGCCCAAACACATCATAGCCAATACAGCCTGCTGACGCTTGGCAGTAGCTGGCCCATAATGGGACAACTGGTGTGCAACAGTGTCATCTGCCGATGGAGTGGTTGGCAGACTGCGTTCTGTGGAAGAGCTGTAGCTTCTGCAGGAGGACGAGGAGGAGGAGGAGGAGGGGGTGCGAACGCCTACAGCCAACTGTTTCCTAGACCGTGGGCTAGGCACAACTGTCCCTAAATTGATGTCGCCTGTGGACCCTGCATCCACCACATTCACCCAGTGTGCCGTGATGGACACATAACGTCCCTGGCCATGCCTACTGGTCCATGCATCTGTAGTCAGGTGCACCTTTGTACTCACAGATTGCCTGAGTGCATGGACGATGCGCTGTTTAACATGCTGGTGCAGGGCTGGGATGGCTTTTCTGGAAAAAAAGTGTCGACTGGGTAGCTCGTATCGTGGTTCAGCGTACTCCATCAGGGCTTTGAAAGCTTCGCTTTCAACTAACCGGTAGGGCATCATCTCTAACGAGATTAGTCTAGCTATGTGGGCGTTAAAACCCTGTGTACGCGGATGCGAGGATAAGTACTTCCTTTTTCTAACCAGAGTCTCATGTAGGGTGAGCTGGACTGGAGAGCTGGAGATCGTGGAACTTTCGGGTGTGCTGGTGTACATGGCAGACTGAGAGACGGTTGGAGACGGTATTGTTTCCGCCGGTGCCCTAGATGCAATATTTCCTCCTACAAAACTGGTGATTCCCTGACCCTGACTGCTTTTGGCTGGCAAAGAAACCTGCACAGATACTGCCGGTGGTGCGGAAAATGGTGGCCTTACAGTGACGGAAGGGATGTTGCGTTGCTGACTAGCTTCATTGGCCGAGGGTGCTACAACCTTAAGGGACGTTTGGTAGTTAGTCCAGGCTTGAAAATGCATGGTGGTTAAGTGTCTATGCATGCAACTAGTATTTAGACTTTTCAGATTCTGACCTCTGCTTAAGCTAGTTGAACATTTTTGACAGATGACTTTGCGCTGATCAGTTGGATGTTGTTTAAAAAAATGCCAGACTGCACTCTTCCTAGACTCGGATCCCTTTTCAGGGATTGCAGACTGAGCTTTAACCGGATGGCCACGCTGTCCTCCAACAGGTTTTGGCTTTGACACGCGTTTTGGGCCAGATACGGGCCCGGCAGATGGAACCTGTTGCGATGTTGATGCCTGCTGCGGCCCCTCCTCCACCTCCGCTTCTGAACTACTGCCGCCTGCACCCTGTTCCCCCAATGGCTGCCAATCGGGGTCAATAACTGAGTCATCTATTACCTCCTCTTCGAGCTCGTGTGCAACTTCGTCTGTGTCACTGTGTCGGTCGGTGGTATAGCGTTCGTGGCGGGGCAACATAGTCTCATCAGGGTCTGATTGTGGATCTGTACCCTGAGAGGGCAATGTGGTGGTCTGAGTCAAAGGAGCAGCATAGTACTCTGGCTGTGGCTGTGCATCAGTGCACTCCATGTCAGAATCTACTTGTAATGGGCATGGCCTGTTAAATGTTTCACTTTCTAAGCCAGGGACGGTATGTGTAAAGAGCTCCATGGAGTGACCCGTTGTGTCGCCTGCTGCATCCTTCTCTCTTGTTGTAGTTTTTGCTGAGGAGGACAAGGAAGCGACTTGTCCCTGACCGTGAACATCCACAAGCGACGCGCTGCTTTTACATTTACCAGTTTCTGAAGAGGAGGCAAAAGAGCTAGAGGCTGAGTCTGCAATGTAAGCCAAAACTTGCTGTTGCTGCTCCGCCTTTAAAAGCGGTTTTCCTACTCCCAGAAAAGAGAGCGTTCGAGGCCTTGTGTAGCCTGACGACGAAACTGGCTCCACAGCTCCAGACTTAGGTGGAATATTTTTATCCCCACGACCACCTGATGCTCCACTACCACTACCATCATTACCAGCTGACAATGAACGCCCACGACGACCTCTTGCACCAGACTTCCTCATTGTTTTAAAATCTTAACCAAAGTAACTTTATTTGTTGCTGTCAAACAACTTACACGGTGAGCTATAACTTCAGTATTATTTCAATATCCCTTAACAGGTTGGTGAGACCACAAGGAAAATCAGGCACAATGTTACACACTCTGTTTTCTGTGGCACAAAATCACAGAGATGACACACACGCAGGACTGTCACTCAAGCACTAATGTCAATATTAATCTCCCACCTAATTTATTTATTTTTTTTTCTCAGGGAGACTTTAGAAACCAAATAATATTAAAAAAAAAAAAAAAAAAAGGCTTTCTATGGCCCACAATTAGAGAGAGAGAGGTGGCACACCCAGGAGTCAAGACTGGCGCACAAGCTGAAAGGGCAATATTACTCTCCCACTGTTTTTTTAAGTTTTTTTTTTATTTCAGGGAGACTTTAGAAACCAAATAATATTAAAAAAACCAAAAAAAAAAATAGCCTTTCTATGGCCCACTGAATGAGAGAGAGAGGTGGCACACCCAGGAGTCAAGACTGGCACACAAGCTGAAAGGGCAATCTTACTCTCCCACTGTTTTTTTATGTATTTTTTGTTTTTTAAGGGAGACTTTAGAAACCCAATAATATTTAAAAAAAAAAAAAAAAAAGGCTTTGTATGGCCCACAATTAGAGAGAGAGGTGGCACACCCAGGAGTCAAGACTGGCACACAAGCTGAAAGGGCAATATTACTCTCCCACTGTTTTTTTTTTTTTTTTTTTTTCAGGGAGACTTTAGAAACCCAATAATATTTAAAAAAAAAAAAAAAAAAGGCTTTCTATGGCCCACTGAATGAGAGGGAGAGAGGTGGCACACCCAGGAGTCAAGACTGGCACACAAGCTGAAAGGGCAATATTACTCTCCCACTGTTTTTTTATGTATTTTTTTTTTTTAAGGGAGACTTTAGAAACCCAATAATATTTAAAAAAAAAAAAAAAAAAAAAGGCTTTCTATGGCCCACTGAATGAGAGGGAGAGAGGTGGCACACCCAGGAGTCAAGACTGGCACACAAGCTGAAAGGGCAATATTACTCTCCCACTGTTTTTTTAAGTTTTTTTTTTATTTTCAGGGAGACTTTAGAAACCAAATAATATTAAAAAAAACAAAAAAATAAATAGCCTTTCTATGGCCCACTGAATGAGAGAGAGAGGTGGCACACCCAGGAGTCAAGACTGGCACGCAAGCTGAAAGGGCAATATTACTCTCCCACTGTTTTTTTTTTTTTTTTTTTCAGGGAGACTTTAGAAACCCAATAATATTTAAAAAAAAAAAAAAAAAAAGGCTTTCTATGGCCCACTGAATGAGAGGGAGAGAGGTGGCACACCCAGGAGTCAAGACTGGCACACAAGCTGAAAGGGCAATATTACTCTCCCACTGTTTTTTTATGTATTTTTTTTTTTTAAGGGAGACTTTAGAAACCCAATAATATTTAAAAAAAAAAAAAAAAAAAAAGGCTTTCTATGGCCCACTGAATGAGAGGGAGAGAGGTGGCACACCCAGGAGTCAAGACTGGCACACAAGCTGAAAGGGCAATATTACTCTCCCACTGTTTTTTTAAGTTTTTTTTTTATTTTCAGGGAGACTTTAGAAACCAAATAATATTAAAAAAAACAAAAAAATAAATAGCCTTTCTATGGCCCACTGAATGAGAGAGAGAGGTGGCACACCCAGGAGTCAAGACTGGCACGCAAGCTGAAAGGGCAATATTACTCTCCCACTGTTTTTTTTTTTTTTTTTTTCAGGGAGACTTTAGAAACCCAATAATATTTAAAAAAAAAAAAAAAAAAAGGCTTTCTATGGCCCACTGAATGAGAGGGAGAGAGGTGGCACACCCAGGAGTCAAGACTGGCACACAAGCTGAAAGGGCAATATTACTCTCCCACTGTTTTTTTATGTATTTTTTTTTTTTTAAGGGAGACTTTAGAAACCCAATAATATTTAAAAAAAAAAAAAAAAAAAGGCTTTCTATGGCCCACTGAATGAGAGGGAGAGAGGTGGCACACCCAGGAGTCAAGACTGGCACACAAGCTGAAAGGGCAATATTACTCTCCCACTGTTTTTTTAAGTTTTTTTTTATTTTCAGGGAGACTTTAGAAACCAAATAATATTAAAAAAAACAAAAAAATAAATAGCCTTTCTATGGCCCACTGAATGAGAGAGAGAGGTGGCACACCCAGGAGTCAAGACTGGCACACAAGCTGAAAGGGCAATATTACTCTCCCACTGTTTTTTTATGTTTTTTTTTTTTTTCAGGGAGACTTTAGAAACCAAATAATATTAAAAAAATCAAAAAAAATAAATAGCCTTTCTATGGCCCACTGAATGAGAGAGAGAGGTGGCACACCCAGGAGTCAAGACTGGCACACAAGCTGAAAGGGCAATATTACTCTCCCACTGTTTTTTTATGTTTTTTTTTTTTTTTCAGGGAGACTTTAGAAACCAAATAATATTTAAAAAAAAAAAAAAGGCTTTGTATGGCCCACAATTAGAGAGAGAGAGGTGGCACACCCAGGAGTCAAGACTGGCACACAAGCTGAAAGGGCAATATTACTCTCCCACTGTTTTTTTTTTTTTTTTTTTTTTTTTTTCAGGGAGACTTTAGAAACCAAATAATAGTAAAAAAACCAAAAAAATAAATAGCCTTTCTATGGCCCACTGAATGAGAGAGAGAGGTGGCACACCCAGGAGTCAAGACTGGCACACAAGCTGAAAGGGCAATATTACTCTCCCACTGTTTTTTTATGTTTTTTTTTTTTTTTCAGGGAGACTTTAGAAACCAAATAATATTAAAAAAAACAAAAAAATAAATAGCCTTTCTATGGCCCACTGAATGAGAGAGAGAGGTGGCACACCCAGGAGTCAAGACTGGCACACAAGCTGAAAGGGCAATATTACTCTCCCACTGTTTTTTTATGTTTTTTTTTTTTTTCAGGGAGACTTTAGAAACCAAATAATATTAAAAAAACCAAAAAAAAAATAGCCTTTCTATGGCCCACTGAATGAGAGAGAGAGGTGGCACACCCAGGAGTCAAGACTGGCACACAAGCTGAAAGGGCAATATTACTCTCCCACTGTTTTTTTATGTATTTTTTGTTTTTTAAGGGAGACTTTAGAAACCCAATAATATTTAAAAAAAAAAAAAAGGCTTTGTATGGCCCACAATTAGAGAGAGAGGTGGCACACCCAGGAGTCAAGACTGGCACACAAGCTGAAAGGGCAATATTACTCTCCCACTGTTTTTTTATGTTGTTTTTTTTTTTTCAGGGAGACTTTAGAAACCAAATAATAGTAAAAAAACCAAAAAAATAAATAGCCTTTCTATGGCCCACTGAATGAGAGAGAGAGGTGGCACACCCAGGAGTCAAGACTGGCACACAAGCTGAAAGGGCAATATTACTCTCCCACTGTTTTTTTATGTATTTTTTTTTTTTAAGGGAGACTTTAGAAACCCAATAATAATTATAAAAAAAAAAAAAAAAAAAAAGGCTTTCTATGGCCCACTGAATGAGAGGGAGAGAGGTGGCACACCCAGGAGTCAAGACTGGCACACAAGCTGAAAGGGCAATATTACTCTCCCACTGTTTTTTTATTTATTTATATTTTTTTTCAGGGAGACTTTAGAAACCAAATAATAAGAAAAAAAATAAATAAATAAATAGGCTTTCTATAGCCCACTGAATGAGAGATAGCACACACAGCAGTGGCACACAAGCCCTGACTGAGGCCAATATTTTTCTCCCACTGATTGATGTAGTGTTTTTGTGTTGAGGTAGATTTTAGAACACAAATCAAGGAAAAAAAAAAAAATGCTTTCTATGGCCCACTGAATGAGAGAGAGGTGGCACACCCAGGAGTCAAGACTGGCACACAAGCTGAAAGGGCAATATTACTCTCCCACTGTTTTTTTATGTATTTTTTGTTTTTTAAGGGAGACTTTAGAAACCCAATAATATTTAAAAAAAAAAATAAATAGGCTTTCTATGGCCCACTGAATGAGAGGGAGAGAGGTGGCACACCCAGGAGTCAAGACTGGCACACAAGCTGAAAGGGCAATATTACTCTCCCACTGTTTTTTTATGTTTTTTTTTTTTTTTTCAGGGAGACTTTAGAAACCAAATAATATTAAAAAAACCAAAAAAAAAATAGCCTTTCTATGGCCCACTGAATGAGAGAGAGAGGTGGCACACCCAGGAGTCAAGACTGGCACACAAGCTGAAAGGGCAATATTACTCTCCCACTGTTTTTTTATGTATTTTTTTTTTTTTCAGGGAGACTTTAGAAACCAAATAATATTAAAAAAACCAAAAAAATAAATAGCCTTTCTATGGCCCACTGAATGAGAGAGAGAGGTGGCACACCCAGGAGTCAAGACTGGCACACAAGCTGAAAGGGCAATATTACTCTCCCACTGTTTTTTTAGGTATTTTTTTTTTTTTCAGGGAGACTTTAGAAACCAAATAATATTAAAAAAAAAAAAAAAAAAAATAGGCTTTCTATAGCCCACTGAATGAGAGATAGCACACACAGCAGTGGCACACAAGCCCTGACTGAGGCCAATATTTTTCTCCCACTGATTGATGTAGTGTTTTTGTGTTGAGGTAGAATTTAGAACACAAATCACGGAAAAAATAAATAGGCTTTCTATGGCCCACTCAGTGAGAGATGGCACACACAGGGATGGCACTGTAGCAGAAATGCCAATCTTAATCTCCCACAAAAAAAACAAAAAAAAAACAGGGACTGTCCTACAATTACTATCTCCCTGCAGTAATCTAAGCCAGGTATGGCAGGCAGCAATAGGAGTGGACTGATGCACAAATTAAATAAAAAGTGTGGACAAACAAAAAAGATAGCTGTGCAGAAAGGAAGGAACAAGAGGATATGTGCTTTGAAAAAAGCAGTTGGTTTCCACAGTGGCGTACACACAGCAATACAGCTATCACGGAGCCTTCTAGGGCAGCCCAATGAGCTACAGCGCTGAGGGGAAAAAAAAAAAAAAATAGCTTCCACAGTCCCTGCACACCGAAGGTGGTGTTGGACAGTGGAAATCGCTGCAGCACAAGCGGTTTGGTGGTTAGTGGACCCTGCCTAACGCTCTCCCTGCTTCTGACGAAGCGGCAGCAACCTGTCCCTAAGCTCAGATCAGCAGCAGTAAGATGGCGGTCGGCGGGAACGCCCCTTTATAGCCCCTGTGACGCCGCAGACAGCAAGCCAATCACTGCAATGCCCTTCTCTAAGATGGTGGGGACCAGGATCTATGTCATCACGCTGCCCACACTCTGCGTTCACCTTCATTGGCTGAGAAATGGCGCTTTTCGCGTCATTGAAACGCGACTTTGGCGCGAAAGTCGCGTACCGCATGGCCGACAAGCACAGGGGTCGGATCGGGTTTCATGAGACGCCGACTTAGCCAAAAGTCGGCGACTTTTGAAAATGATCGACCCGTTTCGCTCAACCCTAGTGAGGACTATCCCGGGGTGCTCAGCAGGGAAGGACTACAACACACAGGCGCTAGAAGGTAGACACTGACTCCCACCTGCAAAGGAAACTCCTGATGTGCCTTTGGACCGGCCGGTCTCAGACAGCCCAGTTAACAGTGCTCCGGATTGAGCACCTCAAGCCTTCAGTAAAGAGGTAAAGAGACTGCAACCTGGTGTCCTCGTTATTTACTGCGACCTGCACAGCACCACTACCTCACCACCATTTACCACCACCTTTCACTGGACGCCCCTCAGCAGGGTCACGGACCGGGTCTAGCCACCGTGACAACCCCAGAACAGAGACTCAGAGGCCCGGTACCGGGTACCCCTCAGCCCTGCAGCAGTGGGGGCGCTCCATTTTTGGCGTCACGAACAGGATCTACTTAAGCCTGAAGAATCAGGTCATGTGTGCCTTGGAACTGTGATTTACTGTGCTTGAACTGTGCTTTATTACAAAGACTGCGTGTTGCCAGTTGCCGCCAAGAGTTCCCGCCATGACGCGCCATTGCCGTGCGCGGAGGGAGGAGCCTTAGTTTCGTGGGCGGAACCGGACAAAAGAGGCGCGGAACGAGAAAACGCGGTAAAGCGCCAATCCCGGAAGAGGAACTCTGACCTCCAGCAGGTTAGTGGGAGGAAGGGACAGCCATGTCCGAGTCGGGAGGAGAGGAGGTGGCGGTCGCAGCCGTGGACGCAGGGGCACCCCTGTCTCCCACGGCAGGCGAAGCCGCGGCCCTAATACCACCACCGGTTGCCGCAGAACCCGCTGCCCCCATCAGCCAGTCGGACGCGGCCGCTACCACAAAAGCCATAATGCCCTTCTCTATGCCGTACCTGCCCGGAGCGGCCTGGCTCCCACGATACTCCGGGGAGTCGCATACATTCACTGACTTTAAAGAAGGTCTCTGCAGCCTGCTCGAATTCTATCCCCTGACAGAGCCTCAGAAGGTTCATATGATAACCGGCCAACTCTTTGGGGCGGCTCTGAGAGAATTGAAGTCCTGGCCCGCCGCGGATAAGGGAACGGCACAGCAGGTTTTTGCAAAGCTTAAAGCCACCTTCGATACCCGTACTGCTACGGAAATTAAATTGACTTTCTATGGATGCAAGCAGAGACCGCAGGATAGCTTACGGGACTATGCCCTTAATCTCCAGGAGGCGATGCAGGCCATTAAGCAGAGTGACCCCGGCAGCATGCAAGATGAGGATAAACTCCTGAAAGAGCAGTTCATTGAGGGGCTCCTGTGCAGTTACCAAAGGGGCCAATTACACTTCCTGGCCATGCAGAATCCAGACTTGACTTTTGCGCAATTCAAAGATAAAGCTATCCAGGCGCTGCAGGAGCGACAACCCAGCCGCGCAATACCACCCAGGCGTCCCGCTCTCACATACCACCAGGAGGTGGCGTCGGATGCCCCAGTCGCCACCGAGGCCGACGCCCAGAGCCTAGAGGACGAATCCCCTGCAGGACTCCGCCTCCAGATGCAGGAGCTGACCAAGAGCGTTGCTGCCCTAGCCCGGACAGTGCAGTCCCTACAGGAGGCCCCTAAGGAAAAGATCCAGCTGGCCTCCAGACCAGAAGATGTTCCCTGGATGCGACAGAGGAGGACTCCACCGACCAGAGGCCGGGACAGCGATCGCTTCCATCAGGACGGACGACCCATCTGCCGCCGCTGTCACCAGGTGGGCCACATTGCAAGGTACTGCCCTTTAAACGAGCAACCCCTGGGGCAAAGGGCCAACCCCCAGGAGTAGGACGATCAGGCCCGCAGCATTGGAGAGCCAAATACGTTGGAGGGCGACCAGATCTTCCTGTTGTGATCGACGGTATCCCCATGAACGCTCTTCTGGACACCGGCTCTCAGGTGACGACTATGCCTTTATGTGCTTTATAAACGGTATTGGGAGGACACTGATATTACTCGTGGCCCCGATGACGATTTCACCATCATAGCCAGTAATGGTCAGCCGTTGCCACAAGTGGGATATAAAGAGGTCACCCTCAAGGTGGGGTGGGTGGAATTGAAGGCCCAAGGGATTGTGATTGTTAATATTGATCGCCGAGAATGTAATCCCATGATGACTATCGGTACCAATGTTATAGAAAATTGTCTTGCAGAAGATATTGTTTTGTTGCAACAGGTGGCAGAAACCGCTGGCCACAATGAACAACGCGCCCTGCAAAAAGAAATCAGAGCTCTGATGCAGAGATAACAGGTAGAGCTGACTGGTGGTGAGATTGGTTGTGTCACTGTGAGTGATTCAAACCCCATTGCGATACCCCCCAGGAGTGAAATGTTAATATGGTGTCGGGCAGCCATAGGTCTCAGGGGAAAGGACTACCAGGCCTTGGTAGAACCCATATATTCAGACAACAGGCCTACTATTCTGACAGCCCGGGGGGTGGTCGACGTCCACCAGGGGAGGGTGCCCGTACGTGTCCTCAATTGTGGGGAGGAAGAGGTTCATCTCCCCAAGTATGCCACGCTCGCCAAACTGTTCACTGTCAATAATAGTGTGATACAGACCCCTGAACCCTTGGTCCCGTCAAACGTGGCGGAGGGCAACGGTTCTGCAGGGCACTCGAAAGATTGGTGTCGGGAATTGCATGTGGGCACTAACTCCACCCCATCCCATCAGAAACAGGGGGCCTACAGGGTGGTTCATGAGTATGAGCGGGTATTTAGTAAACACCCCTTAGATTTTGGACAAGTGAAAGGAATCCAACATCACATCCCCACGGGAGATCACCGGCCCATAAAAGAGAGATACCGCCCTGTACCCCCAGCTCATTACCAGTGTGCCAAGGACATGTTGCGAGAAATGAAGGAGGCTGGGGTGGTGAGAGACAGTTGTAGCCCCTGGGCAGCTCCATTAGTCCTTGTTAAAAAGAAAGATGGCACCATGAGTATGTGCGTTGATTACAGACAGTTGAATCGCATTACACATAAGGATGCATACCCACTGCCTAGGATAGAGGAGTCTCTGGCTGCTTTAAAATCCGCTAACATATTTCTCTACCTTAGATCTCACCAGTGGGTACTGGCAGGTTCCCGTGGCAGAGGCGAACAAAGAGAAGACAGCCTTCACGACGCCGATGGGACTCTGCGAATTCAACTACATGCCCTTCGGATTGTGCAATGCCCCGGGGACGTTCCAGAGGATGATGGAGTGCTGCCTGAGGCACAGGAACCAACCGGATGCCACGCTGAATCCCCTGCCCCATCACGGATGGGCGGAAACCCAGGATGGTGACCCCGCGGTCCGTCGGGTGAAAGAGCTCTTGACGCAGGCAGAATTGCATCCCGGCCCCGACGATCCACAGGAGACCCAACAGCTGTGGAAGGGAAGAAGCAAACTGTTTATCCATGATGGCAAGCTGTGCCGGAGGAGCATCGACCCACGTACTCATGAATTGGTGTGGCAGATAGTGGTGCCGAGGCGAGATGCGCCCATGGTTCTGGGAGCCTACCACGATGGAGCCGGACACTTCGGGTGGAGGAAGCTAGAGAGGCTGCTCCGAGGGAGGTTCTATTGGATTGGCATGAAGAGAGCCATTGAGAAGTGGTGTCGGGAGTGCGGTCCATGTAGCCTACGTAGGAAGGACCGTGACAGCCAACGGGCTCCCCTGCGGCCTATCATCACCAAACGGCCGCTCGAACTGGTCGCGCTGGATCATGTGAAGCTGACACCTAGCCGGTCCGGCTATATCTACGCTCTTACCATTGTAGATCACTACTCCAGATTTTTGGTGGTTGTACCTGTCAAGGATCTAACGGCCAGGACTGCCGCCAAGGCCTTCCAGCAGTACTTTTGTAGGCCCCATGGCTACCCGGAAAGAGTACTGAACGATCAGGGACCAGCATTCGAAGCCGAAGTGTTCCAAGAGTTCTGCCAACTGTACGGGTGTAAGAAGATCAAAACCACACCGTACCACCCTCAAACCAATGGGATGTGCGAAAAGATGAACCAAGTGGTGATCGACTTATTGAAGACCTTGCCCGTAGAGGAACGGAACCTGTGGCCGACAAAGTTGCCTGACTTGGTGGATATATACAATCACATCCCAGTAAATTCTACCAACTGCACTCCAGCGTACCTGATGCGAGGAAGGTCTAGCCAGTTACCCGTTGATCTGGACATGGGGGTCCTAGTCCCCGAAGATACCTCGCCGGATGCAGATTGGGATGCAGAAAGGCAGCGAAGGTACCGCAAAGTACAGGAGTGCGTGGAAAGAAGTCTCGCCCAGGCTAGGCAAAAACAAGAAAGGGACTACAATCAGCACGCTCCTGCGATTCCCCTGTCACCTGGTGAGCAAGTACTCAAACGAAAGCGGAGACTACACAAGCTCGATGACCAATGGGAAGCGGAACCATATACTATCCTGCCATCCAATTTCGACAACACGAAGGTCTGTCTCATCAGCAAGGACAGAGGGGAGACCTCGACAGCGGTATCCAGGGATCACCTTAAGGTCTGCCCCGATAAGTTGAGAGAGAGGGACATGGTCCCAGGAATCTCCCCGCCGGTGGGAAAGGAGAAGATGATCCACACCGTCCTTGGTGACTTTCCCCAGTCCTGGACTCAGATAAATCAGGCCATCGTGGTACCTGTTCTAACGTTCCCTCAGCCGGACCCACCGGAAACAATGGTGGTACCAGATCATCCGGCCCCGCTACCTCAACAAGCCCTACCTGAAGATGGCGTGCTGACTGTTGAACTGGCAAATCCGCCCTCTGCTATCGGCGAGCCTGCCATACCTACTGTTGCCAGCAGCAGCAGCCCTGAGAGCTTCAGCCTGCCAGTGCTACCCAGACTCACTGAAAGTGTAGCTAGAAGGCAGTACACTACACCAGGGGTAGCAAGTATAGTGGGCCCTGTTAGGCCAGTAGCAACCCCTGTGCTGCGAAGGTCCACACGCAGCACTCAGAATCAAACTCCCCTCCGCTACAAAACTTAGAGGTACAAATAAGGGCTGTAATTTAGTTGAAAATGTTTGTGTGTATATCTTTTGTTACAGGTTTTAAAATAGACAATAGAGTAATGGACGGTGAATTGCTCCAAAAACTTCTAAAAGGGGACCCCTTTGTTTACCCGTGGTCCCCGCTGTTTCAACCACTGAACTGAGAGTCATAAACTGTGCATGACCTAACTTTCGCAACGTTCAAGAGTCCTCACCTCCCATAAAGGGAAGCACTGTTATGTTTAATTGTTTATGATATTTCAAAATTTTGTGTGTTTTCTGTTAACATGTAATGTTGTTCTTGTTTTCCCAGTCCGGGAGTACTGGATTTAACCGGGGGGAGTGCAGCGCCCCAGAGTCCTGGTCGTTGCAGTAATGTCGCTCTGCCACTAAGGGGAGTGATGTTACGTCTGATTGCACTAAAGGAGTTTCTCTGACCAGGTAACACTCACACTACACTTCACACTCCGGCCACCAGGGGGGGTGGTTCTATCTAGTAGGCCACTCCTCACACTCTGGTAAAACTGGGGGTTGGACAGGAAGACAGTGAGAAGTAACTGGGAAGAGCTAGAGAGAGGACCTGTCAGGGATGGGATCCTGGCAGACTCCTAATAGCAGAACAAACCAGTGAGCAACGGGAATACAGCAAAGAGGCAATAGGACCAGAAGGAGTTGTGCTGTAAGATCGAGGCAACATCCTTCTGAGGCGCAAACAGTCGGTGGCCGGAACGCCGAGCAAGTAAGAGACTACAAGCATTACTTAAAACCACGGCCGGACAGCCAATTACAGGTTGGCTGTCCCACTTAACACCTAAGCAGACAACGGAGGCAGCTGTGGGAGAGGGGCGACTCTAGGGTCCCGGAAGAACTCCAGGCCTACCCCGTCATACGGGTGCATCCTAGCCATATTACCTGGGGGACGGAGAGAAAGAACATCAGAATCAGAATCAGAATCGAGTTGTGAGGGAACACGAGAAACAGACACAACAGTTGTGAGGACTATCCCGGGGTGCTCAGCAGGGAAGGACTACAACACACAGGCGCTAGAAGGTAGACACTGACTCCCACCTGCAAAGGAAACTCCTGATGTGCCTTTGGACCGGCCGGTCTCAGACAGCCCAGTTAACAGTGCTCCGGATTGAGCACCTCAAGCCTTCAGTAAAGAGGTAAAGAGACTGCAACCTGGTGTCCTCGTTATTTACTGCGACCTGCACAGCACCACTACCTCACCACCATTTACCACCACCTTTCACTGGACGCCCCTCAGCAGGGTCACGGACCGGGTCTAGCCACCGTGACAACCCCAGAACAGAGACTCAGAGGCCCGGTACCGGGTACCCCTCAGCCCTGCAGCAGTGGGGGCGCTCCAGATGCGGCACACGGTTGCCACAGGTGTGCCACATGTATTACACATACGGACACATGGACACGGATATCACCAGTACTGTTTTTCCCCATACTGGAAATATCAAGATGTGTGAAACATTCCTTACATGTTGTTTTTATAACTTTCACAAATATTTGAATACTAAGGATTTTATCCTTCCTGATACAGATCTAACTAGTGGAAATTCGGCATTTAAAAGTTACTGCTATGTGAAGAGAACGATAAGCAGTTTTTAAAAATCAGCAGTGCAAATGAAAATAAGTAACATTGAAAAATATGAACAACTGCTAACAATGTAGGATACAAATCAGATAATCACCAGGAATAGCGTTATTTCTCATGCACACATGCAACAGCTTACTCTCAATAGTTACCTAGAAGTACAGCTTCACTTGTGTATGAACGGTTGGGATTTAATGTGAACTGATGTATTGTCTATTACAGGAGTCGTATTGTGTGAGCTCAGGTGCTAAGCCTGCTCTTAGTAACAGTAACATAGTTATTGAGGTTGAAGGAAGACTTTAAGTCCATCTAGTTCAACCCATAGTCTAACCTAACATGCCCTAACACCGTTGATCCAGAGGAAGGCAAAAAACCCATGTGGCAAACAGTAAGCTCTACATTGGGGAAAAAGAATTCCTTCCTGACTCCACATACGGCAATCAGACTAGTTCCCTGGATCAACGCCCTATCAAGGAATCTACGGTAATATATATAACATGTAACATTATACTTTTCAAGAAAGGTATCCAGTCCCCTCTTAAATTTAAGTAGTGAATCACTTATTACAACATCATATGGCAGAGAGTTCCATAGTCTCACTACAGTAAAGAACCTGCGTCTGTTATTATGCTTAACCCCTTCACCCCCAAGGGTGGTTTGCACGTTAATGACCAGGCCAATTTTTACAATTCTGACCACTGTCCCTTTATGAGGTTATAATTCTGGAAAGCTTCAACAGATCCTGGTGATTCTGACACTGTTTTCTTGTGATATATTGTACTTCATGATAGTGGTAAAATTTCTTTGATATTACCTGCGTTTATTTGTGAAAAAAACGGAAATTTGGTGAAAATTTAGAAAATTTCGCAATTTTCCAACTTTGAATTTTTATGCAATTAAATTACAGTGATATGTCACACAAAATACTTAATAAGTAACATTTCCCACATGTCTACTTTACATCAGCACAATTTCAGAACCAACATTTTTTTTTGTTAGGGAGTTATAAGGGTTAAAAGTTGACCAGCAATTTCTCATTTTTACAACACCATTTTTTTTTAGGGACCACATCTCATTTGAAGTCATTTTGAGGGGTCTATATGATAGAAAATACCCAAGTGTAACACCATTCTAAAAACTGCACCCTTCAAGGTGCTCAAAACCACATTCAAGAAGTTTATTAACCCTTCAGGTGTTTCACAGGAATTTTTGGAATGTTTAAATAAAAATGAACATTCAACTTTTTTTCACAAAAAATTTACTTCAGCTCCAATTTGTTTTATTTTACCAAGGGTAACAGGAGAAAATGGACCCCAAAAGATGTTGTACAATTTGTCCTGAGTACGCCGATACCCAATATGTGGGGGTAAACCACTGTTTGGGTGCATGGGAGAGCTCGGAAGGGAAGGAGCGCCGTTTGACTTTTCAATGCAAAATTGACAGGAATTGAGATGGGATGCCATGTCGCGTTTGGAGAGCCACTGATGTGCCTAAACATTGAAACGCCGCACAAGTGACACCATTTTGGTAAGTAGACCCTCTAAGGAACTCATCTAGATGTGTTGTGAGAGCTTTGAACCCCCAAGTGTTTCACTACAGTTTATAACGCAGAGCCGTGCAAATAAAAAATCTATTTTTTTCACAAAAATTATTTTTTAGCCCCCAGTTTTGTATTTTCCCAAGGGTAACAGGAGAAATTGGATGCCAAAAGTTTTTCTTCAATGTGTTCCGAGTACGCTGATACCCCATATGTTGGGGTAAACCCCTGTTTGGGTGCACGAGAGAGCTCGGAAGGGAAGGAGCATTGTTTTACTTTTTCAACGCAGAATTGGCTGGAATTGAGGTCGGACGCCATGTCGCGTTTGGAGAGCCCCTGATGTTCCTAAACAGTGGAAACCCCCCAATTATAACTGAAACCCTAATCCAAACACACCCCTAACCCTAATCCCAACGGTAACCCTAACCACACCTCTAACCCAGATACACCCCTAACCCTAATCCCAACCCTATTCCCAACCGTAAATGTAATCCAAACCCTAACCCTAACTTTAGCCCCAACCCTAACCCTAACTTTAGCCCCAACCCTAACTGTAGCCCTAGCCCTAACCCTAGCCCTAACCCTAGCCCTAATCCTAGCCCTAACCCTAATGGGAAAATGGAAATAAATACATTTTTTAAATTTTAAAATTTTTCCCTAACTAAGCGGGTGATGAAGGGGGGTTTCATTTACTTTCATAGCGGGTTTTTTAGCGGATTTTTATGATTGGCAGCCGTCACACACTGAAAGACGCTTTTTATTGCAAATAATATTTTTTGCGTTACCACATTTTGAGAGCTATAATTTTTCCATATTTGAGTCCATAGAGTCATGTGAGGTCTTGTTTTTTGCGGGACGAGTTGACATTTTTATTGGTAACATGTTCGGGTACGGGAGATTTTTTGATCGCTTTTTATTCCAATTTTTGTGAGGCAGAATGACCAAAAACCAGCTATTCATGAATTTCTTTTGGGGGAGGTGTTTATACCGTTCCGCATTTGGTAAAATTGATAAAGCAGTTTTATTCTTCGGGTCAGTATGATTACAGTGATACCTCATTAATATCATAGTAACATAGTAACATAGTTAGTAAGGCCGAAAAAAGACATTTGTCCATCCAGTTCAGCCTATATTCCATCATAATAAATCCCCAGATCTACGTCCTTCTACAGAACCTAATAATTGTATGATACAATATTGTTCTGCTCCAGGAAGACATCCAGGCCTCTCTTGAACCCCTCGACTGAGTTCGCCATCACCACCTCCTCAGGCAAGCAATTCCAGATTCTCACTGCCCTAACAGTAAAGAATCCTCTTCTATGTTGGTGGAAAAACCTTCTCTCCTCCAGACGCAAAGAATGCCCCCTTGTGCCCGTCACCTTCCTTGGTATAAACAGATCCTCAGCGAGATATTTGTATTGTCCCCTTATATACTTATACATGGTTATTAGATCGCCCCTCAGTCGTCTTTTTTCTAGACTAAATAATCCTAATTTCGCTAATCTATCTGGGTATTGTAGTTCTCCCATCCCCTTTATTAACTTTGTTGCCCTCCTTTGTACTCTCTCTAGTTCCATTATATCCTTTTATATAATTTTTTTATGTTTTGGCGCTATTATACGATAAAAACTATTTTATAGAAAAAATAATTATTTTGGCATCGCTTTATTCTGAGGACTACAGCTTTTTTATTTTTTCGCTGATGATGCTGTATGGCAGCTCGTTTTTTGCGGGACAAGATGATGTTTTCAGCGGTACCATGGTTATTTATATCCGTCTTTTTGATCGCGCGTTATTCCACTTTTTATTTGGCAGTATGAGAATAAAGCGTTTTTTGCTTTGTTTCTTTTTTTTTTTACGGTGTTCACTGAAGGGGTTAACTAGTGATATAGTTTTATAGGTGGGGTCATTACGGATGCGGCGATACTAAAAATGTGTACTTTTATTGTTTGATTTTTTTTATTTAGATAAAGAAATGTATTTATGGGAATAATATACAGTTAGGTCCATATATATTTGGACAAAGACAACATTTTTCTACTTTTGGTTATAGACATTACCACAATGAATTTTAAACAAAACAATTCAGATGCAGTTGAAGTTCAGACTTTCAGCTTTCATTTGAGGGCATCCACATTAAAATTGGATGAAGGGTTTAGGAGTTTCAGCTCCTTAACCTGTGCCACCCTGTTTTTAAAGGGACCAAAAGTAATTGGACAATTGACTCCAAGGCTATTTCATGGACAGGTGTGGGCAATCAATTCAATATGTAATTCTCAATTAAGCAGATAAAAGGCCTGGAGTTGATTTGAGGTGTGATGCTTGCATTTGAAAAGTTTTGCTGTTAAGTAAACATGCGGTCAAAGGAGCTCTCCATGCAGGTGAAACAGGCCATCCTTAGGCTGCGAAAACAGAAAAAACCCATCCGAGAAATTGCTACATTATTAGGAGTGGCAAAATCTACAGTTTGGTACATCCTGAGAAAGAAAGAAAGCACTGGTGAACTCATCAATGCAAAAAGACCGGGGCACCCACGGAAAACAACAGTGGTGGATGATCACAGAATAATCTCCATGGTGAAGCGAGACCCCTTCACAACAGCCAACCAAGTGAACAACACTCTCCAGGAGGTCGGCGTATCAATATCCAAATCTACCATAAAGAGAAGACTGCATGAAAGTAAATACAGAGGGTTCACTGCACGGTGCAAGCCACTCATAAGCATCAAGAATAAAAAGGCTAGACTGGACTTTGCTAAAAAACATCTAAAAAAGCCAGCACAGTTCTGGAAGAATATTTTTTGGACAGATGAAACCAAGATCAACCTCTACCAGAATGATGAAAAGAGAAAAGTATGGCGAAGGCGTGGTACAGCTCATGACCCAAAGCATACCACATCATCTGTAAAACACGGTGGAGGCAGTGTGATGGCTTGGGCATGCATGGCTGCCAGTGGCACTGGGTCACTAGTGTTTATTGATGATGTGACACAGGACAGAAGCAGCCGAATGAATTCTGAGGTCTTCAGAGCCATACTGTGTGCTCAGAGCCAGCCAAATGCAGCCAAACTGATTGGTCGTCTTTTCATACTACAGATTGACAATGACCCAAAACATAAAGCTAAAGCAACCCATGAGTTTATTAAAGCAAAGAAGTGGAATATTCTTGAATGGCCAAGTCAGTAACCTGATCTCAACCCAATTGAGCATGCATTTCACTTGTTAAAGACTAAACTTCAGACAGTAAGGCCCACAAATAGTGTTGAGCACTCCGATACCGCAAGTATCGGGTATCGGCCGATACTTAGCGGTATCGGAATTCCGATACCGAGATCCAATACTTTCGTGGTATCGGGAATCGGAAGTTTCCAGTGTATGGTTCCCAGGGTCTGAAGGTGAGGAAACTCTCCTTCAGGCCCTGGGATCCATATAAATGTGTAAAATAAAGAATTAAAATAAAAAATATTGCTATACTCACCTCTCAGACGCAGCCTGGACTTTACCGCCGTAACCGGGAGCCTTCTTTGCTTAAAATGCGCGCGTTTAATGGTTTCCGTGACGTCACGGCTTCTGATTGGTCGCGTGCCACCCATGTGACCGCGACGCGACCAATCACAACAAGCCGTGACGTAATTTTCAGGTCCTTTCAGGCATTCAGGATTTTAAAATTACGTCACGGCTTGTGATTGGTCGCGTCGCGGTCACATGGGCGGCATGCGACCAATCAGAAGCCGTGACGTAATTTTAAAATGCGTGCGTTTACTGCCTCCTGTGACGTCACAGCTTGTGATTGGTCGCGTCGCCCATGTGACCGCGACGCGACCAATCACAAGCCGTGACGTAATTTTAAAATCCTGAATGCCTGAAAGGACCTGAAAATTACGTCACGGCTTGTTGTGATTGGTCGCGTCGCGGTCACATGGGCGGCACGCGGCCAATCAGAAGCCGTGACGTCACGGAAACCATTAAACGTGCGCATTTTAAGCAAAGAAGGCTCCCGGTTACGGCGGTAAAGTCCAGGCTGCGTCTGAGAGGTGAGTATAGCAATATTTTTTATTTTAATTCTTTATTTTACACATTTATATGGATCCCAGGGCCTGAAGGAGAGTTTCCTCTCCTTCAGACCCTGGGAACCATCAGGGATACCGTCCGATACTTGAGTCCCATTGACTTGTATTGGTATCGGGTATCGGTATCGGATTGGATCCGATACTTTGCCGGTATCGGCTGATACTTTCCGATACCGATACTTTCAAGTATCGGACGGTATCGCTCAACACTACCCACAAACAAACAGCAACTGAAAACCACCGCAGTGAAGGCCTGGCAGAGCATCAAAAAGGAGGAAACACAGCGTCTGGTGATGTCCATGAGTTCAAGACTTCAGGCAGCCATTGCAAACAAGGGGTTTTCAACCATGTACTAAAAATGAACATTTCATTAAAAATTATTGAATCTGTCCAATTACTTTTGGTCCCTTTAAAAACAGGGTGGCACATGTTAAGGAGTTGAAACTCCTAAACCCTTCATCCAATTTTAATGTGGATACCCTCAAATGAAAGCTGAAAGTCTGAACTTCAACTGCATTTGAATTGTTTTGTTTAAAATTCATTGTCATAATGTCTATAACCAAAATTAGAAAAATGTTGTCTCTATCTAAATATATATGGACCTAACTGTATATTTTTTCTTTATTTAGGATTTTTTTTTCTTTTTTTTTACACATGTGGATTTTTTTTTTTTTTTACTTTGTCCCAGGGGGGGACATCACAGATCGCTGATCTGACAGTTTGCACAGCATTCTGTCAGATCGGTGATCTGACTTACAGTGCTGCAGGCTTACCAAGCGCTTACTCTGAGCAGGCACTCGGTAAGCCACCTCCCTCCCTGCAGGACCCGGATGTCGCGGCCATCTTGGATCCGGGCCTGCTGCAGGGAGGAGAGGTAAGAGACCCTCGCAGCAACGCGATCACATCGCGTTGCTTCGGTGGTCTCAGGGAAGCACGCAGTTAGCCCCCTCCCTGCGCGATGCTTTCCTGTACCGCCGGCACACCGCGATCATGTTTGATCGCGGTGTGCCGGGGGTTAATGTGTCGGGGGTGGTCCATGACTGCTCCTGGCACATAGTGCCGGATGTCAGCTGCGATAGGCAGCTGACACCTGGCCGCGATCGGCCGCGCTCCCCCCGTGAGCACGGCCGATCGCGCTGGACGTACTATTTCGTCCTTGGGAATTAGGGCCCACCCCACATGGACGGAATAGTACGTCCAATGGCAGAAAGGGGTTAAACCTTCTTTCCTCCAGACGTAGAGGATGCCCCCTTGTCCCTGTCTCAGGTCTGTGATTGAAAAGATCATCAGAAAGGTCTTTGTACTGTCCCCTCATATGCTTATACATTAAAATAAGATCACCCCTTAGTCTTCGTTTTTCCAAACTAAACAGCCCCAAGTGTAATAACCTATCTTGGTATTGCAGACCCCCCAGTCCTCTAATAACCTTGGTCACTCTTCTCTGCACCCGCTCCAGTTCAGCTATGTCTTTCTTATACACCAGAGACCAGAACTGTACACAGTATTCTAAGTGTAGTTGAACTAGTGACTTGTATAGAGGTAAAATTATGTTCTCCTCATGAGCATCTATGCCTCTTTTAATGCATCCCATTATTTTATTTAAACACAGAAAAGTGAAACCCAGTTGCATATTAAATGCCAGTAGTGGGGATACTAAGTAGTATCAATCCACGATCACAATATTATAAACTCCATAACGTAATTAAATAAACAGGAGAAGAATTGGAGTAGCCAATTAAAGAGTAAAAATAGTATAAAATTTATTAAAGATAATCACAAAATACACCATAAAATTGTCAATCAGGACGAACACATAGGAGTATATATAATGGTAATGTGCACACTATAATATATCATAGAGTAGTGCATCTGCCCTGAGATTTAACTAGATGCAAGCATAATACAGGGTAGGTCTCGTTTAGTAAAGTATAATGGTCTAATTGCCCACAAAGCAAAGGGAGGCTAGGTTATAAATTAAAGGCAAGACTTACCCAGAATTGTGCACAGAACCAACAAGGTGGCAAAGAGCCCCAAAAGATGGCAGGTAGCCAGGCTATAATAAAATATAAATAAACAATCTATATTTGGTATCACCATGTTTGTAACGGTCCAAATTAAAAAATGTTATTTCATCTCACCTATTAAACACCAAAAAATGCAGCAGAAAATTATGAAAAAGTCACAAACATTCCAAAATATTACCGATAACTATAACTCAGCCTGCAAAAAGTTTACCTTCACACAGCTCTGTCATCAAAAACATAAAAAAGTTTTAGATCTCAGAATATAGGAAGACATAAGTATACATATACTGTATATATATATTAGCAAACATGGGAAAACAGCACATAATGATGTAGATAGGAGAATTTGGTACTGTTGACCTGTATTTCAGACAATGAACCAAGAGCAGGTTATATATGTATATAGAGATACATTGTATATAACAGTGCATTTCTATGTTCCCTGTATTCTAGAGGTGAAGACAAAGTCAGATTTTTGGGTTTCTATAAAACTACTAAAAATATTAAAAAGCAACTACAAAAACGTCATTTTTCTTTTTTGTGCGTCTCCCGGTACTCAAACTCACAACCTTCAACATTACAGGAAGGAGATAATGAAATTGAGCCACAGACTCTAGTGATATCCCTGGGAGAATTTTGAATACTGATGTACATAGCAGTGCATTTCTCTGCCTCTATATTTAAGAGATGGAATAAAAGAGATTTTTTTAATCCTATAAAATTATTAAAAAATAATGAAAACAATTACAATAATGTCATTTTAATCCATTAAAAAAATACACATCACAAAGCAGCAAATAACATGGACATATTTTTTTCCTTGTAAGTGTAACGATCCACACAACACAGTGATCAGATTATTTTGGCGAATAGGTAAATGACATAAAAAATGCCGTAATTTATATTTTTCTCTATTAAACCCATAAAAGATGTAATAAAATTGTAAAGCTGAAGCAGTGTTCACAAGTAACATAAATGCTGCATTTTTTCTGCAGCTTTTTTTCTGCAGGTGTCTTCACCACACGCAATAACTATCTTATCTGATTATTGCATTTGCTGCGCTTCTTTTATGCGCTTTCCCCCTACGTGATGCATTTTTGATGCAGATGTGAAGCTGCATTGTTTAAAAGGTTTGATTCTGTGCTGAAAAATGCAATTTTTTTTTCCTTGAGTTTTTTTCAATTCAGCAGCATGTTTAGATGCACAGATGACAGAGATTTAATTAAATCACATTCAGTTTGCTTGGAAATTTAGGCCGTGTTCACATGTAGCATAAATATTGCATATTTTCTGCAGCTTTTTTTGTCCAGAAATTCTGCTGTGTTTAACTGTCCAAGAAAAGTGGATGTCATTATATGAAAACTGTGCCCCCTGTGGTCTAAAGATGCTGCTGAAATGTGCGGTTTTGGTGCTTTTTTTTCTCTATGGGTTTCTATGTGGAGCCTTAAAGGGACACTGTCACCTGAATTTGGATTGAAGTTCATTCTCTGTCCTCCGTAGTACATGCCTGCACAAGGCAATCTTGCCTTAGAACAGAGAATGAACTTCAATCCAATATTGCAGCCAGCATGCAGCCAGCGGGTAAGGAAAGGGTGCATCAAACACCCGAAAACCCCGACCCTAGGTCTAAAGATTGTTCCCTCCAAATTCAGGTGACAGTGTCCCTTTAAAAAAACGCATTTTAAAAACTGCAGATACTTTTAAGTGCAGAGTCAAAGCTGTTCTGTACTATAAAAAACACGTTAAAAACGCAACCACATCTGCACCAAAAAAGCATAAAAGAGGGGAAAAGGCATGAAAAATGCAGCAGAAATGCAATAATCATAGTAAATTGTAATTACATAGTTTGGTGCAGACAGCTGCAGAAAACAAAAAACACAGCATTTCTGCAACATGTGAACACGGCTTTACAGACACATAAAAAAACAGATGTCATATAGTGAAGTTACAAAAAGGACAGAAAGTATATATACAGTTGTGCTCAAAAGTTTACATACCCTGGCAGAATTTTTGCTTTCTTGGCTTTTTTTCAAAGAATATGAATGATAGCACCAAAGATTTTTCTCCACTCATGGTTACTGGTTGGGTGAAGCCATTTATTGTTAATCTATTGTGTTTTCTCTTTTAAAATCATAATGACAACCTAAAACATCCAAATGAAATATAACATCCTCACCTGTGACCTGTTTGCTTTTAATTAGTATGTGTGCATAAAAGCTGAGTGTGTTTCTGGAATCCAGACAGACTATTGAATCTTTCATCTAGCCACTGACGTTTCTGGATTGTGAATCATAGGGAAAGCTAAAGAATTGTCAATGGATCTATGGGAAAAGGTAGTTGAACTGTTTAAAACAGGAATGGGATACAAAAAGATATCCAAGGAATTGATAATGCAAGTCAGCAGCATTCAAACTGATTAACAAGTGGAAAATCAGGGGCTCTGTAAAAACAAAACCACGATCAGGTAGACCAACAAAAATTGTGTCCACAACTGCCAGGAAAATTGTTAGGGATGCAAAGAAAAACCCACAAATAACATTAGCTGAAACACTGGACTCTCTGTTTAAAGAAGCACTATAAGAAGGCACTTGAAGAAAAAAGGGCTGCATGGTTGAGTCGCCGGAAGAAAGCCATTACTGTGCAAATGCCACAAAGTATGTTGCCTACAATACGCAAAACAGCACAGAGACAAGCTTCAAAACTTCTGGAACAAGGTAATTTGGAGAGATGAGACCAAAATTGAACTTTTTGGCAACAGCCATAAACGTTACATTTGGAGAGAGGTCAACAAGGTCTTTGATGAAAGGAACACCATTCCTACTGTAAAGCACGGAGGTGGATCACTGATATTTTGGGGATGTGTGAGCTACAAAGGCACAGGAAACTTGATCAAAGGTTGAAGGAAAGATGAATGAAGCAATTATCAGCCCAGAGCTGCGCATGCGATGTGCTTGGACGTTCCAATATGCCAACGATCCAAAATACAAGTCAATCTAGAACAAAGTGAAGGTTCTGGAGTGGCCATCTCAATCTCCATACCTCAATATCATTGAGCCACTATGGGGAGATTTCAAGAGCACTGTTCATGCAGCATACAGCCCAGGAATATACAGGAACTGGAGGCTTTTTGTCAAGAAGAATGGGCAGCTTTACTGTCTGAGAAAATAAACAACCTCATTCACAACTACCACAAAAGACTTCAAGCTGTCATTGATGTTAGACGGGGCAATACACGGTATTAAGAAATGGGGTATGTAAACTTTTGATGTTTTGGGTTGTCAGTAGTTTGACAATAAATGGCTTCACCCAACAACTAACCATAAATGGAGAAAAAGGTTTGGGGTTATCATTCATATTCTCTGAAAAAAAGGCCAAGAAAGCAAAAATTCTTCCGGTGTATGTAAACTTTTGAGCACAATTGTATTTTATTGGATGAATAAATTACAAAAATAGTTTAAAAATGAGAAGTATAGTCATGGAGTGTCACATAACTAGGAACACATATGGCCTACAAGCATAATACGTATTAAATAGGTATCCAAGAAGGGAAAACTGATGGCACTCAAAAAATGGAGGATAACAATCTACTCCAACTGATATGGTATAATACAAGAGTCAAATAGTCAAGCAGTTAGGAGACAAATAATGGTGGTATCCATAAAGGGCCTCATGGAAAATACTAAATATCACAGGAGAAAATCCTAAACAGAGTAACGTCACTGTAGCAGTAACATAACCAGCCCGTCAGACTTCAGTTGCAATGTATACTATTAGGAGACACATAAGCATAAGTGCATCATGTGTTACCTGGAAACGAGATGCAGCAAACTCCAACAGTTTCACAACTCCCTGAAGAAGCCAACACGAAACGCATGTTGGGGTTGTCTGCACCTCATTTCTCTCTCTCTCATTTTTAAACTATTTTTGTAATTTATTCTTCCAATAAAATATATATAATTTTTATTGCATGTGTTAGTTTGCGTTAGTTAGTTTGTGTTAGTGCAATTTATTTATGACCGACTCTTTTTTTGGTTTCACAAAGGAGAGAAAGGTCTGGTGGCTCCGACTGTGAATGAATGAAGAAAAAGTGAATCCTCAGATCCCAACTAGAGATGAGCAGGATGCACATCACAGATGATGTCACACCAACCCTGGCTAATCAAATGCCGCACAGTGAACTCCAGAAAGAGATTCACAGGCCTCAAATGCAGTCACCAGGTAGCACTGAGCAGGATGCTGCATCGGGGTCCGATGAATCGATCCGGTCATGTCTAGTTCCAACTGTCTTGGATACAGCGGACAGTCATGGATTTGGGTCTACACCCTGCAGTCTCAGAAATCTACTGAATTTCTTCCCTTTCTCCAGAGGATCATGTTGTACCGGTGCTCGTTCCATTTAAATGCTGCTATTAGAGATTGACATTTCCATTTAAATGGTTATTAGCCACGTCCAGAATTCAGCACCAACCGCAGCTGTAAGAGACAGACACCGGATATGTAATATAGTCAGTATATGGAGAGTTTGGAGGGAGCTCAGCGTCTTACCCCACTCCACCCGTAAGAATTTCATCCCAGGACATGGATTACACGTCCATTTGCTGGAAGGAGAAAGCTTTTTATATATTATTTTAAATAGTTCAGAGGTTTTACTTTTTCACGTTGGGAAGTTTGAGAGGGGCAATATATAGGCCTTTCAAAGACACTTGGGAACTGGATCAGTACCTAAATAATATGTTTCTGAAAGTTCCTTGAAAATGTGAAAAACTGCTGGTAACTAGGGTTGAGCGACTTTTTCTTTTTTAGGATCAAGTCGGGTTTCGTGAAACCCGACTTTGTCAAAAGTCGAGTCGAGTGAAATCGTCTGATTATCGCACAAAGTCGGGGATCGACTGAAACACGAAACCCAATGTAAGTCAATGGGAAAGCAAAGTCGCAAGTGAGTGGAGGACAGGAAAACACCTACAGTGCCCATTTTAATGTCAAAAACATCAATTCGTGTCACTTAAGCTTGTGAATCTTAATTTACCTTATAATAATAGTTAGGCATTGAAAATTGGGGGTCATTTGGCTAAAGTTGTGGGGGGTAGGGCAGGCTCAAGTTTTTCATGGGCCCAGGAAACGCGGACTACGTCACGGCGGTGGAGCAGGGAGAGGTCAGTATTTCAACTTTGCAAGTGCTGTGATCCTGAGCAAGCAGGGGGGGCCCACTCGTTCGCATTGGCACAGGCACAGGGCCCCTCAAAGTAAGGCGTTGTGTTTCACGGTGGGGGCGCCTCCCACCGGCAGAGACACTTTTGCGTACTATGAGGGGCCCTGTGACAGTGACGTCGCCAATGAGTATGCCCTCCCCACCTGATGAAGGAACCTGCACTTTCAATTGCGCCTTCCTCTTTGTCCCCGTGTAAGGTGGTATAGTATGATTCTGGCTGTGTAGAGTGCAAGGGGAATGTAGTGGTCTGGGTCAATGTACCAGCAGACTGATGTAGCACTAGCTGGGCAATGGGCAGGATGAGGAGGAAACACAGATATAGGCCCAAATAATAAAGTGGGCTAAATGCAGTTCAAAATTGGTAACAGGACTAACAAGGCGGCATTGCTTTGTTCAGTGGAGGACAACTGTAATGAGAGGCAGACACAGTTAGTAGGCCCAAATAATAAAGTGGGCCAAATAAAGTTCAAAATTGGTAACAGGAGTAAACAGGCGGCACTGCTTTGTTCAGTGGAGAACACCAAAGAGCGGCAGACACCGTTAGTATGCCCCAACCAAACTAGTAGCCCCAATGCAGTTAAATATCTGATATAGGCCGAAAGCCTGAAGATTGAAGCTTAGCTTTGTTCAGTGGAGGAGAACACCAAGGAGCGGCAGACACCGTTAGTAGGCCCCAACCAAACTAGTATCCCAAATGCAGTTTCATATTAAAAATATAGGCCAAAAGCCAGAAGATTGAAGCTCAGGAAAAAAAACAGGAGAACTGTTATGACCCCAATGGCGAGGGTCTCAGAGATATCAGCAAGTCTGCGAAGTACAAAAATCCAGCTCATAGGGCAGTGGTAACTGGGTTGACCATATATCTACTCCTAACGCCAACACTAGAAGTAGCCGGGGAACATGCCTACGTTGGTCGCTAGATGTCTCGCGCCAGCCGGAGAGCTAACTACCCCTAGAAGAGGAAAACAAAGACCTCTCTTGCCTCCAGAGAAAAGACCCCAAAAGTAGGATAGAAGCCCCCCACAAATAATAACGGTGAGGTAAGAGGAAATGACAAACACAGAGATGAACTAGGTTTAGCAAAGAGAGGCCCACTTACTAATAGCAGAATGTAGTAAGATAACTTATATGGTCAACAAAAACCCTATCAAAAATCCACACTGGAGATTCAAGAACCCCCGAACCGTCTAACGGCCCAGGGGGAGAACACCAGCCACCCTAGAGCTTCCAGCAAGGTCAGGATACAGATTATATACAAGCTGGACAAAAATGCAAACAAAAACAAATAGCAAAAAGCAAGAAAACAGACTTAGCTAAATCAAGCAGGAACCAGGATCAGAAGACAAGAGCACTACAGATTAGCTCTGATATCAACGTTGCCAGGCATTGAACTGAAGGTCCAGGATGCTTATATAGCAACACCCCTGACCAACGACCCAGGTGAGCATACAAGGGATGAATGACATACCCAGAGTCAAATCACTAGTAGCCACTAGAGGGAGCCAAAAGGTAAATTCACAACAGTACCCCCCCCTTAGTGAGGGGTCACCGAACCCTCACCAAGACCACCAGGGCGATCAGGATGAGCGGCGTGAAAGGCACGAACTAAATCGGCCGCATGCACATCAGAGGCGACCACCCAGGAATTATCCTCCTGACCATAGCCCTTCCACTTGACCAGGTACTGAAGCCTCCGCCTGGAGAGACGAGAATCTAAGATCTTCTCCACCACGTACTCCAACTCGCCCTCAACCAACACCGGAGCAGGAGGCTCAGCAGAAGGAACCACAGGCACAACGTACCGCCGCAACAAGGACCTATGAAATACGTTGTGAATGGCAAACGACACCGGAAGATCCAGGCGAAAGGATACAGGATTAATGATTTCCAATATCTTGTAAGGACCAATGAAGCGAGGCTTAAATTTGGGAGAGGAGACCTTCATAGGAACAAATCGAGAAGACAGCCATACCAAATCCCCAACGCGAAGTCGGGGACCCACACCGCGGCGGCGGTTGGCAAAACGCTGAGCCTTCTCCTGTGACAACTTCAAGTTGTCCACCACATGATTCCAGATCCGCTGCAACCTATCCACCACAGAATCCACCCCAGGACAGTCAGAAGGTTCCACATGCCCCGAGGAAAAACGAGGATGGAAACCAGAGTTGCAGAAAAATGGCGAAACCAAGGTGGCAGAACTAGCCCGATTATTAAGGGCAAATTCAGCCAACGGCAAGAAGGTCACCCAATCATCCTGATCAGAAGAGACAAAACACCTCAAATACGCCTCCAGAGTCTGGTTAGTTCGTTCCGTCTGTCCGTTAGTCTGTGGATGAAAAGCGGACGAAAACGACAAATCAATGCCCATCCTACCACAAAAGGATCGCCAGAACCTGGAAACAAACTGGGATCCTCTGTCCGACACAATATTCTCAGGAATGCCGTGCAAACGAACCACGTTCTGGAAGAACACAGGAACCAGATCAGAAGAGGAAGGCAGCTTAGGCAAAGGAACCAGATGGACCATCTTGGAGAAACAATCACATATCACACAGATGACAGACATGCCCTGAGACAAATCACTAGTAGCCACTAGAGGGAGCCAAAAGGTAAATTCACAACAGTGGCCTGGCAAACTGTTATGACCCCAATGGCGAGGGTCTCAGAGATATCAGCAAGTCTGCGAAGTACAAAAATCCAGCTCATAGGGCAGTGGTAACTGGGTTGACCATATATCTACTCCTAACGCCAACACTAGAAGTAGCCGGGGAACATGCCTACGTTGGTCGCTAGATGTCTCGCGCCAGCCGGAGAGCTAACTACCCCTAGAAGAGGAAAACAAAGACCTCTCTTGCCTCCAGAGAAAAGACCCCAAAAGTAGGATAGAAGCCCCCCACAAATAATAACGGTGAGGTAAGAGGAAATGACAAACACAGAGATGAACTAGGTTTAGCAAAGAGAGGCCCACTTACTAATAGCAGAATGTAGTAAGATAACTTATATGGTCAACAAAAACCCTATCAAAAATCCACACTGGAGATTCAAGAACCCCCGAACCGTCTAACGGCCCGGGGGGAGAACACCAGCCACCCTAGAGCTTCCAGCAAGGTCAGGATACAGATTATATACAAGCTGGACAAAAATGCAAACAAAAACAAATAGCAAAAAGTAAGAAAACAGACTTAGCTAAATCAAGCAGGAACCAGGATCAGAAGACAAGAGCACAACAGATTAGCTCTGATATCAACGTTGCCAGGCATTGAACTGAAGGTCCAGGAAGCTTATATAGCAACACCCCTGACCAACGACCCAGGTGAGCATACAAGGGATGAATGACATACCCAGAGTCAAATCACTAGTAGCCACTAGAGGGAGCCAAAAGGTAAATTCACAACAGAGAACACCATGGAGCGGCAGACACCGTTTGTAGGCCCCAACCAAACTAGTAGGCCAAATGCAGTTTAAAATTTGTAAATATAGGCCGAAAGCCTGAAGATTGAAGCTCAGTTTTGCTCAGTGGAGGAGAACACCAAGGAGCGGCAGACACCGTTAGTAGGCCCCAACCAAACTAGTAGGCCAAATGCAGTTTCATATTAAAAATATAGGCCCGAAAGCCAGAAGATTGAAGCTCAGGAAAAAAAAACAGGAGAACACCAAGGAGCGGCAGACACTGTTAGTAGGCCCCAACCAAACTAGTAGCCCCAATGCAGTTAAATATCTTATATAGGCCGAAAAGCCTGAAGATTGAAGCTCAGCTTTGACCAGTGGAGGAGAACACCAAGGAGCGGCAGACACCGTTAGTAGGCCCCAACCAAACTAGTATCCCAAATGCAGTTTCATATTAAAAATATAGGCCGAAAGCCAGAAGATTGAAGCTCAGGAAAAAAAAACAGGAGAACACCAAGGAGCGGCAGACACCGTTTGTAGGCCCCAACCAAACTAGTAGGCCAAATGCAGTTTAAAATTTGTAAATATAGGCAAAAAGCCTGAAGATTGAAGCTCAGCTTTGTTCAGTGGAGGAGAACAACAAGGAGCGGCAGACACCGTTAGTAGGTCCCAACCAAACTAGTATCCCAAATGCAGTTTCATATTAAAAATATAGGCTGAAAGCCAGATGATTGAAGCTCAGGAAAAAAAAACAGGAGAACACCAAGGAGCGGCAGACACCATTTGTAGGCCCCAACCAAACTAGTAGGCCAAATGCAGTTTAAAATTTGTAAATATAGGCTGAAAGCCTGAAGATTGAAGCTCAGCTTTGTTCAGTGGAGGAGAACACCAAGGAGCGGCAGACACCGTTAGTAGGCCCAACCAAATTAGTAGCCCCAATGCAGTTTTCAAATTCCTATAGGCTGAAAACCTGACAATTGAAGCTCAGCTTTTTTCAGAGGAGGACAGCTGTATTGAGTGGTGAAGACTAGTGTTGAGCGATACCGTCCGATACTTGAAAGTATCGGTATCGGAAAGTATCGGCCGATACCGGCAAAGTATCGGATCTAATCCGATACCGATACCCGATACCAATACAAGTCAATGGGACTCATGTATCGGACGGTATCCCTGATGGTTCCCAGGGTCTGAAGGAGAGGAAACTCTCCTTCAGGCCCTGGGAACCATATTAATGTGTAAAATAAAGAATTAAAATAAAAAATATTGCTATACTCACCTCTCCGACGCAGCCTGCACCTTACCGAGGGAACCGGCAGCGTTGTTTGCTTAAAATTCGCGCTTTAACTTCCTTACGCGAAGTCCCGGCTTGTCATTGGTCGCGCGCCGCCCATGTGGCCGGGACGCAACCAATCACAGCAAGCCGTGACGTAATTTCAGGTCCTTCAGGATTTTAAAATTACGTTCCGGCGTTGTGATTGGTTGCGTCGCGGTCACATGGGCGACGCAACCAATCACAAGCCATGACGTCACGGGAGGCAGGAGACGAGGCACACCCACCTGGTCGGCCAAACGGCACTCGCACGGGTGCTTGCGCCAAGTGGTGACCACGGCCCTGTGGGGGGAGTCAGCGCATTTAGGGAGGTGTAAAAATGGCCTATGGTGGACATACAGCAGCTGCAAATGGAGAAATTGGAGCAGTCAGTAAGACGAGTCCAAAAGCAAGACCTTTTTACAGGAAAGCTAAGCGTCAGCAGGGAAAGGTGGGGCAAAATAATTAGAAATCCATGACTGGTTCATTTTAATGAAGGTTAGATCATCAACATTTTTGGTAGCCAGACGAGTCCTTTTTTCGGTCAGTATTGAACCAGCCGCACTGAAGACTCTTTCTGATAGCACACTAGCAGCTGGGCAAGCGAGCTCCTGTACTGCATATTCTGCCAATTCAGGCCAGGTGTCTATTTTGGATGCCCAGTATTCAAATGGGAATGACGTGTGAGGGAGAACATCGATAAGGGAGGAAAAATAGTTCGTAACCATACTGGACAAATGTTGTCTCCTGTCACTTTGAATTAATGCAGCAGTGCCTGTCGTGTCTGCGGTCATTGCAAAATCACTCCACAACCTGATCATAAAACCCCTCTGTCCAATGCCACTTCTGATTTGTGCACCTCTAACACCTCTGCCATGTTGCCCCCTGCAGCTCGTGTGAGAACTATCACCGCCGCTGTGTGCTGGGAATGCCTGAACCAAACGGTCTACAAGATTTGCTTGTTTGGTAGCCAATATTTGCTCAAGGTTCTCATTTGGCATGATATTTACAATTTCCCTTTATAGCGTGGATCCAGGAGGCAGGCCAACCAGTAATCGTCATCGGTCATCATTTTGATAATGCGCGGGGTCCCTTTTTAGGATACGCAAGGCATAATCCGCCATGTGGGCCAATGTTCCAGGTGTCATTTCACTGCTTGTGCTGGGTTGAGGAGCACTTTCTGGCATATCAACATCACTTGTCTCCCTCAAAAATCCTGTACCTGACCTTGCAACGCCACCAGTTTCTATTGCCCCCTGAGAAGCTTCATCCTCCCATAAATATTCATCCCCAACATCCTCCTCATCCTCCTCTACTTCGTCCGCCACCTCGTCCAGGAGACTTCCCTGAGCAGACAATTGTTGACTGTCATCAATGCTTCACTCGTCCTCGGCTGCAGATGCCTGCTCCTTTATGTGCGTCAAACTTTGCATCAGCAGACGCATTAGGGGGATGCTCATGCTCATGATGGCGTCGTCTGCACTAACCAGGCGTGTGCATTCCTCAAACCACTGAAGGACTTGACACAGGTCTTGTAGCTTCGACCACTGCACACCTGACAACTCCATGTCTGCCATCCAACTGCCTGCCCGTGTATGTGTATCCTCCCACAAATACATTACAGCATGAACTCTGTTCGCACAGCCTCTGAAGCATGTGCAGTGTGGAGTTCCACCTTGTTGCACTGTCAATTATTAGGCGGTGTTGGGGAAGAGTGAGTGATCTCTGATGGTTCTGCATACAGCTGGAGTGTACGGGCAACCGGCGGATGTGCCAGCAAAGTCTTCGCACCTTCAGGAGCAGGGTGGGTAACCCTGGATAACTTTTCAGGAAGCACTGCACCACCAGGTTCAAGGTGTGAGCCAGGCAAGGAATGTGTTTCAGTTGTGAATGGGCTATGGCAGCCATAAAATTCCTTCCGTTATCACTGACTACCTTGCCTGCCTCAAGATGTACACTGCCCAGCCGTGACTGAGTTTCTTGCTGCAAGAACTTGGCCAGAACTTCCGCAGTGTGTCTGTTGTCGCCCAAACACTTCATTTCCAACCCAGCCTGCTGACGCTAACCACTACCTGTTCCATAATGGGACACCTCGCGTGAAACACTGGCAGCTGCGGATGGAGTGGTCGTGCGACTGCGGTCTGTGGACGAGCTCTCGCTTTTGCTGGAGGACGAGGAGGAGGAGGAGGGGTGGCGAACGCCTACAGCCAACTGTTTCCTAGACCGTGGGCTAGGCAGAACTGTCCCAATATGGCTGTTCCCTTTGGACCCTGCATCCACCACATTAACCCAGTGTGCCGTGATGGACACGTTAAGTCCCTGGCCATGCCTACTGGTCCATGCATCTGTTGTGAGGAGCACCTTTCTACTGACAGATTGCCTGAGTGCATGGAGAATGCGGTCTTTGTCAAGCTGGTGGAGGGCTGGGATGGCTTTTCTCGCAAAGAAGTGTCGACTCGGTAGGTCATAGTGTGGCACTGCGTAGGCCATCAGGGCTTTGAAAGCTTCGCTTTCAACCAACCGGTAGGGCATCATCTCTAACGAGATTAGTCTAGCAATGTGGGCGTTCAAACCCTGTGTACGTGGATGAGAGGATGAGTACTTCCTTTTCCTAACGAGAGTCTCTTGTAGAGTGAGCTGGACTGGAGAGCTGCATATGGTGGAACTAGCGGGGGTGGTGGTGGACATGGCAGACAGAGAGAGGGTTGGTTATGGTATTCTTGCTGTTGGCCTACATACAGAGTTTCCTACCAAGAACCTGGTGATTCCCTGACTGCTTTGACCTTGCGATGATACCTCCACATTTGCTGCACATGGTGTCGTAAACGGTGGGCTTACAGTGAGGGAAGGAATGTAGCGTTGCTGACTAGCTTCATTGTGAGCGGGTGCAACAATGTTACGGGACGTTTGGTAGTTAGTCCAGGCTTGCAAGTGCATGGTGATTAAATGTCTACGCATGCAAGTTGTATTTACATTTTTGACATTCTGACCTCTGCTAAATGTCCTTGAGCATTTCTTACAGATCACTTTGCACTGATCATTCGGATCTTGGTTAAAAAATTGCTAGACTGCACTCTTCCTACTATCGAATACCTTTTCAGGCATTGCACACTGTGCTACTTTAACCGGATGGCCACGCTGTCCTACAACTGTTTTTGGTTTTGACTAGTGTTGAGCGATACTTTCCGATATCGGAAAGTATCGGTATCGGAAAGTATCGGCCGATACCGTCAAAATATCGGATCCAATCCGATACCGATACCCGATCCCAATGCAAGTCAATGGGACGAAAATATCGGAATTAAAATAAACCCTTTATACACTTGTAGGTTCATTCTACATGAAGGAAAACAACTAAGAATAATGTAGGATGTATTGGGGGACGTGGCGGAGACATTAAAGGCACAGAGGTTTAGCCCAATGTAATAGAATAGCAGGATTTTTTTTTTTTTATGACGTTCGGCGTTAGAAAGAATTTGACTATGTTAATTTTTTTTTATTTTATGTCACATATTGATGTTTCACTACTTCAACGCCCTTCACCTTCTTTTTTACTTCTCCCACGCTTTCTTCTTCATTATCCTCATCATCAGCTTCTTTGACATCAACTTCTTCACCTTATTCATCTTCTTCTTCATCTTCTACCTATTATTTTTTGGGTTACATTGTTCATATTCTTTTTATTTTACTATTATCTTCATCATATTCTACTTCTTCATCATATTCTTATTTGTGACAGGCATTCCCGTAGTTGTTATCTATAAAAGTTTGAAGATTACACCTTCCGTTCTGCCTGTCACAAAACAATTACATTTGTCCGCGTTCAGTTTGGCCTGCAGCATCAGGCTTTATCCAGGGGCACCACGAGGAGGAACGGACTCACCCCCATACACTGCTTAGTCTTCTTCTGCTTATAATTTAGATAATATTTTTTGCTCTGATATTTAGTGTTATGCTTAATGTTCTTCTGCTCTTTGTTCTGCAGCCTCTTGTTCTTCTGCTTCTCGGTCTTCCAGGTCGTCGTCGTCTCCAGGGTCGTCGTCTCCGGGGTCGTCGTCATCGGGGTGGTCTTCAGGGTCGTCGTCTCCGGGGTCGTCATCATCACGGTGGTCTTCAGGGTCATCGTCTCCAGGGTCGTCGTCATCACGGTGGTTGTCGTCTCTGGTGTCGTCGTCATCTTAGGGGTGTTCTTCCGGGTCATCGTGTTTAGTCTCTTGAACTTGGAAATGTAGCAGAAGGTACAAGAAGGCTGAGAAAATGCCGAGAACCAGCTGATGGAACTGGAACTCGGATGGCTACCCGAAGGTCCAAGAGCCAATGGAACTACCGAGGACCAGCTGACGTTACTGGAACCCGGTTACTAAGCAGGAGGTACCCGTGCCTGAAAGCACTACCAAGGACCACCTGACGTTGGTGGAACTCGGATACCCAGAGGGAGGCACCTAAGCCAAAGGCTCTGCCCGGAACCAGCTGACGGTACTGGAACCAGGATGGGGAGCAGAAGGTACAAGAGCAAAAGACAGTGCCGAGAACCAGCTGACGGTGCTGGAACCCGGATGGGTAGCCGAAGGTCCAAGAGCCAATGGAACTACCGAGGACCAGCTGACGTTACTGGAACCCGGTTACTAAGCAGGAGGTACCCGTGCCTGAAAGCACTACCAAGGACCACCTGACGTTGGTGGAACTCGGATACCCAGAGGGAGGCACCTAAGCCAAAGGCTCTGCCCGGAACCAGCTGACGGTACTGGAACCAGGATGGGGAGCAGAAGGTACAAGAGCAAGTGTCTGCGTGGCTATTGCAGGACACGATGCCGGCTGCACAGCAGGGGAACAGCTGGCGGTGCTGAACCCCACTGACACATTGGCTGGTGTTTTTCTCTGTGCAGCTAGCAGTACCGGGCCCCAACTGGCGGTGTTGGAGCCCGGGGTCAGCAGGAGGAGGAGATGGAGCAGAGTGTAGGCCGAAGCCTGCACTGGCGGCAGCTTTTGGGTCTGTTGTGCCTGCGTGGCAGTTGCAGGACACGTTGCCGGCTGCACAGCAGGGGAACAGCTGGCGGTGCTGAACCCCACTGACACATTGGCTGGTGTTTTTCTCTGTGCAGCTAGCAGTACCGGGCCCCAACTGGCGGTGTTGGAGCCCAGGGCTCTGCAGGGGGAGCAGAGTGTAGGCCGAAGCCTAATTGAACCAATTTCAAAGGTAACCTTTAACCCCCCCCTCAGGGGTTACAAAGTAGAAGAGCCACAGCTTATGCAGCAGTAGTGCTGCACAAGTCAAAGGTTGCTCTTTTAATTTCGCTCCTTGCACACGCTGAATGAAACACGTATAACATTTAGCCCTTTATACAGTCAAACTGTGTTGGAGGCGCGAGTTCCCTTTGTAATGAGACGCAGCACAGATGTCAAGAATCCCACCTTGGTGCTGGGTGCAGCCTCCTGAGCGTTGTTATTTGCTGTACAGGAGTCTGCGCTGTCGTGTTATCCCCTGGCCTAGCGCTGTTAGCGCTGCCCATGTTCTGGCATCATTTAATGTCGGCCGGTGCGGTTCGCGATGACCATGAATCCCAGCCCCACAGTGTCTTAACATTGTTAAAACACTGCGGGGCTGGGATTCAGGGCCTGGCGCAGCACATATGTTCGCCTCTCACACTCGGGTCCTTACACCCGCTTCAGACTGTGCGGCGTCATCTGATCCCTTATCGCATGCCACGGCCATGAAGCCGCACAGTCCGCAGAAGGCGGAAGGAGATGAGGGACAGGCGAACTGATGCACTGATCATGCCCATCAATCACACCCTCGCAGTCCCAATAACTAAGACAACGAGGGGCGTTGTGTGGGTCAGGGCGGCCGCAGAGGCGCAGGCAGCCAAACAATGATGCCAGAAGACGGGCAGCGCTACCAAGGGGGTTGCAGCGTGTCATTACAAAGGAAAGTCACACCACCGGGACGGTTAAATGGTCACACAGAGGACACATTTTAGACGTGTTTTCAGTTCCACATGTGCGAGGAGAATACGTTTATGAGCCACCTTGCACACATGCAGCATTACCGCTGTACAAGGTGGCCTTTAAAACGTACAAACGCCTGGGGGAGGGGGGACAGGTTCCCTTCAATTTCAGTTCTTGTGTCTGCGTGGCTATTGCAGGACACGATGCCGGCTGCACAGCAGGGGAACAGCTGGCGGTGCTGAACCCCACTGACACATTGGCTGGTGTTTTTCTCTGTGCAGCTAGCAGTACCGGGCCCCAACTGGCGGTGTTGGAGCCCGGGGTCAGCAGGAGGAGGAGATGGAGCAGTGTGTAGGCCGAAGCCTGCACTGGCGGAAGCTTTTGGGTCTGTTGTGCCTGCGTGGCAGTTGCAGGACACGTTGCCGGCTGCACAGCAGGGGAACAGCTGGCGGTGCTGAACCCCACTGACACATTGGCTGGTGTTTTTCTCTGTGCAGCTAGCAGTACCGGGCCCCAACTGGCGGTGTTAGAGCCCGGGCTCTGCAGGGGGAGCAGAGTGTAGGCCGAAGCCTAATTGAACCAATTTCAAAGGTAACCTTTAACCCCCCCTCAGGGGTTACAAAGTAGAAGAGCCACAGCTTATGCAGCAGTAGTGCTGCACAAGTCAAAGGTTGCTCTTTTAATGTCGCTCCTTGCACACGCTGAATGAAACACGTATAACATTTAGCCCTTTATACAGTCAAACTTTGTTGGAGGCGCGAGTTCCCTTTGTAATGAGACGCAGCACAGATGTCAAGAATCCCACCTTGGTGCTGGGTGCAGCCTCCTGAGCGTTGTTATTTGCTGTACAGGAGTCTGCGCTGTCGTGTTATCCCCTGGCCTAGCGCTGTTAGCGCTGCCCATGTTCTGGCATCATTTAATGTCGGCCGGTGCGGTTCGCGATGACCATGAATCCCAGCCCCGCAGTGTCTTAACATTGTTAAAACACTGCGGGGCTGGGATTCAGGGCCTGGCGCAGCACATATGTTCGCCTCTCACACTCGGGTCCTTACACCCGCTTCAGACTGTGCGGCGTCATCTGATCCCTTATCGCATGCCATGGCCATGAAGCCGCACAGTCCGCAGAAGGCGGAAGGAGATGAGGGACAGGCGAACTGATGCACTGATCATGCCCATCAATCACACCCTCGCAGTCCCAATAACTAAGACAACGAGGGGCGTTGTGTGGGTCAGGGCGGCCGCAGAGGCGCAGGCAGCCAAACAATGATGCCAGAAGACGGGCAGCGCTACCAAGGGGGTTGCAGCGTGTCATTACAAAGGAAAGTCACACCACCGGGACGGTTAAATGGTCACACAGAGGACACATTTTAGACGTGTTTTCAGTTCCACATGTGCGAGGAGAATACGTTTATGAGCCACCTTGCACACATGCAGCATTACCGCTGTACAAGGTGGCCTTTAAAACGTACAAACGCCTGGGGGAGGGGGGACAGGTTCCCTTCAATTTCAGTTCTTGTGTCTGCGTGGCTATTGCAGGACACGATGCCGGCTGCACAGCAGGGGAACAGCTGGCGGTGCTGAACCCCACTGACACATTGGCTGGTGTTTTTCTCTGTGCAGCTAGCAGTACCGGGCCCCAACTGGCGGTGTTGGAGCCCGGGGTCAGCAGGAGGAGGAGATGGAGCAGAGTGTAGGCCGAAGCCTGCACTGGCGGCAGCTTTTGGGTCTGTTGTGCCTGCGTGGCAGTTGCAGGACACGATGCCGGCTGCACAGCAGGGGAACAGCTGGCGGTGCTGAACCCCACTGACACATTGGCTGGTGTTTTTCTCTGTGCAGCTAGCACATCTGGGCCCCAACTGGCGGTGTTAGAGCCCAGGGTCAGCAGGAGGAGCAGGGGGAGCGGAGTGTAGGCCGAAGCCTGCACTGGAGCAAGTTGAAAGGAAACCTTTAACCCCCCCCCCCAGGCGTTTGTAGCTGGAAGAGCCATCGTGTACAGCACTAATGCTGGAAAAGGTAAACTTAGCTCTTTTAATTATGGTCCTTGCAGATGCTGAACCTAACACTTATGAAATGTGTCCCCTCACAGCGTTCAACCGTCCGGTAGGTGGAACTTTCCTTTGTCATGTGACGCAGCACAGCCGTCATTTTTACCCCCTTGGCGCCGTACGCCGCCTCCTCAGCGTTGTTTGAATCTGTCCCGGAGCCTGCGCTGTTAGGTTACCCCGTGGCCATGCACACATTTTGCGCTGCCCGTCTTCTGACATCATTTGCTGTCAGGCTGGCTGCGCCTGTGTGGGTGCGCCGTCCGAGATTCAGCCTCGCGGTGTCATGTAATGTAATCCCACCGCGGGCCTGTGATCCGTGGCCATGCGCAGTGCATATCCTCGCCTCTCACTCCCCTCCCTACGGCTTCTTAAGACTGTGCGGTGTCACGGCCGTGGCATGCTATTAGGGACCAGCTGACAACGAACAGTCTTTAGAAGCCGTAGGGAGGGGAGTGAGAGGCGAGGATATGCACTGCGAATGGCCACGGATCACAGGCCCGCGGTGGGATTACATTACACGACACCGCGAGGCTGAATCTCGGACAGCGCACCCACACAGGCGCAGCCAGCCTGACAGCAAATGATGTCAGAAGACGGGCAGCGCAAAATGTGTGCATGGCCAAGGGGTAACCTAACAGCGCAGGCTCCGGGACAGATTCAAACAACGCTGAGGAGGCGGCGTACGGCGCCAAGGGGGTAAAAATGACGGCTGTGCTGCGTCACATGACAAAGGAAAGTTCCACCTACCGGACGGTTGAACGCTGTGAGGGGACACATTTCATAAGTGTTAGGTTCAGCATCTGCAAGGAGCACCACGAAAAGAGGCACTTTTTCCCTTTGCATCATTACTGCTGCACAAGGTGGCTCCTTCAGTAACAAACGCCTGGGGGGGGGGGGGACAGTGTCATGATCTCCATGGCCAGAGAACTAGCATAAGCCTCTATAGGAACAAGCTCTTGGAAGATGTAACTATACTGACCATGAACTAAACCTACCGCATCATCTAGAAGTAGCCAGGTAGCATGTCCTACTTTTTATCCCTATATGCCCAGCGCCGGCCGGAGAACTAAATAATGCTAGCAGAGGGAAATATAAGACCTGACTCACCTCTAGAGAAATGCCCAAAAAAAGGAGACAGAGGCCCCCCACATATATTGGCGGTGATATGAGATGAAACAACAAACGCAGCAGGAAAATAGTTTTAGCAAATTTGAGGTCCGCTTTCTAGATAGCAGAAGACAGAAAGCATACTTTCATGGTCAGTAGAAAACCCTAACAAAACACATCCAGAAATTACTTTAGGACTCTGGCATTAACTCATAATACCAGAGTGGCAATTCCTGATCAACAAGAGCTTTCCAGACACAGTAACGAAACTGCAGCTGTGAACTGGAACCAAAATACAAAAACAAAACATGGACGAATGTCCAACTTATCTAGTAGATGTCTGGGAGCAGGAACAAGCACAGAGAGGCTTCTGATAACATTGATGACCGGCAAGCATCTAACAGAGAAGCCAGGTTATATAGCGACACCCAGATCTAATCAGAACAGGTGAACAGGGAAGATGATGTCACAAGTTCAATTCCACCAGTAGCCACCGGGGGAGCCCAGAATCCAAATTCACAACAGTACCCCCCCCTCAAGGAGGGGGCACCGAACCCTCACCAGAACCACCAGGGCGATCAGGATGGGCCCTATGAAAGGCACGAACCAGATCAGAGGCATGAACATCAGATGCAGTGACCCAAGAATTATCCTCCTGGCCATATCCCTTCCACTTGACCAGATACTGGAGTCTCCGTCTGGAAACACGGGAGTCTAGGATTTTTTCCACAACGTACTCCAACTCACCCTCAACCAACACCGGAGCAGGAGGCTCAACGGAAGGCACAACCGGTGCCTCATACCTGCGCAATAACGACCGATGAAAAACGTTATGAATAGAAAAGGATGCAGGGAGGTCCAAACGGAAGGAAACAGGGTTAAGAATCTCCAATATTTTATACGGACCGATGAACCGAGGCTTAAACTTAGGAGATGAGACCCTCATAGGGACAAAACGAGAAGACAACCACACCAAATCTCCAACACAAAGCCGAGGACCAACACGACGGTGACGGTTGGCAAAAAGCTGAGTCTTCTCCTGGGACAACTTTAAATTGTCCATCACCTGCCCCCAGATATGATGCAATCTCTCCACCACCGCATCCACTCCAGGACAATCCGAGGATTCCATCTGACCGGAGGAAAATCGAGGATGGAACCCCGAATTACAGAAAAACGGGGAAACCAAGGTGGCAGAGCTGGCCCGATTATTGAGGGCGAACTCCGCCAATGGCAAAAAAGCAACCCAATCATCCTGGTCAGCAGACACAAAACACCTCAGATATGTCTCCAGGGTCTGATTAGTCCGCTCGGTCTGGCCATTAGTCTGAGGGTGAAAAGCAGACGAAAAAGACAAATCTATGCCCATCCTAGCACAAAATGCCCGCCAAAATCTAGACACAAATTGGGTTCCTCTGTCAGAAACGATATTCTCAGGAATACCATGCAAACGAACAACATTTTGAAAAAACAGGGGCACCAACTCGGAAGAAGAAGGCAATTTGGGCAGGGGAACCAAATGAACCATCTTAGAAAAACGGTCACACACCACCCAGATGACAGACATCTTCTGAGAAACAGGCAGATCTGAAATAAAATCCATCGAGATGTGTGTCCAAGGCCTCTTAGGAATAGGCAAGGGCAACAATAATCCACTAGCCCGAGAACAACAAGGCTTGGCCCGAGCACAAACGTCACAAGACTGCACAAAGCCTCGCACATCTCGTGACAGGGAAGGCCACCAGAAGGATCTTGCCACCAAATCCCTGGTACCAAAAATTCCAGGATGACCTGCCAACGCAGAAGAATGCACCTCAGAGATGACTTTACTGGTCCAATCATCAGGAACAAACAGCCTATCAGGCGGACAACGATCCGGTCTATCCGCCTGAAACTCCTGCAAGGCCCGCCGCAGGTCTGGAGAAACGGCTGACAAGATAACTCCCTCCTTAAGAATACCTGTGGGGTCAGAGTTGCCAGGTGAATCAGGCTCAAAACTCCTAGAAAGGGCATCCGCCTTAACATTCTTAGAACCTGGTAGGTACGATACCACAAAATTAAACCGAGAAAAAAATAATGACCAGCGCGCCTGTCTAGGATTCAGGCGCCTGGCGGTCTCAAGATAAATCAAATTTTTGTGGTCAGTCAATACCACCACCTGATGTCTGGCCCCCTCGAGCCAATGGCGCCACTCCTCAAACGCCCACTTCATGGCCAAAAGCTCCCGATTCCCAACATCATAATTCCGCTCAGCGGGCGAAAATTTACGGGAAAAGAAGGCACAAGGCCTCATCACGGCGCAGTCAGAACTTTTCTGCGACAACACTGCCCCAGCTCCGATCTCAGAAGCGTCGACCTCAACCTGAAAAGGAAGAGTCACATCAGGCTGACGCAACACAGGGGCAGAAGAAAAACAGCGCTTAAGCTCCTGAAAGGCCTCCACAGCATCAGGGGACCAATTAGCAACATCAGCACCCTGTCTAGTCAAATCGGTCAATGGCTTAACGACATCCGAAAAACCAGAAATAAATCGACGATAAAAGTTGGCAAAGCCCAAAAATTTCTGAAGACTTTTAAGAGAAGAGGGCTGCGTCCAATCACAAATAGCTTGAACCTTGACAGGATCCATCTCAATGGAAGAGGGAGAAAAAATATATCCCAAAAAGGAAATTCTCTGAACCCCAAAAACGCACTTAGAACCCTTGACACACAGAGAATTAGACCGCAAAACCTGAAAAACCCTCTTAACTTGCCGGACATGAGAGTCCCAGTCATCCGAAAAAATCAGAATATCATCCAGATACACTATCATAAATTTATCCAAAAAATCGCGGAAAATATCATGCATAAAGGACTGGAAGACTGAAGGGGCATTAGAAAGACCAAAAGGCATCACCAAATACTCAAAGTGGCCCTCGGGCGTATTAAATGCGGTTTTCCACTCATCCCCCTGCCTGATCCGCACCAAATTATACGCCCCACGGAGATCAATCTTAGAGAACCACTTGGCCCCCTTTATGCGAGCAAACAAATCAGTCAGCAACGGCAATGGGTATTGATATTTAACCGTGATTTTATTCAAAAGCCGATAATCAATACATGGTCTCAAAGAGCCGTCTTTTTTTGACACAAAGAAAAAACCGGCTCCTAAGGGAGATGACGATGGACGAATATGTCCCTTTTCCAAGGACTCCTTTATATATTCTCGCATAGCAGTATGTTCAGGCACAGACAGATTAAATAAACGACCCTTTGGGTATTTACTACCCGGAATTAAATCTATAGCACAATCGCACTCACGGTGCGGAGGTAGTGAACCCAGCTTGGGTTCTTCAAAGACGTCACGATAATCAGACAGGAACTCAGGGATTTCAGAGGGAATAGATGATGAAATGGACACCAAAGGTACGTCCCCATGAGTCCCCTTACATCCCCAGCTCAACACAGACATAGCTCTCCAGTCAAGGACTGGGTTGTGAGACTGCAGCCATGGCAATCCCAGCACCAAATCATCATGTAGATTATACAGCACCAGAAAACGAATAGTCTCCTGGTGATCCGGATTAATACACATAGTCACTTGTGTCCAGTATTGTGGTTTATTATTAGCCAATGGGGTGGAGTCAATCCCCTTCAGAGGAATAAGAGTTTCCAAAGGCTCTAAATCATACCCACAACGATTGGCAAAGGACCAATCCATAAGACTCAAAGCGGCGCCAGAGTCGATATAGGCGTCAGTAGTAATAGATGACAAAGAGCAAATCAGGGTCACAGACAAAATAAATTTAGACTGTAAAGTGCCAATGGAAACAGATTTATCAAGCTTTTTAGTACGCTTAGAGCATGCTGATATAACATGAGTAGAATCCCCACAATAGAAACACAACCCATTTTTCCGTCTAAAATTCTGCCGCTCGCTTCTGGACAGAATTCTATCACACTGCATGCTTTCTGGCGTCTTCTCAGTGGACACCGCCAGATGGTGCACTGGTTTGCGCTCCCGCAGACGCCTATCGATCTGAATGGCCATTGTCATGGACTCATTCAGACCCGCAGGCACAGGGAACCCCACCATAACATCCTTAATGGCATCAGAAAGACCCTCTCTGAAAGTCGCCGCCAGGGCGCACTCATTCCACTGAGTAAGCACAGACCATTTACGGAATCTTTGGCAGTAAATTTCAGCTTCATCTTGCCCCTGCGATAGGGACATCAAAGTTTTTTCTGCCTGAAGTTCCAAATGAGGTTCCTCATACAGCAAGCCCAAGGCCAAAAAAAACGCATCCACATTGCACAACGCAGGATCCCCTGGTGCCAATGCAAAAGCCCAGTCTTGAGGGTCGCCGCGGAGCAAGGAAATCACAATCCCAACCTGCTGTGCAGGGTCTCCAGCAGAACGAGATTTCAGGGACAAAAATAGCTTACAATTATTTCTAAAATTCTGAAAGCTAGATCTATTCCCTGAGAAGAATTCCGGCAAAGGAATTCTCGGCTCAGATACCGGAGCATGAATAATAAAATCTTGCAAATTTTGTACTTTCGTGGTGAGATTATTCAAACCTGCAGTTACACTCTGAAGATCCATTATTAACAGGTGAACACAAAGCCATTCAAAGATTATAAGGAGAGAGAAAAAAAAGAAAGACTGCAGCATAGACAGACTGGCAAGTGATCCAATTAAGAGCACAGAGAAAAAAAAAAAAAAAAAAAAAAAAACTCTCAGCAGACTTCTTATTTCTCTCCTTTCTCAGCCAAGGATTTTAACCCTTTAGTGGGCCGGTCAAACTGTCATGATCTCCATGGCCAGAGAACTAGCATAAGCCTCTATAGGAACAAGCTCTTGGAAGATGTAACTATACTGACCATGAACTAAACCTACCGCATCATCTAGAAGTAGCCAGGTAGCATGTCCTACTTTTTATCCCTATATGCCCAGCGCCGGCCGGAGAACTAAATAATGCTAGCAGAGGGAAATATAAGACCTGACTCACCTCTAGAGAAATGCCCAAAAAAAGGAGACAGAGGCCCCCCACATATATTGGCGGTGATATGAGATGAAGCAACAAACGCAGCAGGAAAATAGTTTTAGCAAATTTGAGGTCCGCTTTCTAGATAGCAGAAGACAGAAAGCATACTTTCATGGTCAGTAGAAAACCCTAACAAAACACATCCAGAAATTACTTTAGGACTCTGGCATTAACTCATAATACCAGAGTGGCAATTCCTGATCAACAAGAGCTTTCCAGACACAGTAACGAAACTGCAGCTGTGAACTGGAACCAAAATACAAAAACAAAACATGGACGAATGTCCAACTTATCTAGTAGATGTCTGGGAGCAGGAACAAGCACAGAGAGGCTTCTGATAACATTGATGACCGGCAAGCATCTAACAGAGAAGCCAGGTTATATAGCGACACCCAGATCTAATCAGAACAGGTGAACAGGGAAGATGATGTCACAAGTTCAATTCCACCAGTAGCCACCGGGGGAGCCCAGAATCCAAATTCACAACAGGACAGGTTCCCTTAAATTTAACTTGTTGTGCCTGCGTGGCGGTCGCAGTACACGTTGCCGTATACACAGCAGGGGAACAGCTGGCGGTGCTGAACCCCTCTAACACATTGGCGAGGTGTTTGGCTCTGTGCGTACAGCACTTCTGGACGGCAACTGGCGGTGTTGGAGCCCAGGGACAGGTGGAGGAGGAGGAGGTTGGAGGAGGTAGGAGGGATTGCCACACACACAGCAGGGGAACAGCTGACGTTACTGAACCCCAATAACAGAGGAGGGACTGTTGACTGTGCGTACAGCACTTCTGGACGGCAACTGGCGGTGTTGGAGCCCAGGGACAGGTGGAGGAGGAGGAGGTTGGAGGAGGTTGGAGGGATTGCCACACACACAGCAGGGGAACAGCTGACGTTACTGAACCCCAATAACAGAGGAGCGACTGTTGACTGTGCGTACAGCACTTCTGGACGGCAACTGGCGGTGTTGGAGCCCAGGGACAGGTGGAGGAGGAGGAGGTTGGAGGAGGTTGGAGGGATTGCCACACACACAGCAGGGGAACAGCTGACGTTACTGAACCCCAATAACAGAGGAGGGACTGTTGACTGTGCGTACAGCACTTCTGGACGGCAACTGGCGGTGTTGGAGCCCAGGGACAGGTGGAGGAGGAGGAGGTTGGAGGAGGTAGGAGGGATTGCCACACACACAGCAGGGGAACAGGTGACGTTACTGAACCCCAATAACAGAGGAGGGACTGTTGACTGTGCGTACAGCACTTCTGGACGGCAACTGGCGGTGTTGGAGCCCAGGGACAGGTGGAGGAGGAGGAGGTTGGAGGAGGTAGGAGGGATTGCCACACACACAGCAGGGGAACAGCTGACGTTACTGAACCCCAATAACAGAGGAGGGACTGTTGACTGTGCGTACAGCACTTCTGGATGACAACTGGCGGTGTTGGAGCCCAGGGACAGGTGGAGGAGGAGGAGGTTGGAGGAGGTAGGAGGGATTGCCACACACACAGCAGGGGAACAGCTGACGTTACTGAACCCCAATAACAGAGGAGGGACTGTTGACTGTGCGTACAGCACTTCTGGACGGCAACTGGCGGTGTTGGAGCCCAGGGACAGGTGGAGGAGGAGGAGGTTGGAGGAGGTAGGAGGGATTGCCACACACACAGCAGGGGAACAGCTGACGTTACTGAATCCCAATAACAGAGGAGGGACTGTTGACTGTGCGTACAGCACTTCTGGACGGCAACTGGCGGTGTTGGAGCCCAGGGACAGGTGGAGGAGGAGGAGGTTGGAGGAGGTAGGAGGGATTGCCACACACACAGCAGGGGAACAGCTGACGTTACTGAACCCCAATAACAGAGGAGGGACTGTTGACTGTGCGTACAGCACTTCTGGACGGCAACTGGCGGTGTTGGAGCCCAGGGACAGGTGGAGGAGGAGGAGGTTGGAGGAGGTTGGAGGGATTGCCACACACACAGCAGGGGAACAGCTGACGTTACTGAACCCCAATAACAGAGGAGCGACTGTTGACTGTGCGTACAGCACTTCTGGACGGCAACTGGCGGTGTTGGAGCCCAGGGACAGGTGGAGGAGGAGGAGGTTGGAGGAGGTAGGAGGGATTGCCACACACACAGCAGGGGAAGAGCTGACGTTACTGAACCCCAATAACAGAGGAGGGACTGTTGACTGTGCATACAGCACTTCTGGACGGCAACTGGCGGTGTTGGAGCCCAGGGACAGGTGGAGGAGGAGGAGGTTGGAGGAGGTAGGAGGGATTGCCACACACACAGCAGGGGAACAGCTGACGTTACTGAACCCCAATAACAGAGGAGGGACTGTTGACTGTGCGTACAGCACTTCTGGATGGCAACTGGCGGTGTTGGAGCCCAGGGACAGGTGGAGGAGGAGGAGGTTGGAGGAGGTTGGAGGGATTGCCACACACACAGCAGGGGAACAGCTGACGTTACTGAACCCCAATAACAGAGGAGCGACTGTTGACTGTGCGTACAGCACTTCTGGACGGCAACTGGCGGTGTTGGAGCCCAGGGACAGGTGGAGGAGGAGGAGGTTGGAGGAGGTAGGAGGGATTGCCACACACACAGCAGGGGAACAGCTGACGTTACTGAACCCCAATAACAGAGGAGGGACTGTTGACTGTGCGTACAGCACTTCTGGATGGCAACTGGCGGTGTTGGAGCCCAGGGACAGGTGGAGGAGGAGGAGGTTGGAGGAGGTAGGAGGGATTGCCACACACACAGCAGGGGAACAGCTGACGTTACTGAACCCCAATAACAGAGGAGGGACTGTTGACTGTGCGTACAGCACTTCTGGACGGCAACTGGCGGTGTTGGAGCCCAGGGACAGGTGGAGGAGGAGGAGGTTGGAGGAGGTAGGAGGGATTGCCACACACACAGCAGGGGAACAGCTGACGTTACTGAACCCCAATAACAGAGGAGGGACTGTTGACTGTGCGTACAGCACTTCTGGACGGCAACTGGCGGTGTTGGAGCCCAGGGACAGGTGGAGGAGGAGGAGGTTGGAGGAGGTAGGAGGGATTGCCACACACACAGCAGGGGAACAGCTGACGTTATTGAACCCCAATAACAGAGGAGGGACTGTTGACTGTGCGTACAGCACTTCTAGACGGCAACTGGCGGTGTTGGAGCCCAGGGACAGGTGGAGGAGGAGGAGGTTGGAGGAGGTTGGAGGGATTGCCACACACACAGCAGGGGAACAGCTGACGTTACTGAACCCCAATAACAGAGGAGCGACTGTTGACTGTGCGTACAGCACTTCTGGATGGCAACTGGCGGTGTTGGAGCCCAGGGACAGGTGGAGGAGGAGGAGGTTGGAGGAGGTAGGAGGGATTGCCACACACACAGCAGGGGAACAGCTGACGTTACTGAACCCCAATAACAGAGGAGGGACTGTTGACTGTGCGTACAACACTTCTGGACGGCAACTGGCGGTGTTGGAGCCCAGGGACAGGTGGAGGAGGAGGAGGTTGGAGGAGGTAGGAGGGATTGCCACACACACAGCAGGGGAACAGCTGACGTTACTGAACCCCAATAACAGAGGAGGGACTGTTGACTGTGCGTACAGCACTTCTGGACGGCAACTGGCGGTGTTGGAGCCCAGGGACAGGTGGAGGAGGAGGAGGTTGGAGGAGGTAGGAGGGATTGCCACACACACAGCAGGGGAACAGCTGACGTTACTGAACCCCAATAACAGAGGAGGGACTGTTGACTGTGCGTACAGCACTTCTGGACGGCAACTGGCGGTGTTGGAGCCCAGGGACAGGTGGAGGAGGAGGAGGTTGGAGGAGGTAGGAGGGATTGCCACACACACAGCAGGGGAACAGCTGACGTTACTGAACCCCAATAACAGAGGAGGGACTGTTGACTGTGCGTACAGCACTTCTGGACGGCAACTGGCGGTGTTGGAGCCCAGGGACAGGTGGAGGAGGAGGAGGTTGGAGGAGGTTGGAGGGATTGCCACACACACAGCAGAGGAACAGCTGACGTTACTGAACCCCAATAACAGAGGAGGGACTGTTGACTGTGCGTACAGCACTTCTGGACGGCAACTGGCGGTGTTGGAGCCCAGGGACAGGTGGAGGAGGAGGAGGTTGGAGGAGGTTGGAGGGATTGCCACACACACAGCAGGGGAACAGCTGACGTTACTGAACCCCAATAACAGAGGAGCGACTGTTGACTGTGCGTACAGCACTTCTGGACGGCAACTGGCGGTGTTGGAGCCCAGGGACAGGTGGAGGAGGAGGAGGTTGGAGGAGGTAGGAGGGATTGCCACACACACAGCAGGGGAACAGCTGACGTTACTGAACCCCAATAACAGAGGAGGGACTGTTGACTGTGCGTACAGCACTTCTGGACGGCAACTGGCGGTGTTGGAGCCCAGGGACAGGTGGAGGAGGAGGAGGTTGGAGGAGGTAGGAGGGATTGCCACACACACAGCAGGGGAACAGCTGACGTTACTGAACCCCAATAACAGAGGAGGGACTGTTGACTGTGAGTACAGCACTTCTGGATGGCAACTGGCGGTGTTGGAGCCCAGGGACAGGTGGAGGAGGAGGAGGTTGGAGGAGGTTGGAGGGATTGCCACACACACAGCAGGGGAACAGCTGACGTTACTGAACCCCAATAACAGAGGAGCGACTGTTGACTGTGCGTACAGCACTTCTGGACGGCAACTGGCGGTGTTGGAGCCCAGGGACAGGTGGAGGAGGAGGAGGTTGGAGGAGGTAGGAGGGATTGCCACACACACAGCAGGGGAAGAGCTGACGTTACTGAACCCCAATAACAGAGGAGGGACTGTTGACTGTGCATACAGCACTTCTGGACGGCAACTGGCGGTGTTGGAGCCCAGGGACAGGTGGAGGAGGAGGAGGTTGGAGGAGGTAGGAGGGATTGCCACACACACAGCAGGGGAACAGCTGACGTTACTGAACCCCAATAACAGAGGAGGGACTGTTGACTGTGCGTACAGCACTTCTGGATGGCAACTGGCGGTGTTGGAGCCCAGGGACAGGTGGAGGAGGAGGAGGTTGGAGGAGGTTGGAGGGATTGCCACACACACAGCAGGGGAACAGCTGACGTTACTGAACCCCAATAACAGAGGAGCGACTGTTGACTGTGCGTACAGCACTTCTGGACGGCAACTGGCGGTGTTGGAGCCCAGGGACAGGTGGAGGAGGAGGAGGTTGGAGGAGGTAGGAGGGATTGCCACACACACAGCAGGGGAACAGCTGACGTTACTGAACCCCAATAACAGAGGAGGGACTGTTGACTGTGCGTACAGCACTTCTGGACGGCAACTGGCGGTGTTGGAGCCCAGGGACAGGTGGAGGAGGAGGAGGTTGGAGGAGGTAGGAGGGATTGCCACACACACAGCAGGGGAACAGCTGACGTTACTGAACCCCAATAACAGAGGAGGGACTGTTGACTGTGCGTACAGCACTTCTGGACGGCAACTGGCGGTGTTGGAGCCCAGGGACAGGTGGAGGAGGAGGAGGTTGGAGGAGGTAGGAGGGATTGCCACACACACAGCAGGGGAACAGCTGACGTTATTGAACCCCAATAACAGAGGAGGGACTGTTGACTGTGCGTACAGCACTTCTAGACGGCAACTGGCGGTGTTGGAGCCCAGGGACAGGTGGAGGAGGAGGAGGTTGGAGGAGGTTGGAGGGATTGCCACACACACAGCAGGGGAACAGCTGACGTTACTGAACCCCAATAACAGAGGAGCGACTGTTGACTGTGCGTACAGCACTTCTGGATGGCAACTGGCGGTGTTGGAGCCCAGGGACAGGTGGAGGAGGAGGAGGTTGGAGGAGGTAGGAGGGATTGCCACACACACAGCAGGGGAACAGCTGACGTTACTGAACCCCAATAACAGAGGAGGGACTGTTGACTGTGCGTACAGCACTTCTGGACGGCAACTGGCGGTGTTGGAGCCCAGGGACAGGTGGAGGAGGAGGAGGTTGGAGGAGGTAGGAGGGATTGCCACACACACAGCAGGGGAACAGCTGACGTTACTGAACCCCAATAACAGAGGAGGGACTGTTGACTGTGCGTACAGCACTTCTGGACGGCAACTGGCGGTGTTGGAGCCCAGGGACAGGTGGAGGAGGAGGAGGTTGGAGGAGGTAGGAGGGATTGCCACACACACAGCAGGGGAACAGCTGACGTTACTGAACCCCAATAACAGAGGAGGGACTGTTGACTGTGCGTACAGCACTTCTGGACGGCAACTGGCGGTGTTGGAGCCCAGGGACAGGTGGAGGAGGAGGAGGTTGGAGGAGGTAGGAGGGATTGCCACACACACAGCAGGGGAACAGCTGACGTTACTGAACCCCAATAACAGAGGAGGGACTGTTGACTGTGCGTACAGCACTTCTGGACGGCAACTGGCGGTGTTGGAGCCCAGGGACAGGTGGAGGAGGAGGAGGTTGGAGGAGGTTGGAGGGATTGCCACACACACAGCAGGGGAACAGCTGACGTTACTGAACCCCAATAACAGAGGAGGGACTGTTGACTGTGCGTACAGCACTTCTGGACGGCAACTGGCGGTGTTGGAGCCCAGGGACAGGTGGAGGAGGAGGAGGTTGGAGGAGGTTGGAGGGATTGCCACACACACAGCAGGGGAACAGCTGACGTTACTGAACCCCAATAACAGAGGAGCGACTGTTGACTGTGCGTACAGCACTTCTGGACGGCAACTGGCGGTGTTGGAGCCCAGGGACAGGTGGAGGAGGAGGAGGTTGGAGGAGGTAGGAGGGATTGCCACACACACAGCAGGGGAACAGCTGACGTTACTGAACCCCAATAACAGAGGAGGGACTGTTGACTGTGCGTACAGCACTTCTGGACGGCAACTGGCGGTGTTGGAGCCCAGGGACAGGTGGAGGAGGAGGAGGTTGGAGGAGGTAGGAGGGATTGCCACACACACAGCAGGGGAACAGCTGACGTTACTGAACCCCAATAACAGAGGAGGGACTGTTGACTGTGAGTACAGCACTTCTGGACGGCAACTGGCGGTGTTGGAGCCCAGGGACAGGTGGAGGAGGAGGAGGTTGGAGGAGGTTGGAGGGATTGCCACACACACAGCAGGGGAACAGCTGACGTTACTGAACCCCAATAACAGAGGAGCGACTGTTGACTGTGCGTACAGCACTTCTGGACGGCAACTGGCGGTGTTGGAGCCCAGGGACAGGTGGAAAAGCAGAGGAACACAATGTAGGCCGAAGCCTGAGAACGTCGAAAGGGAACCTTTAACCCCCCCCCCAAGGCGTTTGTAGCTGAAAGAGCCAGCTTGGGCAGCACAAAAGATGCAAAAGGAAAAGGTGGCTCTTTTCATCATGCTCCTTGCAAACACAGAACTAAACACTTATAAAATGTGTCCCCTGCAACCGTAAAACCGTCCCGGAGGTGGGACTTTCCTTCGTAATGTGACGCAGCACAGCCGTCATTCCTACACCCCCGGCGCCGCGCACCGCCTCCTCAGCGTTGTTTGATTCCGTCCCGGAGCCTGCGCTGTTATGTTATCCCGTGGCCAGGCACACTTAGCGCTGCCCGTCTTCTGGCATCATTTGGTGTCAGGATGGCTGCGCCTGTGCGGCCGCGCTGGCCGAGAGCCCGCCTCGCAGTGTCTTCTGATTTAATCCCACTGGGGGCCTGGGATCCATGGACATGCGCAGTGCATATCCTCGCCTCTCACTCCCCTCCCTACGGCTTCTTAAGACTGTGCGGTGTCACGGCCGTGGCATGCTATTAGGGACCAGCTGACACCGAACAGTCTGAAGAAGCCATAGGGAGATGAGTGAGAGGTGGAGGTTCAGATATGCACTGCGCATGTCCATGGATCCCAGGCCCCCAGTGGGATTAAATCAGAAGACACTGCGAGGCGGGCTCTCTGCCAGCGCGGCCGCACAGGCGCAGCCATCCTGACACCAAATGATGCCAGAAGACGGGCAGCGCTAAGTGTGCCTGGCCACGGGATAACATAACAGCGCAGGCTCCGGGACGGAATCAAACAACGCTGAGGAGCCGGTGCGCGGCGCCGGGGGGGTAGGAATGACGGCTGTGCTGCGTCACATTACGAAGGAAAGTCCCACCTCCGGGACGGTTTTACGGTATCAGTGGACACATTTTATAAGTGTTAAGTTCTGCGTGTGCAAGGAGCTAAACAAAAATAGCTACCTTTTCCTTGTGCAGCATTACTGCTGCACAAGGTGGCTCTTTCAGTAACAAACGCCTTGGGGGGGGGGGACAGATTCCCTTACATTTCAGTTGTTGTGTCAGCGTGGCGGTCGCATGACACATTGCCGGCTACACAGCTGGGGATCAGCTGACGTTACTGAAACCCAATAACACTGGGTCGTATGTTTTGACTGTGCAGACGGCACTTCTGAGCCTCAACTGGCGGTGTTGGAGCCCAGGAATTTAAGTTCAGGTGGTAGAAAGATGAACACAACAGGAGACCTGGATAACGTATACAGTGACCTAATTATTTAATCAGGAGGAGGAGTGGCAAATTCCTGCGAGATCCAGGCCTTGTTCATTTTCAGGAAAGTAAGCCGGTCAACGTTATCGGAGGATAGTCGCATGCGACGGTCAGTTAGTACACCACCTGCAGCACTAAAGACACGTTCCGATAATACACTGGCCGCAGGGCAAGACAGCACCTCCAATGCATACTGGCTTAGCTCTGGCCATGTATCCAGCTTTGAGACCCAAAACTTGAAAGGGGAAGAGCCGTCTGGGAGTACAGCAAGAGGGCAAGACATGTAGTCTGTCACCATCTGACGGAACCGTTGCCTCCTGCTGACTGGAGCCGTCTGTGATGGCATAGACTTTTGTGGGGGGCACAGAAAACTGTGCCACAGTTGGGCCATACTGGTCTTGCCTTGGGCAGAGGCACTGCTTCTGCTCCCTCTTTGTGCAGAGCCTCCACCACTGCCTGGACGCACTGAGCTGCTTTGGAATGCACTAGCAGCACTTCTCTCAGTTGGAATGGAGAAGATGATGGAATTGACCAGTGTGTCTTGGTACTCCCGCATTTTTCGCTCCCGGTTCAACGGTGTGATGAGGCTTTCTACGTTGTCCCGGTAGCGAGGATCGAGGAGGGTGAACACCCAATAATCAGACATGTTGAGAATGTGGGCGATGCGGCGGTCGTTTCTCAGGCACTGCAGCATGTAATCCACCATGTGCTGCAGACTGCCAACTGCCCAAGAAACGCTGTCCCCTGCTGGAGGCGTGATCTCTGCCTGCTCGTCATCACCCCACCCTCGCTGTACACACTGAGTACTGGACAATTCGGTAACTCCCTCCTCTGGACGGACGTCTTCCTCCTCCATTGACTCCTCCTCATCCTCCTCACAAACTGTCCCCTGCCTACGCGTTTGTGAGGAACCACGTGGCGCTGACTGTCCAGAAGATGATGGAAATGGTGAATCCTCATCCTCCACCTCTTCCACAACATCATCCCTTAGCGCTTGCAGTGATTTTTCAAGCAGGCAGATAAGGGGGACAGTCATGCTGACTAGTGCATCATCTGCACTCGCCATCCGCGTGGAATAATCAAAGGGACGCAAAACCTGGCAGACGTCATTCATAGTGGCCCACTCTGTGGTTGTGAAGTCTGTACGGCGCTGACTGCGACTTCTTTGCGCCTGAAGCAGCTGGTACTCCATTACAGCTTGCTGCTGCTCACACAACCGCTCCAACATATGTAACGTGGAATTCCACCTGGTAGGTAGGTCACATATGATGCGATGTTCCGGCAGGCGGTGTCGGCGCTGCAGAGCCGCAATGCGCGCTTTTGCCGTGCTGGAACGCCGCAAGTGAGCACACTCTAGGCGGACCTTGTGCAGCAGTGCATCAAGATCCGGATAGTCCCTCAAAAAGCTCTGCACGACCAAATTGAGCACATGTGCCAGACATGGGATGTGAGTGAGGTTGCCGAGGCCCAGAGCTGCCACCAGATTTCGGCCATTATCACACACTACCATGCCTGGCTGGAGATTCGCTGGCACAAACCACACATCGCTCTCCTGCTTGATGGCATTCCAGAGCTCCTGCACTGTGTGGCTACGATTCCCCAAAAAAATTAATTTCAAGACGGCCTGTTGACGTTTGGCCACGGCTGTGCTCATGTCGGTCGTAACAGGTACACGTTCATCACGGGTCCATGTGGAGGTGGACTGTGACGGCTCCTGCAGCGATGATTCTGAGGAACTGGTGTAAGAGGAGGAGTCAATGCGTACAGAATGGATTCCTGCAATCCTTGGAGTGGGCAGGACACGTCCTGCGCCACTCGCACGGTCTGTACCCGGCTCAACGACATTAACCCAATGGGCAGTGAGGGAAAGGTATCGCCCCTGTCCATGTTGACTGGTCCACGCATCGGTGGTGAGGTGGACCTTGCTACTGACGGCGTTCAGTAGCGCGTGTTTTATGTGTCCCTCCACATGCTTGTGCAGGGCAGGGACGGCTTGCCTGCTGAAGTAAAAGCGGCTGGGCACATTGTACTGTGGGACTGCCAATGACATCAAGTCACGGAAGCTGTCAGTCTCCACCAGCCTGAATGACAGCATTTCCAGTGACAGCAGTTTGGCAATGCCTGCAGTCAGAGCCTGTGCTCGTGGGTGGTTTGACGAGAAAGGCCGCCTTTTCTCCCATGCCTGTACTACCGATGGCTGTAGACTGGGCTGGGAGTGTGTGGATGACTGGGAAAGTGGTGCTGCGGGTGGAATTACAGCGGGTCTCTGGACAACAGGGCCAGAGGTTCTTCCACAGCGATCCTGGGAGGAAGCCGAACCAGCTGCGTGTGAGCTAGAGGAAGAGGCAACACGAGCTGAAGAGGTGGTAGCTGCCGCTGTTGGTTGGCCTACCTCTTCAGTGTGTTTTTCTAACTCCGCCGGGTGCCTGTTGCGCACATGTTTCCACATGTTGGAGGTATTGAGGTTGCTGACATTTCGACCTCTTTTGACTTTTTGATGACACACGTTGCATCTGACATAACAAATGTCATCTGCAACTGTGTCAAAAAAGGACCAGGCACTGCAAGTCTTGGGAGCGCCCTTTTTGGCTTTTGGAAGAGACATGCTCCTAACGGGTGCCAAAGCGGAGGCTGCAGGATCCGCAGTCTTCCCCCTCCCTCTCCCTCTTTGGGCCGTACGGGGAATCTCTTCCTCAGAGCTGCTCCCACCACCTTCCTGTCCCTCACGCAAAGATGGGTCGAGGACCTCATCATCTACACTACCCTCTGCCCCCAACTGCTCCTCCTGGGTAGTCTCAGCAGCAGAGCACGCACCAGTAAGTGGCACCTGAGTGTCATCATCAGCTGATGCGGCCTGCGATGTGGTGACCGGAGCCACTGGCCCACCCGCCTCTTCAGAGGAAGACAGAAAAAGCTGTTGGGCATCACTGCACCCTGCCTCTTCTTCCATTTCTCCAATGCTGCTTGGCTGGCCCCCTGTTTCCAAGCCAAGAGATTCAGAGAACAGAAGTAGAGACGGCTCCTGTCCTGGGCTCTCTGTCTGCCTGGGCAATTTGGCAGGTGGTGAAGAGACAGATGGCTGCTCTCCAGTGCTCTGTGTCTGAGAGGATGTGGCACTAATGGAAGTTGATGCATTAGCTGCCATCCATCCGACAACAGCTTCAATTTGTTCTTGACGCAGCAGCGGTGTACGGCGCTCTGACACAAAGCTGCGCATGAACGACTGTTGCCTGGTGAAAGTGGGTGCTGATGAGTCACCGGTGCCCGCAGCAGGCACAGAATCCCCACGTCCCCTCCCTGCTCCGCGCCCACGCCCACGCCCACGTGCCTTACTCACTGCCTTCTTCATCTTGGTTGACTGATAAAGATAAGCAGAAAAGTACTAACGGATTTGTGTGCTTATTCCTGAGCAACTCCTCCTAACAGGTATAAGAAACACTAATTTTCTAAAGTGTGGACTAGACTTTAATATGAGCTAATGTGGCCTACACAAATGTAAAGTGGTGTAACTGGTGTGTTTGGTGAACTTTATTATTTATTTCTTTTTTGGGGGCTGAACTGACAACAGATAGAGCTGCAGTCACACGGAGACCGTGCAGACAGACGTAAACGGCGCTGCAAGGCCCAAAAACCCTCCTCTACTTTATCCTATGTAGTGTTTTTCCACAAATTAGCTGGAGACGGGTGGAAAGACACTAATAGGATTTTTTTAAATAAATTAGCAGCAGATTACACTACTTGAAAAAAAATTAAAATTGATTTGGCGGTATGACGCAGTGAACAACCCTGAGCTGGAGACAACCAGGCTATGGCTGCTCACAGACTACAGGGCGAGCTGCAGTCACACGGAGACCGTGCAGACAGCCGTAAACGGCGCTGCAAGGCCCAAAAACCCTCCTCTACTTTATCCTATGTAGTGTTTTTCCACAAATTAGCTGGAGACGGGTGGAAAGACACTAATAGGATTTTTTTAAATAAATTAGCAGCAGACTACACTACTTGAAAAAAAATTAAAATTGATTTGGCGGTATGACGCAGTGAACAACCCTGAGCTGGAGACAACCAGGCTATGGCTGCTCACAGACTACAGGGCGAGCTGCAGTCACACGGAGACCATGCAGACAGCCGTAAACGGCGCTGCAAGGCCCAAAAACCCTCCTGTTGTGAATTTGGATTCTGGGCTCCCCCGGTGGCTACTGGTGGAATTGAACTGGTGTTTTCATCTTCTCTGTTCACCTGTTCCCATCAAGATGTGGGAGTCGCTATATAACCTTGCTGCTCTGTTAGTTGCTTGCCGGTCAACAATGTTATCAGAAGCCTCTCTGTGCTTGTTCCTGCTCCTAGACAACTACTAGATAAGTTGGACTCTTGTCCATGTTTGTTTTTGCATTTTTGTTCCAGTTCACAGCTGTAGTTTCGTTACTGTGTCTGGAAAGCTCTTGTGAACAGTAATTGCCACTCTGGTGTTATGAGTTAATGCCAGAGTTTTAAAGTAATTTCTGGATGGTGTTTTGATAGGGTTTTAAGCTGACCATGAAAGTGTCCTTTCTGTCTTCTGCTATGTAGTAAGTGGACCTCAAATTTGCTAAACCTATTTTCATACTACGTTTGTTATTTCATCTTTATTCACCGCCAATACATGTGGGGGGCCTCTGTCTCCTTTCGGGGTATTTCTCTAGAGGTGAGCTAGGACTTATATTTTCCTCTGCTAGCATTATTTAGTCCTCCGGCTGGTGCTGGGCATCTAGAATCAACGTAGGCATGCTACCCGGCCACTGCTAGTTGTGCGTTAGGTTTAGTTCATGGTCAGCTCAGTTCCCATCTTCCATGAGCTAGTTCCTATATATGCTTATGCTATGATCTCTTGCCATTGAGATCATGACAGTTTGACCGGCCCACTAAAGGGTTAAATTCCTTGGCTGAGAAAGGAGAGAAATAAGAAGTCTGCTGAGAATTTTTTTTTTTTTTTTTTTTTTTTCCTAATCTTTGAATGGCTCTGTGTCCACCTGTTTGTAATGGATCTTCAGAGTGTAACTGCAGGTTTGAATAATCTCGCCACGAAGGTACAAAATTTGCAAGACTTTGTTTTTCATGCACCTGTATCTGAGCCGAGAATTCCTTTGCCGGAATTTTTCTCGGGGAATAGATCTGGGTTTCAGAATTTTAGAAATAATTGCAAATTATTTTTGTCCCTGAAATTTCGCTCTGCTGGAGACCCTGCACAGCAGGTCAGGATTGTGATTTCCTTGCTCCGGGGCGACCCTCAAGACTGGGCTTTTTCATTGACACCAGGGGATCCTGCGTTGCTCAATGTGGATGCGTTTTTTCTGGCCTTGGGGTTGCTTTATGACGAACCTCATTTGGAGCTTCAGGCAGAAAAAACTTTGATGTCCCTATCTCAGGGGCAAGATGAAGCGGAAATTTACTGTCAAAGATTCCGTAAATGGTCTGTGCTTACTCAGTGGAATGAGTGCGCCCTGGCGGCGACTTTCAGAGAGGGTCTCTCTGATGCCATTAAGGATGTTATGGTGGGGTTCCCTGTGCCGGCGGGTCTGAATGAGTCCATGACAATGGCTATTCAGATCGATAGGCGTTTGCGGGAGCGCAAACCAGTGCACCATCTGGCGGTGCCCACTGAGAAGTCGCCAGAGAGTATGCAGTGTGATAGAATTCTGTCCCGAAGCGAGCGGCAGAATTTTAGACGGAAAAATGGGTTGTGTTTTTATTGTGGTGATTCTACTCATGTAATATCAGCATGCTCTAAGCGCACTAAAAAGCTTGATAAATCTGTTTCCATTTGCACCTTACCGTCTAAGTTTATTCTATCTGTGACCCTGATTTGCTCTTTGTCATCTATTACCACGGACGCCTATGTCGACTCTGGCGCCGCTTTGAGTCTTATGGATTGGTCCTTTGCCAAACGCTGTGGGTATGATTTAGAGCCTTTGGAGACTTTTATTCCTCTGAAGGGGATTGACTCCACCCCATTGGCTAATAATAAACCACAATACTGGACACAAGTAACTATGCGTATTAATCCGGATCACCAGGAGATTATTCGCTTTCTGGTGCTGTATAATCTACATGATGATTTGGTGCTAGGATTGCCTTGGCTGCAATCTCACAACCCAGTCCTCGACTGGAGAGCTATGTCTGTGTTGAGCTGGGGATGTAAGGGGGCTCATGGGGATGTACCTGTGGTTTCCATTTCATCATCTATTCCCTCTGAAATTCCTGAGTTCCTGTCTGACTATCGTGACGTCTTTGAAGAATCCAAGCTTGGTTCATTACCTCCGCACCGAGAGTGCGATTGTGCCATAGATTTAATCCCGGGTAGTAAATACCCAAAGGGTCGTTTATTTAATCTGTCTGTGCCTGAACATGCTGCTATGCGAGAATATATAAAGGAGTCCTTGGAAAAGGGACATATTCGTCCATCGTCATCTCCCTTAGGAGCCGGTTTTTTCTTTGTGTCAAAAAAAGACGGCTCTTTGAGACCATGTATCGATTATCGGCTTTTGAATAAAATCACTGTAAAATATCAATACCCATTGCCGTTGCTGACTGATTTATTTGCTCGCATAAAGGGGGCCAAGTGGTTCTCTAAGATTGACCTTCGTGGGGCGTATAATTTGGTGCGAATCAGGCAGGGGGATGAGTGGAAAACCGCATTTAATACGCCCGAGGGCCACTTTGAGTATTTAGTGATGCCTTTTGGTCTTTCAAGTGCTCCGTCAGTTTTCCAGTCCTTTATGCATGATATTTTTCGCGAGTATTTGGATAAATTTATGATTGTGTATCTGGATGATATTCTGATTTTTTCGGATGACTGGGACTCTCATGTCCAGCAAGTCAGGAGGGTTTTCCAGGTTTTGCGGTCTAATTCTTTGTGTGTGAAGGGTTCTAAGTGTGTTTTTGGGGTACAGAGGATTTCCTTTTTGGGATATATTTTTTCTCCCTCTTCCATTGAAATGGATCCTGTCAAGGTTCAAGCTATTTGTGATTGGACGCAGCCCTCTTCTCTTAAGAGTCTTCAGAAATTTTTGGGCTTTGCTAACTTTTATCGTCGATTTATTGCTGGTTTTTCGGATATTGCTAAGCCATTGACCGATTTGACTAAGAAGGGTGCTGATGTTGCTGATTGGTCCCCTGACGCTGTGGAGGCCTTTCGGGAGCTTAAGCGCCGTTTTTCCTCTGCCCCTGTGTTGCGTCAGCCTGATGTTGCTCTACCTTTTCAGGTTGAGGTCGACGCTTCTGAGATCGGAGCTGGGGCAGTGTTGTCGCAGAAAAGTTCTGACTGCTCCGTGATGAGGCCTTGTGCCTTCTTTTCCCGTAAATTTTCGCCCGCTGAGCGGAATTATGATGTTGGGAATCGGGAGCTTTTGGCCATGAAGTGGGCTTTTGAGGAGTGGCGCCATTGGCTTGAGGGGGCCAGACATCAGGTGGTGGTATTGACTGACCACAAAAACTTGATTTATCTTGAGACCGCCAGGCGCCTGAATCCTAGACAGGCGCGCTGGTCATTATTTTTCTCTCGGTTTAATTTTGTGGTGTCATACCTACCGGGTTCTAAGAATGTTAAGGCGGATGCCCTTTCTAGGAGTTTTGAGCCTGACTCGCCTGGTAACTCTGAGCCCACAGGTATCCTTAAGGATGGAGTGGTATTGTCAGCCGTTTCTCCAGACCTGCGGCGGGCCTTGCAGGAGTTTCAGGCGGATAGACCGGATCGTTGCCCACCTGATAAACTGTTTGTTCCTGATGATTGGACCAGTAGAGTCATCTCTGAGGTTCATTCTTCTGCGTTGGCAGGTCATCCTGGCATTTTTGGTACCAGGGATTTGGTGGCAAGGTCCTTCTGGTGGCCTTCCCTGTCACGAGATGTGCGAGGCTTTGTGCAGTCTTGTGACGTTTGTGCTCGGGCCAAGCCTTGTTGCTCTCGGGCTAGTGGATTATTGTTGCCCTTGCCTATTCCTAAGAGGCCTTGGACGCACATCTCGATGGATTTTATTTCAGATCTGCCTGTTTCTCAGAAGATGTCTGTCATCTGGGTGGTGTGTGACCGTTTCTCTAAGATGGTCCATTTGGTTCCTCTGCCCAAGTTGCCTTCTTCTTCCGAGTTGGTTCCTCTGTTTTTTCAAAATGTTGTTCGTTTGCATGGTATTCCTGAGAATATCATTTCTGACAGAGGGACCCAATTCGTGTCTAGATTTTGGCGGGCATTCTGTGCTAGGATGGGCATAGATTTATCTTTTTCGTCCGCTTTCCATCCTCAGACGAATGGCCAGACCGAGCGGACTAATCAGACCCTGGAGACATATCTGAGGTGTTTTGTGTCTGCTGACCAGGATGATTGGGTTGCTTTTTTGCCATTGGCAGAGTTCGCTCTCAATAATCGGGCCAGCTCTGCCACTTTGGTGTCCCCGTTTTTCTGTAATTCGGGGTTTCATCCTCGATTTTCCTCTGGTCAGGTGGAATCTTCGGATTGTCCTGGAGTGGATGCTGTGGTGGAGAGATTGCATCAGATCTGGGGGCAGGTGGTGGACAATTTGAGGTTGTCCCAGGAGAAGACTCGGCTTTTTGCCAACCGCCACCGTCGTGTTGGTCCTCGGCTTTGTGTTGGGGATTTGGTGTGGTTGTCTTCTCGTTTTGTCCCTATGAGGGTCTCTTCTCCTAAGTTTAAGCCTCGGTTCATCGGCCCGTATAAGATATTGGAGATTCTTAACCCTGTTTCCTTCCGTTTGGACCTCCCTGCATCCTTTTCTATTCATAACGTTTTTCATCGGTCATTATTGCGCAGGTATGAGGTACCGGTTGTGCCTTCCGTTGAGCCTCCTGCTCCGGTGTTGGTTGAGGGTGAGTTGGAGTACGTTGTGGAGAAAATCTTAGACTCTCGTGTTTCTAGACGGAGACTCCAGTATTTGGTCAAGTGGAAGGGATACGGCCAGGAGGATAATTCTTGGGTGAATGCATCTGATGTTCATGCCTCTGATCTGGTTCGTGCCTTTCATAGGGCCCATCCTGATCGCCCTGGTGGTTCTGGTGAGGGTTCGGTGCCCCCTCCTTGAGGGGGGGGTACTGTTGTGAATTTGGATTCTGGGCTCCCCCGGTGGCTACTGGTGGAATTGAACTGGTGTTTTCATCTTCTCTGTTCACCTGTTCCCATCAAGATGTGGGAGTCGCTATATAACCTTGCTGCTCTGTTAGTTGCTTGCCGGTCAACAATGTTATCAGAAGCCTCTCTGTGCTTGTTCCTGCTCCTAGACAACTACTAGATAAGTTGGACTCTTGTCCATGTTTGTTTTTGCATTTTTGTTCCAGTTCACAGCTGTAGTTTCGTTACTGTGTCTGGAAAGCTCTTGTGAACAGTAATTGCCACTCTGGTGTTATGAGTTAATGCCAGAGTTTTAAAGTAATTTCTGGATGGTGTTTTGATAGGGTTTTAAGCTGACCATGAAAGTGTCCTTTCTGTCTTCTGCTATGTAGTAAGTGGACCTCAAATTTGCTAAACCTATTTTCATACTACGTTTGTTATTTCATCTTTATTCACCGCCAATACATGTGGGGGGCCTCTGTCTCCTTTCGGGGTATTTCTCTAGAGGTGAGCTAGGACTTATATTTTCCTCTGCTAGCATTATTTAGTCCTCCGGCTGGTGCTGGGCATCTAGAATCAACGTAGGCATGCTACCCGGCCACTGCTAGTTGTGCGTTAGGTTTAGTTCATGGTCAGCTCAGTTCCCATCTTCCAAGAGCTAGTTCCTATATATGCTTATGCTATGATCTCTTGCCATTGAGATCATGACACCCTCCTCTACTTTATCCTATGTAGTGTTTTTCCACAAATTAGCTGGAGACGGGTGGAAAGACACTAATAGGATTTTTTTAAATAAATTAGCAGCAGACTACACTACTTGAAAAAAAATTAAAATTGATTTGGCGGTATGACGCAGTGAACAACCCTGAGCTGGAGACAACCAGGCTATGGCTGCTCACAGACTACAGTGCGAGCTGCAGTCACACGGAGACCGTGCAGACAGCCGTAAACGGCGCTGCAAGGCCCAAAAACCCTCCTCTACTTTATCCTATGTAGTGTTTTTCCACAAATTAGCTGGAGACGGGTGGAAAGACACTAATAGGATTTTTTTAAATAAATTAGCAGCAGACTACACTACTTGAAAAAAAATTAAAATTGATTTGGCGGTATGACGCAGTGAACAACCCTGAGCTGGAGACAACCAGGCTACGGCTGCTCACAGACTACAGGGCGAGCTGCAGTCACACGGAGACCGTGCAGACAGCCGTAAACGGCGCTGCAAGGCCCAAAAACCCTCCTCTACTTTATCCTATGTAGTGTTTTTCCACAAATTAGCTGGAGACGGGTGGAAAGACACTAATAGGATTTTTTTGAATAAATTAGCAGCAGACTACACTACTTGAAAAAAAAAAAAAAAAAAAAAAAGAACAGTATGAGGCAATGAACCACCCTCCCTGAACTGAATACAACCAGCTATGGATGGCCTATGTGGCTGCACTCAGACTAGAGAGTGGGCTGCACTCACACACACACACACACACAGACCTTGCAGATCGCTGTGAAAACAGCGCTACAAGGCAAAAGCAAGGTGAATAGTAGGTGAACACAGCGGTTGCTAAATTAGCCTTTGGAAAGCACAAAGAAGCAAATCGCTATCTCTAAACTTTCCCTCAGTCAGCAAACAGCGTCCTGTCACTAACTGAATTCACAGCAGAGTGATCGCAAAATGGCGCCAGCGAATTTTAAACTGCAGCATGACATCATTTCAGCAGCCAATCACAGCCTTGCCAGTAGTTTCATGCCCTCCATGCTAAACAGGATGTGCCCATACTTGGAATCATTCTCATTGGCTGAATTTCGGAATTTTGAATCTGGGAACTTCCGATTCCGGTATCCGATACGCGGCAAGTATCGGAATCCCGGTATCGGAATTCCGATACCGCAAGTATCGGCCGATACCCGATACTTGCGGTATTGGAATGCTCAACACTAGTTTTGACACATGTTTTTGGCCAGATACGGGCCTGCCAGATGAAAGCTGTTGCAATGTTGATGCCTGCTGCAGCTCCTCCTCCTCCGCTTCAGAGCTACTGCCAGCGGCACCCTGTTCCCCCAATGGCTGCCAATCAGGGTCAACAACTGGGTCATCTATCACCTCCTCTTCTATGTCCTGTGCACCTTCCTGTGTGTCACCGTGTAAGGTGCTATAGCGTTCGGGACGGGGCACCATAGTCTCATCAGGGTCAGATTCTGGCTCAGTACACTGCGAGGGCAATGTTGTGATCTGAGTCAATGGAACAGCATAATAATCTAGCTGTGGCTGGGCATCTGTGCACTCCATGTCCGATTCATCTTGTAATGGGCATGGCCTGTTAACAATTTCCCTTTCTAACCCAGGCACGGTATGTGTAAAGAGCTCCATGGAGTAACCTGTTGTGTCGCCTGACGCATCCTTCACTGTTGTTTTGGGGGAAGTACACAAGGAATCAACTTGTTCCTGACCGGGGGCATCCACTGACGACGCGCTGCTTTTAAATTTTGCACTTTCCGAAGAGGAGGCGAAAAAGCAAGAGGCAGAGTCAGCAAGGAAAGCCCAAACTTTGTCCTGCTGCTCCGGCTTTAAAAGCGGTTTTCCAACTCCCAGAAAAGGGAGCGTTCGAGGCCTTGTGTAGCCAGACGATGACGATGGCTCAACAACTCGAGACTTAGGTGCTATTTTGCTTTTCCCACGACCACCTGATGCTCCACAACCACCACCACTACCATCTTTACCGGCTGGCAATGACCGCCCACGGCCACGACCTCTTCCACCAGACTTCCTCATTCTTGGAAAAATGTAACCAAACAAACAACCGTTATATGGTACTGTAAAACCAGGTAGAAGGTGAACGTAAACTTGTTGTGAATTGAAATTTCCCTTTATAGGTGTGGGAGACTGCTGGGAAAATCAGGCCCAATGTATTACACTATACAGTTTCAGTGTCAGAAAGTGGCTGACAAATATGCCACAAACAGGACTGACGCAGATGCACTCAGTGGCAATATAAATCTCCCTTTTTATGTGTGTGAGAATGCAGGAAAAAATCAGGCCCACTGTATTACACTACACAGTTTGAGTGTCATAAAGTGGCTGGCAGATATGCCACAAACAGGACTGACGCAGATGCCCTTAGTGGCAATAGAAATTTCCCTTTATAGGTGTGGGAGAATGCAGGAAAAAATCAGGCCCACTATATTACACTACACAGTTTGAGTGTCAGAAAGTGGCTGACAGATATGCCACAAACAGGACTGACGCAGATGCACTCAGTGGCAATATAAATCTCCCTTTGTATGTATGGGAGACAGCAGAAAGAAATCAGGCCCACTGTATTACACTACACAGCTTGAGTGTCAGAAAGTGGCTGGCAGATATGCCACAAACAGGACTGACGCAGATGCACTCAGTGGCAATATAAATCTCCCTTTTTATGTGTGGGAGAATGCAGGAAAAACTCAGGCCCACTGTATTACACTACGCAGCTTGAGTGTCAGAAAGTGGCTGGCAGATATGCCACAAACAGGACTGACACACATGCACTCAGTGGCAATATAAATCTCCCTTTTTATGTGTGGGAGAATGCAGGAAAAAATCAGGCCCACTGTATTACACTACACAGTTTGAGTGGCAGAAAGTGGCTGGCAGATATGCCACAAGCAGGACTGACGCAGATGCACTTTGTGGCAGTTTAAATCTCCCTTTTTATGTGTGGGAGGCAGTAGAAAAAAAACAGGCCCACTGTATTACACTACACAGTTTGAGTGTCAGAAAGTGGCTGGCAGATATGCCACAAACAGGACTGACGCACATGCACTCAGTGGCAATATAAATCTCCCTTTTTATGTGTGGGAGAATGCAGGAAAAAATCAGGCCCACTGTTTTACACTACACAGTTTGAGTGGCAGAAAGTGGCTGGCAGATATGCCACAAACAGGACTGACGCAGATGCCCTTAGTGGCAATAGAAATTTCCCTTTATAGGTGTGGGAGACTGCTGGGAAAATCAGGCCCACTGTATTACACTACACAGTTTGAGTGGCAGAAAGTGGCTGGCAGATATGCCACAAGCAGGACTGACGCAGATGCACTTTGTGGCAGTTTAAATCTCCCTTTTTATGTGTGGGAGGCAGTAGAAAAAAAACAGGCCCACTGTATTACACTACACAGTTTGAGTGTCAGAAAGTGGCTGGCAGATATGCCACAAACAGGACTGACGCACATGCACTCAGTGGCAATATAAATCTCCCTTTTTATGTGTGGGAGAATGCAGGAAAAAATCAGGCCCACTGTTTTACACTACACAGTTTGAGTGGCAGAAAGTGGCTGGCAGATATGCCACAAACAGGACTGACGCAGATGCCCTTAGTGGCAATAGAAATTTCCCTTTATAGGTGTGGGAGACTGCTGGGAAAATCAGGCCCACTGTTTTACACAACACAGTTTGAGTGTCAGAAAGTGGCTGGCAGATATGCCACAAACAGGACTGACGCAGAAGCACTCAGTGGCAATATAAATCTCCCTTTTTATGTGTGGGAGAATGCAGAAAGAAATCAGGCCCACTGTATTACACTACACAGTTTGAGTGTCAGAAAGTGGCTGGCAGATATACCACAAACAGGACTGACGCAGATGCACTCAGTGGCAATATAAATCTCCCTTTTTATGTGTGGGAGACAGCAGAAAAATCAGGCCCACTGTATTACACTACACAGTTTCAGTGGCAGACAGTGGCTGGCAGATATGCCACAAACAGGACTGACGCAGGTGCACTTTGTGGCAGTTTAAATCTCCCTTTTTATGTGTGGGAGACAGCAGAAAAAAAACAGGCCCACTGTATTACACTACACAGTTTCAGTGGCAGACAGTGGCTGGCAGATATGCCACAAGCAGGACTGACGCACATGCACTCAGTGGCAATATAAATCTCCCTTTTTATGTGTGGGAGAATGCAGGAAAAAATCAGGCCCACTGTATTACACTACACAGTTTCAGTGTCAGAAAGTAGCTGGCAGATATGCCACAAACAGGACTGACGCACATGCACTCAGTGGCAATATAAATCTCCCTTTTTGTGTGGGAGAATGCAGGAAAAAATCAGGCCCACTGTATTACACTACACAGTTTGATTGGCAGAAAGTGGCTGGCAGATATATCAAAAAATACAAGGGCTGTAGTAGAATTTCAATCTCCCTACAATGATCAAAGGACAAGTATGTCAGCAATAAAAAGGACTGCTGCACACAAGAGTGTGGACAAAGAAATAAGAGAACTGTGCAGAAAGAAGCAACAGGATTTTTGCTTTGAAAAAAGCAGTTGGTTTGCACAGCGGCATACAAACAGCAATGCAGCTATCAGGGAGCCTTATAAGCTACAGAGCTGATGCACAGAAATCTAGCCTCCACTGTCCCTGCAAAGAAAAGGTGGTGTTGGACAGTGGAAATCGCTACAGCACAAGCGGTTTGGGGGTTAATATTTCCTCCCTAACAATATCCCTGCTTCTGACAAAGCTGCAGCAACCTCTCCCTATACTACGATCGGCAGAAGAAAGATGGCGTTCGGCGTGCACGCCCCTTTATAGCCCCTCTGACACCGCAGAAAGCAAGCCAATCACTGTAATGCCCTTCTCTAAGATGGTGGGGACCGAGACCTATGTCATCACGCTGCCCACACTCTGCGTGCTCCTTCATTGGCTGAAAAATGGCGCTGAACGCATCATATGAAACGCGACTTTGGCGCGAAGATCGCCTACCGCATGGCCGATCCCACACTGGGATCGGGTCGGGTTTCACGAAACCCGACTTTGCCGAAAGTCGGCGATTTATGAAATTGACCGATCCGTTTCGCTCAACCCTACTGGTAACCTTATAAGCAATCTAATACTCCAGAAAAATAAATGGATGTATATGTTTCATTCCAACATAAAGTACACATATGGGAAATGTTAATCATTAACTAAGTTGTGAGTAATCAATACGAAGTTGTTCAAAAAACACATTATAGATGTAGGTTGGGGATAATTAGTGTACAAGCCGCCCTAAGTAAACCAAATAAATAGTGGCATACTGACATAACATAAATGAACCAGAAACACGAAAAAGTGGAGTAATCAATTACCACCATACAAAGGAATAGAATAAAATCACTTTTTATTGTAGAAATAAAAAATACAACACCAAATAAGGATGTAAATCAGGTCTAACAAGGAGAAAAATAATGGGTGAGAAAAAGCATCACACCCTAATACAATACATATAGGTGCACATATTGACAACCACCTTTACAGCTGTGGCGCCCTAGGGTCCTGGTCGTCGCAGTAGCATTGCTTTCCTCACGGGGAGAGTGATGTTACGTTTGGAAGCGATGAAGGAATATCTTTTATCAGGTAACCACAATGCATAAAACATGTTCACACTCCAGACCAGAAGGGGGAGCTCTAAGCCTAGTTTAGGGTGAACTCCCCTATAAATACATCCTGATCTGGAGAGAAAGAGTTCAGTTGCAGTTCAGAAAGTGAGAGACACAGAAGAGAGCAGACCGACATAGAGTGTCAGAAGGTCTGAAGGGGCCTGTAGTCTGAAGTACTGCTGCCCCCAGAGGGAGAGACATACAGAAAGCCGAACATTGTTCATGGAGTGTGCAGGAGAGCGAAGCACAGGAGAGTAACATAAGGGGAGACCAGCTAAGATCAAGCTGCCTCCCTCTGAGGTGCAGATAACCGGTAGGTTGTAAGGACTCTACGACTTACAGCAGAAACAGGCAGGACAGCTGAATTGCAAGTTATCTGTCCCCACACACACCTGAAGACACGGTGACACCTTTAGAGCCCAGGGCGTGCTAAAGTCCCTATAAACAGGCTCAAGTCACCAGTCATATGGGTTATGTCCTATCCTATATGGGGGACAGAGAGAGAACATCTGTGAGGACCTTATCTGAAGCCGTAGGCAGTAAGGGACTACAACACCACCGTGCTAGAGGAAGGCTTTTAACTCCACTTGGTAAAGGGGACTCTGGATTCGCTTTCAAGCCGGCTGGACCCTGCCTGCCCTGTGATCTGATGCTCTGGACTGTGGCTGCATGAAGTCTTCAGTAAACAAGGAAAAGAGACTGCAAACCTGTGTCCTCGTTCTTTACTGCACCATTCACCATCTTCCATCTACACACTGTGAGCCCTGGGGATATACTTCACCTGTGGGAAGTTATACCATCTAGCTGCCATAACATCACTCCAGAGGACCCCTTAAAGCAGCGTCGGTCCCCACTGACCGAATACCACAGGTGGCGTTACGAACATAAACTTTATTCCCTTTAAAGACCTTTCACTTTTACATGAGTGCCCAGGGCCACGGCCCAGGTCACCGCCACCGTGACAACCCCCTGTGAACACCAGACCCAGTACCGAGTACCCCATGGCCCTGGCAGGGCGACTCACAGCCAGTTCCTCATATTTAACACATGAGAACAGAAGAGATGGTGTCAACTGTCAAGAGGTAGCAGAGTTGGCAAAGTTAGTAAAGTTAATAAAGTTAAAGTGACAGTGCTTACAAAAGTGCCATATAGCTGCTAAATAGGTAGTGCTTACCCTTAGCTAGGAGAGATTGAATACTGCCCTGATGCGTGTTTTGCAAATGCTTTCTCAAGGGGAGGAGCGACCTCATTGTAGTCCTGCGATTATATATATATATATATATATATATATATATATATATATATATATATGTGACGCCCGGGAGACCGAGGTACCCAGCACCAGATCAATGAGGTCTGTCTCTTAAGGGGGATGTCACTAGTGGCTTGACCCGGTGCTGTGGCCTCAGGCGATGCACAGTGTAAGGGATATCATGAAGGAACAGACACTTACTTGGTCAGCAGCAGGTCTTCTCAGCTGTGATGGCCCCGATCTTGGATCGACGGCTATTGTCCAAATGAAAGACTGAGGCGTTGAAACGTTTAACCAATTTACTTCAACAAAAAGGGATTTGCCACCAATACTGTCACCGGAGTCTGTATAAGAACCCTGAATTACTTTGACCCTGTCAGGATTTCCACCTCTTATTATGCGCAGTTTCTGTATGGTCCTGCTGCTGTTTGTGAACTGGCTGCCGACCCAATCTGTCTCTTCTGTGCTCTGGTTCGACGGACAACCCGAGTCCCTTTTTGTCGGCTTACCCCCTTTGGGAGTACTGCTGAACTCTGTGTCTGTTGCTGCGTCTTACCCTGGTGAAGCTGATATCACCTCCCTTCCGGTTGCTGTATTATATATAATGAATATAGCCACGGATCCGGTATGCGCCTATTCTGGGTAGAGGTTATTACTACCCGGTTCTCACAATGTCCTTTTTCTCTATTCCTCTTTTCCTACTATCGGTATTACGGACCTATAATCCGTCATAGGGCTGTTAGGAGCTCAGTTATACGACCTCACACTTTCAGCTCCTCAACCCAACTGCCAATCATTTTCTCAGACCAGAATAGATCAAAGGGAATCTCTGGAGCTCCCCCTTCTGGCCGGAGATGGTAGTGCAGTCTTGCTATTTTAACATTTATTTGTGTCAATAACTATTTTTGTGGCAAATACCCCTAGGGGCGCCACATTCCCCCTTAGTTAAGAACAGTACTCCGGGACTGTGGGACGATAACATTTTGAAATAACAATTGATATATACAGAGTCTTAAAAATGAAAAGTTACAAAAACCACTCAAAGAAACAAAAAAAATGGAATTCTGTAAAAAGTCACTTCAAATAGCGTCCATTAATACAGTTCTATCCTTGAAGGCACTAGGAAGCAATGTTCACAAAGCAGTCTTTCCGGAGCTTTGATTTAGTGTTTCCGGGCTGATAAAAAGTTCAAGAATATGCAAGAAGTTCATACAGGTAAGTCTCTGTAGGTACTGGGCTTAAACGTTACTGAAAAATAACAATGACTATAGTCTTATAGTTGGTAATCCGCATACCTGGCCGGTAATTGACCCCGGGTACTACGATGGGATCTACGTAATAACGGTGTCTCTTTATGTGGTGTACTACTGTCTACTGCGGATATAGTATCTGCCCTCTCTGCTAAAGATAATTCCCCCACTATGGGGTTGGCAAGTCCACCGTGAATGGGATCACTCTGATCAGGAATCTGTTCTTCCTGACCTGGAACCTCTTGTAGTACGGGGTCAGCCTCTTCCTGTCTTGGGACTTCTAATATTGGATTCGGTGTTGGATAAAAGGCCACCATGGGAACCACTACTGCACCATGGTATGTTAGTAAGGTTTTGGGAAAGTCTCCTATACAGGTGTGATACATTTCCTCCTCTTTTTCCTTTACTGGTTGAACCTGTATAGGTTGAATATCTTCTGATTCTGGCTGGACAACTTCTGGCTCTTTCAACGTTTCCGGACATAATTTAAGATTGTCTCTTGACACTAGTACAGATGTTAAACCTCCGTTTTTGCTAATGAGACACATTTTAGGATTATCCATTCTTGTTGGTAAAACTGTGTAGGGTACGGCTTCCCATTGATTATCCAGTTTATTGGTTCGACGATTCCTCTTGAGTACTTGGTCACCCGGTCTTAATGGAGTTGCTAGAGCATTCTGATTGAAAGTTCGCTCTTGTCTTTCTCTGGTTTGCTGGAGGCTTCTTTCCACACTCTCTTGCACTTGGCGATACTGCTTTTGCCGTATGACATCCCAATTGGAGTCTTGAACTTCTGCGTCTGGTTTCAGTATTCCCATTTCTAGATCGATTGGTAATTGGCCGGGTCTTGCACGCATAAGATAAGCTGGGGTGCAGTTGGTAGAGCTCACCGGGACATGATTATACAGATCCACCAAGTCAGGCAATTTCTCTGGCCATTGATTCCTTTCCGTTTCAGGTAAAGTCTTTAGTAGGTCTATCACAATATGGTTCATCTTCTCACATAAGCCGTTTGTTTGCGGATGATAGGCCGTCGTCCGGATCTTTTTGCACCCATACATATTACAGAATTCTCTGAAGATCTCTGATTCAAAGGTTGTACCCTGGTCAGTGAGAACCTGTTCCGGATATCCATGGGGTCTACAAAAGTACATTTGGAATGCTTTGGCTGCTGTTTTTGCAGTCAGATCTTTTACAGGTACTACTACCAAGAAGCGCGAATAATGGTCCACGATGGTCAAGGCATAGACGTAACCGGACCTGCTCGGTGTCAACTTCACGTGGTCCATGGCTACCAGTTCGAGTGGTTGTTTGGTGATTATGGGATGCAGTGGTGCTCTTTGGCTCTTTTGATCGTTCCTTCTGAGGTTGTGTAAGGAGGTTGCTTTCCCTGCTCCTTGCCTGGAACCACTTAGCCAGACAGCTGGGTTGTTGGGGGGAAGACTTTCTGCCCTGGACAGAGGGGACAGGTTGACTGCTGGGAAAAGAGAGGGGAGTGGTCAGAAAAGTGCGGGAGAGAGAGCGCGCCAGAGAGGGGACAGCGTGCTAGAGAGAAAGCAGGCTGCAGCGCCGCGCTCCCCATGACAGAGTGCTCCCCGTGAGGGCACTAAGGCTGGAGTGAGAGTGGAGACTTGGAAGCCTCCATACTCTGAGAAGACTCTTCCCCTGACAGTGTGAGACAGTGACTCAGTGCAGCCCTGGTGACCGCAGTGACAAGCAAAGATCCCTGAGTGAGATTAGTAACTGTCCAGTGTGTGTGACATCGTTATTACAGAGAAGCTGCCAGACTTACGGAGACTCCTGCAGCAGTGAAGGAAAGACTGTGCTATTTCCTGGTTCCAGTTCCACTTTGCGAAGAACAGGCTCCAGAGACTTAACCCCGTACTTCCCAGGAGACACAGAAAAGACTTCAGGATCTCAAGCCCTGCTGGTGACGGTACCCACATTGGAATAAGGACCCTTCAGTCAGGACCTCCCTGGACTGATAAGTTACAAGAACACTCGTTAACCCTTTCGTTTCCGTTTAACTGTTTACTATTGATTTACCTCTATTAACCCCCTGTTTACTCCCTGCAAGGAGAATTTTGTCCCTGTTAATAAATCCCCTCCAACAGTTGGTCTGTCTGTTCCGTGGTGACATACGCAACCCTGCACTCTATTACATTTGGCGTAGTCGGCAGGATGTCACACGGTAGCACGGAAGGCGCAGACCAAGCAGTTGAGGGAGGCCCCAGGTCTAGCATCTCCCTGGGAGCCATGTTAGCTAACCTACCAAAATTTTCAGTGAGTAATGTCATGTTGTGGGGTTGGACGGAGCGCATCCGAGGGATGATGCGGATACATCCTATGACACCGGCTCTGCAGGCGGAAATAGCTGTGATGGCCCTAGAGGGGGATGCACGGGACTCTGTTATGCTAAGAACCCCCCAGGCGAGAGATACCCTGGACAAAGTATTACGCATACTTGAGGAGACGCATGGGGACCCCACTGACGTAGGGGAGCTGCGCATGCGACTGTTCCGGCAGGTACAAAGAGAGGGGGAGACCGTGACGCAATATATGAACGCACTGCAGGAGCTTCATACTGCCATTATACAGAAGGATGGCATAGGTGTGGGGTCAATTGACGTTGTACTGTGAGACCAACTGGTGACAGGCTTGCGAGATGTATTGATGAAACAGGCCGTGCGAGAGCGCATGCGTGTAAAGCTAGATATGACTTTCTCTGAGGTCGGGAGTGAGGCACGCACACGCGAGCAAGAGCAAGGGGTGGTAGTGCCAGTGGGAAAGGTATGGAGCAGGGAGGTAACAGCCCCTCAATGGGTAGAAGACTTGAAGAAGGAGCTTAAGCGAGTCCGTGAGGAGGTGGCTGAATATAAGAAGATCCCTGCTGCAGAAACCGCCCTCCAAAGTGAGACTAGTGCCGTTCGGCGAAGAAGACTGCCTAGATGCTACAACTGCGGAGCATCCAGTCAAAATGAAGAGGAGGCGATGTGGACCCGGGATTCCCAGCTGAAGATAAGAAGAATCTGGGAGGAGATTGAGAGTCTGGGGAAAGCCCTTACTGCTGTTTTGGGGACCAGCGGCATATCCCGAGGTAACGTGCGGAAGCCACCAGAAAAAGATATAGGAGAGGTGCGCCACATAAAGAAGGCTTCGGTGGCGGCCCCAGAGTGTAACTCCGTATCCTGGGATGAAGAGCAACCGCAGATGAGAGATGTCCCCTGCCGAGGTCGACGATCCAAACTGAAGCGCCCTCCAGACAGACGCAGACGTGAGTGCTGGACGTGCAGAAAGGTGGGACACATGTCCAGAAATTGCCCTACCCGAGAAGAGCGGTGGCAGAGATCCGCTCACCCCTCTGAGGGTCCTGCTAACTGGAGGGAACGTCACCCCTGGAGGGAATGGTACGGCAGGAAGAGAAGAGTTCCACCTAGGACAAGACAGTACCACAATGTCGGACGCCAAGGAGAGGTGGAGAAGGTGTCAAGCATCTCTGGTGAGGTGACTGCGCTGTCCCAACACGTAAAGGCGAACCTGGTGGATCTACAGCCTGGGTCTGAAGGTTTTGTTGGTGAGACTCAGTCCGGCAGGAAGAAAGTGACGTTCTCTCGAGAAGACCACCAAAGTGCTTTACTACCCTGTCCAGCACGAGTTCCTGAAGAAGGAGAGAAAGTGCCAAGTGTTCCTGCAACACTCGTTTTCAATGTCCGAGCCGATGAGGAGGAGGAACCACTGATGTCGTCCCCTGAGGTGAAGAATGTGCTGGCTGTCAGCTCACCAGTTCCTGATCGGACAGGGGAAATGGAGCAGCTGTGTGAGACAGGGCGTGTGGCTGAGAATACCTGGGAAATGATGCCCGCAGAGCCCGGCGCAGATGACAAAGAGTCCGGCCAGCATGGTCTTAATTCATCTGACTCAAGGTTTGACAAGAATGCTCCTGTCAAAGAGAGGGGGAGCTATGAAGAAGAATTGCGTGTACTAAGCCCCCAAACTGAGGAGCCTGAACAAGAAGTCCCTAAAGTTTCCGATAACGACAAGGAGGAGGATGAATCATCTATGCAGACATCTGCTAGCGGCAAAGCTAAGAAGAAGAAGAAGAAAAAGAAGAAGACAGCAGTTGTTGATGACGCAGAGAAAGCATATCTCAACCTGACTGATGAGCAGCTCCTAAACCATTTAGTCTTGCAGTATCTACAAGAAGAAAGGCAGAAGGAGATGCGAGAATCGCAGGCATCTGACTCCCCTCCAAAGAACAAAGAGAAGCACGAAGAGTCCTCGCCCGTGGAATGGCGAGCTTTAAGAGAGGGGGAATGTAAGGAGGTTGCTTTCCCTGCTCCTTGCCTGGAACCACTTAGCCAGACAGCTGGGTTGTTGGGGGGAAGACTTTCTGCCCTGGACAGAGGGGACAGGTTGACTGCTGGGAAAAGAGAGGGGAGTGGTCAGAAAAGTGCGGGAGAGAGAGCGCACCAGAGAGGGGACAGCGTGCTAGAGAGAAAGCAGGCTGCAGCGCCGCGCTCCCCATGACAGAGTGCTCCCCGTGAGGGCACTAAGGCTGGAGTGAGAGTGGAGACTTGGAAGCCTCCATACTCTGAGAAGACTCTTCCCCTGACAGTGTGAGACAGTGACTCAGTGCAGCCCTGGTGACCGCAGTGACAAGCAAAGATCCCTGAGTGAGATTAGTAACTGTCCAGTGTGTGTGACATCGTTATTACAGAGAAGCTGCCAGACTTACGGAGACTCCTGCAGCAGTGAAGGAAAGACTGTGCTATTTCCTGGTTCCAGTTCCACTATGCGAAGAACAGGCTCCAGAGACTTAACCCCGTACTTCCCAGGAGACACAGAAAAGACTTCAGGATCTCAAGCCCTGCTGGTGACGGTACCCACATTGGAATAAGGACCCTTCAGTCAGGACCTCCCTGGACTGATAAGTTACAAGAACACTCGTTAACCCTTTCGTTTCCGTTTAACTGTTTACTATTGATTTACCTCTATTAACCCCCTGTTTACTCCCTGCGAGGAGAATTTTGTCCCTGTTAATAAATCCCCTCCAACAGTTGGTCTGTCTGTTCCGTGGTGACATACGCAACCCTGCACTCTATTACAGTTGCACGGGCCACAGTTTCTACACCACTGTTCGATTGATTTTCTCATCCCGACCCAATAAAATCTCTCTCTCAGAAGTACTTCTAGCTTTTTCCAACCAAAGTGACCAGCAGCATTGTGGTAAGCCTCGAGGACCATCCTCACATCTTGTTTAGGCACGATAATCTGCCAGACCAATTCATGTGTTTTCGGATTGGTATATCTTCTACAGAGTTTCCCTTGATACAGGAACATTTTGCCTCTCTCTTTCCAGAGTTGATGCGTCTCTTCTGGGGCATCCTCACCGGGATATGCACTTTGCTCCATCAATAGTTCCTTCACTATCTTCACAGCCGGATTGCTATCTTGGGTGTCAGCCCATCTATGGTGTGCTAACGGATTAAAATTCACTTCTTGTTGTTTCTGATAGGTATTTGACTGACGATGTTTTGCCTTGGGCTGATGAAAGGCTGGTAGTTCAATTTCTTCAAGCTCCCCTGTTTCTTCTTCTACATCTCTCAAGTGTGGCATCCGGGATAGGGCATCGACATTTCCATTCTTGCGACCTGCTCGATACTTGATCACGAAGTTGTAATTAGATAACCGGGTTATTCGAACGCACCTAATTTAGCCGTGTCTAGGTGGGTCAATGGATTGTTGTCAGTATAGACAATAAATTCTGCACCGGTCAAATAGTGTTTGAAACGTTCAGTCACAGCCCAAACTACTGCCAGTAGCTCCAATTTGAAGGAACTATAATTTTCAAAATTTCTTTCAGTAGGCCAGAGTTTTCTACTTGCAAAGGCGATGACTTTCTCCCGACCTTCTTGCTTTTGTGACAGCACCGCTCCCAATCCCACATTACTGGCATCGGTGTAGAGGATGAAAGGTTGATGGTAATCCGGGTACGCCAGAACTTCATCTCCGGTTAGTGCCTTCTTTAGTTGTTCAAAGGAGTCTTCTCTTTCGTCGTTCCACTGAAAAGGAGGGTTTCGGTTTGAAGGTTTCTTCGTCTGCCCTATCAAAGTATCTTGCAAGGGCGCTGCCAATTTGGTAAATCCTTTTATAAATCTACGATAGTAACCCGCTAATCCCAAGAATTGCCTCACTTCTTTTGCGTTGGTAGGTCTTGGCCAATCCCTTATGGCAGTTATTTTCTCGGGATCCGGTGCTACTCCCTCCGAACTCACGATGTGCCCTAAGTATTGTACCTTTGACTTGAGAAGGTGACATTTGGATGGTTTGATTTTCATACCATACTTGGATAAGGCTTCGAACACCTCTGCCAGGTCTGTTAAGTGCTGTTCGTAAGTCTTTGAGTAGACGATCACATCATCTAGGTACAGGAGGACGGTCTCGAAGTTCTTGTGTCCGAGGCAACATTCCATCAGTCGCTGGAAAGTACCGGATGCGTCGCAGAGTCCGAACGGCATGCGATTAAATTCGCTTAAACCCATTGGTGTGGTGAATGCCGTTTTTTCTTTATCTCTCTCAGCCACAGGAACTTGCCAATACCCGCTTGTTAAGTCTAAGGTGGAAAAATAATTAGCAGATTTCAAAGCAGTCAAGGACTCTTCTATCCTAGGCAAGGGATAGGCGTCTTTATGGGTGATGTTATTAATCCGCCGGTAGTCTACGCACATTCTCATGGTTCCGTCCTTTTTTTTGACAATCACCAGAGGGGCCGCCCAAGGGCTACAACTATCTCTTATTACCCCGGCCTGTTTCATCTCTCTCAGCATGTCCTTCGCGCATTGATAGTGAGCGGGCGGTATGGGCCTATATCTTTCTTTTATCGGGGGATGGTCACCAGTGGGGATTGTATGTTCCACCCCTTCTATCCGTCCGAAGTCCAATGGGTGTTTACTGAAGACCTGTTCATATTCCGTCACTAATCTATATACCCCTTGCCTTTGATGGGTAGGTGTTGAATCTACACCCACGTCTAGCTGTTGGCACCAATCCTCCGATTCTCCATCTGAGCCGTTATTTTCCACCTGACAGGTCGTTTCTAAAGGCTCAACGGTTGTGATGGCATTGTTGTCAACAGTATATAACTTTGCCACTGTAGCGTACCTTGGCAAAGTGACCTCTTCCTCTCCACAGTTCAAAAGTCGTACCGGCACCCGTCCCCGGTGTACCTCGACCACCCCTCGTGCCGTGAGTATAGTGGGTCTGCTGTCGGTGTATGATGGTTCTATTAAGGCTTGATAGTCTCGTCCTTTAGTACCAATGGCCGCTCTACACCATACCAGCATTTCTGTTTTTGGTGGGATTACAATAGACGTTGGATCACTCACCCTCACACTGCCGATTTCTCCACCTGCAACTTCTATCTGTTGCCTTAACATTAATACTTTTATTTCCCTCCGGAGAACTCTCTGCTGGCAGGATCGGGCGGTTTCAGCAATTTGTTGTAAGACAGAAATAACTTCGGAAAAGCAGTTCTCTAACACATTCATTCCTATCAATACAGTTGGTTCACAGTTCTGTCGGTCAACATCAACGACAATTATACCCTGTTTCTTCAATTCTGCTTTACCAATCTTTATGGTCATCTCCCTGAATCCTAGTTTCGGTACCAACTTACCATTACTGGCCCATATATTTAGTTCAACATCAGAGGGTCCTTTATCAATATCTACCTCAGCCCAGTACCTCTTATAAAGGATATATGGTATAGATGAAATCTGGGAACCTGTATCCAGCAAAGCATTGAGGGGAATTCCGTCCAGCACGATAGGGATGATTGGTCGTCCTCCGATGTACCTGTTGTGCCAGGGTGTTGGGCCTTGAAAATTCATTCCTGCGAAGCGGCCCGCATTCCCAGGGGATTCCCGTTTAAATCACAATTTCGTGCGAAGTGGCCTGGCTGCTGGCAACGGCGGCAAATGGGCTGTCCATCCGGTTGGTAGCGGTCACGGGGTCGTCCTCTCCATGTCGGGTATCTCCGGGACCTCATCCATGGAACATCCTCTCTACGGTTTGCCAACTCCATCTTGGGTTCTCTCATCTCCTGCATGGTTTTAGCCATTGAAGCAACAACATCAGTTAAAGAGTCAAGCTTTTGCTGAAGAGCCTCATTAGTAATGGGCCCCAGGGACTTCGCACTGACACCGGACGTAGCTGATGTCACTGGCATTCCCCGTTGCTGAAGTGCATCTGCCATGGGTTGTGTGAGATCCTGATCCCGAGGTGCCTCTGCCAGCTGGAGACGTATAGCACTCTCCTTTAATTGGGCAAATGTCAATTCAGGGTTCTTAAAAACAAGCATACTCACATGCCCCCGGTGAGAAGGCGTGTAGAGTCCCTCAATAAATTGATCTCTTAGCAGTTTATCGGCTCCTGTGTTAAAAATGGGTTCAGCCAGTGTAAGGGTATGTGCACACATTGCGGATTTCTTGCAGAAATTTCCTGAAGAAAACCGGAAATTTTCTGCAAGAAATCCGCATTTTTTTTTTTTGCGTTTTTTTTCCGTTTTTTCGCGTTTTTTTAGCATTCTGCAAGCGTAATTAGCTTGCAGAATGCTAAAGTTTTCCAAGCGATCTGTAGCATCGCTTGGAAAACTGACTGACAGGTTGGTCACACTTGTCAAACATAGCGTTTGACAAGTGTGACCAACTTTTTACTATAGATGCAGCTTATGCAGCATCTATAGTAAAAGATAGAATGTTAAAAATAATAAAAAAAATTAAAAAATGCTTATACTCACCCAGACATCTCCTTAGCGGCGTCCGTTCCTCTTTCTATAGCTGGCGTGTGCGCACAGGACCTTCGGTGACGTCACGGTCACGTGAGCGGTCACATGACCGCTCACGACCAATCACAGGACAGTGACGTCATCGGCAAGGTCCTTCGCCGCACATCAGCTACAGGAACCGAAGCGACAGCGTGCAGTGGAGGCGGGAAGACATCGAGGGTGAGTATAGGACTATTTTTTATTTTAATTCTTATTTTTTGACCACTTATATGGTGCCCAGTGCGTGGAGGAGAGTCTCCTCTCCTCCACCCTGGGTACCAACCGCATATGATCTGCTTATTTCCCGCATCGTGGGCACAGCCCCGTGCGGGAAGTAAGCAGATCAATGGACCCCTAGGTGTGCGGAATCCCCTGCAATACCGCATTTTAATGAACATGTTGCTTTTTTTTCTGCGATGCGATTTTTTCGCGGAAAAAAAGACTACATTTGCACAAAAAATGCGGAATACACTTAAAATAATAGGAGGCATATGTAAGCGTTTTTTTCGCGTTTTTATCACGTTTTTATAGCGAAAAAACGCGAAAAAAACGCGAAAAATACTTAACGTGTGCACATGGCCTTAGTGATTTAAGGGCTTCCTGCAGGTTTAAGGCAAAATCTCTCACGCCCTCATTAGCTTTTTGTTTGCAATTAAAGAATCGTACTTTAGCTTTGCTGCTGGCAGTGGTTTCAAATGTAGCTTTTAATAAAGCAAATATGCGTTCTACAGTACCTTTTAGATCGGTTGCCCATGCCGTGACCTCTCGCTTAGCATGGCCACTTAGCTGCATCATCAGGAGACTAACACGCTGAGCTTCACCCACGGGGAACATATCAAAATGAGCCAGCATCTTTTCCCTGAAACCGTCAAGGGTATTAGGTTCACCTTCATAAATTGGAAGCCACGGGCCACCCGGGGTAAATGGCATTAACACCGGCATGATGGGCACCACTCCTTGCACTGCTGCGCTGCCAGGCTCTCTATCGACGCTCTGTCTTTCAGCTGCATTAGCGTGGCCGGATGCTGCGGCCTCTCCATGCTGCGACATACTGTACCCCCTTAGTTAATCCAGACCCCTCCGGTCCCAGCTTCCGTCTAGATAATGTAGATTCGTTCCTCTGTGCAGTAGGATGACAATGACACGCCCCCTGCTGCCTCTAACTGCCGCACGCTCTGTGATGGTGGATTTTGAAGTTTTTCAGTTAGACTGGGGCTTGGGTAATGATGTAGCTCGATTACCAGTTTTGTGCCTAACGGTTATGAGATGATTACTTCAGGGGACGGCAGCCATTTTTACCCCATTATAACCAATGGAGAAAAGTCACTTTCAATAGTTTTCAATGGGGAACGGGATTTTCTTTAACAAAGTCAATTTCCAAGATTTTTCATCCAAATTTTCACAGTTTCAGACTCCAATTACGACACACAATACCCGGTGTACGGGCTGGTTCAATCCTGTTCGTGACGCCAGTTGTGACGCCCAGGAGACCGAGGTACCCAGCACCAGATCAATGAGGTCTGTCTCTTAAGAGGGATGTCACTAGTGGCTTGACCCGGTGCTGTGGCCTCAGGCGATGCACAGTGTAAGGGATATCATGAAGGAACAGACACTTACTTGGTCAGCAGCAGGTCTTCTCAGCTGTGATGGCCCCTATCTTGGATCGACGGCTATTGTCCAAATGAAAGACTGAGGCGTTGAAACGTTTAACCAATTTACTTCAACAAAAAGGGATTTGCCACCAATACTGTCACCGGAGTCTGTATAAGAACCCTGAATTACTTTGACCCTGTCAGGATTTCCACCTCTTATTATGCGCAGTTTCTGTATGGTCCTGCTGCCCGAGTCCCTTTTTGTCAGCTTACCCCCTCTGGGAGTACTGCTGAACTCTGTGTCTGTTGCTGCGTCTTACCCTGGTGAAGCTGATATCACCTCCCTTCCGGTTGCTGTATTATATATAATGAATATAGCCACGGATCCGGTATCCGTCTCTGCGCCTATTCTGGGTAGAGGTTATTACTACCCGGTTCTCACAATGTCCTTTTTCTCTATTCCTCTTTTCCTACTATCGGTATTACGGACCTATAATCCGTCATAGGGCTGTTAGGAGCTCAGTTATACGACCTCACACTTTCAGCTCCTCAACCCAACTGCCAATCATTTTCTCAGACCAGAATAGATCAAGGGGAATCTCTGGAGCTCCCCCTTCTGGCCGGAGATGGTAGTGCAGTCTTGCTATTTTAACATTTATTTGTGTCAATAACTATTTTTGTGGCAAATACCCCTAGGGGCGCCACATTCCCCCTTAGTTAAGAACAGTACTCCGGGACTGTGGGACGATAACATTTTGAAATAACAATTGATATATACAGAGTCTTAAAAATGAAAAGTTACAAAAACCACTCAAAGAAACAAAAAAAATGGAATTCTGTAAAAAGTCACTTCAAATAGCGTCCATTAATACAGTTCTATCCTTGAAGGCACTAGGAAGCAAAGTTCACAAAGCAGTCTTTCCGGAGCTTTGATTTAGTGTTTCCGGGCTGATAAAAAGTTCAAGAATATGCAAGAAGTTCATACAGGTAAGTCTCTGTAGGTACTGGGCTTAAACGTTACTGAAAAATAACAATGACTATAGTCTTATAGTTGGTAATCCGCATACCTGGCCGGTAATTGACCCCGGGTACTACGCTGGGATCTACGTAATAACGGTGTCTCTTTATGTGGTGTACTACTGTCTACTGCGGATATAGTATCTGCCCTCTCTGCTAAAGATAATTCCCCCACTATGGGGTTGGCAAGTCCACTGTGAATGGGATCACTCTGATCAGGAATCTGTTCTTCCTGACCTGGAACCTCTTGTAGTACGGGGTCAGCCTCTTCCTGTCTTGGGACTTCTAATATTGGATTCGGTGTTCGATAAAAGGCCACCATGGGAACCACTACTGCACCATGGTATGTTAGTAAGGTTTTGGGAAAGTCTCCTATACAGGTGTGATACATTTCCTCCTCTTTTTCCTTTACTGGTTGAACCTGTATAGGTTGAATAACTTCTGATTCTGGCTGGACAACTTCTGGCTCTTTCAACGTTTCCGGACATAATTTAAGATTGTCTCTTGACACTAGTACAGATGTTAAACCTCCGTTTTTGCTAATGAGACACATTTTAGGATTATCCATTCTTGTTGGTAAAACTGTGTAGGGTACGGCTTCCCATTGATTATCCAGTTTATTGGTTCGACGATTCCTCTTGAGTACTTGGTCACCCGGTCTTAATGGAGTTGCTAGAGCATTCTGATTGAAAGTTCGCTCTTGTCTTTCTCTGGTTTGCTGGAGGCTTCTTTCCACACTCTCTTGCACTTGGCGATACTGCTTTTGCCGTATGACATCCCAATTGGAGTCTTGAACTTCTGCGTCTGGTTTCAGTATTCCCATTTCTAGATCGATTGGTAATTGGCCGGGTCTTGCACGCATAAGATAAGCTGGGGTGCAGTTGGTAGAGCTCACCGGGACATGATTATACAGATCCACCAAGTCAGGCAATTTCTCTGGCCATTGATTCCTTTCCGTTTCAGGTAAAGTCTTTAGTAGGTCTATCACAATATGGTTCATCTTCTCACATAAGCCGTTTGTTTACGGATGATAGGCCGTCGTCCGGATCTTTTTGCAACCATACATATTACAGAATTCTCTGAAGATCTCTGATTCAAAGGCTGTACCCTGGTCAGTGAGAACCTGTTCCGGATATCCATGGGGTCTACAAAAGTACGTTTGGAACGCTTTGGCTGCTGTTTTTGCAGTCAGATCTTTTACAGGTACTACTACCAAGAAGCGCGAATAATGGTCCACGATGGTCAAGGCATAGACGTAACCGGACCTGCTCGGTGTCAACTTCACGTGGTCCATGGCTACCAGTTCGAGTGGTTGTTTGGTGATTATGGGATGCAGTGGTGCTCTTTGGCTCTTTTGATCGTTCCTTCTGAGGTTGTGTAAGGAGGTTGCTTTCCCTGCTCCTTGCCTGGAACCACTTAGCCAGACAGCTGGGTTGTTGGGGGGAAGACTTTCTGCCCTGGACAGAGGGGACAGGTTGACTGCTGGGAAAAGAGAGGGGAGTGGTCAGAAAAGTGCGGGAGAGAGAGCGCGCCAGAGAGGGGACAGCGTGCTAGAGAGAAAGCAGGCTGCAGCGCCGCGCTCCCCATGACAGAGTGCTCCCCGTGAGGGCACTAAGACTGGAGTGAGAGTGGAGACTTGGAAGCCTCCATACTCTGAGAAGACTCTTCCCCTGACAGTGTGAGACAGTGACTCAGTGCAGCCCTGGTGACCGCAGTGACAAGCAAAGATCCCTGAGTGAGATTAGTAACTGTCCAGTGTGTGTGACATCGTTATTACAGAGAAGCTGCCAGACTTACGGAGACTCCTGCAGCAGTGAAGGAAAGACTGTGCTATTTCCTGGTTCCAGTTCCACTTTGCGAAGAACAGGCTCCAGAGACTTAACCCCGTACTTCCCAGGAGACACAGAAAAGACTTCAGGATCTCAAGCCCTGCTGGTGACGGTACCCACATTGGAATAAGGACCCTTCAGTCAGGACCTCCCTGGACTGATAAGTTACAAGAACACTCGTTAACCCTTTCGTTTCCGTTTAACTGTTTACTATTGATTTACCTCTATTAACCCCCTGTTTACTCCCTGCGAGGAGAATTTTGTCCCTGTTAATAAATCCCCTCCAACAGTTGGTCTGTCTGTTCCGTGGTGACATACGCAACCCTGCACTCTATTACAGTTGCACGGGCCACAGTTTCTACACCACTGTTCGATTGATTTTCTCATCCCGACCCAATAAAATCTCTCTCTCAGAAGTACTTCTAGCTTTTTCCAACCAAAGTGACCAGCAGCATTGTGGTAAGCCTCGAGGACCATCCTCACATCTTGTTTAGGCACGATAATCTGCCAGACCAATTCATGTGTTTTCGGATTGGTATATCTTCTACAGAGTTTCCCTTGATACAGGAACATTTTGCCTCTCTCTTTCCAGAGTTGATGCGTCTCTTCTGGGGCATCCTCACCGGGATATGCACTTTGCTCCATCAATAGTTCCTTCACTATCTTCACAGCCGGATTGCTATCTTGGGTGTCAGCCCATCTATGGTGTGCTAACGGATTAAAATTCACTTCTTGTTGTTTCTGATAGGTATTTGACTGACGATGTTTTGCCTTGGGCTGATGAAAGGCTGGTAGTTCAATTTCTTCAAGCTCCCCTGTTTCTTCTTCTACATCTCTCAAGTGTGGCATCCGGGATAGGGCATCGGCATTTCCATTCTTGCGACCTGCTCGATACTTGATCACGAAGTTGTAATTAGATAACCGGGCTATTCGAACGCACCTAATTTAGCCGTGTCTAGGTGGGTCAATGGATTGTTGTCAGTATAGACAATAAATTCTGCACCGGTCAAATAGTGTTTGAAACGTTCAGTCACAGCCCAAACTACTGCCAGTAGCTCCAATTTGAAGGAACTATAATTTTCAAAATTTCTTTCAGTAGGCCAGAGTTTTCTACTTGCAAAGGCGATTACTTTCTCCCGACCTTCTTGCTTTTGTGACAGCACCGCTCCCAATCCCACATTACTGGCTTCGGTGTAGAGGATGAAAGGTTGATGGTAATCCAGGTACGCCAGAACTTCATCTCCGGTTAGTGCCTTCTTTAGTTGTTCAAAGGAGTCTTCTCTTTCGTCGTTCCACTGAAAAGGAGGGTTTCGGTTTGAAGGTTTCTTCGTCTGCCCTATCAAAGTATCTTGCAAGGGCGCTGCCAATTTGGTAAATCCTTTTATAAATCTACGATAGTAACCCGCTAATCCCAAGAATTGCCTCACTTCTTTTGCGTTGGTAGGTCTTGGCCAATCCCTTATGGCAGTTATTTTCTCGGGATCCGGTGCTACTCCCTCCGAACTCACGATGTGCCCTAAGTATTGTACCTTTGACTTGAGAAGGTGACATTTGGATGGTTTGATTTTCATACCATACTTGGATAAGGCTTCGAACACCTCTGCCAGGTCTGTTAAGTGCTGTTCGTAAGTCTTTGAGTAGACGATCACATCATCTAGGTACAGGAGGACGGTCTCGAAGTTCTTGTGTCCGAGGCAACATTCCATCAGTCGCTGGAAAGTACCGGATGCGTCGCAGAGTCCGAACGGCATGCGATTAAATTCGCTTAAACCCATTGGTGTGGTGAATGCCGTTTTTTCTTTATCTCTCTCAGCCACAGGAACTTGCCAATACCCGCTTGTTAAGTCTAAGGTGGAAAAATAATTAGCAGATTTCAAAGCAGTCAAGGACTCTTCTATCCTAGGCAAGGGATAGGCGTCTTTATGGGTGATGTTATTAATCCGCCGGTAGTCTACGCACATTCTCATGGTTCCGTCCTTTTTTTTGACAATCACCAGAGGGGCCGCCCAAGGGCTACAACTATCTCTTATTACCCCGGCCTGTTTCATCTCTCTCAGCATGTCCTTCGCGCATTGATAGTGAGCGGGCGGTATGGGCCTATATCTTTCTTTTATCGGGGGATGGTCACCAGTGGGGATTGTATGTTCCACCCCTTCTATCCGTCCGAAGTCCAATGGGTGTTTACTGAAGACCTGTTCATATTCCGTCACTAATCTATATACCCCTTGTCTTTGATGGGTAGGTGTTGAATCTACACCCACGTCTAGCTGTTGGCACCAATCCTCCGATTCTCCATCTGAGCCGTTATTTTCCACCTGACAGGTCGTTTCTAAAGGCTCAACGGTTGTGATGGCATTGTTGTCAACAGTATATAACTTTGCCACTGTAGCGTACCTTGGCAAAGTGACCTCTTCCTCTCCACAGTTCAAAAGTCGTACCGGCACCCGTCCCCGGTGTACCTCGACCACCCCTCGTGCCGTGAGTATAGTGGGTCTGCTGTCGGTGTATGATGGTTCTATTAAGGCTTGATAGTCTCGTCCTTTAGTACCAATGGCCGCTCTACACCATACCAGCATTTCTGTTTTTGGTGGGATTACAATAGACGTTGGATCACTCACCCTCACACTGCCGATTTCTCCACCTGCAACTTCTATCTGTTGCCTTAACATTAATACTTTTATTTCCCTCCGGAGAACTCTCTGCTGGCAGGATCGGGCGGTTTCAGCAATTTGTTGTAAGACAGAAATAACTTCGGAAAAGCAGTTCTCTAACACATTCATTCCTATCAATACAGTTGGTTCACAGTTCTGTCGGTCAACATCAACGACAATTATACCCTGTTTCTTCAATTCTGCTTTACCAATCTTTATGGTCATCTCCCTGAATCCTAGTTTCGGTACCAACTTACCATTACTGGCCTGTTGTGAAATTGGATTTTGGGCTCCCCCGGTGGCCACTGGTGGAATTGAACTGGTGTGCATCATCCCCTCTGTTCACCTGTTTCCATCAGGATGTGGGAGTCGCTATTTAGCCTTGCTCCTCTGTCACTTCCATGCCGGTCAACATTGTAATCAGAAGCCTTTCTGTGCATGTTCCTGCTGCTAGACAACTCCCAGCTAAGTTGGACTTTAGTCCTTGTTTGTTTTTGCATTTTGTTCCAGTTCACAGCTGTAGTTTCGTTTCTGTGTCTGGAAAGCTCTTGTGATCTGAAATTGCCACTCTGATGTTATGAGTTCATACTAGAGTCTTAAAGTAATTTCAGGATGGTGTTTTGATAGGGTTTTCAGCTGACCATGAAAGTCCCCTTTCTGTCTTCCTGCTATCTAGTAAGAGGACCTCAATTTTGCTAAAACCTATTTTCATACTACGTTTGTCATTTTCATCTAAAATCACCGCCAATATATGTGGGGGCCTCTGTCTGCCTTTCGGGGAAATTTCTCTAGAGGTGAGCCAGGACTGTATTTTCCTCTGCCAGGATTAGTTAGTCCTCCGGCCGGCGCTGGGCGTCTAGGGATAAAACGCAGGCAACGCTACCCGGCTACTGTTAGTTGTGCGGCAGGTTTAGTTCATGGTCAGTTTAGTTTCCATCCTTCCAAGAGCTAGTTCTTATGTTTGCTGGGCTATGTTCTCTTGCCATTGAGAACCATAACAGTTTGACCGGCCACAAAAGGGTTAAATTAATTGACAGAGAAAGGAGAGAAAAGAGAAGTCTGCTGAAGATTTTTTTTTTTTTTCTCTTCAGTTCTGAGTGTGCTTGTAATTGAATCTCTTGCAAGTCTGCCTATATTGCAGCCTTTCTCTCTCTCTCTCCTTCTAATCCTGGAATGGCTCTGTGTTCACCTGTTTAAAATGGATATTCAGAGTTTAGCTGCAGGTTTGAATAATCTCACCACGAAAGTTCAAAATTTACAAGATTTTGTTGTTCATGTTCCTATATCTGAACCTAGAATTCCTTTGCCTGAATTTTTCTCGGGGAATAGATCTTGCTTTCAAAATTTCAAAAATAATTGCAAGTTGTTTTTGTCCCTGAAATCTCGCTCTGCTGGAGATCCTGCTCAGCAGGTCAGGATTGTGATTTCCTTGCTCCGGGGCGACCCTCAGGATTGGGCTTTTGCATTGGCTCCAGGGGATCCTGCGTTGCTCAATGTGGATGCGTTTTTTCTGGCCTTGGGGTTGCTTTATGAGGAACCTCAGTTAGAGCTTCAGGCGGAAAAGGCCTTGATGTCCCTATCTCAGGGGCAAGACGAAGCTGAAATATACTGCCAGAAATTCCGTAAATGGGCTGTGCTTACTCAGTGGAATGAGTGTGCCCTGGCGGCGAATTTCAGAGAGGGTCTCTCTGATGCCATTAAGGATGTTATGGTGGGGTTCCCTGTGCCTGCGGGTCTGAATGAGTCCATGACAATGGCTATCCAGATCGATAGGCGTCTGCGGGAGCGCAAACCTGTGCACCATTTGGCGGTGTCTACTGAGAAGACGCCAGAGAATATGCAATGTGATAGAATTCTGTCCAGAAGTGAACGGCAGAATTTCAGACGAAAAAATGGGTTGTGCTTCTATTGCGGTGATTCAACTCATGTTATATCAGCATGCTCTAAGCGTACTAAGAAGCTTGATAAGTCTGTTTCAATTGGCACTTTACAGTCTAAGTTTATTCTATCTGTGACCCTGATTTGTTCTTTATCATCTATTACCGCGGATGCCTATGTCGACTCTGGCGCCGCTTTGAGTCTTATGGATTGGTCCTTTGCCAAACGCTGTGGGTATGATTTGGAGCCTCTTGAAACTCCTATACCCCTGAAGGGGATTGACTCCACCCCATTGGCTAGCAATAAACCACAATACTGGACACAAGTAACTATGCGGATTAATCCGAATCACCAGGAGATTATTCGCTTTCTTGTGCTGTATAGCCTACATGATGTGTTGGTGCTTGGATTGCCATGGCTGCAATCGCATAACCCAGTCCTTGACTGGAAAGCTATGTCTGTGTTAAGCTGGGGATGTAAGGGGACGCATGGGGACGTACCTGTGGTTTCCATTTCATCATCTATTCCCTCTGAGATTCCTGAATTCTTGACTGAATATCGTGACGTTTTTGAAGAACCTAAGCTTGGTTCATTACCTCCGCACCGGGAGTGCGATTGTGCCATAGATTTGATTCCGGGTAGTAAATACCCTAAGGGTCGTTTATTTAATCTGTCTGTGCCTGAACATGCTGCTATGCGAGAATATATAAAGGAGTCCTTGGAAAAGGGACATATTCGTCCTTCGTCATCTCCCTTAGGAGCCGGTTTTTTCTTTGTGGCTAAGAAAGATGGCTCTTTGAGGCCGTGTATTGATTATCGGCTTTTGAATAAAATCACGGTTAAATATCAATATCCGTTGCCACTGCTGACTGATTTGTTTGCTCGCATAAAGGGGGCCAAGTGGTTCTCTAAGATAGATCTCTGTGGGGCGTATAATTTGGTGCGAATTAAGCAGGGGGATGAGTGGAAAACCGCATTTAATACGCCCGAGGGCCACTTTGAGTATTTGGTGATGCCTTTTGGTCTTTCAAATGCCCCTTCAGTCTTTCAGTCCTTTATGCATGACATTTTCCGTGATTATTTGGATAAATTTATGATTGTGTATCTGGATGATATTTTGATTTTTTCGGATGACTGGGACTCTCATGTCCAGCAGGTCAGGAGGGTTTTTCAAGTTTTGCGGTCTAATTCCTTGTGTGTGAAGGGTTCTAAGTGCGTTTTTGGGGTTCAAAAGATTTCCTTTTTGGGATATATTTTTTCCCCCTCTTCCATCGAGATGGATCCTGTCAAGGTTCAGGCTATTTGTGATTGGACGCAACCCTCTTCTCTTAAGAGTCTTCAGAAATTTTTGGGCTTTGCTAACTTTTATCGTCGATTTATTGCTGGTTTTTCTGATGTTGTAAAACCATTGACTGATTTGACTAAGAAGGGTGCTGATGTTGCTGATTGGTCCCCTGCTGCTGTGGAGGCCTTTCGGGAGCTTAAGCGCCGCTTTTCTTCCGCCCCTGTGTTGCGTCAGCCTGATGTTGCTCTTCCTTTTCAGGTTGAGGTCGACGCTTCTGAAATCGGAGCTGGGGCGGTTTTGTCGCAGAGAAGTTCCGATTGCTCCGTGATGAGACCTTGTGCTTTTTTCTCGCGTAAATTTTCGCCCGCCGAGCGGAATTATAATGTTGGGAATCGGGAGCTTTTGGCCATGAAGTGGGCTTTTGAGGAGTGGCGTCATTGGCTTGAGGGGGCTAGACATCAGGTGGTGGTATTGACTGACCACAAAAATCTAATTTATCTTGAGTCCGCCAGACGCCTGAATCCTAGACAGGCGCGCTGGTCGTTGTTTTTCTCTCGGTTTAATTTTGTGGTGTCCTACCTGCCGGGTTCTAAGAATGTTAAGGCGGATGCCCTTTCTAGGAGTTTTGAGCCTGACTCCCCTGGTAATTCTGAACCTACAGGTATCCTTAAGGATGGAGTGATATTGTCTGCCGTTTCTCCAGACCTGCGGCGGGCCTTGCAGGAGTTTCAGGCGGATAGACCTGATCGTTGCCCACCTGGTAGACTGTTTGTTCCTGATGATTGGACCAGTAAAGTCATTTCTGAGGTTCATTCTTCTGCGTTGGCAGGTCATCCTGGAATCTTTGGTACCAGGGATTTGGTGGCAAGGTCCTTCTGGTGGCCTTCCCTGTCTCGAGATGTGCGAGGCTTCGTGCAGTCTTGTGACGTTTGTGCTCGGGCCAAGCCTTGTTGTTCTCGGGCTAGTGGATTGTTGTTGCCCTTGCCAATCCCGAAGAGGCCCTGGACGCACATCTCGATGGATTTTATTTCGGATCTTCCTGTTTCTCAGAAGATGTCTGTCATCTGGGTGGTGTGTGACCGTTTCTCTAAGATGGTCCATTTGGTTCCCCTGCCTAAGTTGCCTTCTTCTTCCGAGTTGGTTCCTCTGTTTTTTCAAAATGTGGTCCGTTTGCATGGTATTCCGGAGAATATCGTTTCTGACAGAGGAACCCAATTCGTGTCTAGATTTTGGCGAGCATTCTGTGCTAGGATGGGCATAGATTTGTCTTTCTCGTCTGCTTTCCATCCTCAGACTAATGGCCAGACCGAGCGGACGAATCAGACCTTGGAGACATATTTGAGGTGTTTTGTGTCTGCAGATCAGGATGATTGGGTTGCTTTTTTGCCTTTAGCGGAGTTTGCCCTCAATAATCGGGCCAGCTCTGCCACCTTGGTGTCTCCTTTTTTCTGTAATTCGGGGTTTCATCCTCGATTTTCTTCTGGTCAGGTGGAATCTTCGGATTGTCCTGGAGTGGATGCTGTGGTGGAGAGGTTGCATCAGATTTGGGGGCAGGTAGTGGACAATTTGAAGTTGTCCCAGGAGAAGACTCAGCTTTTTGCCAACCGCCGGCGTCGGGTTGGTCCTCGGCTTTGTGTTGGGGACTTGGTGTGGTTGTCTTCTCGTTTTGTCCCTATGAGGGTTTCTTCTCCTAAGTTTAAGCCTCGGTTCATCGGCCCGTACAAGATATTGGAGATTCTTAACCCTGTGTCCTTCCGTTTGGACCTCCCTGCATCTTTTTCTATTCATAATGTTTTTCATCGGTCATTATTGCGCAGGTATGAGGTACCGGTTGTGCCTTCCGTTGAGCCTCCTGCTCCGGTGTTGGTTGAGGGCGAGTTGGAGTACGTTGTGGAAAAAATCTTGGACTCCCGTGTTTCCAGACGGAAACTCCAGTATCTGGTCAAATGGAAGGGATACGGTCAGGAGGATAATTCTTGGGTGACTGCCTCTGATGTTCATGCCTCCGATCTGGTCCGTGCCTTTCATAGGGCTCATCCTGATCGCCCTGGTGGTTCTGGTGAGGGTTCGGTGCCCCCTCCTTGAGGGGGGGGTACTGTTGTGAAATTGGATTTTGGGCTCCCCCGGTGGCCACTGGTGGAATTGAACTGGTGTGCATCATCCCCTCTGTTCACCTGTTTCCATCAGGATGTGGGAGTCGCTATTTAGCCTTGCTCCTCTGTCACTTCCATGCCGGTCAACATTGTAATCAGAAGCCTTTCTGTGCATGTTCCTGCTGCTAGACAACTCCCAGCTAAGTTGGACTTTAGTCCTTGTTTGTTTTTGCATTTTGTTCCAGTTCACAGCTGTAGTTTCGTTTCTGTGTCTGGAAAGCTCTTGTGATCTGAAATTGCCACTCTGATGTTATGAGTTAATACTAGAGTCTTAAAGTAATTTCAGGATGGTGTTTTGATAGGGTTTTCAGCTGACCATGAAAGTCCCCTTTCTGTCTTCCTGCTATCTAGTAAGCGGACCTCAATTTTGCTAAAGCCTATTTTCATACTACGTTTGTCATTTTCATCTAAAATCACCGCCAATATATGTGGGGGCCTCTGTCTGCCTTTCGGGGAAATTTCTCTAGAGGTGAGCCAGGACTGTATTTTCCTCTGCCAGGATTAGTTAGTCCTCCGGCCGGCGCTGGGCGTCTAGGGATAAAACGCAGGCAACGCTACCCGGCTACTGTTAGTTGTGCGGCAGGTTTAGTTCATGGTCAGTTTAGTTTCCATCCTTCCAAGAGCTAGTTCTTATGTTTGCTGGGCTATGTTCTCTTGCCATTGAGAACCATAACACTGGCCCATATATTTAGTTCAACATCAGAGGGTCCTTTATCAATATCTACCTCAGCCCAGTACCTCTTATAAAGGATATATGGTATAGATGAAATCTGGGAACCTGTATCCAGCAAAGCGTTGAGGGGAATTCCGTCCAGCACGATAGGGATGATTGGTCGTCCTCCGATGTACCTGTCGTGCCAGGGTGTTGGGCCTTGAAAATTCATTCCTGCGAAGCGGCCCGCATTCCCAGGGGATTCCCGTTTAAATCACAATTTCGTGCGAAGTGGCCTGGCTGCTGGCAACGGCGGCAAATGGGCTGTCCATCCGGTTGGTAGCGGTCACGGGGTCGTCCTCTCCATGTCGGGTATCTCCGGGACCTCACCATGGAACATCCTCTCTACGGTTTGCCAACTCCATCTTGGGTTCTCTCATCTCCTGCATGGTTTTAGCCATTGAAGCAACAACATCAGTTAAAGAGTCAAGCTTTTGCTGAAAAGCCTCATTAGTAATGGGCCCCAGGGACTTCGCACTGACACCGGACGTAGCTGATGTCACTGGCATTCCCCGTTGCTGAAGTGCATCTGCCATGGGTTGTGTGAGATCCTGATCCCGAGGTGCCTCTGCCAGCTGGAGACGTATAGCACTCTCCTTTATTTGGGCAAATGTCAATTCAGGGTTCTTAAAAACAAGCATACTCACATGCCCCCGGTGAGAAGGCGTGTAGAGTCCCTCAATAAATTGATCTCTTAGCAGTTTATCGGCTCCTGTGTTAAAAATGGGTTCAGCCAGTGTAAGTGATTTAAGGGCTTCCTGCAGGTTTAAGGCAAAATCTCTCACGCCCTCATTAGCTTTTTGTTTGCAATTAAAGAATCGTACTTTAGCTTTGCTGCTGGCAGTGGTTTCAAATGTAGCTTTTAATCCAGCAAATATGCGTTCTACAGTACCTTTTAGATCGGTTGCCCATGCCGTGACCTCTCGCTTAGCATGGCCACTTAACTGCATCATCAGGAGACTAACACGCTGAGCTTCACCCACGGGGAACATATCAAAATGAGCCAGCATCTTTTCCCTGAAACCGTCAAGGGTATTAGGTTCACCTTCATAAATTGGAAGCCACGGGCCACCCGGGGTAAATGGCATTAACACCGGCATGATGGGCACCACTCCTTGCACTGCTGCGCTGCCAGGCTCTCTATCGACGCTCTGTCTTTCAGCTGCATTAGCGTGGCCGGATGCTGCGGCCTCTCCGTGCTGCGACATACTGTACCCCCTTAGTTAATCCAGACCCCTCCGGTCCCAGCTTCCGTCTAGATAATGTAGATTCGTTCCTCTGTGCAGTAGGATGACAATGACACGCCCCCTGCTGCCTCTAACTGCCGCACGCTCTGTGATGGTGGATTTTGAAGTTTTTCAGTTAGACTGGGGCTTGGGTAATGATGTAGCTCGATTACCAGTTTTGTGCCTAACGGTTATGAGATGATTACTTCAGGGGACGGCAGCCATTTTTACCCCATTATAACCAATGGAGAAAAGTCACTTTCAATAGTTTTCAATGGGGAACGGGATTTTCTTTAACAAAGTCAATTTCCAAGATTTTTCATCCAAATTTTCACAGTTTCAGACTCCAATTACGACACACAATACCCGGTGTACGGGCTGGTTCAATCCTGTTCGTGACGCCAGTTGTGACGCCCGGGAGACCGAGGTACCCAGCACCAGATCAATGAGGTCTGTCTCTTAAGAGGGATGTCACTAGTGGCTTGACCCGGTGCTGTGGCCTCAGGCGATGCACAGTGTAAGGGATATCATGAAGGAACAGACACTTACTTGGTCAGCAGCAGGTCTTCTCAGCTGTGATGGCCCCGATCTTGGATCGACGGCTATTGTCCAAATGAAAGACTGAGGCGTTGAAACGTTTAACCAATTTACTTCAACAAAAAGGGATTTGCCACCAATACTGTCACCGGAGTCTGTATAAGAACCCTGAATTACTTTGACCCTGTCAGGATTTCCACCTCTTATTATGCGCAGTTTCTGTATGGTCCTGCTGCTGTTTGTGAACTGGCTGCCGACCCAATCTGTCCCTTCTGTGCTCTGGTTCGACGGACAACCCGAGTCCCTTTTTGTCGGCTTACCCCCTCTGGGAGTACTGCTGAACTCTGTGTCTGTTGCTGCGTCTTACCCTGGTGAAGCTGATATCACCTCCCTTCCGGTTGCTGTATTATATATAATGAATATAGCCACGGATCCGGTATCCGTCTCTGCGCCTATTCTGGGTAGAGGTTATTACTACCCGGTTCTCACAATGTCCTTTTTCTCTATTCCTCTTTTCCTACTATCGGTATTACGGACCTATGATCCGTCATAGGGCTGTTAGGAGCTCAGTTATACGACCTCACACTTTCAGCTCCTCAACCCAACTGCCAATCTTTTTCTCAGACCAGAATAGATCAAGGGGAATCTCTGGAGCTCCCCCTTCTGGCCGGAGATGGTAGTGCAGTCTTGCTATTTTAACATTTATTTGTGTCAATAACTATTTTTGTGGCAAATACCCCTAGGGGCGCCACATTTATATATATACACTGTATATATCCCCACGTACAGGTGCCCCATAATTAGGCGCATAGAATCTGTGCTCGGCAGTCACTTCTGCTGCTGTCATCGACATTCCCCTCCTTGTCCATCCGTCCACAAGCTAAGATATTTTATAACTTATTACAGAAGATCTCAAAAAGATCTGTAAAGACATAAAAAATTATAATCTTAATCCCTCATTGAGAAGGGCATTGAGAGAACTTTGGTTCCTCAACGATGTGGTAATCAAGATGGCAGACAAGGGGGGAAAAGTCGTGATTTGGCCTACTGAAAAATATGAGAGCGAGACCTTTCGCCAATTGAAAGATCAAGACACGTACCAAATGCTTGCTAGCAATCCAATTTTATCATTTTCAAACCAGTTAAAGTCTCCATGGTGTTTTGTTGCGTCTTTATCCCCCAAAAAGTTTTTGTTGATCTCTTTATAAAAACATCCAACATTTCTACAGATTTATCTTCTTTCGAAGGTTCACAAGGACCTCATGAATCCTTCAGGTGGTCCTATTGTTTCTGGCATAGGAAGGCTATGCGATATGGCCTGTAAATTCGTTGGTTATTATCTCAAAACCTCCTATGTCAGAGACACTACTGATGTCCTTACCAAAATTAATGGTATGTCTGTGGAGCCAAATATGACCATGGTAACCATCGACATAGAATCACTGTACATCTCAATTTGGAATGAGGATGGTCTTAGGGTGGTCCAATTCTTTTTGGGAATGACAAACTGGGATGGCCATCTATGTAAATTTATATTGGCGCTATCGGAGTATGTGTAAACACACAACTTCTTTGTGTTCATGGATAGATTCTATCTTAAAAATGAGGGATGGCCATGGCTTCTACATATGTGAATCTGTTTCTTGGCTATTGGGAGATACAGATTTTCCATGGTGACGGAGAGAACGCCACAACCCTGTACAGGGTTGGTTTCGTTACATCAACAACATCCTAATGATCTGGCAGGGTACGGTGGCTGAATTAATGCAATTTATGGATGTACTTAATCACAATTCATTTAATCTTGGGTTTACCCATAAATGGCATAGGTCCTAAATTGATTTCTTTGAAATCCTAAGTTGTGCCGATGAGTATAGACTCATACAAACAGATCTGTTTTGTAAAGATTCAACAACAACTAACTCTTTGCTCCATGCCTCATCAGCACATGTTTATTCAGTTATTAAAACCAACCCAGTTCGTTGATTTTTTTAGGGTAAGCCAAATCTGTTCTACCAAAGACAGGTTCGAACAACAGTCCACCATCCTCAGTGACAGATTCAAAGCTAGATATTACAGTGGTAGATGTGTTAAGAATGGATACATGAGGTCCAAGAAATCCAATCGTGATGATCTGTTGGCACAAAGGAAAAAAGTGACCATCAATAACTATAATATTAATTTTATATCTACCTCCAATTGCTATTGGGATAATATCCTTAAAATACTGAATAAGCATTGGTCAGTTCTGAAAACTGACAGTACTTTGGCCACTTGTCTACCACAGATTCCAGATTAACACCTAGGAGGAGTCAGAAATTAAAAGACCATCTTGTGAGCAGTCATTATGTAGCAAAAAGTATCCCTCCCTTCAGAATTAAAGGACCTTTTTTTGGCTTTTTTCCAAGCGGTAATTGTTTCGCTTGTGCCAACATGATAAGATCTACATATTTTTTGTCCTCTGATGGCCTGAAAGAATATCAAATCTGTAACACCACTGGATTTATACCTTGATTCTTTTACTTTTGCATGCCTCTGCTTTAACCCTTGCTCCTCTCCCCCTAACTTGCAGGGATACTGTAGTCTGTTACCTTTATGGATGTGGCTCACTTCCCTGTGCTGCTGCGTAGCTGTACATGTGCTGTGATGTCTTTGCTCTGCTGCATGACCACTCGCATGTGCGGTCCCTGGCTGCCGCTGTGGAAGTTATCCTCGGCTTGCAAGGTCCTCTGCAGCTGGTGCATGACTTTCCACATGTGTTCAGGCTAGCAGTCACTGCCAGGTGCCCTAAGCCACAGTTCCTGTGCTGTCTGTGCTGTAATGGTTTCTGTTTGTACTTAGGGTGTGCACAGCCACACCTACCCTGCTTTTATTAGGATTTTAGTGCGCACCTGTGTTGCTTCCTCAGCCTATTGCTGAGGGGCAGCACCTATATAAACTCCCTCTTTCCTGTTGGGCATTGCCAGAGCATTGCATTGTGTTTCTGTGTCTTGCCTTGTGAGTTAGGTATCCAGCTCCCGTTCTGTCTGCAATATGTTCTGGGAGAGCTGATACCTGTCTTCCGCCTGTTCTGGGGCAGAGTACCCAGATCCGCCTATCCTGGAGGCTGCATATCCAGTACCTGACCCTGCCTGAACTGTGTCCTCTGTTATGTTCCTGAAGTCCTTTTGTGTCTGACACCCCGTACCCAGTGACTGAACTTCCTGGGCTCATCTTTTAAAGATGGAGTCTGGTGTTTATGCTGAGCCCTTACTGTGCTTTGCTCAGCCTGTTATGTGGTGCTAACCCCATTTGGCCCAGGTCCAGTCCGGCGGTGCTTGCACCATCACGCTTGAGTTCCTTCCTAGCTCCGATGCCCGGAGCCTGACAGCCGTAGCTAGGAGCCTGATGACCTCGGCTACCTGATCCTGTGCCACGCCAGTGTCCCAGCCGATGACCTGGGCTGCCATGCCAGTGTCCCAGATGTCTATCCGTATTCCTGATGTCCTGCCTATGTCCTGATGTCCTTCCAGCGTCCAATGTCCTGATGCCCTGGGCTGCCACGCCAGTGCCCCAGCCGATGACCTGGGCTGCCATGCCAGAGTCCAAGATGACTATCCGTATTCCTGATATCTTGATGCCCTGCTTATGTCCTGATGTCCTTCCTGTGTTCGATGTCCTGATGTCCTGGTTTGCCACGCCAGTGTCCCAGCCGATGACCTGGGCTGCCACGCCAGTGTCCCGGATGTCTATCCTGATGTCCAGCCTGTGTCCTGATGCCCAGTCTGTGTCCGATGTCCTGATGTCCAGCCTGTGTCTAATGTCCTGATGTCCTGCCTGTAACCCAATGTTCCACCTGTTCCCCGGGGTCCACCCTGTGATGACGTCTGTCCTGGGTCAGTGTCTAATGTTCTCCTGCTGAGCCTGTGCTACGCCTGAGGCCTGAGAGAGGCCGTCCTAGTAAGCCCGTGCCAGATGACCCTGGACTGCATCAACCCGTGATGACCCCTGCCATCTTCTGACGTCTGTCCAAGGTCGGGGTCTGATGCTCTCCTGCTGAACCTGTGCTGCGCCTGAGGCCTGAGAGAGAGGCCTTCCTAGCATGCCCGTGCCAGATAACCCTGGACTTCATCAACCTGTGATGCCCTCCTGCCTTCGTCTGTTATCCTGAGATGTGTACCCTACTCTGATGTGTGGAATCGGGATCCTGACATCATTATGTTTTGTTATGTACTGTGTTTTCATTTAAGTAAACCTTGTTTCTTCATACCTGAAGTTGTGCGGTGTAATCTAGTTCTGCATATTGCCATTTTGTTCAAATGCTCAGCTGCCACAGACCCTGCTCGCTGCCCTTCCCTAGTCTGGGTAGGTCCAGGTTACTCTATGTAGTCCAGTGGGTCCACATCGCGTTCCCATTTGGGATGTTCGCCCACATTGTCATGGTTTGGCGACGTGGGGGCATCGGCTCGGCAGCGTTTACGGTCGCAGCCGTAACAAAATCCGGCATCATATATCTTGCACTATTACACATGTATATACTATGTCACATGTCCATGTGAAAAAATATATGCGTGAATTGAAAACATGCATTAGAGAACATGCAGTATGTGTGACATAGGTGCTGCAAAATCAATGTCAGATCTGAGCCTATTCAAAACTCTTCCTAAGCACTTTAAAAACGTTTAATGATAGTGATCCTTGTGGCCTAAAGGCACGAGGTATTGATAGGGTTCAATGTGGCATCAGAGGAGGTAATGCCAAGCAGATCCTTGAATGCCGTTGGATATCCACACTGGACACGGTATCACCAAAAGGTTTAAACAAGAAACTTAGTTGTGCTTCTTTTCTGTACTGAATTCACCAGAGTACAACATTCACTTATTGAGATTTATTATTCCTTGCCTTATTTCTCTTTTTTAATTTGTTTTTAACTATTTGTCGTATGTCTTGCTTGTAGCATCCATGCTGTTATTTTGGATTATCCTGTCTTTCTGCCATTTCCCCTACATACGTTCCATCACTCATCAGAACCAGATATGTTCCTGGCCTTTGCTTGAAATGACCCATAGGGGGAAAGTATTTACGGAGGGAATGTGTTGATGATTAATGTGCTATGGAGCTTTTTGTATAAGTCTTTACATGTACTGTATAATATTTTGTATACATAGATATTTAACATTTTGCTGCATAGAAAAGTTTATATTATTGATTATTTTTCATTTTTTTATTTTCTTGTTTATTTTTGTTTTATTTTTATCACTTCATATTATTAATCCACATATCTTATATGTACATATTATAGCTGTTTATTGGCATTATTACTTTTCTATTGTGCATTCTTATATTTGATGTTTATGTTTCGGTGCACCATATTATGTCACATCATGTATTTATGTGTTCATTGATCATTTTATATTTCCTTATTTCCACACATGCACTTTGCACTCTGATATGATCAGTATACTTAGTCTCTTTTGACTCTTGTAAGCATCCATACATGTGACTTCATAAAGATGGCTTCCGCTGCATGTATGCGCTCTGCCGTACTGAGTCTTATGGCCTCTCCCGGCCGTCTATGATGTCACTGGGTTTGTTTACCCAACACGAGCATTGCAATGACGGTGACGGGCGAGCGTCGATTCTAAATTACATGGACTACAGTGCCCATGCACCTAATTTTGCGGCACCTGTACTTGGGGGTATACATATATGTAAAAAAAAAACTAGAATATTATAAGGATATACTATATTAGACAACCAGAAGAAAACGCAATATCCTAAAAAATATTTTATTAATAATGTCTAAAATTCTCGTAAACAAGTAAATAAACTTAAATGTATGCTACCAACATCAACCACCTGGGTTCGGGTAGGTTAGAAAAAGTTCAGGGAAAATTGTCAAAGTAGCAGTAGATAAATATAAAGCGGCGCTTAAAGAAAGGAAACATAAAAAATTCCTGAGAGACCTCACTGAGTTTAAAGAAAAGAGGGCCTATTTGTTCACTGACACTAACGCCGGTAACGGCAGACCATCTACTAGGGCTGATATCTCTTCCTCAGACGTAGAGACATCTGACTCTGATTACCAACCGAGAGACGCCTTTAGACCTTATAGTAAACCGTCTATAAGGTCTAAAGGCGTCTCTCGGTTGGCCAAAAATAAAAGGGGAAACTCTGCAAGATGGCAAGGGCCAGCACGTGGGGAAACAAATATGCCATCCTCCTCTGGTACTTCCTCTGCAGCTCCGTCTTTTTTAGAGAATCGAGATATAAGATACCATCTAAGGGGACGAACAGTGACGCACTAATGACGGGTAGCATTTCTGACACCATCACGAGACGCCACATCAATGGCAAAGGAAAGAATGACATTATTAACTTATCCAATCACATCCTGACAGAACCCGAGAAAACTATTCTGCAGGCGGGGCTTTCCTTTGTTCCCACAACCAACTTTGATCCTTTTACATGGGTCAAGGATATAAACTTATTCCTGAGAAAATTAAGGTGGAAAAAGTTTTTTTCAAATAGCGATCGGAATAAGTGTCAACAGCTTGGCATCCTGCCAGAGGACTTTGAGGATGTATGTACTCTGGCTGACCTGGCAGAAGAGGGGGATAGAAATCCGGGAGAAGGCCCTTTCACCAACCTGAAACGGAGAAGCACTAAAATGCCGCCCCCCTGTGACCATGGAATTATTGATGCTTTTGAAAAGCTGGTTGTGGATGAAATAAAGAGAATTAATCCTAAACACAGGTCAATTAGCCCCAATATATCTAAAGAAGAAAAAGCCGCACTACAATGCCTCCAGTCCGATGCCTCTTTGATCATAAAACCATCGGACAAAGGGGGAAACACTGTCCTGATGAATAGGGTGGAGTATGTCAGGATGTGTATGGATATTCTAGCCGATGAGACGACATATGAGGTGATACGTCGCGACCCTTCCCCTGAGTATAAAAAAAGTCTAAACGACATTCTAACTAGAGCTCTGGAAACCCATTTGATTTCCAAAAACGAACTGAATTTCCTTCTTCCTAAAAGTCCTGTAATTGCAACATTTTATGCAATTCCAAAAATTCATAAGGGGTACCCCCCGCTCAAAGGGAGGCCAATAGTGTCGGGGATAGACGCTCTGGGACAGAACAGTAGCGTCTACCTTGATCAGGTGTTGAGGCCATTCGTTGTAGCCCTGCCATCGTATACGAGAGACAACTGATCTATTGACTAAATTGGACAGGGTCTCTGTGGAATCAGGGACAATACTCATCTCTATAGACGTAGAGGCCTTGTATTCAAGCATACATCATGAGGCGGGTCTCAAGGCAGTTCAATACTTTTTGAACACACGAGGTAATCATTTGGCCCCACATAACGAATTCGTGATGAATCTGCTGGAGTTTGTGTTGTGCCATAATTTTTTCCTATTCAATGGCAAGTTCTACCACCAGCTCAGGGGCACCGCTATGGGCAGCCCCTGTGCGCCCACCTATGCGAATTTGCTCCTGGGCTGGTGGGAGGATACGGTGGTCTTTGGGGACGGGGATGCCGTCTGGGGACCCCATATACAATTTTGGGGTCGATACATAGACGACATCCTCGTCCTCTGGACTGGAGATATACCAACCTTCCACTCTTTTATGGAATCTTTGAATGAGAACCAACTGGGTCTCAGGTTTACGTATGAGGTGGGAGGAAGAGAGATTTCATTCCTCGATGTGAAACTGTCCATTGAAGATAATGGCTCAATAAGAACTACCCTCTTTCGTAAGCCAACGACGGCTAATGGCCTGCTAAGGTGGGAAAGTTATCACCCGATCCCACTGAAACGAGGGATACCAAAAGGACAGTTTCTAAGGCTGAGGAGAAACTGTTCTGAAAATGGAGATTATCAAAACAAAGCAAGAGATCTGAAAAAAAGATTCACGGATCGTGGATATCCTAGGGCACTACTTGAGGAAGCTAATCAATATGCCAAAACTAGAGAAAGGACAACATTGCTTCATCCCCGCAAAAATGATAATGAGACCCCTAAAACAAGACTCATTGGTACCTTCGATGACCAGCAGGGAAGGATTATGGGTATACTAAGGAAACACTGGGGGATTTTGAGAACGGACCCAGACCTTAATAGATGGATCTCCCCCTACCCGTCTGTTACCTACAGGAGGGGTAGGTCCATTAGAGACATGGTGGTTGATAGCCACTATAATCCACCAAAAATGAAAGAGACATGGTTGGTGAACAGATCTGTGGGGACCTTCAGATGTGGTCACTGTAGTTTCTGTAACTTTATTGCACCATCTACTACGTTCCAGAGCTCGGTGACAAAAAGGATATACAAAAACAGACAATTTGGTAACTGCAAAACGGAGGGTGTCGTCTATGTCTGTACATGCTCTTGTCCTATGGATTACGTAGGAAAAACAAAGCGACAGCTGCGGGTCAGAATGGGCGAGCACCTAGGAGACATAAGACATGGGCGAGACTCTCCGCTAGCCAGACATGTCAACTCTGTACATAATGGGAATGTCGATTGTATCTCGTTCAAAATCATTGAGGTGGTATATCCTTCCATTAGACAGGGTAACTGGGACAATAAGATCCTTCAGCGAGAATGTAGATGGATCTTCTGGTTGCAGAGTATGAGCCCTGGTGGGCTCAATGAACAATTGACATATGCCTGCTTTGTTTAGGACTGCTCGTATGAAGGATGTCAACTTCGGTAGATAATCCTTTTGGTCCATCTTTTTCAACTGACTGTGAGTCCAAAGATACTGTAGGTTATTTTCTCCCCTGCAGTGGTACCTTCATCAGTGGAGGCCAGATGGCCTCTGAGTGTGGGCATGGATGCCCTCTGGCAAAGAACACGATACACATAATATAGTGGTGTGTGCGGAGGTATAAGTATCGAATGGCTGCAATATACATGAGAATATTGGTTGTCCTTTTTGGGCACGCAAAGCCCGCACTATACTGAGCATTACTTAACATGGCATAAATTGCGCAGTGCATTATACTATACCTGTGATGTGGACTTATGAAGATGAGTTTATTTCATGCTCCTCCTGCATAACGTCTATATGTACCTCTTCTTCACTGTTTTAAGAGGACAATAGCCCTTTCCTAAATCTTTACCTTTAATCCTCTTTTCTCTCTGAGCCTATATTGATTTTATGCCAACAAGTATGTCCCGAAAATATGAGTCAGAAATATAGAACTTTTATCATGATCTGATAACCGGGAAAGACTTCTAGCCGGGAGTTAGGCTGGTAAAGGACTAGGCTTGAAACAGTGCGTATGTCAGCATTGGCTGACACGCATCTGCGTCCCACTACTTTGGGAGCGCAGAAAGGTATGTGATGAGGGGGCAGGCTTTAGCGCCAATGTGCATGAGAAGCGCGTCCAAGTAGCGCTGGCACAGTGCATCGGCGACATGCACTTGCGTTCTGCTCCTCTAGGAACGCCTAAAATTCAATAAATGGTGGGGCGGGCTTTAGCCCCATATGTACAACGAACACATCTAAGGAGCATTAGTACTGCGCATGTCGATACTGGTGACACGCAGTTTGCGTTCCACTCTCTCGGGTAGTTCCGGGATTACCATGTGATGGTGGGGAGGGACTCAGCCCCACGGTGCTTAACAACGCACTGGTATACATATATGGCAGGACTACAATGAGGTCACACCTCACCTTGAGAAAGCACACGAAACGCGCGTCGGGGCAATTCCGATGGGGGCATTCAGTCTCTCCTAGCTATGGGTAAGAACTACATATCTATCAGCTATATAGCACTGTCACTTTACCTTTATTAACTTTACTATCTCTGCCAACTCTGCTACCTCTCGACACCATCTCTTCTCACCCATTATTTTTCTCCTTGTTAGACCTGATTTACATCCTTATCCGGTATTGTATTTTAAAATTATATCTACAATAAAAAGGTGATTTTATTCTATTCCTTTGTATGGTGCTAATTGATTATTCCTATTTTTCGTGTTTCTGGTTCATTTAAGTTGTGAGGTATGACATAACATAGAAATGTGTCACGAAAAAACAGTGTCAGACTTATTTGGATATGTAAAAGCATTAGAAAGTTATTGTTACGTAAAATGCCAGGTATGAAAAATGGGGCTGCATCCTAATGTCCAAAATATGCCACTTCATTAAGGGGTTTACCTAAATGAAAACGATTTAATAGTTAATGGTATAGCTGCAGTAGGGAGGAGAGCAAAGCCTTGGCCTCTGTGTGAGAGCCTATAAGGTAAATGATTGACTCTTGGTTTGGGGCCTGTGAGGGAGACTATGCAGAAGCTTTCAGCATTAGGGCTTATAGTCATGTAACATAACTCTGCAGCACATCCCACTTTTACTGAGAGCTAGAAATTCCATCACTTCGGCCCTACAGCTCTCTGGTTCCAGTGCTGAAGATCAGATTGCAAGTGGCAGGAAGGCGATCAGACCCCAGGAGAGGTACGTAATAACTGATGTGTTTACTACATCCCCCCTGCTGTTTATTACAGGGGGACCCACATTTGTACAGTATTAGGAAGTAGATTAAACTAGACCAGTTCTCATACCGAGAGTTCCCATCTACGTAATTGAGTCTTAAAAAGGGGCATTCTTTTGTGGGGCATGGCCAAACACACAGTGTGATTTTACAGTTCTACACGGGAATTATTTATTGTCACGTTTTTAATATTGGGTTGCCACCAATGCTACCTAAAAATATTGCCTAGATTCAGGGTGATTTACATGTTCTATTTTTTTATTGTGATTTTTTTCCCACAATTTTGCACAAACTGATTTTAGTACTAGATACTCCTGTATAGAATATCACGGATTGCGCTATTCCATACAGCAGTGAAATGGTGTCGCATCCAATACAGTAAACTGACACGGAATTAACCCTGAGTATGCTGCTCTGCTTCCAATTCACATGGCTGTGTAGGTGGGTAGTGGCTGTCTCTGGTTTTCTGCTGCCTTGTCCATTACAATCCCCTGTAGAGGGCAATCCTATACAAGACCTAGTCCTGATGCTGCTGACATTTATAGGGATGGACAGCCAGGTAAACAAGTAGTATTCAACTTAAATAAGAATCTACTAAACTTGTCAAATACATTGTTCTATAATAAAAGAACAACATGCACTTGATAATGATGGTAGAAATAATTACTTACTGCATCTGTAGTCTATCAACAAAGTGGCAACTCTACTTATACCTTTGGGTGCTTTACATTGCACTTTTCTGCATGTCTGTGGATCCCGTCGGGGCTTGCATCTGATCTTACCCCCTTCCCTGTAAAACGAAATTTGGACATATGCGCCGGCAGGGGTCATATACTATAATGGTGCCGGCAGAGTGAATGTGAGCTCTGATGTGCATCATCATCAGATGTATACGCCTACTGGAAACGAACACTTAGACATGGAGAAAAGCACATGTGTAACACCCCCTTCAATGGAATCTGAGATCAGCATATTATAGGGCAAGAACCCGATTCTAGAGATGCATCACTTATTAGGCTGTGTGCTGTAGTTTCAATACAATCAGTGTTTTATCAGCAGGAAATTATCACTGCTGGACTTGCTATTGATGTTGCATGCAAGGCAGTTAAGCTAAACTGTGTAACTCCACCCCCACCACTGATTGGCAGCCTGCTGACAATGTACAGTATACACAGGAAACTGCCAATCAGTGGTGTGGGTGGGGTTGTATATAGCTAGCATTTTCACTACTGTTACACTTGCACCAGAGGAAACAAGAGATTCTATCAAAACTACACCAAACAGCCCAATAAGTGACGCATTGCTGAAGTCAGGTTCTCTTCCCCCTACATTGTGCTGCTCTAAGATTCCATAACAAGAACATGCTGACAGATTCCCTTTAAATGGGTTATATGGGGACAGGATAATCATCTTTGAGTCCAAAAACATTGCTCTGTTTGGCTCTGAGATAGGGGAGTATGGTTCTTTAGTGAATACAAGGAACTAAAAACGATGTAATTCGGGGGTAACAGCCGTGATGTTATTATCTACAGCACATAAGTGATGTAAGCCCACCTGGAGACCATTTCTTATGGAGAGGCAGAGGATTTTAATGGTCAGTGTCCTCCCACAAATCTCAATCACCACCATAATGGTAGCCCATTATGTAAATTTGATGAGCAACAAAGGGAGGATGTTTTGGGTGGGAGATTGCATGATTGATGTGAAGCAATACATATGTAAACTTTATGTGGACTCAAGTGGAAATCATATAATTTTCTAACATCTGATCAGACCCATTATGTAATTTTGATGGATTCTCCAAGTACTGAAACACATTCCGGGTCTGATAAGTCTGGCCCCCAGCCTGACCCTAACTTCTGTAAATCTTTATTTATTAGAATTATTTGGCATCCTGGCACGTTTGCCAATCTCAAATTGGGCATGAACATAGCACATTCAGATTTGTGTTCAGTTTCACAACCAAAAGTCAGCAAAAGTCACAGTTCGGTAAATCATCGCATTTCCACTAATGCTTTTGTATGACTATGGCTAGGATAGTGGTGCTGCATGATGAGCGTGGGGGACGGGAGGACGCAGTTGATGAGGGAAGGGGATGTGGAAGGGTTAATGGAGCGTCTAAAGAGATTACAGGAGCAGCACACGTTTGTTTTTTTTAAATATTTCCTTTAACCCCTTAGTGACAGAGCCAATTTGGTACTTAATGACCGAGCCAATTTTTACAATTCTGACCAGTGTCACTTTATGAGGTTATAACTCTGGAACGCTTTATCGGATCCCGCTGATTCTGAGATTGTTTTTTCGTGACATGTTGTACTTCAAGTTAGTGGTAACATTTCTTCGATATTACTTGCGATTATTTATGAAAAAAATGGAAATATGGCGAAAATTTTTAAAATTTTGCAATTTTCAAACTTTGTATTTTTATGCCCTTAAATCAGAGAGATATGTCACAAAAAATAGTTAATAAATAACATTTTTCACATGTCTACTTTACATCAGCACAATTTTGGAAACAATTTGTTTTTTTGTTAGGGAGTTATAAGGGTTAAAAGTTGACCAGCAATTTCTCATTTTTACAACACCATGTTTTTTTTAGGGACCACATCACCTTTGAAGTGATTTTGAGGGGTCTATATGATAGAAAATAACCAAGTGTGACACCATTCTAAAAACTGCACCCCTCAAGCTGCTCAAAACCACATTCAAGAAGTTTATTAACCCTTTACGTACTTCACAGGAACTAAAACAATGTGGAAGAAAAAAATTAACATTTAACTTTTTTTTGCAAACATTTTACTTCAGAACCATTTTTTTTAATTTTCACAAGTGTAAAAACAGAAATTTAACCACAAATTTTGTTGTGCAATTTTTCCTGAGTACGCCGATACCCCATATGTGGAGGTAAACCACTGTTTGGGCGCACCGCAGAGCTTGGAAGTGAAGGAGCACCGTTTGACTGTTTCAATGCAGAATTGGCTGGAATTGAGATCGGACGCCATGTCGCGTTTGGAGAGCCCCTAATGTGCCTAAACAGTGGAAACCCCCCACAAGTGACACCATTTTGGAAACTAGACCCCCCAAGGAACTTATCTAGATGTGTGGTGAGCACTTTGAACCCCCAAGTGCTTCACAGAAGTTTATAACGTAGAGCCGTGAAAATAAAAAATCTCATTTTTTCTACAAAAATGATCTTTTTGCCCCCCAATTTTTATTTTCACAAGGGTAACAGGAGAAATTAGACCACAAAAGTTGTTGTGCAATTTCTCCTGAGTACGTCGATACCCCATATATGGGGGTAAACCACTGTTTGGGCGCACCGCAGAGCTTGGAAGAGAAGGAGTGTCGTTTTACTTTTTCAATGTAGAATTGGCTGGAATTGAGATCGGACGCCATGTCACGTTTGGAGAGCCGCTGATGTGCCTAAACAGTAGAGACCCCCCACATATGACACCATTTTGGAAACTAGACCCCTTAAGGAACTTATCTAGATGTGTGGTGAGCACTTTAAACCCCCAGGTGCTTCACAGAAGTTTATAACGTAGAGCCGTGAAAATAAAAAAATCTCATTTTTTCTACAAAAATGATCTTTTTGCCTCCAAATTTTTATTTTACCAAGGGTAACAGGAGAAAATGGACCCCAGAAGCTGTTGTACAATTTGTCTTGAGTACGTCGACACCCCATATGTGGGGGTAAACCACTGTTTGGGCGCATGGCTGAGCTCGGAAGCAAAGGAGCGCCATTTGACTTTTCAATGCAAAATTGACTGGAATTGAGATCGGACGCCATGTCGCGTTTGGAGAGCCCCTGATGTGCCTAAACAGCAGAAACCCCCCAAAAGTGACCCCATTTTGGAAACTAGACCCCCCATGGAACTTATCTAGATGTGTAGTGAGAACTTTGAATGCCCAAGTGCATCACAGAAGTTTATAATGCAGAGTCGTGAAAATAAAAAATATATATTTTTTAACAATAAAGATTTTTTAGCCCCCAAGTTTTTATTTTCACAAGGGTAACAAGAGAAATTGGACCCCAAAAGTTGTTGTCCAATTTGTCCTGAGTATGCTGGTACCCCATATGTGGGGGTAAACCACTGTTTGGGCGCACGGCAGAGCTCGGAAGGGAAGGAGCGCCATTTTGCAATGCAGACTTTGATAGAATTGTCTGTGGGTGTTATGTTGCGTTTGCAGACCCCTAATGTACCTAAACAGTAGAAACCCCCACAAGTGACCAAATTTTGGAAACTAGACCCCCTAAGGAACTTATCTAGATATGTGGTGAGAACTTTGAAAGCTCAAGTGCTTCACAGAAATTTATAATGCAGAGTAGTGAAAATAAAAAAATATATTTTTTTCCAACAAAAAAGATTTTTAGCCCCCAAGTTTTTATTTTCACAAGGGTAACAGGAGAAATTGGACCCCAAAAGTTGTTGTCCAATTTATCCCGAGTACGCTGATGCCCCATATGTGGGGGTAAACCACTGTTTGGGCGCACGGCAGAGCTCAGAAGGGAGGGAGTACCATTTGACTTTTTTAGCGCAAAATTGGCTGTCGTGTTTGGAGACCCCCTGATGTACCTAAACAGTGGAAACCCCCCAATTCTAACTCCAACCCTAACCCCACCACAGCCCTAACCCTAATCTCAACCCGATCCATAATCCTAATCACAACCCTAACGATAATCACAACCCTAACCCCAAAACAGCCCTAATCTCAACCCTAACCATAACCCTAATCAAAACCCTAAATCCAACACACCCCTAACCCTAATCCCAACCCTAACCCTAATCCCAAACGTAACACTAATCCCAACCCTAATCCAAACCCTAACCCTAATCCCAACTCTAACCCTAACTTTAGCCCCAACCCTAACTTTAGCCCCAACCCTAACCATAACTTTAGCCCCCGTCGTCACAAAAAAAGTTCAATGTAACCTTTTTTTTGTACGTCGCGTCCGCCATTTCCACGGATGCGTGGCCGTAACTCTGCCCCCTCCTCCCCAGGACATAGACTGGGCAGCGGATGCGTTGAAAAACTGCATCCGCTGCCCACGTCGTGCACAATTTTCACAACGTGCGTCGGTACATCGGGCCGACGCATTGCGACCGCCCCGTACCGACGCAAGTGTGAAAGAAGCCTTAGGCTACTTTCAGACATAGCGCATTTTTGAGCGCTATTTTGCGGGCGCTTTTCAAAAATGCGCAATGTCATTTTCGTCTGCCGGCAAAGTGAATGAGAAATTCACTTTGCCGTTCAGACACACCGCAAAAAAACGCGGCGCTTTTGTCTGCAAACACGCCGGCGTAAAAAGAATTGACATGTCAATTCTTTACGCAGCGGCGTGTCTGCGTATCCCCCTAGGGCCCCATATTACCTTCCACACACAGCGCCTTTGTCCTGGGTGTCGGCGTCTTTGTACGGAGGGGTTGACACCCAGGACCGGACGTGACGTCGGACAGGAAGAGGGAAGCCCCCGCCCCCCAGTGAAGCAGCATGGAGTCCTTCTGTGTGTGTGTGTGTGCGCGTGTGTGTGCGTGTGTGTGCGTGTGTGTGTCCCCATGCGACGCTAGTGCCACCATTGTGCTAAGTCGCCGTATGGGACTACTACTCCCATCCGGTATTAGGATGGGAGAGTTGTCCCTGTGTCCGGCGACTTAGCACAATTGTAAAGTTACACAAAACACCTACACACAATACACATACATGACACACAGTACATACAACATATAACACAGAGTATATACTCACCAACAGCACACTTGTAGGCGAAGCCCTCGATCCTCCAGGAAAAAATCCAAAAATAATAAACCAAATTCATACTCCCTGTCCGCAGAATCCATAAAACAAGTGTCCCACGCCGATCGGCTGCTCTCCGGCGATACACTGCCAGGAGCGAAGCTCCTAGCAGTGTATCGCGTACTGTTCCGGAGTTCAATGACTCCGGCGTCTCGGTTAACAGCAGTACAGCTGCGTTGAACTTTCCCACGCAGCACTGCCGTTAAGCGAGAGTGCCGGGGTCAATGACCGCCGGTAAACTCGCTCGCGCATGCGCAGTGACACACCGACAGGAACTATGGCTCCTGTCAGTGTGTTGCTGCAGCCGTGGAGAGCAGACATATCTCTGGATGTGTCTGTTCTCCATGGAAAATCTTGATACGTGGCACTTAAATATGTGGCAATTAAATACGTGACACGTGGCACTTATACGTGATACGTGTCACTTAAATACGTGGCACTGAAATACGTGATACGTGGCACTTTGATACGTGGCACGTGTCACTTAAATACGTGGCACGTGGCACTGAAAGATGTGGCACGTGGCACTTTGATATGTGGCACGTGGCACTTTGATACGTGGCACGTGGCACTGAAATATGTGGCACGTGGCACTTTGATACGTGGCACGTGGCACTTTGATACGTGGCACGTGGCACTTTGATACGTGGCACGTGGCACTTTGATACGTGGCACGTGGCACTGAAATATGTGGCACGTGGCACTTTGATACGTGGCACGTGTCACTTAAATACGTGGCACTGAAATATGTGGGACACGTCGCACAAAAAAGTTACATGTAGTTTTTTTTGTGTCGACGGTCCGCCGAAGCACGACGCATCCGTCGCACGACGGATGCGACATGTGGCAATCCGTCGCAATGCGTCGCTAATGCAAGCCAATGGAGAAAAAACGCATCCTGCAAGCACTTTTGCAGGATGCGTTTTTTCTCCAACGACGCATTGCGACGGAAGCCAAAAAACGTTAGTGTGAAAGTAGCCTAACCCTAACCCTAGCCCTAACCCTAACCCTAAATTTAGCCCCAACCCTAACCCTAACTCTAACCCTAACCCTAACTCTAACCCTAACCCTAACTCTAACCCTAACCCTAACTCTAACCCTAACCCTAATTTTAGCCCCAACTTGTCTTCTCCTGCCGGCCGGCAGATGGCAGCAGATGGCGGGCGCACTGCGCATGCGCCCGCCATGATGAAAAAGCCGGCTGGCAGGAGAAGACAGAAGAGGACCCAGGGACCCCGGGTGAGTATGATAGGGTCCCCGAATCCCCCTATTTCTCTGTCCTCTGATGTGCGATCACATCAGAGGACAGAGAAATAACTGATCGCTTTTTTTTTTTTTTTTTTTTTTTTGCGGTCGCCGGTAAACTGTTAATTAACGGCGATCGCAAAGCAGGGGTCGGTGCAAATCGACCCCGATCATGTTCTTTGGGGTCTCGGCTACCCCCGGCAGCCGAGACCCCAAAGAACATCCGGGTGCCGGGCGGCGGGCGCACTGCGCGTGCGCCCGCCATTTTTTCCCGGAAAAAAGATGGCGGCGCCCATGGGGAGACACGAGGAGCACCGGGGGAGGTAGGTAAGTATTGGGGGGCTATTGGGGGCCATCGGGGACCACATTTCTCTGTCCTCCGATGTGCGATCACATCGGAGGACAGAGAAATTAAACGGCAAATCGCGTTTTTTTTTTTTTTGTTGCGACCGCCGGTAAACGGTTAATTACCGGCGATCGCAACTCGGGGGTCGGTAAAAACCCCCCGAATCATGTTCTCTGGGGTCTCGGCTACCCTCGGCAACCAAGACCCCAGAGAAAATCCGACTCTGGGGGGCGCTATTCACTTTTTCCACAGCGCCGTTAATTAACGGCGCTGTGGTTTAAGTACCCTTAGCGGCCGCCGTTAAAAGGCGTATCGGCGGTCGTTAAGGGGTTAACTTTATGTGTGTTGATTCTGGTGACCAGTCAGGGTGCAGAAACCATCCACAACGTCATGACACAAGGTCTTCTGTGATTGGTTGCTGAAGTCACATGTTCCTGGCCTTATAAAAAGCAGACATATTGGTATGCTGGCGCCATTTGCTCTGTATCACAGTACAGAGTGGTCGCTCCTGCGTTAGTGCTGCTGATGAAAGTGAACTTGTCCTGTGTGAAATCGATATTCCAGCATCAAAGTAGATTACGCACAAACTGTGTGGCAGTCTCCAGAAGCCCCATTTGCTACTTCAAATTATTTGTGCTAAAACTGTGTTTCAAAGGCAAATCAGAAGACCAGATTTTCACTTAAAAATTGTTACGACTTATATAGTGTTGCAGCCACGAGGCCCAAATAGCTACTCCAAATCGTTTGTGCTAAAATTGTATTTCAGTGACAAATCAGAAGGCCAGATTTCCATGTAAAAACCATTAGGCCTACTATAGTGGTGCAGCCACGAGGTCCAGTTAGCTACTCCTAATTGTTTGTGCTAAAACTGTGTTTCAGTCTCAAATCAGAAGGGCAGATTTCCACTTACATTTCGTTAAGCCTAATGTAGTGGTGCATCCACTAGGCACAATTACCTACTCCAAATCGTTTTGGCTAAAACGGTGTTTCAGTGGCAAATCAGAAGGCTATCTTTCCACGTAAAAATGTAAGAAAATAAATAGTGATTGTTCATGTAGCAACAGGTGACTGAGAACTGTGGGTCTAAGGTTGTGAAACAGCAGGGTACAAGACGGGAAGGCTACTTACAACAAGAGAGGGAAAAAGCGAAGTTGTGATGGAAGGAGGAATAGGCTTCGTGTTCGATATGTACATGGGTTAGGTGTTAATGTGAATGAAAGCTCAACTGAACTAACACTGTCTGATCCTATCCAAAGACTTCTGACAACATCTGTTACTGGCAGGCCTACTTGTCTACCTTTATTTGGCAACCGAACAGCGGTATGCCTTGTAGATGAGGCTCATAAAAAACATGTGCTTCAGTGGATGGCAAGCGCTGCATCAAGTGGCCTCTCCTCCTCTTCCTGCACCATAATATCACACACAGTAGAATCATCAGAGGTGGCACCCTAATCAACCTTGTTTCCTCCCGAGTCAAAAATTTCTAAACGCCCAACTGACTTTGGAGAACCTTAGATGGGTCATTCTGAAGAGACTCAGATATCAGAGGCACATGCGGAGTGTACTTTGTTGTCTGGCCAAGAAGAGGAGTAGGGTGACTCTCAGAGTGAGGAGTGTGAGAACAGAGAGGATGACAATGAGGCTGTAGATCCCACTTGTTGCGACCTTGAGGTATGCAGCTGGATAGTTCAGCAGAAGAGGTGGAGTGGGAAAATGAGGAGGTTACATTGCGGCTTCCCACACAGACACGAAGTGATGTAACCATGACAAGCACTGCATCCTCAGTCCTCACTCTGCGAGTGTGCAGTTCTCAGGGGCAGCAATGGTTGCCTAGTAGTGATGAGCGAGTATACTCGTTACTTGAGAATTCAAGCATGCTCGGGTGTCCTCGGAGTATTTTTTAGTGCTCAGAGATTTAGTTTTCATCCCTGCAGCTGAATGATTTACATCTGTTAGCCAGCTTGATTACATGTGGGAATTCCCTAGCAACCAGGCAACCCCTACATGTACTTATGCTGGCTAGCAGCTGTAACTCATGCAGCTGCGTGAAGAAAAAGTAAATCTCCAAGCACTTACAAATACTTGGAGACCCCCCGAGCATGCTCTGGAAATATCGAGCAACGAGTATACTCGCTCATCACTATTGCCTAGCCTAATAAGGATGACCCAACTCACGTTATCTGTCAAATTTGCAAAATAAAACTCAGTAAAGGCAAAAATTTAAAAAATGTAACAACTACATAAATGAATCGGCACATGCGCAATCAACATGTCTTAGTGTGGGAATTTCACTGTGCTAAAATGCTGACTAGTGGGCCTCGCCAACCACCAGCTGTCCCATCAACCCCATCTGCTGCTTCTTCCTCCTCCATCAGCATTCCAAGTCTTCACACACAGGACTCCAGCCGCAGAAACTACAATTGTTTATCCATCACATTTGGTGTGTGTGAGAGCAGGTCAACTGTTACAGAAGTAGATATAACTGCTGCTTTGGTGTCACTTAGCACAACACATCTTTCTCAATCCATCATAACATCTCTGCCTGCACCTCACTCACAGTCCAGCAGTTTGTCCTGTTCTCCGTAGTCCGCCAACTCTCTCCAGAGCAGCCAACTCTCAGTTCCATAGTTTTTGGTTAAAGAATGTTTCTTCCTATACATGGCACAGCTAAGAGCTTTAGCTACACCAATTCCATCTGTTGGCCATGAACATGCTGCCTTTCCACCTGGTGGATACAGACAGTTTCCAAAAGTTGATGGCCGTTGCAGTCCCTCAGTACCAGTTGCTCAGTAAACATTACTTCTCAAAGAAAGCTGTGCCTACTATTGAAACAGGCAAAAAGTAAAAAAAAAAATGTTTTTAAAAATATACAAAAATTCAAATCACTCCCTTTTTGCCCCATTCAAAATAAAACAATAATAAAATTCAAATGTACACATTTTTGGTATTGTCACTTTCAGAATCGCCCGATCTATCAATATAACAAAATAATTGCAGTCCCTCAGTACCAGTTGCTCAGTAAACATTACTTCTCAAAGAAAGCTGTGCCTACTATTGAAACAGCATTTGCTGACAACATCACCTGTCATGATTCTCAATGGCGAGAGAACATAGCCCAGCATATATGAGAACGAGCTCTTGGAAGATGGAAACTATACTGACCATGAACTAAACCTGCCGCACAACTAGAAGTGGCCGGGTAGCATGCCTACGTTTTTTTATCCCTAGATGCCCAGCGCCAGCCGGAGAACTACCTAATCCTAGCAGAGGAAAAGACAGTCCTGGCTCACCTCTAGAGAAATTTTCCCAAAAGGCAGACAGAGGCCCCCACATATATTGGCGGTGATTTTAGATGAAATGACAAACGTAGTATGAAAAAAGGTTTAGCAAAATCGAGGTCCGCTTACTAGATAGCAGGAAGACAGAAAGGGTTTTCTGCTGACCATGAAAGTGCCCTATCAAAACACCATCCAGAAATTACTTTAAGACTCTAGCATTAACTCATAACACCAGAGTGGCAATTTCCGATCACAAGAGCTTTCCAGACACAGTAACGAAACAGCAGCTGTGAACAGGAACAAAATGCAAAAACACACAAGGACAAAAGTCCAACTTAGCTGGGGGTTGTCTAGTAGCAGGAACAAGTACAGAAGGCTTCTGATTACATTGTTGACCGGCATGAAACTGACAGAGGAGCAAGGTTATATAGCGACTCCCACATCCTGATAGGAGCAGGTGAACAGAGGGGACGATGCACACAAGTCCAATTCCACAAGTGGCCACCGGGGGAGCCCAGAATCCAATTTCACAACAGTACCCCCCCCTCAAGGAGGGGGCACCGAACCCTCACCAGAACCACCAGGGCGATCAGGATGAGCCCTATGAAAGGCACGGACAAGATCGGAGGCATGAACATCAGAGGCAGTGACCCAAGAATTATCCTCCTGACCGTATCCCTTCCATTTGACCAGATACTGGAGTTTCCGTCTGGAAACACGAGAGTCTAAGATCTTTTCCACAACGTACTCCAACTCACCCTCAACCAACACCGGAGCAGGAGGCTCAACGGAAGGCACATCCGGTACCTCATACCTGCGCAACAATGACCGATGAAAAACATTATGAATCGAAAAGGATGCAGGGAGGTCCAAACGGAAGGACACAGGGTTAAGAATCTCCAATATCTTGTACGGGCCGATGAACCGAGGCTTAAATTTAGGAGAAGAAACCCTCATAGGGACAAAACGAGAAGACAACCACACCAAGTCCCCAACACAAAGCCGAGGACCAACACGACGACGGCGGTTGGCAAAAAGCTGAGTCTTCTCCTGGGACAACTTCAAATTGTCCACCACCTGCCCCCAAATCTGATGCAACCTCTCCACCACAGCATCCACTCCAGGACAATCCGAAGATTCCACTTGACCGGAGGAAAATCGAGGATGAAACCCCGAATTACAGAAAAACGGGGACACCAAGGTGGCAGAGCTGGCCCGATTATTGAGGGCGAACTCCGCCAAAGGCAAAAAAGCAACCCAATCATCCTGATCCGCAGACACAAAACACCTCAAATATGTCTCCAAGGTCTGATTAGTCCGCTCGGTCTGGCCATTAGTCTGAGGATGGAAAGCAGACGAAAAAGACAAATCTATGCCCATCCTAGCACAGAATGCCCGCCAAAATCTAGACACGAATTGGGTCCCTCTGTCAGAAACGATATTCTCCGGAATACCATGCAAACGAACAACATTTTGAAAAAACAGAGGAACCAACTCGGAAGAAGAAGGCAACTTAGGCAAGGGAACCAGATGGACCATCTTAGAGAAACGGTCACACACCACCCAGATGACAGACATCTTCTGAGAAACAGGCAGATCCGAAATAAAATCCATCGAGATGTGCGTCCAAGGCCTCTTCGGGATAGGCAAGGGTAACAACAATCCACTAGCCCGAGAGCAACAAGGCTTGGCCCGAGCACAAACGTCACAAGACTGCACAAAGCCTCGCACATCTCGTGACAGGGAAGGCCACCAGAAGGACCTTGCCACCAAATCCCTGGTACCAAAGATTCCAGGATGACCTGCCCACGCAGAAGAATGAACCTCAGAGATGACTCTACTGGTCCAATCATCAGGAACAAACAGTCTACCAGGTGGGCAACGATCAGGTCTATCCGCCTGAAACTCCTGCAAGGCCCGCCGCAGGTCTGGAGAAACGGCAGACAATATCACTCCATCTTTAACCCCTTAATCCCGTATGACGTACTATCCCGTCAAGGTGACCTGGGACTTAATTCCCGGTGACGGGATAGTACGTCATACGCGATCGGCCGCGCTCACGGGGGGAGCGCGGCCGATCGCGGCCGGGTGTCGGCTGCATATCGCAGCTGACATCCGGCACTATGTGCCAGGAGCGGTCACGGACCGCCCCCGGCACATTAACCCCCGGCACACCGCGATCAAACATGATCGCGGTGTACCGGCGGTACAGGGAAGCATCACGCAGGGAGGGGGCTCCCTGCGTGCTTCCCTGAGACGATCGGTACAAGGTGATGTACTCACCTCGTACCGAACGTCTTCTCCCTGCAGGCCCCGGATCCAAAATGGCCGAGGGGCTGTATCCGGGTCCTGCAGGGAGCACTTCCGGGTCGGAGCAGGCTGCAGATGAAAGCTGCAGCCTGCTCCGATGAAAGGATGATCGCAGATCTAATAGAGTGCTGTGCACACTATCAGATCTGCGATCTGTGATGTCCCCCCCCTGGGACAAAGTAAAAAAGTAAAAAAAAAAATTTCCACATGTGTAAAAAAAAAATAAAAAAATTCCTAAATAAATAATAATAAAAAAAAAAATATTATTCCCATAAATACATTTCTTTATCTAAAAAAAACAAACAAAAACAATAAAAGTACACATATTTAGTATCGCCGCGTCCGTAACGACCCAACCTATAAAACTGGCCCACTAGTTAACCCCTTCAGTAAACACCGTAAGAAAAAAAAAAAAAAAACGAGGCAAAAAACAACGCTTTATTACCATACCGCCGGACAAAAAGTGGAATAACACGCGATCAAAAAGACGGATATAAATAACCATGTTACCGCTGAAAACATCATCTTGTCCCGCAAAAAACGAGCCGCCATACAGCATCATCAGCAAAAAGTAAAAAAGTTATAGTCCTCAGAATAAAGCGATGCCAAAATAATTATTTTTTCTATAAAATAGTTTTTATCGTATAAAAGCGTCAAAACATAAAAAAATGATATAAATGAGGTATCGCTGTAATCGTACTGACCCGACGAATAAAACTGCTTTATCAATTTTACCAAGCGCAGAACGGTATAAACGCCTCCCCCAAAAGAAATTCATGAATAGCTGGTTTTTGGTTATTCTGCCTCACAAAAATCGGAATAAAAAGTGATAAAAAATGGTCACGTGTCCGAAAATGTTACCAATAAAAATGTCAACTCGTCCCGCAAAAAACAAGACCTCACATGACTCTGTGGACCAAAATGTGGAAAAATTATAGGTCTCAAAATGTGGAGACGCAAAAACTTTTTTGCTATAAAAAGCGTCTTTTAGTCTGGTTTCACACTTGCGTTTTTATCTGCATGCGTTTTTTAAAAAAACCACATGTGTGAAAAAATGCATGTAAACGCGGTAAAACGCATGCGTTTTTATAGAAAAACACAAGAAAACAAGAAAAAAACAAAAAACCCTAACCCTACCCCTAACCCTACCCCTAACCTGAAATACGTGGCACTGAAATACGTGGCACTGAAATATACGTTTATATACGTATATAAGTGCCACGATATTTCAGTGGCCACGTATATAAGTGCCACGTATTTAAGTGCCACGTATTTAAGTGCCACGTATTTAAGTGCCACGTATTTAAGTGCCACGTATTTAAGTGCCACGTATTTAAGTGCCACGTATTTACGTGCCACGTATTTTTCAGTGCCTGAAATACGTGGTACTGAAATACGTGGCACTGAAATACGTGGCACTGAAATATCGTGGCACTGAAATATCGTGGCACTGAAATACGTGGCACTTAAATACGTGGCACTTAAATACCTGGCTCTTAAATACGTGGCACTTATATACGTGGCACTTATATACGTGGCACTTATATACGTGGCACTTATATACGTGGCACTTATATACGTGGCACTTATGACTGTCAGAAAATGTTCAGTAAACGGTTAGGGGTGAGGTTAGGGGTAGGGTTTCAGGTAGAATTGGGGAGTTTCCACTGTTCAGGCACATCAGGGGCTCTCCAAACGCGACATGGCGTCCAATCTCAATTCCAGCCAATTCTGCGTTGAAAAAGTAAAACAGTGCTCCTTCCCTTCCGAGCTCTCCCGTGCGTCCAAAAAGGGGTTTACCCCAACATATGGGGTATCAGCGTACTAGGGACAAATTGAACAACAACTTCTGGGGTCCAAGTTCTCTTGTTATCCTTGGGAAAATAAAAATTTGGGGGGCTAAAAATCATTTTTGTGGGAAAAAAAATATGTTTTATTTTCACGGCTCTGCGTTGTAAACTGTAGTGAAACACTTGGGGGTTCAAAGTTCTCACAACACATCTAGATAAGTTCCTTGGGAGGTCTAGTTTCCAATATGGGGTCACTTGTGGGGGTTTGTACTGTTTGGGTACATCAGGGGCTCTGCAAATGCAACGTGATGCCTGCAGACCAATCCATTTAAGTCTGCATTCCAAATGGCGCTCCTTCCCTTCCGAGCTCTGTCATGCGCCCAAACAGTGGTTCCCCCCCACATAGGGGATATCAGCGTACTCAGGACAAATTGGACAACAACTTTTACGGTCCAATTCATCCTGATACCCTTGTGAAAATACAAAACTGGGGGCTAAATTTCATTTTTGTGAAAAGAAAAAAAAAATTATTTTCACGGCTCTGCGTTATAAACTGTAGTGAAACACTTGGGGGTTCAAAGTTCTCACAACACATCTAGATAAGTTCCTTGGGGGGTCTAGTTTCCAATATGGGGTCACTTGTGGGGGGTTTGTACTGTTTGGGTACATCAGGGGCTCTGCAAATGCAACGTGACGCCTGCAGACCAATCCATTTAAGTCTGCATTCCAAATGGCGCTCCTTCCCTTCCGAGCTCTGTCATGCGCCCAAACAGTGGTCCCTCCCCACAAATGGGGTATCAGCGTACTCCAGACAAATTGGACAACAACTTTTGGGGTCCAATTTATCCTGATACCCTTGTGAAAATACAAAACTGGGGGCTAAAAATTCATTTTTGTGAAAAAAAAAATAATTTTTATTTTCACGGCTCTGCGTTATAAACTGTAGTGAAACACTTGGGGGTTCAAAGCTCTCAAAACACATCTAGATAAGTTCCTTAGGGGGTCTACTTTCCAAAATGGTGTCACTTGTGGGGTTTTTTAATGTTTAGGCACATCAGGGGCTCTCCAAATGCAACATGGCATCCCATCTTAATTCCAGTCAATTTTGCATTGAAAAGTCAAATAGCGCTCCTTCCCTTCCGAGCTCTGCTATGCACCCAAACAGTGGTTTACCCTCACATATGGGGTATCTTCGTACTCAGGACAAATTGCACAACAACTTTTGTGGTCTAATTTCTTCTCTTACCCTTGGGGAAATAAAAAAATGGGGGTGAAAAGATCATTTTTGTGAAAAAATATGATTTTTTATTTTTACGGCTCTGCATTATAAACTTCTGTGAAGCACTTGTTGGGTCAAAGTGCTCAACACACATCTAGATAAGTTCCTTAAGGGGTCTACTTTCCAAAATGGTGTCACTCGTGGGGGGTTTCAATGTTTAGGCACATTAGGGGCTCTCCAAACGCAACATGGCGTCCCATCTCAATTCCAGTCAATTTTGCATTGAAAAGTCAAATGGCGCTCCTTCCCTTCTGAGCTCTGCCCTGCGCCCAAACAATGGTTTACACCCACATATGGGGGTATCAGTGTACTCAGGACAAACTGCACAACAATTTTTGGGGTCCAATTTCTTCTCTTACCCTTGGGAAAATAAAAAATTGGGGGTGAAAAGATCATTTTTGTGAAAAAATATGATTTTTTATTTTTACGGCTCTGCATTATAAACTTCTGTGAAGCACTTGTTGGGTCAAAGTGCTCAACACACATCTAGATAAGTTCCTTAGGGGGTCTACTTTCCAAAATGGTGTCACTTGTTAGGGGTTTCAATGTTTAGGCACATCAGGGGCTCTCCAAATGCAACATGGCGTCCCATCTCAATTCCAGTCAATTTTGCATTGAAAAGTCAAATGGCGCTCCTTTGCTTCCAAGCTCTGCCATGCGCCCAAACTGTGGTTTACCCCCACATATGGGGTATCAGCGTACTCAGGACAAATTGTACAACAACTTTTGGGGTCTATTTTCTCCTGTTACCCTTGGTAAAATAAAACAAATTGGAGCTGAAATAAATTTTGTGTGAAAAAAAGTTAAATGTTCATTTTTATTTAAACATTCCAAAAATTCCTGTGAAACACCTGAAGGGTTAATAAACTTCTTGAAAGTGGTTTTGAGTACCTTGAGGGGTGCAGTTTTTAGAATGGTGTCACACTTGGGTATTTTCTATCATATAGACCCGTCAAAATGACTTCAAATGAGATGTGGTCCCTAAAAAAAAATGGTGTTGTAAAAATGAGAAATTGCTGGTCAACTTTTAACCCTTATAACTCCGTCACAAAAAAAAATTTTGGTTCCAAAATTGTGCTGATGTAAAGTAGACATGTGGGAAATGTTATTTATTAAGCATTTTGTGTGACATATGTCTGTGATTTAAGGGCATAAAAATTCAAAGTTGGAAAATTGCGAAATTTTCAAAATTTTCGCCAAATATTCGTTTTTTTCACAAATAAACGCAAGTTATATCGAAGAAATTTTACCACTAACATGAAGTACAATATGTCACAAGAAAACAATGTCAGAATCGCCAAGATCCGTTGAAGCGTTCCAGAGTTATAACCTCATAAAGGGACAGTGGTCAGAATTGTAAAAATTGGCCCGGTCATTAACGTGCAAACCACCCTCGGGGCTTAAGGGGTTAAGGATACCTGTGGGCTCAGAATTACCAGGGGAGTCAGGCTCAAAACTCCTAGAAAGGGCATCCGCCTTAACATTCTTAGAACCCGGTAGGTAAGACACCACAAAATTAAACCGAGAGAAAAACAACGACCAGCGCGCCTGTCTAGGATTCAGGCGCCTGGCAGACTCAAGGTAAATTAAATTTTTGTGGTCAGTCAATACCACCAACTGATGTCTGGCCCCCTCAAGCCAGTGACGCCACTCCTCAAAAGCCCACTTCATGGCCAAAAGCTCCCGATTCCCAATATCATAATTCCGCTCGGCGGGCGAAAATTTACGGGAAAAAAAAGCACAAGGTCTCATCACGGAGCAGTCGGAACTTCTCTGCGACAACACCGCCCCAGCTCCGATTTCAGAAGCGTCGACCTCAACCTGAAAAGGAAGAGCAACATCAGGCTGACGCAACACTGGGGCGGAAGAAAAGCGGCGCTTGAGCTCCCGAAAGGCCTCCACAGCATCAGGGGACCAATCAGCAACATCAGCACCCTTCTTAGTCAAATCAGTCAATGGTTTTACAACATCAGAAAAACCAGCAATAAATCGACGATAAAAGTTAGCAAAGCCCAAAAATTTCTGAAGACTCTTAAGAGAAGAGGGTTGCGTCCAATCAGCAATAGCCTGAACCTTGACAGGATCCATCTCGATGGAAGAGGGGGAAAAAATGTATCCCAAGAAGGAAATCTTCTGAACCCCAAAAACACACTTAGAACCCTTCACACACAAGGAATTAGACCGCAAAACCTGAAAAACCCTCCTGACCTGCTGGACATGAGAGTCCCAGTCATCCGAAAAAATCAGAATATCATCCAGATACACAATCATAAATTTATCCAAATAATCGCGGAAAATGTCATGCATAAAGGACTGGAAGACTGAAGGGGCATTTGAAAGACCAAAAGGCATCACCAAATACTCAAAATGGCCCTCGGGCGTATTAAATGCGGTTTTCCACTCATCCCCCTGCTTGATTCGCACCAAATTATACGCCCCACGGAGATCAATCTTAGAGAACCACTTGGCCCCCTTTATACGAGCAAACAAATCAGTAAGCAGTGGTAACGGATATTGATATTTAACCGTGATTTTATTCAAAAGTCGATAATCAATACACGGCCTCAAAGAGCCATCTTTCTTAGACACAAAGAAAAAACCGGCTCCTAAGGGAGATGACGAAGGACGAATATGTCCCTTTTCCAAGGACTCCTTTATATATTCTCGCATAGCAGCGTGTTCAGGCACAGACAGCTTAAATAAACGCCCCTTAGGGTATTTACTACCCGGGATCAAGTCTATGGCACAATCGCACTCCCGGTGCGGAGGTAGTGAACCAACCTTGGGTTTTTCAAAAACGTCACGAAAGTCAGACAAGAATTCAGGAATCTCAGAGGGAATAGATGATGAAATGGAAACCAAAGGTACGTCCCCATGAGTTCCTTTACATCCCCAGCTTAACACAGACATAGCTCTCCAGTCGAGGACTGGGTTATGAGATTGCAGCCATGGCAATCCCAGCACCAAAACATCATGTAGATTATACAGCACCAGAAAGCGAATAACCTCCTGGTGATCCGGATTAACACGCATAGTCACTTGTGTCCAGTATTGTGGTTTATTACTAGCCAATGGGGTGGAGTCAATCCCTTTCAGAGGTATCGGAGCCTCCAATGGCTCCAAATCATACCCACAGCGTTTGGCAAAGGACCAATCCATAATACTCAAAGCAGCGCCAGAGTCGACATAGGCGTCCGCGGTAATAGATGACAAAGAACAAATCAGGGTCACAGATAGAATAAACTTAGACTGTAAAGTGCTAATTGAAACAGACTTGTCAGGCTTCTTAGTACGCTTAAAGCATGCTGATATAACATGAGTTGAATCACCACAATAGAAGCACAACCCATTTTTTCGTCTAAAATTCTGCCGCTCGCTTCTGGACAGAATTCTATCACATTGCATATTTTCTGGCGTTTTCTCAGTAGACACCGCCAAATGGTGCACAGGTTTGCGCTCCCGCAGACGCCTATCGATCTGAATAGCCATCGTCATGGACTCATTCAGACTTGCAGGCACAGGGAACCCCACCATAACATCCTTAATGGCATCAGAGAGACCTTCTCTGAAAATCGCCGCCAGGGCGCACTCATTCCACTGAGTAAGCACAGACCATTTGCGGAATTTTTGGCAGTATATTTCAGCTTCATCTTGCCCCTGAGACAAGGACATCAAGGCCTTTTCCGCCTGAAGCTCTAAATGAGGTTCCTCATAAAGCAACCCCAAGGCCAGAAAAAACGCATCCACATTGAGCAACGCAGGATCCCCTGGTGCCAATGCAAAAGCCCAGTCTTGAGGGTCGCCCCGGAGCAAGGAAATTACAATCCTGACCTGCTGTGCAGGGTCTCCGGCAGAGCGAGACTTCAGGGACAAAAACAATTTGCAATTATTTTTAAAATTTTGAAAGTGAGATCTATTCCCCGAGAAGAACTCAGGCAAAGGAATTCTAGGCTCAGACATAGGTGCATGAACAACAAAATCTTGCAAATTTTGTACCTTTGTGGCGAGATTATTCAAACCTGTAGCTACACTCTGAAGATCCATTTGAAACAGGTGAACACAGAGCCATTCAAGGATTAGAAGGAGAGAAAGAGAGGAAGGCTGCAGTATAGGCAGACTAGCAAGTGATTCAATTAAGAGCACACTCAGAACTAGAGGAAAAAAAAAAAAAAAATTGTAGCAGACTTCTTTTTTCTCTCCTTTCTCAGCCAGTAATTTAACCCTTTTTTGGGCCGGTCAAACTGTCATGATTCTCAATGGCGAGAGAACATAGCCCAGCATATATGAGAACGAGCTCTTGGAAGATGGAAACTATACTGACCATGAACTAAACCTGCCGCACAACTAGAAGTGGCCGGGTAGCATGCCTACGTTTTTTTTATCCCTAGATGCCCAGCGCCAGCCGGAGAACTACCTAATCCTAGCAGAGGAAAAGACAGTCCTGGCTCACCTCTAGAGAAATTTTCCCAAAAGGCAGACAGAGGCCCCCACATATATTGGCGGTGATTTTAGATGAAATGACAAACGTAGTATGAAAAAAGGTTTAGCAAAATCGAGGTCCGCTTACTAGATAGCAGGAAGACAGAAAGGGCACTTTCATGGTCAGCAGAAAACCCTATCAAAACACCATCCAGAAATTACTTTAAGACTCTAGCATTAACTCATAACACCAGAGTGGCAATTTCCGATCACAAGAGCTTTCCAGACACAGTAACGAAACAGCAGCTGTGAACAGGAACAAAATGCAAAAACACACAAGGACAAAAGTCCAACTTAGCTGGGGGTTGTCTAGTAGCAGGAACAAGCACAGAAGGCTTCTGATTACATTGTTGACCGGCATGAAACTGACAGAGGAGCAAGGTTATATAGCGACTCCCACATCCTGATAGGAGCAGGTGAACAGAGGGGACGATGCACACAAGTCCAATTCCACAAGTGGCCACCGGGGGAGCCCAGAATCCAATTTCACAACAATCACCCATTCCCTAAAAAAAAAAATGTTTGCCAGGGTGCATTTCACCACTGACACCTGGATGAGCAAACATGGGCAGGGACATTACATTGCTCTGACTAGGCACTGGGTGACTATGGTAGCTGTGGGGGCAGGGGGTCAACGGACGGCTCCACAAGTCTTTGAATCCCCAAGCCTTGTGGGACAAGCCTCTGCATATAACAGTTCTTGCACTGCTTCTGCCTCCTCCATCTCCTCTAGGACCTCCACCTGTGCCCTTAACCTCTCCCTTAACCCCTTTATGACCGGAGGTATTTTCATTTTTGCATTTTAGTATTTTGCTCCCCTTCTGCCCAGAGCCATAACATTTTTTATTTTTTCTGTCAAAATGGCCATGTGAGGGCTTGTTTTTTGCTGGACAAGTTGTACTTTTGAATGACACCATTGGTTTTAACATATCGTGTACTGGAAAACGGGAAAATAATTCAAGAGCGGTGAAATTGTTAAAAAAAAGTGCAATTCCACAGTTTTTTTAACCATGGTTACTAAGTGGTAAAACTGACCTGCCGTTACGAATTCTCGGACACCAAACATGTCTTATTTATTTAAGTGGTGAAAAAACAATCCAAACTTTGGTTAAAAAAAATGGTGCTATTTTCCGAGGCCTGTGGCATCTCTATTTTTAATAATCTGGGGCTGCGTGAGGGCTAATTTTTTGCGCGTCAATCTGATGTTTTTATTGATACCATTTTGGTGTAGATATGATCTTTTGATTGCCCGTCTTTGCATTTTATTGCAATGTAGCAGTGACCAAAAAAACGTAATTCTTGCGTTTAATTTTTTCTCTTTACACCGCTTAGCGATCTGGTTAATTTATTTTTTTATATTGATAGATAGGGCGATTCTCAAAGTGACGATACCAAAAATGTGTATATTTGAATTTTTTTTATTGTTTTATTTTGAATTTGGCAAAAAGTGAGTGATTTGAATTTTTATATTTTTTTTTAATATTTAAAAAATTTTTTTTTTTTACTTTTTGCCTGTTTCAATAGTCTCCATTTGTCTGATCACCTCTGCTACATGCAAGTGATGATCAAATTGCGTATGTGTAGAGGAAATGCTCACTGCTATGAGCGCTGGTAAGCGCGAGTTAAATGCCGCTGTCAGAAATTGACAGTGGCATTTAACAGGTTAACAGCCATGGGTGGATGGCACTTCCACCAGTGGCTGTTAGAGGCACATGTCAGCTGTTCAAAAGAGCTGACATGTGCTGGAAAAGATGTGGGCTCAGCGCCGAAGCCCACATCAAAAGGAGGGATTCTGATATTTGCACATTATAACACCCATTGTTGGAAAGGGGTTAATCAGACAGACGTTCCAACTGTGCAGATATAATCTCTCCCTCGTCTGTACTGCGCAGCCTTGGCTCACCGCAAATAGGCAGTGTTTAAATTAATATGCCTTGGAGATCGCAGTCACACAGCTCAAGATTTGTGGGCAAGTATCCAGGCATATTGAGTGCAATGACTGTCTCCACTAAACCTGGAGCCAGGGAAGGCCGTATGTGATAACGGTGCAAACTTGGTGGCAGCCCTATGCCATGGCAACCTCACACACATGCCTTGCATGGCTCACGCCTTCGACCTGGTGGCACAGCAATTTCTCCACCCTATGCCGGCCTGGATAAGCTGCTGCAGAAAGCATGGTCACTGTGTTCACTTCCAACGATTGCACCGCTATAGAGGTCAGTATGTCCTTTGGCATAGCCTGGGCCAACGCAGTCTGGACATGGTGCAAATCACGCTTTCGGAGTGGGGACAGGTGAAGGACCTCAGCACCCTTCTGGACAGTTTTGAAAGGCTGCTAAGATGGTTAGCACTGACAAAGCCGTCATCAGCATAACTATTCAGGTCATCCACATGCTGGAGAACACTTTGAATAGTCTGTTTGAGGAGGTGATGGACCCAGAGGAAGAGTTGGAGACATAGGAGAATGCTGAAAGGATAACAATATCTCAAATTTCCGTACTATCATCTCACAGGCAGATGCCATGGGAGGTGGGCTCATGGTATCAGACAAACTATTAGTGAAGGTACAGGAGCTGGGGAACAAATGGAGGAGGAGGTGATGGACGGGCAACAGTTGGGAGTTAAATAGGATAATGATCCCCTCCCTGTTGTCTGTGGTTGGCGTGAGGGAACAACCTTAAGTCTTACCCTGCCATATACACAGGATGTACTTGGACTTCATGGAAGAGCCTGACACATGAGTGTCTTCCTGCTGCACTATCTTCAACACGATGCCCGTATTCTTAGGGTTAGAAATAGTGCTGACTACTAGGTTGCCACTCAGTTAGATCCACAGTACAAGAGTAAATTTAGCCAGATGCTTCAACCCACTGGAAAGGGATGCGCACATGCTGGAGCATCGAAATACGCTTGTAGACAATCTAAAGAGTGGTTTACCACAAGACAGCAGTGCGGCACCCAGTGTGCATCCGGGAAAGTCAAGGCGTCATTGCCAAAACATGAGCAGCAGCAGTGTAAGTAGCAAAAGCAATTTCTGGGAGTCGTTTAACACATTTTTTAGACCAGCACGTGCACCAGAAGAACAGATGATGCCTGAGAGTAGTCTCTCGGAACATGTCTTCAACGCTGCTGGTGGTGCCCTGATGGATAAGCACATCCGGCTGTCCCCTGAAAATGTAGACTGCCTAACTTTCATTAAAATGAACAAGTCAAGGATCTCCGATGACTTTTGCACCCCAGTCGCAGATTGGGCAGACTAGGTGATGGTGTTGTTTTTAGTGTCATGTATTGATCTCATGTTATTGCAGCCTGTGCCTCTTTGTGTTGTTTTCTGTGTCTGCTGTTGCTACAGGTGCTGATTAGTGATGAGCGAATATGCTCGTTGCTCGGGTTTTCTCGAGCACGATCGGGTGGTCTCCGAGTATTTGTGACTGCTCGGAGATTTAGTTTTTGTTGATTCGGCTGCATGATTTACGGCTGCTAGTCAGCCTGAGTACATGTGGGGATTCCCTAGCAACAAGGCAACCCTGGTTGCCAGGCTCTGATACCTCATGTATGGCCAATGACTGACTGCTTCTGTGCCATTTGCAAATTTCTACTGTGGGTGAATTTATGCCACTTTTCCTGTTGTCTGCCCCTAATTTTAGCTGTTTGGAAGCTTTTTGTCACCTCTCAAGGTGTTGTCTATTCGTTTGGATTTGCTTCCCATTGAATCTAATGGGGTTCATTTGTTGAACTGTTCTGCGAATGAACGTCCATTTGGTGAATCCAAACCAAACCGAAATTTGAAAGGTTCGCTCTTCTCTAATCCAGACTCCAGTTTGGTATCTGCATTAATTTTGGTGTCTGATCTAAAACCTAGATTTATTTTGAGGACTCTATCTGTTTAGTGGGTCTGGGGTAGAGGGCCTGGCTTAAGGTCTGAATTTTTTTAGAAGATCTAGATCTGCTTACAAAATTTGGTCTGAGGTAGGGTTGAGCGAAACGGGTCGATCATTTTCAAAAGTCGCCGACTTTTGGCTAAGTCGGCGTCTCATGAAACCCGATCCGACCCCTGTGCTTGTCGGCCATGCGGTACGCGACTTTCGCGCCAAAGTCGCGTTTCAATGACGCGAAAAGCGCCATTTCTCAGCCAATGAAGGTGAACGCAGAGTGTGGGCAGCGTGATGAGATAGATCCTGGTCCCCACCATCTTAGAGAAGGGCATTGCAGTGATTGGCTTGCTGTCTGCGGCGTCACAGGGGCTATAAAGGGGCGTTCCCGCCGACCGCCATCTTACTGCTGCTGATCTGAGCTTAGGGAGAGGTTGCTGCCGCTTCGTCAGAAGCAGGGAGAGCGTTAGGCAGGGTCCACTAACCACCAAACCGCTTGTGCTGCAGCGATTTCCACTGTCCAACACCACCTTCGGTGTGCAGGGACTGTGGAAGCTATTTTTTTTTTTTTTCCCCTCAGCGCTGTAGCTCATTGGGCTGCCCTAGAAGGCTCCGTGATAGCTGTATTGCTGTGTGTACGCCACTGTGGAAACCAACTGCTTTTTTCAAAGCACATATCCTCTTGTTCCTTCCTTTCTGCACAGCTATCTTTTTTGTTTGTCCACACTTTTTATTTAATTTGTGCATCAGTCCACTCCTATTGCTGCCTGCCATACCTGGCTTAGATTACTGCAGGGAGATAGTAATTGTAGGACAGTCCCTGTTTTTTTTTTTTTTTTTTTGTGGGAGATTAAGATTGGCATTTCTGCTACAGTGCCATCCCTGTGTGTGCCATCTCTCACTGAGTGGGCCATAGAAAGCCTATTTATTTTTTCCGTGATTTGTGTTCTAAATTCTACCTCAACACAAAAACACTACATCAATCAGTGGGAGAAAAATATTGGCCTCAGTCAGGGCTTGTGTGCCACTGCTGTGTGTGCTATCTCTCATTCAGTGGGCTATAGAAAGCCTATTTTTTTTTTTTTTTTTTTTAATATTATTTGGTTTCTAAAGTCTCCCTGAAAAAAAAAAAAAAACCTAAAAAAACAGTGGGAGAGTAATATTGCCCTTTCAGCTTGTGTGCCAGTCTTGACTCCTGGGTGTGCCACCTCTCTCTCTCATTCAGTGGGCCATAGAAAGGCTATTTTTTTTTTTGGTTTTTTTAATATTATTTGGTTTCTAAAGTCTCCCTGAAAAAAAAAAAAAACATAAAAAAACAGTGGGAGAGTAATATTGCCCTTTCAGCTTGTGTGCCAGTCTTGACTCCTGGGTGTGCCACCTCTCTCCCTCTCATTCAGTGGGCCATAGAAAGCCTATTTATTTTTTTTTTAAATATTATTGGGTTTCTAAAGTCTCCCTTAAAAAACAAAAAATACATAAAAAAACAGTGGGAGAGTAATATTGCCCTTTCAGCTTGTGTGCCAGTCTTGACTCCTGGGTGTGCCACCTCTCTCCCTCTCATTCAGTGGGCCATAGAAAGCCTATTTATTTATTTTTTTAAATATTATTGGGTTTCTAAAGTCTCCCTTAAAAAACAAAAAATACATAAAAAAACAGTGGGAGAGTAATATTGCCCTTTCAGCTTGTGTGCCAGTCTTGACTCCTGGGTGTGCCACCTCTCTCTCTCATTCAGTGGGCCATAGAAAGGCTATTTTTTTTTTGGTTTTTTTAATATTATTTGGTTTCTAAAGTCTCCCTGAAAAAAAAAAAAAAACATAAAAAAACAGTGGGAGAGTAATATTGCCCTTTCAGCTTGTGTGCCAGTCTTGACTCCTGGGTGTGCCACCTCTCTCCCTCTCATTCAGTGGGCCATAGAAAGCCTATTTTTTTTTTTTTAAATATTATTGGGTTTCTAAAGTCTCCCTTAAAAAACAAAAAATACATAAAAAAACAGTGGGAGAGTAATATTGCCCTTTCAGCTTGTGTGCCAGTCTTGACTCCTGGGTGTGCCACCTCTCTCTCATTCAGTGGGCCATAGAAAGCCTATTTATTTATTTTTTTAAATATTATTGGGTTTCTAAAGTCTCCCTTAAAAAACAAAAAATACATAAAAAAACAGTGGGAGAGTAATATTGCCCTTTCAGCTTGTGTGCCAGTCTTGACTCCTGGGTGTGCCACCTCTCTCTCTCATTCAGTGGGCCATAGAAAGCCTATTTTTTTTTTTTTTTAAATATTATTGGGTTTCTAAAGTCTCCCTTAAAAAACAAAAAATACATAAAAAAACAGTGGGAGAGTAATATTGCCCTTTCAGCTTGTGTGCCAGTCTTGACTCCTGGGTGTGCCACCTCTCTCTCATTCAGTGGGCCATAGAAAGCATTTTTTTTTTTCCTTGATTTGTGTTCTAAAATCTACCTCAACACAAAAACACTACATCAATCAGTGGGAGAAAAATATTGGCCTCAGTCAGGGCTTGTGTGCCACTGCTGTGTGTGCTATCTCTCATTCAGTGGGCTATAGAAAGCCTATTTATTTATTTATTTTTTTTCTTATTATTTGGTTTCTAAAGTCTCCCTGAAAAAAAAAACAAAAACATAAAAAAACAGTGGGAGAGTAATATTGCCCTTTCAGCTTGTGTGCCAGTCTTGACTCCTGGGTGTGCCACCTCTCTCCCTCTCATTCAGTGGGCCATAGAAAGCCTATTTTTTTTTTTTTTTAAATATTATTGGGTTTCTAAAGTCTCCCTTAAAAAACAAAAAATACATAAAAAAACAGTGGGAGAGTAATATTGCCCTTTCAGCTTGTGTGCCAGTCTTGACTCCTGGGTGTGCCACCTCTCTCCCTCTCATTCAGTGGGCCATAGAAAGCCTATTTATTTATTTTTTAAAATATTATTGGGTTTCTAAAGTCTCCCTTAAAAAACAAAAAATACATAAAAAAACAGTGGGAGAGTAATATTGCCCTTTCAGCTTGTGTGCCAGTCTTGACTCCTGGGTGTGCCACCTCTCTCCCTCTCATTCAGTGGGCCATAGAAAGCCTATTTATTTTTTTTTTTAAATATTATTGGGTTTCTAAAGTCTCCCTTAAAAAACAAAAAATACATAAAAAAACAGTGGGAGAGTAAGATTGCCCTTTCAGCTTGTGTGCCAGTCTTGACTCCTGGGTGTGCCACCTCTCTCTCATTCAGTGGGCCATAGAAAGGCTATTTTTTTGGGGGGGTTTTTTAATATTATTTGGTTTCTAAAGTCTCCCTGAGAAAAAAAAAAAAATAAATTAGGTGGGAGATTAATATTGACATTAGTGCTTGAGTGACAGTCCTGCGTGTGTGTCATCTCTGTGATTTTGTGCCACAGAAAACAGAGTGTGTAACATTGTGCCTGATTTTCCTTGTGGTCTCACCAACCTGTTAAGGGATATTGAAATCATACTGAAGTTATAGCTCACCGTGTAAGTTGTTTGACAGCAACAAATAAAGTTACTTTGGTTAAGATTTTAAAACAATGAGGAAGTCTGGTGCAAGAGGTCGTCGTGGGCGTTCATTGTCAGCTGGTAATGATGGTAGTGGTAGTGGAGCATCAGGTGGTCGTGGGGATAAAAATATTCCACCTAAGTCTGGAGCTGTGGAGCCAGTTTCGTCGTCAGGCTACACAAGGCCTCGAACGCTCTCTTTTCTGGGAGTAGGAAAACCGCTTTTAAAGGCGGAGCAGCAACAGCAAGTTTTGGCTTACATTGCAGACTCAGCCTCTAGCTCTTTTGCCTCCTCTTCCGAAACTGGTAAATGTAAAAGCAGCGCGTCGCTTGTGGATGTTCACGGTTAGGGACAAGTCGCTTCCTTGTCCTCCTCAGCAAAAACTACAACAAGAGAGAAGGATGCAGCAGGCGACACAACGGGTCACTCCATGGAGCTCTTTACACATACCGTCCCTGGCTTAGAAAGTGAAACATTTAACAGGCCATGCCCATTACAAGTAGATTCTGACATGGAGTGCACTGATGCACAGCCACAGCCAGAGTACTATGCTGCTCCTTTGACTCAGACCACCACATTGCCCTCTCAGGGTACAGATCCACAATCAGACCCTGATGAGACTATGTTGCCCCGCCACGAACGCTATACCACCGACCGACACAGTGACACAGACGAAGTTGCACACGAGCTCGAAGAGGAGGTAATAGATGACCCAGTTATTGACCCCGATTGGCAGCCATTGGGGGAACAGGGTGCAGGCGGCAGTAGTTCAGAAGCGGAGGTGGAGGAGGGGCCGCAGCAGGCATCAACATCGCAACAGGTTCCATCTGCCGGGCCCGTATCTGGCCCAAAACGCGTGTCAAAGCCAAAACCTGTTGGAGGACAGCATGGCCATCCAGTTAAAGCTCAGTCTGCAATCCCTGAAAAGGGATCCGAGTCTAGGAAGAGTGCAGTCTGGCATTTTTTTAAACAACATCCAACTGATCAGCGCAAAGTCATCTGTCAAAAATGTTCAACTAGCTTAAGCAGAGGTCAGAATCTGAAAAGTCTAAATACTAGTTGCATGCATAGACACTTAACCACCATGCATTTTCAAGCCTGGACTAACTACCAAACGTCCCTTAAGGTTGTAGCACCCTCGGCCAATGAAGCTAGTCAGCAACGCAACATCCCTTCCGTCACTGTAAGGCCACCATTTTCCGCACCACCGGCAGTATCTGTGCAGGTTTCTTTGCCAGCCAAAAGCAGTCAGGGTCAGGGAACCACCAGTTTTGTAGGAGGAAATATTGCATCTAGGGCACCGGCGGAAACAATACCGTCTCCAACCGTCTCTCAGTCTGCCATGTACACCGGCACACCCGAAAGTTCCACGATCTCCAGCTCTCCAGTCCAGCTCACCCTACATGAGACTCTGGTTAGAAAAAGGAAGTACTTATCCTCGCATCCGCGTACACAGGGTTTTAACGCCCACATAGCTAGACTAATCTCGTTAGAGATGATGCCCTACCGGTTAGTTGAAAGCGAAGCTTTCAAAGCCCTGATGGAGTACGCTGAACCACGATACGAGCTACCCAGTCGACACTTTTTTTCCAGAAAAGCCATCCCAGCCCTGCACCAGCATGTTAAACAGCGCATCGTCCATGCACTCAGGCAATCTGTGAGTACAAAGGTGCACCTGACTACAGATGCATGGACCAGTAGGCATGGCCAGGGACGTTATGTGTCCATCACGGCACACTGGGTGAATGTGGTGGATGCAGGGTCCACAGGCGACATCAATTTAGGGACAGTTGTGCCTAGCCCACGGTCTAGGAAACAGTTGGCTGTAGGCGTTCGCACCCCCTCCTCCTCCTCCTCCTCGTCCTCCTGCAGAAGCTACAGCTCTTCCACAGAACGCAGTCTGCCAACCACTCCATCGGCAGATGACACTGTTGCACACCAGTTGTCCCATTATGGGCCAGCTACTGCCAAGCGTCAGCAGGCTGTATTGGCTATGAAGTGTTTGGGCGACAACAGACACACCGCGGAAGTTTTATCCGAGTTCTTGCAACAAGAAACGCAGTCGTGGCTGGGCACAGTAGATCTTGAGGCAGGCAAGGTAGTGAGTGATAACGGAAGGAATTTCATGGCTGCCATCTCCCTTTCCCAACTGAAACACATTCCTTGCCTGGCTCACACCTTAAACCTGGTGGTGCAGTGCTTATTGAAAACTTATCCTGGGTTCTCCGACCTGCTCCTCAAAGTGCGTGCACTTTGCTCACATATCCGACGTTCGCCTGTACACGCCAGCCGTATGCAGACCTATCAGCGGTCTTTGAACCTTCCCCAGCATCGCCTAATCATAGACGTTGCAACAAGGTGGAACTCAACACTGCACATGCTTCAGAGACTGTGCGAACAGAGGCGTGCTGTTATTTATTTGTGGGAGGATACACGGGCAGGCAGTAGGATGGCAGACATGGAGTTGTCAGGTGTGCAGTGGTCTAAGATACAAGACATGTGTCAAGTCCTTCAGTGTTTTGAGGAATGCACACGGCTGGTTAGTGCAGACAACGCCGTAATAAGCATGAGCATCCCCCTAATGCGTCTGCTGATGCAAAGTTTGACGCACATAAAGGAGCAGGCGTCTGCACCAGAGGAAGAGGAAAGCCTTGATGACAGTCAGCCATTGTCTGGTCAGGGCAGTGTACAGGACGAGGTAGCGGGCGAAGAGGAGGTGGAGGACGAGGAGGATGATGGGGATGAGTATATTTTTAATGCCGAACCTTTCCCGGGGGCACAGGAAATTGGTTGCGTGTCACGGCCGGGTTCTGGTTTTTTGAGGGACACAAGTGACGTAGATTTGCCTGCAACTGCCCCTCAACCAATCACAACCGGAGATTTGACAACTGGAACTTTGGCCCACATGGCGGATTATGCCTTACGTATCCTAAAAAGGGACACACGCATTACGAAAATGATGAACGATGACGATTACTGGTTGGCCTGCCTCCTTGATCCACGCTATAAAGGCAAATTGCAAAATATTATGCCACATGAGAACTTGGAACTAATATTAGCAACCAAACAATCAACTCTTGTTGACCGTTTGCTTCAGGCATTCCCAGCACACAGCGCACGTGATCGTTCTCACACGAGCTCCAGGGGGCAGCAGACTAGGAGTGTTAGGGGTGCACACATCAGAAGTGGCGTTGGACAGAGGGGTTTTCTGACCAGGTTGTGGAGTGATTTTGCTATGACCGCAGACAGGACAGGTACTGCTGCATCAATTGAAAGTGACAGGAGACAACATTTGTCCAGTATGGTTACTAACTATTTTTCATCCCTTATCGATGTTCTCCCTCAACCGTCATTCCCATTTGATTACTGGGCCTCCAAATTAGACACCTGGCCAGAATTGGCAGAATATGCATTGCAGGAGCTTGCTTGCCCGGCAGCAAGTGTCCTATCAGAAAGAGTATTCAGTGCTGCAGGTTCAATATTAACAGAAAAAAGGACTCGTCTGGCTACCCAAAATGTTGACGATCTAACATTCATTAAAATGAACCACAACTGGATTTCGAAATCTTTTGCCCCACCTTGCCCGGCCGACACCTAGCTTTCCTATGAAAAGCTCTTGCCTGTGAATTACTTTTCTAATGTCTAATTTGCTGCAGCTGATTGTACAGCATACGACATGTTTACACCTCCCTAAATGGCCAAACTCCCCACACGGGGCCGTGGTATCGCGACTTGGCGCAAGCACCCGTGAGACTGCTGTTTGTCTGAAGAGGTGGGTGTGCTCGCTTTTGGTTGACGGCATTGCTACTGGGTCCCTCATAGTACAATGTAGTGTCTCTGGCGGTGGTGGTGCGCACCCAACGTCAGACACACCGTTGTAACATGAGGGGCCCTGGGGCGGTCCCGCCGGCCTCAAGAGAGTTCCCCCCTACCCCAGCTCAAAATGTGCTCTACCACGTGCAAAATTATGTCGCACAGCTCCACCAATCTTTAGTCTATTCGCTGACATCATTCAATGTCTGGCACTGACAATACAAATTTGTAGACATCTATGATGCAACTTAAAGTAGTCTGTGTCTGTGTCCTATATTGGCACCATTAAATAGTTACTGCCAAATTACTATGTCAGAAACTCAGCAGATGAGCCCACCCCTGTACCTAAGTATGCCACCTTTTTTTTTGTTTTGGTTGTTTTGCGAGACATTAACATCTATTTATATTTTGGGAGTACTGGGACAGACACTCCTTGCACTACTCCTCCACTCACCACCAAGCTGCCCGTGTATCCATGTAACCGCTGTAAAACTGCCATGAGCCTATTGTTTGTTATTTTAGGCCTTTGAAGCCTGTCTGCGGTCCCTCCTTCCACTAGTCCTCCACTGACCAGACCACTGCTGCCCGTGTACCCCTGGAACCAATTATAAAGTGCCTACAGCCAGCCCATTTTTTTATGTTAGGCCTTTGAAGCCTGTCTGCGGTCCCTCCTTCCACTAGTCCTCCACTGACCAGACCACTGCTGCCCGTGTACCCCTGGAACCAATTATAAAGTGCCTACAGCCAGCCCATTTTTTTATGTTAGGTGTTGTGAATTTGGATTCGGGGCTCCCCCGGTGGCTACTGGTGGAATTGAACTGGTGTCTTCATCTTCTCTGTTCACCTGTTCCCATCAAGATGTGGGAGTCGCTATATAACCTTGCTTCTCTGTTAGTTGCTTGCCGGTCAACAATGTTATCAGAAGCCTCTCTGTGCTTGTTCCTGCTCCTAGACAACTACTAGATAAGTTGGACTCTTGTCCATGTTTGTTTTTGCATTTTGTTCCAGTTCACAGCTGTAGTTTCGTTACTGTGTCTGGAAAGCTCTTGTGAACAGGAATTGCCACTCTGGTGTTATGAGTTAATGCCAGAGTCTTAAAGTAATTCCTGGATGGTGTTTTGATAGGGTTTTCAGCTGACCATGAAAGTGTCCTTTCTGTCTTCTGCTATGTAGTAAGTGGACCTCAAATTTGCTAAACCTATTTTCATACTACGTTTGTTATTTCATCTTGATTCACCGCCAATACATGTGGGGGGCCTCTGTCTCCTTTCGGGGTATTTCTCTAGAGGTGAGCTAGGACTAATATTTTCCTCTGCTAGCTTTATTTAGTCCTCCGGCTGGTGCTGGGCATCTAGAATCAACGTAGGCATGCTACCCGGCCACTGCTAGTTGTGCGTTAGGTTTAGTTCATGGTCAGCTCAGTTCCCATCTTCCAAGAGCTAGTTCCTATATATGCTGATGCTATGTTCTCTTGCCATTGAGATCATGACAGTTTGACCGGCCCACTAAAGGGTTAAAATCCTTGGCTGAGAAAGGAGAGTAATAAGAAGTCTGCTGAGTTTTTTTTTTTTTTTTTTTTTTTTCCTTTGTATGGCTCTGTGTCCACCTGTTTGTAATGGATCTTCAGAGTGTAACTGCAGGTTTGAATAATCTCGCCACGAAGGTACAAAATTTGCAAGACTTTGTTTGTCATGCACCTGTATCTGAGCCGAGAATTCCTTTGCCGGAATTTTTCTCGGGGAATAGATCTGGGTTTCAGAATTTTCGAAATAATTGCAAATTATTTTTGTCCCTGAAATCTCGCTCTGCCGGAGACCCTGCACAGCAGGTCAGGATTGTGATTTCCTTGCTCCGGGGCGACCCTCAAGACTGGGCTTTTTCATTGACACCAGGGGATCCTGCGTTGCTCAATGTGGATGCGTTTTTTCTGGCCTTGGGGTTGCTTTATGACGAACCTCATTTGGAGCTTCAGGCAGAAAAAACTTTGATGTCCCTATCTCAGGGGCAAGATGAAGCGGAAATTTACTGCCAAAGATTCCGTAAATGGTCTGTGCTTACTCAGTGGAATGAGTGCGCCCTGGCGGCGACTTTCAGAGAGGGTCTCTCTGATGCCATTAAGGATGTTATGGTGGGGTTCCCTGTGCCTGCGGGTCTGAATGAGTCCATGACAATGGCTATTCAGATCGATAGGCGTTTGCGGGAGCGCAAACCAGTGCACCATCTGGCGGTGTCCACTGAGAAGTCGCCAGAGAGTATGCAGTGTGATAGAATTCTGTCCCGAAGCGAGCGGCAGAATTTTAGACGGAAAAATGGGTTGTGTTTCTATTGTGGTGATTCTACTCATGTTATATCAGCATGCTCTAAGCGCACTAAAAAGCTTGATAAATCTGTTTCCATTTGCACCTTACCGTCTAAGTTTATTCTATCTGTGACCCTGATTTGCTCTTTGTCATCTATTACCACGGACGCCTATGTCGACTCTGGCGCCGCTTTGAGTCTTATGGATTGGTCCTTTGCCAAACGCTGTGGGTATGATTTAGAGCCTTTGGAGACTCCTATTCCTCTGAAGGGGATTGACTCCACCCCATTGGCTAATAATAAACCACAATACTGGACACAAGTAACTATGCGTGTTAATCCGGATCACCAGGAGATTATTCGCTTTCTGGTGCTGTATAGTCTACATGATGATTTGGTGCTAGGATTGCCTTGGCTGCAATCTCACAACCCAGTCCTCGACTGGAGAGCTATGTCTGTGTTGAGCTGGGGATGTAAGGGGGCTCATGGGGATGTACCTGTGGTTTCCATTTCATCATCTATTCCCTCTGAAATTCCTGAGTTCCTGTCTGACTATCGTGACGTCTTTGAAGAATCCAAGCTTGGTTCGTTACCTCCGCACCGAGAGTGCGATTGTGCCATAGATTTAATCCCGGGTAGTAAATACCCAAAGGGTCGTTTATTTAATCTGTCTGTGCCTGAACATGCTGCTATGCGAGAATATATAAAGGAGTCCTTGGAAAAGGGACATATTCGTCCATCGTCATCTCCCTTAGGAGCCGGTTTTTTCTTTGTGTCAAAAAAAGACGGCTCTTTGAGACCATGTATCGATTATCGGCTTTTGAATAAAATCACTGTTAAATATCAATACCCATTGCCGTTGCTGACTGATTTGTTTGCTCGCATAAAGGGGGCCAAGTGGTTCTCTAAGATTGACCTTCGTGGGGCGTATAATTTGGTGCGAATCAGGCAGGGGGATGAGTGGAAAACCGCATTTAATACGCCCGAGGGCCACTTTGAGTATTTAGTGATGCCTTTTGGTCTTTCAAATGCTCCGTCAGTTTTCCAGTCCTTTATGCATGATATTTTTCGCGATTGTTTGGATAAATTTATGATTGTGTATCTGGATGATATTCTGATTTTTTCGGATGACTGGGACTCTCATGTCCAGCAAGTCAGGAGGGTTTTTCAGGTTTTGCGGTCTAATTCTTTGTGTGTGAAGGGTTCTAAGTGTGTTTTTGGGGTACAGAGGATTTCCTTTTTGGGATATATTTTTTCTCCCTCTTCCATTGAAATGGATCCTGTCAAGGTTCAAGCTATTTGTGATTGGACGCAGCCCTCTTCTCTTAAGAGTCTTCAGAAATTTTTGGGCTTTGCTAACTTTTATCGTCGATTTATTGCTGGTTTTTCGGATATTGCTAAACCATTGACCGATTTGACTAAGAAGGGTGCTGATGTTGCTGATTGGTCCCCTGATGCTGTGGAGGCCTTTCGGGAGCTTAAGCGCCGTTTTTCCTCTGCCCATGTGTTGCGTCAGCCTGATGTTGCTCTACCTTTTCAGGTTGAGGTCGACGCTTCTGAGATCGGAGCTGGGGCAGTGTTGTCGCAGAAAAGTTCTGACTGCTCCGTGATGAGGCCTTGTGCCTTCTTTTCCCGTAAATTTTCGCCCGCTGAGCGGAATTATGATGTTGGGAATCGGGAGCTTTTGGCCATGAAGTGGGCTTTTGAGGAGTGGCGCCATTGGCTTGAGGGGGCCAGACATCAGGTGGTGGTATTGACTGACCACAAAAATTTGATTTATCTTGAGACCGCCAGGCGCCTGAATCCTAGACAGGCGCGCTGGTCATTATTTTTCTCTCGGTTTAATTTTGTGGTGTCATACCTACCGGGTTCTAAGAATGTTAAGGCGGATGCCCTTTCTAGGAGTTTTGAGCCTGACTCGCCTGGTAACTCTGAGCCCACAGGTATCCTTAAGGATGGAGTGGTATTGTCAGCCGTTTCTCCAGACCTGCGGCGGGCCTTGCAGGAGTTTCAGGCGGATAGACCGGATCGTTGCCCACCTGATAAACTGTTTGTTCCTGATGATTGGACCAGTAGAGTCATCTCTGAGGTTCATTCTTCTGCGTTGGCAGGTCATCCTGGCATTTTTGGTACCAGGGATTTGGTGGCAAGGTCCTTCTGGTGGCCTTCCCTGTCACGAGATGTGCGAGGCTTTGTGCAGTCTTGTGACGTTTGTGCTCGGGCCAAGCCTTGTTGTTCTCGGGCTAGTGGATTATTGTTGCCCTTGCCTATTCCTAAGAGGCCTTGGACGCACATCTCGATGGATTTTATTTCAGATCTGCCTGTTTCTCAGAAGATGTCTGTCATCTGGGTGGTGTGTGACCGTTTCTCTAAGATGGTCCATTTGGTTCCTCTGCCCAAGTTGCCTACTTCTTCCGAGTTGGTTCCTCTGTTTTTTCAAAATGTTGTTCGTTTGCATGGTATTCCTGAGAATATCATTTCTGACAGAGGGACCCAATTCGTGTCTAGATTTTGGCGGGCATTCTGTGCTAGGATGGGCATAGATTTATCTTTTTCGTCCGCTTTCCATCCTCAGACGAATGGCCAGACCGAGCGGACTAATCAGACCCTGGAGACATATCTGAGGTGTTTTGTGTCTGCTGACCAGGATGATTGGGTTGCTTTTTTGCCATTGGCGGAGTTCGCTCTCAATAATCGGGCCAGCTCTGCCACTTTGGGGTCCCCGTTTTTTTGTAATTCGGGGTTTCATCCTCGATTTTCCTCTGGTCAGGTGGAATCTTCGGATTGTCCTGGAGTGGATGCTGTGGTGGAGAGATTGCATCAGATCTGGGGGAAGGTGGTGGACAATTTGAGGTTGTCCCAGGAGAAGACTCAGCTTTTTGCCAACCGCCACCGTCGTGTTGGTCCTCGGCTTTGTGTTGGGGATTTGGTGTGGTTGTCTTCTCGTTTTGTCCCTATGAGGGTCTCTTCTCCTAAGTTTAAGCCTCGGTTCATCGGCCCGTATAAGATATTGGAGATTCTTAACCCTGTTTCCTTCCGTTTGGACCTCCCTGCATCCTTTTCTATTCATAACGTTTTTCATCGGTCATTATTGCGCAGGTATGAGGTACCGGTTGTGCCTTCCGTTGAGCCTCCTGCTCCGGTGTTGGTTGAGGGTGAGTTGGAGTACGTTGTGGAGAAAATCTTAGACTCCCGTGTTTCCAGACGGAGACTCCAGTATCTGGTCAAGTGGAAGGGATACGGCCAGGAGGATAATTCTTGGGTGAATGCATCTGATGTTCATGCCTCTGATCTTGTTCGTGCCTTTCATAGGGCCCATCCTGATCGCCCTGGTGGTTCTGGTGAGGGTTCGGTGCCCCCTCCTTGAGGGGGGGGTACTGTTGTGAATTTGGATTCGGGGCTCCCCCGGTGGCTACTGGTGGAATTGAACTGGTGTCTTCATCTTCTCTGTTCACCTGTTCCCATCAAGATGTGGGAGTCGCTATATAACCTTGCTTCTCTGTTAGTTGCTTGCCGGTCAACAATGTTATCAGAAGCCTCTCTGTGCTTGTTCCTGCTCCTAGACAACTACTAGATAAGTTGGACTCTTGTCCATGTTTGTTTTTGCATTTTGTTCCAGTTCACAGCTGTAGTTTCGTTACTGTGTCTGGAAAGCTCTTGTGAACAGGAATTGCCACTCTGGTGTTATGAGTTAATGCCAGAGTCTTAAAGTAATTCCTGGATGGTGTTTTGATAGGGTTTTCAGCTGACCATGAAAGTGTCCTTTCTGTCTTCTGCTATGTAGTAAGTGGACCTCAAATTTGCTAAACCTATTTTCATACTACGTTTGTTATTTCATCTTGATTCACCGCCAATACATGTGGGGGGCCTCTGTCTCCTTTCGGGGTATTTCTCTAGAGGTGAGCTAGGACTAATATTTTCCTCTGCTAGCTTTATTTAGTCCTCCGGCTGGTGCTGGGCATCTAGAATCAACGTAGGCATGCTACCCGGCCACTGCTAGTTGTGCGTTAGGTTTAGTTCATGGTCAGCTCAGTTCCCATCTTCCAAGAGCTAGTTCCTATATATGCTGATGCTATGTTCTCTTGCCATTGAGATCATGACAGTTAGGCCTTTGAAGCCTGTCTGCGGTCCCTCCTTCCACTAGTCCTCCACTGGCCAGACCACTGCTGCCCGTGTACCCCTGGAACCAATTATAAAATGCCTACAGCCAGCCCATTTTTTTATGTTAGGCCTTTGAAGCCTGTCTGCGGTCCCTCCTTCCACTAGTCCTCCACTGGCCAGACCACTGCTGCCCGTGTACCCCTGGAACCAATTATAAAGTGCCTACAGCCAGCCCATTTTCTTATGTTAGGCCTTTGAAGCCTGTCTGCGGTCCCTACTTTAAATACTCCTCCACTGACCACCAAGCTGCCTGCCCGTGTATCCATGTAACCGCTGTAAAACTGCCATGAGCCTATTGTTTGTTATGTTAGGCCTTTGATAGCCTGTCTGCGGTCCCTACTTTAAATACTCCTCCACTCACCACAATGCTGCCTGGAGTGCCTGCCTGTGTATCCATGTAACCGATGTAAAACTGCCATGACTGCCTACTGTTTGTTATTTTAGGCCTTTGATAGCCTGTCTGCGGCCCCTACTTGCAATACTCCTCCACTGACCACAATGCTGCCTGGAGTGCCTGCCTGTGTATCCATGTAACCGATGTAAAACTGCCATGACTGCCTACTGTTTGTTATTTTAGGCCTTTGATAGCCTGTCTGCGGCCCCTACTTGCAATACTCCTCCACTGACCACAATGCTGCCTGGAGTGCCTGCCTGTGTATCCATGTAACCGATGTAAAACTGCCATGACTGCCTACTGTTTGTTATTTTAGGCCTTTGATAGCCTGTCTGCGGCCCCTACTTGCAATACTCCTCCACTGACCACAATGCTGCCTGGAGTGCCTGCCTGTGTATCCATGTAACCGATGTAAAACTGCCATGACTGCCTACTGTTTGTTATTTTAGGCCTTTGATAGCCTGTCTGCGGCCCCTACTTGCAATACTCCTCCACTGACCACACCAATGCTGCCCGTGTACCCCTGGAACCTATTTAAAAGTTCATAGAGCCTAGTTATATATTTTATTTACTATTAATAAGGCCATGATGGACTACGCTGTACCACGCTACAAGCTAACCAGTCGACACTTCTTTTGCGAGAAAAGCCATCCCAACCCTCCACCAGCATGTAGAAGACCGCATTGTCCATGCACTCTGGCAATCTGTGAGTACAAAGGTGCACCTGACAACAGACGCATGGACCTGTAGGCATGGCCACGGAAGATTACGTGTCCATTACGGCGCAATGGGTTAATGTGGTGGATGCATGGTCCACAGGGGACAGCCTACTAAGTCTGTCTGCAGTCCCTAATTCAAATTGTCCTCCACTGTCTAAATCGGAGCTTCCACCTTCTGGCTTTCGGCCTATAGTATCAGAAATTAAACTGCATTTGGCCTTCAACTTTGGTTAGGGCCTACTAACGGCTTCTGCCCCTCCCTGGTGTTGCCCTCAACTAAATAAAGCTGAGCTTCAACCTTCTGCTCCAAATTACCATTTTAAAAAATGCAATAGGCTTTTCCGGCCTACTAAAGGTGTCTGTCTGTGTGCCCCTGCCTGGTGTTGTCCTCAACTAAATAAAGCTGAGCTTCAACCTTCCGGCTCTCATTAAGTGGTTTTTTAAAAAAAAAATGGTGGTTAGGGCCTACTAACGGCTTCTGCCCCTCCCTGGTGTTGCCCTCAACTAAATAAAGCTGAGCTTCAACCTTCTGCTCCAAATTACCATTTTAAAAAATGCAATAGGCTTTTCCGGCCTACTAAAGGTGTCTGTCTGTGTGCCCCTGCCTGGTGTTGTCCTCAACTAAATAAAGCTGAGCTTCAACTTTCCGGCTCTCATTAAGTGGTTTTTTAAAAAAAAAATGGTGGTTAGGGCCTACTAACGGCTTCTGCCCCTCCCTGGTGTTGCCCTCAACTAAATAAAGCTGAGCTTCAACCTTCTGCTCCAAATTACCATTTTAAAAAATGCAATAGGCTTTTCCGGCCTACTAAAGGTGTCTGTCTGTGTGCCCCTGCCTGGTGTTGTCCTCAACTAAATAAAGCTGAGCTTCAACCTTCCGGCTCTCATTAAGTGGTTTTTAAAAAAAAAAATGGTGGTTAGGGCCTACTAACGGCTTCTGCCCCTCCCTGGTGTTGCCCTCAACTAAATAAAGCTGAGCTTCAACCTTCTGCTCCAAATTACCATTTTAAAAAATGCAATAGGCTTTTCCGGCCTACTAAAGGTGTCTGTCTGTGTGCCCCTGCCTGGTGTTGTCCTCAACTAAATAAAGCTGAGCTTCAACCTTCTGCTCCAAATTACCATTTTAAAAAATGCAATAGGCTTTTCCGGCCTACTAAAGGTGTCTGTCTGTGTGCCCCTGCCTGGTGTTGTCCTCAACTAAATAAAGCTGAGCTTCAACCTTCTGCTCCAAATTACCATTTTAAAAAATGCAATAGGCTTTTCCGGCCTACTAAAGGTGTCTGTCTGTGTGCCCCTGCCTGGTGTTGTCCTCAACTAAATAAAGCTGAGCTTCAACCTTCCGGCTCTCATTAAGTGGTTTTTTAAAAAAAAAATGGTGGTTAGGGCCTACTAACGGCTTCTGCCCCTCCCTGGTGTTGCCCTCAACTAAATAAAGCTGAGCTTCAACCTTCTGCTCCAAATTACCATTTTAAAAAATGCAATAGGCTTTTCCGGCCTACTAAAGGTGTCTGTCTGTGTGCCCCTGCCTGGTGTTGTCCTCAACTAAATAAAGCTGAGCTTCAACCTTCCGGCTCTCATTAAGTGGTTTTTTAAAAAAAAAATGGTGGTTAGGGCCTACTAACGGCTTCTGCCCCTCCCTGGTGTTGCCCTCAACTAAATAAAGCTGAGCTTCAACCTTCTGCTCCAAATTACCATTTTAAAAAATGCAATAGGCTTTTCCGGCCTACTAAAGGTGTCTGTCTGTGTGCCCCTGCCTGGTGTTGTCCTCAACTAAATAAAGCTGAGCTTCAACCTTCTGCTCCAAATTACCATTTTAAAAAATGCAATAGGCTTTTCCGGCCTACTAAAGGTGTCTGTCTGTGTGCCCCTGCCTGGTGTTGTCCTCAACTAAATAAAGCTGAGCTTCAACCTTCTGCTCCAAATTACCATTTTAAAAAATGCAATAGGCTTTTCCGGCCTACTAAAGGTGTCTGTCTGTGTGCCCCTGCCTGGTGTTGTCCTCAACTAAATAAAGCTGAGCTTCAACCTTCCGGCTCTCATTAAGTGGTTTTTTAAAAAAAAAATGGTGGTTAGGGCCTACTAACGGCTTCTGCCCCTCCCTGGTGTTGCCCTCAACTAAATAAAGCTGAGCTTCAACCTTCTGCTCCAAATTACCATTTTAAAAAATGCAATAGGCTTTTCCGGCCTACTAAAGGTGTCTGTCTGTGTGCCCCTGCCTGGTGTTGTCCTCAACTAAATAAAGCTGAGCTTCAACCTTCCGGCTCTCATTAAGTGGTTTTAAAAAAAAAAAATGGTGGTTAGGGCCTACTAACGGCTTCTGCCCCTCCCTGGTGTTGCCCTCAACTAAATAAAGCTGAGCTTCAACCTTCTGCTCCAAATTACCATTTTAAAAAATGCAATAGGCTTTTCCGGCCTACTAAAGGTGTCTGTCTGTGTGCCCCTGCCTGGTGTTGTCCTCAACTAAATAAAGCTGAGCTTCAACCTTCTGCTCCAAATTACCATTTTAAAAAATGCAATAGGCTTTTCCGGCCTACTAAAGGTGTCTGTCTGTGTGCCCCTGCCTGGTGTTGTCCTCAACTAAATAAAGCTGAGCTTCAACCTTCTGCTCCAAATTACCATTTTAAAAAATGCAATAGGCTTTTCCGGCCTACTAAAGGTGTCTGTCTGTGTGCCCCTGCCTGGTGTTGTCCTCAACTAAATAAAGCTGAGCTTCAACCTTCTGCTCCAAATTACCATTTTAAAAAATGCAATAGGCTTTTCCGGCCTACTAAAGGTGTCTGTCTGTGTGCCCCTGCCTGGTGTTGTCCTCAACTAAATAAAGCTGAGCTTCAACCTTCTGCTCCAAATTACCATTTTAAAAAATGCAATAGGCTTTTCCGGCCTACTAAAGGTGTCTGTCTGTGTGCCCCTGCCTGGTGTTGTCCTCAACTAAATAAAGCTGAGCTTCAACCTTCTGCTCCAAATTACCATTTTAAAAAATGCAATAGGCTTTTCCGGCCTACTAAAGGTGTCTGTCTGTGTGCCCCTGCCTGGTGTTGTCCTCAACTAAATAAAGCTGAGCTTCAACCTTCTGCTCCAAATTACCATTTTAAAAAATGCAATAGGCTTTTCCGGCCTACTAAAGGTGTCTGTCTGTGTGCCCCTGCCTGGTGTTGTCCTCAACTAAATAAAGCTGAGCTTCAACCTTCTGCTCCAAATTACCATTTTAAAAAATGCAATAGGCTTTTCCGGCCTACTAAAGGTGTCTGTCTGTGTGCCCCTGCCTGGTGTTGTCCTCAACTAAATAAAGCTGAGCTTCAACCTTCTGCTCCAAATTACCATTTTAAAAAATGCAATAGGCTTTTCCGGCCTACTAAAGGTGTCTGCCCCTCCCTGGTGTTGTCCTCAACTGAACAAAGCTGAGCTTCCACATTCTGGCTTTCGCCCTATACTATCAGATATTAAACTGCATTTGGCCTACTAGTGTGGTTAGGCCCTTGAAACAGTGTCTGCTGCTCTTGGGTTTGCTACTCCACTGAACAAAGCAATGCCGCCTGTTTACTCCTGTTACCAATTTTGAACTGCATTTAGCCTACTTTATTCTTTGGCCCTATATCTGTTTCCTCCTCATCCTGCCCATTGCCCAGCCACTGCTAAATGAGTCTGCTGGTACATTGACCTAGACCACTACATTCCCCTTGTACTCTACACAGCCAGAATCTGACCCTGCTGAAAGTAAGGTTCCCCTTCCCGCATGTTATACCACCTTACACAAGGACAAAGAGGAAGGTGCAGATGAAAGTGCAGGTTCCTTCATCAGGTGGGGGGGCATACTCGTTGGCGACGTCACTGGCACAGGGCCCCTCAGAGTACGCAAAAGTGTCGCTGCTGGTGGGAGGCGCCCCCGCCATGCAAACACACCACCGTACTTTGAGGGGCCCTGTGCCAGTGCCAATGCGAACGAGTGGGCCCCCCCCTGCTTGCTCAGGATCACAGCACTTGCAACGTTTAAATACTTACCTTTCCCTGCAACACCGCCGTGACGTAGTCCGCATTTCCTGGGCCCACGAAAAACTTGAGCCAGCCCTACTCCCCCCACAACTTTCCCCCAATTCCCTATGCCCAACTATTATTATACAGTTAATTAAGATTGGCAAGCTTCAGAAACAAGAATGGATGTTTTTGGCATTAAAATGGGCACTGTAGGTGTTTTCCTGGCCTCCACTCACTGCCGACTATGCTTCCCCATTGACTTGCATTGGGTTTCGTGTTTCGGTCGATCCCCGACTTTTAGCGATAATCGGCCGACTGCACTCGACTCGACTCTGGACAAAATCGGGTTTCCCAAAACCCTACTCGATCTTAAAAAAATGAAAGTCGCTCAACCCTAGTCTGAGGTCTGCATTAATTTTGGATTCTAGGCTGGGATTTTATCTAGTGTGTTTTATTTTGGGATCTGATCAGAGGTCAAATTCAAGTTTCAAATCTCCTATGGGGTCTGATCACTAACCCTAACCCAAATTCTGCACTTTCTACTTAGGCTATGTTCACACGTCACATTTTTTAAGCATTTAGTATATGAGATTTCAGAACTCTCATGCACACAGCTTGGTTTTTTGTCGTCAGTGTTTGGTGCAATACCTTGGTTCTTGACAAATGCAGCATGTCACTTCTTTCAGAGTATATTCAGCATTTTTCACACATTGAAAGCAATGGGTGGTGCAGAAAAACACTGATGATGTAAAATCAGATTTTTTTTTTTGCTCTAAACTTTATCAGCATGCACAAGAGACAAATGTACCCTGACAAAAATGCAGCAAAAACACACACGAAAAAAGCATTAAAAAACGCAACAAAAACTAAGCAAAGCCTGCTTTTTTGAGGCATGTTTTGCCTTAGGAAAAAGCACAGCAAAAACACAACGTGTGAACATAGCCTTATGTAGGTTTTAGTTTGTGTAGTACCATTGTTTATGTTTTTTTCTATCCTCTCTTCTCAGATTTCAACCCTGAACCTTAATATTGGAAGCAGCACTTCATAGTGACAGGGCAACCACTAAGTAGTGGAGAAGACCACGTCAGTGCAGACACATACTTAGTTGGATCTAAAAAGTTATTCACATTTTGGAAGCCAATAGTAAGCACATTTTGGTCAGTCAGCCAGTGATTTGTCTAAAATGCTATTTCTCACCTGCTCTGCCAAGCTAGCCACACTGGCAAAACTACTGACTCATAGTTTCCCAGTATCACTGAAGGTAAGAGAAAGGATATGGTATGGCTTCTAAATCTAGCATAGACTAATCCCCTTTTTCTGATCTAGTCCTGTTTATATCTATTATGCAGGTACATGGTGCGGTACATCATATCATCTGCAATAACCCTTTCCGACTTCAAGTGCTTGTGGACAAATGGCCAGAATTTACTTCTGTAATATGTCGCCCTCCACTGGAGGTGAGTGGGTACACCCATGACCCATCAAAGCAGCAACTGTGGCTTGCTCACAGGTTGAGTATTTTAACATTTTCTGTGCGTTTTTCGTGCTCAAAAAACATTTTACATAATGAATGTCAAAATGTTGTCCACATGCTACATTTTTTTCCTTGCATTTTAAAATCATCAGTGCGTTTTTCAAATATGTAGCATGTCAATTGTATCAGCATTTTTCTCCCTTTATTGTATCATAATAAATCTTTAAGTATTACTTACAGTATATATTTTTTCTTTTTCCAGGAAATGACAGATGCCATGGACCCTTACACGAACACTTATTTTCTCTTCAGCAAAGCTCCACAGAACCTTAGCCAAATGCTCGAAGAACCAAGCACTATAAATTGGAAGCAGAAGCTACAGATACAAGGTAAATAGGTAATAATGTTGATTTCAAAGGTGTATTCACAAAAAAAAAAACTATCCCGTATCCATGATTACTAGGGCTCCAACCAGTGTGATTACCAGTGGTTCAGAGTACTTGGCTATAGTGATGAGCGAGTATACTCGTTGCTCGGGTTTTCCCGAGCACGCTCGGGTGGTCTCCAAGAATTTGTAACTGCTCGGAGATTTAGTTTTAATCACCCAGCTGCATGATTTACAGCTACTAGCCAGACTGAGTACATGTGGGGGTTGCTTGGTTGCTAGGGAATCCCCACATGTAATCAAGCTGGATAGCAGCTGTAAATCATTCTGCTGCGGCGATGAAAACTAAGTCCCCAAACACTAACAAATACTCGGAGACCACCCGAGCGTGCTCGGGAAAACCCGAGCAATGAGTACACTCGCTCATCACTACTTGGCTACAATATTTTCAGCAGTCCCTTTGAGCATGAATGAATCTGACTCTGAATGTGTGCGTTTCTACTCCATTCAAAATGTGGTACAGATCCTGACTAGCAGGGTTACAGACAATGGATTGATAGGGGTCCCAGGGATCAGAAAGTTATCTTAGAACTAGGGAATAACTTTTTTTTTTTTTTAGGAATAACTCTTTAACCCTAACCCTTTAAGGACCGAGACACTTTGTAAGTTAAAGAGGTTGTCGGATCCCCAAATTCAATTTTTTTACTGAAGATAGTCTGTGCTGTAGGCCGGAGTCACACTAGCGTAGAATACGGGCGAGTGCTATGCGAGAAAACATTGCATAGTACTTGGACCAGTGTTAATCTATGGGGCAGCTCACATCACTGTATTCTTTCTCAGGTGTATTCGACGTGCGAGTGTGAGCATGCTGCGATTGTATGCGTATATCGTCCGAGACTCGCCAATGCAAGCCTATGGGTGCGAGAAAAACTCAGACGCCACACAGACCATTCATCTAGCTTGCAACAAATATGCAGATTTTCAGCCCATTGAGACATTAAATTCAATGGGGAAAATCAGTGAGAAATGTAAAGCCGTATGGCTTTACATATGTCATACGGATGTCATACGGATGTCATACGGATACATGGGTGGGAGAAAATCGCATTATTGCATTGCAAATGCATTACACATGGATGACCATACGGAGTACACTCGTGTGACTCTCGGCAGGGAGACTCGGACCGATTTTCTATATGTTAAGTGTGACCCCATCCATATTATAATATACAACACTTCTATTCATTTTGTTCTTTGCTTCTACCTTTTCTTCTTCCTGAATTTCACTGCACACATTCCCTTCACCCAGTGTGTTTACATCAGGCTCCTCCAGACCAGGCAGCTTCCAGGGCTTTTTCTTCTGAGGCCGGGGACACACTTAACGTATAAAAAAACGGTCCGTTTTTCACGGCCGAGAATCGCACAAATGTTTCAAAAACAGTGATCCGTGTGCAGTGCGAGGATGCGATTTCCTCGCATCAAATGATCCGTGTGACATCCGTGTGACATCCGTATGGCATCCGTATGCCGAGATTTTCTCGCAAGCTTGCAAAACCGACATCTAATGGATTTATGTGCTCAAATGTTCGGGAAAACATATATACAGTATATATATATATATGTCATTGAGAGACATATATATATATTCTGTATTTATATTTCATTCAGCGCGATATCTGTGAAAAGCCGGTAATTCAATTGCCGGCTTTGCATTTCTCCTTCCCAAACCCGACAGGATATGAGACATGGTTTACATACAGTAAACCATCTCATATCCCCCTTTTTTTTGCATATTCCACACTACTAATGTTAGTAGTGTGTATGTGCAAAATTTGGCCGCTGTAGCTGCTAAAATAAAGGGTTAAATGGCGTAAAAAATTGGCGTGGGCTCCCGCGCAATTTTCTCCGCCAGAATGGTAAAGCCAGTGACTGAGGGCAGATATTAATTGCCAGGAGAGGGTCCATGGTTATTGGCCCCCCCCGTGGCTAAAAACATCTGCCCCCAGCCACCCCAGAAAAGGCACATCTGGAAGATGCGCCTATTCTGGCACTTGGCCACTCTCTTCCCACTCCCTGTAGCGGTGGGCTATGGGGTAATGAAGGGTTAATGCCACCTTGCTATTGTAAGGTGACATTAAGCCAGATTAATAATGGAGAGGCGTCAATTATGACACCTATCCATTATTAATCCAATTGTTTGAAAGGGTTAAAAAACACACACACACACACACACATGATTTAAAAGTATTTTAATGAAATAAACACAGCGGTTGTTGTAATAATTTATTGCTCTCTCAATCCATTTTCAGACCCTCGGGTCGAGTGAAATCGGCCGATTATCTCGTAAAGTCGGGATTGGCCGAAACACGAAACCCAATGCAAGTCAATGGGGCAGCATAGTCGGCAGTGAGTGGGGCCAGGAAAACACCTAGAGTGCCAATTTTAATGGCAAAAACATCCATTCTTGTTAATGAAGCTTGTCAATATTAATTTCCCTTATAATAATAGGCATTGGAAATTGGGGGTCATTTGGCTAAAGTTGTTGGGGGTAGGGCTGGTTCAAATATTTTGTGGGCCCAGGAAATCTGGACCACGTCACGGCAGTGGCGCAGGGAGAGGTAAGTATTTCAACTTTGCAAGTGCTGTGATCCTGAGCAAGCAGGGGGGGCCACTCTTTGGCATTGGCACTGGCACAGGGCCCCTCAAAGTACGGCGGTGTGTTTGCACGGCGGGGGCGCCTCCCACCGGCAGCGACACTTGTGCACTTTCATCTGCACCTTCCTCTTTGTCCCCGTGTAAGGTGGTATAGCATGCGGGAAGGGGAACCTTACTCAGATTCTGGCTGTGTATAGTGCAAGGGGAATGTAGTGGTCTGGGTCAATGTACCAGCAGACACATCTAGCAGTGGCTGGGCAATGGGCAGGATGAGGAGGAAACACAGATATAGGGCCAAAGAATAAAGTAGGCTAAATGCAGTTCAAAATTGGTAACAGGACTAACCAGGCGGCATTGGTTTGTTCACTGGAGGACAACTGTAATGAGAGGCTGACACAGTTAGTAGGCCCAAGTAATTAAGTGGGCCAAATGAAGTTCAAAATTGGTAACAGGAGTAAACAGGCAGCACTGCTTTGTTCAGTGGAGGAGAACACCAAGGAGCGGCAGACACCGTTACTAGGCCCCAACCAAAGTAGTAGGGCAACTGCAGTGTGACATTAAAAAATACTCAATGAGAGCCTGAAGGTTGAATGTTATGACCCCAATGGCGAGGGTCTCAGAGATATCAGCAAGTCTGCGAAGTACAAAAATCCAGCTCATAGGGCAGTGGTAACTGGGTTGACCATATATCTACTCCTAACGCCAACACTAGAAGTAGCCGGGGAACATGCCTACGTTGGTCGCTAGATGTCTCGCGCCAGCCAGAGAGCTAACTACCCCTAGAAGAGGAAAAAAAAAAAAACCTCTCTTGCCTCCAGAGAAAAGACCCCAAAAGTAGGATACAAGCCCCCCACAAATAATAACGGTGAGGTAAGAGGAAATGACAAACACAGAGATGAACTAGGTTTAGCAAAGAGAGGCCCACTTACTAATAGCAGAATGTAGTAAGATAACTTATATGGTCAACAAAAACCCTATCAAAAATCCACGCTGGAGATTCAAGAACCCCCGAACCGTCTAACGGCCCGGGGGGAGAACACCAGCCACCCTAGAGCTTCCAGCAAGGTCAGGAAACAGATTATATACAAGCTGGACAAAAATGCAAAACAAAAACAAATAGCAAAAAGCAAGGAAGAAGACTTAGCTTAATAAAGCAGGAACCAGGATCAGCAGACCAGAGCACTACAGATTAGCTCTGATATCAACGTTGCCAGGCATTGAACTGAAGGTCCAGGGAGCTTATATAGCGACACCCCTGACCTAACGACCCAGGTGAGCAAACAAGGGATGAATGACATACCCAGAGTCAAATCACTAGTAGCCACTAGAGGGAGCCAAAAGGTAAATTCACAACAGTACCCCCCCCCCCCTTAGTGAGGGGTCACCGAACCCTCACCAAGACCACCAGGGCGATCAGGATGAGCGGCGTGAAAGGCATGAACTAAATCGGCCGCATGCACATCAGAGGCGACCACCCAGGAATTATCCTCCTGACCATAGCCCTTCCACTTGACCAGGTACTGAAGCCTCCGCCTGGAGAGACGAGAATCTAAGATCTTCTCCACCACGTACTCCAACTCGCCCTCAACCAACACCGGAGCAGGAGGCTCAGCAGAAGGAACCACAGGCACAACGTACCGCCGTAACAAGGACCTATGAAATACGTTGTGAATGGCAAACGACACCGGAAGATCCAGGCGAAAGGATACAGGATTAATGATTTCCAATATCTTGTAAGGACCAATGAAGCGAGGCTTAAATTTGGGAGAGGAGACCTTCATAGGAACAAATCGAGAAGACAGCCATACCAAATCCCCAACGCGAAGTCGGGGACCCACACCGCGGCGGCGGTTGGCAAAACGCTGAGCCTTCTCCTGTGACAACTTCAAGTTGTCCACCACATGAGTCCAGATCTGCTGCAACCTATCCACCACGGAATCCACCCCAGGACAGTCAGAAGGCTCCACATGTCCCGAGGAAAAACGAGGATGGAAACCAGAGTTGCAGAAAAATGGCGAAACCAAGGTGGCGGAACTAGCCCGATTATTAAGGGCAAATTCAGCCAACGGCAAGAAGGTCACCCAATCATCCTGATCAGAAGAGACAAAACACCTCAAATAAGCCTCCAGAGTCTGATTAGTTCACTCCGTTTGTCCGTTAGTCTGGGGATGGAAAGCGGACGAAAACGACAAATCAATGCCCATCCTACCACAAAAGGATCGCCAGAACCTGGAAACAAACTGGGATCCTCTGTCCGACACAATATTCTCAGGAATGCCGTGCAAACGAACCACGTTCTGGAAGAACACAGGAACCAGATCAGAAGAGGAAGGCAGCTTAGGCAAAGGAACCAAATGGACCATCTTGGAGAAACGATCACATATCACCCAGATGACAGACATGCCCTGAGACACCGGAAGATCAGAAATGAAATCCATAGAGATGTGTGTCCAAGGTCTCTTCGGGACAGGCAAGGGCAAGAGCAACCCGCTGGCACGAGAACAGCAAGGTTTAGCTCGAGCACAAGTTCCACAGGACTGCACAAATGACCGCACATCCCTTGACAAGGAAGGCCACCAAAAGGACCTGGCCACCAGATCTCTGGTGCCAAAAATTCCCGGGTGCCCTGCCAACACTGAGGAATGAACCTCGGAAATGACTCTGCTGGTCCATTTAGCAGGCACAAACAATCTGTCAGGTGGACAAGAGTCAGGCCTACCAGCCTGAAATCTCTGTAACACACGTCGCAGATCTGGAGAAATAGCTGACACGATAATTCCTTCCTTAAGAATACCCCCAGGTTCAGCGACTCCAGGAGCATCAGGCACAAAGCTCCTAGACAGAGCATCGGCCTTCACATTCTTAGAACCTGGTAAATACGAGACCACAAAGTCAAAACGGGAGAAAAACAATGACCAGCGGGCCTGTCTAGGATTCAGGCGTTTAGCAGACTCGAGATACATCAGATTTTTGTGATCAGTCAAGACCACCACACGATGCTTAGCACCCTCGAGCCAATGACGCCACTCCTCAAATGCCCACTTCATGGCCAACAACTCCTGATTGCCCACATCATAATTTCGCTCTGCCGGCGAAAACTTCCTAGAGAAAAAGGCACAAGGTCTCATAGTAGAGCAACCAGGGCCTCTCTGCGACAAAACGGCCCCTGCCCCAATCTCTGAAGCATCCACCTCAACCTGAAAGGGAAGTGAGACGTCAGGCTGGCACAAAACAGGCGCCGAAGTAAACCGGCGTTTCAACTCCTGGAAAGCCTCCACAGCAGCAGGAGCCCAGTTAGTTACATCAGAGCCTTTCTTGGTCATATCCGTCAGCGGTTTAACAACGCTAGAAAAATTTGCGATAAAACGACGGTAGAAGTTAGCAAAACCCAAGAACTTCTGAAGACTCTTAACTGACGAGGGTTGAGTCCAATCATGAATAGCTCGGACCTTGACTGGGTCCATCTCCACAGCAGAAGGGGAAAAAATGAACCCCAAAAAGGGGACCCTCTGTACACCAAAAAGACACTTTGAGCCTTTTACAAACAAAGAATTTTCACGCAAAATCTCAAAAACCATCCTGACCTGCTCCACATGCGAGTCCCAATCATCAGAAAAAACCAGAATATCATCCAGATAAACAATCAAAAATTTATCCAGATACTTCCGGAAAATGTCATGCATGAAGGACTGAAAAACTGAAGGTGCATTAGAGAGCCCAAATGGCATCACCAAGTACTCAAAATGACCTTCGGGCGTATTGAATGCGGTTTTCCATTCATCGCCTTGCCTAATGCGCACAAGGTTGTACGCACCACGAAGGTCTATCTTGGTGAACCACTTGGCACCTTTAATCCGGGCAAACAAATCTGACAACAGCGGCAAAGGATACTGAAATTTGACAGTGATCTTATTTAAAAGCCGATAGTCAATACAAGGCCTCAAAGATCCGTCCTTTTTGGCCACAAAAAAGAATCCCGCACCAAGAGGGGAAGAAGAAGGACGGATATGCCCCTTCTCAAGAGACTCCTTGATATATGAACGCATTGCGGTATGTTCAGGTACCGACAAATTAAACAGTCTCCCCTTAGGAAACTTACTGCCAGGAATCAAATCTATTGCACAGTCACATTCTCTACGAGGAGGCAGTGCACTGGACTTAGACTCGCTGAAGACATCCTGATAATCAGACAAATACGCCGGAACTTCCGAAGGCGTAGAAGAAGCAATAGACAAGGGCAGGGAATCTCCATGAATTCCATGGCAGCCCCAACTTGACACTGACATTGCCTTCCAGTCCAAGACTGGATTATGGGTCTGTAACCATGGCAACCCCAAAACAACCAAATCATGCATTTTATGCAGAACCAGAAAACGTATCACCTCCCGATGTTCGGGAGTCATGCACATGGTAACCTGTGTCCAAAACTGCGGTTTATTTTTTGCCAAAGGCGTAGCATCAATACCCCTAAGAGGGATAGGATTTTCTAATGGCTCCAGAACAAAACCGCAGCGCTTGGCAAATGACAGATCCATAAGACTCAGGGCAGCACCTGAGTCTACAAACGCCATGACAGGATACGATGACAGTGAGCAAATCAAAGTTACAGATAGAATAAATTTAGGTTGCAAATTACCAATGGCGACAGGACTAACAACCTTAGTAAGACGTTTAGAGCATGCTGAGATAACATGTGTAGAATCACCACAGTAGTAACACAAGCCATTCTGGCGTCTATGAATTTTCCGCTCATTTCTAGTCAGGATTCTATCACATTGCATTAAATCAGGCGTTTGTTCAGACAGCACCATAGGTGAATTTGCGGTTTTTCTATCACATTGCATTAAATCAGGCATTTGTTCAGACAGCACCATAGGTGAATTTGCGGTTTTACGCTCCCGCAACCGCCGGTCAATTTGAATTGCCAGGGCCATGGAATCATTCAGACCTGTGGGAATGGGAAAACCCACCATCACATTCTTAATGGCTTCAGAAAGGCCATTTCTAAAATTTGCAGCCAATGCACACTCGTTCCACTGAGTCAGCACGGACCATTTTCGAAATTTTTGGCAATACACTTCAGCCTCGTCCTGGCCCTGAGACATAGCCAGCAAGGCTTTTTCTGCCTGAATCTCAAGATTGGGTTCCTCATAAAGCAAACCGAGCGCCAGAAAAAACGCATCAATATCAGCCAATGCCGGATCTCCTGGCGCCAGCGAGAAAGCCCAATCCTGAGGGTCGCCCCGTAAAAAAGAAATAACAATTTTCACTTGCTGAGCGGAGTCTCCAGAGGAACAGGGTCTCAGGGACAAAAACAATTTACAATTATTCCTGAAATTTCTAAACTTAAATCGGTCTCCGGAAAACAGTTCAGGAATCGGTATCTTAGGTTCTGACATAGGATTTCTGATAACATAATCTTGTATGCCCTGCACACGAGCAGCAAGCTGGTCCACACTTGTAATCAAGGTCTGGACATTCATGTCTGCAGCAATCACAAGCCACTCAAAGGTAAAGGGGAAAAGAAAAAAAAAAAAAAACTGAGAGAGAAAAAAAAAACTCAGAACTTTCTTTCTTATAATCCCGCTTCTGCAATGCATTTAACATTTAATGGGCCTGGCAAACTGTTATGACCCCAATGGCGAGGGTCTCAGAGATATCAGCAAGTCTGCGAAGTACAAAAATCCAGCTCATAGGGCAGTGGTAACTGGGTTGACCATATATCTACTCCTAACGCCAACACTAGAAGTAGCCGGGGAACATGCCTACGTTGGTCGCTAGATGTCTCGCGCCAGCCGGAGAGCTAACTACCCCTAGAAGAGGAAAAAAACAAAAACCTCTCTTGCCTCCAGAGAAAAGACCCCAAAAGTAGGATACAAGCCCCCCACAAATAATAACGGTGAGGTAAGAGGAAATGACAAACACAGAGATGAACTAGGTTTAGCAAAGAGAGGCCCACTTACTAATAGCAGAATGTAGTAAGATAACTTATATGGTCAACAAAAACCCTATCAAAAATCCACGCTGGAGATTCAAGAACCCCCGAACCGTCTAACGGCTCGGGGGGAGAACACCAGCCACCCTAGAGCTTCCAGCAAGGTCAGGAAACAGATTATATACAAGCTGGACAAAAATGCAAAACAAAAACAAATAGCAAAAAGCAAGGAAGAAGACTTAGCTTAATAAAGCAGGAACCAGGATCAGCAGACCAGAGCACTACAGATTAGCTCTGATATCAACGTTGCCAGGCATTGAACTGAAGGTCCAGGGAGCTTATATAGCGACACCCCTGACCTAACGACCCAGGTGAGCAAACAAGGGATGAATGACATACCCAGAGTCAAATCACTAGTAGCCACTAGAGGGAGCCAAAAGGTAAATTCACAACAGTTGAAGCTCAGACAATGAAACCTGGAGGAGAACACCAAGGAGCGGCAGACACCGTTACTAGGCCCCAACCAAAGTAGTAGGGCAACTGCAGTGTGACATTAAAAAATACTCAATGAGAGCATGAAGGTTGAAGCTCAGCTTTTTCAATGGAGGACAACACCAGGGAGCGGAAGACACCATTACTAGGCCACAACCAAAGTAGTAGGCCAACTGCAGTGTGACATTAAAAAATACTCAATGAGAGCCTGAAGGTTGAAGCTCAGACGAGGAAACCTGGAGGAGAACACCAAGGAGTGGCAGACACCATTACTAGGACCCAACCAAAGTAGTAGGGCAACTGCAGTGTGACATTAAAAAATACTCAATGAGAGCCTGAAGGTTGAAGCTCAGCTTTTTCAGTGGAGGACAACACCAGGGAGCGGCAGACACCGTTACTAGGCCCCAACCAAAGTAGTAGGCCAACTGCAGTGTGACATTAAAAAATACTCAATGAGAGCCTGATGGTTGAAGCTCAGACAAGGAAACCTGGAGGAGAACACCAATGAGCGGCAGACACCGTTACTAGGCCCCAACCAAAGTAGTAGGGCAACTACAGTGTGACATTAAAAAATACTCAATGAGAGCCTGAAGGTTGAAGCTCAGCTTTTTCAGTGGAGGACAACACCAGGGAGCGGAAGACACCGTTACTAGGCCCCAACCAAAGTAGTAGGCCAACTGCAGTGTGACATTAAAAAATACTCAATGAGAGCCTGATGGTTGAAGCTCAGACAAGGAAACCTGGAGGAGAACACCAAGGAGCGGCAGACACCGTTACTAGGCCCCAACAAAAGTAGTAGGGCAACTGCAGTGTAACATTAAAAAATACTCAATGAGAGCCTGAAGGTTGAAGCTCAGCTTTTTCAGTGGAGGACAACACCAGGGAGCGGCAGACACCGTTACTAGGCCCCAACCAAAGCAGTAGGCCAACTGCAGTGTGACATTAAAAAATACTCAATGAGAGCCTGAAGGTTGAAGTTCAGCTTTTTCAGTGGAGGACAACACCAGGGAGCGGCAGACACCGTTACTAGGCCACAACCAAAGTAGTAGGCCAACTGCATTGTGACATTAAAAAATACTCAATGAGAGTCTGAAGGTTGAAGCTCAGCTTTTTCAGTGGAGGACAACACCAGGGAGCGGCAGACACCGTTACTAGGCCCCAACCAAAGCAGTAGGCCAACTGCAGTGTGACATTAAAAAATACTCAATGAGAGCCTGAAGGTTGAAGCTCAGACAAGGAAACCTGGAGGAGAACACTAAGGAGCGGCAGACACCGTTACTAGGCCCCAACCAAAGTAGTAGGGCAACTGCAGTGTGACATTAAAAAATACTCAATGAGAGCCTGAAGGTTGAAGCTCAGCTTTTTCAGTGGAGGACAACACCAGGGTGCGGCAGACACCGTTACTAGGCCACAACCAAAGTAGTAGGCCAACTGCATTGTGACATTAAAAAATACTCAATGAGAGCCTGAAGGTTGAAGCTCAGACAAGGAAACCTGGAGGAGAACACCAAGGAGTGGCAGACACCGTTACTAGGCCCCAACCAAAGTAGTAGGGCAACTGCAGTGTGACATTAAAAAATACTCAATGAGAGCCTGAAGGTTGAAGCTCAGACAAGGAAACCTGGAGGAGAACACTAAGGAGTGGCAGACACCGTTACTAGGCCCCAACCAAAGTAGTAGGCCAACTGCATTGTGACATTAAAAAATACTCAATGAGAGCCTGAAGGTTGAAGCTCAGCTTTTTCAGTGGAGGACAACACCAGGGAGCGGCAGACACTGTTACTAGGCCCCAACCAAAGTAGTAGGCCAACTGCAGTGTGACATTAAAAAATACTCAATGAGAGCCTGAAGGTTGAAGCTCAGACAAGGAAACCTGGAGGAGAACACCAAGGAGTGGCAGACACCGTTACTAGGCCCCAACCAAAGTAGTAGGGCAACTGCAGTGTGACATTAAAAAATACTCAATGAGAGCCTGAAGGTTGAAGCTCAGCTTTTTTTGGAGGACAGCATGATTTAGGGGCGCAGACAGACAAAGGTAGCATGTGTTAACTAAAAAAAGGTGGCTCTATGCAGTTTTAAATTGGTTACAGGGGTACACAGGCAGCATTGGTGTGGTCAGCGGAGGACGATTGAAAGGACCGACCGTAAAGTGAAAGCAGATCACAGCGGTGACGTCACCGCTGTGCTCTGCTTTCACTTTACGGCGGCACTCAGTCAGAGCGGGAAGCAGACTGCGAGGGACCTCACGGACACCGGAATGTGAGTATGTACGGTTTTTTTTTTTTTACTTTTACGATGGTAACCAGGGTAAACATCGGGTTACTAAGCGCGGCCCTGCGCTTAGTAACCCGATGTTTACCCTGGTTACCCGGGGCCTTCGGCATCGTTGGTCGCTGGAGAGTGGTCTGTGTGACAGCTCCCCAGCAACCACACAACGACTTACCAACGATCACGGCCAGGTCGTATCGCTGGTCGTGATCTTTGGAAAGTTGCAGAGTGTGACAGTACCCTAAGACCAGTCCACAAGCAAGACCTTTTTATAGGAAAGCTAGGTGTCAGCCGGGAAAGGTGGGGCAAAATAATTTGAAATCCAGGAGTGGTTCATTTTAATGAAGGTTAGATCATCAACATTTTGGGTAGCCAGACGAGTCCTTTTTTCGGTTAATATTGAACCAGCAGCACTGAATACTCTTTCTGATAGCACACTAGCTGCTGGGCAAGCAAGCTCCTGCAATGCATATTCTGCCAATTCAGGCCAGGTGTCTAATTTGGATGCCCAGTAATCAAATGGGAATGACGGTTGAGGGAGAACATCGATAAGGGCTGAAAAATAGTTAGTAACCATACTGGACAAATGTTGTCTCCTGTCACTTTGAATAGATGCTGCAGTACCTGTCCTGTCTGCGGTCATTGCGAAATCACTCCACAACCTGGTCAGAAAACCCCTCTGTCCAACGCCACTTCTGATTTGTGCACCTCTAACACCTCTGCCCTGTAGCCCCTGCAGCTCGTGTGAGAACCATCACCGGCGCTGTGTGCTGGGAATGTCTGAATCAAGCGGTCTACAAGAGTTGCTTGTTTGGTTGCTAATATTTGTTCGAGGTTCTCATGTGGCATAATATTTTGCAATTTGCCTTTATAGCGAGGATCAAGGAGGCAGGCCAACCAGTAATCATCATCGGTCATCATTTTAATAATGCGTGGGTCCCTTTTGAGGATACGTAAGGCATAATCCGCCATGTGGGCCAAAGTTCCAGTTGTCAAATCTGCGGTTGTGCTGGTTTGAGGGGCAGTTACAGGCAAATCTACGTCACTTGTCTCCCTCAAAAAACCTGAACCCGGCCTTGCCATGCCACCAATTTCCATTGGCCCCGGAGAAGCTTCCTCATTTAAAAAATACTCATCCCCATCATCCTCCTCGTCCTCCTCCTCTTCACCCGCTACCTCGTCCTGTAGACTGCCCTAACCAGACAATGGCTGACTGTCATCAAGGCTTTCCTCTTCCTCGGCTGCAGACGCCTGCTCCTTTTTGTGCGTCAAACTTTGCATCAGCAGATGCATTAGGGGGATGCTCATGCTTATTATGGCATTGTCTGCACTAACCAGCCGTGTGCATTCCTCAAAACACTGAAGGACTTGACACAGGTCTTGTACCTTCGACCACTGCACACCTGACAACTCCATGTCTGCCATCCAACTGCCTGCCCGTGTATGTGTATCCTCCCACAAATACATATCAGCATGCCTCTGTTCGCACAGTCTCTGAAGCATGTGCAGTGTTGGGTTCCACCTTGTTGCAACATCAATGATTAAGTGATGCTGGGGAAGGTTCAAAGAACGCTGATAGTTCTGCATACGGCTGGAGTGTACGGGCGAACGGCGGATATGCGAGCAAAGTCTGCGCACTTTGAGTAGCAGGTCGGGTAACCCCAGATAACTTTTCAGGAAGCACTGCACCACCAGGTTTAAGGTGTGAGCCAGGCAAGGAATGTGTTTCAGTTGGGAAAGGGCTATGGCAGCCATGAAATTCCTTCCGTTATCACTCACTACCTTGCCTGCCTCAAGATGTACAGTGCCCAGCCATGACTGAGTTTCTTTCTGCAAGAACTCGGACAGAACTTCCGCGGTGTGTCTGTTGTCGCCCAAACACTTCATTGCCAATAAAGCCTGCTGACGCTTGCCACTAGCTGTCCCATAATGGGACACCTGGTGTGCAACAGTGGCAGCTGCGGATGGAGTGGATGTGCGACTGCGGTCTGTGGACGAGCTCTCGCTTCTGCAGGAGGACGAGGAGGAGGAGGAGGGGGGGCGAACGCCTACAGCCAACTGTTTCCTAGACCGTGGGCTAGGCTGGACTGTCCCAATATTGCTGTCCCCTGTGGACCCTGCATCCACCACAACCACATTCACCCAGTGTGCCGTGATGGACACGTAACGTCCCTGGCCATGCCTACTGGTCCATGCATCTGTTGTCAGGTGCACCTTTGTAGTCACAGATTGCCTGAGTGCATGGACGATGCGCTCTTTAACATGGTGGTGGAGGGCTGGGATGGCTTTTCTTGAAAAGAAGTGTCGACTGGGTAGCTCGTAGCGTGGTACAGCGTAGTCCATCAGCGTTTTGAAAGCTTCGCTTTCAACTAACCGGTAGGGCATCATCTCTAATGAGATTAGTCTAGCAATGTGGGCGTTCAAACCCTGTGTACGCGGATGCGAGGATGAGTACTTCCTTTTCCTAACAAGAGTCTCATGTAGGGTGAGCTGGAATGGAGAGCTGGAGATCGTGGAACTAGCGGTGGTGCCGGTGGACATGGCAGACTGAGAGAGGGTTGGAGATGGTATTCTTGCCGGTGCCCTACATGCAGTGTTTCCTACTACGAACCTGGTGATTCCCTGACTGCTTTGGCCTGGCAACGAAAGCTGCACAGATACTGCAGGTGGTGCGGGAAATGATGGGCTTACAGTGAGGCAAGGGATGTAGCGTTGCTGACTAGCTTTATTGGCCAAGGGTGCTGCAACCTTTAGGGACGTTTGGTAGTTAGTCTAGGCTTGCAAATGCATGGTGGTTAAATGTCTATGCATGCAACTTGTATTTAGACTTTCAAGATTCTGACCTCTGCTTAAGGTAGTTGAACATTTTTGACAGATGACTTTGCGCTGATCATTTGGATGTTGTTTAAAAAAATGCCAGACTGCACTCTTTCTACTATCGGATACCTTTTCAGGCATTGCAGACTGAGCTTCTTTAACCGGATGGCCACGCTGTCCTCCAACTGGTTTTGGTTTTGACACGCGTTTTTGGCCAGATACGGGCCCGGCAGATGGAACCTGTTGTGATGTTGATGCCTGCTGCGGCTCCTCCTCCTCCGCTTCAGAACTACTGCCGCCTGCACCCTGTTCCCCCAATGGCTGCCAATCGGGGTCAACAACTGGGTCATCTATGACCTCCTCTTCTATCTCGTGTGCAACTTCGTCTGTCACCGTGTAAGCCAGTGCTATAGCGTTCGTGACGGGGCACCATAGTCTCAGCTGGGTTTGATTCTGGCTCAGTACACTGCGAGGGCAATGTTCTGGTCTGAGTCAAAGGAACAGCATAGTAATCTGGCTGTGGCTGTGCATCTGTGCACTCCATGTCCGATTCAACTTCTAATGGGCATGGCCTGTTAGCTGTTTCACTGTCTAACCCAGGAACGGTATGTGTAAAGAGCTCCATGGAGTGACCCGTTGTGTCGCCTGACGCATCCTTCTCTCTTGTTCTGGGTGAAGAAGACAAGGAAGCGACTTGTCCCTGACCGTGAACATCCACTAACAATGCGCTGCTTTTACATTTAGCACTTTCAGAAGAGGAGGCAAAAGAGCAAGAGGCTGAGTCAGCAAGGAAAGCCAAAACTTGTTCTTGCTGCTCCGGCTTTAAAAGCGGTTTTCCTACTCCCAGAAAAGGGAGCGTTCGAGGCCTTGTGTAGCCAGACGACGAACCTGGCTCAACAACTCGAGACATAGGTGCTGTATTGCTTTTACCATGACCACCTGATGCTCCACCACCACTACCATCATTACCAGCTGACAATGACTGCCCATGGCCACGAACTCTTCCACCAGACTTCCTCATTGTTTGCAAAATGTAACCAAAGTAACGGTATTTGTTACTATAAAACAACTTTTAAGGTGAACTCAAAATTCTGTAGGATTTATATATACCTTTATAGGTGGCTGACACTGAAAGGAAAATCAGGCCCAATGTTACACACTAGGTTTTCTGTGCCCCAATAATTTGAGACAGATGGCACACACAGGACCGGCACTCAAGCTGAAATGCCAATCATAATCTTTCACTATTTTTTTTGTTTTCAGGGAGAATTTAAAAAAAAAAAAAAATTCCCAGTATGACACACTAGGTTTTCTGTGCCTCAATAATTTGAGACAGATGGCACACACAGGACCGTCACTCAAGCAGAAATGCCAATCTTAATCTCCCACTATTTTTTTTTTTCAGGGAGAATTTAAAAAAAAAAAAATCCCAGTATGACACACTAGGTTTTCTGTGTCCCAATAATTTGAGACAGATGGCACACACAGGACCGGCACTCAAGCAGAAATGCCAATCTTAATCTCCCACAATTTTTTTTGTTTTCAGGGAGAATTTAAAAAAAAAAAATTCCCAGTATGACACACTAGGTTTTCTGTGCCCCAATAATTTGAGACAGATGGCACACACAGGATCGGCACTCAAGCAGAAATGCCAATCTTAATCTCCCACTATTTTTTTTGTTTTCAGGGAAAATTAAAAACAAAAAAAAATTCCCAGTATGACACACTAGGTTTTCTGTGCCCCAATAATTTGAGACAGATGGCACACACAGGACTGGCACTCAAGCAGAAATGCCAATCTTAATCTCCCACTATTTTTTTTGTTTTCAGGGAGAATTTAAAAAAAAAATAATTCCCAGTATGACACACTAGGTTTTCTGTGCCCCAATAATTTGAGACAGATGGCACACACAGGACCGGCACTCAAGCAGAAATGCCAATCTTAATCTCCCACTATTTTTTGTTTTCAGGGAGAATTTAAAAAAAAATAAAAAATTCCCAGTATGACACACTAGGTTTTCTGTGCCCCAATAATTTGAGACAGATGGCACACACAGGATCGGCACTCAATCAGAAATGCCAATCTTAATCTCCCACTATTTTTTTTGTTTTCAGGGAGAATTTAAAAAAAAAAAAAAATCCCAGTATGACACACTAGGTTTTCTGTGCCCAATAATTTGAGACAGATGGCACACACAGGACCGGCACTCAAGCAGAAATGCCAATATTAATCTCCCACTATTTTTTTGTTTTCAGGGAGAATTTAAAAAAAAAAAAAAATTCCCAGTATGACACACTAGGTTTTCTGTGCCCCAATAATTTGAGACAGATGGCACACACAGGACCGGCACTCAAGCAGAAATGCCAATCTTAATCTCCCACTATTTTTTTTTGTTTTCAGGGAGAATTAAAAAAAAAAAAAAATTCCCAGTATGACACACTAGGTTTTCTGTGCCCCAATAATTTGAGACAGAAGGCACACACAGGACCGGCACTTAAGCAGAAATGCCAATCTTAATCTCCCACTATTTTTTTTGTTTTCAGGGAGAATTTAAAAAAAAAAAAATTCCCACTATGACACACTAGGTTTTCTGTGCCCCAATAATTTGAGACAGATGGCACACACAGGATTGGCACTCAATCAGAAATGCCAATCTTAATCTCCCACTATTTTTTTTTTTCAGGGAGAATAAAAAAAAAAAAAAAAAATCCCAGTATGACACACTAGGTTTTCTGTGCCCCAATAATTTGAGACAGATGGCACACACAGGACCGGCACTCAAGCAGAAATGCCAATCTTAATCTCCCACTATTTTTTTTTGTTTTCAGGGAGAATTAAAAAAAAAAAAAATTCCCAGTATGACACACTAGGTTTTCTGTGCCCCAATAATTTGAGACAGAAGGCACACACAGGACCGGCACTCAAGCAGAAATGCCAATCTTAATCTCCCACTATTTTTTTTGTTTTCAGGGAGAATTTAAAAAAAAAAAAATTCCCACTATGACACACTAGGTTTTCTGTGCCCCAATAATTTGAGACAGATGGCACACACAGGACCGGCACTCAATCAGAAATGCCAATCTTAATCTCCCACTATTTTTTTTTTTCAGGGAGAATTAAAAAAAAAAAAATCCCAGTATGACACACTAGGTTTTCTGTGCCCCAATAATTTGAGACAGATGGCACACACAGGACCGACACTCAAGCAGAAATGCTAATCTTAATCTCCCACTATTTTTTGTTTTCAGGGAGAATTTAAAAAAAAATAAAAAATTCCCAGTATGACACACTAGGTTTTCTGTGCCCCAATAATTTGAGACAGATGGCACACACAGGATCGGCACTCAATCAGAAATGCCAATCTTAATCTCCCACTATTTTTTTTGTTCAGGGAGAATTAAAAAAAAAAAAAAAAATCCCAGTATGACACACTAGGTTTTCTGTGCCCCAATAATTTGAGACAGATGGCACACACAGGACCGGCACTCAAGCAGAAATGCCAATATTAATCTCCCACTATTTTTTTGTTTTCAGGGAGAATTAAAAAAAAAAAAAATTCCCAGTATGACACACTAGGTTTTCTGTGCCCCAATAATTTGAGACAGATGGCACACACAGGACCGGCACTCAAGCTGAAATGCCAATCTTAATCTCCCACTATTTTTTTTTGTTTTCAGGGAGAATTTAAAAAAAAAAAAATTCCCAGTATGACACACTAGGTTTTCTGTGCCCCAATAATTTGAGACAGATGGCACACACAGGACCGGCACTCAAGCTGAAATGCCAATCTTAATCTCCCACTATTTTTTCTGTTTTCAGGGAGAATTTAGAAAAAAAATCCCAGTATGACACACTAGGTTTTCTGTGCCCCAATAATTTGAGACAGATGGCACACACAGGAACGGCACTCAAGCAGAAATGCCAATCTTAATCTCCCACTATTTTTTTGTTTTCAGGGAAAATTAAAAACAAAAAAAAATTCCCAGTATGACACACTAGGTTTTCTGTGCCCCAATAATTTGAGACAGATGGCACACACAGGACTGGCACTCAAGCAGAAATGCCAATCTTAATCTCCCACTATTTTTTCTGTTTTCAGGGAGAATTTAAAAAAAAAATCCCAGTATGACACACTAGGTTTTCTGTGCCCAAATAATTTGAGACAGATGGCACACACAGGAACGGCACTCAAGCAGAAATGCCAATCTTAATCTCCCACTATTTTTTTTGTTTTCAGGGAAAATTAAAAACAAAAAAAATTTCCCAGTATGACACACTAGGTTTTCTGTGCCCCAATAATTTGAGACAGATGGCACACACAGGACCGGCACTCAAGCAGAAATGCCAATCTTAATCTCCTACTTTTTTTTGTTTTCAGGGAGAATTTAACCCCTTCATGGCCCAGCTTATTTTGACCTTAATGACCTCGCCATTTTTTGCAATTCTGACCAGTGTCCCTTTATGAGGTAATAACTCAGGAACGCTTCAAAGGATCCTAGCGATTCTGAGATTGTTTTTTCATGACATATTGGGCTTCATGTTAGTGGTAAATTTAGGTCGATAATTTCTGCGTTTATTTGTGAAAAAAAACGGAAATTTGGCGAAAATTTTGAAAATTTAGCAATTTTCACATTTTTAATTTTTATTCTGTTAAACCAGAGAGTTATGTGACACAAAATAGTTAATAAATAACATTTCCCATATGTCTACTTTACATCAGCACAATTTTGGAAACAATATTTTTTTTTTGCTAGGAAGTTATAAGGGTTAAAATTTGACCAGTGATTTCTCATTTTTACAACAAAATTTACAAAACCATTTTTTTTAGGGACCACCTCACATTTGAAGTAAATTTGAGGGTTCTATATGGCTGAAAATACCCAAAAGTGACACCATTCTAAAATCTGCACCCCTCAAGGTGCTCAAAACCACATTCAAGAAGTTTATTAACCCTTCAGGTATTTCACAGCAGCAGAAGCAACATGGAAGGAAGAAATGAACTTTTAACTTTTTAGTCACAAAAATGATCTTTTAGCAACAATTTTTTTTTATTTTCCCAAGGGTAAAAGGAGAAACTGGACCACGATAGTTGTTGTCCAATTTGTTCTGAGTACGCTGATACCTCATATGTGGGGGTAAACCACTGTTTGGGCGCACGGCAGAACTCGGAAGGGAAGGAGCGCCATTTGACTTTTTGAATGAAAAATTGGCTCCAATCTTTAGCGGACACCATGTCGCGTTTGGAGAGCCCCCGTGTGCCTAAACATTGGAGCTCCCCCACAAGTGACCCCATTTTGGAAACAAGACGCCCTAAGGAACTTATCTAGTTGCATAATGAGCACTTTAACCCCTTCACCCCCAAGGGTGGTTTGCACGTTATGGATCGGGCCAATTTTTACAATTCTGACCACTGTCCCTTTATGAGGTTATAACTCTGGAATGCTTCAACGGATCCTGGTGATTCTGATAATGTTTTCTCGAGACATATTGTACTTCATGATAGTGGTAAAATTTCTTTGATATTTCCTACATTTATTTGTGAAAAAATGGAAATTTGACGAAAATTTTGAAAATTTCGCAATTTTCCAAATTTGAATTTTTATGCAATTAAATCACAGTGATATGTCACACAAAATACTTAATAGGTAACATTTTCCACATGTCTACTTTACATAAGCACCATTTTGGAACCAAAATTTTTTTTTGTTAGGGAGTTATAAGGGTTAAAAGTTGACCAGCAATTTCTCATTTTTACAACACCATTTTTTTTTAGGGACCACATCTCATTTAAAGTCATTTTGAGGGGTCTATATGACAGAAAATACCCAAGTGTGACACCATTCTAAAAACTGCACCCCTCAAGGTGCTCAAAACCACATTCAAAAAGTTTATTAACCCTTCAGGTGTTTCACAGGAATTTTTGGAATGTTTAAATAAAAATGAACATTTAACTTTTTTTCACACAAAATTTACTTCAGCTCCAATTTGTTTTATTTTACCAAGGGTAACAGGAGAAAATGGACCCCAAAAGATGTTATACAATTTGTCCTGAGTACGCCGATACCCCATATGTGGGGGTAAACCACTGTTTGGGCGCATGACAGAGCTCGGAAGCGAAGGAGCGCCATTTGACTTTTCAATGCAAAATTGACTGGAATTGAGATGGGACGCCATGTTGCGTTTGGAGAGCCACTGGTGTGCCTAAACATTGAAACCCCCCACAAGTGACACCATTTTGGAAAGTAGACCCCCTAAGGAACTTATCTAGATGTGTGGTGAGCACTTTGACCCACCAAGTGCTTCACAGAAGTTTATAATGCAGAACCGTAAAAATAAAAAATCATATTTTTTCACAAAAATGATCTTTTCGCCCCAATTTTTTATTTTCCAAAGGGTAAGAGAAGAAATTGGACCCCAAAAGTTGTTGTACAATTTGTCCTGAGTACGCTAATACCCCATATGTGGGGGTAAACCACTGTTTGGGCGCATGGGAGAGCTCGGAAGGGAAGGAGCGCAGTTTGACTTTTCACTGCAAAATTGACAGGAATTGAGATGGGACGCCATGTTGCGTTTGGAGAGCCACTGATGTGCCTAAACATTGAAACCCCCCCACAAGTGACACCATTTTGGAAAGCAGACCCCCTAAGGAACTTATCTAGATGTGTGGTGAGCACTTTGACCCACCAAGTGCTTCACAGAAGTTTATAATGCAGAGCCGTAAAAATAAAACAAAAATTTTTTCCCACAAAAATTATTTTTTAGCTCACAGTTTTGTATTTTCCCGAGGGTAACAGGAGAAATTGGACCCCAAAAGTTGTTGTCCAATTTGTCCTGAGTACGCTGATATCCCATATGTGGGGGGGAACCACCGTTTGGGCGCATGGGAGGGCTCGGAGGGAAAGTAGTGACGTTTTGGAATGCAGACTTAGATGGAATGGTCTGCAGGCATCATATTGCGTTTGCAGAGACCCTAATGTACCTAAACAGTAAAAACCCCCCACAAGTGACACCATTTTGGAAAGTAGACCCCCTAAGGAACTCATCTAGATGTGTTGTGAGAGCTTTGAACCTCCAAGTGTTTCACTACAGTTTATAACGCAGAGCCGTGCAAATAAAATTTTTTTTTTTCCACAAAAATTATTTTTTAGCCCCCAGTTTTGTATTTTTCCAAGGGTAACAGGAGAAATTGAACCCTATATATTGTTGTCCAATTTGTCCTCAGTACGCTGATACCTGATATCTGGGGGGGAACCACTGTTTGAGCGCATGGCAGAGCTCGGAAAGGAAGGAGCATCATTTGCAATGCAGACTTAGATGGATTGGTCTGCAGGCGTCACATTGCGTTTGCAGAGTCCCTAATGTACCTAAACAGTAGAAACCCCCCCACAAGTGACCCAATATTGGAAACTAGACCCCCCAAGGAACTTATCTAGTTGTGTTGTGAGAACTTTGAACCCCCAAGTGTTTCACTACAGTTTATAACGCAGAGCCGTGAAAATAAAAAATAAAAAAATTTCCCCCCAAAATTATATTTTAGCCCCCAGTTTTGTATTTTCCCAATGGTAACAGGAGAAATTGGACCCCAAAAGTTGTTGTCCAATTTGTTTGGGGTACCCTGATACCCCATATGTGGGGGTAAACCCCTGTGTGGGCGCACTGGAGAGCTTGGAAGGGAAGGAGCACTGTTTTACTTTTTCAACGCAGAATTGGCTGGAATTGAAATCGGACGCCATGTCACGTTTGGAGAGCCCCTGATGTGCCTAAACAGTGGAAACCCCCCAATTATAACTGAAACCCTAATCCAAACACAACCCTAATCCCAACGGTAACCCTAACCACACCTCTAACCAAGACACACCCCTAACCCTAATCCCAACCCTATTCCCAACCGTAAATGTAATCCAAACCCTAACCCTAACTTTAGCCCCAACCCTAACCCTAACTTTAGCCCCAACCCTAAATGTAGCCCCAACCCTAGCTCCAACCCTAGCCCCAACCCTAGCCCCAACCCTAACCCTAATTATAGCCCTAACCCTAACCCTAGCCCCAACCCTAGCCCCAACCCTAACCATAGCCCTAATGGGAAAATGGAAATAAATACATTTTTTAAATTTTTTTAATTTTTCCCTAACTAAGCGGGTGATGAAGGGGGGTTTGATTTACTTTTATAGCGGGTTATTTAGCGGATTTTTATGATTGGCAGCCGTCACACACTGAAAGACGCTTTTTATTGCAAAAAATATTTTTTGCGTTACCACATTTTGAGAGCTATAATTTTTCCATATTTGAGTCCACAGAGTCATGTGAGGTCTTGTTTTTTGCGGGACGAGTTGACGTTTTTATTGGTAACATGTTCGGCATGGGAGATTTTTTGATCGCTTTTTATTCCGATTTTTGTGAGGCAGAATGACCAAAAACCAGCTATTCATTAATTTCTTTTGGGGGAGGCGTTTATACCGTTCCGCATTTGGTAAAATTGATAACGCAGTTTTATTCTTCGGGTCAGTACGATTACAGCGATACCTCATTTATATCTTTTTTTATGTTTTGGCGCTTTTATACGATAAAAGCTATTTTATAGAAAAAATAATTATTTTGGCATCGCTTTATTCTGAGGACTATAACTTTTATATTTTTTCACTGATGATGGTGTATGGTGGCTTGTTTTTTGCGGGACAAGATGACGTTTTCAGTGGTACCATGGTTATTTATATCCGTCTTTTTGATCGCGTGTTATTCCACTTTTTGTTTGGCGGTATGAGAATAAAGCATTATTTTTTGCCTCGTTTTTTTTTTTTTTTTTTTTACGGTGTTCACTGAAGGGGTTAACTAGTGATAAAGTTTTATAGGTGGGGTCGTTACGGACGCGGCGATACTAAATATGTGTACTTTTATTGTTTGATTTTTTTTATTTAGATAAAGAAATGTATTTATGGGAATAATTTTTTTTTTATTATTTATTTAGGATTTTTTTTTTTTTTTTTTTTTACACATGTGGACATTTTTTTTTAACTTTTTTACTTTGTCCCGGGGGGGACATTACAGATAGGTGATTTGACAGTGTGCACAGCACTCTGTCATATCACCGATCTCACTTAGAGTGCAGCAAGCTTACCAGCGCCTGCTCTGAGCAGGCACTCGGTAAGCCACCTCCCTCCCTGCAGGACCCGGATGCCGCGGCCATCTTGGATCCGGGACCTGCAGCGAGGAAGGAGGTAGGAGACCCTCGGAGCAACGCGATCACATCGCGTTGCTGCGGGGGTCTCAGGGAAGCCCGCAGGGAGCCCCCTCCCTGCGCGATGCTTCCCTATACCGCCGGTACACCGCGATCATGTTTGATCGCGGTGTGCCGGGGGTTAATGTGCCGGGGGCGGTTCGTGACCGCTCCTGGCACATAGCGCCGGATGTCAGCTGCGATAGGCTGCTGACACCCGGCCGCGACCGGCCGCGCTCCCCCCGAGAGCGCGGCCGATCGTGCTGGACGTACTATTCCGTCCTTGGGAATTAGGGCCCACCCCACATGGACGGAATAGTACGTCCAATGACAGAAAGGGGTTAAACCCCCAGGTGTTTCACAAATTGATCCGTAAAAATGAAAAAGTACTTTTTTTTCACAAAAAAATTATTTTAGCCTCAATTTTTTAATTTTCACATGGGCAACAGGATAAAATGGATCCTAAAATTTGTTGGGCAATTTCTCCTGAGTACACTGATACCTCACTTGTGTGGGTAAACCACTGTTTGGGCACATGGTAAGGCTCGGAAGGGAAGGAGCGCCATTTGACTTTTTGGATGAAAAATTATCTCCATCGTTAGCGGACACCATGTCGCGTTTGGAGAGCCCCTGTGTGCCTAAATACTGGAGCTCCCCCACAAGTGACCCCATTTTGGAAAGGAGACCCCCCAAGGAACTTATCTAGATGCATAGTGAGCACTTTAAACCCTCAGGTGCTTCACAAATTGATCCGTAAAAATGAAAAAGTACTTTTTTTTCACAAAAAAATTCTTTTAGCCTCAATTTTTCAATTTTCACATGGGCGACAGGATAAAATGGATCCTAAAATTTGTTGGGCAATTTCTCCTGAGTACACTGATACCTCACATGTGGGGGTAAACCACTGTTTGGGCACATGGTAAGGCTCGGAAGGGAAGGAGCGCCATTTGACTTTTTGAATGAAAAATTATCTCCATCGTTAGCGGACACCATGTCGCGTTTGGAGATCCCCTGTGTGCCTAAACATTGGAGCTCCCCCACAAGTGACCCCATTTTGGAAACTAGACCCCCCAAGGAACTTATCTAGATGCATAGTGAGCACTTTAAACCAACAAGTGCTTCACAGAAGTTTATAACGCAGAGCCGTGAAAATAAAAAATAATTTTTCCTCAAAAATTATTTTTAGCCCAGAATTTTTTATTTTCCCAAGGGTAACAGGAGAAATTGGACCCCAAATGTTGTTGTCCAGTTTGTCCTGAGTATGATGATACCCCATATGTGGGGGTAAACCACTGTTTGGGTGCACGGCAGGGCTCGGAAGGGAAGGCACGCCATTTGGCTTATTGAATGGAAAATTAGCTCCAATCATTAGCGGACACCATGTCACGTTTGGAGAGCCCCTGTGTGCCTAAACATTGGAGCTTCCCCATAAGTGACCCCATGCCGGGGCTCGGAAGTGAATTAGTGACGTTTTGAAATGCAGACTTTGATGGAATGCTCTGCGGGTGTCACGTTGCGTTTGCAGAGCCCCTGATGTGCCTAAACAGTAGAAACCCCCCACAAGTGACCCCATTTTGGAAACTAGACCCCCAAGGGAACTTATCTAGCTGTGTGGTGAGCACTTTGAACCCCCAAGTGCTTCACAGAAGTTTATAACGCAGAGCCGTGAAAATAATAAATAATTTTTCTTTCCTCAAAAATAATTTTTTAGCCCTCAATTTTTTATTTTCCCAAGGGTTACAGGAAAAATTGGACCCCAAAAGTTGTTGCTCAGTTTCTCCTGAGTACGCTGGTACCCCATATGTGGGGGTAAACCACTGTTTGGGCACACGTCGGGGCTCGGAAGGGAGAGAGCACCATTTGACTTTTTCAACGCAAGATTGGCTGGAATCAATGGTGGTGCCGTGTCGCGTTTGGAGACCCCCTGATGTGCCTAAAAAGTGGAAACCCCTCAATTCTAACTCCAACACTAACCCCAACACACCCCTAACCCTAATCCCAACCCTAACCACAACCCTAACCCCAACACACCCCTAACCCTAGTCTTAACCCTAATTCCAACCCTAACCCTAAGACTATGTGCTCACGTTGCGGATTTGTGTGTGGATTTTTCCACACAGTTTTTGAAAAATCTGCAGGTAAAACGCACTGCGCTTTGCCTGCGGATTTACCGTGGATTTCCAGTGTTTTTTGTGTGGATTTCACTTGCGGATTCCTATTATGGAGCAGGTGTAAAACGCTGCGGAATCCACACAAAGAATTGACATGCTGCGGAAAATACAACGCAGCGTTTCCGCGCTGTATTTTCCGCACCATGGGCACAGCGGATTTGGTTTTCCATAGGTTTACGTGGTACTGTAAACAAGATGGAAAACTGATACGAATCCGCAGCGACCAATCCGCTGTGGATCCGCAGCCAAATCCGCACCGTGTGCACATAGCATAATTCTAACCCTAATTCCAACCCTAACCCTAATTGCAACCCTAATTCTAATCTTAATTCTAACCCTAACCCTAATTCTAACCCTAGCCCTAAGTGCAACCCTAGCCCTAAGTGCAACCCTAGCCCTAAGTGCAACCCTAACCCTAAGTGCAACCCTAAGTGCAACCCTAGCCCTAAGTGCAACCCTGACCCTAAGTGCAACCCTAAGTGCAACCCTAGCCCTAAGTGCAACCCTAACCATAAGTGCAACCCTAAGTGCAACCCTAACCCTAAGTGCAACCCTAACCCTAAGTGCAACCCTAAGTGCAACCCTAAGTGCAACCCTAGCCCTAAGTGCAACCCTAGCCCTAAGTGCAACCCTAAGTGCAACCCTAACCCTAAGTGCAACCCTAAGTGCAACCCTAACCCTAAGTGCAACCCTAACCCTACCCCTAACCCTAACCCTACCCCTAACCCTACCCCTAACCCTAACCCTAATGGAAAAACAAAAACAATTATATTTTCTGTATTTTATTATTGTCCCTACCTATGGGGGTGATAAAGGGGGGGGGTTTATTTACTATTTTTTTTATTTTGATCGCTGTGATAGAACTTATCACAGCGACCAAAATGTACAGGAAAGAATCTGCCGGTAGGCAGATTCGGCGGGCGCACTGCGCATGCGCCTGCCATTTTCCAAGATGGCGGCGCCCATGGAGAAGACGGCCGGACACCGGGAGGGACATCGAAGCTAGGTAAGTATGGGGGGTGGGATTGGAACATGGGGGGGGATCGGAGGACCGGGGGAGCGGACAGGAGGGAGGTGGGGAGCGGACAGGAGATCGGGGCAGAAAGGACGACTGGGGGGGGCGATCGGTGGCGGTGGGGGGGGCAAATCGGGGTCTCCAGCCATGGCAGATGCTATTGTAGCATCGGCCATGGCTGGATTGTAATATTTCACCATTTTCATAGGTGAAATATTACAAATCGCTCTGATTGGCTGTTTCACTTTCAACAGCCAATCAGAGCGATCGTAGCCATGGGGGGGTGAAGCCACCCCCCCCCCGGGCTGAAGTACCACTCCCCCTGTCCCTGCAGATCGGGTGAAATTGGAGTTAACCCTTTCACCCGATCTGCAGGGACGCGATCTTTTCATGACGCCACATAGGCGTCATGGGTCGGATTGGCACCGACTTTCATGATGCCTACGTGGCGTCACAGGTGGGAAGGGGTTAAAAAAAAATTCCCAGTATGACAGACTAGGTTTTCTGTGCCCCAATAATTTGAGACAGATGGCACACACAGGACCGGCACTCAAGCTGAAATGCCAATCTTAATCTCCCACTATTTTTTTTGTTTTCAGGGAGAATTTAAAAAAAAAAAAAAAATTCCCAGTATGACACACTAGGTTTTCTGTGCCCCAATAATTTGAGACAGATGGCACACACAGGAACGGCACTCAAGCAGAAATGCCAATCTTAATCTCCCACTATTTTTTTTGTTTTCAGGGAGAATAAAAAAAAAAAAAATTCCCAGTATGACACACTAGGTTTTCTGTGCCCCAATAATTTGAGACAGATGGCACACACAGGACCGGCACTCAAGCTGAAATGCCAATCTTAATCTCCCACTATTTTTTTTGTTTTCAGGGAGAATTAAAAAAAAAAAAAATTCCCAGTATGACACACTAGGTTTTCTGTGCCCCAATAATTTGAGACAGATGGCACACACAGGACCGGCACTCAAGCAGAAATGCCAATCTTAATCTCCCACTATTTTTTTTGTTTTCAGGGAGAATTAAAAAAAAAAAAATTCACAGTATGACACACTAGGTTTTCTGTGCCCCAAATAATTTGAGACAGATGGCACACACAGGACCGACACTCGATCAGAAATGCCAATCTTAATCTCCCACAATTTTTTTTGTTTTCAGGGAGAATTTAAAAAAAAAAAAAAAAATTCCCAGTATGACACACTAGGTTTTCTGTGCCCCAATAATTTGAGACAGATGGCACACACAGGACCGGCACTCAAGCAGAAATGCCAATCTTAATCTCCCACTATTTTTTTTTTGTTTTCAGGGAGAATTTAAAAAAAAAAAAAAAAAGGGACTGTCCTACAATTACTATCTCCCTGCAGTAATCTCAGCAAGGTATGGCAGGCAGCAATAACAAGGAGTGGACAGCTGCACAAAAAAAAAAAAAAAGTGTGGACAAACAAACAAGACAGCTGTGCAGAAAGGAAGGAACAACAGGATTTGTGCTTTGAAAAAAGCAGTTGGTTTGCACAGCGGCGTACACACAGCAACACAGCTATCAGGGAGCCTTCTAGGGCAGCCCAATGAGCTACAGCGCTGAGGAAAAAAAAATGTAGCTTCCACTGTCCCTGCAAACAAAAGGTGGTGTTGGACAGTGGAAATCGCTACAGCACAAGCGGTTTGGGGGTGAATGTACCGTGCCTAACACTATCCCTGCTTCTGACGAAGCGGCACCTCTCCCTACGCTCAGATCAGCAGCAGTAAGATGGCGGTCGGCGGGAACGCCCCTTTATAGCCCCTGTGACGCCACAGAAAGCAAGCCAATCACTGCAATGCCCTTCTCTAAGATGGTGGGGACTGAGATCTATGTCATCACGCTGCCCACACTCTGCGTGCACCTTAATTGGCTGAGAAATGGCGCTTTTAGCCTCATTGAAACGCGACTTTGGCGCGAAAGTCGCGTACCGCGTGGCCGACCCCACACAGGGATCGGGTCGGGTTTCATGAAACCCGACTTTTCAAAAAGTCGGCGACTTATGAAAATGACCGATCCGTTTCGCTCAACCCTAACCGCTGCCACAGAGCAAATGGGAAGAGCTGGGCAAAGCGACAGAATTGGCCCACCTAATAGATGTGCCTTTTCTGGGGTGGCTGCGGGCTGCTATTTTTAGGCTGAGGGGCAAAAATCCATGGCCCCTTACCAGCCTGAGAATACTAGCCCCCAGCTGTCAACTTTAGCTGTACTGTTTTTAAAAAATGGGGGTACCCCACAAGGTTTTTTTAAATGATTAATTTAAATTATTAAAACAAAACAGCGTGAGGACCCCTGTATTCTTGATAACCAGCCTTGCTAACGCTGACTGCTGAGAGTTGCAGTCCATAGCTGTCAGTTTTGCTTGGCTGGTTATCAAAAATACAGGGGAACCCACATCAATTTTTTTAAATTATTTATTTATAGCTCAATGGACGGGTCAATTAATGCCACTTTTCCTGGTGTCTGTCCCTAACTTTAGCTGTTTTGGCAGCTTTGTGGCCCCCTTGAAGGTGTTGTCTATGCATGTTGTTTTTCCTCCCATTGGAGTCAATGGGGTTTGGGTATATTAGATGAACTGTTCAATAAATATCAGGAAGTTTGCCAATCATAACCAACCAAACCTTGAAATCTCTAATTAATTTAGCAGAAATGTGTCATATTATACACGGACCTTTTTCATAGGACCAATTGTAATCTTCTATCAAAACCCACTTTAGATGGTAGGAGACATAGAAATATCAGTATAGTAGTTGAAGATGTGATATCAATGGGCGTGTTGTTTCATAAAATGGCGGAATTTGGCACCGAAAGTTAAGCAGAGGAGCTATGTCCGAGGGATCTATCAGTATCTCTATTGTTTTAAATGTTTACAGAGTATAAAGTTATATAGGGTCAGAATATCTTTCCCCAGTTTCGAGAGTCTCTGTTGGCAGGGTGAAGAAGGGGAGGAACTGCAGATGGAGATGCAGTGTCTCCTCTATTGATTTTGCAAAGTGGTGGATTTGGGGGCCAAATTAGTTAGGGGAGATGAGCAGCCACAGAAAGTATCAAGTATTAGACGCAGTCGAAGAGGTGCAACATCCAACACCTCAGGGCAGCAGGCAATCACGGCTCTGGTGACTGGGGAATCCCGCTCCTGCCTCCTCTGTGCTCTCCCACAGATCACGTTGTCTTCTCTGTGCACAGTGGGAGTCGCACCTGCTGTTGGCTGTCATTCCCGGTGCTCAGCTCCGTCCTCCTCACAGACCATGGACCTCCTCGGGTATACCTTTTAGCTCAAGGTGGAAGTTTCTGCCTCCATCTCCTGTGATCTGCAGGTCAGCCAGTCCTCCAATCTCCTATGGAACCACAACGGGTGTCCCAGCAGGTCTCTTGATCTAGCTGCTGGGCAGTGACAGCTGTCGGCATGGAACTGTCATAATGATGGACATTTTTTTTTATTTTTTGTGAAGGAACAATATCATCACCTGAAACTGACCATGTACCACAGTCTACAGATAAACTCCAGACTGGATCCACATCTGGAGAAACTTCTGTATCCCACAGACAGCCAGATCCTGATCCGGTATAGATGCCCACAGTCCGGACACTGAATCTAGCCGGCACAAAGCTACAAGCCCAGGGAAGACAAATTGTGCCCGCACTGTGTCTTTGAGGTCCTGGAGGATGAGACCCACTTCCTGCTACACTGCTCCAAATATTCAGCAGTGAGGGACACTCACTTCTAGAGACTCTCCAATCTTTTTCTGGATTTTGGCTCCAGGAAGAGAAAACATATATATTACTGGGGAAAGAAGTGAGCACATTGGATATAGCAGTCCAGTGTGTGAATGCATGCCATAGGCTGCAAGAAGGAGAACTATGATAAGCCATGGACTTCCATAGCCCAAACACTGTATGTGCACCCATCCTTCATTCCTACAGTTCCTACCCATCATCCCCACAGTCCCTATCCCCATTCCCTACTTGTACACCTGCTTTGGCAAAACTAATTTGAACTGGGTCCTGCCAATAAAGTTTCTTTGAATTAGAATTGAATTTGATTTTGATATGGGATAGATATGTGATACAGAGATAGATTGATAGACTGAAAGATATATACATAAATAAATATGGAATATGTAGATAGCTGTATAGATACATAGATTTTGGGTAGATTTTTCCTATGAGTCTAGTGTGAATACCATTCTAAGACTGAAGTCTCAATTCCTGCATATATAAGTCTCTAATCACTGCACACTTTGCAACAAGATTTATGCTTCAAAATCATGTGTATTTTATTATAAATGAAGAGGCGACAAGTATAGACGTTTCGGCCACCTTGTGGCCTTGATCACTGTGTCGCTAGAAAAGATGGAAAACAAATATACATAAGACATATAGTATAGACACAATATTTACAATATTTACAAATATATGATACACAGTATATCACGCATCGTAGGGAGTAGAGGTCATGTCAGAGTGGCCTCTGAAGGGGTCCTTTAATGAGACTGGGACATCTATAGGGGACATGAGAGAGATATAGATGTACTAACGACAAGACCTCCTAGATATATTTGAGGTCTCATAGACTATGGGTAAAAAGACAAGAGCTACAGATTATAGAAAAGAAAAGAGACATACCGTAGTGTTCAGTGTGTCACTGAATAATGCTCGAGCGTCCTGGATCAGTCTGGGTCAAAATCTGGATAACCTGGTGAGAGTTTAGTCATAGTGAGTCCTACGTCATGTTGCGGTTTTAAGGGGGCTACCCCGTAGTATTATGGGGACCATGTATGAAGGGGTACTAGGATAGAGGTGTAATATGGCCAGAGGAGTGTGTGATTGTATAACAATGGTGGTGCGTGATGAGGAAGTAAAAAGGCATAATTACCCCTGATGATAAACTGCACCGTTCAAGTAGTGAGTGTGTCCACTTATAGACAAATGCTAGAGCTGTTTGAGCCCAAATAATGTAGAAGCCACTGAAATAGGATTCAATACATGGAAATAATTAATCTGACGCAATGGGCAACATATGTCGGGGACAGAGGTGTATACTTACACCAGGCATGTGGTGGGTGCGCTCTCTTTGGAGAAATGCACTAGTAGAGCTGTAAGAGCCCAGGTTGTGTAGATGCCACTAAAATGGGATTAAATATATGGAAGTAAGTAATGTGACACAATGAAAAAAGTATGACAGGGACAGAGGTGTATACTTACACCAGCAAATATGGTCAGTGCGCTCCCTTTGGTGAAGCGCAATCCTAGAGCTATATGAGCCCAGATAATGTAGATGCCACTAAAAAAAGGGGGGGGGGAAATCGAATACATGGAGGTAAGTAACCTGACATAATGGGTAAAATATAGCTGTGGCATCACAGTGTACTTACACCGGTCAAAAAAGTAGGTGCGCCTTCCCGGGTGTGGCGCGACACTGGAGCTGTGTGAGCCCAGAGTCCAGGTTGTGCAGATGCCACTATAAGAGAGTTTACCGTAAGAACTAAATTGTAATGGGCAAGTTGTGTTTGTGACCAAGGGGTGTACTTACATGCGGATCGGTTTGTAGAGGTGCTGGCACAGCCGTGCCTTAGCAATGGGACGCCTGGAAGATCGCAGGCTGAGCGCTCATAAATAGCGCTCATGGGTCAGGTGACCGGAAGTGGGACGGCCTGCAGACGCATGCGCTGTGCGGTGATCTAAGTTTGTTTGGGAGTTGCCGGGCAACGTCGGCATCTGCGCAATGTCACTGAGGGCAAAGATTATGAGGAACGTCGGCGCTTGTGCAGTTTGCGGTGGGCGTACCTACTGTATAGAAGATGTTGGCTGCGGTAATGTCAAAGAGAAAGAAAGGGAATAAGTAAAGTGTGTGATAGAGGTATACTTGAGCAGCGAAGTAAATTCATATGTATGTGACCTGAACCTTTCCGTCTATTACCGGATATATTTGGGAGGAAGAGGTAATGAATACATTCATAACATCCAGGTATGGGATAGATATGTGATACAGAGATAGATTGATAGACTGAAAGATATATACATAAATAAATATGGAATATGTAGATAGCTGTATAGATACATAGATTTTGGGTAGATTTTTCCTATGAGTCTAGTGTGAATACCATTCTAAGACTGAAGTCTCAATTCCTGCATAGATGTGAATATCTCTCTCCAAAGTCTGATTTTATGGGTAGGCAGGACCCTGTTGCAATTAAAATCCACCACATGCTGGAGGGCGAAGTGCTTGGTCAGAGAGCTAATATACAAATGACAAAAGACTGACTGGCACTTCCTGGAAGTGCCAGTCAGTCTTTTTTTATACCATCACTTTATAGACAATCATCTTGGCTGATATTAGTGTGGCATTATGTCCAGTCTCTGAACAGGAAAACTCTAGATGGGATGTGAGTAGTTCATCTAGAATCAGGAGAGAAGCTGGTTACATGCCTAAATGTGGTATCTGGGCAACGGTGCAGAATGCTGAGTATATGAGTAGTGAGTATATTACAAACTGCAGCCCAGGTACACACACAGAATAGGAAAAAAATCCGGACAATCCTTTAAATGCACAAAGCATCTTAGATCTGGCAAGGCCTGGAGCCAAAGAGGTACAGTATCTACAGAAATGGATGGGACTGAGGACAAGTGCGTAATATAAGGGGATTGAAATAAAGTTGAATTATGGGATCTTGACTGTGGTAAAAATGCTGGATCTTTGATCTGTACTATGGGTTATTGAGTATGAATTATGAATGGTCTGATTTGTCAAAACCAATGTGGCCCTAGAAATAAATGTAAATGGTTGTCAACTACGGTATATTGTTTTTTATAATCTCTCTGAGTATTTCTATGCTTTCCATACAGGATGTCAGCCAGAACTCGGGAGTGTGCTCTATAAGATAAGTTCCAAACATGGAAGCTGTATGCAGACCAGCAGTAATATATTATACATGAGGCATGGTATAAAAGATGCAAATGAATTGGACAACCGGAACAGTAGAAGGTGATTCAACAATGCTCAACTCTTTTATATATTTTATAATATATATTGAACCTGCGCTTTGGTAGATGTACAAGTGTTAATAGAAACGAATAACCTTAGGTAAGACTAGCATTCAGGTCTGGCATGCAAAGATTATTTGATAATTCTAGTTAGCCTTTCCATATACTGGTTAGTACTAGGACTAGTGTTGAGCATTCCGATACCGCAAGTATCGGGTATCGGCCGATACTTAGCGGTATCGGAATTCCGATACCGAGATCCGATACTTGCCGCGTATCGGATACCGGAATCGGAAGTTCCCAGGATTCAAACTGCACAAATTTGCACGAAATCAGCCAATGAGAATGATTCCAAGTGTGGGCACATCCTGTTCAGCATGGAGAGCATGAAACTACTGGCAAGGCTGTGATTGGCTGCTGAAATGATGTCATGATGCAGTTTAAAAGTCGCTGGCGCCATTTTTCGCTCACTCTGCTGTGAATTCAGTTAGTGACAGGACGCTGTTTGCTGACTGAGGGCCAGTTTAGAGATAGCGATTTGCTTCTTTGTGCTTTTCCAAGGCTAATTTAGCAACAGCTGTGTTCACCTACTAATCACCTTGCTTTTGCCTTGCAGCGCTGTTTTCACAGCGATCTGCAAGGTCTGTGTGTGTGTGTGTGTGTGTGTGTGTGTGTGTGTGAGTGCAGCCCACTCTCTAGTCTGTGTGCAGCCATAGGCCATCCATAGCTGGTTGCATTCAGTTCAGGGAGGGTGGTTCATTGCCTCATACTGTTCTTTTTTTTTTTTTTTTTCAAGTAGTGTAGTCTGCTGCTAATTTTTTCTAATAATTCCTATTAGTGACTTTATACCCGTATCCAGCTAACTTGTGGAAAAACACTACATAGGATAAAGTAGAGGAGGTTTTTTGGGCCTTGCAGCGCCGTTTACGGCTGTCTGCACGGTCTCCATGTGACTGCAGCTCGCCCTGTAGTCTGTGAGCAGCCATAGCCTGGTTGTATCCAGCTCAGGGTTGTTCACTGCGTCATACCGTAAAATCAATTTTCCTTTTGTTTTAAGTAGTGCAGGCTGCTGCACATTTTTTCAAAAAATTCCTATTAGTGTCTTTCCACCCGTATCCAGCTAACTTGTGGAAAAACACTACATAGAAAAAAGTAGAGGACTTTTTTTGGGCCTTGCAGCGCCGTTTACGGCTGTCTGCACGGTCTCCGTGTGACTGCAGCTCGCCCTGTAGTCTGTGAGCAGCCATAGCCTGGTTGTATCCAGCTCAGGGTTGTTCACTGCGTCATACCGTAAAATCAATTTTCCTTTTGTTTTAAGTAGTGCAGGCTGCTGCACATTTTTTCAAAAAAATCCTATTAGTGTCTTTCCACCCGTATCCAGCTAACTTGTGGAAAAATACTACATAGGATAAAGTAGAGGAGGTTTTTTGGGCCTTGCAGCCCCGTTAACGGCTGTCTGCAATGTCTCCGTGTGACTGCAGCTCGCCCTGTAGTCTGTGAGCAGCCATAGCCTGGTTGTATCCAGCTCAGGGTTGTTCACTGCGTCATACCGTAAAATCAATTTTCCTTTTGTTTTAAGTAGTGCAGGCTGCTGCACATTTTTTCAAAAAATTCCTAGTAGTGTCTTTCCACCCGTATCCAGCTAACTTGTGGAAAAACACTACATAGGATAAAGTAGAGGAGGTTTTTTGGGCCTTGCAGCACCGTTAACGGCTGTCTGCACGGTCTCCGTGTGACTGCAGCTCGCCCTGTAGTCTGTGAGCAGCCATAGCCTGGTTGTATCCAGCTCAGGGTTCTTCACTGCGTCATACCGTAAAATCAATTTTCCTTTTGTTTTAAGTAGTAAAGGCTGCTGCACATTTTTTCAAAAAATTCCTATTAGTGTCTTTCCACCCGTATCCAGCTAACTTGTGGAAAAACACTACATAGGATAAAGTAGAGGAGGTTTTTTGGGCCTTGCAGCGCCGTTTACGGCTGTCTGCACGGTCTCCGTGTGACTGCAGCTCTCTCTGTTGTCAGTTCAGCCCCCAAAAAATAAATAATAAAGTTCACCAAACACACCACTTTACATTTGTGTAGGCCACATTAGCTCATATTAAAGTCTAGTCCACACTTTAGAAAATTAGTGTTTCCTATACCTGTTAGGACTCGGAGCTTTTCAGGAATAAGCACACAAAGCCGTTAGTACTTTTCTGCTTATCTTTATCAGTCAACCAAGATGAAGAAGGCAGGGAGTAAGGCACGTGGGCGTGGGCGCGGAGCAGGGAGAGGACGTGGGGATTCTGTGCCTGCTGCGGGCACCGGTGACTCAGTTTCACCAGGGAACAGTCCTTCATGCGCAGCTTTGTCGCAGAGCGCCGTACACCGCTGCTGCGTGAAGACCAAATTGAAGCCGTTGTTGGATGGATGGCAGCTAACGCATCGACTTCAATTAGTGCCACATCCTCTCAGACACAGAGCACTGGAGAGCAGCCATCTGTCTCTTCACCACCTGCCAAATTGGCCAGGCAGACAGAGAGCCCAGGACAGGAGCCGTCTCTACTTCTGTTCTCTGAATCTCTTGGCTTGGAAACAGGGGGCCAGCCAAGCAGCATTGGAGAAATGGAAGAAGAGGCAGGGTGCAGTGATGCCCAACAGCTTTTTCTCTCTTCCTCTGAAGAGGCGGGTGGGCCAGTGCCTCCGGTCACCACATCGCAGGCCGCATCCGCTGATGATGACACTCAGGTGCCACTTTCTGGTGCGTGCTCTGCTGCTGAGACTACCCAGGAGGAGCAGTTGGTGGCAGAGGGTAGTGTAGATGATGAGGTCCTTGACCCATCGTGGTGTGAGGGACAGGAAGGTGGTGGGAGCAGCTCCGAGGAAGAGATTCCTAGAACGGGCCAAAGAGGTAGAGGGAGGGGGAAGACTGCGCAGCCTGTAGCCTCCACTTTGGCACCCGTAAGGAGCATGTCTGTTCCAAAAGCCAAAAAGGGCGCTCCCAAGACTTGCAGTGTCTGGCCCTTTTTTGACACAGTTGCAGATGACATTTGCTATGTCAAATGCAAGGTGTGTCATCACAAAGTCAAAAGAGGTCGAAATGTCAGCAACCTCAATACCTCCAACATGTGGAAACATGTGCGCAACAGGCACGCGGCGGAGTTAGAAAAACACACTGAAGAGCTAGGCCAACCAACAGCGGCAGCTACCACCTCTCCAGCTCGTGTTGCCTCTTCCTCCAGCTCACACGCAGCTGGTTCGGCTTCCTCCCAGGATCGCCGTGGAAGAACCTCTGGCCCTGTTGTCCAGAGACCCACTGTAATTCCACCCGCAGCACCACTTTCCCAGTCATCCACACATTCCCAGCCCAGTCTACAGCCATCGGTAGTACAGGCATGGGAGAAAAGGCGGCCTTTCTCGTCAAACCACCCACGAGCACAGGCTCTGACTGCAGGCATTGCCAAACTTCTGTCACTGGAAATGCTGTCATTCAGGCTGGTGGAGACTGACAGCTTCCGTGACTTGATGTCATTGGCAGTCCCACAGTACAATGTGCCCAGCCGCTTTTACTTCAGCAGGCAAGCTGTCCCTGCCTGTTGTGAACTGTGTTTCTGGGCTCCCTCTGGTGGTCACTAACGGTATTGTGTTAGGCATGTCTTGTTGCAGGCCTGAGCTCCAGCTGTGTCGTTAAGCAGCGGGTGTTCCCTATTTAAGTCTCCTCCGGACTCAGTCTCTTGCCTGGCATCGTTGTATCCAGACCTATATGGTCTCCTCCGGATTCCTTTCAGTCTGTCTCATGCAAGAAAAGCTAAGTCCGTTTTGTATAATTTGGATCGTTTGCATTTTTCAGTGTCTTTGTCCAGCTTGCTTAATATTTTATTTTCTGGCTCGCTGGAAGCTCTAGGGAGCTGATATTCTCCCTCCGCACCGTCAGTCGGTGTGGGGGTTCTTGAATGTTCAGCGTGGATGTTTTTGTAGGGTTTTCTGCTGACCACATAGTCCACTATCTATTTTCTGTCTATCTAGACTAGTGGGCCTCACTTTGCTGAATCTAGTTCATCTCTACGTTTGTGTTTTCCTCTTGCCTCACCGTTATTATTTGTTGGGGGCTTTCTATATCTTTGGGGTTCAATTTCTCTGGAGGCAAGTGAGGTCTTATTTTCCCTCTAGGGGTAGTCAGTTCTCCGGCTGGCTCGAGACATCTAGAACCAACGTAGGCACGTTCACCGGCTGCTTCTAGTTGTGTGTGTTGGGATCAGGTATGCGGTTAGCCCAGTTTCCACCTCCCTAGAGCAGTATTTATGTTTTTGCTATCTTGCCGGAATATCAGAGATCCTCTACCACTGGGATCATAACAGTATGCCAGGCCGAAAGAAAATGTTTATTGCATCGCAGAAGCGGGATTAAAAAGAAGTTCTGAGTTTTTTGTTTTTTTTTTGTTGCTGCAGTTTGCGTAGCTTCTTCCATCCCCTTTTTCTCTGAGTGGCTGGAACTCTGCTGCAGATATGAAAGTCCAGACTCTGACTTCTAGTGTGGATCAGCTTGCTGCTAGGGTGCAAAGCATTCAGGATTTTGTTATCCATAGCCCTATGTCTGAACCAAAAATACCTATTCTTGAGCCGTTTTTTGGAGATAGATCTAAGTTCCTGAATTTTAGGAATAATTGCAAATTGTTTCTGTCTCTGAAACCTCGTTCCTCTGGTGATTCCGCTCAGCAAGTTAAGATTGTTATTTCCTTCTTGCGCGGCGACCCTCAAGATTGGGCCTTCTCTCTGGTGCCAGGAGATCCTGCATTGGTGAATGTTGATGCGTTTTTCCTGGCACTTGGTTTGCTTTATGAGGAGCCTAATTTTGAAAATCAGGCTGAAAAGATGTTGCTGGCTATCTCTCAGGGTCAGGACGAAGCTGAGGTATATTGTCAAAAGTTTCGGAAATGGTCCGTGCTTACTCAATGGAATGAGTGTGCACTGGCCGCAAATTTCAGAAATGGTCTTTCTGAAGCCATTAAAGATGTGATGGTGCGGTTTCCTATCCCTACAGGTCTGAATGATTCAATGGCTCTGGCCATTCAAATTGATCGACGTTTGCGGGAGCGCAAATCTGTTAATCCTTGGGCGGTGCTGTCTGAACGGTCACCTGATTCTATGCAATGTGACAGAATTTTGACCAGAGCCGAGCGACAAAATCATAGACGTCAAAATGGGTTGTGTTTCTACTGTGGTGATTCAACACATGTTATCTCAGCATGCTCTAAACGCTTAAAAAAAAAGTGTTAATCCTGTCGCCATTGGTACTTTTCAGCCTAAGTTTATTTTGTCTGTGACTTTAATTTGTTCATTATCTTCTTACTCAGTTATGGCTTTTGTGGATTCTGGTGCTGCTTTAAGTCTGATGGATTTGTCGTTTGCCAAGCGCTGCGGTTTTGTCCTGGAGCCTTTGGAAAATCCTATTCCTCTTAGAGGAATTGATTCTACGCCATTGGCAGAGAATAAACCTCAGTATTGGACGCAAGTGACCATGTGCATGACTCCTGTACACCAGGAGGTGATTCGTTTTCTGGTACTGCATAAAATGCATGATGTTGTCGTTTTGGGTCTGCCATGGTTACAGGCCCATAATCCAGTTTTAGATTGGAAAGCTATGACTGTGTCTAGTTGGGGGTGTCAGGGGATTCATGGCGATTCTCCATTGGTGTCTATTGCTTCTTCTACTCCTTCTGAGATCCCTGAGTTTTTGCCAGACTTTCAGGATGTATTTAATGAGGCCAGGTCCAGTGCCCTTCCTCCTCATAGGGACTGTGATTGTGCTATAGATTTGATTCCTGGTAGTAAGTTTCCTAAGGGACGACTCTTTAATTTATCTGTGCCAGAGCATGCCGCGATGTGGAGTTATATAAAGGAGTCTTTGGAGAAGGGACATATTCGCCCATCCTCTTCTCCTCTTGGTGCAGGATTCTTTTTTGTGGGCAAGAAAGATGGGTCTTTGAGACCTTGTATAGATTATCGACTTCTGAATAAGATCACAGTTAAATTTCAGTATCCTTTGCCATTGTTGTCTGATTTGTTTGCTCGGATTAAGGGATCCAGTTGGTTCACCAAGATAGATCTTCGTGGTGCGTATAACCTTGTGCGCATAAAGCAGGGAGATGAATGGAAAACGGCATTTAATACGCCCGAGGGTCATTTTGAGTACCTGGTGATGCCTTTTGGATTATCGAATGCCCCTTCTGTGTTCCAGTTCTTCATGCAAGACATCTTCCGGAAATATCTGGATAAATTTATGATTATTTATCTGGATGATATTTTGGTTTTTTCTGATGATTGGGAGTCCCATGTGAACCAGGTCAGGATGGTGTTTCAGGTTCTGCGGGAGAATGCTCTATTTGTGAAGGGCTCAAAATGTATCTTTGGGGTACAGAAGGTTTCTTTTTTGGGTTTTATTTTTTCCCCTTCTACTGTGGAGATGGACCCAGTCAAGGTCCGTGCCATTCATGACTGGACTCAGCCCACGTCTGTTAAGAGCCTGCAGAAGTTCTTGGACTTTGCTAATTTTTACCGTCGTTTTATCGCTAATTTTTCCAGCGTGGTTAAACCTTTGACGGATATGACCAAGAAGGGTTCTGATGTTGCTAATTGGTCTCCTGCGGCCGTGGAGGCCTTTTGGGAGCTGAAGCATCGGTTTACTTCAGCGCCAGTCTTGTGCCAGCCGGATGTCTCTCTTCCCTTCCAGGTTGAAGTTGATGCTTCTGAGATTGGTGCAGGGGCTGTTTTGTCGCAAAAAAGTTCTGATGGCTCCGTGATGAAGCCATGCGCCTTCTTTTCAAGAAAATTTTTGCCTGCTGAGCGGAACTATGATGTTGGTAATCGGGAGTTGTTGGCTATGAAGTGGGCATTTGAGGAGTGGCGACATTGGCTCGAGGGAGCTAGACATCGTGTGGTGGTCTTGACTGATCATAAAAATCTGATTTACCTCGAGTCGGCCAAGCGCCTGAATCCTAGACAGACTCGTTGGTCGTTGTTTTTCTCCCGTTTTGACTTTGTGGTCTCGTACCTGCCTGGTTCGAAGAACGTGAAGGCTGATGCACTTTCTAGGAGTTTTGTGCCTGACTCTCCGGGAGTCTCGGAGCCGGCTGGTATTCTCAGAGAGGGAGTGATTTTGTCTGCCATTTCCCCAGATTTGCGACGAGTGCTGCAGAAATTTCAGGCTGATAGGCCTGATCGTTGCCCACCAGAGAGACTGTTTGTCCCTGACAGATGGACCAGCAAAGTTATTTCTGAGGTTCATTCTTCAGTGTTTGCGGGACATCCTGGGATTTTCGGTACCAGAGATTTGGTGGCTAGGTCCTTTTGGTGGCCTTCCTTGTCGCGGGATGTGCGTTCTTTTGTGCAGTCCTGTGGGATTTGTGCTCGGGCTAAGCCTTGCTGTTCTCGTGCCAGCGGGTTGCTTTTGCCCTTGCCTATCCCGAAGAGGCCTTGGACGCACATTTCCATGGATTTCATTTCGGATCTTCCGGTATCTCGGAAGATGTCTGTCATCTGGGTAGTGTGCGATCGTTTTTCTAAAATGGTCCATTTGGTGCCCTTGCCTAAGTTGCCTTCCTCCTCTGATTTGGTCCCTTTGTTCTTTCAGAATGTGGTTCGTTTGCACGGCATCCCTGAGAATATTGTGTCTGACAGAGGATCCCAGTTTGTGTCCAGATTCTGGCGATCCTTTTGTGCTAAGATGGGTATTGATTTGTCTTTTTCGTCGGCTTTTCATCCTCAGACTAATGGCCAGACCGAGCGAACTAATCAGACGTTGGAGACTTATTTGAGATGTTTTGTTTCTGCTGATCAGGACGACTGGGTTACCTTTTTGCCACTGGCCGAGTTTGCCCTTAATAATCGGGCTAGTTCTGCCACTTTGTTTTCACCCTTTTTCTGCAACTCTGGTTTTCATCCTCGTTTCTCCTCGGGCCAGGTTGAACCTTCTGACTGTCCTGGGGTTGATTCTGTGGTGGATAGGTTGCAGCGGATTTGGAACCATGTGGTGGACAATTTGAAATTGTCACAAGACAAGGCCCAGCGTTTTGCCAACCGCCGCCGCGGTGTGGGTCCCCGACTTCGTGTTGGGGATTTGGTTTGGTTGTCTTCTCGGCATGTTCCTTTGAACGTCTCCTCTCCTAAGTTCAAGCCTCGCTTTATCGGTCCTTATAAGATTTTGGAAATCCTTAACCCGGTGTCTTTTCGCTTGGACCTTCCAGCGTCATTTGCTATTCATAATGTGTTCCATAGGTCCTTGTTGCGGCGGTACGTGGTGCCTATGGTTCCTGCTGTTGAGCCTCCTGCCCTGGTTTTGGTTGAGGGCGAGTTGGAGTACGTGGTGGAGAAGATTCTGGATTCTCGTATCTCTAGACGGAAACTCCAGTATTTAGTTAAGTGGAAAGGCTATGGTCAGGAGGATAATTCCTGGGTTGTCGCCTCTGATGTTCATGCGGCTGATTTGGTTCATACCTTTCACGCTGCTCATCCTGATCGCCCTGGGGGTCTTGGTGAGGGTTCGGTGACCCCTTCTGAAGGGGGGGGGGTACTGTTGTGAACTGTGTTTCTGGGCTCCCTCTGGTGATCACTAACGGTATTGTGTTAGGCATGTCTTGTTGCAGGCCTGAGCTCCAGCTGTGTCGTTAAGCAGCGGGTGTTCCCTATTTAAGTCTCCTCCGGACTCAGTCTCTTGCCTGGCATCGTTGTATCCAGACCTATATGGTCTCCTCTGGATTCCTTTCAGTCTGTCTCATGCAAGAAAAGCTAAGTCCGTTTTGTATAATTTGGATCGTTTGCATTTTCAGTGTCTTTGTCCAGCTTGCTTAATATTTGATTTTATGGCTCGCTGGAAGCTCTAGGGGGCTGATATTCTCCCTCCGCACCGTCAGTCGGTGTGGGGGTTCTTGAATATTCAGCGTGGATGTTTTTGTAGGGTTTTCTGCTGACCGCATAGTCCACTATCTATTTTCTGTCTATCTAGACTAGTGGGCCTCACTTTGCTGAATCTAGTTCATCTCTACGTTTGTGTTTTCCTCTTGCCTCACCGTTATTATTTGTTGGGGGCTTTCTATATATTTGGGGTTCAATTTCTCTGGAGGCAAGTGAGGTCTTATTTTCCCTCTAGGGGTAGTCAGTTCTCCGGCTGGCTCGAGACGTCTAGAACCAATGTAGGCACGTTCACCGGCTGCTTCTAGTTGTGTGTTAGGATCAAGTATGTGGTTAGCCCAGTTACCACCTCAATAGAGCAGTATTTATGTTTTTGCTATCTTGCCGAAATATCAGAGATCCTCTACCACTGGGATCATAACACCTGCCCTGCACAAGCATGTGGAGGGACACATAAAACACGCGCTACTGAATGCCGTCAGTAGCAAGGTCCACCTCACCACCGATGCGTGGACCAGTCAACATGGACAGGGGCGATACCTTTCCCTCACTGCCCATTGGGTTAATGTCGTTGAGCCGGGTACAGATCGTGCGAGTGGCGCAGGCCGTGTCTTGCCCACTCCAAGGATTGCAGGAATCCATTCTGTACGCATTGACTCCTCCTCTTACACCAGTTCCTCAGAATCATCGCTGCAGGAGCCGTCACAGTCCACCTCCACATGGACCCGTGATGAACGTTTACCTGTTACAACCGACATGAGCACAGCCGTGGCCAAACGTCAACAGGCCGTCTTGAAATTAATTTCTTTGGGGAATCGAAGCCACACAGCGCAGGAGCTCTGGAATGCCATCAAGCAGGAGAGCGATGTGTGGTTTGTGCCAGCGAATCTCCAGCCAGGCATGGTAGTGTGTGTGTTATGATCCTAGTGGCTTAGGATCACAAATCTAACCAGCTAAGTAGAAAATAATAGGACGAGCTCTGGGGATGTGGTAACTGGACTAACCGCAAACCTGATCCTAACCGCACACACTATAGGCAGCCGTGGAACGTTTCCTGAAATCCTAGACGTCTCTTCACGGCCTGAGAAACTGACTACCCCTAAAGAGAAAGTAAGACCTTAGTTGCCTCAGAGAAATCCCCCAGAGATATAGAAGCCCCCCACAAATAACAACGGTGAGTGAAGAGGAAAAGACAAACGCAGAGATGAAACAGGTTAAGCAAATGAGGCCCGCTAACGCTAGATAGCAGAATTTAGCAAGGGATCTGTGCGGTCAGTAAAAAACCCTATGCAAAAATATCCACGCAGAGAATGAGAGAACCCCCACACCAACTAACGATGTGGGGGGAGCAACTCAGCACCCCAGAGCACCAGCAAGCAGGGAAATCACATATTAGCAAGCTGGACAAAAACTCATCATATACTAGGAAACATCTTGAACACAGATGAGCAAAAATAAGCAAACAGAACTTAGCTTCTCTTGGAGAGACTGATAACGGATGTAGACAGGAGCAATCAGAATAGCACTGAATACAACGGCAACAGGCAAGGAACCTGCCAGAAACCTGCAAAATAACAAAAAGAGCCACCAGGAGGAGCCCAAAGAGAGAACTCACACAGTACCACTCATGACCACAGGAGGAAGCCCGGAAACAGAGTTCACAACAGTGTGATAATGGCCGAAATCTGGTGGCAGCTCTGGGCCTCGGCAACCTCACTCACATCCCATGTCTGGCACATGTGCTCAATTTGGTCGTGCAGAGTTTTTTGAGGGACTATCCGGATCTTGATGCACTGCTGCACAAGGTCCGCCTAGAGTGTGCTCACTTGCGGCGTTCCAGCACGGCAAAATCGCGCATTGCGGCTCTGCAGCGCCGACACCGCCTGCCGGAACATCGCATCATATGTGACCTACCTACCGGGTGGAATTCCACGTTACATATGTTGGAGCGGTTGTGTGAGCAGCAGCAAGCTGTAATGGAGTACCAGCTGCATCAGGCGCAAAGAAGTCGCACTCCGCACCGTTCAGACTTCACAACCACAGAGTGGGCCACTATGAAGGACGTCTGCCAGGTTTTGCGTCCCTTCGATTATTCCACGCGGATGGCGAGTGCAGATGATGCACTAGTCAGCATGACTGTCCCCCTTATCTGCCTGCTTGAAAAATCACTGCAAGCGCTAAGGGATGATGTTGTGGAAGAGGTGGAGGATGAGGATTCACCATTTCCATCATCTTCTGGACAGTCAGCGCCACGTGGTGCCTCACAAACGCGTAGGCAGGGGACACTTTGTGAGGAGGATGAGGAGGAGTCAATGGAGGAGGAAGACATCCGTCCAGAGGAGGGAGTTACACAATTGTCCAGTACTCCGTGTGTACAGCGAGGGTGGGGTGATGACGAGCGGGCAGAGATCACGCCTCCAGCAGGGGACAGCGTTTCTTGGCCAGTTGGCAGTCTGCAGCACATGGTGGATTACATGCTGCACTGCCTGAGAAACGACCGCCGCATCACCCACATTCTCAACATGTCTGATTATTGGATGTTCACCCTCCTCGATCCTCGCTACCGGGACAACGTAGAAAGCCTCATCACACCGTTGAACCGGGAGCGAAAAATGCGGGAGTACCAAGACACACTGGTGAATTCCATCATCTTCTCCATTCCAACTGAGAGAAGTGCTGCTAGTGCATTACAAAGCAGCTCAGTGCGTCCAGGCAGTGGAGGAGGCTCTGCACAAAGAGGGAGCAGAAGCAGTGCCTCTGCCCAAGGCAAGACCAGTATGGCCCAACTGTGGCACAGTTTTTTGTGCCCGCCACAAAAGTCTACACCATCACAGACGGCTCCAGTCAGCAGGAGGCAACGGTTCCGTCAGATGGTGACACACTACATGTCTTGCCCTCTTGCTGTACTCCCAGATGGCTCTTCCCCTTTCAAGTTTTGGGTCTCAAAGCTGGATACATGGCCAGAGCTAAGCCAGTATGCATTGGAGGTGCTGGCTTGCCCTGCGGCTAGTGTATTATCGGAACGCGTCTTTAGTGCTGCAGGTGGTGTACTAACTGACCGTCGCATGCGACTATCCACCGATAACGTTGACCGGCTTACTTTCCTGAAAATGAACAAGGCCTGGATCTCGCAGGAATTTGCCACTCCTCTTCCTGATTAAATAATTAGGTGACTGTCTACAGTATCCAGGTCTCTTGTTGTGTTCATCTTTCTACCACTTGAACTTTAATTCCTGGGCTCCAACACCGCCAGTTGAGGCTCAGAAGTGCCATCTGCACAGTCAAAACATACGACCCAGTGTTATTGGGTTTCAGTAACGTCAGCTGATCCCCAGCTATGTAGCCGGCAATGTGTCCTGCGACCGCCATGCTGACACAACAACTGAAATGTAAGGGAACCTGTCCCCCCCCCCCCAAGGCGTTTGTTACAGAAAGAGCCACCTTGTGCAGCAGTAATGCTGCACAAGGAAAAGGTAGCTATTTTTGTTTAGCTCCTTGCACACGCAGAACTTAACACTTATAAAATGTGTCCACTGATACCGTAAAACCGTCCCGGAGGTGGGACTTTCCTTCGTAATATGACGCAGCACAGCTGTCATTCCTACCCCCTTGGCGCCGTGCCCCGGCTCCTCAGCGTTGTTTGATTCCGTCCCGGAGCCTGCGCTGTTATGTTATCCCTTGGCCAGGCACACTTAGCGCTGTCCCTCTTCTGACATCATTTGGTGTCAGGCTGACTGCGCCTGTGTGGCCGTGCTGGCCGAGAGCCCGCCTCGCAGTGTCTTCTGATTTAATCCCACTGGGGGCCTGAGATCCATGGACATGCGCAGTGCATATCTGAACCTCCGCCTCTCACTCATCTCCCTACGCCTTCTTCAGACTGTGCGCCGTCAGCTGATCCCTAATAGCATGCCACGGCCATGACGCCGCACAGTCTGAAGAAGCCGTAGGGAGGGGAGTGAGAGGCGAGGATATGCACTGCGCATGGCCACAGATCCCAGGCCCGCGGTGGGATTACATTAGACGACACTGCGAGGCGGGCTCTCGGCCAGCGCGGCCGCACAGGCGCAGCCAGCCTGACACCAAATGATGTCAGAAGATGGGCAGCGCTAAGTGTGCCTGGCCAATGGATAACATAACAGCGCAGGCTCCGGGACAGAATCAAACAATGCTGAGGAGCCGGGGCATGGCGCCAAGGGGGTAGGAATGACAGCTGTGCTGCGTCATATTACGAAGGAAAGTCCCACCTCCGGGACGGTCTCACGGTATCAGGGGACACATTTTATAAGTGTTTAGTTCTGTGTTTGCAAGGAGCATAATGAAAAGAACCACCTTTTCCTTTTGCATCCTTTGTGCTGCACAAGCTGGCTCTTTCAGCTACAAACGCCTTGGGGGGGGGTTAAAGGTTCCCTTTTGACTTACTCCAATCAGGCTTCGGCCTACACTGTGTTCCTCTGCTCCTCCTGCTGTCCCTGGGCTCCAACACCGCTAGTTGTTGCCTGGTAGTGCTGTATGCACAGTCAACAGTCGCTCCTCTGTTATTGGGGTTCAGTAACGTCAGCTGTTCCCCAGCTGTGTGTGTGGCAATCCCTCCTATCTCCTCCACCTCCTCCTCCTGATGTCCCTGGGCTCCAACACCGTTAGTTGTTGCCTGGTAGTGCTGTACGCACAGTCAACAGTTGCTCCTCTGTTATTGGGGTTCAGTAACGTCAGCTGTTCCCCAGCAGTGTGTGTGGCAATCCCTCCTATCTCCTCCACCTCCTCCTCCTGATGTCCCTGGGCTCCAACACCGCTAGTTGTTGCCTGGTAGTGCTGTACGCACAGTCAACAGTCGCTCCTCTGTTATTGGGGTTCAGTAACGTCAGCTGTTCCCCAGCTGTGTGTGTGGCAATCCCTCCTATCTCCTCCACCTCCTCCTCCTGCTGTCCCTGGGCTCCAACACCGCTAGTTGTTGCCTGGTAGTGCTGTACGCACAGTCAACAGTCGCTCCTCTGTTATTGGGGTTCAGTAACGTCAGCTGTTCCCCAGCTGTGTGTGTGGCAATCCCTCCTATCTCCTCCACCTCCTCCTCCTGCTGTCCCTGGGCTCCAACACCGCTAGTTGTTGCCTGGTAGTGCTGTACGCACAGTCAACAGTCGCTCCTCTGTTATTGGGGTTCAGTAACGTCAGCTGTTCCCCAGCTGTGTGTGTGGCAATCCCTCCTATCTCCTCCACCTCCTCCTCCTGATGTCCCTGGGCTACAACACCGCTAGTTGTTGCCTGGTAGTGCTGTACGCACAGTCAACAGTCGCTCCTCTGTTATTGGGGTTCATGTTATGACCCCAATGGCGAGGGTCTCAGAGCAACGTGGAAGTCTGCAGAATACAAAAATCCAGCTCATAGGGCAGTGGTAACTGGGTTGACCATATATCTACTCCTAACGCCAACACTAGAAGTAGCCGGGGATCATTCCTACGTTGATTCTAGATGACACGCGCCAGCCGGAGAATCTAGCTACCCCTAGTAGAGGAAAACAAAGACCTTTCTTGCCTCCAGAGAAGGGGACCCCAAAGCTGGATAGAAGCCCCCCACAAATAATGACGGTGAGGTAAGAGGAAATGACAAACACAGAAATGAACCAGGTTTAGCACAGAGAGGCCCACTTACTGATAGCAGAATAAAGAAAGGTAACTTATATGGTCAACAAAAACCCTATCAAAATCCACACTGGAAATTCAAGAACCCCCGAACCGTCTAACGGTCCGGGGGGAGAACACCAGCCCCCTAGAGCTTCCAGCAAAGGTCAGGATATATATTTGGAACAAGCTGGACAAAAATACAAAACCAAAACAACTAGCAAAAAGCAAAAGGCAGACTTAGCTGATATAACTGGAACCAGGATCAGTAGACAAGAGCACAGCAGACTAGCTCTGATAACTACGTTGCCAGGCATTGAACTGAAGGTCCAAGGAGCTTATATAGCAACACCCCTAACTAACGACCCAGGTGCGGATAAAAGGAATGACAGAAAAACCAGAGTCAAAAAACTAGTAACCACTAGAGGGAGCAAAAAGCAAATTCACAACAGTACCCCCCCCTTAGTGAGGGGTCACCGAACCCTCACCACGACCACCAGGGCGATCAGGATGAGCGGCATGAAAGGCACGAACTAAATCGGCCGCATGAACATCAGAGGCGACCACCCAGGAATTATCCTCCTGACCATAGCCCTTCCACTTGACCAGGTACTGAAGTCTCCGCCTGGAGAGGCGAGAATCCAAGATCTTCTCCACCACGTACTCCAACTCGCCCTCAACCAACACCGGAGCAGGAGGCTCAGCAGAAGGAACTACAGGCACAATGTACCGCCGCAACAAGGACCTATGAAATACATTGTGAATAGCAAACGACACAGGAAGATCCAGACGAAAAGATACAGGATTAAGGATTTCCAATATCTTGTAAGGCCCAATAAAACGAGGTTTAAATTTGGGAGAGGAGACCTTCATAGGAACATAGCGGGAAGAAAGCCATACCAAATCCCCAACGCGTAGACGGGGACCCACACCGCGGCGGCGGTTGGCAAAGCGCTGAGCCTTCTCCTGTGACAACTTCAAGTTGTCCACCACATGATTCCAGATCTGCTGCAACCTATCCACCACAGAATCCACCCCAGGACAGTCAGAAGGCTCCACATGACCCGAAGAAAAGCGAGGATGGAAACCAGAGTTGCAGAAAAAAGGCGAAACCAAGGTGGCGGAACTAGCCCGATTATTAAGGGCAAACTCAGCCAACGGCAAGAATGTCACCCAATCGTCCTGATCAGCAGAGACAAAACACCTCAAATAAGCCTCCAAAGTCTGATTGGTTCGCTCCGTCTGTCCATTAGTCTGAGGATGGAAAGCAGATGAAAACGACAAATCAATGCCCATCCTACTACAAAAGGATCGCCAGAACCTGGAAACGAACTGGGATCCTCTGTCTGACACAATATTCTCAGGGATGCCGTGCAAACGAACCACGTTCTGGAAAAACACAGGAACCAGATCGGAAGAGGAAGGCAGCTTAGGCAAAGGAACCAAATGGACCATCTTGGAGAAGCGATCACATATCACCCAGATAACGGACATGCCCTGAGATAGCGGAAGATCAGAAATGAAATCCATGGAGATATGTGTCCAAGGTCTCTTCGGGACAGGCAAGGGCAAGAGCAAACCGCTGGCACGAGAACAGCAAGGCTTAGCTCGAGCACAAGTCCCACAGGACTGCACAAATGACCGCACATCCCTTGACAAGGAAGGCCACCAAAAGGACCTGGCCACCAGATCTCTGGTGCCAAAAATTCCCGGGTGACCTGCCAACACCGAGGAATGAACCTCGGAAATGACTCTGCTGGTCCACTTATCCGGGACAAACAGTCTGTCAGGTGGACAAGACTCAGGCCTATCAGCCTGAAATCTCTGCAACACACGTCGCAGATCCGGAGAAATAGCTGACAAGATAACTCCATCTTTAAGAATACCAACAGGATCAGCGACTCCAGGAGCATCAGGCACAAAGCTCCTAGAAAGAGCATCGGCCTTCACATTCTTTGAACCTGGTAAATACGAGACAACAAAATCAAAGCGGGAGAAAAACAATGACCAGCGGGCCTGTCTCGGATTAAGGCGTTTAGCAGACTCGAGATACATCAGATTTTTGTGATCAGTCAAGACCACCACACGATGCTTAGCACCCTCGAGCCAATGACGCCACTCCTCAAATGCCCATTTCATGGCCAACAACTCCCGATTGCCCACATCATAATTTCGCTCGGCAGGCGAAAACTTCCTAGAGAAAAAGGCACAAGGTTTCATAACAGAGCAACCAGGGCCTCTCTGCGACAAAACAGCCCCTGCCCCAATCTCCGAAGCATCCACCTCAACCTGAAAGGGAAGTGAGACGTCAGGCTGGCACAAAACAGGCGCCGAAGTAAACCGGCGTTTCAACTCCTGGAAAGCCTCCACGGCAGCAGGAGCCCAGTTAGCTACATCGGAGCCCTTCTTGGTCATATCCGTCAAAGGTTTCACAATGCTAGAAAAATTAGCGATAAAACGACGGTAGAAGTTAGCGAAGCCCAAGAACTTCTGAAGACTCTTAACTGACGAGGGCTGAGTCCAATCAAGAATAGCTCGGACCTTGACTGGGTCCATCTCCACAGCAGAAGGGGAAAAAATGAACCCCAAAAAGGGAACCTTCTGTACACCAAAGAGACACTTTGAGCCCTTGACAAACAAAGAATTTTCACGCAAAATTTTAAAGACCAACCTGACCTGCTCCACATGCGAATCCCAATTATCAGAAAAAACCAAAATATCATCCAGATAAACAATCAAAAATTTATCCAGATACTTCCGGAAAATGTCATGCATAAAGGACTGAAAAACTGAAGGCGCATTGGAGAGCCCAAAAGGCATCACCAAGTACTCAAAATGACCTTCGGGCGTATTGAATGCGGTTTTCCATTCATCACCTTGCTTAATGCGCACAAGGTTGTACGCACCACGAAGGTCTATCTTGGTGAACCACTTGGCACCCTTAATCCGGGAAAACAAGTCAGACAACAGCGGTAAAGGATACTGAAATTTGACAGTGATCTTATTTAAAAGCCGATAATCAATACAAGGTCTCAAAGATCCGTCCTTTTTTGCCACAAAAAAGAATCCCGCACCAAGAGGGGAAGAAGACGGACGAATATGTCCTTTCTCCAGAGACTCCTTGATATATGAACGCATAGCGGTATGTTCAGGTACCGACAGATTAAACAGTCTTCCCTTAGGAAATTTACTGCCTGGGATCAAATCTATAGCACAGTCACAGTCCCTATGAGGAGGCAGTGCACTGGACTCAGACTCACTGAAGACATCCTGATAATCAGACAAATACTCCGGAACTTCCGAAGGCGTAGAAGAAGCAATAGACACAGGCAGGGAATCCCCATGAATACCACGACAGCCCCAACTTGAGACTGACATAGCCTTCCAGTCCAGGACTGGATTATGGGTCTGTAACCATGGCAGCCCTAAAACAACCAAATCATGCATTTTATGTAAAACCAGGAAACGTATCACCTCGCGGTGTTCAGGAGTCATGCACATGGTAACCTGTGTCCAATACTGCGGTTTATTTGCTGCCAATGGTGTAGCATCAATACCCCTAAGAGGAATAGGATTTTCTAATGGTTCAAGAGTAAAACCACAGCGCTTAGCAAATGAGAGATCCATGAGACTCAGGGCAGCACCTGAATCTACAAACGCCATGACAGGATAAGATGACAGTGAGCAAATCAAAGTTACAGACAGAATAAATTTAGGTTGCAAATTACCAACGGTGACAGGACTAACAACCTTAGCTATACGTTTAGAGCATGCTGAGATAACATGTGTAGAATCACCACAGTAGTAGCACAAGCCATTCCGGCGTCTATGAATTTTCCGCTCATTTCTAGTCAGGATTCTATCACATTGCATTAAATCAGGTGTCTGTTCAGACAACACCATGAGGGAATTTGCGGTTTTGCGCTCCCGCAACCGCCAGTCAATTTGAATAGCCAGGGACATGGTATCATTCAGACCTGTGGGAATGGGAAAACCCACCATAACATTCTTAATGGCTTCAGAAAGGCCATTTCTAAAATTAGCGGCCAGTGCACACTCGTTCCAATGTGTCAGCACGGACCATTTCTGAAATTTTTGGCAATACACTTCAGCCTCGTCCTGCCCCTGAGACATAGCCAGCAAGGCCTTTTCTGCCTGAATCTCAAGATTGGGTTCCTCATAAAGTAAACCGAGCGCCAGAAAAAACGCATCAAGATCAGCCAATGCCGGATCTCCTGGCGCCAGCGAAAAAGCCCAATCCTGAGGGTCGCCCCGTAAGAACGAAATAACAATTTTTACTTGCTGAGCAGAATCTCCAGATGAACAGGGTCTCAGGGACAAAAACAATTTACAATTATTCACGAAATTCCTAAACTTAAACCTGTCTCCGGAAAACAGTTCAGGAATCGGTATTTTAGGTTCTGACCTAGGATTTCTGATAACATAGTCTTGTATGCCCTGCACACGAGTAGCCAGCTGGTCCACACTTGTAATCAAGGTCTGGACATTCATGTCTGCAGCAAGCATAGCCACTCTGAGGTAAAGGGGAAGAAGAAAAAAAAAAAAACTCTGAATCTTCTTTCTTATAATCCCTCTTCTGCAATGCATTAAACATTTAATACTGGCCTGGCAAACTGTTATGACCCCAATGGCGAGGGTCTCAGAGGAACGTGGAAGTCTGCAGAATACAAAAATCCAGCTCATAGGGCAGTGGTAACTGGGTTGACCATATATCTACTCCTAACGCCAACACTAGAAGTAGCCGGGGATCATTCCTACGTTGATTCTAGATGACACGCGCCAGCCGGAGAATCTAGCTACCCCTAGTAGAGGAAAACAAAGACCTTTCTTGCCTCCAGAGAAGGGGACCCCAAAGCTGGATAGAAGCCCCCCACAAATAATGACGGTGAGGTAAGAGGAAATGACAAACACAGAAATGAACCAGGTTTAGCACAGAGAGGCCCACTTACTGATAGCAGAATAAAGAAAGGTAACTTATATGGTCAACAAAAACCCTATCAAAATCCACACTGGAAATTCAAGAACCCCCGAACCGTCTAACGGTCCGGGGGGAGAACACCAGCCCCCTAGAGCTTCCAGCAAAGGTCAGGATATATATTTGGAACAAGCTGGACAAAAATACAAAACCAAAACAACTAGCAAAAAGCAAAAGGCAGACTTAGCTGATATAACTGGAACCAGGATCAGTAGACAAGAGCACAGCAGACTAGCTCTGATAACTACGTTGCCAGGCATTGAACTGAAGGTCCAAGGAGCTTATATAGCAACACCCCTAACTAACGACCCAGGTGCGGATAAAAGGAATGACAGAAAAACCAGAGTCAAAAAACTAGTAACCACTAGAGGGAGCAAAAAGCAAATTCACAACAGGTTCAGTAACGTCAGCTGTTCCCCAGCTGTGTGTGTGGCAATCCCTCCTATCTCCTCCACCTCCTCCTCCTGATGTCCCTGGGCTACAACACCGCTAGTTGTTGTCCAGAAGTGCTGTCCGCACAGAGCCAAACACCTCGCCAATGTGTTAGTGGGTTTCAGTAACGCCTGCTGCTCCCCTGCTGTGTATACGGCAACGTGTCATGCGACCGCCACGCAGGCACAACAACTTAAATTTAAGGGAACCTGTCCCCTCCCCCAAGGCGTTTGTTACTGAAAGAGCCACCTTGTGCAGCAGTAATAATGATGCAAAAGGAAAAAGAGGCTCTTTTTGTGGTGCTCCTTGCACACGCTGAACTTGACACTTATGAAATGTGTCCCCTCACACCGTTAAACCGTCCGGTCGGAGGGACTTTCCTTTGTCATGTGACGCAGCACAGCTGTGTTTCTTACCCCCTTGGCGCCGTGCGCCGCCTCCTCAGCGTTGTTTGAATCTGTCCCGGAGCCAGCGCTGTTATGTTAGCCCTTGTCCATGCACACATTTTGCGCTGGCCATCTTCTGACATCATTTGGTGTCAGGCTGGCTGCGCCTGTGCGGCCGCGCTGGACGAGATCCCACCTCGTAGTGTCTTCTGATTTAATCCCACTGCGGGCCTGTGATCCATGGACATGCACAGTGCATATCTTAACATCCGCCTCTCTCTCATCTCCCTCAGCCTTCTTCAGACTGTGCGCCGTCAGCTGATCCCTAATAGCATGCCACGGCCATGACGCCGCACAGTCTGAAGAAGCTGGAAGGAGGGGAGTGAGAGGCAAGGATATGCACTGCGCATGCCCATGGATCACAGGTCCGCAGAGTGATTACATTAGATGACACAGCGAGGCGGGATCTTGGCCAGCGCAGCCACACAGGCGCAGCCAGCCTGACACCAAATGATGTCAGAAGATGGGCAGCGCAAAATGTGTGCATGGACAAGGGCTAACATAACAGCGCAGGCTCTGGGACAGATTCAAACAACGCTGAGGAGGCGGCGCACGGCGCCAAGGGGGTAAGAATGACAGCTGTGCTGCGTCACATGACAAAGGAAAGTCCCTCCGACCGGACGGTTTAACGGTGTGAGGGGACACATTTCGTAAGTGTCAAGTTCAGCGTTTGCAAGGACCATAATTAAAAGAGCTAAGTTTACCTTTTCCAGCATTAGTGCTGTACAATATGGCTCTTTCAGCTACAAACCCCTGGGGGGGGGGTTAAAGAGGTTCCCTTTCAACTTGCTCCAGTGCAGGCTTCGGCCTACATTATCCTCCTCCTGCTGACCCTGGGCTCTAACACCGCCAGTTGGCGCCCAGATGTGCTAGCTGCACAGAGAAAAACACCAGCCAATGTGTCAGTGGGGTTCAGCAACGCCAGCTGTACCCCTGCTGTGTAGCCAGCAACGTGTCCTGCAACAGCCACGCAGACACAAAGCTGCCGCCAGTGCAGGCTTCGGCCTACACTCTGCTCCCTCTCCTCCTGCTGACCCTGGGCTCTAACACCGCCAGTTGGCGCCCAGATGTGCTAGCTGCACAGAGAAAAACACCAGCCAATGTGTCAGTGGGGTTCAGCACCGCCAGCTGTTCCCCTGCTGTGTAGCCTGCATCATGTCCTGCAACAGCCACGCAGACACAATAACTGAAATTAAAGGGATCCTGTCGCCCCACCCCCAGGTGTTTGTATGTTTTACAGCCACCTTGTACAGCAGTAATGCTGCATGTGTGCAAGGTGGCTCATAAACTTATTCTCCTTGCACCCGTGGAACAGAACATGTCTACAATGTGTCCCCTGAGACCATTAAAACGTCCCTGAGGTGTGACTTTCCTTTGTAATGACACGCAACGACCCCCTTGGTAGCACAGCCCTTCTTCTGACATCATTGTTTGGCTGGCTGCGCCTATGCGGCCGCCCTGCCCGACACAACGCCCCTCGGTGTCTTATTTATTTTGACTGCGAGGGTGTGATTGACGGGCATGAGCAGTGCATATCTTCGCCAGGCTGTCACTCAGCTCCTTCTGCTTTCTTCAGACTGTGCGGCTTCATGGCCGTGGCATGCGATAAGGGATCAGCTGACGCCGCACAGTCTGTAGCAGGTGTAAGGACACGAGCGAGAGGCGAACATATGTACTGCGCCAGGCCATGAATCCCAGCCCCACAGTGTGAAACACTGTAAAGACACTGCGGGGCTGGGATTCATGGGCATCGCGAACCGCACCAGCCGACATGAAATGATGTCAGAAGACGGGCAGCGCATGGCCAAGGGATAACGCAACAACGCAGACTCCTGTACATCAAAATGCGATGCTCAGGAGGCCGCACCAAGCACCAAGGTGGTATTTTTGCCAGCTGTGCTGCGTCTCATTACGTAGGGAACTCCCGCCTCCAAGACAGATTGACTGTATAAGGGCCAAAATGTTGTACGTGTTTCATTCAGCTTGTGCAAGGAACAAAATTAAAAGAGCAACCTTTGACTTGTGCAGCACTACTGCTGCATAAGGCGTGGCTCTTCTAGTTTGTAACACCTGAGGGGGGTTAAAGGTTACCTTTAAAATTGGTTCAATTAGTGTTGTGATTTTGGGTTTTGTGAATCTCCCCCGGTGGTCAATGGTGGTATTGAACTTGTGGTTTTCACCTTCTCTGTTCACCTGTTTTCATCAGGATGTGGGAGTTTTCTATTTAGCCTTGCTCCTCAGTCATTCTTATGCCGGCCATCAATGTAACCAGAAGCCTTTCTGTTGCATGTTCCTGCTTCTAGTCAACTATCAGCTAAGTTGGACTTTTGTCCCATGTTTGCTTTGCATTTTTGTTCCAGTTCTCAGTGATTGTTATTTCTGTGACTGGAAGCTCTTGTTGAGCTGAAATTGCCACTCTGGTATCATGAGTTGATATTAGAGTCTTAAAGTAATTTCGGGATGGTTTTTTGTAAGGGTTTTCAGTTGACCGTGAAGTCCCCTTTTCTGTCTTCTTCTATCTAGTAAGCGGACCTCCCTTTGCTGAACCTATCATCATACTACGTTTGTCATATTCCTCTGCATTCACCGACAATATATGTGGGGGGCTTCTGTCTGCCTTTGGGGTTAATCTTCTAGAGGTAAGCCAGGTCTGTACTTTCCTCTGCTAGGGTTATTTAGTTCTCCGGCTGGCGCTGGGCGTCTAGGGATAAAAACGTAGGCACGCTACCCGGCCACTGCTAGTTGTGCGATAGGTTTAGCTCACGGTCAGCTCGAGTTGCCATCTTCCAAGAGCTAGTCTGTATTTATGTTCTCTTGCCATTAGAGAACCATGACAGTATGGCCGGCCAAGGGTTAAAATAATTGGCAGAAGTAAGGAGAGAAAAAGAAGTCTGCAGGAAAATTTTTTTTTTTTTTTTTCACTTGCATCTCCTTGTATACTGCAGCCTTCGTCTCTCTCTCCTTCTAATCCTTGAATGGCTCTGATCTCACCTGAGTAAAATGGATCCACAGAGTCTAGCTACAGGTTTGAATAATCTCGCTATGAAGGTTCAAAGTTTGCAGGATTTTGTTATTCATGCTCCAGTATCTGAACCTAGAATTCCTTTACCTGAATTTTTCTCCGGGGATAGATCTCGCTTTCAGAATTTCAGACAGAATTGTAAATTGTTTTTGTCTCTGAGATTTCGCTCCGCTGGAGATCCTGCACAGCAGGTCAGGATTGTAATTTCCTTGCTCCGGGGCGACCCTCAGGATTGGGCATTTGCATTGGCACCAGGGGATCCTGCGTTGCTCAATGTGGATGCGTTTTTTCTGGCCTTGGGGTTGCTTTACGAGGAACCTCATTTAGAGATTCAGGCTGAAAAAGCCTTGATGGCCCTGTCTCAAGGGCAAGATGAAGCCGAAATATACTGCCAAAAATTTCGTAAATGGTCTGTGCTTACTCAGTGGAATGAGTGCGCCCTGGCGGCGAATTTCAGAGAGGGTCTCTCTGATGCCGTGAAAGATGTTATGGTGGGGTTCCCTGTGCCTGCAGGTCTGAATGAGTCCATGACAATGGCTATTCAGATTGATCGGCGTTTGCGGGAGCGCAAACCTGTGCACCATCTGGCGGTGTCTACTGAGAAGGCTCCAGAGAATATGCAATGTGATAGAATTCTGTCCAGAAGCGAACGGCAGAATTTTAGGCGGAAAAATGGGTTGTGCTTCTATTGTGGTGATTCAACTCATGTTATATCAGCATGCTCTAAACGTACTAAGAAGGTTGATAAGTCTGTTTCAATTGGCACTTTACAGTCTAAGTTTATTCTGTCTGTGACCCTGATTTGTTCTTTGTCATCAATTACCGCGAACGCCTATGTCGACTCTGGCGCCGCTTTGAGTCTTATGGATTGGTCCTTTGCCAAGCGCTGTGGGTATGATTTAGAGCCATTGGAAGTTCCTATACCTCTGAAGGGTATTGACTCCACGCCATTGGCTAGTAATAAACCACAATACTGGACACAAGTAACTATGCGTATTAATCCGGACCACCAGGAGATTATTCGCTTTCTTGTGTTGTATAATCTACATGATGTTTTGGTGCTTGGATTGCCATGGCTGCAATCTCATAACCCAGTCCTTGACTGGAAAGCTATGTCTGTGTTAAGTTGGGGATGTCAGGGGGCTCATGGGGACGTTCCTTTGGTTTCCATTTCGTCATCTATGCCCTCTGAGATTCCGGAATTTTTATCTGATTATCGTGACATTTTTGAGGAGCCTAAGCTTGGTTCACTACCTCCGCACAGAGATTGCGATTGTGCCATAGATTTGATTCCGGGCGGAAAATTCCCTAAGGGTCGTTTATTTAATCTATCTGTGCCTGAACATGCTGCTATGCGTGAATATATTAAGGAGTCCTTGGAAAAGGGACATATCCGTCCTTCATCATCTCCCTTAGGAGCCGGTTTTTTCTTTGTATCTAAAAGAGATGGCTCTTTGAGGCCGTGTATTGATTACCGGCTTTTGAATAAAATCACGGTTAAATATCAATATCCTTTGCCACTACTGACTGATTTGTTTGCTCGAATAAGGGGGGCTAAGTGGTTCTCTAAGATCGATCTCCGTGGGGCGTATAATTTAGTGTGACTTAAGCAGGGGGATGAGTGGAAAACCGCATTTAATACGCCCGAGGGCCACTTTGAGTATTTAGTAATGCCTTTTGGTCTTTCAAATGCCCCTTCAGTCTTTCAGTCCTTTATGCATGACATTTTCCGTGAATTTTTGGATAAATTTATGATTGTGTATCTTGATGATATTTTGATTTTTTCGGATGACTGGGACTCTCATGTCCAACAGGTTAGGAGGGTTTTTCAGGTTTTGCGGTCTAATTCCTTGTGTCTGAAGGGTCCTAAGTGTGTTTTTGGGGTTCAGAAGATCTCTTTTTTGGGGTACATTTTTTCCCCCTCTTCCATTGAGATGGATCCTGTCAAGGTTCAGGCTATTTGTGATTGGACGCAACCCTCTTCTCTTAAAAGCCTTCAGAAATTTTTGGGCTTTGCTAATTTTTATCGTCGATTTATAACTGGTTTCTCTGATGTTGCTAAACCATTGACTGATTTGACTAAAAAGGGTGCTGATGTTGCTGATTGGTCCCCTGCTGCTGTGGAGGCCTTTCGGGAGCTTAAGCGCCGCTTTTCTTCCGCCCCTGTGTTGCGTCAGCCTGATGTTGCTCTTCCTTTTCAGGTTGAGGTCGACGCTTCCGAAATCGGAGTTGGGGCGGTTTTGTCGCAGAAAAGTTCTGATTGCTCTGTGATGAGACCTTGTGCGTTCTTTTCTCGTAAATTTTCACCCGCCGAGCGAAATTATGATATTGGTAATCGGGAGCTCTTGGCTATGAAGTGGGCTTTTGAGGAGTGGCGTCATTGGCTTGAGGGGGCTAGACATCAGGTGGTGGTATTGACCGACCACAAGAATTTGATTTATCTTGAGTCTGCCAGGCGCCTGAATCCTAGACAGGCGCGCTGGTCGTTATTTTTCTCTCGGTTTAATTTTGTGGTTTCTTACCTGCCGGGTTCTAAGAATGTGAAGGCGGATGCCCTTTCTAGGAGTTTTGAGCCTGATTCCCCTGGTAATTCTGAACCTACAGGTATCCTTAAGGAGGGAGTGATATTGTCTGCTGTCTCCCCAGACCTGCGACGGGCCTTGCAGGAGTTTCAGGCGGATAGACCTGATCGTTGCCCGCCTGGTAGACTGTTTGTTCCTGATGATTGGACCAGTAGAGTCATCTCGGAGGTTCATTCTTCCGCATTGGCAGGTCATCCTGGAATCTTTGGTACCAGGGATTTGGTGGCTAGGTCCTTCTGGTGGCCTTCCCTGTCGCGAGATGTACGAGGTTTTGTGCAGTCTTGTGATGTTTGTGCTCGGGCCAAGCCTTGTTGTTCTCGGGCTAGTGGATTGCTGTTATCCTTGCCTATTCCGAAGAGGCCTTGGACTCACATCTCGATGGATTTTATTTCGGATCTCCCTGTTTCTCAGAAAATGTCTGTCATCTGGGTGGTGTGTGACCGTTTCTCTAAGATGGTCCATTTGGTTCCCTTGCCTAAATTGCCTTCCTCATCCGAGTTGGTTCCTCTGTTTTTTCAGAATGTGGTTCGCTTGCATGGTATTCCGGAGAATATCGTTTCTGACAGGGGGACTCAATTCGTGTCTAGATTTTGGCGGGCGTTCTGTGCTAGGATGGGCATTGATTTATCTTTTTCGTCTGCTTTCCATCCTCAGACTAATGGCCAGACCGAACGAACTAATCAGACCTTGGAGACTTATTTGAGGTGTTTTGTGTCTGCGGATCAGGATGATTGGGTTGCCTTTTTGCCGTTGGCGGAGTTTGCCCTCAATAATCAGGCTAGTTCTGCCACCTTGGTTTCTCCTTTTTTCTGTAATTCGGGGTTTCATCCTCGGTTTTCTTCCGGTCAGGTGGAGTCTTCGGATTGTCCTGGAGTGGATGCTGTGGTGGAGAGGTTGCATCAGATTTGGGGGCAGGTGGTGGACAATTTGAAGTTGTCCCAGGAGAAGACTCAGCATTTTGCCAACCGCCGTCGTCGGGTTGGTCCTCGTCTTAGTGTTGGGGACTTGGTGTGGTTGTCTTCTCGTTTTGTCCCTATGAGGGTTTCTTCTCCCAAGTTTAAGCCTCGGTTCATCGGCCCGTACAAGATATTGGAGATTCTTAACCCTGTGTCCTTTCGTTTGGACCTTCCTGCATCTTTTTCTATTCATAATGTCTTCCATCGGTCATTATTGCGCAGGTATGAGGTACCGGTTGTGCCTTCCGTTGAGCCTCCTGCTCCGGTGTTGGTTGAGGGTGAGTTGGAGTACGTTGTGGAGAAGATCTTGGACTCCCGTGTTTCCAGACGGAAACTTCAGTATCTGGTCAAGTGGAAGGGCTACGGTCAGGAGGATAATTCTTGGGTGACTGCCTCTGATGTTCATGCCTCCGATTTGGTCCGTGCATTTCATAGGGCTCATCCTGATCGCCCTGGTGGTTCTGGTGAGGGTTCGGTGCCCCCTCCTTGAGGGGGGGGTACTGTTGTGATTTTGGGTTTTGTGAATCTCCCCCGGTGGTCAATGGTGGTATTGAACTTGTGGTTTTCACCTTCTCTGTTCACCTGTTTTCATCAGGATGTGGGAGTTTTCTATTTAGCCTTGCTCCTCAGTCATTCTTATGCCGGCCATCAATGTAACCAGAAGCCTTTCTGTTGCATGTTCCTGCTTCTAGTCAACTATCAGCTAAGTTGGACTTTTGTCCCATGTTTGCTTTGCATTTTTGTTCCAGTTCTCAGTGATTGTTATTTCTGTGACTGGAAGCTCTTGTTGAGCTGAAATTGCCACTCTGGTATCATGAGTTGATATTAGAGTCTTAAAGTAATTTCGGGATGGTTTTTTGTAAGGGTTTTCAGTTGACCGTGAAGTCCCCTTTTCTGTCTTCTTCTATCTAGTAAGCGGACCTCCCTTTGCTGAACCTATCATCATACTACGTTTGTCATATTCCTCTGCATTCACCGACAATATATGTGGGGGGCTTCTGTCTGCCTTTGGGGTTAATCTTCTAGAGGTAAGCCAGGTCTGTACTTTCCTCTGCTAGGGTTATTTAGTTCTCCGGCTGGCGCTGGGCGTCTAGGGATAAAAACGTAGGCACGCTACCCGGCCACTGCTAGTTGTGCGATAGGTTTAGCTCATGGTCAGCTCGAGTTGCCATCTTCCAAGAGCTAGTCTGTATTTATGTTCTCTTGCCATTAGAGAACCATGACAAATTAGGCTTCGGCCTACACTCTGCTCCCCCTGCAGAGCCTGGGCTCTAACACCACCAGTTGGTGCCCCGAAGTGCTGGCTGCACAGAGAAAAACACCTCGCCAATGTGTCAGTGGGGTTCAGCACTGCCAGCTGTTCCCCTGCTGTGTAGCCGGCAACGTGTCCTGCAACAGCCACGCAGACACAAAGCTGCCACCAGTGCAGGCTTCGGCCTACACTCTGCTCCCTCTCCTCCTCCTGCTGATCCTGGGCTCTAACACCGCCAGTTGGTGCCCGGTACTGCTAGCTGCACAGAGAAAAACACCAGCCAATGTGTCAGTGGGGTTCAGCACCGCCAGCTGTTCCCCTGCTGTGTAGCCGGCATCGTGTCCTGCAAAAGCCACGCAGACACAAGAACTGAAATTGAAGGGATCCTGTCGCCCCACCCCCAGGTGTTTGTATGTTTTACTGCCACCTTGTACAGCAGTAATGCTGCATGTGTGCAAGGTGGCTCATAAACTTATTCTCCTTGCACCCGTGGAACAGAACACGTCTACAATGTGTCCCCTGAGACCATTAAAACGTCCCTGAGGTGTGACTTTCCTTTGTAATGACACGCAACGACCCCCTTGGTAGCACAGCCCTTCTTCTGACATCATTGTTTGGCTGGCTGCGCCTCTGCGGCCGCCTTGCCCTACACAACGCCCCTCGGTGTCTTATTTATTTTGACTGCGAGGGTTTGATTGACGGGCATGAGCAGTGCATATCTTCGCCAGGCTGTCACTCAGCTCCTTCCGCCTTCTTCAGACTGTGCGGCTTCATGGCCGTGGCATGCGATAAGGGATCAGCTGACGCCACACAGTCTGTAGCAGGTGTAAGGACACGAGCGAGAGGCGAACATATGTACTGCGCCAGGCCATGAATCCCAGCCCCGCAGTGTGAAACACTGTAAAGACACTGCGGGGCTGGGATTCATGGGCATCGTGAACCGCACCAGCCGACATGAAATGATGTCAGAAGACGGGCAGCGCATGGCCAAGGGATAACGCAACAACGCAGACTCCTGTACATCAAAATGCGATGCTCAGGAGGCCGCACCAAGCACCAAGGTGGTATTTTTGCCAGCTGTGCTGCGTCTCATTACGAAGGGAACTCCCGCCTCCAAGACAAATTGACTGTATAAGGGCCAAAATGTTGTACGTGATTCATTCAGCTTGTGCAAGGAACAAAATTAAAAGAGCAACCTTTGACTTGTGCAGCACTACTGCTGCATAAGGCGTGGCTCTTCTAGTTTGTAACACCTGAGGGGGGGTTAAAGGTTACCTTTAAAATTGGTTCAATTAGGCTTCGGTCTACACTCTGCTCCCCCTGCAGAGCCTGGGCTCTAACACCGCCAGTTGGTGCCTCGAAGTGCTGGCTGCACAGAGAAAAACACCTCGCCAATGTGTCAGTGGGGTTCAGCACCGCCAGCTGTTCCCCTGCTGTGTAGCCGGCATCGTGTCCTGCAAACGCCACGCAGACACAACAGACCTACATATGCCTCCAGTGAAGGCTTCGGCCTACACTCTGCTCCCCCTGCTGACCCTTTGCTCCAACACCGCTAGTTGGGGCTCTAGGAAGACAAGCTTGAATAGGTCCCCATCCTGGTTCCAGCACCGTCAGCTGGTTCTGGGCAGAGCCTTTGGCTTAGGTGCCCCCTTCTGGGTATCCGAGTTCCACCAACGTCAGGTGGTCCTTGGTAGTGCTTTCAGGCACGGGTACCTCCTGCTTAGTAACCGGGTTCCAGTAACGTCAGCTGGTCCTCGGTAGTTCCTTTGGCTTTTGGACTTTCGGCTACCCATCCGGGTTCCAGTACCGTCAGCTGGTTCTCGGCAGTGTCTTTTGCTCTTGTACCTTCTTCTCCCCATCCTGGTTCCAGTACAGTCAGCTGGTTCTCGGCAGTGTCTTTTGCTCTTGTACCTTCTGCTCCCCATCCTGGTTCCAGTACCGTCAGCTGGTTCCGGGCAGAGCCTTTGGCTTAGGTGCCTCCCTCTGGGTATCCGAGTTCCACCAACATCAGGTGGTCCTTGGTAGTGCTTTCAGGCACGGGTACCTCCTGCTTAGTAACCGGGTTCCAGTAATGTCAGCTGGTCCTCGGTAGTTCCATTGGCTCTTGGACCTTCGGGTAGCCATCCGAGTTCCAGTTCCATCAGCTGTTTCTCGGCATTTTCTCAGCCTTCTTGTACCTTCTGCTACATTTCCAAGTTCAAGACCCTAAAGACGACGACCCGGAAGACCACCCCTAAGATGACGACGACACCAGAGACGACAACCACTGAGATGACGACGACCCTGGAGACGATGACCCTGAAGACCACCCCGATGACGATGACCCCGGAGACGACGACCCTGGAGACGACGACCCTGGAGACGACGACGACATGGGAGACCGAGAAGCAGAAGAACAAGAGGCTGCAGAACAAAGAGCAGAAGAACATTAAGCATAACACTAAATATCAGAGCAAAAGATATTATCTAAATTATAAGCAGAAGAAGACTAAGCAGTGTATGGGGGTGAGTCCGTTCCTCCTCGTGGTGCCCCTGGATAAAGCCTGATGCTGCAGGCCTAACTGAACGCGGACAAATGTAACTCTTTTGTGACAGGCAGAACGGAAGGTGTAATCTTCAAACTTTTATAGATAACTACGGGAATGCCTGTCACAAATAAGAATATGATGAAGAAGTTGAATATGAAGAAAATAATAGTTAAATAAAAAGAATATGAACAATGTAAAAAAAAAAAATTATAGGTAGAAGATGAAGAAGAAGATGAATAAGGTGAAGATAGTTGATGTCAAAGAAGCTGATGATGAGGATAATGAAGAAGAAAGTGTGGGAGAAGTAAAAAAGAAGGTGAAGGGCGTGGAAGTAGTGAAACATCAATATCTGACAAAATAAAAAAAACAAATAACATAATCAAAATCTTTCTAACGCCGAACGTCATAAAAAAACCCCAAAATCCTGCTATTCTATTTGATTGGGATAAACCTCTGTGCCTTTAATTTGTCTCCGCCACCTCCCCCAATACATCCTACATTATTCTTAGTTGTTTTCCTTCATGTAGAATGAACCTACAAGGAAAGAAAGGGTTTATTTTAATTCCGATATTTTCGTCCCATTGACTTGCATTGGGATCGGGTATCGGTATCGGATTAGATCCGATACTTTGACGGTATCGGCCGATACTTTCCGATACCGATACTTTCCGATATCGGAAGGTATCGCTCAACACTAACTAGGACACATATATGTTATCTTCAACAGATTTTGTTAACCTTTTTTCTTTACAACAAGAGAAATTTATAGATGACCCCACAGATAACTCAGACTCTTGCAGACAATGGCTGGTTGTAGGTTCCAGTTATAAAGAGAATCTGTCAAAAGGTTTTTGCTGTCTAATCTGAAAGTAGTAATTCACAGTGTTTCAGATAATGCAAAGTTATAAAATAATAATAATTTCTCAAAAACATACCTAAAATTTTCATCTTTATTGAAAAATTTAAAAAACATGCAAAAAAAAACACAAAAAACATAAGACAGAGGTGGATCTAGGTTTTCTGGCACTCAGTCAAGAATTCAGTTTGGGGCCCCTGAAGTGGTTCCATTAGTCATCATTTGACCACTCATATGCGATTTGGTTTCTTACAGCCACGTGCCGACGAGCTGTTTTTTACTAATTTTCTCAGTGTTTAGTGAAATAATACTGCCCCTGTTTCACTGAGAGAAGCAAGGAGAAAAGCCAGTTCTCATGTGACCGTAAGTATGAAGAACGAATATATATTTGGTCATGTGATGACTGCTGGAACCAGCAAGCTGAGCCGGATCTTGAAAGTGAGTATATTACATGCTGTTAGGATTGGCATGCTGCAGTGCTTAATGTTATAATTAACCCCTTCCCGACCTGTGACGCCATGTAGGCGTCATGAAAGTCGGTGCCAAACCAACCTGTGACGCCTATGTGGCGTCATGGAGGGATCGCGTCCCTGCAGATCGGATGAAAGGGTTAACTCCAATTTCACCCTATCTGCAAGGACAGGGGGAGTGGTACTTCAGCCCAGGGGGGGAGGCTTCGCCCCCCCTCCCCCCGTGGCTACGATCGCTCTGATTGGCTGTTGAAAGTGAAACAGCCAATCAGAGAAATTTGTAATATTTCACCTATGAAAAGTGGTGAAATATTACAATCCAGCCATGGCCGATGCTGCAATATCATCGGCCATGACTGGAAACCCTGATCTGCCCCCGCCACCGCCACCTATCTGCTCCCCAGTCCTCCTTTCTGCCCCGTACTGTGGTCCGCTCCCCTCCGTCCTCCTGTCCGCTCCCCCGTCCTCCTGTCTGCTCCCCCCGTACTCCGATCCACCCCCCCGTGCTCCGATCCCCCCGTGCTCCGATCTACCCCCTCATACTTACTGAGCCTCCCGGTGTCCGTCCGTCTTCTTCATGTGTTCCGCCATCTTCCGGCTGGCAGATTCGTTGCAGGTACACTTTGATCACTGTGATAAAAACCTATCACAGTGATCAAAATTAAAAAATTAGTAAATTAACCCCCCCTTTATCACCCCCATAGGTAGGAACAATAATAAAATAAAGAAAATATATATATATATTTTTTCTTCCCCCACTAGGGTTAGGGTTAGGGCTAGGGTTAGGGTTAGGGTTAGGGCTAGGGTTAGGGCTAGGGTTAGGGCTAGGGTTAGAATTAGGGTTAGAACTAGAGTTAGGGTTAGATTAGGCTATGTGCACACGGTGCGGATTTGGCTGTGGATCTGCAGCGGATTGGCCGCTGCGGATTCGTAGCAGTTTCCATCAGGTTTACAGTACCATGTAAACCTATGGAAAACCAAATCCGCTGTGCCCATGGTGCGGAAAATACCGCGCGGAAACGCTGTGTTGTATTTTCCACAGCATGTCAATTCTTTGTGTGGATTCCGTTTTACACCTGTTCCTCAATAGGAATCCGCAGGGGAAATCCGCACAAAAAACACTGGATATCCGTGGTAAATCCGCAGGTAAAATGCAGTGCCTTTTACCTGCGGATTTTTCAAAAATGGTGCGGCGAAATCTCACACGAATCCGCAATTTGGGCACATAGCCTTAGAGTTAGGGTTGGAATTAGGGCTAGGGTTGGAAATAGGGTTAAGATTAGGCTTGTGGTTAGGGTTATGGTTAGGGGTGTGTTGGGGTTAGGGTTGTGGTTAGGGTTGGGATTAGGGTTAGGACTAGGGTTAGGGGTGTGTTGGGGTTAGGGTTATATCCAGTGTTGGGATTAGGGTTTGGGGTGTGTTGGGGTTAGTGTTGGAGCTAGAATTGAGGGGTTTCCACTGTTTAGGTGCATCAGGGGTCTCCAAACGCAACATGGCGCCACCATTGATTCCAGCCAATATTGCGTTCAAAAAGTCAAATGGTGCTCCCTCCCTTCCAAGCCCCGACGTGCGCCCAAACAGTGGTTTACCCCCACATATGGTGTAACAGCATACTCAGGACAAACTGGGCAACAATTATTGGGGTCCAATTTCTCCTGTTACCCTTGCGAAAATAAAAAATTGCTTGCTAAAACATAATATTAGAGGAATGAAAAATTATTTTTTATTTTCACGGCTCTGCGTTATAAACTTCTGTGAAGCACTTGGGGGTTCAAAGTGTTCACCACACATCTAGATAAGTTCCTTGGGGGTCTAGTTTCCAAAATGGGGTCATTTGTTGGGGGTTTCTACTGTTTAGGCACATCAGGGGCTCTGCAAATACAACGTTACGCCGGCAGACCACTCCATCAAAGTCTGCATTTCAAAACATCACTACTTCCCTTCCGATCCCCGACTTGTGCCCAAACAGTGGTTTCCCCCACATATGGGGTATCCGTGTACTCAGGACAAACTGGGTAACAACTATTGGGGTACAATTTCCCCTGTTACCCTTGTGAAAATAAAAAATTGCTTGCTAAAACATCATTTTTGGGGAAAGAAAAATGATTTTTTATTTTCACGGCTCTGCGTTGTAACTTCTGTGAAGCACTTGGGGGTTCAAAGTGCTCACCACATATCTAGATAAGTTCCTTGGGGGGTCTAGTTTCAAAAATATAGTCACTTGTGGGGGATTTCTGCTGTTTAGGCACATCAGGGGCTCTGCAAACGTAACATGATGCCCGCAGACCATTCCATCAAAGTCTGCATTCCAAAACGTCACTACTTCCCCTCCGAGCCCTGACGTGTGCCCAAACAGTGGTTTCCCCTACATATGGGGATCCGTGTACTCAGGACAAACTGGGTAACAACTATTGGGGTACAATTTCACCTGTTACCCTTGTGAAAATAAAAAATTGCTTGCTAAAACATCATTTTTGGGGAAAGAAAAATGATTTTTTATTTTCACGGCTCTGAGTTGTAACTTCTGTGAAGCACTTGGGGGTTCAAAGTGCTTGGGGGTTCAAAGTGCTCACCACATATCTAGATAAGTTCCTTGGGGGGTCTAGTTTCAAAAATAGGGTCACTTGTGGGGGATTTCTGCTGTTTAGGCACATCAGGGGCTCTGCAAACGTAACATGATGCCCGCAGACCATTCCATCAAAGTCTGCATTCCAAAACGTCACTACTTTCCCTCCGAGCCCTGACGTGTGCCCAAACAGTGGTTCCCCCCACATATGGGGTATCAGCGTACTCAGGACAAACTGGACAACAACTTTTCGGGTCCAATTTCTCCTGTTACTCTTGTGAAAATAAAAAATTGCGGGCTAAAAAATAATTTTTGAGGAAAGAAAAATTATTTTTTATTTTCACGGCTCTGCGTTATAAACTTCTGTGAAGCACTTGGGGGTTTACAGTGGTCACCGCACATCTAGATTAGTTCCATGGGAGGTCTAGTTTCCAAAATGGGGTCACATGTGGGGGAGCTCCAATATTTAGGCACACAGGTGCTTTCCAAACGCAACATTGTGTCCGCTAACGATTGGAGCTAATTTTTCATTCAAAAAGTCAAATGGCGCTCCTTCCCTTCCGAGCCCTGCCGTGTGCCCAAACAGTGGTTTACCCCCACATGTGAGGTATTGGTGTACTCAGGAGAAATTGCCCAATAAATTTTAGGATCCATTTTATCCTGTTGACCATGTGGAAATGACCAAATTGAGGCTAAAATAATTTGTTTGTGAAAAAAAAGTACTTTTTTATTTTTACGGATCAATTTGTGAAGCATCTGGGGGTTCAAAGTGCTCACTATGCATCTAGATAAGTTCCTTGGGGGGTCTAGTTTCCAAAATGGGGTCACATGTGGGGGAGCTCCAATGTTTAGGCACACAGGGGCTCTCCAAACGCAACATGGTGTCCACTAACGATTGGAGCTAATTTTTCATTCAAAAGTCAAATGGGGCTCTTTCCCTTCCGAGCCTTGCCGTGTGCACAAACAGTGGTTTGTGACCACATATGAGGTATCGGTGTACTCAGAAGAAATTGCCCAACACATTTTAGGATCCATTTTATCCTGTTGCCCATGTGAAAATGAAAAAATTGAGGCTAAAAGAATTTTTTTGTGAAAAAAAAGTAGTTTTTCATTTTTACGGGTCAATTTGTGAAGCACCTGGGGGTTCAAAGTGCTCATTATGCCACTATGCATCTAGATAAGTTCCTTGGGGGGGTCTAGTTTCCAAAATGGGGTCATTTGTGGGGGAGCTCCAATGTTTAGGCACATGGTGTCTGCTAAAGATTGGAGCCAACTTTTCATTGACATAGTCAAATGGCGCTCCTTCCCTTCCGAGCCCTGTTGTGCGCCCAAACAGTGGTTCCCCTCCACATGTGGGGTATCGGCATACTCAGGACAAATTGTACAATAACTTTTGTGGTCCAGCTTCTCTTTTTACCCTTGGGAAAATAAAAAAATTGTTGCTAAAAATCATTTTTGTGACTAAAAAGTTAAATGTTCATTTTTTCCTTCCATGTTGCTTCTGCTGCTGTGAAGCACCTGAAGGGTTAATAAACTTCTTGAATGTGGTTTTGAGTACCTTGAGGGGTGCAGTTTTTAGAATGGTGTCACTTTTGGGTATTTTCAGCCATATAGACCCCTCAAACTGACTTCAAATGTGAGGTGGTCCCTAAAAAAATGGTTTTGTAAATTTTGTTGTAAAAATGAGAAATCGCTGGTCAAATTTTAACCCTTAAACTTCCTAGCAAAAAAAATGTTGTTTCCAAAATTGTGCTGATGTAAAGTAGACATGTGGGTAATGTTATTTATTAACTATTTTGTGTCACATAACTCTCTCGTTTAACAGAATAAAAGTTCAAAAGTTGAAAATTGCGAAATTTTCAAAATTTTAGCCAAATTTCCATTTTTTTCACAAATAAACGCAAAAATTAGCGACCTAAATTTACCACTATCATGAAGCCCAATATGTCACGAAAAAACAATCTCAGAACCGCTAGGATCCATAGAAGCGTTCCTGAGTTATTACCTCATAAAGGGACATTGGTCAGAATTGCAAAAACCGGCTAGGTCATTAAGGTCAAAATAGGCTGGATCATGAAGGGGTTAGGGTATGTGCACACGCTGCGGATTCTGCTGCAGATCCGCAGTTTACAGTACCATGTAAACTTATGGGGAAAAAAAACCGCTGTGCACATGCTGCGGAAAATTCCGAGCGGAAACGCAACGGATTATTTTCCGCAGCATGTCAATTTTTTCTGTGGATTCCGCAGTGGTTTTCAACAAGCACCAATAGGAAAGTGCAGTCGAAAACCCGCAGAGGAATCCGCAGAAGAAACTGCGAGAAAATCCATAGTGAAAACCGCAGTGGTTTTGCACTGCGGATTTTCCAAATCCGCTGTGGAAAAATCCGCAGCAGAATCAGCAACGTGGGCACATACCCTTAAAAGGGTTGTCCAGGTTTGTGATGAAAGTCTGCAATCATTATCTGTGGCTGCAGACTTTTGAATTTTCACAGCACATGTACTGCACATTGTCAGGATTCTCCTGTGCTGGCGGCAAGAGTGGACAGTCATGTGAGTGTATGTATGCGATTTTCATACTTCCAGCCACATTCTGACTAGATATGTCCAGCCTTGCTCAATTTATTTGTATTGAAGATGGCAGTGGAGCGCCCGCTAGGACCGTGGGATACACGGTACCGGGCCAGACACAGTTCTTAAAGGGGTAGGTCACGGCAGCGGTGACCCGGTCCGTGGCCCTGGGCGTCCAATTGAAGGGGATGAAGTGTAGTGAAAAATAAAGTTGCTGGGGTGCCACAGCAGCACTGGCACTTAGACCCATGCTGCCAGGAAGAACTTAACTTAATTCCCCCGTCAGCATTTCAATCACGTGTTACAGCTGCTGCTCTCTATATACAGAGCGGTGATTAAACCCGTGCCAGTGGCACCCCCATGACTGAAACTGAAATGCTGCAGTGGAGAATAAAATTAATTTCTTTCTGACAGCCTCTCAGGTGATTGCAGGTTCTAGTCTCCCATGGAACCTATTGAAGCAAGTATAAAGTTAAAAAAATGTTTTTGAAAATAAAAAAAATATAAAAGTTTAAATCACCCCCCCACTCACCCCATTAAAAAATAAAGTTAAAAAAAATTAAAAATACACATATTTGGTATCATCGCATTCAGAATCTCCTCGATCTATCAATATATAAAAATAATTAATCCGATTGGTAAACGGTGTAACGAGAAAAAAATACAATAAAATGCAATAACGGGCAATCAAAAGTATCTACATTAAAATGGTGTCAATAAAAACATCAGCTTGGCACCCAAAAAATAAGCCCTCACCCAGCTCCAGATCATGAAAAATGGAGGTGTTACAGGTCTCAGAAAATGAGGCAAATTTTTTTCTTTGTTTACAAATTTGGGATTTTTTTTCAAAAGAACCTATAATTATTTGGTATCTACTAGCTTTTAATGAGCTGGAGAATCATAATGGCAGGTCAGTTTTAGCATTTAGTGAACATAGTAAAAAGGCAAACAAAAAACAAGTGTGGGATTGCACTTTTTTTTCCAATTTTACCGCACTTGGAATTTTTTTTCCAGTTTTCCAGTACACTACATGGTAAAACCAATGGTGTCAGTCAAAAGTACAACACGTCACACTAAAAACAAGCTCTCACATGGCCATATTGATGGAAAAGTAAAAAATTTATGGCTTTGGGAAGGAGGAGAACAAAAAACAGAAATGCAAAAACGGAAAATGGCCCGTGGGTGAAGGGGTTAAATAGTGCAATGGTAAGTTCCCCATAACAATGGTATATCAAATTACCTTTTCATACTGTCCCATGCCAATGAGGGCTAAACATAGTGTTCCAGTGTTTTCCATGAGCTCCAAATTCTTAACAGCACTCCTTGTTTCTCTTGAGTTTGTGTTTCCTCAAAGAGTACTAGCCACAGTACCATTATCACTGCCATGCTTTAGTGCGCAAATAAGTTCAAGCCATTTATAACATTCTGTTCCTGCAGAAATGAGAAAACCAATTAGTTAATAGATGGCACTCTGGTGGATGCATCCTCCTGTATTAAACAAGGCATTGGCAACATTATGGAGGCACTCTAGTTGATAATCTAGGGTAAGAACTGTGATGTCTCGTACCTTAGGCAGTAGAGTCAGCTGCACCATTAGTCAAAGATAATATATTCTTTGGTCAGAGGGTATTTTATGTGTCTGACAAAATGTCATTTTGGACCCAAATGTTCCAAAATGAGGGTACTGATTTGGTGCCAGGACAAAAATCTTTAGGTCACAATGAAACAATTGCAAATCATTTCTTAACCTGAATGTGCTTCTTCTCATCTATTCTTTCCCCTTTGTCACAAACCATTGTATTGTTTCCATTCTACAGGTCTGTTAACATGCACTTCAGTGAACTAAACCCTGATGAGGCCTACCTTGTTAATGCAGAATGGGGCTTTGGCGGTAATGAAAACAGCAAGAACTATATCGCACGATGTATTCAGATGTTTCCTAACTTGTGTGCTAGAAAACAGGGCACGCAACAACCTATTGCCTGGACATTAACTGAACAGTCTGCAGAAATTCGCATGGGGTTCACTGAGGGCGCCTACAGAGCACAAGGTGTATTCAATGACGTAGTTACAAAACTGATCGCTATAATGACTTCAAGAGGAGTCCCGATCTACTGTCATATAGCTGCTGACAACACAAAGAGTCAGTCAGCCTGCTTGGCAGCCGGATTCTTTCCTGTAGGTAGATGGCAGCAATGGACATTTCAGCCATCTTAGGACTATCTTTCAATTTGTTGATCGGAATTTCGACTCAGTACCTACTCAGTCCAATATAGAATTCCCATGTACCATTGATGAGTATGTGCTACTTGGCAGGGCCTCCCACCAGGTCCAAAAACAGCAGCAAATCCAAAGATATCCTCAGCACCATGGAGATCCTTGTAAAAGTTCAATCTTTATTCCAAATTAATTAAAACATCACAACAGTGAGAAGACAAAAATGAAGCAACGTTTCAGCCACATGGCCTTTCTCAGGGCCCATCCAAATAGCCATAGTAGCCATCTAGTGTATTAAATAAATAATAATGTTAAAATCACTTTAATTAAAAAAGATGTACATATATACAAACATTTTTACTATATAGATGAAAAAAAGTATCCATAGGGGTATGACATGCAGGAAACCTCACCATTTCAATGAGAAAATGTAGCCACATTTCACCAAATCAATCAGAGACTCTTACATTGAAAAGATGGCTTCCTGTGTGTCATACCCCTACGGATTATTTTTTTAATCTATACAGTAAAAACGATTGCATATACAGTATGTACACATTTTTTATTAAAGGGATTTTAAAAGTATTGCTAATTTGATACACTAGATGGTTATTATGGCTACTGAGTAGAGATGAGCCACCTCCCTAGTGTTCGGGTTCGGTTCAGTTCGTCGAACAGGGAGATGTTCGCCGAACTGTTTGTCGAACTGTTCGACGAACACCGTTGAACCCCATTGAAACCCATTGAAACCAATGGCACGCAAACACAAACACATACAAACACATGGAAAACACATAGAAAACACCTTAAAAGGTGTCCAAAAGCTGACAAACTGCTCAGAAGACACAACAAACACATGGAAAAGTCACAACTACACATAGTCATGCGAAAAGAAAAGAGGTGGAGGAGTAAAAGGAGGAGGAGACACAGATATAGGCATGTCATGCCCTTCTAAAGTTAAGAAAGGCTGGAGTAAAAATCTAAACTCACTACCAACACCCAGACGTCTTGACAAAAAAAAGAAAAGAAATATCTTTAGGTAGAATGGCGGCGGGTCCATTCAGAACACTTTCCTTAGAAGACGTAGTGGTACCCCCGTTGGGAGTTGTGCCAAAAAATGAACCCAATACATTCAGACTAATCCACCATTTGTCATATCCAAGGGGCAGTAAACGACAACATCGACGTGGAACCAAGTACAGTACTATGTACTGTACCTCCTTTGACGAGGCAATCAGATGGGTCAAGAAGTTGGGAAGGGGCACCCTAATGGCCAAAACAGACATTGAGGGGGCGTTCCGGTTACTACCTGTGCCTCCGAATAGTGTCCTCCCATTGGGCTGCTTCTGTGAAGGAGCATACTACATAGATCGCTGTTTGCCCATAGGGTGCTCCATATCCTGCTCACTATTTGAGGTGTTTAGTTGCTTCCTCGAATGTGTCATCATGGACGTTTGTAAGGCGGCACATATTATCCATTACCTCGACGACTTCTTATGCCTGGGCCCAAAAGATTCGCCACAGTGTGAAAACACGCGGTAGTCCACCTGTGAGAAGGAGAGAGCTGGAGGGAGAGTGGACACCCCAGAGCTGAGGGGTTAGATTGAGAAAGAAAGAAGGCGGTGTAGCTTGCTTCATGGGTGGGGTACTCTGCTGAGTAGCAGAAATTGCTACTAGGCCCAAAAGGATTTCCTTGGCCAAATGCCATTAAAAAATAGTAGTTAGGTAAACAGGCGGTGTAGCTTGCTTCATAGGTGGGGTACTCTGCTGAGTAGCACAAAATGCTATTAGGTACAAAACGATTACCTGGGCTAGATCAGTTAAAAATTAGTAATTAGATCAACAGGCGATGTAGCTTGCTTCATGGGTGGGGTACGCTGCTGAGTAGCACTAAATTCTACTAGGCACAAAAGGATTTCCTGGGCTAGATGCCGTTACAAAATAGTAGTTAGGTAAACAGGCAGTGTATAACCCTTAAAAAATTCCATCAGACCAAAGAATCATTTCATAAAAGTAATATTTTTATTCGAATGTAGTACACAATAATATCAACAAAAAATGTATATATATACAGAAATCTTTATTAAAAACAAGACCAATTAAAATAAATAATTAGATTTATTAAAAGCACATACAATGTACATATTCGTATAAATCTATCTCTCTCCTCAATTGAGGTTTTCTGGGAATTTAATATTTTAACATTTTAACAAACCTGTATGTGCAGGACAGGGCAAACCCAAACTGATTGCCATAAAATATATAAAATATATAAAAAAATATTTTTTATGTAAATATGACAAAAATATAAAATAACTAGCAGCAAATAAATTTTGAATATATAATATGTGGTAAAAATAAAAGGTAAAAAATATAATTATATTTATATAAATCAATAATGTGATAAAAAATATATATACCGTGTATGTGAAAACTGAATATTTAAATATAATAAAGTGCCATTGTGCAATAGGTAAAGATATATAAGTGGTATACAAAACACAATTAGTGATAAAATTCAATCAACAAGTGTATAAAAAATACATCACCATAGTATAATTATATTTTAAATCACAAATGCTGCCAAGTGTGCCATAAGCTGTAGTGCAAAATAATATACCAACCAGTATAGGGATGCCACTGCCCAGCACACACCACTCCAACGCATTTTTCGCTTGCCGCTTCGTCAGGGCAGTGTAGCTTGCTTCATGGGTGAAGTACGCTGCTGAGTAGCACCAAACTCTACTCGGCCCCAAAGGATTTCCCGGGCCAGATGCTGTTAAAAATAGTACTTAGGTAAACAGGCAGTGGGTGGCTGGGCTACTCTGCTGACTAGCAGACACTGAAGCTTTGGAGCAGACCTCTGAATCCCAGGCCATAGTATGAGTAAACAACTCTGCAGACGACCCCACCCACCTGGAATTGACGATGGCAACGTCATGTAAAACTCAGCAAGGAGACTAAATCAAAGAGTCTCCATTTTTTCCAAAAATTCAGCCACAGACACCACTTAAATGGCATCAATTTCGCCAGAGTTTTTTAAAACGGTTGGTGAGGTGATTTTCAAAAATCATCAAGCTTTTAGTCTCCCCAAGATGACACAGGGGTAGAAAAGTCCTTGCGGATCCAGGATTTGTTCATCTTGATGAACGTTAGTTTGTCTACATTGTCACTGGACAGCCGCGTGCACTTATCTGTCAGCACACCACCAGCAGCGCTGAACACACGTTCAGAGAGAACGCTGGCTGCGGGGCACGACAAGATCTTCAAGGCGTGAGTGGCGAGCTCAGGCCATTTTTCAAGATTGGAAGCCCAAAATGAGCAAGGGTCCAGTTCCACAGTCATGGCATCGATGTTAACTTGGAGATACTCTTGTACCATCCTCTCTAGGCGTTGGCTGTGCGTCAGACTTCTTGTCTCCTGTGGCCTTGCAAAGGATGGTCTAAAAAAATCTTGAAACGAATGGAAAAAATTGCTGTTACCACCAGATATGATGTTACTGTTACGGTTTGAGTGATGACTCGATAATCCCATGGTTGGCAAGTTAGAACTCAGAGATTCACTACGTGCACCACTGGTGTTTTGTGGAAAAGCAGATGTTAGATTCTGTATCAGTCTCTGCTGATACTCCTGCATGCGTGAATCCCTTTCTATGGCAGGAATTATTTCACCAAATTTGCTTTTGTACCGGGGATCTAAGAGTGTGGCAACCCAGTAGTCGGCATTACTTCGTATTCTGACAATCCGAGGGTCATGTTGCAGGTAGGGCAGCAAGAAGGCACTCATGTGTCTTGCGCATCCAGGAGGACCAAGTCCTTGTTGTCTTGGTGGTGGCGAGGTGAGAATCATGCTTCCATCGTCTGCCCTCTCCCCCCAACCTTGCACAACAGAAATTTGATCAAGGTCTCCCTCATCTGATGAGTCTTCCATGCCCAGCGCCAGTTCGTCCTCCACTTCTTCCTCGCCTCCTGCACCTTCCTCAACAGTTTGGCTGCTACCATGCGCCCTCGGTAATCCCTCTCCCCCAGCCTCCAATGCCAGCTGCCTTGGTGCTGCCAACCTTCTTGACCTTGGAGATATGATCCCTTCTGCATACAACTCCTCCTGTTCCTCCTCCTCCTCCTCTTGTTCCATCACCATGACTTCCATGACTCCGAACACTGTGTAAGGTGTGCTCCAGCATGTAAATCACCAGAATGGTCATGCTGATAATGGCATCGTCAGCACTAAACATCTTCGTTGCTATTTCAAAACTGTGCAGAAGGGTGCATAGGTCCCTGATGTTGTGAATTTACCTTTTGGCTCCCTCTAGTGGCTACTAGTGATTTGACTCTGGGTATGTCATTCATCCCTTGTTTGCTCACCTGGGTCGTTAGGTCAGGGGTGTCGCTATATAAGCTCCCTGGACCTTCAGTTCAATGCCTGGCAACGTTGATATCAGAGCTAATCTGTAGTGCTCTGGTCTGCTGATCCTGGTTCCTGCTTGAATAAGCTAAGTCGTCTTCCTTGCTTTTTGCTATTTGTTTTTGTTTTGCATTTTTGTCCAGCTTGTATATAATCTGTTTCCTGACCTTGCTGGAAGCTCTAGGGTGGCTGGTGTTCTCCCCCCGGGTCGTTAGACGGTTCGGGGGTTCTTGAATCTCCAGCGTGGATTTTTGATAGGGTTTTTGTTGACCATATAAGTTATCTTACTACATTCTGCTATTAGTAAGTGGGCCTCTCTTTGCTAAACCTAGTTCATCTCTGTGTTTGTCATTTCCTCTTACCTCACCGTTATTATTTGTGGGGGGCTTGTATCCTACTTTTGGGGTCTTTTCTCTGGAGGCAAGAGAGGTCTTTGTTTTCCTCTTCTAGGGGTAGTTAGCTCTCCAGCTGGCGCGAGACATCTAGCGACCAACGTAGGCATGTTCCCCGGCTACTTCTAGTGTTGGCGTTAGGAGTAGATATATGGTCAAACCAGTTACCACTGCCCTATGAGCTGGATTTTTGTACTTCGCAGACTTGCTGATATCTCTGAGACCCTCGCCATTGGGGTCATAACAGTTTGCCAGGCCCATTAAATGTTAAATGCATTGCAGAAGCGGGATTATAAGAAAGAAAGTTCTGAGGTTTTTTTTTTTCTCTCTCAGTTTTTTTTTTTTTTTCTCTTTCTTTTCCCCTTTACCTTTGAGTGGCTTGTGATTGCTGCAGACATGAATGTCCAGACCTTGATTACAAGTGTGGACCAGCTTTCTGCTCGTGTGCAGGGCATACAAGATTATGTTATCAGAAATCCTATGTCAGAACCTAAGATACCGATTCCTGAACTGTTTTCCGGAGACCGATTTAAGTTTAGAAATTTCAGGAATAATTGTAAATTGTTTTTGTCCCTGAGACCCTGTTCCTCTGGAGACTCCGCTCAGCAATGAAAATTGTTATTTCTTTTTTACGGGGCGACCCTCAGGATTGGGCTTTCTCGCTGGCACCAGGAGATCCGGCATTGGCTGATATTGATGCGTTTTTTCTGGCGCTCGGTTTGCTTTATGAGGAACCCAATCTTGAGATTCAGGCAGAAAAAGCCTTGCTGGCTATGTCTCAGGGCCAGGACGAGGCTGAAGTGTATTGCCAAAAATTTTGAAAATGGTCCGTGCTGACTCAGTGGAACGAGTGTGCATTGGCTGCAAATTTTAGAAATGGCCTTTCTGAAGCCATTAAGAATGTGATGGTGGGTTTTCCCATTCCCACAGGTCTGAATGATTCCATGGCCCTGGCAATTCAAATTGACCGGCGGTTGCGGGAGCGTAAAACCGCAAATTCACCTATGGTGCTGTCTGAACAAATGCCTGATTTAATGCAATGTGATAGAAAAACCGCAAATTCACCTATGGTGCTGTCTGAACAAACGCCTGATTTAATGCAATGTGATAGAATCCTGACTAGAAATGAGCGGAAAATTCATAGACGCCAGAATGGCTTGTGTTACTACTGTGGTGATTCTACACATGTTATCTCAGCATGCTCTAAACGTCTTACTAAGGTTGTTAGTCCTGTCGCCATTGGTAATTTGCAACCTAAATTTATTCTATCTGTAACTTTGATTTGCTCACTGTCATCGTATCCTGTCATGGCGTTTGCAGACTCAGGTGCTGCCCTGAGTCTTATGGATCTGTCATTTGCCAAGCGCTGCGGTTTTGTTCTGGAGCCATTAGAAAATCCTATCCCTCTTAGGGGTATTGATGCTACGCCTTTGGCAAAAAATAAACCGCAGTTTTGGACACAGGTTACCATGTGCATGACTCCCGAACATCGGGAGGTGATACGTTTTCTGGTTCTGCATAAAATGCATGATTTGGTTGTTTTGGGGTTGCCATGGTTACAGACCCATAATCCAGTCTTGGACTGGAAGGCAATGTCAGTGTCAAGTTGGGGCTGCCATGGAATTCATGGAGATTCCCTGCCCTTGTCTATTGCTTCTTCTACGCCTTCGGAAGTTCCGGCGTATTTGTCTGATTATCAGGATGTCTTCAGCGAGTCTAAGTCCAGTGCACTGCCTCCTCATAGAGAATGTGACTGTGCAATAGATTTGATTCCTGGCAGTAAGTTTCCTAAGGGGAGACTGTTTAATTTGTCGGTACCTGAACATACCGCAATGCGTTCATATATCAAGGAGTCTTGGTATGGCTGTCTTCTCGATTTGTTCCTATGAAGGTCTCCTCTCCCAAATTTAAGCCTCGCTTCATTGGTCCTTACAAGATATTGGAAATCATTAATCCTGTATCCTTTCGCCTGGATCTTCCGGTGTCGTTTGCCATTCACAACGTATTTCATAGGTCCTTGTTACGGCGGTACGTTGTGCCTGTGGTTCCTTCTGCTGAGCCTCCTGCTCCGGTGTTGGTTGAGGGCGAGTTGGAGTACGTGGTGGAGAAGATCTTAGATTCTCGTCTCTCCAGGCGGAGGCTTCAGTACCTGGTCAAGTGGAAGGGCTATGGTCAGGAGGATAATTCCTGGGTGGTCGCCTCTGATGTGCATGCGGCCGATTTAGTTCGTGCCTTTCACGCCGCTCATCCTGATCGCCCTGGTGGTCTTGGTGAGGGTTCGGTGACCCCTCACTAAGGGGGGGGTACTGTTGTGAATTTACCTTTTGGCTCCCTCTAGTGGCTACTAGTGATTTGACTCTGGGTATGTCATTCATCCCTTGTTTGCTCACCTGGGTCGTTAGGTCAGGGGTGTCGCTATATAAGCTCCCTGGACCTTCAGTTCAATGCCTGGCAACGTTGATATCAGAGCTAATCTGTAGTGCTCTGGTCTGCTGATCCTGGTTCCTGCTTGAATAAGCTAAGTCGTCTTCCTTGCTTTTTGCTATTTGTTTTTGTTTTGCATTTTTGTCCAGCTTGTATATAATCTGTTTCCTGACCTTGCTGGAAGCTCTAGGGTGGCTGGTGTTCTCCCCCCGGGTCGTTAGACGGTTCGGGGGTTCTTGAATCTCCAGCGTGGATTTTTGATAGGGTTTTTGTTGACCATATAAGTTATCTTACTACATTCTGCTATTAGTAAGTGGGCCTCTCTTTGCTAAACCTAGTTCATCTCTGTGTTTGTCATTTCCTCTTACCTCACCGTTATTATTTGTGGGGGGCTTGTATCCTACTTTTGGGGTCTTTTCTCTGGAGGCAAGAGAGGTCTTTGTTTTCCTCTTCTAGGGGTAGTTAGCTCTCCGGCTGGCACGAGACATCTAGCGACCAACGTAGGCATGTTCCCCGGCTACTTCTAGTGTTGGCGTTAGGAGTAGATATATGGTCAAACCAGTTACCACTGCCCTATGAGCTGGATTTTTGTACTTCGCAGACTTGCTGATATCTCTGAGACCCTCGCCATTGGGGTCATAACACCTGATCTGAGACCACTCCTGCAGCGTGATTTGCCCCACCTCTTGATCTCGTTGGCCCAGGCTATACGTCATAACGTATTGCACCAGGGCTCATCGGACAGTGCAGACACTGCTCCTAGGCCAAAACAATTAACTGGATTAGATGCAGTGAAAATAGAGATACACAGGCGGTGTAGTTAGTTTCACAGGCGGGCTACTCTACTGACGTGCAGACACTGCTACTAAGCCCAAAACCCCAAAACGATTTACTGGGTTAGATGCCGTAAAAATTGAGATACACAGGCGGTGTAGCTAGCTTCACAGGCGGGCTACTGTGCTGACGTGCAGACAATGCTACTAGGCCCAAAACTATCAACTGGATTAGATGCAGTGAAAATAGAGATACACAGGTGGTATAGTTTGTTTCACAGGCGGGCTACTCTGATGAGGTGCAGACAATGCTACTAGGCCCAAAACTATCAACTGGATTAGATGCAGTGAAAATAGAGATACACAGGCGGTATAGTTTGTTTCACATGCGGGCTACTCTGCTGACATGCAGACAATGCTACTAGGCCCAAAACTATCAACTGGATTAGATGCAGCGAAAATAGAGATATACAGGCGGTATAGTTTGTTTTACAGGCGGGCTATGCTGTTGACGTGCAGACAATGCTACTAGGCCCAAAACTATCAACTGGATTAGATGCAGTGAAAATAGAGATACACAGGCGGTATAGTTTGTTTCATAGGCGGGCTACTCTGCTGACGTGCAGACACTGCTACTAAGCCCAAAACCCCAAAACGATTTACTGGGTTAGATGCAGTAAAAATTGAGATACACAGGCGGTGTAGCTAGCTTCACAGGCGGGCTACTCTGCTGACGTGCAGACACTGCTACTAAGCCCAAAACCCCAAAACGATTTACTGGGTTAGATGCAGTAAAAATTGAGATACACAGGCGGTGTAGCTAGCTTCACAGGCAGGCTACTCAGATGACTAACAGACAATGCTACTAGCGCAAAAGGATTGGCTGAGCTAGATTACACCAAATGCTGTGACTAACACTTGCACAGCACTGGCTCAGACCTGCCTGGCAAACAGTGCTATGAACTGCAGTAACCTACCCTGAAAAGGGCTGATATTACAACTAGTCCCAACTCCCGACTCTCTAAACCTATCTCTCAGAAAATTTGCTGGCAAAGAAAGACTCTTAGTCTGTATAGCGCCCACAGCAGCAGCGGTGCCGTCTAACACTAAGCTGCAGCAGTGAGGAAATGGTGACGACGGGGCAAATGGCTGGTTCTCATTGGGCAAGGAGTGACATGTGACATACACAGCCAATGACTCATGCCCTTGCTTGTCTGCATCACATGCACATTGCTGTGTGTGTGCGCACTGCTGATAGGCTGAGAGACTGCACCGCCCCTCTGTAAATGCGGGAATGCCCACTATACACTGAAACAGTCAATTAACAATGATAAACAGTTTTAATGTGCAAATCAAGCTAGGCTTTTGGTGAACGAACAGTTATTGTACAGAAACTCGAACAGCCGAATTTTAAGCAAATTGTTTGGGTTCGTCGAACGACTCGAACACTGCCCAAAACAGCTCGAATTTGAAATTGGCGAACAGTTCGACTTGAACACCGCTCATCTCTACTACTGAATTGGGCCCTGAGGAGAAGTCAATGGAGCTCATTAAACCTATGAGATATAAAGCTTTGTTTCTATGGCCTTAGCTGAAATGATGCTCTATTTTTATCTCTTCACTGCTGTTTTAAATATTTTGGAATAAAGATTGAATTTTTACAAGGATCTTTATGGTGATATTTTTTTAATTCGATTCAGTACCGGGTAATGTCATTCAGGATTGACTGTCATGAGCAGAGACAGTTTTATAAATAATCTGAGCCCTCTGCATTAAAAAGTACATACAGTGGGTACAGAAAGTATTCAGATCCCTTTAATTTTTTCACTCTTTGTTTCATTGCAGCCATTTGGTAAATTCTAAAAAGCTAATTTTTTCCTCTTAGACTCTGCACCCCACTTGACTGAAAAAAACAGAAATTTGGAAATTTTTGCATATTTATTAAAAAAAGAAAAACTGAAATATCAAATAGTCTTAAGTATTCAGACCTTTTGCTCAGACACTCATATTTAAGTCACATGCTGTCCATTTCCTTGTGATCCTCCTTGAGATGGTTCTACTCCTTCATTGAAGTTTAATCAACTGAAGTTTAAATAAACTGATAGGACTTGATTTGGAAAGGCACTCACCTGTCTATATAAGACCTCACAGCTCACAGTGCATGTCAGACCAAATGAGAATCATGAGGTCAAAGGAACTGGCCAAGGAGCTCAGAGACAAAATTGTGGCAAGGCACAGATCTGGCCAAGGTTACAACAGAATTTCTGCTGTACTCAAGGTTCCTAAGAGCACAGTGGCCTCCATAATCCTTAAATGGAAGAAGTTTGAGATCACCAGAAGTCTTCCTAGACCTGGCCTTCCAGCCAAGCAGAGCAATCGTGGGAGAAGAGCCTTGGTGAGAGTGGTAAAGAAGAACCCCAAGACCACTGTGGCTGAGTTCCAGAGATGCAGTATGGAGATGAGAGAAAGTTCCACAAATTCAACTATCACTGCAGCCCTCCACCAGTCGGGCCTGTATGGCACAGTGGCCTGAAGGAAGCCTCTCCTCAGTGCAAGACATATGAAAGCCCTCATAGAGTTTATTAAACAAATACATGAAGGACTCCCAGACTATGAGAAATAAGATTCTCTGGTCTGATGAGACAAAGATAGACCTTTTTGGTGATAATTCTAAGCGGTATGTGTGGATACAACCAGGCACTGCTCATCACCTGCCCAATACAATCCCAACAGTGAAACATGGTGGTGGCAGCATCATGCAATGGGGGTGTTTTTCAGCTGCAGGGACAGGATGACTGGTTTCCACTGAAGGAAACATGAATGCGGCCAAGTACAGCGATATCCTGGATGAAAACCTCTTCCAGAGTGCTCTGGACCTCAAACTTGGCAGAAGGTTCACCTTCCAACAAGACAATGACCCTAAGCACACAGCTAAAATAACAAAGGAGTGGCTTCAGAACAACTCTGTGACCATTCTTGACTGGCCTAGCCAGAGCCCTGACCTAAACCTAATTGAGCATCTTTGGAGAGACCTGAAAATGGCTGTCCATCAACATTCACCATCCAATCTGATGAAACTGGAGAGGATCTGCAAGGAAGAGTGGCAGAGGATCCCCAAATCCAGATGTGTAAAACTTTTATCATTCCCAAGAAGCCTCATGGCTGTACTAGCTCAAAGGGGTGCTTCTACTCAATACTGAGAAAAGGGTCTGAATACTTATGACCATGTGATAATTCAGATTTTCTTTTTTAATAAATTTGCAAAAATTTCTGCATTTCTGTTTTTTCTCAGTCAAGATGGGGTGTAGAGTGTACATTAGAGTTGAGCGAAACGGATCGGTCATTTTCATAAATCGCCGACTTTTAGGCAAAGTCGGGTTTCATGAAACCCGAACCGATCCTAGTGTGGGATCGGCCATGCGGTCGGCGATCAGAGCGCCAAAGTCGCGTTTCGTATGACGCTGTTACAGCCGTTTTTCATCCAATGAAGGAGGACGCAGAGTGTGGGCAGCGTGATGACATAGGTCTCGGTCCCCACCATCTTAGAGAAGGGCATGACAGTGATTAGCTTGCTTTCTGCGGCGTCACAGGGGCTATAAAGGGGCGTGCACGCTGACCGCCATCTTACTTCTGCCGATGTTAGCATAGGGAGAGGTTGCTGCAGCTTCATCAGAAGAAGGGATATAGTTAGGGAGGGAAGATTAACCCCCGAACCGCTTGTGCTGTAGCGATTTCCACTGTCCAACACCACCTTTTTGTCCAGGGACAGTGGAGGTCGTATTTTAGTGCATCAGCTGCATAGCTGTGTGCACGGTGCTGTGCAAACCAACTGCTTTTTTGAAAGCAAAAATCCTGTTGCTCCTTTCTGCACAGTTACCTGTCTTGTTTATTTGTCCACACTTTTCTGTTCTGAAGTCCTTTTTATTGCTGCCATACTTGTCCTGAGATCATTATAGGGACTAGGGAGCGTGTTATTGCAGTACCTTTTTTTTTTCTTTATAATAATTCCAGCCACTTTCTGCCACGTTCATAGTGTTGTGTTATACCACAGGGCCAGAATTAGGGTTCAGTGTCTCCCCCCAAAAAATGGAGATTCAAATTCTCACACAGTGCATATTCAGCTGTACTGCTAGTGCGTCGTATATCAGGCAGCCACTTTCTGCCACGTTCATAGTGTTGTGTTATACCACAGGGCCAGAGTTAGGGTTCAGTGTCTCCCCCCCAAAAATGGAGATTCAAATTCTCACACAGTGTATATTTAGCTGTACTGCTAGTGCATCGTATATCAGGCAGCCACTTTCTGCCACGTTCATAGTGTTGTGTTATACCACAGGGCCAGAGTTAGGGTTCAGTGTCTCCCCCCAAAAAATGGAGATTCAAATTCTCACACAGTGTATATTCAGCTGTACTGCTAGTGCATCGTATATCAGGCAGCCACTTTCTGCCACGTTCATAGTGTTGTGTTATACCACAGGGCCAGAGTTGGGGTTCTGTGTCTCCCCCCAAAAGCAAGTCATCTTTCAGGCAAGCTACGTGTCAGCAGGGGAAGGTGGGGCAAAAGAATGTGAAATCCATGATTGGTTAATTTAAATGAAGGTTAGCTAATCAACATTTTTGGTAGCCAGACATGTCCTTTTTTCGGTCAGTATTGAACCAGCAGCACTGAAAACTCTTTCTGAAAGCACACTGACAGCAGGGCAATCGAGGTCCTGTAATCCATATTCTGGCAATTCAGGCCAGGTGTCTAGTTTAGATGCCCAGTAATCAAAGGGGAATGACCTGTGAGGGAGAACATCGATAAGGGCGGAAAAGTAGTTTGTAACCATACTGGACAAATGCTGTCTCCTGTCACTTTGAATCGATGCAGCTGTCCCTGTCGTGCCAGCGGTCATTGCGAAATCATTCCACAACCTTGTCATAAAACCCCTCTGTCCAACGCCACTTCGGATTTCTGCACCTCTAGCACCTCTGCCATGTTGCCCCATGCAGCTCGTGTGAGAACCATCACCGCCGCTGTGTGCTGGGAATGCCTGAACCAAACGGTCTACAAGAGTTGCTTGTTTGGTAGCCAATATTTGACCTAGGTTCTCATGTGGCATGATATTTTGCAGTTTTCCTTTATATCTTGTATCCAGGAGGCAGGCCAACCAGTTGTCGTCATCGGTCATCATTTTAACAAAGCGGGGGTCCCTTTTTAGGATACGCAAGGCATAGTCAGCCATGTGGGCCAATGTTCCAGGTGTCAATTAACTGTTTCTGCTGGTTTGGGGACCACTTTCTTGCAAATCAACATCACAAGTGTCCCGCAATAAACCTGTACCAGACCTTGCAATGCCACCAGTTTCTATTGCCACCTGAGAATCATCCTCCTCCCATACATATTCATCCCCATCATCCTCCTCCTCATCCTCTTCGTCCGCCAATTCATCCTGGACAGTTCCCTGAGCAGACAATGGCTGACTGTTATCAAGGCTTCCCTCCTCCTCGGCTGCAGAAGCCTGCTCCTTAATGTGCGTTAAACTTTGCATCAGCAGACGCATAAGTGTCATGGTTCTCAATGGCAAGAGAACTTCAGAAAAGCATAAATCAGGACTAGCTCTTGGATGATGGAAGCTAGAGCTGACCGTGAGCTAAACCTACCGCACAACTAACAGTGGCCGGGTAGCGTGCCTACGTATATCCCTAGACGCCCAGCGCCAGCCGGAGGACTAACTAACCCTGGCAGAGGAAAAACAGGCCTGGCTTACCTCTAGTGGAAATTCCCCAAAAAGGTGACAGAAGCCCCCCACATGTATTGACGGTGAGTTCAGAGGGAAAAGACATACGTAGTATGAAGGCAGGTTCAGCAAAGCGAGGTCCACTTACTAGATAGTAGGAAAATAAGAAAGGGAACTTCACGGTCAGCTGAAAACCCTATTTACAAAACCATCCTGAAATTACTTTAAACTCAAGTCTCAACTCATGAGACTGGAGTGGTAATTTCAGCTCACAAGAGCTTCCAGCTACAGAAATATACCATAACTGTGAACTGGAACAAAAATGCAAAATAATACTCAGGACAAAAGTCCAACTTAGCTGATCAGAAGACTAGGAGCAGGAACATGCAACAGAAAGCTCTGGTTGCATTGATGACCGGCAAGGCAATGACTGAGCAGCAAGGCTAAATAGGAAACTCCCATATCCTGGAGGAAACAGGTGAACAGAGAAAGTGAAGACAAGTCCAGTACCACCAGTGACCACCGGGGGAGCCCAAAACCAAATTCACAACACATAAGTGGGATGTTAATGCTTATGATGGCGTCGACCACTGCACACCAGACAACTCCATGTCTGAAATCCAAGTGCCTGCCCGTGTATCCTCCCACAAATTAATTACAGCAAGCCTCTGTTCGCACAGCCTCTGAATCATGTGCAGTGTGGAGTTCCACCTTGTTGCAACGTCGATTATTAGGCGGTGCTGGGGAAGATTCAGCGATCGCTGATGGTTCAGCATGCGGCTGGAGTGTATGGGCATCTTCGCACCTTCAGGAGCAGGGCTGGTAACTTTGGATAATTTTTGAGGAAGCCCAGCATTACCAGGTTAAAGGTGTGAGCCAGGCAAAGTATGTGTTTCAGTTCTGAAAGGGCTATGGCAGCCATAAAATTCCTTCCGTTATCACTGAATACCTTGCCTGCCTCAAGATGTACACTGCCCAGCCATGACTGAGTTTGTTGCTGCAAGTACTCCACCAGTACTTCCGCGGTGTGTCTGTTGTTGCCCAAACACTTCATTTGAAACACAGCCTACTGATGCTTACCACTAGCTGTTCGATAATGGGACACCCCGTGTGCAACACTGGCAGCTGCGGATGGAGTGGTAGGGCGACTGCGCTCTGTGCACGAGCTTTCGCTTCTGGAGGAGGAGTAGTGGCGAACACCTTATGCCAACTGTTTCCTTAGACTGTGGGATAGGCTGAACTGTCCCACTATGGCTGCCCCCTGTGGACCCTGCATCCTACACATTAACCCAGTGATGGACACATAATGTCCCCGGCCATGCCTACTGGTCCATGCATCTGTTGTGAGGTGCACCTTTCCACTGACTGATTGCCTCAAGGCATGGACAATGCGGTCTTTGACATGCTGGTGGAGGGCTGGGATGGCTTTTCTCGCAAAGAAGTGGCGACTGGGTAGGTCATAGCGTGGTACTGCGTGGGCCATCAGGTCTTTGAAAGCTTTGCTTTCAACCAAACGGTAGGGCATCATCTGTAATGAGATTAGTATAGCAATGTGGGCATTCAAATCCTGTGTACGCGGATGAGAGGATGAGTACTTTCTTTTCCTAACGAGAGTCTCTTGTAGGGTGAGCTCGACTGGAGAGCTGCATATGGTGGAACTAGCGGTGGTGGTGGTGGACATGGCGGATTGAGAGAGAGTTTGTTATGGTATTCTTGTTATTGGCCTACATACAGTCTTTCCTACCAATAACCTTGTGATTCCCTGACTGCTTTGGCCTTACGACGATACCTCCACATTTGCTGCTGGTGGTGTCCTAACCGGTGGGCTTACAGTGAGGGAAGCAATGTAGCATTGCTGACTACTAGTGTTGAGCGATACCGTCCGATACTTGAAAGTATCGGTATCGGAAAGTATCGGCCGATACCGGCAAAGTATCGGATCCAATCCGATACCGATACCCGATACCAATACAAGTCAATGGGACTCATGTATCGGACGGTATCCCTGATGGTTCCCAGGGTCTGAAGGAGAGGAAACTCTCCTTCAGGCCCTGGGAACCATATAAATGTGTAAAAGAAAGAATTAAAATAAAAAATATCGCTATACTCACCTCTCCGACGCAGCCGGGACCTCAGCGAGGGAAGCGGCAGCGTTCATTGTTTAAAATTCGCGCTTTTACTTGGTTACGTGAATTCCCGGCTTGTGATTGGTCAGGGCGGCCATGTTGCCGGGACGCGGACCAATCACAGCAAGCCGTGACGTAATTTCGTCACGGCTTGCTGTGATTGGTCCGCGTCCCGGCAACATGGCCGCCATTAACCAATCACAAGCTGTGACGTCACGGGAGGCTGGACTTGCGCACTTTTTAAAAAGCGCGCGTGTCCAGCCTCCCGTGACGTCACGGCTTGTGATTGGTTAATGGCGGCCATGTTGCCGGGACGCGGACCAATCACAGCAAGCCGTGACGTAATTTCGTCACGGCTTACTGTGATTGGTCCGCGTCCCGGCAACATGGCGCCGTGACCAATCATAAGCCGGGACGTCACTGGAGGCTGGACACGCGCGCTTTTTAAAAAGTGCGCAAGTCCAGCCTCCCGTGACGTCACGGCTTGTGATTGGTTAATGGCGTCCATGTTGCCGGGACACGGACCAATCACAGCAAGCCGTGACGTAATTTCGTCACGGCTTACTGTGATTGGTCCGCGTCCCGGCAACATGGCGCCGTGACCAATCATAAGCCGGGACGTCACTGGAGGCTGGACACGCGCGCTTTTTAAAAAGTGCGCAAGTCCAGCCTCCCGTGACGTCACGGCTTGTGATTGGTTAATGGCGGCCATGTTGCCGGGACGCGGACCAATCACAGCAAGCCGTGACGTAATTTCGTCACGGCTTGCTGTGATTGGTCCACGTCCCGGCAACATGGCCGCCCTGACCAATCACAAGCCGGGAATTCACGTAACCAAGTAAAAGCGCGAATTTTAAACAAACAACGCTGCCGGTTCCTTCGCTGAGGTCCAGGCTGCGTCGGACAGGTGAGTATAGCGATATTTTTTATTTTAATTCTTTCTTTTACACATTTTTACATTAATGTTGTTTCGATACCGATACCCGATATCACAAAAATATCGGATCTCGGTATCGGAAATTCCGATACAGCAAGTATCGGCCGATACCCGATACTTGCAGCATCGGAATGCTCAACACTACTGACTACCTTCATTCCGAGCAGGTGCACCAACGGTACGGGACGTTTGGTAGTTAGTCCAGGCTTGCAAGTGCATGCTGGTTAAATGTCTAAGCGTGCACGTTGTATTTAAATTTTGAAGATTCTTCTCTCTGCTAAAGGTCTTTGAGCATTTCTTACAGATAACTTTTGACTGATCATTCTGATCTTGGTTAAAAAATTGCTACACTACACTCTTCCTACTATCGAAAACCTTTTCAGCCATTGTGCGCTGTGCTACTTTCACCGAATGGCCACGCTCTCCTAAAACTGTTTTTGTCTTTCGCAAACATTTTTGGCCTGATACGGGCCTGCCAGATGACAGCTGTTGCAATGTAGATGGCTGCTGCGGATCATCCTCCTCCGCTTCTGAGCTAGTGGCAGAGGCACCCTCTTCCCCCAATGGCTGCCAATCTGGGTCAACAACTGGGTCATCTATCACCTCCTCCTCAATGTCATGTGCACCTTCCTCAGTGTCACCGTGTAAGGTGCTATAGCGTTCGGGACAGGGCACCATAGTCTCATCAGGGTCACATTCTGGCTCAGTAAACTGCGAGGGCAATGTAGTGATCAGAGTCAATGGAACAACATCACAAACTAGCTGTGGCTGTGCATCAGTGCACTCCATGTCCGATTCTTCTTGTAATATGCAGTGCACAATTTCCCTTTCTAACCCAGGCACGGTATGTGTAAAGAGCTCCATGGAGTAACCTGTAGTGTCGCCTGATGCATCCTTCACTTTTGGTTTGGGAGAAGGACACAAGGAAATGTCTTTTTCCTGACCGGGAGCATCCACTGATGACTGGCTGCTCTTAGATTTTGAACTTTGGGAAGAGGAGGCGAAAGAGCTAGAGGGTGAGTCAGCAAGGAAAGACAACACTTTTTCCTGCTTCTCCGGCTTTAAAAGCTGTTTTCCTACTCCCAGTTAAGGGAGCCTTCGAGGCCTTGTGTAGCCAGACGATGACGCAGGCTGAACACCTCCAGCCTTAGGTGCTACTGTGCTTTTGCCACTACCACGAGATGCAGCACCACCAGCACCATCAGTACCAGCTGGCAACCCCCGCCCACGGCCTCTTCCACCAGACTTCCTCATTTTTTGGGGGGAGACACTGAACCACAACTCATATTACACTGTCGTAATATGAGGGGCCCTGTGCCAGTACCGCTGCCCACGAGAGAGCGTTCCCCCCCCAGCTTGAACAGTGCTCTACCACTTGCAATACTACCTCTCCCAGCTCCACCACTGTGTAGTCTGTGCGGTTAAAACCTTAAATGGCACTGCCAATACGAATTATTTGAAATGATAGATGATAGTTAAAATATACAGGGGCCCTGGCCTCCATTTAATACTTTGTGCCTACTTCCACTGTCTTTATTATTTGGGCGTAATAACGGTGTCTGCTGCTGCTTCTTTTTTTTCCTAAGCTGAACAAAGCTGAACTTCAACTGTTGTCCCGTTTCAAATATTAAACTGCATTTGGCCTACTTGTTGGGTTAGGGCCTACTAACGGTGTCTGCCGCTCCTTGGTGTTCTCCTGGTTTATTTTTCTTGCGCTTCAATCTTCAGGCTTTTGTTTAAATATTTTTTATATTAAACTGCATTTGGCCTACTTGTTGGGTTGGGCCTAGTAACATTGTCTGCTGCTGCCTCTTGTTTTCCTCTACTACACAAAGCTGAGCTTCAATCTTCAGGCTGGCTTTCGGCCTATATTTAGAATATGAAACTGCATTTGGCCTACTTGTTTGGTTGGGCCTACTAACGGTGTCTGCCGCTGATTGTTATTCTCCACTGAACAAACCAATGCCGCCTGTTTACTCCTGTTACCAATTTTTAACAGCTTTTAGCCTACTTTTTTTTTATTTTGGGCCTATATCTGTGTTTCCTCCTCATTCCTGCCCATTGCCCAGCCACTGCTAGATGAGTCTGCTGGTACATTGACACAAACCACTACATTCCCCTTGCACTCTACACAGCCTGAATCTGACCCTGCTGAAACTCAGGTTCCCCTTCCCGCATACTATACCACCTTACATGGGGACAAAGAGGAAGGTGCAGATGAAAGGGCAGGTTCCTTCAACATTTGGGGGGGCATACTCATTTGCGACGTCACTGGCACAGGGCCCCTCATAGTACACAAAAGTGTCTCTGCCAGTGGGAGGCGCCCCCGCCGTAAATCACAACGCCGTACTTTGAGGGGCCCTGTGCCAGTGGCAATGCGAACGAGTGTGCCCCCCCCTGCTTGCTCAGGATCACAGCACTTGCAAAGTTGAAATACTTACCTCTCCATGCTCCACCGCCGTGACGTAGTCCGCGTTTCCTGGGCCCACGAAAAACTTGAGCCAGCCCTACTCCCCCCACAACTGTTACCAAATGACCCCCAAATTTTCAATGGCTAACTATTATTATAAGGTAAATTAAGATTGACAAGCTTAAGTAACACAAATTGATGTTTTTGGCATTAAAATGGGCTTTGTTGGTGTTTTCCTGTCCTCCACTCACTGCCGACTTTGATTCTCCATTGACTTGCATTGGGTTTCGTGTTTCAGTCGGATCCCCGACTTTTCGAAATAATCGGCCGATTTCACCCGACCCGACTTTTCACAAATTTGGGTTTCGCGAAACCCGACTCGATCCTGAAAAAGTAAAAGTCGCTCAACCCTAGTGAACATTAATGAGAAAAAATGAACTTTTTTGAATTTACCAAATGGCTGCAATGAAACAGAGGGAAAAATTTAGAGGGGTCTGAATACTTTCCATACCCACTGTACCCTTCAAATATTTTACATTTTTCACATTTGTTCTGATAATAAAGAAATAAAATGTTAAGAAATATCTGAAAATATAATTATAAAAACTAGATGTAAACACGGTACTTCTCAAAAGTTTTAGGCAGCTGTGCAAAACAATGCAGAAAAATAAGAAAATGTTCAAAAATAGAAATGTTCATAATTTATTTTCACCATTAACAATGCAAAGTCAGTGAAAGAATATAAATTAAATCAAATCAATATTTGATGTGACCAGCTTTTACCTTCAAAATAGTCGAATCTCAGACAGTGAGCCTAATTAATAGAATGGAGACATCGCTCAGGAGAGCAGCAGGATGAGGCCCTTAGCCAAGGACAGGAGGCCTTCTGAAAGGGATAAAACAAGGCTCAGCTGAGCATCGGGACAAGGTCTTTAGATTAGGAGTCTTTACCTTGGAGGATCAGAAGGCCAGGAGGCCTAGTTAAAAAGGAGTAAGCTGAAGGAATGATTCTTTATCTTAGATGAAGGAGGCTTAAGCAACAATTATCTACACTAATCTACACTAGAGAGAAAGCTAAAGCGTTTCCAATATGAGACTCGCACCTACATTCAACACATTCTGAATCCAGGCAAGAAGGGGGAGCTCTGAACCCGCATTCAGGGGAGTTTCCGCAACTTTAAGGATTCTGGTCTGGAGTAGGAGTTAGGACAGTTGGTAGCAGACAGTGGAGGAGACAGGAGTGAGAAGACAGAGTGAGGCCGTGCAGTTACGAGTGGTGCTGCAGCTCCAGGAACGGAAGAGAACCTGAAGGGTTGGAGTGTTAGTGAGCATCTGAGGAAAGAAGCAAAGAAGCAAAGGAGAAGGAAGGAGCTTAGAGGGGAACTGTGACCGGGCACCCTCTGAGCCGAAGCGCAGAAACCGGGCACCGGGAGCCCGAGGCTGTGTTGAACTACAAGTCTCACAGAAGAACCTGAGGGCAGAGGACTTTATGTAGTCTGCCCGCATCCACACCCGAAGATGAAGCTGTACACAGAGAGCCCAGGTCGTGATAGAGATCCTGTAAAAAGGCTCGCACTGCCCACCATACGGGTTACTGTCCCAGGACAGGAGAGAGAAGACTTTGTAAGAGAGCCACAGGCATCAAAGACCTCGCAAACGAGCGTGAGCGGGAAGGCTTATGCAGCACCCCAGGGTCCTGGTCGGTGCAGTAATGTCATTCTCCTCTAGGGGGGAGTGATGTTAAGTCTGAAGGCAATAAAGGAGATCTCACTACCAGGTAACACCAACACACAACACACTTCATACTCCAGTCCACCAGGGGGAGCTATGCTCCTATTTATTAGGGCACTCTTAACAATTAGGTAAAACTGGTGGTCTGGATAGATAGTTAGTCAGCTGCTGAGCTTCGCTCAGGCAGTTGGCCCCTGGCAGGGGTGGGATCCTGTCAGAGGCCTAGACAGAAGGTCACGGAGCTGTGCCTCCCCGACGTGCGGCAGCTTCTAGAAAGAGACACGAACAAAGAACTGTATTGAAAGCGTGAAGGAAGTCATAGCAAAAGGAGAGGAAACCAGAAGGAGTTCTGCCCTGCACAGGCTGCCTCCTTCTGAGGAGCAAGATCCCGGTAGCCGGAACACCGAGGGAGCAACAGTGCCTTGCTCCAGAGACTGGCAGGACAGCTAATTTCAAGTTACCGATCCGGCCTATACCCAGGAGGCACGGTGGCAACTTGTGGAGGCTGGGCCGTGCTAGAGTCCCTGTAAAAAGCCTCAGGACACCAGTCATACGGGTTTGTCCTATCCATCAGGGGGACAGAGAGAGACACAACATCTAGAATATCTACTACACTTGTGAGGACCTTATGAGAGGCTCAGCAATAAGGTACTACAATGCCAAGGCACTAGAGGAAAGCTACTGATTTCCACCTGGATAAGGGGACTCTGGATTTGCCTTCAGACAGGCCGGACTCTGCCTGCCCTGTGATCCGGTGCTCTGGACTGTGGATGCTGAAGTCTTCAGTAAAAAGGTAAAGAGACTGCAACCTTGTGTCCTCGTTCTTCTCTGCACCTCTCACCATCCACCCTCTACATACTGGGAAGCCCTGGGGATATACTTCACCTGTGGGAAGGTGTACCATCTAGCTGCGACAACATCACCCCAGCGGACCCCCTTAAAGCAGCATCGGACACCCTGACCGAATACCACAGGTGGCGTCGCGAACAATTCCCCCTTTAAAGAACTTTCCCCTTTTATACGCGGACATCCCTAGGGCCGTGGACTGGGTCAGCCACCGTGACATCCCCCCTGTGAACCGAAGGACCCGGTACCAAGTACCCCACTGCCCTACACGGGGGCGATCCACTTACAATCCTCACAGGGGGAGAGGGATCCACCATCACCTCCAGGCCGGCCGGACCACATCACTTCCTGTTGCTGGTACCTTGGACCGTGGCCTGATTAAACCAGTAAACCAGGTAAAGACATTACAACCCTGTGTCCTCCATTTATTTGCCGGCATTCACCATCCTTGCCATACACATCGGGAGCCCTGGGGACCCCGCTTCACCTGTGGGAAGCGTTACCATCTTTGCTGCAGTAACATCGCCCCAGAGGACCCCTTTAAGCAGCGTCGGTCACCCCTGACTGAATACCACAGGTGGCATCACAAACTTTCATTGCTTTACAACTCCCTTTAAAAACTATCCTTTTTATTTGGGCGCCCAGGGCCACAGACCGGGTCGTCGCCACCATGACCACCCCTTTAACTGCGGCCATTCCCGGTACTGAGTATCCCCACAGCCCTGGCGGGCGCTCCATAAATGTATTCAAATTTTATTAATACAAAAACATACATACATATTAAAAATCATTATTAGATGTAAAAACAGGGGAAAGAATTAGCGACACCCAGATACCACGTCCATAAGGGCTTGGATATATAAATATATAAATATATCAAAGATGAAGACTCAAAAATCAAGGGGAAATGATATACTCCAAATTATTATAGCATAATGTAGCACAGTAAGAGCTGGAAATTACACAATAAGATCAACAGAAAACTTTTTCCATTATTCACTATGCCACTATGTTTACAGGGGAATAAATTAGATATAAAGTGCAAATGTAAAAAGTGGTCTAACCAGACCTACAATAAATTTGAGATAGAATATCTTTAAAAGTGGACAAAGGTTTGCAGAGATCAAGGAGTAATGGACATTAAGCCCAATACTAATCCAGAATTAAGTCAGAGTCTAAATATACAGAAAGATGTATTAGAATGGAAGACCAACCTTTTATGGAGCGTGGAAAGGGAGAACCCCTACTGTTAGAAGCCTAACTGTGCTACCATGGTTTGCAGCATCTCCAGAGTTGTGTACCATTGAGCACATTTGGGCTGTCATTGGCAGGCAAAGAGAGCTTCCAGCAGTGGATTTTGATGATTTGCATGCCAAACTGCACTTAGCATGGCAGAACAATCCTCAGACAGTAACAGTATCATTGATAGCAGCCAAGATGTCAAGCGTGAGTGTTCCAGCGCATGGTGAACTGAATAAATCCAGATGTTTTGAAAGTTTTGAATCCATTTTTCATAATTTGCATATCATTAGGATGTTTATCAGTCCTTTGATTTTCATATAATTCCATGACTTTCCTAACTCAGTGTTTCAATGGTGAATTTCAATTTCAATGTTGAGATGTATATGCTTGAACTTTTCACATAAATGTTTGTACATAAATACTACCATTCAATGTCAAATGATACTTCAATTCAATGCCTAGAGAATGACTAGGCATTCAAGTTCCTACCATAAAATGCATGCAAAGCAATGATGATACCTCCTTTTAGTATAAAACTAACACCATTATATATTGTCCACTTAAAGTGATATTATCATGTTATTACATTGCTTTACTTTTGTTTACATGAAAATGAAAATTTGCAACAGGTGATTTTTTTCTATCCTTCTCCTGCAATGTGAGATTTTACCTTATATAGTGTATAGCTTGTTTCCAAGGAGATTGACTACCAGAGCCTGGTTAAGGCTACTTTCACACTAGCATCGGGCTCGGCCCGTCGCAGTGCGTCGGGCCGAGGTCACCGACGCTAGCGTTGTCTCCGCCGCACAACGGGGGCAGCGGATGCATTTTTCCAGCGCATCCGCTGCCCCATTGTGAGGTGTGGGGAAGTGCGGGGAGGTGGGGGCGGAGTTACGGCCGCGCATGTAACGTTTTTTGCTCCCGGCGGACCGCCACAACACGGCGCAACCGTTTCACGACGGTATGCGACGTGTGGCAATCTGTCGCAATGCGTCGCTAATGTTAGTCAATGGAGAAAAAACGCATCCTGCAAGCACTTTTGCAGGATGCGTTTTTTCTGCAAAACGACGCATTGTGACGGATTGCAGTTAACGCTAGTGTGAAAGTAGCCTTAGTTGGCAGAGTAGATTCCTTCTACAAATTAATCTATATACTGTATATAATTCTCTAAGGGGTACTTCCGTCTTTCTGTCGGCAACTTCCGTCACGGATATTCATTCGCTGATTGGTCTCGCCAGCTGCCTGTCATGGCTGCCGCGACCAATCAGCGACGGGCACAGTCCGATTAGTCCCTCCCTACTCCCCTGCAGTCAGTGCCCGGCGCCCGCTCCATACTCCCCGCAGTCACGGCTCACACAGGGTTAATACCAGCGGTAACTGTTATGATCCGGTGGTAGGATCTCAAAACTGACCTGACACATATGACCAGAATATAGGACAAGTTCTGGGGATGTGGAAGCTATACTGACCGCAATCCTGATCCTATCCACACACACTAAAGGCAGCCGTGGAGTGTTCCTAAAATCCTAGACGCCTCTTTCACAGCCTGAGAAACTGACTACCCCTAGAGAGAAAGCAAAGACCTCACTCGCCTCAGAGAAATAACCCCAAAGTTTTAGATAGCCCCCCACAAATAATAACGGTGAGTTAAGGGGAAAAGACAAACGTAGAAATGAAACAGGTTTAGCAAATGAGGCCCGCTAACACTAGATAGACAGAAAATAGATAGGAAGACACAAAAGAGCACAGTGAGGTAAAAAATACTCTGTTGTAAAAAAATCACAGTAATCAGCAAGTGCTAGTCAAAAGATGTAAATAAAACAGGGTATTTAGTTGATACGTTTTTTTGCAAAAAAAGTATACTAAGCTGCTCCACCAAATCATCAAGGTATACCCTTATAGAGCAGTCCTAACTAATGTATAAAATCCCTATCTGGTGTATTTAAAACCTGATCATCTGTATAGTACCTGTATAAGCAGGGTTCAGAGAAGGACTATCCATGTGGACATGCAGGATGGAACAGCTTAAATGCAAATGACCCACAGAGGAGTGGTGGACTCCCCGGTCTTGTAGAAACAAGAGAACAATTATAGAACCAGAAACACATGGGCCACTTGCACATTGAACAAGTCTGTAGGAACCTGTTCACACCACCAGAAAACTTGAAGACACAAAAGAGCACAGTGAGGTAAAAAATACTCTGTTGTAAAAAAATCACAGTAATCAGCAAGTGCTAGTCAAAAGATGTAAATAAAACAGGGTATTTAGTTGATACGTTTTTTTGCAAAAAAAGTATACTAAGCTGCTCCACCAAATCGTCAAGGTATACCCTTATAGAGCAGTCCTAACTAATGTATAAAATCCCTATCTGGTGTATTTAAAACCTGATCATCTGTATAGTACCTGTCTAAGCAGGGTTCAGAGAAGGACTATCCATGTGGACATGCAGGATGGAACAGCTTAAATGCAAATGACCCACAGAGGAGTGGTGGACTCCCCAGTCTTGTAGAAACAAGAGAACAATTATAGAACCAGAAACACATGGGCCACTTGCACATTGAACAAGTCTGTAGGAACCTGTTCACACCACCAGAAAACTTGAAGACACAAAAGAGCACAGTGAGGTAAAAAATACTCTGTTGTAAAAAAATCACAGTAATCAGCAAGTGCTAGTCAAAAGATGTAAATAAAACAGGGTATTTAGTTGATACGTTTTTTTGCAAGAAAAGTATACTAAGCTGCTCCACCAAATCGTCAAGGTATACCCTTATAGAGCAGTCCTAACTAATGTATAAAATCCCTATCTGGTGTATTTAAAACCTGATCATCTGTATAATACCTGTATAAGCAGGGATCAGAGAAGGACTATCCATGTGGACATGCAGGATGGAACAGCTTAAATGCAAATGACCCACAGAGGAGTGGTGGACTCCCCAGTCTTGTAGAAACAAGAGAACAATTATAGAACCAGAAACACATGGGCCACTTGCACATTGAACAAGTCTGTAGGAACCTGTTCACACCACCAGAAAACTTGAAGACACAAAAGAGCACAGTGAGGTAAAAAATACTCTGTTGTAAAAAAATCACAGTAATCAGCAAGTGCTAGTCAAAAGATGTAAATAAAACAGGGTATTTAGTTGATACGTTTTTTTGCAAAAAAAGTATACTAAGCTGCTCCACCAAATCGTCAAGGTATACCCTTATAGAGCAGTCCTAACTAATGTATAAAATCCCTATCTGGTGTATTTAAAACCTGATCATCTGTATAGTACCTGTATAAGCAGGGTTCAGAGAAGGACTATCCATGTGGACATGCAGGATGGAACAGCTTAAATGCAAATGACCCACGGAGGAGTGGTGGACTCCCCAGTCTTGTAGAAACAAGAGAACAATTATAGAACCAGAAACACATGGGCCACTTGCACATTGAACAAGTCTGTAGGAACCTGTTCACACCACCAGAAAACTTGAAGACACAAAAGAGCACAGTGAGGTAAAAAATACTCTGTTGTAAAAAAATCACAGTAATCAGCAAGTGCTAGTCAAAAGATGTAAATAAAACAGGGTATTTAGTTGATACGTTTTTTTGCAAAAAAAGGATACTAAGCTGCTCCACCAAATCGTCAAGGTATACCCTTATAGAGCAGTCCTAACTAATGTATAAAATCCCTATCTGGTGTATTTAAAACCTGATCATCTGTATAATACCTGTATAAGCAGGGTTCAGAGAAGGACTATCCATGTGGACATGCAGGATGGAACAGCTTAAATGCAAATGACCCACAGAGGAGTGGTGGACTCCCCAGTCTTGTAGAAACAAGAGAACAATTATAGAACCAGAAACACATGGGCCACTTGCACATTGAACAAGTCTGTAGGAACCTGTTCACACCACCAGAAAACTTGAAGACACAAAAGAGCATAGTGAGGTAAAAAATACTCTGTTGTAAAAAAATCACAGTAATCAGCAAGTGCTAGTCAAAAGATGTAAATAAAACAGGGTATTTAGTTGATACGTTTTTTTGCAAAAAAAGTATACTAAGCTGCTCCACCAAATCGTCAAGGTATACCCTTATAGAGCAGTCCTAACTAATGTATAAAATCCCTATCTGGTGTATTTAAAACCTGATCATCTGTATAGTACCTGTATAAGCAGGGTTCAGAGAAGGACTATCCATGTGGACATGCAGGATGGAACAGCTTAAATGCAAATGACCCACAGAGGAGTGGTGGACTCCCCAGTCTTGTAGAAACAAGAGAACAATTATAGAACCAGAAACACATGGGCCACTTGCACATTGAACAAGTCTGTAGGAACCTGTTCACACCACCAGAAAACTTGAAGACACAAAAGAGCACAGTGAGGTAAAAAATACTCTGTTGTAAAAAAATCACAGTAATCAGCAAGTGCTAGTCAAAAGATGTAAATAAAACAGGGTATTTAGTTGATACGTTTTTTTGCAAAAAAAGTATACTAAGCTGCTCCACCAAATCGTCAAGGTATACCCTTATAGAGCAGTCCTAACTAATGTATAAAATCCCTATCTGGTGTATTTAAAACCTGATCATCTGTATAATACCTGTATAAGCAGGGTTCAGAGAAGGACTATCCATGTGGACATGCAGGATGGAACAGCTTAAATGCAAATGACCCACAGAGGAGTGGTGGACTCCCCAGTCTTGTAGAAACAAGAGAACAATTATAGAACCAGAAACACATGGGCCACTTGCACATTGAACAAGCCTGTAGGAACCTGTTCACACCACCAGAAAACTTGAAGACACAAAAGAGCACAGTGAGGTAAAAAATACTCTGTTGTAAAAAAATCACAGTAATCAGCAAGTGCTAGTCAAAAGATGTAAATAAAACAGGGTATTTAGTTGATACGTTTTTTTGCAAAAAAAGTATACTAAGCTGCTCCACCAAATCGTCAAGGTATACCCTTATAGAGCAGTCCTAACTAATGTATAAAATCCCTATCTGGTGTATTTAAAACCTGATCATCTGTATAGTACCTGTATAAGCAGGGTTCAGAGAAGGACTATCCATGTGGACATGCAGGATGGAACAGCTTAAATGCAAATGACCCACAGAGGAGTGGTGGACTCCCCAGTCTTGTAGAAACAAGAGAACAATTATAGAACCAGAAACACATGGGCCACTTGCACATTGAACAAGTCTGTAGGAACCTGTTCACACCACCAGAAAACTTGAAGACACAAAAGAGCACAGTGAGGTAAAAAATACTCTGTTGTAAAAAAATCACAGTAATCAGCAAGTGCTAGTCAAAAGATGTAAATAAAACAGGGTATTTAGTTGATACGTTTTTTTGCAAAAAAAGTATACTAAGCTGCTCCACCAAATCGTCAAGGTATACCCTTATAGAGCAGTCCTAACTAATGTATAAAATCCCTATCTGGTGTATTTAAAACCTGATCATCTGTATAGTACCTGTATAAGCAGGGTTCAGAGAAGGACTATCCATGTGGACATGCAGGATGGAACATCTTAAATGCAAATGACCCACAGAGGAGTGGTGGACTCCCCAGTCTTGTAGAAACAAGAGAACAATTATAGAACCAGAAACACATGGGCCACTTGCACATTGAACAAGTCTGTAGGAACCTGTTCACACCAACAGAAAACTTGAAGACACAAAAGAGCACAGTGAGGTAAAAAATACTCTGTTGTAAAAAAATCACAGTAATCAGCAAGTGCTAGTCAAAAGATGTAAATAAAACAGGGTATTTAGTTGATAAGTTTTTTTGCAAGAAAAGTATACTAAGCTGCTCCAACAAATCGTCAAGGTATACCCTTATAGAGCAGTCCTAACTAATGTATAAAATCCCTATCTGGTGTATTTAAAACCTGATCATCTGTATAGTACCTGTATAAGCAGGGTTCAGAGAAGGACTATCCATGTGGACATGCAGGATGGAACAGCTTAAATGCAAATGACCCACAGAGGAGTGGTGGACTCCCCAGTCTTGTAGAAACAAGAGAACAATTATAGAACCAGAAACACATGGGCCACTTGCACATTGAACAAGTCTGTAGGAACCTGTTCACACCACCAGAAAACTTGAAGACACAAAAGAGCACAGTGAGGTAAAAAATACTCTGTTGTAAAAAAATCACAGTAATCAGCAAGTGCTAGTCAAAAGATGTAAATAAAACAGGGTATTTAGTTGATACGTTTTTTTGCAAAAAAAGTATACTAAGCTGCTCCACCAAATCGTCAAGGTATACCCTTATAGAGCAGTCCTAACTAATGTATAAAATCCCTATCTGGTGTATTTAAAACCTGATCATCTGTATAGTACCTGTCTAAGCAGGGTTCAGAGAAGGACTATCCATGTGGACATGCAGGATGGAACAGCTTAAATGCAAATGACCCACAGAGGAGTGGTGGACTCCCCAGTCTTGTAGAAACAAGAGAACAATTATAGAACCAGAAACACATGGGCCACTTGCACATTGAACAAGTCTGTAGGAACCTGTTCACACCACCAGAAAACTTGAAGACACAAAAGAGCACAGTGAGGTAAAAAATACTCTGTTGTAAAAAAATCACAGTAATCAGCAAGTGCTAGTCAAAAGATGTAAATAAAACAGGGTATTTAGTTGATACGTTTTTTTGCAAGAAAAGTATACTAAGCTGCTCCACCAAATCGTCAAGGTATACCCTTATAGAGCAGTCCTAACTAATGTATAAAATCCCTATCTGGTGTATTTAAAACCTGATCATCTGTATAATACCTGTATAAGCAGGGATCAGAGAAGGACTATCCATGTGGACATGCAGGATGGAACAGCTTAAATGCAAATGACCCACAGAGGAGTGGTGGACTCCCCAGTCTTGTAGAAACAAGAGAACAATTATAGAACCAGAAACACATGGGCCACTTGCACATTGAACAAGTCTGTAGGAACCTGTTCACACCACCAGAAAACTTGAAGACACAAAAGAGCACAGTGAGGTAAAAAATACTCTGTTGTAAAAAAATCACAGTAATCAGCAAGTGCTAGTCAAAAGATGTAAATAAAACAGGGTATTTAGTTGATACGTTTTTTTGCAAAAAAAGTATACTAAGCTGCTCCACCAAATCGTCAAGGTATACCCTTATAGAGCAGTCCTAACTAATGTATAAAATCCCTATCTGGTGTATTTAAAACCTGATCATCTGTATAGTACCTGTATAAGCAGGGTTCAGAGAAGGACTATCCATGTGGACATGCAGGATGGAACAGCTTAAATGCAAATGACCCACGGAGGAGTGGTGGACTCCCCAGTCTTGTAGAAACAAGAGAACAATTATAGAACCAGAAACACATGGGCCACTTGCACATTGAACAAGTCTGTAGGAACCTGTTCACACCACCAGAAAACTTGAAGACACAAAAGAGCACAGTGAGGTAAAAAATACTCTGTTGTAAAAAAATCACAGTAATCAGCAAGTGCTAGTCAAAAGATGTAAATAAAACAGGGTATTTAGTTGATACGTTTTTTTGCAAAAAAAGGATACTAAGCTGCTCCACCAAATCGTCAAGGTATACCCTTATAGAGCAGTCCTAACTAATGTATAAAATCCCTATCTGGTGTATTTAAAACCTGATCATCTGTATAATACCTGTATAAGCAGGGTTCAGAGAAGGACTATCCATGTGGACATGCAGGATGGAACAGCTTAAATGCAAATGACCCACAGAGGAGTGGTGGACTCCCCAGTCTTGTAGAAACAAGAGAACAATTATAGAACCAGAAACACATGGGCCACTTGCACATTGAACAAGTCTGTAGGAACCTGTTCACACCACCAGAAAACTTGAAGACACAAAAGAGCATAGTGAGGTAAAAAATACTCTGTTGTAAAAAAATCACAGTAATCAGCAAGTGCTAGTCAAAAGATGTAAATAAAACAGGGTATTTAGTTGATACGTTTTTTTGCAAAAAAAGTATACTAAGCTGCTCCACCAAATCGTCAAGGTATACCCTTATAGAGCAGTCCTAACTAATGTATAAAATCCCTATCTGGTGTATTTAAAACCTGATCATCTGTATAGTACCTGTATAAGCAGGGTTCAGAGAAGGACTATCCATGTGGACATGCAGGATGGAACAGCTTAAATGCAAATGACCCACAGAGGAGTGGTGGACTCCCCAGTCTTGTAGAAACAAGAGAACAATTATAGAACCAGAAACACATGGGCCACTTGCACATTGAACAAGTCTGTAGGAACCTGTTCACACCACCAGAAAACTTGAAGACACAAAAGAGCACAGTGAGGTAAAAAATACTCTGTTGTAAAAAAATCACAGTAATCAGCAAGTGCTAGTCAAAAGATGTAAATAAAACAGGGTATTTAGTTGATACGTTTTTTTGCAAAAAAAGTATACTAAGCTGCTCCACCAAATCGTCAAGGTATACCCTTATAGAGCAGTCCTAACTAATGTATAAAATCCCTATCTGGTGTATTTAAAACCTGATCATCTGTATAATACCTGTATAAGCAGGGTTCAGAGAAGGACTATCCATGTGGACATGCAGGATGGAACAGCTTAAATGCAAATGACCCACAGAGGAGTGGTGGACTCCCCAGTCTTGTAGAAACAAGAGAACAATTATAGAACCAGAAACACATGGGCCACTTGCACATTGAACAAGCCTGTAGGAACCTGTTCACACCACCAGAAAACTTGAAGACACAAAAGAGCACAGTGAGGTAAAAAATACTCTGTTGTAAAAAAATCACAGTAATCAGCAAGTGCTAGTCAAAAGATGTAAATAAAACAGGGTATTTAGTTGATACGTTTTTTTGCAAAAAAAGTATACTAAGCTGCTCCACCAAATCGTCAAGGTATACCCTTATAGAGCAGTCCTAACTAATGTATAAAATCCCTATCTGGTGTATTTAAAACCTGATCATCTGTATAGTACCTGTATAAGCAGGGTTCAGAGAAGGACTATCCATGTGGACATGCAGGATGGAACAGCTTAAATGCAAATGACCCACAGAGGAGTGGTGGACTCCCCAGTCTTGTAGAAACAAGAGAACAATTATAGAACCAGAAACACATGGGCCACTTGCACATTGAACAAGTCTGTAGGAACCTGTTCACACCACCAGAAAACTTGAAGACACAAAAGAGCACAGTGAGGTAAAAAATACTCTGTTGTAAAAAAATCACAGTAATCAGCAAGTGCTAGTCAAAAGATGTAAATAAAACAGGGTATTTAGTTGATACGTTTTTTTGCAAAAAAAGTATACTAAGCTGCTCCACCAAATCGTCAAGGTATACCCTTATAGAGCAGTCCTAACTAATGTATAAAATCCCTATCTGGTGTATTTAAAACCTGATCATCTGTATAGTACCTGTATAAGCAGGGTTCAGAGAAGGACTATCCATGTGGACATGCAGGATGGAACATCTTAAATGCAAATGACCCACAGAGGAGTGGTGGACTCCCCAGTCTTGTAGAAACAAGAGAACAATTATAGAACCAGAAACACATGGGCCACTTGCACATTGAACAAGTCTGTAGGAACCTGTTCACACCAACAGAAAACTTGAAGACACAAAAGAGCACAGTGAGGTAAAAAATACTCTGTTGTAAAAAAATCACAGTAATCAGCAAGTGCTAGTCAAAAGATGTAAATAAAACAGGGTATTTAGTTGATAAGTTTTTTTGCAAGAAAAGTATACTAAGCTGCTCCAACAAATCGTCAAGGTATACCCTTATAGAGCAGTCCTAACTAATGTATAAAATCCCTATCTGGTGTATTTAAAACCTGATCATCTGTATAGTACCTGTATAAGCAGGGTTCAGAGAAGGACTATCCATGTGGACATGCAGGATGGAACAGCTTAAATGCAAATGACCCACAGAGGAGTGGTGGACTCCCCAGTCTTGTAGAAACAAGAGAACAATTATAGAACCAGAAACACATGGGCCACTTGCACATTGAACAAGTCTGTAGGAACCTGTTCACACCAACAGAAAACTTGAAGACACAAAAGAGCACAGTGAGGTAAAAAATACTCTGTTGTAAAAAAATCACAGTAATCAGCAAGTGCTAGTCAAAAGATGTAAATAAAACAGGGTATTTAGTTGATACGTTTTTTTGCAAAAAAAGTATACTAAGCTGCTCCACCAAATCGTCAAGGTATACCCTTATAGAGCAGTCCTAACTAATGTATAAAATCCCTATCTGGTGTATTTAAAACCTGATCATCTGTATAGTACCTGTATAAGCAGGGTTCAGAGAAGGACTATCCATGTGGACATGCAGGATGGAACAGCTTAAATGCAAATGACCCACGGAGGAGTGGTGGACTCCCCAGTCTTGTAGAAACAAGAGAACAATTATAGAACCAGAAACACATGGGCCACTTGCACATTGAACAAGTCTGTAGGAACCTGTTCACACCACCAGAAAACTTGAAGACACAAAAGAGCACAGTGAGGTAAAAAATACTCTGTTGTAAAAAAATCACAGTAATCAGCAAGTGCTAGTCAAAAGATGTAAATAAAACAGGGTATTTAGTTGATACGTTTTTTTGCAAAAAAAGTATACTAAGCTGCTCCACCAAATCGTCAAGGTATACATTATAGAGCATTCCTAACTAATGTATAAAATCCCTATCTGGTGTATTTAAAACCTGATCATCTGTATAATACCTGTATAAGCAGGGTTCAGAGAAGGACTATCCATGTGGAAATGCAGGATGGAACAGCTTAAATGCAAATGACCCACAGAGGAGTGGTGGACTCCCCAGTCTTGTAGAAACAAGAGAACAATTATAGAACCAGAAACACATGGGCCACTTGCACATTGAACAAGTCTGTAGGAACCTGTTCACACCACCAGAAAACTTGAAGACACAAAAGAGCATAGTGAGGTAACAAATACTCTGTTGTAAAAAAATCACAGTAATCAGCAAGTGCTAGTCAAAAGATGTAAATAAAACAGGGTATTTAGTTGATACGTTTTTTTGCAAAAAAAGTATACTAAGCTGCTCCACCAAATCGTCAAGGTATACCCTTATAGAGCAGTCCTAACTAATGTATAAAATCCCTATCTGGTGTATTTAAAACCTGATCATCTGTATAGTACCTGTATAAGCCGGGTTCAGAGAAGGACTATCCATGTGGACATGCAGGATGGAACAGCTTAAATGCAAATGACCCACAGAGGAGTGGTGGACTCCCCAGTCTTGTAGAAACAAGAGAACAATTATAGAACCAGAAACACATGGGCCACTTGCACATTGAACAAGTCTGTAGGAACCTGTTCACACCAACAGAAAACTTGAAGACACAAAAGAGCACAGTGAGGTAAAAAATACTCTGTTGTAAAAAAATCACAGTAATCAGCAAGTGCTAGTCAAAAGATGTAAATAAAACAGGGTATTTAGTTGATAAGTTTTTTTGCAAGAAAAGTATACTAAGCTGCTCCAACAAATCGTCAAGGTATACCCTTATAGAGCAGTCCTAACTAATGTATAAAATCCCTATCTGGTGTATTTAAAACCTGATCATCTGTATAGTACCTGTATAAGCAGGGTTCAGAGAAGGACTATCCATGTGGACATGCAGGATGGAACAGCTTAAATGCAAATGACCCACAGAGGAGTGGTGGACTCCCCAGTCTTGTAGAAACAAGAGAACAATTATAGAACCAGAAACACATGGGCCACTTGCACATTGAACAAGTCTGTAGGAACCTGTTCACACCAACAGAAAACTTGAAGACACAAAAGAGCACAGTGAGGTAAAAAATACTCTGTTGTAAAAAAATCACAGTAATCAGCAAGTGCTAGTCAAAAGATGTAAATAAAACAGGGTATTTAGTTGATACGTTTTTTTGCAAAAAAAGTATACTAAGCTGCTCCACCAAATCGTCAAGGTATACCCTTATAGAGCAGTCCTAACTAATGTATAAAATCCCTATCTGGTGTATTTAAAACCTGATCATCTGTATAGTACCTGTATAAGCAGGGTTCAGAGAAGGACTATCCATGTGGACATGCAGGATGGAACAGCTTAAATGCAAATGACCCACGGAGGAGTGGTGGACTCCCCAGTCTTGTAGAAACAAGAGAACAATTATAGAACCAGAAACACATGGGCCACTTGCACATTGAACAAGTCTGTAGGAACCTGTTCACACCACCAGAAAACTTGAAGACACAAAAGAGCACAGTGAGGTAAAAAATACTCTGTTGTAAAAAAATCACAGTAATCAGCAAGTGCTAGTCAAAAGATGTAAATAAAACAGGGTATTTAGTTGATACGTTTTTTTGCAAAAAAAGTATACTAAGCTGCTCCACCAAATCGTCAAGGTATACATTATAGAGCATTCCTAACTAATGTATAAAATCCCTATCTGGTGTATTTAAAACCTGATCATCTGTATAATACCTGTATAAGCAGGGTTCAGAGAAGGACTATCCATGTGGAAATGCAGGATGGAACAGCTTAAATGCAAATGACCCACAGAGGAGTGGTGGACTCCCCAGTCTTGTAGAAACAAGAGAACAATTATAGAACCAGAAACACATGGGCCACTTGCACATTGAACAAGTCTGTAGGAACCTGTTCACACCACCAGAAAACTTGAAGACACAAAAGAGCATAGTGAGGTAACAAATACTCTGTTGTAAAAAAATCACAGTAATCAGCAAGTGCTAGTCAAAAGATGTAAATAAAACAGGGTATTTAGTTGATACGTTTTTTTGCAAAAAAAGTATACTAAGCTGCTCCACCAAATCGTCAAGGTATACCCTTATAGAGCAGTCCTAACTAATGTATAAAATCCCTATCTGGTGTATTTAAAACCTGATCATCTGTATAGTACCTGTATAAGCCGGGTTCAGAGAAGGACTATCCATGTGGACATGCAGGATGGAACAGCTTAAATGCAAATGACCCACAGAGGAGTGGTGGACTCCCCAGTCTTGTAGAAACAAGAGAACAATTATAGAACCAGAAACACATGGGCCACTTGCACATTGAACAAGTCTGTAGGAACCTGTTCACACCACCAGAAAACTTGAAGACACAAAAGAGCACAGTGAGGTAAAAAATACTCTGTTGTAAAAAAATCACAGTAATCAGCAAGTGCTAGTCAAAAGATGTAAATAAAACAGGGTATTTAGTTGATACGTTTTTTTGCAAAAAAAGTATACTAAGCTGCTCCACCAAATCGTCAAGGTATACCCTTATAGAGCAGTCCTAACTAATGTATAAAATCCCTATCTGGTGTATTTAAAACCTGATCATCTGTATAGTACCTGTATAAGCAGGGTTCAGAGAAGGACTATCCATGTGGACATGCAGGATGGAACAGCTTAAATGCAAATGACCCACAGAGGAGTGGTGGACTCCCCAGTCTTGTAGAAACAAGAGAACAATTATAGAACCAGAAACACATGGGCCACTTGCACATTGAACAAGTCTGTAGGAACCTGTTCACACCACCAGAAAACTTGAAGACACAAAAGAGCACAGTGAGGTAAAAAATACTCTGTTGTAAAAAAATCACAGTAATCAGCAAGTGCTAGTCAAAAGATGTAAATAAAACAGGGTATTTAGTTGATACGTTTTTTTGCAAAAAAAGTATACTAAGCTGCTCCACCAAATCGTCAAGGTATACCCTTATAGAGCAGTCCTAACTAATGTATAAAATCCCTATCTGGTGTATTTAAAACCTGATCATCTGTATAGTACCTGTATAAGCAGGGTTCAGAGAAGGACTATCCATGTGGACATGCAGGATGGAACAGCTTAAATGCAAATGACCCACAGAGGAGTGGTGGACTCCCCAGTCTTGTAGAAACAAGAGAACAATTATAGAACCAGAAACACATGGGCCACTTGCACATTGAACAAGTCTGTAGGAACCTGTTCACACCACCAGAAAACTTGAAGACACAAAAGAGCACAGTGAGGTAAAAGATACTCTGTTGTAAAAAAAATCACAGTAATCAGCAAGTGCTAGTCAAAAGATGTAAATAAAACAGGGTATTTAGTTGATACGTTTTTTTGCAAAAAAAGTATACTAAGCTGCTCCACCAAATCGTCAAGGTATACCCTTATAGAGCAGTCCTAACTAATGTATAAAATCCCTATCTGGTGTATTTAAAACCTGATCATCTGTATAGTACCTGTATAAGCAGGGTTCAGAGAAGGACTATCCATGTGGACATGCAGGATGGAGCAGCTTAAATGCAAATGACCCACAGAGGAGTGGTGGACTCCCCAGTCTTGTAGAAACAAGAGAACAATTATAGAACCAGAAACACATGGGCCACTTGCACATTGAACAAGTCTGTAGGAACCTGTTCACACCACCAGAAAACTTGAAGACACAAAAGAGCACAGTGAGGTAAAAAATACTCTGTTGTAAAAAAAATCACAGTAATCAGCAAGTGCTAGTCAAAAGATGTAAATAAAACAGGGTATTTAGTTGATACGTTTTTTTGCAAAAAAAGTATACTAAGCTGCTCCACCAAATCGTCAAGGTATACCCTTATAGAGCAGTCCTAACTAATGTATAAAATCCCTATCTGGTGTATTTAAAACCTGATCATCTGTATAGTACCTGTATAAGCAGGGTTCAGAGAAGGACTATCCATGTGGACATGCAGGATGGAACAGCTTAAATGCAAATGAGCCACAGAGGAGTGGTGGACTCCCCAGTCTTGTAGAAACAAGAGAACAATTATAGAACCAGAAACACATGGGCCACTTGCACATTGAACAAGTCTGTAGGAACCTGTTCACACCACCAGAAAACTTGAAGACACAAAAGAGCACAGTGAGGTAAAAAATACTCTGTTGTAAAAAAATCACAGTAATCAGCAAGTGCTAGTCAAAAGATGTAAATAAAACAGGGTATTTAGTTGATACGTTTTTTTGCAAAAAAAGTATACTAAGCTGCTCCACCAAATCGTCAAGGTATACCCTTATAGAGCAGTCCTAACTAATGTATAAAATCCCTATCTGGTGTATTTAAAACCTGATCATCTGTATAGTACCTGTATAAGCAGGGTTCAGAGAAGGACTATCCATGTGGACATGCAGGATGGAACAGCTTAAATGCAAATGAGCCACAGAGGAGTGGTGGACTCCCCAGTCTTGTAGAAACAAGAGAACAATTATAGAACCAGAAACACATGGGCCACTTGCACATTGAACAAGTCTGTAGGAACCTGTTCACACCACCAGAAAACTTGAAGACACAAAAGAGCACAGTGAGGTAAAAAATACTCTGTTGTAAAAAAATCACAGTAATCAGCAAGTGCTAGTCAAAAGATGTAAATAAAACAGGGTATTTAGTTGATACGTTTTTTTGCAAAAAAAGTATACTAAGCTGCTCCACCAAATCGTCAAGGTATACCCTTATAGAGCAGTCCTAACTAATGTATAAAATCCCTATCTGGTGTATTTAAAACCTGATCATCTGTATAGTACCTGTATAAGCAGGGTTCAGAGAAGGACTATCCATGTGGACATGCAGGATGGAACAGCTTAAATGCAAATGACCCACAGAGGAGTGGTGGACTCCCCAGTCTTGTAGAAACAAGAGAACAATTATAGAACCAGAAACACATGGGCCACTTGCACATTGAACAAGTCTGTAGGAACCTGTTCACACCACCAGAAAACTTGAAGACACAAAAGAGCACAGTGAGGTAAAAAATACTCTGTTGTAAAAAAATCACAGTAATCAGCAAGTGCTAGTCAAAAGATGTAATAAAACAGGGTATTTAGTTGATACGTTTTTTTGCAAAAAAAGTATACTAAGCTGCTCCACCAAATCGTCAAGGTATACCCTTATAGAGCAGTCCTAACTAATGTATAAAATCCCTATCTGGTGTATTTAAAACCTGATCATCTGTATAGTACCTGTATAAGCAGGGTTCAGAGAAGGACTATCCATGTGGACATGCAGGATGGAACAGCTTAAATGCAAATGACCCACAGAGGAGTGGTGGACTCCCCAGTCTTGTAGAAACAAGAGAACAATTATAGAACCAGAAACACATGGGCCACTTGCACATTGAACAAGTCTGTAGGAACCTGTTCACACCAACAGAAAACTTGAAGACACAAAAGAGCACAGTGAGGTAAAAAATACTCTGTTGTAAAAAAATCACAGTAATCAGCAAGTGCTAGTCAAAAGATGTAAATAAAACAGGGTATTTAGTTGATACGTTTTTTTGCAAGAAAAGTATACTAAGCTGCTCCACCAAATCGTCAAGGTATACCCTTATAGAGCAGTCCTAACTAATGTATAAAATCCCTATCTGGTGTATTTATAACCTGATCATCTGTATAGTACCTGTATAAGCTGGGTTCAGAGAAGGACTATCCATGTGGACATGCAGGATGGAACAGCTTAAATGCAAATGACCCACAGAGGAGTGGTGGACTCCCCAGTCTTGTAGAAACAAGAGAACAATTATAGAACCAGAAACACATGGGCCACTTGCACATTGAACAAGTCTGTAGGAACCTGTTCACACCACCAGAAAACTTGAAGACACAAAAGAGCACAGTGAGGTAAAAAATACTCTGTTGTAAAAAAATCACAGTAATCAGCAAGTGCTAGTCAAAAGATGTAAATAAAACAGGGTATTTAGTTGATACGTTTTTTTGCAAAAAAAAGTATACTAAGCTGCTCCACCAAATCGTCAAGGTATACCCTTATAGAGCATTCCTAACTAATGTATAAAATCCCTATCTGGTGTATTTAAAACCTGATCATCTGTATAGTACCTGTATAAGCAGGGTTCAGAGAAGGACTATCCATGTGGACATGCAGGATGGAACAGCTTAAATGCAAATGACCCACAGAGGAGTGGTGGACTCCCCAGTCTTGTAGAAACAAGAGAACAATTATAGAACCAGAAACACATGGGCCACTTGCACATTGAACAAGTCTGTAGGAACCTGTTCACACCACCAGAAAACTTGAAGACACAAAAGAGCACAGTGAGGTAAAAAATACTCTGTTGTAAAAAAATCACAGTAATCAGCAAGTGCTAGTCAAAAGATGTAAATAAAACAGGGTATTTAGTTGATACGTTTTTTTGCAAAAAAAGTATACTAAGCTGCTCCACCAAATCGTCAAGGTATACCCTTATAGAGCAGTCCTAACTAATGTATAAAATCCCTATCTGGTGTATTTAAAACCTGATCATCTGTATAGTACCTGTCTAAGCAGGGTTCAGAGAAGGACTATCCATGTGGACATGCAGGATGGAACAGCTTAAATGCAAATGACCCACAGAGGAGTGGTGGACTCCCCAGTCTTGTAGAAACAAGAGAACAATTATAGAACCAGAAACACATGGGCCACTTGCACATTGAACAAGTCTGTAGGAACCTGTTCACACCACCAGAAAACTTGAAGACACAAAAGAGCACAGTGAGGTAAAAAATACTCTGTTGTAAAAAAATCACAGTAATCAGCAAGTGCTAGTCAAAAGATGTAAATAAAACAGGGTATTTAGTTGATACGTTTTTTTGCAAAAAAAGTATACTAAGCTGCTCCACCAAATCGTCAAGGTATACCCTTATAGAGCAGTCCTAACTAATGTATAAAATCCCTATCTGGTGTATTTAAAACCTGATCATCTGTATAGTACCTGTATAAGCAGGGTTCAGAGAAGGACTATCCATGTGGACATGCAGGATGGAACAGCTTAAATGCAAATGACCCACAGAGGAGTGGTGGACTCCCCAGTCTTGTAGAAACAAGAGAACAATTATAGAACCAGAAACACATGGGCCACTTGCACATTGAACAAGTCTGTAGGAACCTGTTCACACCACCAGAAAACTTGAAGACACAAAAGAGCACAGTGAGGTAAAAAATACTCTGTTGTAAAAAAATCACAGTAATCAGCAAGTGCTAGTCAAAAGATGTAAATAAAACAGGGTATTTAGTTGATACGTTTTTTTGCAAAAAAAGTATACTAAGCTGCTCCACCAAATCGTCAAGGTATACCCTTATAGAGCAGTCCTAACTAATGTATAAAATCCCTATCTGGTGTATTTAAAACCTGATCATCTGTATAGTACCTGTATAAGCAGGGTTCAGAGAAGGACTATCCATGTGGACATGCAGGATGGAACAGCTTAAATGCAAATGACCCACAGAGGAGTGGTGGACTCCCCAGTCTTGTAGAAACAAGAGAACAATTATAGAACCAGAAACACATGGGCCACTTGCACATTGAACAAGTCTGTAGGAACCTGTTCACACCACCAGAAAACTTGAAGACACAAAAGAGCACAGTGAGGTAAAAGATACTCTGTTGTAAAAAAAATCACAGTAATCAGCAAGTGCTAGTCAAAAGATGTAAATAAAACAGGGTATTTAGTTGATACGTTTTTTTGCAAAAAAAGTATACTAAGCTGCTCCACCAAATCGTCAAGGTATACCCTTATAGAGCAGTCCTAACTAATGTATAAAATCCCTATCTGGTGTATTTAAAACCTGATCATCTGTATAGTACCTGTATAAGCAGGGTTCAGAGAAGGACTATCCATGTGGACATGCAGGATGGAGCAGCTTAAATGCAAATGACCCACAGAGGAGTGGTGGACTCCCCAGTCTTGTAGAAACAAGAGAACAATTATAGAACCAGAAACACATGGGCCACTTGCACATTGAACAAGTCTGTAGGAACCTGTTCACACCACCAGAAAACTTGAAGACACAAAAGAGCACAGTGAGGTAAAAAATACTCTGTTGTAAAAAAAATCACAGTAATCAGCAAGTGCTAGTCAAAAGATGTAAATAAAACAGGGTATTTAGTTGATACGTTTTTTTGCAAAAAAAGTATACTAAGCTGCTCCACCAAATCGTCAAGGTATACCCTTATAGAGCAGTCCTAACTAATGTATAAAATCCCTATCTGGTGTATTTAAAACCTGATCATCTGTATAGTACCTGTATAAGCAGGGTTCAGAGAAGGACTATCCATGTGGACATGCAGGATGGAACAGCTTAAATGCAAATGAGCCACAGAGGAGTGGTGGACTCCCCAGTCTTGTAGAAACAAGAGAACAATTATAGAACCAGAAACACATGGGCCACTTGCACATTGAACAAGTCTGTAGGAACCTGTTCACACCACCAGAAAACTTGAAGACACAAAAGAGCACAGTGAGGTAAAAAATACTCTGTTGTAAAAAAATCACAGTAATCAGCAAGTGCTAGTCAAAAGATGTAAATAAAACAGGGTATTTAGTTGATACGTTTTTTTGCAAAAAAAGTATACTAAGCTGCTCCACCAAATCGTCAAGGTATACCCTTATAGAGCAGTCCTAACTAATGTATAAAATCCCTATCTGGTGTATTTAAAACCTGATCATCTGTATAGTACCTGTATAAGCAGGGTTCAGAGAAGGACTATCCATGTGGACATGCAGGATGGAACAGCTTAAATGCAAATGAGCCACAGAGGAGTGGTGGACTCCCCAGTCTTGTAGAAACAAGAGAACAATTATAGAACCAGAAACACATGGGCCACTTGCACATTGAACAAGTCTGTAGGAACCTGTTCACACCACCAGAAAACTTGAAGACACAAAAGAGCACAGTGAGGTAAAAAATACTCTGTTGTAAAAAAATCACAGTAATCAGCAAGTGCTAGTCAAAAGATGTAAATAAAACAGGGTATTTAGTTGATACGTTTTTTTGCAAAAAAAGTATACTAAGCTGCTCCACCAAATCGTCAAGGTATACCCTTATAGAGCAGTCCTAACTAATGTATAAAATCCCTATCTGGTGTATTTAAAACCTGATCATCTGTATAGTACCTGTATAAGCAGGGTTCAGAGAAGGACTATCCATGTGGACATGCAGGATGGAACAGCTTAAATGCAAATGACCCACAGAGGAGTGGTGGACTCCCCAGTCTTGTAGAAACAAGAGAACAATTATAGAACCAGAAACACATGGGCCACTTGCACATTGAACAAGTCTGTAGGAACCTGTTCACACCACCAGAAAACTTGAAGACACAAAAGAGCACAGTGAGGTAAAAAATACTCTGTTGTAAAAAAATCACAGTAATCAGCAAGTGCTAGTCAAAAGATGTAAATAAAACAGGGTATTTAGTTGATACGTTTTTTTGCAAAAAAAGTATACTAAGCTGCTCCACCAAATCGTCAAGGTATACCCTTATAGAGCAGTCCTAACTAATGTATAAAATCCCTATCTGGTGTATTTAAAACCTGATCATCTGTATAGTACCTGTATAAGCAGGGTTCAGAGAAGGACTATCCATGTGGACATGCAGGATGGAACAGCTTAAATGCAAATGACCCACAGAGGAGTGGTGGACTCCCCAGTCTTGTAGAAACAAGAGAACAATTATAGAACCAGAAACACATGGGCCACTTGCACATTGAACAAGTCTGTAGGAACCTGTTCACACCAACAGAAAACTTGAAGACACAAAAGAGCACAGTGAGGTAAAAAATACTCTGTTGTAAAAAAATCACAGTAATCAGCAAGTGCTAGTCAAAAGATGTAAATAAAACAGGGTATTTAGTTGATACGTTTTTTTGCAAGAAAAGTATACTAAGCTGCTCCACCAAATCGTCAAGGTATACCCTTATAGAGCAGTCCTAACTAATGTATAAAATCCCTATCTGGTGTATTTATAACCTGATCATCTGTATAGTACCTGTATAAGCTGGGTTCAGAGAAGGACTATCCATGTGGACATGCAGGATGGAACAGCTTAAATGCAAATGACCCACAGAGGAGTGGTGGACTCCCCAGTCTTGTAGAAACAAGAGAACAATTATAGAACCAGAAACACATGGGCCACTTGCACATTGAACAAGTCTGTAGGAACCTGTTCACACCAACAGAAAACTTGAAGACACAAAAGAGCACAGTGAGGTAAAAAATACTCTGTTGTAAAAAAATCACAGTAATCAGCAAGTGCTAGTCAAAAGATGTAAATAAAACAGGGTATTTAGTTGATACGTTTTTTTTGCAAAAAAAGTATACTAAGCTGCTCCACCAAATCGTCAAGGTATACCCTTATAGAGCATTCCTAACTAATGTATAAAATCCCTATCTGGTGTATTTAAAACCTGATCATCTGTATAGTACCTGTATAAGCAGGGTTCAGAGAAGGACTATCCATGTGGACATGCAGGATGGAACAGCTTAAATGCAAATGACCCACAGAGGAGTGGTGGACTCCCCAGTCTTGTAGAAACAAGAGAACAATTATAGAACCAGAAACACATGGGCCACTTGCACATTGAACAAGTCTGTAGGAACCTGTTCACACCACCAGAAAACTTGAAGACACAAAAGAGCACAGTGAGGTAAAAAATACTCTGTTGTAAAAAAATCACAGTAATCAGCAAGTGCTAGTCAAAAGATGTAAATAAAACAGGGTATTTAGTTGATACGTTTTTTTGCAAAAAAAGTATACTAAGCTGCTCCACCAAATCGTCAAGGTATACCCTTATAGAGCAGTCCTAACTAATGTATAAAATCCCTATCTGGTGTATTTAAAACCTGATCATCTGTATAGTACCTGTATAAGCAGGGTTCAGAGAAGGACTATCCATGTGGACATGCAGGATGGAACAGCTTAAATGCAAATGACCCACAGAGGAGTGGTGGACTCCCCAGTCTTGTAGAAACAAGAGAACAATTATAGAACCAGAAACACATGGGCCACTTGCACATTGAACAAGTCTGTAGGAACCTGTTCACACCACCAGAAAACTTGAAGACACAAAAGAGCACAGTGAGGTAAAAAATACTCTGTTGTAAAAAAATCACAGTAATCAGCAAGTGCTAGTCAAAAGATGTAAATAAAACAGGGTATTTAGTTGATACGTTTTTTTGCAAAAAAAGTATACTAAGCTGCTCCACCAAATCGTCAAGGTATACCCTTATAGAGCAGTCCTAACTAATGTATAAAATCCCTATCTGGTGTATTTAAAACCTGATCATCTGTATAGTACCTGTATAAGCAGGGTTCAGAGAAGGACTATCCATGTGGACATGCAGGATGGAACAGCTTAAATGCAAATGACCCACAGAGGAGTGGTGGACTCCCCAGTCTTGTAGAAACAAGAGAACAATTATAGAACCAGAAACACATGGGCCACTTGCACATTGAACAAGTCTGTAGGAACCTGTTCACACCACCAGAAAACTTGAAGACACAAAAGAGCACAGTGAGGTAAAAAATACTCTGTTGTAAAAAAATCACAGTAATCAGCAAGTGCTAGTCAAAAGATGTAAATAAAACAGGGTATTTAGTTGATACGTTTTTTTGCAAAAAAAGTATACTAAGCTGCTCCACCAAATCGTCAAGGTATACCCTTATAGAGCAGTCCTAACTAATGTATAAAATCCCTATCTGGTGTATTTAAAACCTGATCATCTGTATAGTACCTGTATAAGCAGGGTTCAGAGAAGGACTATCCATGTGGACATGCAGGATGGAACAGCTTAAATGCAAATGACCCACAGAGGAGTGGTGGACTCCCCAGTCTTGTAGAAACAAGAGAACAATTATAGAACCAGAAACACATGGGCCACTTGCACATTGAACAAGTCTGTAGGAACCTGTTCACACCACCAGAAAACTTGAAGACACAAAAGAGCACAGTGAGGTAAAAAATACTCTGTTGTAAAAAAAATCACAGTAATCAGCAAGTGCTAGTCAAAAGATGTAAATAAAACAGGGTATTTAGTTGATACGTTTTTTTGCAAAAAAAGTATACTAAGCTGCTCCACCAAATCGTCAAGGTATACCCTTATAGAGCAGTCCTAACTAATGTATAAAATCCCTATCTGGTGTATTTAAAACCTGATCATCTGTATAGTACCTGTATAAGCAGGGTTCAGAGAAGGACTATCCATGTGGACATGCAGGATGGAACAGCTTAAATGCAAATGACCCACAGAGGAGTGGTGGACTCCCCAGTCTTGTAGAAACAAGAGAACAATTATAGAACCAGAAACACATGGGCCACTTGCACATTGAACAAGTCTGTAGGAACCTGTTCACACCACCAGAAAACTTGAAGACACAAAAGAGCACAGTGAGGTAAAAAATACTCTGTTGTAAAAAAATCACAGTAATCAGCAAGTGCTAGTCAAAAGATGTAAATAAAACAGGGTATTTAGTTGATACGTTTTTTTGCAAAAAAAAGTATACTAAGCTGCTCCACCAAATCGTCAAGGTATACCCTTATAGAGCAGTCCTAACTAATGTATAAAATCCCTATCTGGTGTATTTAAAACCTGATCATCTGTATAGTACCTGTATAAGCAGGGTTCAGAGAAGGACTATCCATGTGGACATGCAGGATGGAACAGCTTAAATGCAAATGACCCACAGAGGAGTGGTGGACTCCCCAGTCTTGTAGAAACAAGAGAACAATTATAGAACCAGAAACACATGGGCCACTTGCACATTGAACAAGTCTGTAGGAACCTGTTCACACCAACAGAAAACTTGAAGACACAAAAGAGCACAGTGAGGTAAAAAATACTCTGTTGTAAAAAAATCACAGTAATCAGCAAGTGCTAGTCAAAAGATGTAAATAAAACAGGGTATTTAGTTGATACGTTTTTTTGCAAGAAAAGTATACTAAGCTGCTCCACCAAATCGTCAAGGTATACCCTTATAGAGCAGTCCTAACTAATGTATAAAATCCCTATCTGGTGTATTTATAACCTGATCATCTGTATAGTACCTGTATAAGCTGGGTTCAGAGAAGGACTATCCATGTGGACATGCAGGATGGAACAGCTTAAATGCAAATGACCCACAGAGGAGTGGTGGACTCCCCAGTCTTGTAGAAACAAGAGAACAATTATAGAACCAGAAACACATGGGCCACTTGCACATTGAACAAGTCTGTAGGAACCTGTTCACACCAACAGAAAACTTGAAGACACAAAAGAGCACAGTGAGGTAAAAAATACTCTGTTGTAAAAAAATCACAGTAATCAGCAAGTGCTAGTCAAAAGATGTAAATAAAACAGGGTATTTAGTTGATACGGTTTTTTTGCAAAAAAAGTATACTAAGCTGCTCCACCAAATCGTCAAGGTATACCCTTATAGAGCATTCCTAACTAATGTATAAAATCCCTATCTGGTGTATTTAAAACCTGATCATCTGTATAGTACCTGTATAAGCAGGGTTCAGAGAAGGACTATCCATGTGGACATGCAGGATGGAACAGCTTAAATGCAAATGACCCACAGAGGAGTGGTGGACTCCCCAGTCTTGTAGAAACAAGAGAACAATTATAGAACCAGAAACACATGGGCCACTTGCACATTGAACAAGTCTGTAGGAACCTGTTCACACCACCAGAAAACTTGAAGACACAAAAGAGCACAGTGAGGTAAAAAATACTCTGTTGTAAAAAAATCACAGTAATCAGCAAGTGCTAGTCAAAAGATGTAAATAAAACAGGGTATTTAGTTGATACGTTTTTTTGCAAAAAAAGTATACTAAGCTGCTCCACCAAATCGTCAAGGTATACCCTTATAGAGCAGTCCTAACTAATGTATAAAATCCCTATCTGGTGTATTTAAAACCTGATCATCTGTATAGTACCTGTATAAGCAGGGTTCAGAGAAGGACTATCCATGTGGACATGCAGGATGGAACAGCTTAAATGCAAATGACCCACAGAGGAGTGGTGGACTCCCCAGTCTTGTAGAAACAAGAGAACAATTATAGAACCAGAAACACATGGGCCACTTGCACATTGAACAAGTCTGTAGGAACCTGTTCACACCACCAGAAAACTTGAAGACACAAAAGAGCACAGTGAGGTAAAAAATACTCTGTTGTAAAAAAATCACAGTAATCAGCAAGTGCTAGTCAAAAGATGTAAATAAAACAGGGTATTTAGTTGATACGTTTTTTTGCAAAAAAAGTATACTAAGCTGCTCCACCAAATCGTCAAGGTATACCCTTATAGAGCAGTCCTAACTAATGTATAAAATCCCTATCTGGTGTATTTAAAACCTGATCATCTGTATAGTACCTGTATAAGCAGGGTTCAGAGAAGGACTATCCATGTGGACATGCAGGATGGAACAGCTTAAATGCAAATGACCCACAGAGGAGTGGTGGACTCCCCAGTCTTGTAGAAACAAGAGAACAATTATAGAACCAGAAACACATGGGCCACTTGCACATTGAACAAGTCTGTAGGAACCTGTTCACACCACCAGAAAACTTGAAGACACAAAAGAGCACAGTGAGGTAAAAAATACTCTGTTGTAAAAAAAATCACAGTAATCAGCAAGTGCTAGTCAAAAGATGTAAATAAAACAGGGTATTTAGTTGATACGTTTTTTTGCAAAAAAAGTATACTAAGCTGCTCCACCAAATCGTCAAGGTATACCCTTATAGAGCAGTCCTAACTAATGTATAAAATCCCTATCTGGTGTATTTAAAACCTGATCATCTGTATAGTACCTGTATAAGCAGGGTTCAGAGAAGGACTATCCATGTGGACATGCAGGATGGAACAGCTTAAATGCAAATGACCCACAGAGGAGTGGTGGACTCCCCAGTCTTGTAGAAACAAGAGAACAATTATAGAACCAGAAACACATGGGCCACTTGCACATTGAACAAGTCTGTAGGAACCTGTTCACACCACCAGAAAACTTGAAGACACAAAAGAGCACAGTGAGGTAAAAAATACTCTGTTGTAAAAAAATCACAGTAATCAGCAAGTGCTAGTCAAAAGATGTAAATAAAACAGGATATTTAGTTTATACGTTTTTTTGCAAAAAAAGTATACTAAGCTGCTCCACCAAATCGTCAAGGTATACCCTTATAGAGCAGTCCTAACTAATGTATAAAATCCCTATCTGGTGTATTTAAAACCTGATCATCTGTATAGTACCTGTATAAGCAGGGTTCAGAGAAGGACTATCCATGTGGACATGCAGGATGGAACAGCTTAAATGCAAATGACCCACAGAGGAGTGGTGGACTCCCCAGTCTTGTAGAAACAAGAGAACAATTATAGAACCAGAAACACATGGGCCACTTGCACATTGAACAAGTCTGTAGGAACCTGTTCACACCACCAGAAAACTTGAAGACACAAAAGAGCACAGTGAGGTAAAAAATACTCTGTTGTAAAAAAATCACAGTAATCAGCAAGTGCTAGTCAAAAGATGTAAATAAAACAGGGTATTTAGTTGATACGTTTTTTTGCAAGAAAAGTATACTAAGCTGCTCCACCAAATCGTCAAGGTATACCCTTATAGAGCAGTCCTAACTAATGTATAAAATCCCTATCTGGTGTATTTATAACCTGATCATCTGTATAGTACCTGTATAAGCTGGGTTCAGAGAAGGACTATCCATGTGGACATGCAGGATGGAACAGCTTAAATGCAAATGACCCACAGAGGAGTGGTGGACTCCCCAGTCTTGTAGAAACAAGAGAACAATTATAGAACCAGAAACACATGGGCCACTTGCACATTGAACAAGTCTGTAGGAACCTGTTCACACCAACAGAAAACTTGAAGACACAAAAGAGCACAGTGAGGTAAAAAATACTCTGTTGTAAAAAAATCACAGTAATCAGCAAGTGCTAGTCAAAAGATGTAAATAAAACAGGGTATTTAGTTGATACGTTTTTTTTGCAAAAAAAGTATACTAAGCTGCTCCACCAAATCGTCAAGGTATACCCTTATAGAGCATTCCTAACTAATGTATAAAATCCCTATCTGGTGTATTTAAAACCTGATCATCTGTATAGTACCTGTATAAGCAGGGTTCAGAGAAGGACTATCCATGTGGACATGCAGGATGGAACAGCTTAAATGCAAATGACCCACAGAGGAGTGGTGGACTCCCCAGTCTTGTAGAAACAAGAGAACAATTATAGAACCAGAAACACATGGGCCACTTGCACATTGAACAAGTCTGTAGGAACCTGTTCACACCACCAGAAAACTTGAAGACACAAAAGAGCACAGTGAGGTAAAAAATACTCTGTTGTAAAAAAATCACAGTAATCAGCAAGTGCTAGTCAAAAGATGTAAATAAAACAGGGTATTTAGTTGATACGTTTTTTTGCAAAAAAAGTATACTAAGCTGCTCCACCAAATCGTCAAGGTATACCCTTATAGAGCAGTCCTAACTAATGTATAAAATCCCTATCTGGTGTATTTAAAACCTGATCATCTGTATAGTACCTGTATAAGCAGGGTTCAGAGAAGGACTATCCATGTGGACATGCAGGATGGAACAGCTTAAATGCAAATGACCCACAGAGGAGTGGTGGACTCCCCAGTCTTGTAGAAACAAGAGAACAATTATAGAACCAGAAACACATGGGCCACTTGCACATTGAACAAGTCTGTAGGAACCTGTTCACACCACCAGAAAACTTGAAGACACAAAAGAGCACAGTGAGGTAAAAAATACTCTGTTGTAAAAAAAATCACAGTAATCAGCAAGTGCTAGTCAAAAGATGTAAATAAAACAGGGTATTTAGTTGATACGTTTTTTTGCAAAAAAAGTATACTAAGCTGCTCCACCAAATCGTCAAGGTATACCCTTATAGAGCAGTCCTAACTAATGTATAAAATCCCTATCTGGTGTATTTAAAACCTGATCATCTGTATAGTACCTGTATAAGCAGGGTTCAGAGAAGGACTATCCATGTGGACATGCAGGATGGAACAGCTTAAATGCAAATGACCCACAGAGGAGTGGTGGACTCCCCAGTCTTGTAGAAACAAGAGAACAATTATAGAACCAGAAACACATGGGCCACTTGCACATTGAACAAGTCTGTAGGAACCTGTTCACACCACCAGAAAACTTGAAGACACAAAAGAGCACAGTGAGGTAAAAAATACTCTGTTGTAAAAAAATCACAGTAATCAGCAAGTGCTAGTCAAAAGATGTAAATAAAACAGGATATTTAGTTTATACGTTTTTTTGCAAAAAAAGTATACTAAGCTGCTCCACCAAATCGTCAAGGTATACCCTTATAGAGCAGTCCTAACTAATGTATAAAATCCCTATCTGGTGTATTTAAAACCTGATCATCTGTATAGTACCTGTATAAGCAGGGTTCAGAGAAGGACTATCCATGTGGACATGCAGGATGGAACAGCTTAAATGCAAATGACCCACAGAGGAGTGGTGGACTCCCCAGTCTTGTAGAAACAAGAGAACAATTATAGAACCAGAAACACATGGGCCACTTGCACATTGAACAAGTCTGTAGGAACCTGTTCACACCACCAGAAAACTTGAAGACACAAAAGAGCACAGTGAGGTAAAAAATACTCTGTTGTAAAAAAATCACAGTAATCAGCAAGTGCTAGTCAAAAGATGTAAATAAAACAGGGTATTTAGTTGATACGTTTTTTTGCAAAAAAAAGTATACTAAGCTGCTCCACCAAATCGTCAAGGTATACCCTTATAGAGCAGTCCTAACTAATGTATAAAATCCCTATCTGGTGTATTTAAAACCTGATCATCTGTATAGTACCTGTATAAGCAGGGTTCAGAGAAGGACTATCCATGTGGACATGCAGGATGGAACAGCTTAAATGCAAATGGCCCACAGAGGAGTGGTGGACTCCCCAGTCTTGTAGAAACAAGAGAACAATTATAGAACCAGAAACACATGGGCCACTTGCACATTGAACAAGTCTGTAGGAACCTGTTCACACCACCAGAAAACTTGAAGACACAAAAGAGCACAGTGAGGTAAAAAATACTCTGTTGTAAAAAAATCACAGTAATCAGCAAGTGCTAGTCAAAAGATGTAAATAAAACAGGGTATTTAGTTGATACGTTTTTTTGCAAAAAAAGTATACTAAGCTGCTCCACCAAATCGTCAAGGTATACCCTTATAGAGCAGTCCTTACTAATGTATAAAATCCCTATCTGGTGTATTTAAAACCTGATCATCTGTATAGTACCTGTATAAGCAGGGTTCAGAGAAGGACTATCCATGTGGACATGCAGGATGGAACAGCTTAAATGCAAATGACCCACAGAGGAGTGGTGGACTCCCCAGTCTTGTAGAAACAAGAGAACAATTATAGAACCAGAAACACATGGGCCACTTGCACATTGAACAAGTCTGTAGGAACCTGTTCACACCACCAGAAAACTTGAAGACACAAAAGAGCACAGTGAGGTAAAAAATACTCTGTTGTAAAAAAATCACAGTAATCAGCAAGTGCTAGTCAAAAGATGTAAATAAAACAGGGTATTTAGTTGATACGTTTTTTTGCAAAAAAAGTATACTAAGCTGCTCCACCAAATCGTCAAGGTATACCCTTATAGAGCAGTCCTAACTAATGTATAAAATCCCTATCTGGTGTATTTAAAACCTGATCATCTGTATAGTACCTGTATAAGCAGGGTTCAGAGAAGGACTATCCATGTGGACATGCAGGATGGAACAGCTTAAATGCAAATGACCCACAGAGGAGTGGTGGACTCCCCAGTCTTGTAGAAACAAGAGAACAATTATAGAACCAGAAACACATGGGCCACTTGCACATTGAACAAGTCTGTAGGAACCTGTTCACACCACCAGAAAACTTGAAGACACAAAAGAGCACAGTGAGGTAAAAAATACTCTGTTGTAAAAAAATCACAGTAATCAGCAAGTGCTAGTCAAAAGATGTAAATAAAACAGGGTATTTAGTTGATACGTTTTTTTGCAAAAAAAGTATACTAAGCTGCTCCACCAAATCGTCAAGGTATACCCTTATAGAGCAGTCCTAACTAATGTATAAAATCCCTATCTGGTGTATTTAAAACCTGATCATCTGTATAGTACCTGTATAAGCAGGGTTCAGAGAAGGACTATCCATGTGGACATGCAGGATGGAACAGCTTAAATGCAAATGACCCACAGAGGAGTGGTGGACTCCCCAGTCTTGTAGAAACAAGAGAACAATTATAGAACCAGAAACACATGGGCCACTTGCACATTGAACAAGTCTGTAGGAACCTGTTCACACCACCAGAAAACTTGAAGACACAAAAGAGCACAGTGAGGTAAAAAATACTCTGTTGTAAAAAAATCACAGTAATCAGCAAGTGCTAGTCAAAAGATGTAAATAAAACAGGGTATTTAGTTGATACGTTTTTTTGCAAAAAAAGTATACTAAGCTGCTCCACCAAATCGTCAAGGTATACCCTTATAGAGCAGTCCTAACTAATGTATAAAATCCCTATCTGGTGTATTTAAAACCTGATCATCTGTATAGTACCTGTATAAGCAGGGTTCAGAGAAGGACTATCCATGTGGACATGCAGGATGGAACAGCTTAAATGCAAATGACCCACAGAGGAGTGGTGGACTCCCCAGTCTTGTAGAAACAAGAGAACAATTATAGAACCAGAAACACATGGGCCACTTGCACATTGAACAAGTCTGTAGGAACCTGTTCACACCACCAGAAAACTTGAAGACACAAAAGAGCACAGTGAGGTAAAAAATACTCTGTTGTAAAAAAAATCACAGTAATCAGCAAGTGCTAGTCAAAAGATGTAAATAAAACAGGGTATTTAGTTGATACGTTTTTTTGCAAAAAAGTATACTAAGCTGCTCCACCAAATCGTCAAGGTATACCCTTATAGAGCAGTCCTAACTAATGTATAAAATCCCTATCTGGTGTATTTAAAACCTGATCATCTGTATAGTACCTGTATAAGCAGGGTTCAGAGAAGGACTATCCATGTGGACATGCAGGATGGAACAGCTTAAATGCAAATGACCCACAGAGGAGTGGTGGACTCCCCAGTCTTGTAGAAACAAGAGAACAATTATAGAACCAGAAACACATGGGCCACTTGCACATTGAACAAGTCTGTAGGAACCTGTTCACACCACCAGAAAACTTGAAGACACAAAAGAGCACAGTGAGGTAAAAAATACTCTGTTGTAAAAAAATCACAGTAATCAGCAAGTGCTAGTCAAAAGATGTAAATAAAACAGGGTATTTAGTTGATACGTTTTTTTGCAAAAAAAGTATACTAAGCTGCTCCACCAAATCGTCAAGGTATACCCTTATAGAGCAGTCCTAACTAATGTATAAAATCCCTATCTGGTGTATTTAAAACCTGATCATCTGTATAGTACCTGTATAAGCAGGGTTCAGAGAAGGACTATCCATGTGGACATGCAGGATGGAACAGCTTAAATGCAAATGACCCACAGAGGAGTGGTGGACTCCCCAGTCTTGTAGAAACAAGAGAACAATTATAGAACCAGAAACACATGGGCCACTTGCACATTGAACAAGTCTGTAGGAACCTGTTCACACCACCAGAAAACTTGAAGACACAAAAGAGCACAGTGAGGTAAAAAATACTCTGTTGTAAAAAAATCACAGTAATCAGCAAGTGCTAGTCAAAAGATGTAAATAAAACAGGGTATTTAGTTGATACGTTTTTTTGCAAAAAAAGTATACTAAGCTGCTCCACCAAATCGTCAAGGTATACCCTTATAGAGCAGTCCTAACTAATGTATAAAATCCCTATCTGGTGTATTTAAAACCTGATCATCTGTATAGTACCTGTATAAGCAGGGTTCAGAGAAGGACTATCCATGTGGACATGCAGGATGGAACAGCTTAAATGCAAATGACCCACAGAGGAGTGGTGGACTCCCCAGTCTTGTAGAAACAAGAGAACAATTATAGAACCAGAAACACATGGGCCACTTGCACATTGAACAAGTCTGTAGGAACCTACTGTGATTTTTTTTACAACAGAGTATTTTTTACCTCACTGTGCTCTTTTGTGTCTTCAAGTTTTCTGGTGGTGTGAACAGGTTCCTACAGACTTGTTCAATGTGCAAGTGGCCCATGTGTTTCTGGTTCTATAATTGTTCTCTTCTCACAGGGTTAAGAATCTCCAAAATCTTATAAGGACCGATGAAATGAGGCTTGAACTTAGGAGAGGAAACCTTCATTGGGACATAACGAGAAGACAACCATACCAAATCCCCCACACGAAGTCAGGGACCCACACAGCGACGGCGGTTGGCAAAGCCCTGAGCCTTCTCCTGGGACAACGTCAAATTGTCCACCACATGGTTCCAAATCTGCTGCAACCTATCCACCACAGAATCTACCCCAGGACAGTCAGAGGGCTCAACCTGACCCGAGGAAAAACGAGGATGAAAACCAGAATTGCAAAAGAATGGTGAAACCAAAGTAGCAGAACTAGCCCGATTATTGAGGACGAACTCAACCAATGGCAAAAAAGTCACCCAATTATCCTGATCAGCAGAAACAAAACATCTCAAATAAGTTTCCAAGGTCTGATTAGTTCATTCGGTTTGGCCATTCATCTGAGGATGGAAGGCCGACGAAAAAGACAATTCAATGCCCATCTTAGCACAAAAGGACCGCCAAAATCTGGACACAAATTGGGATTCTCTGTCAGACACAATGTTCTCCGGAATACCATGTAAACGAACCACATTCTGAAAAAACAGCGGCACCAAATCGGAGGAGGAAGGCAGCTTAGGCAAGGGTACCAAATGGACCATTTTAGAAAAACGATCACAAACCACCCAGATGACAGACATCCTCTGAGAGACAGGAAGATCCGAAATAAAATCCATGGAAATATGCGTCCAAGGCCTCTTCGGGACAGGCAAAGGCAAAAGCAATCCACTGGCACGAGAACAGCAAGGCTTGGCCCGAGCACAAATCCCACAGGACTGCACAAAGGAACGCACATCCCGCGACAAGGAAGGCCACCAAAAGGTCCTCGTCACCAAATCCCTGGTACCAAAAATCCCAGGATGACCCGCCAACACTGAAGAATGAACCTCGGAAATAACTCTACTGGTCCATCTGTCCGGGACAAACAGTCTCTCCGGTGGACAATGGTCAGGTCTATTGGCCTGAAACTCCTGCAACACCCGTCGCAGATCAGGAGAGATGGCAGACAAAATCACCCCCTCTTTGAGGACACCAGTCGGTTCAGAAACTTTTGGGGAGTCAGGCACAAAACTCCTAGAAAGGGCATCAGCCTTCACGTTTTTCGAACCCGGAAGATATGAAACCACGAAATCGAAACGAGAGAAAAACAGCGACCATCGAGCCTGTCTCGGATTCAACCGTTTAGCAGACTCGAGATAAGTCAAATTCTTGTGATACATCAAGACCACCACACGATGCTTGGCTCCCTCAAGCCAATGTCGCCACTCCTCAAATGCCCACTTCATTGCCAACAACTCACGATTACCAACATCATAATTCCGCTCGGCAGGCGAAAACTTTCTTGAAAAGAAAGCACATGGTCTCATCACAGAGCCATCAGAGCTTCTCTGCGACAAGACAGCCCCTGCTCCAATCTCAGAAGCATCAACCTCGACCTGAAAGGGAAGAGAGACATCGGGCTGGCGCAAGACAGGAGCTGAAGAAAACCGACGTTTCAGCTCCTGAAAGGCCTCCACGGCCGCAGGAGACCAATTCGTCACATCAGAACCCTTCTTGGTCAAATCCGTCAAAGGCTTAACCACGCTAGAAAAATTAGTGATGAAGCGACGGTAAAAATTAGCAAAACCCAAGAACTTCTGAAGACTCTTCACAGATGTAGGTTGAGTCCAGTCATGAATAGCCTGGACCTTGACTGGATCCATCTCAATAGTAGAAGGAGAAAAAATAAAGCCCAAAAAGGAAATCTTCTGGACTCCGAAGAGACATTTAGAGCCCTTCACAAACAAGGCATTGGCACGCAGGACCTGAAATACCATCCTGACCTGCTTCACATGAGACTCCCAATCATCAGAAAAGACCAAAATATCATCCAAGTACACAATCATAAATCTATCCAGATACTCTCGGAAGATGTCATGCATGAAGGACTGAAACACAGAGGGGGCATTAGAAAGCCCAAAAGGCATCACCAAGTACTCAAAATGGCCTTCGGGCATATTAAATGCTGTTTTCCATTCATCGCCCTGCTTTATGCGCATAAGATTATACGCTCCTCGAAGATCTATCTTGGTGAACCAACTGGCCCCCCTAATCCGGGCAAACAGATCGGACAACAGTGGCAAGGGGTACTGAAATTTGACCGTGATGTTATTTAGAAGGCGATAATCTATACAGGGTCTCAGAGAACCATCCTTCTTGGCCACAAAAAAGAACCCCGAACCCAAAGGGGATGAGGACAGGCGAATATGCCCCTTCTCCAAGGACTCCTTTATATAACTCCGCATAGCGGCATGTTCTGGTACAGATAAATTAAAAAGTCATCCCTTAGGGAACTTACTACCAGGAATCAGATTTATAGCACAATTACAATCCCTATGAGGAGGTAGGGCACTGGATTTGGGCTCATCAAATACATCCTGGTAGTCCGACAAAAATTCAGGGACTTCAGAAGGAGTAGAAGAAGCAATTGACACCAAAGGGGCATCGCCATGAATTCCCTGGCAACCTCAACTTGACACAGACATTGCTTTCCAATCCAGGACTGGATTATGAGCCTGCAGCCATGGCAGACCCAACACGACAACATCTTGCAAATTATGTAGCACAAGAAAGCGAATCACCTCCTGATGTGCAGGAGCCATGCACATGGTCACTTGAGTCCAGTACTGAGGTTTATTCTTGGCCAATGGTGTAGCATCAATTCCCTTTAGTGGAATAGGGAATTGTAAAGGCTCCAAGATAAAACCACAGTGCCTGGCAAATGACAAATCCATCAAATTCAGGGCGGCACCTGAATCCACAAAAGCCATAACTGAGTAGGATGACAGAGAGCAAATCAAAGTAACAGACAAAATGAATTTAGGTTGTACAGTACCAATGGTGACAGACTTGGCGAACCTTTTTGTGCGCTTAGAACACTCTGAGAAAACATGAGCAGAATCACCACAGTAAAAGCACAACCCATTCTGACGTCTGTGGTTTTGCCGTTCAACTCTGGTCAGAATCCTGTCGCATTGCATAGGCTCAGGTTTCTGCTCAGAAAATTCCGCCAGATGGTGCACAGGTTTGCGTTCCCGCAAACGCCGATCAATCTGAATGGCCAAAGACATTGACTCATTCAGACCCGCAGGCGTGGGGAACCCCACCATAACATCTTTAAGGGCTTCAGAAAGACCCTTTCTGAAAATCGCCGCCAGGGCGCACTCATTCCATTGAGTGAGCACAGACCACTTCCTAAACTTCTGACAGTAAACCTCTGCTTCATCTTGACCCTGAGAGAGAGCCAGCAAAACCTTCTCTGCTTGGTCTACCAGATTTGGTTCCTCATAAAGCACTCCAAGCGCCAGAAAAAACGCATCCACATTTAGCAATGCAGGATCTCCTGGTGCCAGAGAGAATGCCCAATCTTGAGGGTCACCACGTAACAAAGAAATAATAATTTTAACTTGCTGAACAGAGTCACCAGAGGAGCGAGGTCTCAGAGAAAGGAATAACTTACAATTATTCTTAAAGTTCAAAAACCTAGATCTATCTCCGGAGAACAGTTCAGGAATTGATATTTTAGGCTCTGACATAGGACTGCGGACTACATAATCCTGAATGTCCTGCACCCTTGCAGTGAGATGATCCACACTAGAAGACAGACTCTGAATGTCCATATCTGCAACTAAATTCAGAACCACCCAAAGATTAAGGGGAGGGGAGAGGCTAAACACGGTGCAGAGGAAAAAAAAATGACTTCAGGACTTCTCTTCTCCCTCTTCTGCTGCATTAACACTTTGTGGCCTGCTGTACTGTTATGATCCGGTGGTAGGATCTCAAAACTGACCTGACACATATGACCAGAATATAGGACAAGTTCTGGGGATGTGGAAGCTATACTGACCACAATCCTGATCCTAGCCACACACACTAAAGGCAGCCGTGGAGCGTTCCTAAAATCCTAGACGCCTCTTTCACAGCCTGAGAAACTGACTACCCCTAGAGAGAAAGCAAAGACCTCACTCGCCTCAGAGAAATAACCCCAAAGTTTTAGATAGCCCCCCACAAATAATAACGGTGAGTTAAGGGGAAAAGACAAAAAATAAACCACGCAGAGAATACAAGAACCCCCACACCGACTCACGATGTGAGGGGCGCACTCTGCACCCCAGAACTAACCAGCAAGCGAAAAATCACATAAAAGCAAGCTGGACTGAACTCATCATATACTGAGAAACGTTTTCAAGGAAATAATGAGCAAAATGAACAAACAAACTTAGCTTCTCCAGCAGGAGACTGGTCACAAGGAATATTCAGGAGAACTCAGAATCAGGACTGAATACACCGACAGCAGGCAACAAATGAAGGGCCAGGTGAATTAAATAGGCCCAGCATAGCAGGAAATGAAGCAGATGAGCCCAGCCAAGACCAGACATATCGCTAAAGGCCACCAGAGGGAGCCCCAGAACAAACTCACACAGTACCGCTCATGACCACAGGAGGGAGCCCGAGAACGGAATTCACAACAGGTAACGGACCGCGTTATGCCACGAGTAACTCACTCCGCTGCTATTAACCCTGTGTAACCAAGTTTTTACTATTGAGGCTGCCTATCATTAAAAATTATAATAAAAAATAACAAATCATTACATACTCAACTTCCGCCTCCTTTCTGACGCTCCGGTGACCGGTCCATGCAAGCGGCAGGTTCCGGTGCTAAGGTTGGTGTGCGACAATTACCTGCCGTGACGTCACGGTCATGTGACCGCGACGTCATCACAGGCCCTGCACGCCTGCGCAAGAAGGACCTGCCATGACGTCACAGTCATGTGACCGTGACGTCATCGCAGGCCCTGCGCGAGAAGGACCTGCCGTGATGTCACAGTCATGTGACCACGCCGTCATCGCAGGCCCTGCGTGCCTGCGCGAGAAGGACCTGCCATGACGTCATGGTCATGTGACCGCGACATCATCACACCCTCGGACCGGAAGCTGCCGCCTGAACCAAACACAGCCGACAGAACTACAAGGGGCCCCTCAGAAGGTGAGTATATGTTTATTTTTTATTTTTTAACCTGTGACATACATGGCTGGGCAATATACTATGTGGCTGGGCAATATACTATGTGGCTCTGTGCTATATGCTACGTGGCTCTGTGCTGTATACTACGTCACTGGGCAATATACTACGTGGCTCTGTGCTGTATACTACGTCACTGGGCAATATGCTATGTGGCTCTGTGCTGTATACTACGTCACTGGGCAATATACTACGTCACTGGGCAATATACTACGTAACTGCGCAATATACTACGTGGCTGGGCAATATACTACGTCACTGGGCAATATACTACGTAACTGGGCAATATACTACGTAACTGGGCAATATACTACGGTGCTCTGTGCTGTATACTATGTAACTGGCCAGTATACTACGTGGCTCTGTGCTGTATACTTCGTAACTGGGCAATATACTACGTGGCTGGGCAATATACTACGTCACTGGGCAATACACTACGTAACTGGGCAATATACTACGTCACTGGGCAATATACTACATCACTGGGCAATATACTACGTCACTGGGCAATATACTACGTGGACATGCATATTCTAGAATAACTGATGCGTTAGATTTGGGCCACCATCTAGTATTCATCATAAATGCCATAATCAAATTTATTTTCTAATATACTTTAATTAAAAAGTCCCTATCGTTCCCTCACTACACTAACTGCTTTATTTTTTTACTACTTTCTTTTTGATGACACTTCGTATGAGAATCCCAGCGCATGCGAGTCGCTTGCCTGGGCTTGTGGGGTCTTCTGTACTGGGTCCAGCACTTAAGGGGAAGTGTCACGGCAGCGACCCGGTCCGTGACCCTGGGCGCCCATGTAAAAGGAATATTGATTAAAGCATCAAATAGGACAACAAGGAAGCTATATGCCGTAAAACTATGTAACTTTTATTGATAATACAATTAAAATGTTAGATAACATATACTAAAATCCAATAGAGGGGGACATCAGTGCAAAAAACGCAGCCATACAAGAGAGTATAATACCACAGTGTAATACCGTGTTACCACAATAGAGAATCCATTGCAAAATGTTTTTATAAAGGTTAAACGGTTAAACAGAGGGCATATTAAATCAGGATTATCAATGAGCAGAAAACAGCTTCAATAGAAATCATACTATGTCTCCAAGCAATAGGTAATTGTTATATGTCCGGTTTAAAAGAAAGTGCAGGTATGCATATGTCCAAATAGGTGATTAAAGTGCTTAATGTGCATGTCCTTAGTGGTAAAAAGAGTAATCCCAGAACAATTTACAGCAATATGGATTGAATAAATCAAAAAATCATTAGTGGTTTGTGGGTACTATACCTGGAGATGGTGCTGACACCCCGAAGCGCGTTTCTCGTTAGCTTTATCGAGGGGATAAAGCTTTGCAGTCTCTTTACCTTGTTTACTGAAGCTTCAGGCAACCGTAGTCCGGGGCACCAGATCACAGGACAGGCAGGGTCCGGCCACCTTGGAAGCGAATCCAGAGTCCCCTTCACCAGGTAGAGATGAAAGCCTTTCTCAAAGTGTGGTGGTTTTGTAGTCCCTTACTGCCTATGGCTTCTGATAAGGTCCTCACAGTTACTCTGTGTCCCCCATATAGGTTAGTACACAACCCGTATGACAGATGAAGCAAGCCTTTTTACAGGGTCTCTATCACGACCCGGGTCCCATCGGTATCACTGTGTCTCCTGGATGTAAAGGCGGACAGGTAACTTGAAGTTCAGCTGTCCTGCCGGTTTCAGCTATGCCACTTAGAGTTCAGCATGGCCACGGTCTTCCGGCTACTGGAATCTGCGCCAGCCAGGGAGGTAGCTAATTCACTGCTCTGCTCCGCTGGTAACACTCTCCTGTGCCTTTTCTCTCCTGCACACTTTCCACAAGTTGTTTGTTCTTTCTAAGTTCTCTTCCTCCAGGAGCTGTAGTACCTCAGACTACATGGCCCCTTCAGACCTTCTGACACTCTATGTCTGTCTGCCCCCTTCCCTGTCCTCTGACAGTCTGCTCACTAACTAACCCTTTCCCTCCAGACCAGAATGTATTTATAGGGGAGTTCACCCTAAACCAGATTTAGAACTCCCCCTTCTGGCCTGGAGTGTGAACATGTTGTGTGTATGTGATTACCTGGTGAAAGTTATCCTTCATCGCTTCCAAGCGTGACATCACTCTCCTCATGGGGAAAGCATTGCCACTGTGATGACCAGGACTCTGGGGCGTCACCCATGCTGTTATACTTAAACGAAGCTGTTGTTTCTGCTGCAGCCTCTGCCCCATCCCTGAATCAAAGGGTAACCAGTGACTTCCGTTTCAAGGGCTGGGCTAGTCACTGCTCTACTGAGAATGCGAGGGATGTTAATTCCATCAGATTCTCAGTAGATTCTTGTCACTGTGCAATGTTCACAGTGACAGTGCGCTCTATTGCTGGCTCGGATGAGAAGTAACGAACTGGCAGGAGAGCACACTGTCAGTGCGCATTGTAAGAATATCCGGCATGTAGAGACAAGTGGTGCCCCAGAAAATATGTCACTTGCAGGAGTGGTACTGGTCTATGCATGTGGAGCGCCCACCAGGGCCTAGGGGTACTTGGTAACGGGTCCGGTCGTCATTAAAGGGGTGGTCACAGTGGCAATGACCTGGTCTGTTGCCCTGGGAGTCCAAATTAAAGGAAATGTCATTAAAGGGGTTATTAGAAATAAGAATGTTCGTGTTATTCGGTCAAGGGTGACTGATGCTGCTTAAAGGGGTCTGAAGCCTGCACTCGAGGCAGTTTAACATCTGTAGGAGTGTCAGCGTGGCGGTCGCAGGACACATTGCCAGATACACAGCTGGAGATCACCTGACGTTACTGAAACCCAATAACACAGCAGCAAGTGTTGACTGTGCAAACAGCACTTCCGATCAGCAACTAGCGGTGTTGGAGTGCGGGGTCAGCAGGAGGAGCAGAGTGTAGGCCGAAGCCTGCACTCGAGGCAGTTTAATATCTGTTGTGTCTGCGTGGCGTTTGCAGGACACGTTGCCGGCTATACAGCAGGGGAACAGCTGACGTTTCTGATCCCCATTGACACAGTGGCGAGTGTTTTTCTCTGTGCAGCCAACACTTCCGGGCACCAACTGGCGGTGTTAGAGCCCAGGGACAGCAGGAGGAGCAGAGTGTAGGCCGAAGCCTGCACTGGAGGCAGCTTATTGTCTGTTGTGTCTGCGTGGCGTTAGCAGGACATGTTGCCGGCTACACAGCAGGGGAACAGCTGACGTTACTGAACCCCACTGACACAGTGGTGAGTGATTTTCTCTGTGCAGCCAGCACTTCCGAGCATCAACTGGCGGTGTTAGAGCCCAGGGACAGCAGGAGGAGCAGAGTGTAGGCCGAAGCCTGCACTGGAGGCAGCTTATTGTCTGTTGTGTCTGCGTGGCGTTAGCAGGACACGTTGCCGGCTACACAGCAGGGGAACAGCTGACGTTACTGAACCCCACTGACACAGTGGTGAGTGTTTTTCTCTGTGCAGCCAGCACTTCCGAGCATCAACTGGTGGTGATAGAGCCAGGGACAGCAGGAGGAGCAGAGTGTTGGCCGAAGCCTGCACTGGAGGCAGCTTATTGTCTGTTGTGTCTGCGTGGTGTTTGCAGGACACATTGCCGGCTATACAGCAGGGGAACAGCTGGCGTACTGAACCCCACTGACACAGTGGCGACTGTTTTTCTCTGTGCAGCCAGCACATCCGAGCACCAACTGGCGGAGTTAGAGCCCAGGGACAGCAGGAGGAGAAGAGTGTAGGCCGAAGCCTGCACTGGAGGCAGCTTGTCGTCTGTTGTGTCTGGGTGGCATTTGCAGGACACGTTGCCAGCTATACAGCAAGGGAACAGCTGGCGTTGCTGAACCCCACTGACACCGTGGCAAGGTGTGTGTTTTTCTCTGTGTAGCCAGCACTTCCGAGCTCCAACTGGCGGTGTTGGAGCCCAGGGTCAGCAGGAGGAGCAGAGTGTAGGCCGAAGCCTGCACTGGAGGCAGTTTAATATCTGTTGTGTCTGCGTGGCGTTTGCAGGACACGTTGCCGGCTACACAGCAGGGGAACAGCTGACGTTACTGAACCCCACTGACACAGTGGCGAGTGTTTTTCTCTGTGCAGCCAGCACTTCCGGGCACCAACTGGCGGTGTTAAAGCCCAGGGTCAGCAGGGGGAGCAGTGTGTAGGCCGAAGCCTGCACTCGAAGCATTTTAACATCTGTTGTGTCTGCGTGGTGTGTGAAGGACACGTTGCCGGCTACACAGCAGGGGAATAGCTGGCTTTGCTGAACCCCACTGACACAGTGGCGAGGCAAGTGTTTTTCTCTGTGTAGCCAGCACTTCCGAGCTCCAACTGGCGGTGTTGGAGCCCAGGGTCAGCAGGGGGAGCAGAGTGTAGGCCAAAGCCTGCACTCGAGGCAGTTTAACATCTGTTGTGTCTGCGTGGCATTTGCAGGACACGTTGCTGGCTATACAGCAGGGGAACAGCTGACGTTACTGAACCCCACTGACACAGTGGCGAGTGTTTTCCTCTGTGCAGCCAACACTTCCGGGCACCAACTGGCGGTCTTAGAGCCCAGGGACAGCAGGAGGAGCAGAGTGTAGGCCGAAGCCTGCACTGGAGGCAGCTTATTGTCTGTTGTGTCTGCGTGGCGTTAGCAGGACACGTTGCCGTCTACACAGCAGGGGAACAGCTGACGTTACTGAACCCCACTGACACAGTGGTGAGTGTTTTTCTCTGTGCAGCCAGCACTTCCGAGCATCAACTGGTGGTGATAGAGCCCAGGGACAGCAGGAGGAGCAGAGTGTAGGCCGAAGCCTGCACTGGAGGCAGCTTATTGTCTGTTGTGTCTGCGTGGTGTTTGCAGGATATTAAACTGCCTCCAGTGCAGGCTTAGGCCTACACTCTGCTTCTCCTGCTGACCCTGGACTCCAACACCGCTAGTTGCTGCTCGGAAGTGCTGTTTGCACAGTCAACACTTGCTGCCGTGTTATTGGGTTTCAGTAAAGTCAGCTGATCCCCAGCTGTGTGTCCGGCAATGTGTACTGTGACCGCCATGCTGACACTTCTACATATGTTAAACTGCCTCATGTGCAGGCTTCGGCCTACACTCTGCTCCCCCTGCTGACCCTGGGCTCCAACACCACCAGTTGGTGCTCGGAAGTGCTGGCTGCACAGAGAAAAAAACTCGCCACTGTGTCAGTGGGGTTCAGTAACGTCAGCTGCTCCCCTGCTGTGTAGCCGGCAACATGTCCTGCAAACGCCACACAGACACAACAGATGTTAAACTGCCTCGAGTGCAGGCTTTGGCCTACACTCTGCTTCTCCTGCTGGCCCTGGGCTCCAACACCGCTAGTTGCTGCTCGGAAGTGCTGTTTGCACAGTCAACACTTGCTGCCGTGTTATTGGGTTTCAGTAACGTCAGCTGATCCCCAGCTGTGCATCCGGCAATGTGTCCTGTGACCGCCACGCTGACACTCCTACATATGTTAAACTGCCTCATGTGCAGGCTTCGGCCTACACTCTGCTCCCCCTGCTGACCCTGGGCTCCAACACCACCAGTTGGTGCCCGGAAGTGCTGGCTGCACAGAGAAAAACACTCGCCACTGTGTCAGTGGGGTTCAGTAACGTCAGCTGTTCCCCTGCTGTGTAGCCGGCAACGTGTCCTGCAAACGTCACGCAGACACAACAGACAATAAGCTGCCTCCAGTGCAGGCTTCGGCCAACACTCTGCTCCTCCTGCTGTCCCTGGGCTCTATCACCACCAGTTGATGCTCGGAAGTGCTGGCTGCACAGAGAAAAACACTCACCACGGTGTCAGTGGGGTTCAGTAACGTCAGCTGTTCCCCTGCTGTGTAGCCGGCAACGTGTCCTGCTAACGCCACGCAGACACAACAGACAATAAGCTGCCTCCAGTGCAGGCTTCGGCCTACACTTTGCTCCTCCTGCTGTCCCTGGGCTCTAACACCGCCAGTTGATGCTCGGAAGTGCTGGCTGCACAGAGAAAAACACTCACCACTGTGTCAGTGGGGTTCAGTAACGTCAGCTGTTCCCCTGCTGTGTAGCCCGCAATGTGTCCTGCTAACGCCACGCAGACACAACAGACAATAAGCTGCCTCCAGTGCAGGCTTCGGCCTACACTCTGCTCCTCCTGCTGTCCTGGGCTCTAACACTGCCAGTTGGTGCCCGGAAGTGTTGGCTGCACAGAGGAAAACACTCGCCACTGTGTCAGTGGGGTTCAGTAACGTCAGCTGTTCCCCTGCTGTGTAGCTGGCAACATGTCCTTTGACCGCCACGCTGACACTCCTACATATGTTAAACTGCCTCATGTGCAGGCTTCGGCCTACACTCTGCTCCCCCTGTTGACCCTGGGCTCCAACACCACCAGTTGGTGCCCGGAAGTGCTGGCTGCACAGAGAAAAACACTCGCCACTGTGTCAGTGGGGTTTAGTAACGTCAGCTGCTCCCCTGCTGTATAGCCGGCAACGTGTCCTGCAAATGCCACGCAGACACAACAGATGTTAAAGTGCCTCGAGTGCAGGCTTTGGCCTACACTCTGCTCCCCCTGCTGACCCTGGGCTCCAACACCGCCAGTTGGAGCTCGGAAGTGCTGGCTACACAGAGAAAAACACTTGCCTTGCCACTGTGTCAGTGGGGTTCTGCAAAGCCAGCTGTTCCCCTGCTGTGTAGCCGGCAACGTGTCCTGCACACACCACGCAGACACAGCAGATGTTAAAATGCCTCGAGTGCAGGCTTCGGCCTACACTCTGCTCCTCCTGCTGACCCTGGGCTCCAACACCGCCAGTTGGAGCTCGGAAGTGCTGGCTACACAGAGAAAAACACACGCCTCGCCACTGTGTCAGTGGGGTTCAGCAACGCCAGCTGTTCCCCTGCTGTATAGCCGGCAACGTATCCTGCAAATGCCACCCAGACACAACAGGCAATAAGCTGCCTCCAGTGCTGGCTTCGGCCTACACTCTGCTCCTCCTGCTGTCCCTGGGCTCTATCACCACCAGTTGATGCTCGGAAGTGCTGACTGCACAGAGAAAAACACTCACCACTGTGTCAGTGGGGTTCAGTAACGTCAGCTGTTCCCCTGCTGTGTAGAGGGCAACGTGTCCTGCTAACGCCACGCAGACACAACAGACAATAAGCTGCCTCCAGTGCAGGCTTTGGCCTACACTCTGCTCCTCCTGCTGTCCCTGGGCTCTAACACCGCCAGTTGATGCTCGGAAGTGCTGGCTGCACAGAGAAAAACACTCACCACTGTGTCAGTGGGGTTCAGTAATGTCAGCTGTTCCCCTGCTGTGTAGCCGGCAATGTGTCCTGCTAACGCCACGCAGACACAACAGACAATAAGCTGCCTCCAGTGCAGGCTTCGGCCTACACTCTGCTCCTCCTGCTGTCCCTGGGCTCTAACACCGCCAGTTGGTGCCCGGAAGTGTTGGCTGCACAGAGGAAAACACTCGCCACTGTGTCAGTGGGGTTCAGTAACGTCAGCTGTTCCCCTACTGTATAGCCGGCAACGTGTCCTGCAAATGCCACGCAGACACAACAGATGTTAAACTGCCTCGAGTGCAGGCTTTGGCCTACACTCTGCTCCCCCTGCTGACCCTGGGCTCCAACACCGCCAGTTGGAGCTCGGAAGTGCTGGCTACACAGAGAAAAACACTTGCCTCGCCACTGTGTCAGTGGGGTTCTGCAAAGCCAGCTGTTCCCCTGCTGTGTAGCCGGCAACGTGTCCTGCACACACCACGCAGACACAACAGATGTTAAAATGCCTCGAGTGCAGGCTTCGGCCTACACTCTGCTCCTCCTGCTGACCCTGGGCTCCAACACCACCAGTTGGCGCCCGGAAGTGCTGGCTGCACAGAGAAAAACACTCGCCACTGTGTCAGTGGGGTTCAGTAACATCATCTGTTCCGCTGCTGTGTAGCTGGCAACGTGTCCTGCAAATGCCACGCAGACACAACAGACAATAAGCTGCCTCCAGTGCAGGCTTCGGCCAACACTGCTCCTCCTGCTGGCCCTGGGCTCCAACACCGCCAGTTGGAGCTCAGAAGTGCTGGCTACACAGAGAAAAACACACACCTCGCCACTGTGTCAGTGGGGTTCAGCAACGCCAGCTGTTCCCCTGCTGTATAGCCAGCAACGTGTCCTGCAAATGCCACCCAGACACAACAGACAACAAGCTGCCTCCAGTGCAGGCTTCGGCCTACACTCTTCTCCTCCTGCTGTCCCTGGGCTCTAACACCGCCAGTTGGTGCTCGGAAGTGCTGGCTGCACAGAGAAAAACACTCGCCACTGTGTCAGTGGGGTTCAGTACGCCAGGTGTTCCCCTGCTGTATAGCCGGCAACGTGTCCTGCAAACACCACGCAGACACAACAGACAATAAGCTGCCTCCAGTGCAGGCTTCGGCCAACACTCTGCTCCTCCTGCTGTCCCTGGGCTCTAACACCGCCAGTTGGTGCCCGGAAGTGTTGGCTGCACAGAGAAAAACACTCGCCACTGTGTCAATGGGGTTCAGAAACGTCAGCTGTTCCCCTGCTGTATAGCCAGCAACGTGTCCTGCAAACGCCACGCAGACACAACAGATATTAAACTGCCTCGAGTGCAGGCTTCGGCCTACACTCTGCTCCTCCTGCTGACCCCGCACTCCAACACCGCTAGTTGCTGATCGGAAGTGCTGTTTGCACAGTCAACACTTGCTGCTGTGTTATTGGGTTTCAGTAACGTCAGCTGATCCCCAGCTGTGTATCTGGCAATGTGTCCTGCGACCGCCACGCTGACACTCCTACAGATGTTAAACTGCCTCGAGTGCAGGCTTCGGCCTACACTCTGCTCCCCCATGCTGACCCTGGGCTCCAACACTGCCAGTTGGAGCTCGGAAGTGTGGGCTACACAGAGAAAAACACTCGCCTCGCCAATGTGTCAGTGAGGTTCAGCAACGCCAGCTGTTCCCCTGCTGTGTAGCCAGCAATGTGTCCTGCAAACAGCACGCAGACACAACAGATATTAAACTGCCTCCAGTGCACGCTTCGGCCTACACTCTGCTTCTCCTGCTGACCCTTGGGTCCAACACCGCTATTTGGGGCTCTAGGAAGACAATCTTGAATAGGTCCCCCTGGTTCCAGTACCGTAAGCTGGTTCCGGGCAGAGCCTTTGGCTTAGGTGCCTCCTTCTGGGTATCCGAGTTTCACCAACGTCAGGTGGTCCTTGGTAGTGCTTTCTGGCACTGGTACCTCCTGCTTAGTAACCGGGTTCCAGTAACGTCAGCTGGTCCTCGGTAGTTCCATTGGCTCTTGTACCTTCGGCTACCCATCCGGGTTCCAGTACCGTCAGCTGGTTCTCGGCATTGTCTTTTGCTCCTGTACCTTCTGCTCCCCATCCTGGTTCCAGTACTGTCAGCTGGTTCCAGGCAGAGCCTTAGGCTTAGGTGCCTCCTTCTGGGTATCCGAGTTCCACCAATGTCAGGTGGTCCTTGGTAGTGCTTTCTGGCACGGGTACCTTCTGCTTAGTAACCGGGTTCCAGTATCGTCAGCTGGTCCTCGGTAGTTCCATTGGCTCTTGTACCTTCGGCTACCCATCCGGGTTCCAGTACTGTCAGCTGGTTCTGGGCAGAGCCTTTGGCTTAGGTGCCTCCTTCTGGGTATCTGAGTTCCACCAACGTCAGGTGGTCCTTGGTAGTGCTTTCTGGCACTGGTACCTCCTGCTTAGTAACCGGGTTCCAGTAACGTCAGCTGGTCCTCGGTAGTTCCATTGGCTCTTGTACCTTCGGCTACCCATCCGGGTTCCAGTACCATCAGCTGGTTCTCGGCAATGTCTTTTGCTCTTGTACCTTCTGCTCCCCATTCTGGTTCCAGTACTGTCAGCTGGTTCTGGGCAGAGCCTTTGGCTTAGGTGCCTCCTTCTGGGTATCTGAGTTCCACCAACGTCAGGTGGTCCTTGGTAGTGCTTTCTGGCACTGGTACCTCCTGCTTAGTAACCGGGTTCCAGTAACGTCAGCTGGTCCTCGGTAGTTCCATTGGCTCTTGTACCTTTGGCTACCCATCCAGGTTCCAGTACAGTCAGCTGGTTCTCGGCAGTGTCTTTTGCTCTTGTACCTTCTGCTCCCCATCCTGGTTCCAGTACCGTCAGCTGGTTCCGGGCAGAGCCTTTGGCTTAGGTGCCTCCTTCTGGGTAACCGAGTTTCACCAATGTCAGGTGGTCCTTGGTAGTGCTTTCTGGCACGGGTACCTCCTGCTTAGTAACCGGGTTCCAGTAACATCAGCTGGTCCTCGGTAGTTCCATTGGCTCTTGGACCTTCGGGTAGCCATCCGGGGTCCAGTTCCATCAGCTGGTTCTCGGCATTTTCTCAGCCTTCTTGTACCTTCTGCTACATTTCCAAGTTCAAGACCCTAAAGACGACGACCCTGAAGACCACCCCTAAGATGACGATGACACCAGAGATGACAACCCCTGAGACGACGACCCCGGAGATGACGATCCTGGAGACGACGACCCGGAAGACCGAGAAGCAGAAGAACAAGAAGCTGCAGAACAAAGAGCAGAAGAACATTAAGCATAAGACTAAACATCAGAGCAAAATATATTATCTAAATTGTAAGCAGAAGAAGACTAAGCAGTGTATGGGGGTGAGTCCGTTCCTCCTCGTGGTGCCCCTGGATAAAGCCTGCTGCTGCAGGCCAAACTGAACGCGGACAAATCCTGTTGTAACTCTTTTGTGACAGGCAGAACGGAAGGTGCAATCTTCAAACTTTTATAGATGACAACTACAGGAATACCTGTTACAAATAAGAATATGATGAAGAAGTAGAATATGAAGAAGAATACTAGTTTAATAAAAAGAATATGAAGAATGTAACAAAAAAGAATAATAGGAAGAAGGTGAAGAAGAAGATGAATAAGGTGAAGAAGAAGTTGATGTAAAAGATGCTGCTGCTGAGGATGATGAAGAAGAAAGTGTCGGAGAAGTAATAAAATAAGGTGAAGAGCATGGAATTAGTGAAACATCAATATTTGACAAAATATAAAAAATCTTAACATAGTCAATATCTTTGTAACTCCGAACGTCTTAAAAAAAAAAAAATAATTCCTGCTATTCCATTTGATTGGGCTAAACCTCTATGCCTTTTATGTCTCCTCCACCTCCCCCAATACATCCTACATTATTCTTAGTTGTTTACCTTCATGTAGAAAGAACCTACAAGGAAAGAAAGGGTTTATTTTATTTCTGATATTTTGGTCCCATTACATTGGTATCGGGTATCGGTATCGGCGATATCCGATATTTTTCGAATATCGGCCGATCCAATCCGATACCGATACTTTTGGATATCGGAAGATATCGCTCAACACTAATAATAAAGTTACCGACTTCAGTAAATGTTGATTGTAGTACTTTTTGCACTTGGGACGTAGGTTCGATTTGGACATAGAAAGGACACCAGGAGAGCCCACCGAGGAAACTATGCCTGTTAGGGGTCAAGTTCCTGCCTCTGCACAGGGGGAATCTCAAGCCATCTCCTCTGCAGTCTCCCATTCCTCTCCAGCCACAGTGGAGCCTGCTCAGAAGAGACATCGGTCCCAGCGTCTGGCTCAGCCTGATACTGTGCAGTTGGTTTCTGCTGCTTTCTCAGCCTCAGCCATTGTAGCCAGTACTGGTCAGCGGCGAGCAGACGTCTCTGGGACTAAGTCCTGCTTTTTCCCTTCTGAGCATGCCCAGGGTAAGACCTCTCATTGGAGATCAGGGGTCACATGATAAGGTACTGCTGCAGCTCCCATTGGTCCTCTAGGAAGGTCCTGAAGTTGCTCTGGTATTGCAGCAGCTTTCATTGGTCTTCTAGGAAGGTCCTGAAGCGGCTGCAGCTATAAAAGGTTTGCATGGCCGTACGGCCATGCGCTAGTATCACTTCATGTTATGAGCTTGCGAATTGTGGTCGCGCCTGTATGATTTTATTCAGGGACCCGGCTGAAATAAGCCCCTAGAATACCGGCAGCTCCGGTGAGGAGTTTGTATGATTGTATGCAGGGACCCGGCTGAAATAAGCCCCTAGAATACCGGCACCTCCGGTGAGGAGTTTTTGTGTGCTTCTCTGTGTGCGTGACCACTGACTGCCATCAGCTCAGCAGTTAGCTGTGTTCCCCTGTAACGCTAACAGGGCACAGCGTGTTCTTTTCTGTGTGACTCAGTGAAGTAACTGAGTTCACTTATACCGCCATATAGTGCCGTCATTTTCTAGCAGCCAGTTGTCTCCTGCACGGTGGACCCCAGGCTGCGAACGCACCAAGTCCTCACATATGCCAGCACATTTCAGGAAGTCAACTCCTTCAGTTCCGTTGGAGAAGAAATAGTAATCAGTTTAGATGCGAATTTAATTTGTAGCGGAGAGAACTGAGTCCAATTGTAGGGTATTCTGGCTTATAGAAGCTCACGTGTAATGGATTGACATAATTTCCGCTTTTGCAGAGTTTCTTTAGATAGGTCTTTAAAAAAGGTTAAATGACTATACGGAGAAGAGAGGAATCTTGGCTCTTTTGATATACCCAGTAGTGTGTTTCTTACCCAGTTGGGGTAAAATGAGACAATAACATCTGTTGTCACATCAGATGGAAGAGCAGATGGCCTGCGTACTCTAAAGGCCTTTTCAATTAAGTTTACCCCTTAGGCGTTAGGAATTAGATGAGAAATTAGCGAATAAATTTAATCCCTTAACTGGAAGTTTGGGACCGACTTCGGAATCTCTCTGGTCTTCACATTCCTTTTGAAGTCTTCCAAATTAGCTAGACTGTTTCTGAAGGAAGTAATATCCTTCTGGATGTTTTCCAATGAATCTGAGATTGTAGGGAGATCCTGCATTTCTTTAGTGTGTGAAGTCTCGTAAATTTTGTATGTGGAATTAATTCTTTCTGTTACATCGGAAGATCTGTTAGATGCCCCTTTAATATTTGAAAGTGTAGCATCAGCTATGTGCGAAAAAGTATCTTTAAAAAGTGTCTTGATGAAAGTCTCAGATGCCTTAGCTATATTCAAATGCGTAGAATCAACAAATTCTGTTTCGCTTTCAGAAGATATTTTTGAGTTGTCATCTTTAATAGAATCTTTTCTTAGAATATTCACCGATAATAAAAGGGCCTTGCATATGTTGATCATGAAATTTTCTGATGGATGATCCTCAGTGGCTCGTATATTGTCTATTAATGAATTATGAGAAGCGCATTGCCCTTCTAGTTCTCTTTGTACCAATTTTCCAGAATCATTTTTTTGTGGAAATTCTATGGTTTCGGAACTTTCACAACTCTTTGAATTTTCTGAGGAAGGAAATGAATATGAATATAAGGATGAGATATCATCGGGATCCATGTCGTCGGAAGAATAACCACCTATATAACCAAAAGAATACTCTCCAAATGTCCCAATTAGTGTTGAGCGATACCTTCCGATATCGGAAAGTATCGGTATCGGAAAGTTTCGGCCGATACCGTCAAAGTATCGGATCTAATCCGATACCGATACCCGATCCCAATGCAAGTCAATGGGACGAAAATATCGGAATTAAAATAAACCCTTTCTTAACTTGTAGGTTCATTCTACATGAAGGAAAACAACTAAGAATAATGTAGGATGTATTGGGGGACTTGGCGGAGACATTAAAGGCACAGAGGTTTAGCCCAATCTAATAGAATAGCAGGATTTTGTTTTGTTTTTTATGACGTTCGGCGTTAGAAAGATTTTGACTATGTTCATTTTTTTTTTATTTTGTCAGATATTGATGTTTCACTACTTCCATGCCCTTCACCTTCTTTTTTACTTCTCCCACACTTTCTTCTTCATTATCCTCATCATCAACTTCTTCACCTTATTCATCTTCTTCATCTTCTACCTATTATTTTTTTTTGTTACATACATTGTTCATATTCTTTTTATTTTACTATTATCTTCTTCATATTCAACTTCTTCATCATATTCTTATTTGTGACAGGCATTCCCGTAGTTGTTATCTATAAAAATTTGAAGATTACACCTTTCGTTCTGCCTGTCACAAAACAGTTACATTTGTCCGCGTTAGTAGTAGAGCGTCGGGTGGTTTCGTCAAACTCAATTTGACAGGTGGGCACGCCCCTATCAGAGTGTATCAAAGTGTGTAACCCCACCCCTCCCCTGTCTTCTAACAGCAGCTGTGTGACAGCTCTCCCTCCCTTTTTATATAGTTTAATATAATTATCACTGTATTTGATACAGTGTTTATTATCCCAGTAGTTGTTTTATATTAGATTAATGTGATGTATTAGAGCTTACTCTTGTTTGACAAGCCTGTGATAGTAGAAACACAGGCTCATTCTCCCTAGCACAGTGTTTAATATTGTTAATACAGTGTTTATTATCCCAGTAGTTGTTTTATATTAGATTAATGTGATGTATTAGAGCTTACTCTTGTTTGACAAGCCTGTGATAGTAGAAACACAGGCTCATTCTCCCTAGCACAGTGTTTAATATTGTTAATACAGTGTTTATTATCCCAGTAATACACAATAGCTGTTTATATCTCATTTATATGTGTTTTATAATGGGCGCATTATGTATGCGGCCATATTACAACCCCGAAAGTATGAAGCGTGGTGTTTTATACGTTTATAAAAAAGCAAAAGACACGGTATTGTAAAAATGAAAAAGATTTATTGTAAAATAAACACAACTCAAAGACATTTCAATGTTGCATCGTACAAAATAAATAGCACAATGATTATACAGCAGTACACTTCTTACAAAATAAATAGCATCGTTTGAATATACATCATTACTAGTGTTGAGCATTCCGATACTGCAAGTATCGGGTATCGGCCGATACTTGCTGTATCGGAATTTCCGATACCGAGATCCGATACTTTTGTGGTATCGGGTATCGGGTATCGCAACAACATTAATGTAATAATGTGTAAAAAAGAGAATTAAAATAAAAAATATCGCTATACTCACCTGTCCGACGCAGCCGGGACCTCAGCGAGGGAAGCGGCAGCGTTGTTTGTTTAAATTTCGCGCTTTTACTTGGTTACGTGAAGTCCCGGCTTGTGATTGGTCAGGGCGGCCATGTTGCCGGGACGCGGACCAATCACAGCAAGCCGTGACGAAATTACGTCACGGCTTGCTGTGATTGGTCCGCGTCCCGGCAACATGGCCGCCATTAACCAATCACAAGCCGTGACGTCACGGGAGGCTGGACATGCGCGTATTTTGAAAAGCGCGCGTGTCCAGCCTCCAATGACGTCCCGGCAACATGGCCGCCATTAACCAATCACAAGCCGTGACGTCACGGGAGGCTGGACATGCGCGTATTTTGAAAAGCGCGCGTGTCCAGCCTCCAGTGACGTCCCGGCAACATGGCCGCCATTAACCAATCACAAGCCGTGACGTCACGGGAGGCTGGACATGCGCGTATTTTGAAAAGCGCGCGTGTCCAGCCTCCCGTGACGTCACGGCTTGTGATTGGTTAATGGCGGCCATGTTGCCGGGACGCGGACCAATCACAGCAAGCCGTGACGTAATTTCGTCACGGCTTGCTGTGATTGGTCCGCGTCCCGGCAACATGGCGCCGTGACCAATCATAAGCCGGGACGTCACTGGAGGCTGGACACGCGCGCTTTTCAAAATACGCGCGTGTCCAGCCTCCCGTGACGTCACGGCTTGTGATTGGTTAATGGCGGCCATGTTGCCGGGACGCGGACCAATCACAGCAAGCCGTGACGTAATTTCGTCACGGCTTGCTGTGATTGGTCCACGTCCCGGCAACATGGCCGCCCTGACCAATCACAAGCCGGGAATTCACGTAACCAAGTAAAAGCGCGAATTTTAAACAAACAACGCTGCCGGTTCCCTCGCTGAGGTCCCGGCTGCGTCGGACAGGTGAGTATAGCGATATTTTTTATTTTAATTCTTTCTTTTACACATTAATATGGTTCCCAGGGCCTGAAGGAGAGTTTCCTCTCCTTCAGACCCTGGGAACCATCAGGAATACCGTCCGATACCTGAGTCCCATTGACTTGTATTGGTATCGGGTATCGGTATCGGATTGGATCCGATACTTTGCCGGTATCGGCCGATACTTTCCGATACCGATACTTTCAAGTATCGGACGGTATCGCTCAACACTAATCATTACACTTCTTACAAAATAATATGGTGTTACAAGTCATGCACGTCATATTTATCCAGTACATTCTTTACATCGTGAGCCACATGGTTTGTAGCATCGGTAAAGACCTTTTTTTAGGCAGCAGAGTTCCACGTGTGGTACCTAATGACGGGGAATGTAAAGATTGAATTGCACGCGGCGCCGGAGCTAGCTTCTGCGGCGTAGATACAGAGTGTGCCTCGCTGCTGGAAATTTTTAATCCATCTAAAAGCTTCCTAGTAGTGGGATTACCAACAACTGTAGACGGTATATTTAGCTCGGCCATAGCCTGCATAAATGCTTCCCAACCCGGAGGTAAATTCCGGCCGGTCAGAGCGTGACTCTGCGTAGTACTACGTACCAAATCCAGTAAGTTAGACCCCGGTATTACGGATCCTTTGAAAATAAATTCAGCTTTATTATTCCAGTCTGTAACATTTTTATTCTGTAGTAACCTGTTTAGTAAAAACTCAGCATTCTTTTTATATCTTTGGCTTATGTGCCTGACAATTTCAGCGATCTCTTGATTTTTATCAGAGTCGGTATTTGACAATTGTTGCTGACCAGGATCAGGAGTGCTAACGAGATTTAAAGCCGTTACTTCTTTTGAGCTGTGCCGCGCATGCACCAAGTATCGTTGTAGCACGGTGCTATACATTTTAATTTTCACATCATCGGGAATGTCACGACGTTGTAAAATGTCGCTAATCTCGCCATCAAGGTGGTGAATAACGCTGTCGCGTATGTTAACTGTAGCAGCTGGTCTTAGCTTGTCTAGCACCTGTTTTGGGGTCTAGATACATTTTCTCTGTATGCTCCATTATCTTCCTGCGAATAGGCTTGTTATTATAGGGATTGCAAAAGCTAAAAGAGGGCCGATAAACCCACCGGCCTGATTTAGTAGCCGCTTCTTTTTCTTTATGGATTGAGATCTGTCGCTCAGGGTTCTTATAGCTTTACGCCACTTCTTTAATATGCCCTTTTGATGCTCTTTCAGCGGGATCCTGCCTTTTAAGATGTTTAAAGCAATCTCACCTATGGCTGTAATTAAATCACTGCTCGCACCGCGCAAAATAGACTTTCGGACAGTCGGGGTTGCTTTCACCAGAGTTTTTAAGAGAGCCCAGTTACGCCGGAGTCTCTCAGACATCTTTACATCACAACGCATGCAGTGTAGAATGTCTGATACCTGGGTAAAATTCAATTTTTAGAAACGTTTTTCTTTTGAACATAGACAGCGGGCAACGCTGGTGGAAACAATCCGGTCCTTAAGCGAAGTTCCTCAGGGGTATTAGCTCTCAAATCTACAAGCAAATACCCATAAGGTCCCCGCGTGGCATCCTCAAAAGCTTCTAGGAAAAAACGTGTTTTTCCGGGGTACATCTGCCAAGCTAGAGTTAAAATTTGTAATTTATCTCGGGGGTTATTAAAAAGCACCATGTATTTTGTGTTTAAATTTATCGTACGGCTTTTCTTACCCTGACAAAATATGTTTTGAACCAGGTAGAAAATGCTGAGATTTCTGTGGTGCACATACTTGGTAAAGGCTTTTTCTATCTCACAATTTTCACTAGCACTCTCCATGAGATCATCAACAATAGCCAAATTCACCTTCTCCGGCGGGAATAATTCGACATCTACGAATGTATTCGGCAGACCCTCCACAAATCTGGTGTAGGGAAAAGAGAGAGAGATTTCATCATATAGTTTCTGCCAACACGAATAAAACCAAACAATATTATCGGGTTTCTGAGAAAAATTAGTTTCAATATTATACAGCAGCTGTTTTACAAAATAGCTCTTTCCAGAATTAGACGGCCCTGCTAGAATGCATGAGAATGGGTGTTGCAGGCGTGTATCCATCACCACAATACTCTGCTAATACCCAAAAGGCAGGGTGGTGAAACCATCAATTAGTCGTCGCTTTGTATAAACGCACTTTTGTGTTTTGCGTAACGGCCTCATTTCAATCTCCCAGTACTTTTTATTTCTTACAATGGACGGCTGTTGCACGACAATGCGTTTCTGCGTATCTGTGTCAGAATTGCTCGGGTAGTCCAGAACTAGATCTTTTAGACTGTTGAAATTAATAGATTGAGAGTTACCAACATTTAGTGTTATCCCCTTCACTTTTAAGACGGTTTTACCGGTGTTGAGTTTGTACCCGTAAGTTTTGGGACCCGCGGATACAAATTCTGTGATGTGTGTACCATCGGGTATTTCACTGGTCAGCTCCCCCAGGTAATCGCCTAAAGGCGGTTGCCACTCACCATCTCTCTGTACAAAAATAACAGAATCTGTGTCGTGATAAAGGCACCTCTCCTGCAGCCTGTCCATCAGCGAATAGAGCTCTAGCCGGGCATACGCTGTTGTAAAACATGCTATAAAAATGTTTGTGTTTTTGTTGACTGTGTGATGACCTTTTGCGTATTTCCAGTTAATGGTTGCGGTGTCATCATCAAGGAAATGTAACATCGAGATGTCATAGTAAGGCAGGAACAAATACTTAAAAAGCTCATCTGGATCCCTAACAATGCTGGTACATGATAGATTAGATCTCTGAGCAAACTTCCCCCATAAAGAATTTAAGAAAAGCTTGGAGATCTGCCTCTTAGCAGGGTTGACGGCTATATTTTCAGGTCGTAATTGCACACCTTCTTTTTCAAGAAAGGAGTCAATGTACTGCATTTTCTTGACCTCATCAGTGCACCAGCTAGGGTAACCAGAGGCTTCCTGCTTCTCCCGCAGATGTAATTTAATGTAGGGTGCAAACAGATCATCAGTGGTTTTAGGAAAATGCCATATTTCATAGATGTGCGCGATCCGATACCCTTTTTCTATAGCCATCTCGAGCTCTACAGTGCACCAGGTGCCTGACAATGCACGCTCTTCATCACTATGCGCACAAATATCTGCCTGGGAATTTACAGCGCATGTGTAGCATAGGGGAAACATTAATTTTTTGTTGAGTTTTACCGGTAGAACCGGAAAAAATAAATCTCTCGGTGGGTAGACCTTGACTTTAGCAATGCCAAAGTATTTTTTAATGAAGCCAAAATTGTCATAGATGATGTCTGGATGCCCTACAGGGTATGTTTTAGTTTTGTTTACAAAGGGGTACAGACTGGTGAAATCGTAGTAATGTAAAGTCTCCCCTTCTGCCAGCTGGTGATAGAGCTTAATGGCGTTAGTTCGCCCGCCATAAAGCGCATCACGGGGGTCTAAAGGAACGGGGAATTCCATCTGGTGGAGAAATGATTGAAGGATAGAATCATTTTCAACCATTTCATTCCACTCATGCTCCCACATCACTCTTATTGTGTAGCCGCAGGCCTGTAAGTAGCGCTTTTTAGCTAAAAAGGTGTAATATAACTGGCCGTAGGACGTGTTTGTGACCTTATTCCTGTCATTTTCATTATAGCACACGGGACACCCATGATAAAAACACCCCTGAAATTCAAATGCTATGTGTTGGCCGCTAACATAGGCATAACCATCTAGAAAATATTTCCCGACTCGTTTTTCACCGCCTCTCAATGCGTGGCGGATGTCGATGTTCTCGGAGTGGGCTACATACATGAGCCACTGTATAGCCGGTGACGAGTAGCGCTTTTTTGCCTTGTGATAATTATCACCAGGCAAAATGCCGATGGTCTTTTTTGGAAGAAATTTAAACCTGTACATGGCCATACAAACCGAGGCCAGAGTGATGAGCTGAAAAGGATCAACACAGCTGCTCACTACAATCGTTTGCCTTTGACGCTTACAGTATTTTTTGACATTTTTCTGTGTCATCTGCATAATACGCTCTCTATAGATCTCGCAGGAGCGTCTCAGAATTTCAACATCTTGTTTGCAATAAGATTTTAGCTCAGCCTTGAAGTCAAAAGTTGTATTTACCTGTGTCGCATACCACTCCAGGAACTCTACCTTCTCACCAGGTGACATGTTCTCCGTCCCATAATATTTTACATCGGGTATGGGACCTACATAGTTTTGGTTTTCTCTGGTATTAAAAAAGTGTGGAAAATGTCCTTTGCCTCCTGAAAAACCCATGGCCTGTGGTAATTTGCTGAGTTTCATGGGGATAAAATTTAGAGAGTCTATGAACCTTATAGACAGATCGGGTAGCGTCACACACAAGAGGCGGCCGCCTCGGGTTATCAACTTTACCCGTAGTTTTTCAGAAATCAGCTCCTTAACAATAAAGTATGAGTCGTATCTACCACCATTGTGGGCAATAAATGTGTGATCTGAAAATTTACCGCTTGTAAAGAACTGTACAAAGTCATGTGTACAGGTATCACCCTGAAACTCCCAGGAGGGGTGACCATACAGCGTAGTAGCATAAATGTAATTCGGAATATGCGTGCCTGTCTCCTGCATACATTCAAAATCATAAAAGATATAACAATCCGTCTCATGCTGTGCTACATACCGACGCATGTAACAAAGGTGAGCATCGAATTTATTTATACGGCCGCGACATACAGGGCAGCGCAAACCTTTACATTTATGCTCAGCCTCGCTATTTCTGAAAACAAAACGGTTGCATTTATCACAAAATGTTTTAAGCCTGCAGAATGTTAAGTCGGCTACACCCAATTGCATGTGATAATCTAAGCACTCGCTCGATCGGCAATAAGTCCTGCAAATAGGGCACCTGGGCTGTTGCTCGCCAGTGGCTTCTACACACGCATCTCTCTGACACGATTTACAAAAATACTGTCAGGAGTGACTGCTCTTGTGATGAAACACAGAATTGCAGCGTTCGCAAAAGTAATCAGCGCCGATAAAACCCTTCATATTTTTGATACCGTAGTAATGTTGGTCATGGAACAATATGAATACGGTTTTACCACTAGCTGTATTGCCGCTCTGAAAGTAGCGCCAATCACCCTGGCTATAGTACAGGACTTTAATGGTGACCCCCAAATATTTTTCAAATGCAGGAATGTCGCTAAAGCTCACTAACTGCCCGTCAGGGATGCCCAGCGCTGTGTGTATGTATTTAGAGCGGCTCAGTAAAGCGCCATCAGCGAGACCCGTGTCGTCCATCAGGGCGCACACACTAGCAGCCAAACACAGATTTGTCGTGTAATTGTTAAAATCATACAGCCATTGTCTCTTTTGTTTAATGATCTGACTGCTCGCTATAGATCTCAAGTGCCTTTTTTGTTTTACACCACCACGGCGGTTTTTAATGATGGTGACGACTAGCTTTAGCGAATTGGTTGCTATGCATTCAGCGTTACTTTGAAGTGTACGAGCAACGGCGTTTAAAAAAGATTCAGAATTAAAATCTTCCCTGGTCTGTTTTGTAGCGAAAATAGGGTCTAGAGTATCACCACCTTCAAGTCTTAACTGTACAAAGTCGCCAGGTTCAATGTCCCTGATGATTCTACCCAGTAATGACTGAATGCCATCATGAACGATATTCACACCCTCTACAAATGATTGTACACGCTCCAAATTTACAAATCTAAAATGATTTGTATGTATATGCCCGTTGAAGTTGCGGAGAGGCCTATGATGATGATAGATGCGTTGTAAAAATACTGTATGATCGTTGTACAACACAGCACCATCAGCGTCTGTGTCAACGTCTGAGGCTTGTGAATTTTGTGTAGATGCATGCATGGCATCTGCAGAGTTGTCACGGCTCTGTGAATGCGGGCCTGACGCATGTGGTTGCGACTGTGGCGTCTGTAGTGGTATTGCAGTCCGCATGCCGCCACGCCGCCTCCTAGCGCATAGCGAGCGTCTGGCGCTGACCAACAATTTTAGAGCCCTCTTTATAACTCTAGCCCTATTATAGCTGGGTGATGTTGATTTAGGTGATTTATGCATACCGTGGCCGACCATATTCAGTCATAATGGGCTAGCGGCAGCTGTTGTCTCGCCATCCAGCTGCAGATACCGGAGTGCATATAGTTCGGCCTTATTAGCGTGTGTTGGGGTTTGTGTTGATAATAATTTTTCAAAAGTATCACAAAAAAACATTATGTTGGGGCCCCAGAGTTTGTAGCGTAAGTAACGCGTGAACAGCTCCTGAAACACAGTCATTTCAGCGACCCCCCAACTGCTGGATTCATGCGCCAGATTTGTAGCTGGCGCTTGATTCCTTGGCTTTTTACACAACTTAACACTCGCTGGTAAAGCCCTCTTTAACCGTTTCTTAGCATTAACAGAGTTAGATACACAAGCATGAGATGTGCTACCCAAATTAGAGGCGCCTGTGGGGACAGCGCCAGAGGAGTTAGCAGGTGCAGTTAGATATGCCGCTGGCGGCTGCATAGTGTGTGACATACGTATAATGATCGGTTCCACGGCTGATTGCTTACCATCAGCGAGCTGATCAATCTCACGATCAAGCTCTTCACGAGACCTCGTTGCTGCGGTACCCACGGCGCTTGTTGTGTTTGCTGGGTCTGTAATATGTTTTGTTTTTCGCTTATGTTTTCGGGGTACCTCTACCACTTCTGGATATAGTAGCGTGGGGTCATCCACGCTGCTGATCGATGTCTGCCCAGCACTTGAATGGGGTATTTCACGATGGACCGCAGACACGGGGTTTCCCAGGCCGTGCACCACACAGGTCGACGATGCCGGGGCTGTTCTAACAGGTCCATTAGATGCCTGTATTGCCGGCCACACTGGTACTGCGCCATTCTCGGAGAGCTGTAGCGGCTGTAGAGGTGTTGGTGGTATTTTTCTCATGACTTTGCTTTTAGCTGCAGGAAAGATTATACATGTGTCAGATATGTGTCAGATATGTGCCAGATATGTGTCAGATATGTGTGTGATCAGGATCTCATTGGAGAAGCACGTGTATCATTGGTTGTACAGAGAGCGTGCACGTATATCAAAATATACACTTACGGACTAGCGCTGTGGGTCAGATGACCGCCGTGGCGACTTCTGGAGCTTCTGCGGGGTTCTCCACTAGCAGGTGTATATTCTCTTTTGTGAAAATCCTTCTAGGCTTCAGTTTGCAAGCTATAAATAAAGATATAGGCCTTAGTAGTGACGAGGTGACTTTTCTCAGAGCGGTTGTGCAAAACCACGTTTTCATACGATTGATACCTTTTCCTTTCTTGCTCGCAACTCCTCGCGGTTTTTTAGGGGCTCTAGAAAAGCCGGATTACTCACCGGTAATGCTCTTTTAATGAGTCCACGACAGCACCCCACATGAGAGAGAGGGATCCGCCCATAGGAACAGGAAACCTACAGAATAAAAGGAGGCGGTCCCCTCTCCTCCTCAGTTTAGTTTACAGAGTATAAAAAGGGAACCGCAAAAGCTTTAGTATTAATTCTTATTCAGCAAAATATCTTAAAAACTCTATACAACCATTATTTGTGAATTAAAGAAAGGGCTGTGCATAATCAGGGAGGGTTGTAAATGGGTGCTGTCGTGGACTCATTAAAAGAGCATTACCGGTGAGTAATCCGGCTTTTTACCCTTCGCCACGACAGCACCCCACATGAGAGACTTTCAGAGAGTTATTACTCGGGTGGGATTATTGTACTAAGCACAGCTCTACCAAAGGTCAAATCAGACGATGAAGATAGATCAAGTCTATAATGGTTGTAAAAGGTAGAAGGTGTAGACCAAGTTGCGGCCTTACATATTAGATGGATCGGGACATCCGCTTGTTCCGCCCAGGAGGAAGCCATGGCTCGTGTTGAGTGCGCTTTAATACCCACTGGAGGAATCTCGCCTTTCGATGTATAGGCCAAGCAGATAGCATCTCTGATCCACCGAGATATGGTAGCTCTTGTGACCCCATGTCCTTTCTTGTGGCCCTGAAAGGAGATAAACAGAGCCCTACTCTCCCTCCATGTTTGACACCTTTCTATATAAGTCAGGATGGCTCTTCTGACATCTAAGGTGTGGAACTTATGTTGTTCAGGGGTTACAGGAGAATCAAAAAAGGAAGGGAGAAATATTTCCTGTGACCTGTGGTAGGTGGATGCTACCTTAGGGAGGTATGAGGGGTCTGGTTTTAGGACTATTCGGTCATGGAATGTCAGTAAGAATGGTGGGTCTACCGATAGGGCCTGGATGTCGCTAACACGTCTGGCTGAGGTCAGGGCTACCAAGAGGGCTACCTTATATGTGAGGACATTTAGAGGTATAGAATCTAGAGGCTCAAATGGGGAGCTGGTTAAGGCTTCTAGCACTAGATTTAAATCCCACGGAGGTATACGGGGAATATGTACTGGGTTACTCCGTTCACAAGACTTAATGAATCTGGAGACCCATCTATCAGCGGCTATATTATATCCATATAAGGCTCCTAACGCTGATATCTGGACTCTTAAGGTGTTCACTGATAGTCCTAATTCTCTACCTTTTTGTAGGAACTCTAGAATAGGTGTTATCGGAACCTGTTTAGTGAATGGTACTGTATGAAAGTCTAAGAATTTTTTCCATACCCTGCTATATATCAGGGTTGTAGATCTTTTCCTACTTAGTAGCAGGGTGTTTACTAGTTGCTCTGAGAAACCCCTTGAAGTTAATAATTGCCGCTCAAGTTCCACGCCGTCAAGTGAAGCCCTTTCACTTGCGGGTGGAAAAACGGCCCCTGGAACAGTAGTTCCTTGTCCAATGGAAGAATCCATGGATCGGATAGACACATGCTCTGGAGGCAGGAGAACCACGGTCTTTTTGGCCAGAAGGGTGCAATGAGGATTACCCTTGCTTGCTCCCTCCTGATCTTCCTGATCACTAGAGGAATTAGAGACATTGGAGGAAAGGCGTAAGCCAGTTTGAAGTTCCAAGGATGGTGTAGAGAGTCCAGCATGTCTGGGTGATCCATGGAGTTCAGGGAAGCGAATCTTTCTACCTGTCTGTTGCCTCTTGTGGCAAATAGATCTATCTGAGGCACTCCCCATGCTTTTGTTATTAGTCTGAACACGGCTCTGTTTAAGGACCATTCTCCCTGGCGCAGCCTGTTTCGGCTGAGGTAGTCCGCTTTGGTATTCTCTATTCCTCTGATGTGTAGGGCAGTTAGGGACGCAAGATGAGTCTCTGCAAATTGGAAGATCTCCCCTGCGATGGTCATCAGACTTCCTGACCGTGTACCGCCCTGGCGGTTTACATAGGCCACTGTGGTGGAGTTGTCTGAGAAAACTCTTACATCTGCTCCTTGGATCTGTGGAAGAAAATAATTTAAGGCTTTCCCTACTGCTGTTAACTCTTTCCAATTTGACGAACATGATGATTCTGACCGATTCCAGGTATCCTGGACTATATCATCCTCCATATGTGCACCCCATCCCGTAGGGCTGGCGTCCGTAGTAATTATTTTGGATGGATCTATTATCCATGGTACACCCCCTGAAAGGTGTCCCATATCTAGCCACCAGGATAGAGATTCTATGACATCTCTAGAGAGAGTTAGTTTACTCTCTAGGTGTCCTTCCCGTCCCTGGGCTGACAATACTTCGTACTGTAATTGGCGGGTATGGAATTGCGCCCATGGTACAGCCGGGATACATGAGGACAATGATCCCAGTAAGGACATAGCCTTCCTTAGAGTCATGTAGGGGTTTTTTATCGCTTCTGACACTTTTGACTGTATAGTCCTTTTCTTTGAATGCGGGAGGAAGCTTTTTTACATCACAACGCATGCAGCGTAGAATGTCTGATACCTGGGTAAAATTCAATTTTTAGAAACGTTTTTCTTTTGAACATAGACAGCGGGCAACGCTGGTGGAAACAATCCGGTCCTTAAGCGAAGTTCCTCAGGGGTATTAGCTCTCAAATCTACAAGCGAATACCCATAAGGTCCCCGCGTGGCATCCTCAAAAGCTTCTAGGAAAAAACGTGTTTTTCCGGGGTACATCTGCCAAGCTAGAGTTAAAATTTGTAATTTATCTCGGGGGTTATTAAAAAGCACCATGTATTTTGTGTTTAAATTTATCGTACGGCTTTTCTTACCCTGACAAAATATGTTTTGAACCAGGTAGAAAATGCTGAGATTTCTGTGGTGCACATACTTGGTAAAGGCTTTTTCTATCTCACAATTTTCACTAGCACTCTCCATGAGATCATCAACAATAGCCAAATTCACCTTCTCCGGCGGGAATAATTCGACATCTACGAATGTATTCGGCAGACCCTCCACAAATCTGGTGTAGGGAAAAGAGAGAGAGATTTCATCATATAGTTTCTGCCAACACGAATAAAACCAAACAATATTATCGGGTTTCTGAGAAAAATTAGTTTCAATATTATACAGCAGCTGTTTTACAAAATAGCTCTTTCCAGAATTAGACGGCCCTGCTAGAATGCATGAGAATGGGTGTTGCAGGCGTGTATCCATCACCACAATACTCTGCTAATACCCAAAAGGCAGGGTGGTGAAACCATCAATTAGTCGTCGCTTTGTATAAACGCACTTTTGTGTTTTGCGTAACGGCCTCATTTCAATCTCCCAGTACTTTTTATTTCTTACAATGGACGGCTGTTGCACGACAATGCGTTTCTGCGTATCTGTGTCAGAATTGCTCGGGTAGTCCAGAACTAGATCTTTTAGACTGTTGAAATTAATAGATTGAGAGTTACCAACATTTAGTGTTATCCCCTTCACTTTTAAGACGGTTTTACCGGTGTTGAGTTTGTACCCGTAAGTTTTGGGACCCGCGGATACAAATTCTGTGATGTGTGTACCATCGGGTATTTCACTGGTCAGCTCCCCCAGGTAATCGCCTAAAGGCGGTTGCCACTCACCATCTCTCTGTACAAAAATAACAGAATCTGTGTCGTGATAAAGGCACCTCTCCTGCAGCCTGTCCATCAGCGAATAGAGCTCTAGCCGGGCATACGCTGTTGTAAAACACGCTATAAAAATGTTTGTGTTTTTGTTGACTGTGTGATGACCTTTTGCGTATTTCCAGTTAATGGTTGCGGTGTCATCATCAAGGAAATGTAACATCGAGATGTCATAGTAAGGCAGGAACAAATACTTAAAAAGCTCATCTGGATCCCTAACAATGCTGGTACATGATAGATTAGATCTCTGAGCAAACTTCCCCCATAAAGAATTTAAGAAAAGCTTGGAGATCTGCCTCTTAGCAGGGTTGACGGCTATATTTTCAGGTCGTAATTGCACACCTTCTTTTTCAAGAAAGGAGTCAATGTACTGCCTTTTCTTGACCTCATCAGTGCACCAGCTAGGGTAACCAGAGGCTTCCTGCTTCTCCCGCAGATGTAATTTAATGTAGGGTGCAAACAGATCATCAGTGGTTTTAGGAAAATGCCATATTTCATAGATGTGTGCGATCCGATACCCTTTTTCTATAGCCATCTCGAGCTCTACAGTGCACCAGGTGCCTGACAATGCACGCTCTTCATCACTATGCGCACAAATATCTGCCTGGGAATTTACAGCGCATGTGTAGCATAGGGGAAACATTAATTTTTTGTTGAGTTTTACCGGTAGAACCGGAAAAAATAAATCTCTCGGTGGGTAGACCTTGACTTTAGCAATGCCAAAGTATTTTTTAATGAAGCCAAAATTGTCATAGATGATGTCTGGATGCCCTACAGGGTATGTTTTAGTTTTGTTTACAAAGGGGTACAGACTGGTGAAATCGTAGTAATGTAAAGTCTCCCCTTCTGCCAGCTGGTGATAGAGCTTAATGGCGTTAGTTCGCCCGCCATAAAGCGCATCACGGGGGTCTAAAGGAACGGGGAATTCCATCTGGTGGAGAAATGATTGAAGGATAGAATCATTTTCAACCATTTCATTCCACTCATGCTCCTGCTCCCACATCACTCTTATTGTGTAGCCGCAGGCCTGTAAGTAGCGCTTTTTAGCTAAAAAGGTGTAATATAACTGGCCGTAGGACGTGTTTGTGACCTTATTCCTGTCATTTTCATTATAGCACACGGGACACCCATGATAAAAACACCCCTGAAATTCAAATGCTATGCGTTGGCCGCTAACATAGGCATAACCATCTAGAAAATATTTCCCGACTCGTTTTTCACCGCCTCTCAATGCGTGGCGGATGTCGATGTTCTCGGAGTGGGCTACATACATGAGCCACTGTATAGCCGGTGACGAGTAGCGCTTTTTTGCCTTGTGATAATTATCACCAGGCAAAATGCCGATGGTCTTTTTTGGAAGAAATTTAAACCTGTACATGGCCATACAAACCGAGGCCAGAGTGATGAGCTGAAAAGGATCAACACAGCTGCTCACTACAATCGTTTGCCTTTGACGCTTACAGTATTTTTTGACATTTTTCTGTGTCATCTGCATAATACGCTCTCCATAGATCTCGCAGGAGCGTCTCAGAATTTCAACATCTTGTTTGCAATAAGATTTTAGCTCAGCCTTGAAGTCAAAAGTTGTATTTACCTGTGTCGCATACCACTCCAGGAACTCTACCTTCTCACCAGGTGACATGTTCTCCGTCCCATAATATTTTACATCGGGTATGGGACCTACATAGTTTTGGTTTTCTCTGGTATTAAAAAAGTGTGGAAAATGTCCTTTGCCTCCTGAAAAACCCATGGCCTGTGGTAATTTGCTGAGTTTCATGGGGATAAAATTTAGAGAGTCTATGAACCTTATAGACAGATCGGGTAGCGTCACACACAAGAGGCGGCCGCCTCGGGTTATCAACTTTACCCGTAGTTTTTCAGAAATCAGCTCCTTAACAATAAAGTATGAGTCGTATCTACCACCATTGTGGGCAATAAATGTGTGATCTGAAAATTTACCGCTTGTAAAGAACTGTACAAAGTCATGTGTACAGGTATCACCCTGAAACTCCCAGGAGGGGTGACCATACAGCGTAGTAGCATAAATGTAATTCGGAATATGCGTGCCTGTCTCCTGCATACATTCAAAATCATAAAAGATATAACAATCCGTCTCATGCTGTGCTACATACCGACGCATGTAACAAAGGTGAGCATCGAATTTATTTATACGGCCGCGACATACAGGGCAGCGCAAACCTTTACATTTATGCTCAGCCTCGCTATTTCTGAAAACAAAACGGTTGCATTTATCACAAAATGTTTTAAGCCTGCAGAATGTTAAGTCGGCTACACCCAATTGCATGTGATAATCTAAGCACTCGCTCGATCGGCAATAAGTCCTGCAAATAGGGCACCTGGGCTGTTGCTCGCCAGTGGCTTCTACACACGCATCTCTCTGACACGATTTACAAAAATACTGTCAGGAGTGACTGCTCTTGTGATGAAACACAGAATTGCAGCGTTCGCAAAAGTAATCAGCGCCGATAAAACCCTTCATATTTTTGATACCGTAGTAATGTTGGTCATGGAACAATATGAATACGGTTTTACCACTAGCTGTATTGCCGCTCTGAAAGTAGCGCCAATCACCCTGGCTATAGTACAGGACTTTAATGGTGACCCCCAAATATTTTTCAAATGCAGGAATGTCGCTAAAGCTCACTAACTGCCCGTCAGGGATGCCCAGCGCTGTGTGTATGTATTTAGAGCGGCTCAGTAAAGCGCCATCAGCGAGACCCGTGTCGTCCATCAGGGCGCACACACTAGCAGCCAAACACAGATTTGTCGTGTAATTGTTAAAATCATACAGCCATTGTCTCTTTTGTTTAATGATCCGACTGCTCGCTATAGATCTCAAGTGCCTTTTTTGTTTTACACCACCACGGCGGTTTTTAATGATGGTGACGACTAGCTTTAGCGAATTGGTTGCTATGCATTCAGCGTTACTTTGAAGTGTACGGGCAACGGCGTTTAAAAAAGATTCAGAATTAAAATCTTCCCTGGTCTGTTTTGTAGCGAAAATAGGGTCTAGAGTATCACCACCTTCAAGTCTTAACTGTACAAAGTCGCCAGGTTCAATGTCCCTGATGATTCTACCCAGTAATGACTGAATGCCATCATGAACGATATTCACACCCTCTACAAATGATTGTACACGCTCCAAATTTACAAATCTAAAATGATTTGTATGTATATGCCCGTTGAAGTTGCGGAGAGGCCTATGATGATGATAGATGCGTTGTAAAAATACTGTATGATCGTTGTACAACACAGCACCATCAGCGTCTGTGTCAACGTCTGAGGCTTGTGAATTTTGTGTAGATGCATGCATGGCATCTGCAGAGTTGTCACGGCTCTGTGAATGCGGGCCTGACGCATGTGGTTGCGACTGTGGCGTCTGTAGTGGTATTGCAGTCCGCATGCCGCCACGCCGCCTCCTAGCGCATAGCGAGCGTCTGGCGCTGACCAACAATTTTAGAGCCCTCTTTATAACTCTAGCCCTATTATAGCTGGGTGATGTTGATTTAGGTGATTTATGCATACCGTGGCCGACCATATTCAGTCATAATGGGCTAGCGGCAGCTGTTGTCTCGCCATCCAGCTGCAGATACCGGAGTGCATATAGTTCGGCCTTATTAGCGTGTGTTGGGGTTTGTGTTGATAATAATTTTTCAAAAGTATCACAAAAAACATTATGTTGGGGCCCCAGAGTTTGTAGCGTAAGTAACGCGTGAACAGCTCCTGAAACACAGTCATTTCAGCGACCCCCCAACTGCTGGATTCATGCGCCAGATTTGTAGCTGGCGCTTGATTCCTTGGCTTTTTACACAACTTAACACTCGCTGGTAAAGCCCTCTTTAACCGTTTCTTAGCATTAACAGAGTTAGATACACAAGCATGAGATGTGCTACCCAAATTAGAGGCGCCTGTGGGGACAGCGCCAGAGGAGTTAGCAGGTGCAGTTAGATATGCCGCTGGCGGCTGCATAGTGTGTGACATACGTATAATGATCGGTTCCACGGCTGATTGCTTACCATCAGCGAGCTGATCAATCTCACGATCAAGCTCTTCACGAGACCTCGTTGCTGCGGTACCCACGGCGCTTGTTGTGTTTGCTGGGTCTGTAATATGTTTTGTTTTTCGCTTATGTTTTCGGGGTACCTCTACCACTTCTGGATATAGTAGCGTGGGGTCATCCACGCTGCTGATCGATGTCTGCCCAGCACTTGAATGGGGTATTTCACGATGGACCGCAGACACGGGGTTTCCCAGGCCGTGCACCACACAGGTCGACGATGCCGGGGCTGTTCTAACAGGTCCGTTAGATGCCTGTATTGCCGGCCACACTGGTACTGCGCCATTCTCGGAGAGCTGTAGCGGCTGTAGAGGTGTTGGTGGTATTTTTCTCATGACTTTGCTTTTAGCTGCAGGAAAGATTATACATGTGTCAGATATGTGTCAGATATGTGCCAGATATGTGTCAGATATGTGTGTGATCAGGATCTCATTGGAGAAGCACGTGTATCATTGGTTGTACAGAGAGCGTGCACGTATATCAAAATATACACTTACGGACTAGCGCTGTGGGTCAGATGACCGCCGTGGCGACTTCTGGAGCTTCTGCGGGGTTCTCCACTAGCAGGCTTCAGTTTGCAAGCTATAAATAAAGATATAGGCCTTAGTAGTGACGAGGTGACTTTTCTCAGAGCGGTTGTGCAAAACCACGTTTTCATACGATTGATACCTTTTCCTTTCTTGCTCGCAACTCCTCGCGGTTTTTTAGGGGCTCTAGAAAAGCCGGATTACTCACCGGTAATGCTCTTTTAATGAGTCCACGACAGCACCCCACATGAGAGAGAGGGATCCGCCCATAGGAACAGGAAACCTACAGAATAAAAGGAGGCGGTCCCCTCTCCTCCTCAGTTTAGTTTACAGAGTATAAAAAGGGAACCGCAAAAGCTTTAGTATTAATTCTTATTCAGCAAAATATCTTAAAAACTCTATACAACCATTATTTGTGAATTAAAGAAAGGGCTGTGCATAATCAGGGAGGGTTGTAAATGGGTGCTGTCGTGGACTCATTAAAAGAGCATTACCGGTGAGTAATCCGGCTTTTTACCCTTCGCCACGACAGCACCCCACATGAGAGACTTTCAGAGAGTTATTACTCGGGTGGGATTATTGTACTAAGCACAGCTCTACCAAAGGTCAAATCAGACGATGAAGATAGATCAAGTCTATAATGGTTGTAAAAGGTAGAAGGTGTAGACCAAGTTGCGGCCTTACATATTAGATGGATCGGGACATCCGCTTGTTCCGCCCAGGAGGAAGCCATGGCTCGTGTTGAGTGCGCTTTAATACCCACTGGAGGAATCTCGCCTTTCGATGTATAGGCCAAGCAGATAGCATCTCTGATCCACCGAGATATGGTAGCTCTTGTGACCCCATGTCCTTTCTTGTGGCCCTGAAAGGAGATAAACAGAGCCCTACTCTCCCTCCATGTTTGACACCTTTCTATATAAGTCAGGATGGCTCTTCTGACATCTAAGGTGTGGAACTTATGTTGTTCAGGGGTTACAGGAGAATCAAAAAAGGAAGGGAGAAATATTTCCTGTGACCTGTGGTAGGTGGATGCTACCTTAGGGAGGTATGAGGGGTCTGGTTTTAGGACTATTCGGTCATGGAATGTCAGTAAGAATGGTGGGTCTACCGATAGGGCCTGGATGTCGCTAACACGTCTGGCTGAGGTCAGGGCTACCAAGAGGGCTACCTTATATGTGAGGACATTTAGAGGTATAGAATCTAGAGGCTCAAATGGGGAGCTGGTTAAGGCTTCTAGCACTAGATTTAAATCCCACGGAGGTAGACGGGGAATATGTACTGGGTTACTCCGTTCACAAGACTTAATGAATCTGGAGACCCATCTATCAGCGGCTATATTATATCCATATAAGGCTCCTAACGCTGATATCTGGACTCTTAAGGTGTTCACTGATAGTCCTAATTCTCTACCTTTTTGTAGGAACTCTAGAATAGGTGTTATCGGAACCTGTTTAGTGAATGGTACTGTATGAAAGTCTAAGAATTTTTTCCATACCCTGCTATATATCAGGGTTGTAGATCTTTTCCTACTTAGTAGCAGGGTGTTTACTAGTTGCTCTGAGAAACCCCTTGAAGTTAATAATTGCCGCTCAAGTTCCACGCCGTCAAGTGAAGCCCTTTCACTTGCGGGTGGAAAAACGGCCCCTGGAACAGTAGTTCCTTGTCCAATGGAAGAATCCATGGATCGGATAGACACATGCTCTGGAGGCAGGAGAACCACGGTCTTTTTGGCCAGAAGGGTGCAATGAGGATTACCCTTGCTTGCTCCCTCCTGATCTTCCTGATCACTAGAGGAATTAGAGACATTGGAGGAAAGGCGTAAGCCAGTTTGAAGTTCCAAGGATGGTGTAGAGAGTCCAGCATGTCTGGGTGATCCATGGAGTTCAGGGAAGCGAATCTTTCTACCTGTCTGTTGCCTCTTGTGGCAAATAGATCTATCTGAGGCACTCCCCATGCTTTTGTTATTAGTCTGAACACGGCTCTGTTTAAGGACCATTCTCCCTGGCGCAGCCTGTTTCGGCTGAGGTAGTCCGCTTTGGTATTCTCTATTCCTCTGATGTGTAGGGCAGTTAGGGACGCAAGATGAGTCTCTGCAAATTGGAAGATCTCCCCTGCGATGGTCATCAGACTTCCTGACTGTGTACCGCCCTGGCGGTTTACATAGGCCACTGTGGTGGAGTTGTCTGAGAAAACTCTTACATCTGCTCCTTGGATCTGTGGAAGAAAATAATTTAAGGCTTTCCCTACTGCTGTTAACTCTTTCCAATTTGACGAACATGATGATTCTGACCGATTCCAGGTATCCTGGACTATATCATCCTCCATATGTGCACCCCATCCCGTAGGGCTGGCGTCCGTAGTAATTATTTTGGATGGATCTATTATCCATGGTACACCCCCTGAAAGGTGTCCCATATCTAGCCACCAGGATAGAGATTCTATGACATCTCTAGAGAGAGTTAGTTTACTCTCTAGGTGTCCTTCCCGTCCCTGGGCTGACAATACTTCGTACTGTAATTGGCGGGTATGGAATTGCGCCCATGGTACAGCCGGGATACATGAGGACAATGATCCCAGTAAGGACATAGCCTTCCTTAGAGTCATGTAGGGGTTTTTTATCGCTTCTGACACTTTTGACTGTATAGTCCTTTTCTTTGAATGCGGGAGGAAGCTTTTTTGACTTACTGAGTCTAGCTGGATCCCTAGAAACATTTGAGTAGTGTCTGGATTCAGCCTGGACTTTTCGAAGTTGATAATCCATCCCAACTCCTGCAGGGATGAGATTGTGTTAGACAACCGCAATTTACATTGAGCTACAGAATTCCCTATTACTAGAAAGTCATCCAGGTAGGGTATTATTAAAGTGTCCCGTTGGCGTAGATGAGCCATTACCTCTAACATCACCTTTGTAAAAATGCGGGGGGCCATAGAAAGCCCAAATGGCATTGCTACATATTGGAAGTGACGAACCTGTCCCTCCAGGATGACCGCTACTCTTAGATACTGCTGGTGTTCGGCATGTATAGGAAGGTGATAGTAAGCATCTTTTAGGTCTATCCCGGCCATGACACACCTAGGGAACAAAAGCTTGATGGTAGAACTAATGGATTCCATTTTGAAAGTGTGGTTACGTAAAAAGGAATTTAGTTTTTTGAGGTTTATGATGGTTCTGAATGAACCATCTGGTTTATTGATCAAGAATAAAGGGGAATAGAACCCCCTCCCTTCTTGATCCCGGGGAACTTCTATCAATACTTTTTTAGATAGAAGCGATAGGATCTCTGATTCCAGAGCTTCTTGTTGTTGTTGACCTCTCGGAGATGTTACAATAAAAGAATCCCAAGGGATTCTATCAAATTCTAATTTTAATCCATTCCCAATAATGTCCAGAATCCAAGGACTGGATGTTATTAATTTCCATTTAGCAGCGAAATATTTCAATCTACCGCCCACTTCATAATTAACGGTACTTGTTACGTTTTGGGTTATAGGATCCGGAAAACAGAGCACCTTTTTGTTTTGGATCCCTTGCCTCCCAGCGCTCCCTTTGCTCAGTGGGTTTATTCCTGGTGAAGGGGCGTCTCCTGAAAGCTCTCCTGTAAGAGGGAAGGTACTGGTTAGGGAAGCCTTTCTTCCGCTCTCCTGCTTTATTTAAGAGCTCGTCCAGAGCTTTCCCAAATAGGAACTCACCCTGGCAGGGGATCGCACAAAGTTTTGCTTTGGCCTGTGCGTCCCCTTTCCAATTCTTCAACCAGAGTGCTCGCCGGGCTGTGTTTACTAGGCCGGCTGACCTGGCTGTTAGGCGTAGCGAATCCACCGAGGCGTCGGCTAGAAATGCTACTGCATCTTTCATTAGAGGGATTTTCGACAGAATTGTATTTCTGGAAGCTCCACTTCTAATTTGTTCCTCCAGCTGCTCCGTCCATACTAGCAGTGACCTTGCAGTACAGGTGCTAGAGATGGCTGGTCTGAATGCCCCCGTATTAGCCTCCCATGACCTTTTAAGCAAGGCTTCTGCTTTCCGGTCTAACGGATCAGTTAGCGTCCCTGAGTCCTCCACAGGCAAGACCGACTGTTTAGAAGTTGAAGCCACTGCAGCATCAACTTTTGGTACCTTTTGCCAGGAATTAAGTTCTTCATCACTGAAGGGGTAGCGTCTTTTAGCAGAGGATGGTAAAAATCCTCTTGTATGCTGTTTCTCCCACTCTTTTTTAACCAGCTCCTTAATTGTGGGTATGGCGGGGAAGGACCTTCGTTTTCTTTGTCCTAACCCCGCGAACATGATGTCCTGCGCTGACTTCTTTCCCTTCTCCTCTGGGCACCCCATCGTGCTCCTGACGGCTTTGACTAAACTGTCTACACCGCTATTTGGTAGACAAAGCCCTCCTTCATATTCCGATGAACTTGGCTGGGACTCCTCTTCATCAGAGGATTTTTGCACTACCTCTGACTCCGAGCTTACTGGAGATCGGGACCTGCTAGGCTGGCGGGTACTGGTGCTACTTGTATGGGCCAGACCATGCATCTCTTCCCGAATTATGGCTCTAACGTCAGATGGAGTCATTACGTTTTCTTGCCGTAAGGTCAGAACGATGCACTCTGCACATAACCTCTTAGTATATGAGTCCGGGAGGGGTTGCAAGCATAAGGCACATTCTCTGTGTTTGGTTTTATGTGTCCTTTTCTTAGTCTAGAGGAAGGGGATATAGGAGGAACATATATCAGCATATGGGAAGAGACTCTTTTTAAAAACTCACCCAGTGAAGCTGACAGGTACCGGTTCTGGAGGCGGATTCTTAGCTGAAAGACCTTTCTGTTTGGTGGCAGATCGCTTTTCCTGGGATCGATCTCCACTTTTGGTGCTGCTCCTGGCGCTTGTCTCCTTACTGGGAGACTGCTCTGTTGCAGACAAGTGCGCTACATCGGCCGGTGAAGCCATACTTACACACACCGGCCGACGCTAGCGCTGCACTTTTAAATCTGGCGCCGAATCTCCTGCCTCCCCGGACCCAACCCGGAAGTGCTCCAGCGGCTTCCGGGTTAGACGCGCCGCTCCTCCTTACCATGCGGCGGCTGCTGGATAAGAAGCCGGCCGCTGAGCGCGCGCGTCCTCATGGATCCGGGCGGCCCAGCGGCACCGAACCCGGACCATGGCGATGAACAGACGAGGGGGGAGGCTGCAAACAGTGGCTCCCCCGCCGCTGCCTCTGGTACCGTAGCCCCTGCCGTTCCACCAGAGACTGACGCAGGCGGGTGCATGGCCCAGGAATCCTCTTCTCTGCAGGTACTTCGGGGTTCCCATAGAAACAGGAAACCTAAACTGAGGAGGAGAGGGGACCGCCTCCTTTTATTCTGTAGGTTTCCTGTTCCTATGGGCGGATCCCTCTCTCTCATGTGGGGTGCTGTCGTGGCGAAGGGTAAAACAGGACTGTTTCTCGGTGTGGGGGTCTGGTACGACAGGTCTTCAGCGATCATCTGATTGTGTTCCGAGGTAGCTGGTTCTGGAAGCTGATCGCGATCTGTAAAGAATGAATATATATTTACACGTCTAAATACTTAAAAGATATATACACACGCACACACACGCACAGACACGCAGCGCACCTATAATGTCCTGGGCAAAAGCCCACGCATCAGCCTCATCAGCGATACTATACTCAGCTCCGGGTGTTTCGCACTCCAGGTCATGCACGCTGCAGTTGTTAAATACATCATCCGGGAGGGCCCTGACAAGTTCATCTTAAACAAGAAAGAATAAAAAACAATATAAATATAATTTACATAACAGTTCATACTTAGAACGACACACTAACAGATGCATTTATATAAAGCTTGAATCATACCTAATATCGTCTCCTCAAGCAGGCCGGAAAAAGCCGAAAAATTTTGGGATTCCATCTAAAAATAAATTATCTGTGTAAATTTTTGTGCTATCTGTATTAATTTCACACCACAAATATTGTTTATACAGTTAAACTAATTATACAGCGCATCTAAATTTGTATGTGCGGCATAAATATGTTTGGCATGCAAAACACAGGTAATAAGCACGCGCTGAATACGCTAGTTAGAATGTATTCGCAGCTATTAACTAGGGTATTGCACAAATTATTAAACAAATAACAACCTTAATTATGTTTTAGAGATGCATAGTTAAATATAATTAAACATTTGCGAATAATAAGACAACTGTCTTATATACTTACATTTCCGAATAGAGCAGAGATTAGGCTGCGTCTGGCTTCTGGCTGGATGGCTGTGTGCTGCTGACAGCTGTATTTATCCCACCGGCTGGCAGGAAGCCAGGCACGTGTTAACACCACAGAAGCACGCTCCCCCAGTTACAATTCCGTCACATGCCTTCTGTTAACGACCCAGAGCACACACAGGCAAACAATTACTGTCTGTATTAACTCATGCATGAAGTAGGCGGATTAAAACAGGAGGTTTTATACTCACTACGGCAGCCGTATGCTGTCTATTTAGCACACTTTATGCGCTTTTAATTAATTATCTGCCGGTCAAATAAATATTAATGGGCCTATAGGTTTATGAAAATGTCAATAAAATTCTTCCACAATCTAATAAAATAATACACTTTTGATATTGTTATCAATTTGTTGGAAGAGTATCAGTAAGCAATTTAATACATTTTGATTCGCTATGATTTTGGTGTAATGTCTATTTAACATGCTTTATGCGATTTTAATTAATTATCTGCCGGTCAAATAAATATTAATGGGCCTATAGGTTTATGAAAATGTCAATAAAATTCTTCCACAATCTAATAAAATAATACACTTTTGATATTGTTATCAATTTGTTGGAAGAGTATCAGTAAGCAATTTAATACATTTTGATTCGCTATGATTTTGGTGTAATGTCTATTTAACACGCTTTATGCGATTTTAATTAATTATCTGATGGTCAAATAAATATTATTGGGACTATAGGTTTATGAAAATGTCAATAAAATTCTCCCACAATCTAATAAAATAATACACTTTTGATATTGTTATCAATTTGTTGGAAGAGTATCAGTAAGCAATTTAATACATTTTGCTGACACTTTGATAACAATTTATTATCAAATGGCAGTCTGCAGCTTACAGCGATACTGAAGACCGATAATTATACAGACTCCTTATTCTCAAAACAGCTATATGAGCATATGTCATTATCAATTTGCTGGAAGGGTGTCAGTAACCAATTTAATACATTTTGCGGACACTTTGAGCTTTCTGTGTTTTGATCAGCTGTCTCTCAGAAAGGGAGAGGGGGTCAGGCACACAGCTGCTGACAGCAGCCATGAGATGTCATGTGAGTCTTGCAGGTTTTTCACATAGAAGTGTGTTATGACCCCAATGGCGAGGGTCTCAGAGATATCAGCAAGTCTGCGAAGTACAAAAATCCACGCTGGAGATTCAAGAACCCCCGAACCGTCTAACGGCCCGGGGGGAGAACACCAGCCACCCTAGAGCTTCCAGCAAGGTCAGGAAACAGATTATATACAAGCTGGACAAAAATGCAAAACAAAAACAAATAGCAAAAAGCAAGAAAGTAGACTTAGCTTAATCAAGCAGGAACCAGGATCAGCAGACCAGAGCACTACAGATTAGCTCTGATATCAACGTTGCCAGGCATTGAACTGAAGGTCCAGGGAGCTTATATAGCGACACCCCTGACCTAACGACCCAGGTGAGCATACAAGGGATGAATGACATACCCAGAGTCAAATCACTAGTAGCCACTAGAGGGAGCCAAAAGGTAAATTCACAACAGTACCCCCCCCCCTTAGTGAGGGGTCACCGAACCCTCACCAAGACCACCAGGGCGATCAGGATGAGCGGCGTGAAAGGCACGAACTAAATCGGCCGCATGCACATCAGAGGCGACCACCCAGGAATTATCCTCCTGACCATAGCCCTTCCACTTGACCAGGTACTGAAGCCTCCGCCTGGAGAGACGAGAATCTAAGATCTTCTCCACCACGTACTCCAACTCGCCCTCCACCAACACCGGAGCAGGAGGCTCAGCAGAAGGAACCACAGGCACAACGTACCGCCGTAACAAGGACCTATGAAATACGTTGTGAATGGCAAACGGCACCGGAAGATCCAGGCGAAAGGATACAGGATTAATGATTTCCAATATCTTGTAAGGACCAATGAAGCGAGGCTTAAATTTGGGAGAGGAGACCTTCATAGGAACAAATCGAGAAGACAGCCATACCAAATCCCCAACGCGAAGTCGGGGACCCACACCGCGGCGGCGGTTGGCAAAACGCTGAGCCTTCTCCTGTGACAACTTCAAGTTGTCCACCACATGAGTCCAGATCTGCTGCAACCTATCCACCACGGAATCCACCCCAGGACAGTCAGAAGGCTCCACATGTCCCGAGGAAAAACGAGGATGGAAACCAGAGTTGCAGAAAAATGGCGAAACCAAGGTGGCGGAACTAGCCCGATTGTTAAGGGCAAATTCAGCCAACGGCAAGAAGGTCACCCAATCATCCTGATCAGAAGAGACAAAACACCTCAAATAAGCCTCCAGAGTCTGATTAGTACGCTCCGTTTGTCCGTTAGTCTGGGGATGGAAAGCGGACGAAAACGACAAATCAATGCCCATCCTTCCACAAAAGGATCGCCAGAACCTGGAAACAAACTGGGATCCTCTGTCCGACACAATATTCTCAGGAATGCCGTGCAAACGAACCACGTTCTGGAAGAACACAGGAACCAGATCAGAAGAGGAAGGCAGCTTAGGCAAAGGAACCAAATGGACCATCTTGGAGAAACGATCACATATCACCCAGATGACAGACATGCCCTGAGACACCGGAAGATCAGAAATGAAATCCATAGAGATGTGTGTCCAAGGTCTCTTCGGGACAGGCAAGGGCAAGAGCAACCCGCTGGCACGAGAACAGCAAGGTTTAGCTCGAGCACAAGTTCCACAGGACTGCACAAATGACCGCACATCCCTTGACAAGGAAGGCCACCAAAAGGACCTGGCCACCAGATCTCTGGTGCCAAAAATTCCCGGGTGCCCTGCCAACACTGAGGAATGAACCTCGGAAATGACTCTGCTGGTCCATTTAGCAGGCACAAACAATCTGTCAGGTGGACAAGAGTCAGGCCTACCAGCCTGAAATCTCTGTAACACACGTCGCAGATCTGGAGAAATAGCTGACACGATAATTCCTTCCTTAAGAATACCCCCAGGTTCAGCGACTCCAGGAGCATCAGGCACAAAGCTCCTAGACAGAGCATCGGCCTTCACATTCTTAGAACCTGGTAAATACGAGACCACAAAGTCAAAACGGGAGAAAAACAATGACCAGCGGGCCTGTCTAGGATTCAGGCGTTTAGCAGACTCGAGATACATCAGATTTTTGTGATCAGTCAAGACCACCACACGATGCTTAGCACCCTCGAGCCAATGACGCCACTCCTCAAATGCCCACTTCATGGCCAACAACTCCCGATTGCCCACATCATAATTTCGCTCTGCCGGCGAAAACTTCCTAGAGAAAAAGGCACAAGGTCTCATAGTGGAGCAACCAGGGCCTCTCTGCGACAAAACGGCCCCTGCCCCAATCTCTGAAGCATCCACCTCAACCTGAAAGGGAAGTGAGACGTCAGGCTGGCACAAAACAGGCGCCGAAGTAAACCGGCGTTTCAACTCCTGGAAAGCCTCCACGGCAGCAGGAGCCCAGTTAGTTACATCAGAGCCTTTCTTGGTCATATCCGTCAGCGGTTTAACAACGCTAGAAAAATTTGCGATAAAACGACGGTAGAAGTTAGCAAAACCCAAGAACTTCTGAAGACTCTTAACTGACGAGGGTTGAGTCCAATCATGAATAGCTCGGACCTTGACTGGGTCCATCTCCACAGCAGAAGGGGAAAAAATGAACCCCAAAAAGGGGACCCTCTGTACACCAAAAAGACACTTTGAGCCCTTTACAAACAAAGAATTTTCACGCAAAATCTCAAAAACCATCCTGACCTGCTCCACATGCGAGTCCCAATCATCAGAAAAAACCAGAATATCATCCAGATAAACAATCAAAAATTTATCCAGATACTTCCGGAAAATGTCATGCATGAAGGACTGAAAAACTGAAGGTGCATTAGAGAGCCCAAATGGCATCACCAAGTACTCAAAATGACCTTCGGGCGTATTGAATGCGGTTTTCCATTCATCGCCTTGCCTAATGCGCACAAGGTTGTACGCACCACGAAGGTCTATCTTGGTAAACCACTTGGCACCTTTAATCCGGGCAAACAAATCTGACAACAGCGGCAAAGGATACTGAAATTTGACAGTGATCTTATTTAAAAGCCAATAGTCAATACAAGGCCTCAAAGATCCGTCCTTTTTGGCCACAAAAAAGAATCCCGCACCAAGAGGGGAAGAAGAAGGACGGATATGCCCCTTCTCAAGAGACTCCTTGATATATGAACGCATTGCGGTATGTTCAGGTACCGACAAATTAAACAGTCTCCCCTTAGGAAACTTACTGCCAGGAATCAAATCTATTGCACAGTCACATTCTCTATGAGGAGGCAGTGCACTGGACTTAGACTCGCTGAAGACATCCTGATAATCAGACAAATACGCCGGAACTTCCGAAGGCGTAGAAGAAGCAATAGACAAGGGCAGGGAATCTCCATGAATTCCATGGCAGCCCCAACTTGACACTGACATTGCCTTCCAGTCCAAGACTGGATTATGGGTCTGTAACCATGGCAACCCCAAAACAACCAAATCATGCATTTTATGCAGAACCAGAAAACGTATCACCTCCCGATGTTCGGGAGTCATGCACATGGTAACCTGTGTCCAAAACTGCGGTTTATTTTTTGCCAAAGGCGTAGCATCAATACCCCTAAGAGGGATAGGATTTTCTAATGGCTCCAGAACAAAACCGCAGCGCTTGGCAAATGACAGATCCATAAGACTCAGGGCAGCACCTGAGTCTACAAACGCCATGACAGGATACGATGACAGTGAGCAAATCAAAGTTACAGATAGAATAAATTTAGGTTGCAAATTACCAATGGCGACAGGACTAACAACCTTAGTAAGACGTTTAGAGCATGCTGAGATAACATGTGTAGAATCACCACAGTAGTAACACAAGCCATTCTGGCGTCTATGAATTTTCCGCTCATTTCTAGTCAGGATTCTATCACATTGCATTAAATCAGGCGTTTGTTCAGACAGCACCATAGGTGAATTTGCGGTTTTTCTATCACATTGCATTAAATCAGGCATTTGTTCAGACAGCACCATAGGTGAATTTGCGGTTTTACGCTCCCGCAACCGCCGGTCAATTTGAATTGCCAGGGCCATGGAATCATTCAGACCTGTGGGAATGGGAAAACCCACCATCACATTCTTAATGGCTTCAGAAAGGCCATTTCTAAAATTTGCAGCCAATGCACACTCGTTCCACTGAGTCAGCACGGACCATTTTCGAAATTTTTGGCAATACACTTCAGCCTCGTCCTGGCCCTGAGACATAGCCAGCAAGGCTTTTTCTGCCTGAATCTCAAGATTGGGTTCCTCATAAAGCAAACCGAGCGCCAGAAAAAACGCATCAATATCAGCCAATGCCGGATCTCCTGGCGCCAGCGAGAAAGCCCAATCCTGAGGGTCGCCCCGTAAAAAAGAAATAACAATTTTCACTTGCTGAGCGGAGTCTCCAGAGGAACAGGGTCTCAGGGACAAAAACAATTTACAATTATTCCTGAAATTTCTAAACTTAAATCGGTCTCCGGAAAACAGTTCAGGAATCGGTATCTTAGGTTCTGACATAGGATTTCTGATAACATAATCTTGTATGCCCTGCACACGAGCAGCAAGCTGGTCCACACTTGTAATCAAGGTCTGGACATTCATGTCTGCAGCAATCACAAGCCACTCTGAGGTAAAGGGGAAAAGAAAAAAAAAAAAAAAAAACTGAGAGAGAAAAAAAAAAAACTCAGAACTTTCTTTCTTATAATCCCGCTTCTGCAATGCATTTAACATTTAATGGGCCTGGCAAACTGTTATGACCCCAATGGCGAGGGTCTCAGAGATATCAGCAAGTCTGCGAAGTACAAAAATCCACGCTGGAGATTCAAGAACCCCCGAACCGTCTAACGGCCCGGGGGGAGAACACCAGCCACCCTAGAGCTTCCAGCAAGGTCAGGAATCAGATTATATACAAGCTGGACAAAAATGCAAAACAAAAACAAATAGCAAAAAGCAAGGAAGTAGACTTAGCTTAATCAAGCAGGAACCAGGATCAGCAGACCAGAGCACTACAGATTAGCTCTGATATCAACGTTGCCAGGCATTGAACTGAAGGTCCAGGGAGCTTATATAGCGACACCCCTGACCTAACGACCCAGGTGAGCATACAAGGGATGAATGACATACCCAGAGTCAAATCACTAGTAGCCACTAGAGGGAGCCAAAAGGTAAATTCACAACAGAAGAGCTATTCTAAGACGCACAATGCCCCTGTAAAATGCTATTTGCAGACATGTCTGTCATGTGAACGTCACGTTTCTAAAACACACAAGGACCTTATTCTCAAGAATGAGCCTGTGTTTCTACTATCACAGGCTTATCAAACAAGGGTAAGCTCTAATACGTGTTTCTAAGACACACAATGACCTTATTCACAATACAGATACATATGAGCATATGTCTGTCACGTGAAACTCAATTCTAAGACACAAATGACACGGCCTGTGATTCTTGCAGGATTCCTGAATCTTGTGTAAAATGATGCCTGCAGACATAGACCAATATCACTGGGCTCTTACATTGTGTATTACTGGGATAATAAACGCTGTATTAACAATATTAAACACTGTGCTAGGGAGAATGAGCCTGTGTTTCTACTATCACAGGCTTGTCAAACAAGAGTAAATCCTAATACATCACATTAATCTAATATAAAACAACTACTGGGATATTAAACACTGTGCTAGGGAGAATGAGCCTGTGTTTCTATTAATCTAATATAAAACAACTACTGGGATAATAAACACTGTATCAAATACAGTGATAATTATATTAAACTATATAAAAAGGGAGGGAGAGCTGTCACACAGCTGCTGTTAGAAGACAGGGGAGGGGTGGGGTTACACACTTTGATACACTCTGATAGGGGCGTGCCCACCTGTCAAATTGAGTTTGACAAAACCACCCGACGCTCTACTACTCGCGTTCAGTTTGGCCTGCAGCATCAGGCTTTATCCAGGGGCACCACGAGGCGGAACGGACTCACCCCCATACACTGCTTAGTCTTCTTCTGCTTATAATTTAGATAATATTTTTTGCTCTGATATTTAGTGTTATGCTTAATGTTCTTCTGCTCTTTGTTCTGCAGCCTCTTGTTCTTCTGCTTCTCGGTCTTCCAGGTCGTCGTCGTCTCCAGGGTCGTCGTCTCCGGGGTCGTCGTCATCGGGGTGGTCTTCAGGGTCGTCGTCTCCGGGGTCGTCATCATCACGGTGGTCTTCAGGGTCATCGTCTCCAGGGTCGTCGTCATCACGGTGGTTGTCGTCTCTGGTGTCGTCGTCATCTTAGGGGTGTTCTTCCGGGTCATCGTGTTTAGTCTCTTGAACTTGGAAATGTAGCAGAAGGTACAAGAAGGCTGAGAAAATGCCGAGAACCAGCTGATGGAACTGGAACTCGGATGGCTACCCGAAGGTCCAAGAGCCAATGGAACTACCGAGGACCAGCTGACGTTACTGGAACCCGGTTACTAAGCAGGAGGTACCCGTGCCTGAAAGCACTACCAAGGACCACCTGACGTTGGTGGAACTCGGATACCCAGAGGGAGGCACCTAAGCCAAAGGCTCTGCCCGGAACCAGCTGACGGTACTGGAACCAGGATGGGGAGCAGAAGGTACAAGAGCAAAAGACAGTGCCGAGAACCAGCTGACGGTGCTGGAACCCGGATGGGTAGCCGAAGGTCCAAGAGCCAATGGAACTACCGAGGACCAGCTGACGTTACTGGAACCCGGTTACTAAGCAGGAGGTACCCGTGCCTGAAAGCACTACCAAGGACCACCTGACGTTGGTGGAACTCGGATACCCAGAGGGAGGCACCTAAGCCAAAGGCTCTGCCCGGAACCAGCTGACGGTACTGGAACCAGGATGGGGAGCAGAAGGTACAAGAGCAAGTGTCTGCGTGGCTATTGCAGGACACGATGCCGGCTGCACAGTAGGGGAACAGCTGGCGGTGCTGAACCCCACTGACACATTGGCTGGTGTTTTTCTCTGTGCAGCTAGCAGTACCGGGCCCCAACTGGCGGTGTTGGAGCCCGGGGTCAGCAGGAGGAGGAGATGGAGCAGAGTGTAGGCCGAAGCCTGCACTGGCGGCAGCTTTTGGGTCTGTTGTGCCTGCGTGGCAGTTGCAGGACACGTTGCCGGCTGCACAGCAGGGGAACAGCTGGCGGTGCTGAACCTCACTGACACATTGGCTGGTGTTTTTCTCTGTGCAGCTAGCAGTACCGGGCCCCAACTGGCGGTGTTGGAGCCCGGGCTCTGCAGGGGGAGCAGAGTGTAGGCCGAAGCCTAATCGAACCAATTTCAAAGGTAACCTTTAACCCCCCCTCAGGGATTACAAAGTAGAAGAGCCACAGCTTATGCAGCAGTAGTGGTGCACAAGTCAAAGGTTGCTCTTTTAATTTGGCTCCTTGCACACGCTGAATGGAACACGTATAACATTTAGCCCTTTATACAGTCAAACTGTGTTGGAGGCGCGAGTTCCCTTTGTAATGAGACGCAGCACAGATGTCAAGAATCCCACCTTGGTGCTGGGTGCAGCCTCCTGAGCGTTGTTATTTGCTGTACAGGAGTCTGTGCTGTCGTGTTATCCCCTGGCCTAGCGCTGTTAGCGCTGCCCATCTTCTGACCTCATTTAATGTTGGCTGGTGCGGTTCGCGATGACCATGAATCCCAGCCCCGCAGTGTCTTAACATTGTTAAAACACTGCTGGGCTGGGATTCATGGCCTGGCGCAGCACATATGTTCGCCTCTCACACTCGGGTCCTTACACCCGCTTCAGACTGTGCGGCGTCAGCTGATCCCTTATCGCATGCCACGGCCATGAAGCCGCACAGTCTGAAGAAGGTGGAAGGAGATGAGGGACAGGCGAACTGATGCACTGCTCATGCCCATCAAACACACCCTCGCAGTCCCAAGAAATAAGACACCGAGGGGCGTTGTGTGGGTCAGGGCGGCCGCAGAGGCGCAGGCAGCCAAACAATGATGCCAGAAGACGGGCAGCGCTACCAAGGGGGTTGCAGCGTGTCATTACAAAGGAAAGTCACACCACCGGGACGGTTAAATGGTCACACAGAGGACACATTTTAGACGTGTTTTCCGTTCCACATGTGCGAGGAGAATACGTTTATGAGCCACCTTGCACACATGCAGCATTACCGCTGTACAAGGTGGCCTTAAAAACGTACAAACGCCTGGGGGAGGGGGGACAGGTTCCCTTCAATTTCAGTTCTGGTGTCTGCGTGGCTTTTGCAGGACACAATGCCGGCTGCACAGCAGGGGAACAGCTGGCGGTGCTGAACCCCACTGACACATTGGCTGGTGTTTTTCTCTGTGCAGCTAGCAGTACCGGGCCCGAACTGGCGGTGTTGGAGCCCGGGGTCAGCAGGAGGAGGAGAGGGAGCAGAGTGTAGGCCGAAGCCTGCACTGGCGGCAGCTTTGGGTCTGTTGTGCCTGCGTGGCTTTATCCAGGGGCACCACGAGGAGGAACGGACTCACCCCCATACACTGCTTAGTCTTCTTCTGCTTATAATTTAGATAATATCTTTTGCTCTGATATTTAGTCTTATGCTTAATGTTCTTCTGCTCTTTGTTCTGCAGCCTCCTGTTCTTCTGCTTCTCGGTCTTCCACGTCGTCGTCGTCTCCAGGGTCGTTGTCTCCGGGGTCGTCGTCATCGGGGTGGTCTTCAGGGTCATCGTCTCCAGGGTCGTCGTCATCTCAGTGGTTGTCGTCTCTGGTGTCGTCGTCATCTTAGGGGTGGTGTTCCGGGTCGTCGTCTTTAGGGTCTTGAACTTGGAAATGTAGCAGAAGGTACAAGTAGGCTGAGAAAATGCCGAGAAACAGCTGATGGAACTGGAACTCGGATGGCTACCCGAAGGTCCAAGAGCCAATGGAACTACCGAGGACCAGCTGACGTTACTGGAACCCGGTTACTAAGCAGGAGGTACCCGTGCTGAAAGCACTCCCAAGGACCACCTGACGTTGGTGGAACTCAGATACCCAGAGGGAGGCACCTAAGCCAAAGGCTCTGCCCGGAACCAGCTGACGGTACTGGAACCAGGATGGGGAGCAGAAGGTACAAGAGCAAAAGACACTGCCGAGAACCAGCTGACGGTACTGGAACCCGGATGGGTAGCCGAAGGTCCAAGAGCCAATGGAACTACCGAGGACCAGCTGACGTTACTGGAACCCGGTTACTAAGCAGGAGGTACCCGTGCTGAAAGCACTACCAAGGACCACCTGACGTTGGTGGAACTCAGATACCCAGAGGGAGGCACCTAAGCCAAAGGCTCTGCCCGGAACCAGCTGACGGTACTGGAACCAGGATGGGGAGCAGAAGGTACAAGAGCAAAAGACACTGCCGAGAACCAGCTGATGGTACTGGAACCCGGATGGGTAGCCGAAGGTCCAAGAGCCAATGGAACTACCGAGGACCAGCTGACGTTACTGGAACCCGGTTACTAAGCAGGAGGTACCCATGCTGAAAGCACTACCAAGGACCACCTGACGTTGGTGGAACTCAGATACCCAGAGGGAGGCACCTAAGCCAAAGGCTCTGCCCGGAACCAGCTGACGGTGCTGGAACCAGGATGGGGACCTATTCAAGCTTGTCTTCCTAGAGCCCCAACTAGCGGTGTTGGAGCAAAGGGTCAGCAGGGGGAGCAGAGTGTAGGCCGAAGCCTGCACTGGCGGCAGCTTTGGGTCTGTTGTGTCTGCGTGGCTGTTGCAGAACACGTTGCCGGCTACACAGCAGGGGAACAGCTGGCGGTGCTGAACCCCACTGACACATTGGCGAGGTGTTTTTCTCTGTGCAGCTAGCAGTACCGGGCCCCAACTGGCGGTGTTAGAGCCCAGGCTCTGCAGGGGGAGCAGAGTGTAGGCCGAAGCCTAATTGAACCAATTTTAAAGGTAACCTTTAACCCCCCCTCAGGTGTTACAAAGTAGAAGAGCCACAGCTTATGCAGCAGTAGTGCTGCACAAGTCAAAGGTTGCTCTTTTAATTTTTCTCCTTGCACACGCTGAATGAAACACGTATAACATTTAGCCCTTTATACAGTCAAACTGTGTTGGAGGCGAGAGTTCCCTTCGTAATGAGACGCAGCACAGATGTCAAGAATCCCACCTTGGTGCTGGGCGCAGCCTCCTGAGCGTTGTTATTTGCTGTACAGGAGTCTGCGCTGTCGTTTTATCCCTTGGCCTTGCGCTGTTAGCGCTGCCTATCTTCTGGCATCATTTAATGTCGGCCGTTGCAGTTCGCGATGACCATGAATCCCAGCCCCGCAGTGTCTTAACATTGTTAAAACACTGCGGGGCTGGGATTCATGGCCTGGCGCAGTACATAGGTTCGCCTCTCACACTAGGGTCCTTACACCCGCTTCAGACTGTGCGGCGTCAGCTGATCCCTTATCGCATGCTGCGGCCATGAAGCCGCACAGTCTGAAGAAGGTGGAAGGAGATGAGGGACAGGCGAACTTATGCACTGCTCATGCCCATCAATCACACCCTCGCAGTCCAAATAAATAAGACACCGAGGGGCGTTGTGTGGGTCAGGGCGGCCGCAGAGGCGCAGGCAGCCAAACAATGATGCCAGAAGACGGGCAGCGCTACCAAGGGGGTTGCAGCGTGTCATTACAAAGGAAAGTCACACCTCAGGGACGTTTTAATGGTCTCAGGAGACACATTGTAGATGTGTTCTGTTCCACGGGTGCAAGGAGAATAAGTTTCTAAGCCACCTTGCACACATGCAGCATTACTGCTGTACAAGGTGGCTGTAAAACATACAAACACCTGGGAGTGGGGCGACAGGATCCCTTCAATTTCAGTTCTTGTGTCTGCGTGGCTTTTGCAGGACACGATGCCGGCTACACAGCAGGGGAACAGCTGGCGGTGCTGAACCCCACTGACACATTGGCTGGTGTATTTCTCTGTGCAGCTAGCAGTACCGGGCCCCAACTGGCGGTGTTAGAGCCCAGGGTCAGCAGGAGGAGGAGAGGGAGCAGAGTGTAGGCCGAAGCCTGCACTGGCGCCAGCTTTGGGTCTGTTGTGTCTGCGTGGCTGTTGCAGGACACGTTGCCGGCTACACAGCAGGGGAACAGCTGGCGGTGCTGAACCCCACTGACACATTGGCGAGGTGTTTTTCTCTGTGCAGCCAGCACTTCCGGACAGCAACTGGCGTTGTTGGAGCCCGGGCTCTGCAGGTGGAGCAGAGTGTAGGCCGCAGCCTGCACTGGAGCAAGTTGAAAGGGAACCTTTAACACCCCCCCCCCCAGGCGTTTGTAGCTGAAAGAGCCATCTTGTACAGCACTAATGCTGGAAAAGGTAAACTTAGCTCTTTTAATTATGGTCCTTGCACATGCTGAACCTAACACTTTTGAAATGTGTCCCCTCACACGGTTAAACCGTCCGGTCGGTGGAACTTTCCTTTGTCATGTGACGCAGCACAGCCGTCATTCTTACCCCCTTGGCGCCGTGCGCCTCCTCCTCAGCGTTGTTTGAATCTGTCCCGGAGTCAGCGCTGTTATGTTATCCCTTGGCCAGGCACGCTTAGCGCTGCCCGTCTTCTGACATCATTTGGTGTCAGGATGGCTGCGCCTGTGCGGCCGCGCTGGACGAGATCCCGCCTCGCTGTGTCATCTAATGTAATCACTCTGCGGACCTGTGATCCATGGGCATGAGCAGTGCATATCCTCGCCTCTCACTTCCCTCCCTACGGCTTCTTCAGACTGTGCGGCGTCACGGCCGTGGCATGCTATTAGGGATCAGCTGACAGCGCACAGTCTGAAGAAGGCGTAGGGAGATGAGTGAGAGGCGGAGGTTCAGATATGCACTGCTAATGTCCATGGATCACAGGTCCGCAGTGGGATTAAATCAGAAGACACTACGAGGCGGGATCTCGTCCAGCGCGGCCGCACAGGCGCAGCCATCCTGACACCAAATGATGTCAAAAGATGGGCAGCGCTAAGTGTGCCTGGCCAAGGGATAACATAACAGCGCTGACTCCGGGACAGATTCAAACAACGCTGAGGAGGAGGCGCACGGCGCCAAGGGGGTAAGAATGACGGCTGTGCTGCGTCACATGACAAAGGAAAGTTCCACCGACCGGACGGTTTAACCGTGTGAGGGGACACATTTCAAAAGTGTTAGGTTCAGCATGTGCAAGGAGCACCACGAAAAGAGGCACTTTTTCCCTTTGCATCATTACTGCTGCACAAGGTGTCTCCTTCAGTAACAAACGCCTGGGGGGGGACAGGTTCCCTTAAATTTAACTTGTTGTGCCTGCGTGGCGTTCGCAGGACACGTTGCCGTATACACAGCAGGGGAGCAGCAGGCATTACTGAACCCCACTAACACATTGGCGAGGTGTTTGGCTCTGTGCGGACAGCACTTCTGGACAGCAACTAGCGGTGTTGGAGCCCAGGGACAGGAGGAGGAGGAGGAGGTGGTGGAGGAGATAGGAGGGATTGCCACACACACAGCTGGGGAACAGCTGACGTTACTGAACCCCAATAACAGAGGAGGGACTGTTGGGACTGTGCGGACAGCACTTCTGGACGGCAACTAGCGGTGTTGGAGCCCAGGGACAGGAGGAGGAGGAGGAGGTGGTGGAGGAGATAGGAGGGATTGCCACACACACAGCTGGGGAACAGCTGACGTTACTGAACCCCAATAACAGAGGAGGGACTGTTGGGACTGTGCGGACAGCACTTCTGGACAGCAACTAGCGGTGTTGGAGCCCAGGGACAGGAGGAGGAGGAGGAGGTGGTGGAGGAGATAGGAGGGATTGCCACACACACAGCTGGGGAACAGCTGACGTTACTGAACCCCAATAACAGAGGAGCGACTGTTGGGACTGTGCGGACAGCACTTCTGGACGGCAACTAGCGGTGTTGGAGCCCAGGGACAGGAGGAGGAGGAGGAGGAGGAGGTGGTGGAGGAGATAGGAGGGATTGCCACACACACAGCTGGGGAACAGCTGACGTTACTGAACCCCAATAACAGAGGAGCGACTGTTGGGACTGTGCGGACAGCACTTCTGGACGGCAACTAGCGGTGTTGGAGCCCAGGGACAGGAGGAGGAGGAGGAGGTGGTGGAGGAGATAGGAGGGATTGCCACACACACAGCTGGGGAACAGCTGACGTTACTGAACCCCAATAACAGAGGAGGGACTGTTGGGACTGTGTGGACAGCACTTCTGGACGGCAACTAGCGGTGTTGGAGCCCAGGGACAGGAGGAGGAGGAGGAGGTGGTGGAAGAGATAGGAGGGATTGCCACACACACAGCTGGGGAACAGCTGACGTTACTGAACCCCAATAACAGAGGAGGGACTGTTGGGACTGTGCGGACAGCACTTCTGGACGGCAACTAGCGGTGTTGGAGCCCAGGGACAGGAGGAGGAGGAGGAGGTGGTGGAGGAGATAGGAGGGATTGCCACACACACAGCTGGGGAACAGCTGACGTTACTGAACCCCAATAACAGAGGAGCGACTGTTGGGACTGTGCGGACAGCACTTCTGGACGGCAACTAGCGGTGTTGGAGCCCAGGGACAGGAGGAGGAGGAGGAGGTGGTGGAGGAGATAGGAGGGATTGCCACACACACAGCTGGGGAACAGCTGACGTTACTGAACCCCAATAACAGAGGAGGGACTGTTGAGACTGTGCGGACAGCACTTCTGGACGGCAACTAGCGGTGTTGGAGCCCAGGGACAGGAGGAAAAGCAGAGGAACACAATGTAGGCCGAAGCATGATTGGAGAAAGTCGAAAGTGAACCTTTAACCCCCCCCTGTTGTGAATTAGACTTTTTTGGCTCCCTCTTGTGGTCACTAGTGATATGACTCTGGGATTGTCTTTCCTCAGTTTGGCACCCACCTGGGTCGTTAGTCCAGGGGTGTTGCTATATAAACTTCCTGAATTCTCAGTCTGGTGCCTGGCATCGTTGTAATCAGTTCCTTTCTGTTTGCTCCTGTCTGCTGGTCCTGGATCTTGCAAAATTAAGCTAAGTCCTGCTTCTTTGTTTTTTGGTTTTTGCTTTGCTCTTATTTTTTGTCCAGCTTGTACTAAATGTGATTCCTGATTTTGCTGGAAGCTCTAGGGGGCTGGTATTCTCCCCCCGGGCCGTTAGACGGTTCGGGGGTTCTTGAATATCCAGCGTGGAAATTTTGATAGGGTTTTTGCTGACCGTATAAGTCATCTTACTATATTCTGCTATTAGTCAGTGGGCCTCTCTTTGCTAAATATCTAGTTCATTCTTACGTTTGTCTTTTCTTCTTACCTCACCGTTATTATTTGTTGGGGGCTTGTATCCAACTTTTGGGGTCTTTTCTCTGGAGGCAAGAAAGGTCTATCTTTTCCCTTCTAGGGTTAGTTAGTTCTCCGGCTGGCGCGAGACGTCTAGAACCAACGTAGGCACGTTCCCCGGCTGCTGCTATTTGTGGTGCTAGGATTAGATATACGGTCAGCCCAGTTACCACTGCCCTATGAGCTGGTTTTTTGTGTTTGCAGACTTGGTATTTACTTTTGAGACCCTCTGCCATTGGCGTCATAACAGTATGCCAGGCCAAAGTTGAATGTTTAATGCATTGCAGAAGTGGGATAATAAGAAAGGAAATTCTGAGTTTTTTTTTTTTTCCTCTCTTTCTTCCTCCCCTTTACCTCTGAGTGGCTTAAGCTTGCTGCAGACATGAATGTCCAGACCTTGATTACAAGTGTAGATCAGCTTGCTGCTCGTGTGCAGGGCATACAAGATTTTGTTACCAGTAGTCCTATGTCTGAACCTAAAATACCTATTCCTGAACTGTTCTCTGGAGACCGATTTAAGTTTAGGAATTTCAGGAATAATTGTAAATTGTTTCTATCTCTGAGACCCTGTTCATTTGGAGACTCAGCTCAGCAAGTTAAAATTGTTATCTCTTTCTTACGGGGCGACCCTCAGGATTGGGCTTTCTCGCTAGCGCCAGGAGATCTGGCATTGGCAAATATTGATGCATTTTTTCTGGCGCTCGGATTGCTTTACGAGGAACCCAATCTTGAAATTCAGGCAGAAAAAGCCTTGCTGGCTATTTCTCAGGGCCAGGATGAAGCTGAAGTGTACTGCCAAAAATTTCAGAAATGGTCCGTGCTTACTCAGTGGAATGAGTGTGCTCTGGCCGCAAATTTCAGAAATGGCCTTTCTGAAGCCATTAAGAATGTGATGGTGGGTTTCTCCATTCCTACAAGTCTGAATGATTCCATGGCGCTGGCTATTCAAATTGACCGGCGTTTGCGGGAGCGCAAAGCCGCTAATCCTCTGGTGGTGTTGTCTGAACAAACACCTGATTTAATGCAATGTGGTAAAATTCAGACTAGAAATGAATGGAAAAATCATAGACGTCAGAATGGGTTGTGTTTTTACTGTGGTGATTCTACACATGTTATATCAGCATGCTCTAAACGCCTAACAAGGGTTGTTAGTCCTGTCGCCATTGGTAATTTGCAACCTAAATTTATTTTGTCTGTGACTTTAATTTGCTCATTGTCCTCCTACCCTGTTATGGCGTTTGTGGATTCAGGTGCTGCCCTGAGTCTTATGGATCTGTCATTTGCCAAGCGCTGTGGTTTTGTTCTTGAGCCGTTGGTAAATCCTATCCCTCTTAGAGGTATCGATGCTACGCCATTGCCGGAAAATAAACCGCAGTTTTGGACACAGGTAACCATGTGCATGACTCCTGAACATCGGGAGGTGATTCGTTTTCTTGTTCTGCATAAAATGCATGATTTGGTCGTTTTGGGTCTGCCATGGTTACAGACCCATAATCCAGTCTTGGATTGGAAGGCAATGTCTGTGTCAAGTTGGAGCTGTCAGGGAATTCATGGTGATTCCCCGCCGGTGTCTATTGCTTCCTCTACGCCTTCGGAAGTTCCTGAGTATTTGTCTGATTATCAGGATGTATTCAGCGAGTCCAGGTCCAGTGCTCTGCCTCCTCATAGGGACTGTGACTGCGCTATAGATTTGATTCCAGGTAGTAAATTTCCTAAGGGAAGATTATTTAATCTGTCTGTACCTGAGCATACCGCAATGCGTTCGTATATCAAGGAATCTCTGGAGAAGGGGCATATCCGTCCATCCTCTTCCCCTCTTGGTGCGGGATTCTTTTTTGTGGCCAAGAAGGACGGATCTTTGAGACCTTGTATTGACTATCGGCTTCTGAATAAAATCACTGTTAAATTTCAGTATCCTTTGCCTCTGTTGTCGGACTTGTTTGCCCGGATTAAAGGTGCCAAGTGGTTCACCAAGATAGATCTTCGTGGTGCGTACAACCTTGTGCGCATTAAGCAGGGAGATGAATGGAAAACTGCATTTAATACGCCCGAAGGTCATTTTGAGTACTTGGTGATGCCTTTTGGGCTCTCTAATGCTCCTTCAGTGTTTCAGTCCTTTATGCATGATATTTTCCGGAAGTATCTGGATAAATTTATGATTGTTTATCTGGATGATATTCTGTTTTTTTCTGATGATTGGGACTCGCATGTGGAGCAGGTCAGGATGGTGTTTCAGGTTTTGCGTGAGAATGCTCAAAGTGTCTCTTTGGAGTACAGAAGGTTCCCTTTTTGGGTTTTATTTTTTCCCCTTCTGCGGTGGAGATGGACCCAGTCAAGGTCCGAGCTATTCATGATTGGACTCAACCCACGTCAGTTAAGAGTCTTCAGAAGTTCTTGGGTTTTGCTAACTTCTACCGTTGTTTTATCGCTAATTTTTCTAGCGTTGTTAAACCTTTGACGGATATGACCAAGAAAGGTTCAGACGTTTCTAAGTGGGCTCCTGCAGCCGTGGAAGCTTTCCAAGAGTTGAAGCGCCGGTTTACTTCAGCGCCTGTTTTGTGCCAGCCTGAGGTCTCACTTCCCTTTCAGGTTGAAGTGGATGCTTCTGAGATTGGGGCAGGGGCCGTTTTGTCGCAGAGAGGCCCTGGTTGCTCTGTAATGAGACCATGTGCTTTTTTCTCTAGGAAGTTTTCGCCTGCTGAGCGGAATTATGATGTTGGCAATCGGGAGTTGTTGGCCATGAAGTGGGCATTTGAGGAGTGGCGTCATTGGCTCGAGGGTGCTAAGCATCGTGTGGTGGTCTTGACTGATCACAAAAATCTGATGTATCTCGAGTCTGCTAAACGCCTGAATCCTAGACAGGCCCGTTGGTCATTGTTTTTCTCCCGTTTTGACTTTGTGGTCTCGTATTTACCAGGTTCAAAGAATGTGAAGGCTGATGCTCTTTCAATGAGCTTTGTGCCTGACTCTCCTGGAGTCGCAGAACCAGTTGGTATTCTTAAAGAGGGAGTTATTTTGTCAGGCATTTCTCCGGATTTGCGACGTGGGTTGCAGAGATTTCAGGCTTGTAGACCTGACTCTTGTCCACCTGACAGACTGTTTGTTCCTGATAAGTGGACCAGCAGAGTCATTTCCGAGGTTCATTCCTCGGTGTTGGCAGGGCATCCGGGAATTTTTGGCACCAGAGATTTGGTGGCTAGGTCCTTTTGGTGGCCTTCCTTGTCACGGGATGTGCGGTCTTTTGTGCAGTCCTGTGGGACTTGTGCTCGAGCTAAGCCTTGCTGTTCTCGTGCCAGCGGGTTGCTCTTGCCCTTGCCTGTCCCGAAGAGGCCTTGGACACACATTTCCATGGATTTCATTTCAGATCTTCCGGTGTCTCAGGGCATGTCTGTCATCTGGGTGGTATGTGATCGCTTTTCCAAGATGGTCCATTTGGTATCTTTGCCTAAGCTGCCTTCCTCTTCCGATCTGGTTCCTTTGTTCTTTCAGAATGTGGTTCGTTTACACGGCATTCCTGAGAATATTGTGTCTGACAGAGGATCCCAGTTTGTTTCCAGGTTCTGGCGATCCTTTTGTGCTAAGATGGGCATTGATTTGTCGTTTTCGTCTGCCTTTCATCCCCAGACTAATGGACAAACGGAGCGAACTAATCAGACTCTGGAGGCTTATTTGAGGTGTTTTGTTTCTGCTGATCAGGATGATTGGGTGACCTTCTTGCCGTTGGCTGAGTTTGCCCTTAATTATCGGGCTAGTTCCGCTACTTTGGTTTCGCCATTTTTCTGCAACTCTGGTTTCCATCCTCGTTTTTCCTCGGGACATTTGGAGCCTTCTGACTGTCCTGGGGTAGATTCCTTTTAGGATAGGTTGCAGCAGATTTGGAATCATGTGGTGGACAACTTAAAGTTGTCACAGGAGAAGGCTCAGCGTTTTGCCAACCGCCGCCGCGGTGTGGGTCCCCGACTTCGTGTTGGGGATTTGGTATGGCTGTCTTCTCGATTTGTTCCTATGAAGGTCTCCTCTCCTAAATTTAAGCCTCGCTTCATCGGTCCTTACAAGATATTGGAAATCCTTAATCCTGTGTCCTTTCGCTTGGATCTTCCGGTGTCGTTTGCCATTCACAACGTGTTCCATAGGTCTTTGTTGCGGCGTTACGTTGTACCTGTGGTTCCTTCTGTTGAGCCTCCTGCTCCGGTCTTGGTTGAGGGCGAGTTGGAGTATGTGGTGGAGAAGATCTTGGATTCTCGTCTCTCCAGGCGGAGGCTTCAGTATCTGGTCAAGTGGAAGGGCTATGGTCAGGAGGATAATTCCTGGGTGGTTGCCTCTGATGTGCATGTGGCCGATTTAGTTCGTGCCTTTCACGCTGCTCATCCTGATCGCCCTGGTGGTCTTGGTGAGGGTTCGGTGACCCCTCCTTAAAGGGGGGTTACTGTTGTGAATTAGACTTTTTTGGCTCCCTCTGGTAGCTGGGGAACAGCTGACGTTACTGAACCCCAATAACAGAGGAGGGACTGTTGGGACTGTGTGGACAGCACTTCTGGACGGCAACTAGCGGTGTTGGAGCCCAGGGACAGGAGGAGGAGGAGGAGGTGGTGGAAGAGATAGGAGGGATTGCCACACACACAGCTGGGGAACAGCTGACGTTACTGAACCCCAATAACAGAGGAGGGACTGTTGGGACTGTGCGGACAGCACTTCTGGACGGCAACTAGCGGTGTTGGAGCCCAGGGACAGGAGAAGGAGGAGGATGTGGTGGAGGAGATAGGAGGGATTGCCACACACACAGCTGGGGAACAGCTGACGTTACTGAACCCCAATAACAGAGGAGCGACTGTTGGGACTGTGCGGACAGCACTTCTGGACGGCAACTAGCGGTGTTGGAGCCCAGGGACAGGAGGAAGAGGAGGAGGTGGTGGAGGAGATAGGAGGGGTTGCCACACACAGAGCTGGGGAACAGCTGACGTTACTGAACCCCAATAACAGAGGAGGGACTGTTGGGACTGTGCGGACAGCACTTCTGGACGGCAACTAGCGGTGTTGGAGCCCAGGGACAGGAGGAGGAGGAGGAGGTGGTGGAGGAGATAGGAGGGATTGCCACACACACAGCTGGGGAACAGCTGACGTTACTGAACCCCAATAACAGAGGAGCGACTGTTGGGACTGTGCGGACAGCACTTCTGGACGGCAACTAGCGGTGTTGGAGCCCAGGGACAGGAGGAGGAGGAGGAGGTGGTGGAGGAGATAGGAGGGATTGCCACACACACAGCTGGGGAACAGCTGACGTTACTGAACCCCAATAACAGAGGAGGGCCTGTTTGGACTGTGCGGACAGCACTTCTGGACGGCAACTAGCGGTGTTGGAGCCCAGGGACAGGAGGAGGAGGAGGAGGTGGTGGAGGAGATAGGAGGGATTGCCACACACACAGCTGGAGAACAGCTGACGTTACTGAACCCCAATAACAGAGGAGCAACTGTTGGGACTGTGCGGACAGCACTTCTGGACGGCAACTAGCGGTGTTGGAGCCCAGGGACAGGAGGAGGAGGAGGAGGTGGTGGAGGAGATAGGAGGGATTGCCACACACACAGCTGGGGAACAGCTGACGTTACTGAACCCCAATAACAGAGGAGGGACTGTTGGGACTGTGCGGACAGCACTTCTGGACGGCAACTAGCGGTGTTGGAGCCCAGGGACAGGAGGAGGAGGAGGTGGTGGAGGAGATAGGAGGGATTGCCACACACACAGCTGGGGAACAGCTGACGTTACTGAACCCCAATAACAGAGGAGCGACTGTTGGGACTGTGCGGACAGCACTTCTGGACGGCAACTAGCGGTGTTGGAGCCCAGGGACAGGAGGAAAAGCAGAGGAACACAATGTAGGCCGAAGCCTGATTGGAGAAAGTCGAAAGGGAACCTTTCACCCCCCCCCCAAGGCGTTTGTAGCTGAAAGAGCCAGCTTGTGCAGCACAAAAGATGCAAAAGGAAAAGGTGGCTCTTTTCATTATGCTCCTTGCAAACACAGAACTAAACACTTATAAAATGTGTCCCCTGAAACCGTGAGACCGTCCCGGAGGTGGGACTTTCCTTCGTAATATGACGCAGCACAGCCGTCATTCTTACCCCCCCGGCGACGTGCCCCGGCTCCTCAGCGTTGTTTGATTCCGTCCCGGAGCCTGCGCTGTTATGTTATCCCTTGGCCAGGCACACTTAGCGCTGCCCATCTTCTGACATCATTTGGTGTCAGGCTGGCTGCGCCTGTGCGGACGCGCTGGCCGAAAGCCCGCCTCGCAGTGTCGTCTAATGTAATCCCACCGCGGGCCTGGGATCCATGGCCATGCGCAGTGCATATCCTCGCCTCTCACTCCCCTCCCTACGGCTTCTTAAGACTGTGCGGTGTCACGGCTGTGGCATGCTATTAGGGACCAGCTGACACCGCAAAGTCTGAAGAAGCCGTAGGGAGATGAGTGAGAGGTGGAGGTTCAGATATGCACTGCGCATGTCCATGGATCTCAGGCCCCCAGTGGGATTAAATCAGAAGACACTGCGAGGCGGGCTCTCGGCCAGCGCGGCCGCACAGGCGCAGCCATCCTGACACCAAATGATGTCAAAAGACGGGCAGCGCTAAGTGTGCCTGGCCAAGGGATAACATAACAGCGCAGGCTCCGGGACGGAATCAAACAACGCTGAGGAGCCGGGGCACGGCGCCAAGGGGGTAGGAATGACGGCTGTGCTGCGTCATATTACGAAGGAAAGTCCCACCTCCGGGACGGTTTTACGGTATCAGTGGACACATTTTATAAGTGTTAAGTTCTGCGTGTGCAAGGAGCTAAACAAAAATAGCTACCTTTTCCTTGTGCAGCATTACTGCTGCACAAGGTGGCTCTTTCAGTAACAAACGCCTTGGGGGGGGGACAGGTTCCCTTACATTTCAGTTGTTGTGTCAGCATGGCGGTCGCAGGACACATTGCCGGCTACACAGCTGGGATCAGCTGACGTTACTGAAACCCAATAACACTGGGTCGTATGTTTTGACTGTGCAGACGGCACTTCTGAGCCTCAACTGGCGGTGTTGGAGCCCAGGAATTTAAGTTCAGGTGGTAGAAAGGTGAACACAACAGGAGACCTGGATAACGTAGACAGTGACCTAATTATTTAATCAGGAAGAGGAGTGGCAAATTCCTGCGAGATCCAGGCCTTGTTCATTTTCAGGAAAGTAAGCCGGTCAACGTTATCGGAGGATAGTCGCATGCGACGGTCAGTTAGTACACCACCTGCAGCACTAAAGACACGTTCCGATAATACACTAGCCGCAGGGCAAGCCAGCACCTCCAATGCATACTGGCTTAGCTCTGGCCATGTATCCAACTTTGAGACCCAAAACTTGAAAGGGGAGGAGCCGTCTGGGAGTACAGCAAGAGGGCAAGACATGTAGTCTGTCACCATCTGACGGAACCGTTGCCTCCTGCTGACTGGAGTCGTCTGTGATGGTGTAGACTTTTGTGGCGGGCACAGAAAACTGTGCCACAGTTCGGCCATACTGGTCTTGCCTTGGGCAGAGGCACTGCTTCTGCTCCCTCTTTGTGCAGAGCCTCCACCACTGCCTGGACGCACTGAGCTGCTTTGTAATGCACTAGCAGCACTTCTCTCAGTTGGAATGGAGAAGATGATGGAATTCACCAGTGTGTCTTGGTACTCCCGCATTTTTCGCTCCCGGTTCAACGGTGTGATGAGGCTTTCTACGTTGTCCCGGTAGCGAGGATCGAGGAGGGTGAACACCCAATAATCAGACATGTTGAGAATGTGGGCGATGCGGCGGTCGTTTCTCAGGCACTGCAGCATGTAATCCACCATGTGCTGCAGACTGCCAACTGCCCAAGAAACGCTGTCCCCTGCTGGAGGCGTGATCTCTGCCCGCTCGTCATCACCCCACCCTCGCTGTACACACTGAGTACTGGACAATTGTGTAACTCCCTCCTCTGGACGGATGTCTTCCTCCTCCATTGACTCCTCCTCATCCTCCTCACAAACTGTCCCCTGCCTACGCGTTTGTGAGGAACCATGTGGCGCTGACTGTCCAGAAGATGATGGAAATGGTGAATCCTCATCCTCCACCTCTTCCACAACATCATCCCTTAGCGCTTGCAGTGATTTTTCAAGCAGGCAGATAAGGGGGACAGTCATGCTGACTAGTGCATCATCTGCACTCGCCATCCGCGTGGAATAATCAAAGGGACGCAAAACCTGGCAGACGTCCTTCATAGTGGCCCACTCTGTGGTTGTGAAGTCTGAACGGCGCGGAGTGCGACTTCTTTGCGCCTGATGCAGCTGGTACTCCATTACAGCTTGCTGCTGCTCACACAACCGCTCCAACATATGTAACGTGGAATTCCACCTGGTAGGTAGGTCACATATGATGCGATGTTCCGGAAGGTGGTGTCGGCGCTGCAGAGCCGCAATGCGCGCTTTTGCCGTGCTGGAACGCCGCAAGTGAGCACACTCTAGGCGGACCTTGTGCAGCAGTGCATCAAGATCCGGATAGTCCCTCAAAAAACTCTGCACGACCAAATTGAGCACATGTGCCAGACATGGGATGTGAGTGAGGTTGCCGAGGCCCAGAGCTGCCACCAGATTTCGGCCATTATCACACACTACCATGCCTGGCTGGAGATTCGCTGGCACAAACCACACATCGCTCTCCTGCTTGATGGCATTCCAGAGCTCCTGTGCTGTGTGGCTTCGATTCCCCATAGAAATTAATTTCAAGACGGCCTGTTGACATTTGGCCACGGCTGTGCTCATGTCGGTCGTAACAGGTAAACGTTCATCACGGGTCCATGTGGAGGTGGACTGTGATGTTTCCTGCAGCGATGATTCTGAGGAACTGGTGTAAGAGGAGGAGTCAATGCGTACAGAATGGATTCCTGCAATCCTTGGAGTGGGCAGGACACGTCCTGCGCCACTCGCACGGTCTGTACCCGGCTCAACGACATTAACCCAATGGGCAGTGAGGGAAAGGTATCGCCCCTGTCCATGTTGACTGGCCCACGCATTGGTGGTGAGGTGGACCTTGCTACTGATGGCATTCTGTAGCGCATGTTTTATGTGTCCCTCCACATGCTTGTGCAGGGCAGGGATGGCTTGCCTGCTGAAGTAAAAGCGGCTGGGCACATTGTACTGTGGGACTGCCAATGACATCAAGTCACGGAAGATGTCAGTCTCCACCAGCCTGAGTGACAGCATTTCCAGTGACAGAAGTTTGGCAATGCCTGCAGTCAGAGCCTGTGCTCGTGGGTGGTTTGACGAGAAAGGCCGCCTTTTCTCCCATGCCTGTACTACCGATGGTTGTAGACTGGGCTGGGAGTGTGTGGATGACTGGGAAAGTGGTGCTGGGGGTGGAATTACAGCGGGTCTCTGGACAACAGGGCCAGAGGTTCTTCCACGGCGATCCTGGGAGGAAGCCGAACCAGCTGCGTGTGAGCTGGAGGAAGAGGCAACACGAGCTGAAGAGGTGGTAGCTGCCGCTGTTGGTTGGCCTAGCTCTTCAGTGTGTTTTTCGAACTCCGCCGCGTGCCTGGTGCGCACATGTTTCCACATGTTGGAGGTATTGAGGTTGCTGACATTTCGACCTCTTTTGACTTTGTGATGACACACCTTGCATTTGACATAGCAAATGTCATCTGCAACTGTGTCAAAAAAGGACCAGGCACTGCAAGTCTTGGGAGCGCCCTTTTTGGCTTTTGGAAGAGACATGCTCCTAACGGGTGCCAAAGCGGAGGCTGCAGGATCCGCAATCTTCCCTGTTGTGAATTTGGATTCTGGGCTCCCCCGGTGGCTACTGGTGGAATTGAACTGGTGTCTTCATCTTCTCTGTTCACCTGTTCCCATCAAGATGTGGGAGTCGCTATATAACCTTGCTGCTCTGTTAGTTGCTTGCCGGTCAACAATGTTATCAGAAGCCTCTCTGTGCTTGTTCCTGCTCCTAGACAACTACTAGATAAGTTGGACTCTTGTCCATGTTTGTTTTTGCATTTTTGTTCCAGTTCACAGCTGTAGTTTCGTTACTGTGTCTGGAAAGCTCTTGTGAACAGGAATTGCCACTCTGGTGTTATGAGTTAATGCCAGAGTTTTAAAGTAATTTCTGGATGGTGTTTTGATAGGGTTTTCAGCTGACCATGAAAGTGTCCTTTCTGTCTTCTGCTATGTAGTAAGTGGACCTCAAATTTGCTAAACCTATTTTCATACTACGTTTGTTATTTCATCTTAACTCACCGCCAATACATGTGGGGGGCCTCTGTCTCCTTTCGGGGTATTTCTCTAGAGGTGAGCTAGGACTAATATTTTCCTCTGCTAGCTTTATTTAGTCCTCCGGCTGGTGCTGGGCATCTAGAATCAACGTAGGCATGCTACCCGGCCACTGCTAGTTGTGCGTTAGGTTTAGTTCATGGTCAGCTCAGTTACCATCTTCCAAGAGCTAGTTCCTATATATGCTGATGCTATGTTCTCTTGCCATTGAGATCATGACAGTTTGACCGGCCCACTAAAGGGTTAAAATCCTTGGCTGAGAAAGGAGAGAAATAAGTAGTCTGCTGAAATTTTTTTTTTTTTTTCTCTCCTTCTAATCTTTGAATGGCTCTGTGTCCACCTGTTTGTAATGGATCTTCAGAGTGTAACTGCAGGTTTGAATAATCTCGCCACGAAGGTACAAAATTTGCAAGATTTTGTTTGTCATGCACCTGTATCTGAGCCGAGAATTCCTTGGCCGGAATTTTTCTCGGGGAATAGATCCGGGTTTCAGAATTTTCGAAATAATTGCAAATTATTTTTGTCCCTGAAATCTCGCTCTGCCGGAGACCCTGCACAGCAGGTCAGGATTGTGATTTCCTTGCTCCGGGGCGACCCTCAAGACTGGGCTTTTTCATTGACACCAGGGGATCCTGCGTTGCTCAATGTGGATGCGTTTTTTCTGGCCTTGGGGTTGCTTTATGACGAACCTCATTTGGAGCTTCAGGCAGAAAAAACTTTGATGTCCCTATCTCAGGGGCAAGATGAAGCGGAAATTTACTGCCAAAGATTCCGTAAATGGTCTGTGCTTACTCAGTGGAATGAGTGCGCCCTGGCGGCGACTTTCAGAGAGGGTCTCTCTGATGCCATTAAGGATGTTATGGTGGGGTTCCCTGTGCCTGCGGGTCTGAATGAGTCCATGACAATGGCTATTCAGATCGATAGGCGTTTGCGGGAGCGCAAACCAGTGCACCATCTGGCGGTGTCCACTGAGAAGTCGCCAGAGAGTATGCAGTGTGATAGAATTCTGTCCCGAAGCGAGCGGCAGAATTTTAGACGGAAAAATGGGTTGTGTTTCTATTGTGGTGATTCTACTCATGTTATATCAGCATGCTCTAAGCGCACTAAAAAGCTTGGTAAATCTGTTTCCATTTGCACCTTACCGTCTAAGTTTATTCTATCTGTGACCCTGATTTGCTCTTTGTCATCTATTACCACGGACGCCTATGTCGACTCTGGCGCCGCTTTGAGTCTTATGGATTGGTCCTTTGCCAAACGCTGTGGGTATGATTTAGAGCCTTTGGAGACTCCTATTCCTCTGAAGGGGATTGACTCCACCCCATTGGCTAATAATAAACCACAATACTGGACACAAGTAACTATGCGTATTAATCCGGATCACCAGGAGATTATTCGCTTTCTGGTGCTGTATAATCTACATGATGATTTGGTGCTAGGATTGCCTTGGCTGCAATCTCACAACCCAGTCCTCGACTGGAGAGCTATGTCTGTGTTGAGCTGGGGATGTAAGGGGGCTCATGGGGATGTACCTGTGGTTTCCATTTCATCATCTATTCCCTCTGAAATTCCTGAGTTCCTGTCTGACTATCGTGACGTCTTTGAAGAATCCAAGCTTGGTTCGTTACCTCCGCACCCAGAGTGCGATTGTGCCATAGATTTAATCCCGGGTAGTAAATACCCAAAGGGTCGTTTATTTAATCTGTCTGTGCCTGAACATGCTGCTATGCGAGAATATATAAAGGAGTCCTTGGAAAAGGGACATATTCGTCCATCGTCATCTCCCTTAGGAGCCGGTTTTTTCTTTGTGTCAAAAAAAGACGGTTCTTTGAGACCATGTATTGATTATCGGCTTTTGAATAAAATCACTGTTAAATATCAATACCCATTGCCGTTGCTGACTGATTTGTTTGCTCGCATAAAGGGGGCCAAGTGGTTCTCTAAGATTGACCTTCGTGGGGCGTATAATTTGGTGCGAATCAGGCAGGGGGATGAGTGGAAAACCGCATTTAATACGCCCGAGGGCCACTTTGAGTATTTAGTGATGCCTTTTGGTCTTTCAAATGCTCCGTCAGTTTTCCAGTCCTTTATGCATGATATTTTTCGCGATTATTTGGATAAATTCATGATTGTGTATCTGGATGATATTCTGATTTTTTCGGATGACTGGGACTCTCATGTCCAGCAAGTCAGAAGGGTTTTTCAGGTTTTGCGGTCTAATTCTTTGTGTGTGAAGGGTTCTAAGTGTGTTTTTGGGGTACAGAGGATTTCCTTTTTGGGATATATTTTTTCCCCCTCTTCCATTGAAATGGATCCTGTCAAGGTTCAAGCTATTTGTGATTGGACGCAGCCCTCTTCTCTTAAGAGTCTTCAGAAATTTTTGGGTTTTGCTAACTTTTATCGTCGATTTATTGCTGGTTTTTCGGATATTGCTAAGCCATTGACCGATTTGACTAAGAAGGGTGCTGATGTTGCTGATTGGTCCCCTGATGCTGTGGAGGCCTTTCGGGAGCTTAAGCGCCGTTTTTCCTCTGCCCCTGTGTTGCGTCAGCCTGATGTTGCTCTACCTTTTCAGGTTGAGGTCGACGCTTCTGAGATCGGAGCTGGGGCAGTGTTGTCGCAGAAAAGTTCTGACTGCTCCGTGATGAGGCCTTGTGCCTTCTTTTCCCATAAATTTTCGCCCGCTGAGCGGAATTATGATGTTGGGAATCGGGAGCTTTTGGCCATGAAGTGGGCTTTTGAGGAGTGGCGCCATTGGCTTGAGGGGGCCAGACATCAGGTGGTGGTATTGACTGACCACAAAAATTTGATTTATCTTGAGACCGCCAGGCGCCTGAATCCTAGACAGGCGCGCTGGTCATTATTTTTCTCTCGGTTTAATTTTGTGGTGTCATACCTACCGGGTTCTAAGAATGTTAAGGCGGATGCCCTTTCTAGGAGTTTTGAGCCTGACTCGCCTGGTAACTCTGAGCCCACAGGTATCCTTAAGGATGGAGTGGTATTGTCAGCCGTTTCTCCAGACCTGCGGCGGGCCTTGCAGGAGTTTCAGGCGGATAGACCTGATCGTTGCCCACCTGATAAACTGTTTGTTCCTGATGATTGGACCAGTAGAGTCATCTCTGAGGTTCATTCTTCTGCGTTGGCAGGTCATCCTGGCATTTTTGGTACCAGGGATTTGGTGGCAAGGTCCTTCTGGTGGCCTTCCCTGTCACGAGATGTGCGAGGCTTTGTGCAGTCTTGTGACGTTTGTGCTCGGGCCAAGCCTTGTTGTTCTCGGGCTAGTGGATTATTGTTGCCCTTGCCTATTCCTAAGAGGCCTTGGACGCACATCTCGATGGATTTTATTTCAGATCTGCCTGTTTCTCAGAAGATGTCTGTCATCTGGGTGGTGTGTGACCGTTTTTCTAAGATGGTCCATTTGGTTCCTCTGCCCAAGTTGCCTTCTTCTTCCGAGTTGGTTCCTCTGTTTTTTCAAAATGTTGTTCGTTTGCATGGTATTCCTGAGAATATCGTTTCTGACAGAGGGACCCAATTCGTGTCTAGATTTTGGCGGGCATTCTGTGCTAGGATGGGCATAGATTTATCTTTTTCGTCCGCTTTCCATCCTCAGACGAATGGCCAGACCGAGCGGATTAATCAGACCCTGGAGACATATCTGAGGTGTTTTGAGTCTGCTGACCAGGATGATTGGGTTGCTTTTTTGCCATTGGCGGAGTTCGCTCTCAATAATCGGGCCAGCTCTGCCACTTTGGTGTCCCCGTTTTTCTGTAATTCGGGGTTTCATCCTCGATTTTCCTCTGGTCAGGTGGAATCTTCGGATTGTCCTGGAGTGGATGCTGTGGTGGAGAGATTGCATCAGATCTGGGGGCAGGTGGTGGACAATTTGAGGTTGTCCCAGGAGAAGACTCAGCTTTTTGCCAACCGCCACCGTCGTGTTGGTCCTCGGCTTTGTGTTGGGGATTTGGTGTGGTTGTCTTCTCGTTTTGTCCCTATGAGGGTCTCTTCTCCTAAGTTTAAGCCTCGGTTCATCGGCCCGTATAAGATATTGGAGATTCTTAACCCTGTTTCCTTCCGTTTGGACCTCCCTGCATCCTTTTCTATTCATAACGTTTTTCATCGGTCATTATTGCGCAGGTATGAGGTACCGGTTGTGCCTTCCGTTGAGCCTCCTGCTCCGGTGTTGGTTGAGGGTGAGTTGGAGTACGTTGTGGAGAAAATCTTAGACTCTCGTGTTTCCAGACGGAGACTCCAGTATCTGGTCAAGTGGAAGGGATACGGCCAGGAAGATAATTCTTGGGTGAATGCATCTGATGTTCATGCCTCTGATCTGGTTCGTGCCTTTCATAGGGCCCATCCTGATCGCCCTGGTGGTTCTGGTGAGGGTTCGGTGCCCCCTCCTTGAGGGGGGGGTACTGTTGTGAATTTGGATTCTGGGCTCCCCCGGTGGCTACTGGTGGAATTGAACTGGTGTCTTCATCTTCTCTGTTCACCTGTTCCCATCAAGATGTGGGAGTCGCTATATAACCTTGCTGCTCTGTTAGTTGCTTGCCGGTCAACAATGTTATCAGAAGCCTCTCTGTGCTTGTTCCTGCTCCTAGACAACTACTAGATAAGTTGGACTCTTGTCCATGTTTGTTTTTGCATTTTTGTTCCAGTTCACAGCTGTAGTTTCGTTACTGTGTCTGGAAAGCTCTTGTGAACAGGAATTGCCACTCTGGTGTTATGAGTTAATGCCAGAGTTTTAAAGTAATTTCTGGATGGTGTTTTGATAGGGTTTTCAGCTGACCATGAAAGTGTCCTTTCTGTCTTCTGCTATGTAGTAAGTGGACCTCAAATTTGCTAAACCTATTTTCATACTACGTTTGTTATTTCATCTTAACTCACCGCCAATACATGTGGGGGGCCTCTGTCTCCTTTCGGGGTATTTCTCTAGAGGTGAGCTAGGACTAATATTTTCCTCTGCTAGCTTTATTTAGTCCTCCGGCTGGTGCTGGGCATCTAGAATCAACGTAGGCATGCTACCCGGCCACTGCTAGTTGTGCGTTAGGTTTAGTTCATGGTCAGCTCAGTTACCATCTTCCAAGAGCTAGTTCCTATATATGCTGATGCTATGTTCTCTTGCCATTGAGATCATGACACTTCCCCCTCCCTCTCCCTCTTTGGGCCATACGGGGAATCTCTTCCTCAGAGCTGCTCCCACCACCTTCCTGTCCCTCACGCCAAGATGGGTCAAGGACCTCATCATCTACACTACCCTCTGCCCCCAACTGCTCCTCCTGGGTAGTCTCAGCAGCAGAGCACGCACCAGTAAGTGGCACCTGAGTGTCATCATCAGCTGATGCGGCCTGCGATGTGGTGACCGGAGCCACTGGCCCACCCGCCTCTTCAGACTCAGAGAGAAAAAGCTGTTGGGCATCACTGCACCCTGCCTCTTCTTCCATTTCTCCAATGCTGCTTGGCTGACCCCCTGTTTCCAAGCCAAGAGATTCAGAGAACAGAAGTAGAGACGGCTCCTGTCCTGGGCTCTCTGTCTGCCTGGGCAATTTGGCAGGTGGTGAAGAGACAGATGGCTGCTCTCCAGTGCTCTGTGTCTGAGAGGATGTGGCACTAATTGAAGTTGATGCATTAGCTGCCATCCATCCGACAACGGCTTCAATTTGTTCTTCACGCAGCAGCGGTGTACGGCGCTCTGCGACAAAGCTGCGCATGAATGACTGTCCCCTGGTGAAAGTGGGTGCTGATGAGTCACCGGTGCCCGCAGCAGGCACAGAATCCCCACGTCCCCTCCCTGCTTCGCGCCCACGCCCACGCCCACGTGCCTTACTCACTGCCTTCTTCATCTTGGTTGACTGATAAAGATAAGCAGAAAAGTACTAACGGCTTTGTGTGCTTATTCCTGAACAACTCCTAACAGGTATAAGAAACACTAATTTTCTAAAGTGTGGACTAGACTTTAATATGAGCTAATGTGGCCTACACAAATGTAAGTGGTGTCACTGGTGTGTTTGGTGAACTTTATTATTTATTTATTTTTTGGGGGCTGAACTGACAACAGAGAGAGCTGCAGTCACACGGAGACCGTGCAGACAGCCGTAAACTACTTAAAAGAAAAGGAAAATTGATTTTGCGGTATGACGCAGTGAAGAACCCTGAGCTGGAGACAACCAGGCTATGGCTGCTCACAGACTACAGGGCGAGCTGCAGTCACACGGAGACCGTGCAGACAGCCGTAAACGGCGCTGCAAGGCCCAAAAACCCTCCTCTACGTTATCCTATGTAGTGTTTTTCCACAAATTAGCTGGAGACGGGTGGAAAGACACTAATAGGAATTTTTTGAAAAAATGTGCAGCAGCCTGCACTACTTAAAAGAAAAGGAAAATTGATTTTACGGTATGACGCAGTGAAGAACCCTGAGCTGGAGACAACCAGGCTATGGCTGCTCACAGACTACAGGGCGAGCTGCAGTCACACGGAGACCGTGCAGACAGCCGTAAACGGCGCTGCAAGGCCCAAAAACCCTCCTCTACGTTATCCTATGTAGTGTTTTTCCACAAATTAGCTGGAGACGGGTGGAAAGACACTAATAGGAATTTTTTGAAAAAATGTGCAGCAGCCTGCACTACTTAAAAGAAAAGGAAAATTGATTTTACGGTATGACGCAGTGAAGAACCCTGAGCTGGAGACAACCAGGCTATGGCTGCTCACAAACTACAGGGCGAGCTGCAGTCACACGGAGACCGTGCAGACAGCCGTAAACGGCGCTGCAAGGCCCAAAAACCCTCCTCTACGTTATCCTATGTAGTGTTTTTCCACAAATTAGCTGGAGACGGGTGGAAAGACACTAATAGGAATTTTTTGAAAAAATTAGCAGCAGACTACACTACTTGGAAAAAAAAAAAAAAAAAGAACAGTATGAGGCAATGAACCACCCTCCCTGAACTGAATACAACCAGCTATGGATGGCCTATGTGGCTGCACTCAGACTAGAGAGTGGGCTGCACTCTCACACACACACACACACACAGACAGACCTTGCAGATGGCTGTGAAAACAGCGCTACAAGGCAAAAGCAAGGTGATTAGTAGGTGAACACAGCGGTTGCTAAATTAGCCTTGGAAAAGCACAAAGAAGCAAATCGCTATCTCTAAACTGGCCCTCAGTCAGCAAACAGCGTCCTGTCACTAACTGAATTCACAGCAGAGTGAGCGGAAAATGGCGCCAGCGACTTTTAAACTGCATCATGACATCATTTCAGCAGCCAATCACAGCCTTGCCAGTAGTTTCAGGCCCTCCATGCTGAACAGGATGTGCCCACACTTGGAATCAGTCTCATTGGCTGATTTCGTACAAATTTGTGCAGTTTGAATCCTGGGAACTTCCGATTCCGGTATCCGATACGCGGCAAGTATCGGATCTCGGTATCGGAATTCCGATACCGCTAAGTATCGGCCGATACCCGATACTTGCGGTATCGGAATGCTCAACACTAGTCCCAATAAGTTGAGCGACCCATTTGATTGATCCAAATTATTTTCTAAATCTTTATGATATAAAATATATTCGTCTTTGGAGAAGGTATTTATTGTTTCTTTAGCATATTCAGGAGAGCAGGAAGTTACATTGGGAAACATCCCTTTAATTTTCTTCAAATTGTAGTGTCTGGTAGTATGTATAGAATTAGAAAGGGTATCTTCTCCTAGTAAATAACCAAGTTGCAAACTTACATCATTCCCATTAGGTAGATGTTTGGCCCCGTTTAACTGTAGTTTAGTCATGTGTCCTTTAGTAGTGTTATAGCTCAATATATTAGGTGGTTGATGAGGAATTTTGGATTTAAGTATTGGTATTCTGCTTATCTTATCAGATGGTCAGCGAGAAGTGTCATTCCTGAGAACCTTTCTCTGTTTTCTTTCATTTTGTGTAAACAAGAGAACCTTCCCCTCTGGGACCTGCTGTATATGATGAGCCTCTGAGGATTCTCTCATTATCCTGTCAGAATGGAACTCATTTGACAGGCTTAACTGCTTTGCAGCACTCCATTCCCCCTTTATCACCATTGTTAGACTCCCTCCTCCCTCACCTTCTATTACCTTCGGGATGAACTCCAGCGCGTCATGTCTGGGGCTTCCTCCTGAGTCATGGTCAGCAGAGGAGAACCTGCAGAGTCTGTGTAGTGCTGAAGACGGCGATTCATCCCTCTCTCCTCTGATGCGTCACATTACCAGGAGTTCTCACTGTTCCCTGGCATCTCCTCAGGTCTCTGTCGACTGGCACAGTTCCAGGAACCACCACAGTCTGCCGTCGCCTCCTCAAATATCTGTCAGCCGGCACCAGAGCCTCGGTAAGGTCAGGAAACTTTGCAGCATCATCGTTTTTTTCCCATCTGCAGCGTCACAGTCTCAGTGTCCGTCGCACTCACCCACCTTCCCCCCAGGTCACTATCAGCTGATATCGGAGCCACAATAAGAGCAGGAGTCTTTATTACAGATGTCCTACAGGTCTTCTTAGATCTATAAGGCTTTGATACCGTTGGGTTTTCGCAGTGATCCAATTTATGAGGTAAATGTCCAGTCAATTTTACCTCAGGGTAACGCAGGCCTCCATTAGGCTTCCCTCCGCTACCTCCTCATCTCAGCAAAGGAAATTTTTTTGATGTGTCATCTTTTATCTCATTATTTCCCAGTCCAGGCATATTCTTACAGGATTTAGGACCAAATATACCCCAAATAAGTAAGCTGAAGTAGCTGAAAATTAGGGATTATCAGGAGCTATGCAGAAGCACGTCCGCACCTGTCCCCTGCAAACCACGTTCCCCGAACATGTTTGTTGTGGTCATAACAATGGGCAACCAGATTTCACCACGACGCCACCTGGCAGGCCGATTATCTCAGGTAGGGGTAACTTCCTTGAGCATATTAATAAATGGATCGACTTCCACCTCCAGCCCTTGGTCGTCAACCTTCCCTCCTTTCTCAAGGACACAAGGGAACTGTTGCGCAAGTTCGATGGCTTGTGTCTGGGGGTTGATACTTTATTGGTTTCAGCGGTTGTTGACTTCACTCTATACTAACATTAAACACTATAATGGGATCTCTGTTGTGAGATATTTCCTCGGTACATCAACACTATCTCTTGGCATGAGGGAACTTCTTCTGGAGCTACTGGAGTTCATCCTCACTCACAATTTCTTTGTGTTCAAGAGGTCCTTCTACCTGCAGCTCCTGGGGACGGCCATGGGAGCAGCCTTTGCACCCTCCTATGCTTGTCTTTTCCTGGGGCTGTGGGAAAGGGACCTCTTACTGTCAGGCGAACAGGGGTCAATAGACAGCGTCCCTCTTTGGATGCGGTATATTGATGACATCTTCGTCTGGAAGGGCACATCCACCGACCTTGTGCAATTTCTTTCTACCTTGAACCGCAATGAGCAATATCCACCTCATGTCCACATGGAGTGAGAATACAATAGATTTTTTGGATGTGACTATTTCAAAAGACTCTACTAGTATGGTGCAGATGGATATTTGTAGGAAAACGACAGCCACTAATATACTACTTCATGCTTCATCTAGTCATCCTAATCATATAATTAGGTCGATCCCAGTTAGGTAATTTCTCTGGTTACGCTGCATATGCTCCACTGAAAAGGATTTTGAGAGGAGGGCGGAGGAATTGAGGGTGTATTTCTTGGCACGTGGATATAGTGGCAGGGTAATGAAAAGTGCATACCATAGGGCCAAACATGCCTCTCGCCAGGACTTACTCTATAAGGCTATACCCGAGTTGAGATATCATGGTGATGGTAAAGTGAGATTCATCACATCATTTGACTCTCAATCCAGTAAAGTAAGAGGGGCATTTGAAAAAGCATGGCCTATACTTAGGGTAGACCCTATAATCAGTGATATCCTTCCAGATAGACCGTCCATTACCTTCAGACGTGTCAAGAATTTAAGAGACCACCTTACGCGGAGTCACTACATTGGACCTCATCTGACTACATTCCTGGACTGCTTCTCTGCTAGGGGTGGTTGTGTTCCATGTGGTATATGCACTGCCTGTCCAAACATTGACCGGTGTGCTTCCTTCTCGGATTCTAGTGGCAAAAAAACCTTTGAGATTAGACAACATATCACATGTACTACGAGATATGTTATATTATGCCACGTGTCCATGTGGATTAATATATGTTGGCTTAACAACACGCCATCTGTTATGAACTGGTGGTTTAGGAGCAACATGGGACGTGCTCTGGAGGAGGTGGTACCTGTACTGACCGCAGTTCCTGAGCTTAACACAACACTAGAAGTAGCCGTGGGATGTTCCTGTCACTCCCTAGACACCTCGTCACAGCCGGAGCACTAACTACCCCTAAAGATAGAAACAGGAAAGCTATCTTGCCTCAGAGAAAATCCCCAAAGGATAGGACAGCCCCCAACAAATATTGACTGTGAGTGGAGAGGGAAATGACATACGCAGAATGAAACCAGGATGTAGCAAAGGAGGCCAGTCTAACTAGATAAATAGAACAGGAAAGAATACTGTGCGGTCAGTATTAAAAACTAGAAAAATCCACCACAGAGTCTACAAAAATCTCCACACCTGACTAAAGGTGTGGAGGGTAAATCTGCTTCCCAGAGCTTCCAGCTTATCTGAATAAATCCATACTGACAAGCTGGACTAGAAAAAACATAGAAAGTGTAGAAAGATTAAGTCCACAACAAGTGGACTGCAAAAGAACAAAGCAAGGACTTATCTTTGCTGAACTGGTCAGAATATCAGGGAAATCCAAGCAGAGATGTGAATCCAACCAGGAACCATTGACAACTGGCACAGGCTGAAGGATAGAACCAGGCTAAATAGTCGAGCCAGAAAGACAATCAGTGGAAGCAGCTGCTGACTACTAAATCCAAGGAGCAGCAGTACCACTTAAAACCACCGGAGGGAGCCCAAGAGCAGAACTCGCAAAAATGCCACTTACAACCACCGGAGGGAGCCCAAGAGCAGAATTCACAACAGTACCCCCCCTTGAGGAGGGGTCACCGAACCCTCACCAGAGCCCCCAGGGCGATCAGGACGAGCCAAGTGAAAAGCACGAACCAAATCGGCGGCATGGACATCGGAGGCAACAACCCAAGAATTATCCTCCTGGCCATAACCCCTCCCCTTGACAAAATACTGAAGCCTCCGCCTCAAAAAACGAGAATCCAAAATTTTCTACAACAAATTCCAACTCCCCATCAACCAACACCGGGGCAGGAGAATCAACAGAGGGAACAACGGGCACCACATATCTCCGCAACAAAGATCTATGGAAAATATTATGGATTGGAAAAGAGGCTGGAAGGGCCAAACGAAAAGATACCGGATTGATAATCTCAGAAATCTTATAAGGACCAATAAACCGAGGCTTGAACTTAGGGGAAGAAACCTTCATAGGAACAGGACGAGAAGATAACCAGACTAAATCCCCCACCCGAAGCCGGGGACCAACACACCGACGGCGGTTAGCAAAACGTTGAACCTTTTCCTGAGACAATGTCAAATTGTCTACCACATGAGTCCAAATCTGCTGTAACCTGTCCATTACAGAATCCACACCAGGACAATCAGACGGCTCAACTTGCCCCGAAGAAAAACGAGGATGAAAACCAAAATTACAAAAGAAAGGCGAAACCAAAGTAGCCGAACTAGCCCGATTATTAAGGGCAAACTCGGCCAACGGCAAGAAAGCCACCCAATCATCCTGGTCAGCAGACACAAAGCATCTCAAATAGGTTTCCAAGGTCTGATTAGTTCGCTCAGTTTGGCCATTTGTCTGAGGATGAAATGCCGAAGAAAAAGACAAATCAATGCCCATCCTAGCACAAAAGGCCCGCCAAAACCTAGAAACAAACTGGGAACCTCTGTCAGACACAATATTCTCCGGAATGCCATGCAAACGAACCACATGCTGAAAAAACAATGGAACCAAGTCAGAGGAGGAAGGCAATTTAGGCAAAGGTACCAAATGGACCATTTTAGAAAACCGGTCACAAACCACCCAGATAACAGACATCTTCTGGGAAACAGGAAGATCCGAAATAAAATCCATGGAAATATGCGTCCAGGGCCTCTCAGGGACCGACAAAGGCAAAAGCAACCCACTAGCGCGGAAACAACAAGGCTTGACCCAGGCACAAGTCCCACAGGACTGCACAAAAGAACGGACATCTAACGACAAGGAAGGCCACCAAAAGGACCTAGCAACCAAATCTCTGGTACCAAAAATCCCAGGATGACCAGCCAACACCGAACAATGAACCTCAGAAATTACCTTACTTGTCCATCTATCAGGAACAAACAGCTTCCCCCCAGGACAGCGGTCAGGTTTATCAGCCTGAAATTCCTGAAGCACCCAGCAATCAGGGGAGATGGCAGAAAGAATCACCCCTTCCTTAAGAATGCCAACCGGCTCAAGGACTCCTGGAGAATCAGGCAAAAAACTCCTAGAGGGGGCATCAGCCTTAACATTCTTAGATCCTGGAAGATACGAGACCACAAAATCAAAACGGGAGAAAAACAGGGACCATCGAGCCTGTCTAGGGTTCAGCCGCTTGGCCGACTCGAGGTAAATCAGATTCTTATGATCGGTCAAGACCACAACGCGGTGCTTGGCTCCCTCAAGCCAATGTCGCCACTCCTCAAATGCCCACTTCATGGCCAACAACTCCCGATTGCCGACATCATAATTGCGCTCCGCAGGCAAAAACTTTCCGGAAAAAAAGGCACACGGTTTCATCAAAGAACCATCAGAACTCCTCTGAGACAAAACTGCCCCTGCCCCAATCTCAGAAGCGTCAACCTCAACCTGAAAAGGAAGAGAAACATCTGGCTGACGCAACACAGGGGCAGAAGTAAATCGGCATTTAAGCTCCTGAAAGGCCTCAACAGCCGCAGAGGACCAATTCGTCACATCAGCGCCTTTCTTCGTCAAATCGGTCAGGGGCTTAACCGCACTGGAAAAGTTGGCAATGAAACGGCGATAAAAATTAGCAAAGCCCAAAAATTTCTGAAGACTCTTCACAGATGTGGGTTGAATCCAGTCATGAATGGCTTGGACCTTAACAGGATCCATTTCTATAGACGAGGGAGAAAAAATAAAACCCAAAAAAGAGACCTTCTGAACTCCAAATAGGCACTTAGACCCCTTCACAAATAAAGCATTATCACGAAGGATCTGGAATACCATCCTGACCTGCTTCACATGAGACTCCCAATCATCGGAAAAAATCAAAATATCATCCAAATACACAATCATGAATTTATCAAGATAATTGCGGAAAATATCATGCATGAAGGACTGAAATACAGAAGGAGCATTAGAGAGCCCGAAAGGCATCACAAGGTATTCAAAATGGCCTTCGGGCGTATTAAATGCAGTTTTCCATTCGTCACCCTGTTTAATACGAACAAGATTATATGCCCCTCGAAGGTCAATCTTAGTAAACCAACTAGCCCCCTTGATCCGAGCAAACAAATCAGAAAGCAAAGGTAAAGGGTATTGGAATTTGACCGTGATCTTATTAAGAAGGCGATAATCAATACAGGGTCTCAAGGAGCCATCCTTCTTGGCAACAAAAAAGAATCCCGCTCCCAATGGTGACGAAGACGGCCGAATATGCCCCTTCTCTAAAGACTCCTTAACATAACTCCGCATAGCGGCTAGCTCTGGCACAGACAGATTGAAAAGTCGGCCCTTATGGAACTTACAGCCAGGAATCAAGTTAATAGCACAATCACAGTCCCTATGTGGAGGAAGGGAACTGGACTTGGGCTCATCAAATACATCCTGGAAATCCGACAAAAACTCAGGAACTTCAGAAGAGGGGGAAGAGGAAATTGACATCAAAGGAACGTCACTATGTACCCCTTGACAACCCCAACTAGTCACAGACATAGATTTCCAATCCAGCGCAGGATTATGTCCCTGTAACCATGGAAAACCCAGTACAACAACATCATGCAAATTATGCAACACCAAAAAACGGAAATCTTCCTGATGTGGTGGAGCCATGCACATGGTCAGCTGAGTCCAATACTGAGGTTTATCCTTGGCCAACGGCGTAGCATCAATGCCCCTCAAAGGAATAGGGCTCTGCAAAGGCTGCAAGGAAAAACCACAGCGCCTGGCGAATTCCAAGTCCATCAAGTTCAGGGCAGCGCCTGAATCCACAAATGCCATGACAGAAAAGGTCAATAATGAGCAAATCAAGGTCACAGATAAGAGAAATTTAGGCTGTACAGTACTGATGGTAACAGACCTAGCGACCCTCTTAGTACGCTTAGGGCAATCAGAAATAACATGAGCAGAATCACCACAGTAAAAACACAGCCTATTCTGGCATCTGAATCCCTGCCGTTCTGCTCTAGTCAAAATCCTATCACATTGCATAGGCTCAGGACTCTGCTCAGAGGACACTGCCATATGGTGCACAACTTTGCACTTGCGCAGGCGCCGATCAATCTGAATGGCTAGAGACATAGATTCGCTCAAACCCGCAGGCGTGGGGAACCCCAACATAACATCTTTAAGGGCTTCAGAAAGACCCTTTCTGAAAATTGCTGCCAGAGCCTCCTCATTCCATTAGTGAGCACAGACCATTTTCTAAATTTCTGGCAGTATACTTCTGCCGCTTCCTGACCCTGACACAGGGCCAACAAGGTCTTTTCTGCATGATCCACAGAATTAGGTTCGTCATACAATAATCCGAGCGCTTGAAAAAATGTGTCTACATTAAGCAATGCTGGATCCCCTGATTCAAGGGAGAATGCCCAGTCCTGAGGGTCACCACGCAGCAGAGAGATGACAATTTTAACCTGCTGCATGGAATCACCAGAGGAACGGGGTTTCAAGGCAAAAAACAATTTGCAGTTATTTTTAAAGTTCAAAAACTTGGATCTGTCCCCAAAAAACAAATCAGGGGTTGGAATTCTAGGCTCTAAAGCCGGAGTCTGGACAACATAATCTTGGATACTTTGTACTCTTGCAGCAAGTTGATCCACACGAGAAAACAAACCCTGAACATCCATGCCAGCGCCAAAATCCTGAACCACCCAGAGATTAAGAGGGAAAAAAAGACAAAACAGACTGCAGAAAAAAAATGGCTCAGAACTTCCTTTTCCTTCTTTTAAGATGCATTTAATTCATTTTTGGCCACTTGTACTGTTATGAACTGGTGGTTTAGGAGCAACATGGGACGTGCTCTGGAGGAGCTGGTACCTGTACTGACCGAAGTTCCTAAGCTTAACACAACACTAGAAGTAGCCGTGGGATGTTCCTGTCACTCCCTAGACACCTCGTCACAGCCGGAGCACTAACTACCCCTAAAGATAGAAACAGGAAAGCTATCTTGCCTCAGAGAAAATCCCCAAAGGATAGGACAGCCCCCCACAAATATTGACTGTGAGTGGAGAGGGAAATGACATACGCAGAATGAAACCAGGTTGTAGCAAAAGAGGCCAGTCTAACTAGATAAATAGAACAGGAAAGAATACTGTGCGGTCAGTATTAAAAACTAGAAAAATTCACCACAGAGTTTACAAAAATCTCCACACCTGACTAAAGGTGTGGAGGGTAAATTGTTGTGAACTCTGTTTCCGGGCTCCCTCCTGTGGTCATGAGTGGTACTGTGTGAGTTCTCTCTTTGGGCTCCTCCTGGTGGCTCTTTTTGTTATTTTGCAGGTTTCTGGCAGGATCAGCTGTCTCGTCATCTGCTAGTTAGGTTTCCTATTTAATCCACCTGGTCCTTCATTCCTTGCCTGTTGCCGTTTTATTCAGTGCTATTCTGATTGCTCCTGTCTACATCCGTTCAGTCTCTCCAAGAGAAGCTAAGTTCTGTTTGCTTATTTTTGCTCATCTGTGTTCAAGATGTTTCCTAGTATATGATGAGTTTTTGTCCAGCTTGCTAATATGTGATTTCCCTGCTTGCTGGTGCTCTGGGGTGCTGAGTTGCTCCCCCCACATCGTTAGTTGGTGTGGGGGTTCTCGCATTCTCTGCGTGGATATTTTTTGCATAGGGTTTTTTACTGACCGCACAGATCCCTTGCTATTTTCTGCTATCTAGCATTAGCTGGCCTCATTTGCTTAACCTGTTTCATCTCTGCGTTTGTCTTTTCCTCTTAACTCACCGTTATTATTTGTGGGGGGCATCTATATCTCTGGGGGATTTCTCTGAGGCAAGTGAGGTCTTTACTTTCTCTTTAGGGGTAGTCAGTTTCTCAGGCCGTGAAGAGACGTCTAGGATTTCAGGAAACGTTCCACGGCTGCCTATAGTGTGTGCGGTTAGGATCAGGTTTGCGGTTAGTCCAGTTACCATATCCCCAGAGCTCGTCCTATTATTTTCTACTTAGCTGGTTAGATTTGTGATCCTAAGCCACTAGGATCATAACAGTGCAACAGGCCAAAAGTGTTAAATGCATCGCAAAAGTGGGATAAGAGAAATCCTGAGTTCAATTTTTTTTTTCTGCTCTGCAGTCTGTCCTGCTTCTCTCCTCCCCTTAATCTCTGGGTGGCTTTGAGTTCTGCTGCAGACATGGATATTCAGAGTCTGACTTCTAGTGTGGATCATCTTGCTGCATGGGTGCAAAGCATTCAGGATTTTGTTGTTCACAGTCCTATGTCTGAGCCAAAAGTACCTATTCCTGAGTTTTTTTCTGGAGATAGATCTAGGTTTCTGAATTTTAAGAATAATTGTAAATTATTTCTTTCTTTGAGACCTCGTTCCTCTGGTGATTCCGCTCAGCAAGTTAGAATTGTTATCTCTCTGTTACGCGGCGACCCTCAAGATTGGGCCTTCTCCCTGGCGCCAGGAGATCCTGCATTGCTGAATGTGGATGCGTTTTTTCTGGCACTTGGATTGCTTTATGAGGAACCTAATCTGGAGAACCAGGCAGAAAAGGCCTTGCTGGCTCTCTCTCAGGGTCAGGATGAAGCTGAGGTGTATTGTCAAAAATTTCAGAAATAGTCGGTGCTTACTCAATGGAATGAGTGTGCCCTGGCTGCAAATTTCAGAGAAGGTCTTTCTGAAGCCATTAAGAATGTTATGGTGGGGTTCCCCACGCCTGCGAATGAGTCAATGGCTTTGGCCATTCAGATTGATCGGCGTTTGCGGGAGCGCAAACCTGCGCACCATCTGGCGGTGTTTTCTGAACAGAAACCTGAGTCTATGCAATGTGATAGGATTCTGACCAGAATTGAACGGCAAAATCATAGACGTCAGAATGGGTTGTGCTTTTACTGTGGTGATTCAGCTCATGTTATCTCAGCATGCTCTAAGCGCACAAAAAACTTTGCTAGATCTGTCACCATTGGTACTGTACAGCCTTAATTCATTGTGTCTGTTACTTTGATTAGCTCTCTGTCATCCTACTCAGTTATGGCTTTTGTAGATTCAGGTGCCGCCCTGAATCTGATGGATTTGTCATTTGCCAAGCGCTGTGGTTTTATCCTTGAGCCATTACAGTTCCCTATTCCATTGAAGGGAATTGATGCTACACCATTGGCCAAGAATAAACCTCAATACTGGACTCAAGTGACCATGTGTATGACTCCTGCACATCAGGAGGTGATTCGCTTTCTTGTGTTATATAATTTGCATGACGTTGTCGTGTTGGGTCTGCCATGGTTGCAGGCTCATAATCCAGTCCTGGATTGGAAAGCTATGTCTGTGTTGAGTTGGGGTTGCCAGGGAATTCATGGCGATGCTCCCTTGGTATCAATTGTTTCCTCTACTCCTTCTGAAGTCCCTGAGTTTTTGTCGGACTACCAGGATGTATTTGATGAGCCCAAATCCATACATATTCGCCCCTCCTCATCCCCTCTTGGTGCGGGATTCTTTTTTGTGGCTAAGAAGGATGGTTCCTTGAGACCTTGTATTGATTATCGCCTTCTAAACAAAATCACGGTCAAATTCCAGTATCCCTTGCCATTGTTGTCTGATCTGTTTGCTCGAATTAGGGGGTCTAGTTGGTTCACCAAGATAGATCTTCGCAGTGCGTATAATCTTGTGCGTATAAAACAGGGCGATGAATGGAAAACAGCATTTAATACGCCCGAAGGCCATTTTGAGTACTTGGTGATGCCTTTTGGACTTTCTAATGCCCCTTCTGTGTTTCAGTCCTTCATGCACGATATCTTCCGAGAATATCTGGATAAATTTATGATTGTGTATCTGGATGATATTTTGGTCTTTTCAGATGATTGGGAATCCCATGTGAAGCAGGTCAGGATGGTATTTCAGGTCCTGCGTGCCAATGCCTTGTTTGTGAAGGGTTCCAAATGTCTCTTCATAGTCCAGAAAGTTTCCTTTTTGGGCTTTATTTTTTCTCCTTCTTCTATTGAGATGGACCCAGTCAAGGTCCAGGCTATTCATGATTGGACTCAACCTACATCGGTTAAGAGTCTTCAGAAGCTCTTGGGTTTTGCTAATTTTTACCGTCGCTTCATTGCTAATTTTTCTGGTGTGGTTAAACCTTTGACGGATTTGACCAAGAAGGGTTCTGATGTGACTAACTGGTCTCCTGCGGCCGTTGAGGCCTTTCAGGAGCTGAAGCGCCGATTTTCTTCGGCTCCAGTTTTATGTCAGCCAGATGTCTCTCTTCCCTTCCAGGTCGAGGTTGATGCTTCTGAAATTGGAGCAGGGGCTGTTTTGTCACAGAGAAGCTCTGATTGCTCTGTGATGAAGCCATGTGCCTTCTTTTCAAGAAAATTTTTGCCGGCTGAACGAAATTATGATGTTGGTAATCGGGAGTTGTTGGCAATGAAGTGGGCATTTGAAGAGTGGCGACACTGGCTAGAGGGAGCTAAGCATCGTGTGGTGGTCTTGACTGATCATAAAAATTTGATTTATCTTGAGTCGGCCAAGCGGTTGAATCCTAGACAGGCTCGTTGGTCGTTGTTTTTCTCACGTTTCGATTTCGTGGTCTCGTACCTTCCTGGTTCGAAGAACGTGAAGGCTGATGCTCTTTCTAGGAGTTTTGTGCCTGACTCCCCTGGAGTTTCTGAGCCGGTTGGTATCCTCAAAGAGGGGGTAATTTTGTCTGCCATTTCCCCAGATTTGCGACGGGTGTTACAGGAATTTCAGGCGGATAGACCTGACCGTTGTCCATCAGAGAGACTGTTTGTCCCAGATAGATGGACCAGCAGAGTTATTTCCGAGGTCCATTCTTCAGTGTTGGCGGGTCATCCTGGGATTTTTGGTACCAGAGATTTGGTGGCTAGATCCTTCTGGTGGCCTTCCTTGTCGCGGGATGTGCGTTCCTTTGTGCAGTCCTGTGGGATTTGTGCTCGGGCTAAGCCTTGCTGTTCTCGTGCCAGTGGTTTGCTTTTGCCTTTGCCGGTTCCTAAGAGGCCTTGGACGCATATTTCCATGGATTTTATTTCGGATCTTCCGGTCTCTCAGAGAATGTCTGTCATCTGGGTGGTTTGTGATCGTTTTTCTAAAATGGTCCATTTGGTGCCCTTGCCTAAGTTGCCTTCTTCCTCCGATTTGGTTCCGTTATTTTTTCAGAATGTGGTTCGTCTGCACGGCATCCCTGAAAACATTGTGTCTGACAGAGGATCCCAGTTTGTGTCCAGATTTTGGCGGTCCTTTTGTGCTAAGATGGGCATTGATTTGTCTTTTTTGTCGGCCTTCCATCCTCAGACGAATGGCCAAACCGAGCGAACTAACCAGACCTTGGAAACTTATTTGAGATGTTTTGTTTCTGCTGACCAGGATGATTGGGTGGCTTTTTTGCCATTGGCCGAGTTTGGCCTTAATAATTCGGCTAGTTCGGCTACTTTGGTTTCGCCTTTTTTTTGTAATTCTGGTTTTCATCCTTGTTTTTCCTCGGGTCAGGTTGAGTCTTCTGACTGTCCTGGGGTGGATTCTGTGGTGGATAGGTTGCAGCAGATTTGGAACCATGTGGTGGACAATTTGATGTTGTCACAAGAGAAGGCTCAGCGCTTTGCTAACCGTCGTCGCTGTGTGGGTCCCCGACTTCGTGTGGGGGATTTGGTGTGGTTGTCTTCTCGTTATGTTCCTATGAGGGTTTCTTCTCCTAAGTTTAAACCTCGTTTTATCGGTCCTTATAAAATTTTGGAAATCCTCAACCCTGTGTCATTTCGCTTGGACCTCCCGGCATCGTTTACCATCCATAATGTGTTCCATAGGTCTTTGTTGCGGAGGTATGTGGTGCCTGTGGTTCCTTCTGTTGAGCCTCCTGCTCCGGTGCTGGTTGAGGGAGAATTGGAATACGTGGTGGAGAAGATCTTGGATTCTCGTATTTCAAGATGGAGGCTTCAGTATTTGGTTAGGTGGAAGGGCTATGGTCAGGAGGATAATTCCTGGGTTGTCGCCTCTGATGTTCATGCGGCCGATTTGGTTCGTGCCTTCCATGTGGCTCACCCTGATCGCCCTGGGGGTTCTGGTGAGGGTTCGGTGACTCCTCCTCAAGGGGGGGGTACTGTTGTGAACGCTGTTTCCAGGCTCCCTCCTGTGGTCATGAGTGGTACTGTGTGAGTTCTCTCTTTGGGCTCCTCCTGGTGGCTCTTTTTGTTATTTTGCAGGTTTCTGGCAGGATCAGCTGTCTCGTCATCTGCTAGTTATGTTTCCTATTTAATCCACCTGGTCCTTCATTCCTTGCCTGTTGCCGTTGTATTCAGTGCTATTCTGATTGCTCCTGTCTACATCCGTTATCAGTCTCTCCAAGAGAAGCTAAGTTCTGTTTGCTTATTTTTGCTCATCTGTGTTCAAGATGTTTCCTAGTATATGATGAGTTTTTGTCCAGCTTGCTAATATGTGATTTCCCTGCTTGCTGGTGCTCTGGGGTGCTGAGTTGCTCCCCCCACATCGTTAGTTGGTGTGGGGGTTCTCGCATTCTCTGCGTGGATATTTTTGCATAGGGTTTTTTACTGACCGCACAGATCCCTTGCTATTTTCTGCTATCTAGCGTTAGCGGGCCTCATTTGCTTAACCTGTTTCATCTCTGCGTTTGTCTTTTCCTCTTAACCCACCGTTATTATTTGTGGGGGGCATCTATATCTCTGGGGGATTTCTCTGAGGCAAGTGAGGTCTTTACTTTCTCTTTAGGGGTAGTCAGTTTCTCAGGCCGTGAAGAGACGTCTAGGATTTCAGGAAACGTTCCACGGCTGCCTATAGTGTGTGCGGTTAGGATCAGGTTTGCAGTTAGTCCAGTTACCACATCCCCAGAGCTCGTCCTATTATTTTCTACTTAGCTGGTTAGATTTGTGATCCTAAGCCACTAGGATCATAACAGTAAATCTGCTTCCCAGAGCTTCCAGCTTAACTGAATAAATCCATACTGACAAGCTGGACTAGAAAAAACATAGAAAGTGCAGAAAGATTAAGTCCACAACAAGTGGACTGCAAAAGAACAAAGCAAGGACTTATCTTTGCTGAACTGGTCAGAATATCAGGGAAATCCAAGCAGAGATGTGAATCCAACCAGGAACCATTGACAACTGGCACAGGCTGAAGGATAGAGCCAGGCTAAATAGTCGAGCCAGAAAGACAATCAGTGGAAGCAGCTGCTGACTACTAAATCCAAGGAGCAGCAGTACCACTTAAAACCACCGGAGGGAGCCCAAGAGCAGAACTCGCAAAAATGCCACTTACAACCACCGGAGGGAGCCCAAGAGCGGAATTCACAACAGCCATCTAAAGGTCCGCATTAGGGAACACGTGTTGTGCATGCAGGTGGCCTCCACTCACACGGACACTTCCACCCTGAGAACAATACCTAGCCACTTCAAGACATTTCATGCCTGTGATAGCTCGTTGTTGGGGGTACGTGGCATTGATGCCCTCCACATTAACCCCTCTATGACCTTAGACGTACTATCCCGTCGAGGTGACCTGGGCCTAACTGACCCTCGACGGGATAGTACGTCATAGCGATTGGCCGTGCTCACGGGGGGATCGCGGCCAATCGCGGCCGGGTGTCAGCTGACTATCGCAGCTGACATTTGGCACTATGTGCCAGGAGCCATCACGAACCACCCCCGGTACACTGCAATCAAACATGATCGCAGTGTTCCGGCGGTATAGGGAAGCATTACGCAGAGAGGGGGCTCCCTGAGACCCTCGGAGCAACGCGATGTGATCGCGTTGCTCCGTGCGTCTCTTACCTCCTATCCCTGCAGGCCCGGATCAAAAATGGCCGCGGGGCTGCATCCGGGTCCTGCAGGGACTAATTCCGGGTCCAGAACAGGCGCTGGTAAGCCTGCAGCGCTGTAAGTCAGATCGCTGATCTGACAGAGTGCTGTGCAAACTGTCAGATCAGCGATCTGTGATGTCCCCCCCCCGGGACAAAGTTAAAAAGTAAAAAAAAAAAATTCCACATGTGTAAAAAAAAAAATAAATTCCTAAATAACGAAAAAAAGATAAAATATTATTCTCATAAATACATTTGTTTATCTAAATAAAAAAAACAATAAGAGTACACATATCTAGTATCTCCAATGTCCGTAACGACCCAACCTGTAAAACAGTCCCACTAGTTAACCCCTTCAGTGAACACCGTAAGAAAAAAAAACGAGGCAAAAAACAACGCTTTATTATCATACCGCTGAACAAAAGGGGGAATAACACGCGATCAAAAAGACGGATATAAATAACCATGGTACCGCTAAAAACGTCATCTTGTCCTGCAAAAAACGAGTCAAAATACAGCATCATAAGCAAAAAAATAAAAAAGTTATAGTCCTCAGAATAAAGCAATGCCAAAATAATTATTTTTTCTATAAAATAGCTTTTATCGTATAAAAGCGTCAAAACATAAAAAAATGATATAAATGAGACATCGCTGTAATCGTACTGACCCGAAGAATAAAACTGCTTTATCAATTTTACCAAACTTGGAACGGTATAAACGCCTCCCCCAAAAGAAATTCATGAATAGCTGGTTTTTGGTCATTCTGCCTCACAAAAGTCGGAATAAAAAGCGATCAAAAACTGTCACGTGTCCGAAAATGTTACCAATAAAAATGTCACCTCGTCCCGCAAAAAGCAAGACCTCACATGACTCTGTGGACCAAAATATGGAAAAATTATAGGTCTCAAAATGTGGAGATGCAAAAACTTCTTTGCTATAAAAAGCGTCTTTTAATGTGTGACAGCTGCCAATCATAAAAATCCGCTATAAAAAGCGCTATAAAAGTAAATCAAACCCCCCTTCACCACCCCCTTATTTAGGGAAAAATAATAAAATTAAAAAAATGTATTTACTTCCATTTTCCCATTGGGGTTAGGGCTAGGGCTAGGGTTAGGGCTAGGGTTAGGGCTAGGGTTAGGGTTAGGGCTAGGGTTAGGGCTAGGGTTAGGGTTGGGGCTAGGGTTGGAGCTAAAGTTAGGGTTAGGGTTGGGGCTAAAGTTAAGGTTAGGGTTGGGGCTAAAGTTAGGGTTAGGGTTGGGGCTAAAGTTAGGGTTCTTCCCTTCCGAGCTCTGCCATGCGCCCAAACAGTGGTTCCCCCCCACATACGGGGTATCAGCATACTCAGGACAAATTGCACAACAACTTTTGGGGTCCAATTTCTCCTGTTACCCTTGGGAAAATACAAAACTGGGGGCTAAAAAATAATTTTTGTGGAAAAAAAAATATTTTTTATTTTCACGGCTCTGCATTATAAACTGTAGTGAAACACTTGGGGGTTCAAAGTTATCACAACACATCTATATAAGTTCCTTGGGAGGTCTGGTTTCCAATATGGGGTCACTTGTGGGGGGTTTCTACTGTTTGGGTACATCAGGGGCTCTGCAAATGCAACATGATGCCTGCAGAGCAATCCATCTAAGTCTGCATTCCAAATGGTGCTCCTTCCCTTCCGAGCTCTGCCATGCGCCCAAACAGTGGTTCCCCCCCCCACATATGGGGTATCAGCGTACTCAGGATAAATTGGACAACTACTTTTGGTGTCCAATTTATCCTGCTACCCTTGTGAAAATACAAAACTGGGGGCTAAAAAATCATTTTTGTGAAAAAAAAATTATTTTCACGGCTGTGCGTTATAAACTGCAGTGAAACACTTGGGGGTTCAAAGCTCTCAAAACACATCTAGATAAGTTCCTTAGGGGTCTACTTTCCAAAATGGTGTCACTTGTGGGGCGTTTTAATGTTTAGGCACATCAGGGGCTCTCAAAACGCGACATGGTGTCCCATCTCATTTCCAGTCAATTTTGCATTGAAAAGTAAAATGGTGCTCCTTTCCTTCCGAGCTCTGCCATGCGCCCAAACAGTGGTTTACCCCCACATATGGGGTATCAGCGTACTCAGGACAAATTGTTCAACAACTTTTGGGGTCCATTTTCTCCTGTTACCCTTGGTAAAATAAAACAAATTGGAGCTGAAATTAATTTTGTGTGAAAAAAAGTTAAATGTTCATTTTTATTTAAACATTCCAAAAATTCCTGTGAAACACCTGAAGGGTTAATAAACTTCTTGAATGTGGTTTTGAGCACCTTGAGGGGTGCAGTTTTTAGAATGGTGTCACACTTGGGTATTTTCTATTATATAGACCCCTCAAAATGACTTCAAATGAGATGTGGTCCCTAAAAAAAATGGTGTTGTAAAAATGAGAAATTTCTTGTCAAATTTTAACCCTTATAACACCCTAACAAAAAAAAATTTTGGTTCCAAAATTGTGCTGATGTAAAGTAGACATCTGGGAAATGTTACTTATTAAGTATTTTGCGTGACATATCTCTGGGATTTAGGGGGATACAAATGCAAAGTTGGAAAATTGTGAAAGTTTCAAAATTTTCGCCAAATTTCTGTTTTTTTCACAAATAAACACACGTTATATCGAAGAAATTTTACCACTATCATGAAGTACAATATGTCACAAGAAAACCATGTCGGAATCGCTAAGATCTGTTGAAGCGTTCCAGAGTTATAACCTCATAAAGGGACAGTGGTCAGAATTGTAAAAATTGGCCCGGTCATTAACGTGCAAACCACCCTTGGGGGTAAAGGGGTTAATATCAGGGGGGCCATTGACCAAACATTTTGGTAGATTGGAGACGTGCTGGATCTGGACTTTACAGACATTCCAGCCGTACCGCCTAAACAAAAATCTCTCCTTTGTTCCATTCTTGTAATCGCCCATTTGCTGTGTGCCATGTCATGTCACATTCGCCGCATATAATGATTTTATATTTGATGTTAATACATTCTTTTCGGTTTTTCATCTAGTATTATTCTCTTGGATGCCTGATGGTGCCCGATGCATGAACAAGTAAGAAGATGCTGTTTTCCTGTGAATGATATCAAGAGGACACAGTATAGCTTGCCCCGTGGATCTCTGTTTTGCTTTTTATATTTATACTTTTGCTCTATATGTCTGTAATTCTAACATTGATGTGTCCTATGCAGGAGTGATTAATTATACAATCTTATTATTTTATGATAACTGCAATTAATGGTAAATATATAGTATAGTATTGGCATTATAGATCCTCCTGCAATAATGACTGCCAATGCAAGTTTTGGCGATGTATATTGCATAATGCAACTAATGAGTCCGCAACGAATGTGGTTTATTTATTTACTAGATGGTGGCCCGATTCTAATGCATGTATTCTAGAATATGCATGTCCACGCAGTATATTGCCCAGCCACGCAGTATATTGCCCAGCCACATAGTATATTGCCCAGCGACGTAGTATATTGCCCTGCCACGTAGTGTATTGCCCAGCTACCTAGTATACAGCACAGCTACGTAGTATATTGCACAGAGCCACATAGTATATTGCCCAGCCACGTAGTATATTGCCCAGCCACGTAGTATATTGCCCAGCCACGTAGTATATTGCCCAGCCACGAAGTATACAGCACAGCTACGTAGTATATTGCACAGAGCCACATAGTGTATTGCCCAGCCACGTAGTGTATTGCCCAGCCACGTAGTGTATTGCCCAGCCACGTAGTATATTGCCCAGCCACGTAGTATATTGCCCAGCCACGTAGTATATTGCCCAGCCACGTAGTGTATTGCCCAGCTACCTAGTATACAGCACAGCTACCTAGTATACAGCACAGCTACCTAGTATACAGCACAGCTACGTAGTATATTGCACAGAGCCACATAGTATATTGCACAGTTTTGTAGTATATTGTCCAGCCACGTAGTATATTGCCCAGCCTTGTAGTATACAGCAGAGCCACGTAGGATATTGCCCAGTGACGTAGTATATTACCGAGGCACGTATGTGACAGGTGCAAAAAATAAAAAATAAACATACTCACCTAACGATCCGAGGGCCCCTTGTAGTGTATCATACTCACCATTCTTGTCGCTGCTCCTCCGCATCCCGCCTCTCCTCTTCGTGGGATCCTGTGCAGATGGTAGTGCTCGGCTTCAGGAAAATGGCCGCGGGATGCCGCGCGTGCGCAGATCGAGATCGCGGCGGCCATTTTCCTGAAGCCGAGTTCCATTGCAAGTGCCAGGGCTGGTGGGAGCAGGACCTATGAAGACGTCGCGGTCACATGACCGTGACGTCACGGAAGGTCCTTGCCGCACACCAGCCCTGGGACGGGACTTCACCGCAAGCTGACGCTTGTAATGGAGCGGTCCGGGGAGCGTGGCGAGGAGCGAGAAAGGCGGCGGAGGGTGAGTATAGCAGGTTTTTTTTATTTATTTATTTTTAACATTACATTTTGTACTATTGATGCCGCATAGGTAGCGTCAATAGTACAAAGTTGGGGACACACAGGGTTAATAGCAGCGGTAACGGAGTGCGTTACCCGCGGCATAACGCGGTCCGTTACCGCCGGCATTAACCCTGTGTGAGCGGTGTATGCGGGCGCAGGGCAGTGAGTGCGGGGAGTAAGGAACGGCCATTTCTTTCTGGACTGTGCGCGTCGCTGATTGGTCGCGGCAGCCATGACAGGCAGCTGCCGAGACCAATCAGCGAACGAATAACGGTGACAGAAGGACAGACGGAAGTGACCCTTAGACAATTATATATATAGATTTTTCTATTTCACCCTTATCTCTGCTTTATATGCTCGGGCACCACAGAAAGCTATCTATATTTAATTGTTTATATGTTCTATGATTAGCTGTAGATATGATTGGGCACCAACCTGAAATCTGGTTGCCCATTTTTATGACAACAACAAACATGTCCGCACCATTCTCATCTTCTTCTGCTCATGTGCTGTCTCGCCATTCCTTCACTTTGCCGGCTTCCGCTCCCACACTGCACCTCGCGCTTGGTCAAGTGGGGCCCGACATTTACCTACGCTGGCTAACCGGGCGGTGAGTATTGGAGCCGGCTAATCTGCTACTATGGCGACGCTGTCTCATTTCCTGTTGTGGCCACTATATATACTTGTGGTCATGGAACTCAGACACGCCCCCTGAGGAAGGAATCTTTCCGAAACGCATATCGGGGTGGGCTGAGGACGGCACAAGGTTTGGAATCTTTGCATCTATAGTATGTTCACCGCCAATTTTCCTACTATTGATTGCTTAGCAATACTAGGTTTGCGCATATCTACTATATAATTGTCTAAGGGTCACTTCTGTCTGTCCTTCTGTCTGTCTGTCATGGAAATTCATTGATCGTGGCCTCTGTCTGTCATGGAATCCAAGTCGCTGATTGGTTGTGGCAAAACGCCCATGACCATTGCCACGACCAATCAGTGATGGGCACAGTCCGGTGGCAAAATGGCCACTCTTTCCTCCCTGCAGTCAGTGCCCGCTCCATACTCCCCTCCAGTCATCCAGTCAGCCCTCACACAGGGTTAATGCCAGCGTTACCGGAGGGTGGTGTAACACACTCCAGTTACGCAGCTATTAACCCTGTGTGACCAACTTTTTACTATTGATGCTGCATATGCAGCATCAATAGTAAAAAGATCTAATGTTACAAATAAGAATAATAAAAAAAGGTTATTCTCACCCTCCGACATCACCCGCTGTCCTCGGCAGTGCAAGCGGCAGGTTCCGGTGCCAAGGATGCTATGCGAGAAGGACCTTCTATGATGTCACGGTCATGTGACCACGACATCATCACAGGACCTGCGCTCATACCAACCCTGGGACCGGAAGCTGCCGCGTGCACCGCACACCAGCGCCAGGAGTTCAAGGGGCCTTTGGAAGGTGAGTATATGTTTATTTTTTATTTTAAGTCTTTTTTAACCACGCATATAGTCCCCACATTGCTATATACTACGTGGGCTGTGTTACATACTGTGTGGGCTCTGTTATATACTACATCTCTGTGCTATATACTAATGTGGCTATGTTATATACTGCGTGGCTGCTATATATTGCGTGGGCTGTGTTATATATTACGTGGCCAGTGTTATATACTGCGTGGCTGCTATGTACTACTTGGGCTGTGCGTGGGCTGTGTTATATATTACGTGGCCAGTGTTATATACTGCGGGGGCTGTGCTATATACTGCGTGGCTGCTATATATTGCATGGGCTGTGTTATATATTAAGTGGCCAGTGTTATATACTGCGTGGCTGCTATGTACTACTTGGGCTGTGCATGGGCTGTGTTATATATTATGTGGCCAGTGTTACTGTATATACTGCGGGGGCTGTGCTATATACTGCGTGGCTGCTATATACTGCGTGGGCTGTGTGATATAGTACGTGTGCTGTGTTATATACTGCGTGGCCACTGTTATATACTGCGTGGCCTGTATTAACGCAGCAGGTATTCTACAATATGTATGTATGTATGTATATAGCAGCCACATAGTATATAGCACAGGCCACGTAGTATTTGTCTGCTATATACTACATGGCTCCTATATATTACGTGGCCTGTGCTATATACTATGTGGCTGCTATATACATGGATACATACATATTCTAGAATACCCAATGCATTATAATCGGGCCACCATCTAGTTATATATATATATAACGGCTCTTTTTGATAGTTATGATGCTTATTGACCTATTCTGATCTATGATATTATTGGTGGTGTTGTTCTAATATCCATAACCAACACCAACTCCTCGTGCTGCTTACGGCCCCTATTTATGTGCTGCTTTGTTGCGTGATTAAATCCTGCTATGCCTTTTTACCTGTTTGATATTTATTAAAGACTTTTTTATTCATTCACTTGGACTGCAAAACTGTTTTTAGTTGCTCAGTTTGTCTCTCATTGAATTATGCAGTTAGTCCTGCACATGTCCATGTATACATTGGGGATACTATTTATCTATATATTTAGTTTGTTTTTTTATGATTTACCATTTCCCAAATTGCATACTATGTTCTCCATATACTATTTTCTCTCCATACTGAGCCATGCTTTCACGCTGCCACCTCCTCACCAAATCCATTCTGTGCTCCCTTTTCAAGCTATGCCCCCATATTGCCCACTACATTGTCCTCCAAGCTGTACCCCCTCCTCACTCCTCACACTGTCCTCTTACATGGTATGATGGTCACCACAGCAGCCAAACAGTATGATATCCAACATAGCCCCCTAATATACACTATGAGTACACCACAGCTCCTCTTGCAGTATAATGTCCACTACAGACCCCCAATATACAGTATGAGGTCCACCACAGCTCCCTATAAAGTATGATGTTCTCAATTGCCCGCTACACAGAATGGTCACAACAGTCCTTAATACAGTATGGTCCCAACAGCCCCCTTTACAGTGTGATCGCTCCACTGCCATCATTATAATGTCCCCCACAATCCCCTATAGATTATGATGCCCAGCCCCTATGTAGTATGATGTTCCCCCACATGTCGTATATTGTATGATGTCCCCACGGCCCAGGTATAATGTTCCCCACAGTCTCTCTGTCACGCTCGCGCCCAGACTGGTTGGCGCGGGCCCCACTGTGCCACAGACCAGACTACCCTGGAAGGGGCGTAACTAAGTAGCTTCCTTGGTATTCGCTGGAGACTCTGATGGTGAGGTCAGACTTGTGCAGCAGGAAGCTACCAGGTACCACTCCACGGTGGTGTCTGGCTGTGGCTGCTGATCCCACCAGGGGAAATGGAACATAGACAGGCAAACAGGCGTGGCTGGCACTCGGGCAGACAGATGGGTACAACAGAGACACTGGGAGGCAGGCGGGCACGGCTGGCTCTCTGGTAGGCAGGCAGGTATGGCTGGCTCTCTGGTAGGACAGGCGGACAAGGCTGGTACACTGGAAGAACCGGTAGGGACCGGTCTGCAGGCGGGTATGTAAAACAGGTAAGAACCTGTTCAGACAGGAGGACTTATGAATAGGTAGAGAAAGACTGCAAGAAGCGGATGCAAAGCGGAAGCACAGGAGCTGGAGCCAAGAACAGAAACGCAGGTGGCGGAGCCAAGAGCAGGAGATGGAGCCAAGCACAGAAATGCAGGAGGGCGGAGCCAAGAGCAGGAGGCGGAGCCAAGTGCAGAACCGCAGAGGCGGAGCCAATTGCAGGAGGCGGAGCCCAGTGCGGAAACGCAGGAGGCGGAGCCAAGAGCAGAGACGCAGGAGGCGGAGCCAAGAGCAGAGATGCAGGAGCGGAGCAAGGTAGAACCGCAAGGAGCAGAGCCAGGAAGAACCGCAAGGAGTGGAGCCGCAGAGCACAGAGCAGAGAAGGACCACAGAGTGCAGAGCCAAGAGCATCGAAAAGCAAGATACCAAGTGCACAGCAGAAAGCAGAGCAAAGTTGGAGTGCAGAGCAAAGCTATAGACTGCAGAGCCGAGAGCAAAGCCACATTGTGCAGAGCTGAGAGCAGAGCAAAGTCAGAGTGCAGAGCTGATTGCAGAGCAAGACACAGAGTGCAGAGCCGAGAGCAAAGCCACAGAGTGCAGAGCAAGGTACAGAGTGAAGAGCTGAGAGCAAAACGACAGAGTGCAGAGCAAGGAGCACAGCAAGGTCGCAGAAAGCAGAGCAAAGCAAGACACAGAGTACACACAGCAGAGAAAGCAAACCAAGACAGGAATATAAACGAACACAGGAACAGGACTAGACTAAGACAGAGTCAGGAATGGGACAAGGCACAGAGACACAGACACAAGCCAGGGTATGACACCCCACTGGGTGGCTACACAAGGACACAGGCCAGGGTACTACGCCCCACTGGGTGGCTACACAAGGATACAGGCCAGGGTACTATGCCCCATTGGGTGGCTAACACAGGACACAGACCAGGGTACAACGCCCCCCTGGGTCGCAGACACAAGAGTCGCAGAGACAGGGCCTGGCACCTCAGCAGCTAAGAACTGACTGAGGGAATAAGTTCCATAGGCCCCCACCAATGGGTGGGGATGTCTTAAATACAGGAAGCCTCATGGCAATTGGCTGGGGACACCTTAGCAAGGTGCACACAGTCTCAATAAGAAACAGGAGTTGCCGGCGCCGCCCCCCTATGCACACAGACAGAGCATGCACAGAACAAGCATCAGACATGAGGCACACAGCATGGAGCTGGCAGCAGAGAGAAGTCACAACATTGCCCAGAGATGTAAGTGAGTTTGAGTGTAATGCAGGTGGGGGATGGGAGGCCATGCAGTGATGCCAGCAAGGTTGTTACAGTCTCATATAATATGATGTCCCCACAGCCCCGCTAGGAATTTCCCCACAGGAAGCCCCTCTTGTAGTGTTCCCAAACCCAGCCCCTCTTGTAATTTCCCCACATCCAGTCCCTCTTATGTCCCTACAGCCAGCCCCTCATATGTACCCCACAGCCAGCTCCTCTTGAAATGTCCCACAGCCAGCCCCTTGTTTTGCCCCACAGCTATCCCAACATATGTCCCTCCCAGTCAGCCCCACATATGTGGCCCCACAGCCATCCACACGTACATGTCCCCACAGCCAGCCCCATGTACATATCCTCACAGTCAGCCCGAAGTATATGGCCCCACAAAGAGCTCCATGTGTATAGCCCAAAGCAATCCCCATGTATATGGCCCCACAGCCAGCCTCATGTATATAGCCCCACAGCAAGTCCCTCATATGTCAAACAGCCAGCCCCTTGTTTGTCTCCACAGCCAGCCCCTCTTATGTCCCAACAGCCAGGCCCTCTTGTCATGTTCCCACATCAAGCCAATTGTAGAGCACACAGCTAACCTTACATATGTCACCACAACCAGCCCTACATAAGACCTCATAGAAAGCCCAACATATGTCCCCCTCAGAAACCCAACATAGATGGCCCTACAGCCAGCCACATGTACATCTCCCCACAGCTAGCCCCATGTTTATGGCCCCACAGCTGGACTCACACACATGGCCCCACAGCCAGCCCCAAGTATATGGCCCCAGACAGAGCCCAACGTATATGGCCCCACAGCCAGACTCACGCACATGGCCCCACAACCAGACAGAAAGCTGCCAATCAGTGAAGGGGCGAGGATGTATAGAGTTTATGAATATGGGGGACAAATGGCAGCAGGTTTATAAGTCCTCTATTGATAATCTGCTGCTAAAACAGTGATTTTATTAAAACTATAGCAAGCATCTCAGTAAGTGGTACATCGCTGGAGTCAGAATCTCTGTCTCTACATCGATGTGCCTCTCAGATGAGGCAGAAATAAATTGGTGAGAGATTCCCTTTAAAGGGAACCTGTCAGCAGTAACTTAGTAAATATGTATGTACTAGATGGTGGCCCGATTCTAACGCATCGGATATTCTAGAATATGTATGTATGTACGTCGCGCTGTTAGTGGGGATTAAATTCCGCGCCAATATCGCTGATTAGTCCTGTCCAGCCAGGCGCAACCAATCAGCGAAGCGTGGTTGAAATCCTGCACCAATTCGCGGCCGAACTGCGTTTCCCTGATTGGTCGCGGTTGGCCGGGCACGACTAATCACCGAAGCGGTGTTTAAATCCCACAGCAATATCGCTGATTGGTCACGGCCGGCCGCGTAGTATGTAGCACAGGCACGTAGTATATAGCAGCCACGTAGTATATAGCACAGCGATGTAGTATATAACACAGCCCATGCAGTATATAGCACAGCCACATAGTACACTCACCGGCCACTTTATTAGGTACACCTGTCCAACTTCTTGTTAACACTTAATTTCTAATCAGCCAATCACATGGCGGCAACTCAGTGCATTTAGGCATGTAGACATGGTCAAGACAATCTCCTGCAGTTCAAACCGAGCATCAGTATGGGGAAGAAAGGTGATTTGAGTGCCTTTGAACGTGGCATGGTTGTTGGTGCCAGAAGGGCTGGTCTGAGTATTTCAGAAACTGCTGATCTACTGGGATTTTCACGCACAACCATCTCTAGGGTTTACAGAGAATGGTCCGAAAAAGAAAAAAAATCCAGTGAGCGGCAGTTCTGTGGGCGGAAATGCCTTGTTGATGCCAGAGGTCAGAGGAGAATGGGCAGACTGGTTCGAGCTGATAGAAAGGCAAAAGTGACTCAAATCGCCACCCGTTACAACCAAGGTAGGCCTAAGAGCATCTCTGAACGCACAGTGCGTCGAACTTTGAGGCAGATGGGCTACAGCAGCAGAAGACCACACCGGGTACCACTCCTTTCAGCTAAGAACAGGAAACTGAGGCTACAATTTGTACAAGCTCATCGAAATTGGACAGTAGAAGATTGGAAAAACGTTGCTTGGTCTGATGAGTCTCGATTTCTGCTGCGACATTCGGATGGTAGGGTCAGAATTTGGCGTAAACAACATGAAAGCATGGATCCATCCTGCCTTGTATGGAGCATCTTTGGGATGTGCAGCCGACAAATCTGCGGCAACTGTGTGATGCCATCATGTCAATATGGACCAAAATCTCTGAGGAATGCTTCCAGCACCTTGTTGAATCTATGCCACGAAGAATTGAGGCAGTTCTGAAGGCAAAAGGGGGTCCAACCCGTTACTAGCATGGTGTACCTAATAAAGTGGCCGGTGAGTGTATATTGCACAGCCACGTAGTATATAGCACAGGCACGTAGTATATAGCACAGGCACGTAGTATATAGCACAGCCCACACAGTATATAGCACAGCCCACACAGTATATAGCACAGCCACATAGTATATTGCACAGCCACATAGTATATAGCACAGGCACATAGTATATAGCAAATCGATGAAGTATATAGCATCCACATCTATATATACACTGTGTTCCAAATTATTATGCAAATAATATTTCCTCATATTTTCTCTAAATTACCTATCTGAATTGCAGTCATTGTTATTTTCCAGTCATCTACTATTCTAGTATAATTGCAATGTTTTGGAAAAAACTGCCTATGAAAACAGTATCTTTTTAAAAAAAATAAACACTCAAAATGCATGTTCCAAATTATTATGCACAGCAGAGTACCTTTTTTTTTATTTTGAACAAAAAAATGGTCAATTGTGAAGTTATCAGCATTATCAGCTTATTACAAAATGAAATCAAACAGTTTTCAAGTGAAAACTTTGTTCTAGGTGATGTTACATTTGCACGTAGGACCCCTTGTTCAAAAGAAGCTTCTGAACTCTCTCGTCCATTGAATTTGTCAGTTTTTGGATGGTTTCTGCTTCAATTGTTTTGCATGTGGACAGAATACCCTCCCAGAGCTGTTGCTTAGATGTGAACTGCCTCCCGCCATCATAGACACTCCTTTTGATGATGCTCCAGAGGTTCTCAATGGGGTTGAGGTCAGGGGAAGATGGTGGCCACACCATAAGTTTGTCCTCTTTTATGCCCATAGCAGCCAGAGATGCAGATGTGTTTTTTGCAGCATGAGACGGTGCATGTCCCCATAAGGCCTATAACTATAATTATAATAATCACAAGACACCTTTAAAGGTTGGAATAAATGGCCGTGAGGTTTTATTTTGAGTTACAAAATCCAAATAATTAACTAAATAACCAATAAATAATATCCATAAGTTCATAAGTCCAAATTTCCATAAACTTCCATAAACCAAATCCACCCAAAGTTGAGTGATTTTTACCCAAAAGGCCAAGGTTCAAAGAGCCGAGGCCCCCCCCAAACCACACAGCCATTTTTCGATTATATTGCCCATGTTAAGATTAAATATATCAAGTCCGATATCGGACAAATGAACCAAATCATTTCTGAACATCCCTGGTAAAAAGCCTTCTAAGTCTGTATGTCTAAAAGAAAACCCAGACATAAGAGGTAATAACTTCTTCATGGAGAAATTAACCCTCTTCCGGATCTTATCCAAAAATGAAAGTTGATTACAATGCCAAGCACGCCTGGGAATGATTTCCGAAAAAACGACACCAGATAATGGAAAAATCTGTCTTAAATAAGTAAGATCTGACCGCATAATGGCCAGTAGATTCAACGTGTTGATTCTTCCTAAGTCATTCCCAGCGAGATGCACTACAATTAAATCCGGGTAAGGGAACCTCTCCAGACAACTCTTTACCTCGGAGACCAAAGAAAGCCATTGCAGGCCGCGAATGCCGTGCCAAAAAACTTGAACTTTAGAAGAATGGAACGACAGATTTTCAGAATATGATCGAAGGCCGGCCCTCCTCTGGGCCCAGAAGACAAATGAATGCCCGACGATCCAAATAACTGCAGGGTATAAGAGAAATAAAAATTAATCGGGATATAAATCAGGCCGAATATAAATTTTGAATCTTTTTGACTCCCATCTTCCCATTCTTTTGATTCTATCGTCAGATAGGCCAGCTCTTGAGGCTTCTGTAGCCGCACCTATTCTGAAAGAATGGGAAGTAATTTTGAGATTACTTTTACCCAAAAATGCTAAACACTTCTTTAAAATAAAATTGAATTGGAAAACCGTCACCGGGGAAGAATCTCTATGAATAAATAGGGAGCCTTCAGCTGGAGGCCTAAACGTAATCCATTTAGACAGATTAGCCACAGGACAAATTTTAGATTCAGGGAACGAATTCAATCTTAGCTCAGATCCTCTCCCCAGCTGATCTGTTTTAGACTTCCTGATAAACAAGAGAAGAAACGATTCAAAAATTCTGACGTCCGAAAGCATAAGCCCGGATGAAACAGCTTTCTTGGCTGACACTACCTCACCGACCCTCAGTGCCCCGAAAAAGGAAATAGAAAATATGGAATTAAACAAAAACGCTTCCTCAAAGTTCTTACAAACGTGCACAAGGGCAGAACAAATGTCAATTAACAAAGAAATAGAAATAGGGCACCTTGAATCCGGAAAAAACCTTTCCCTTTTCAGGCCCTTCAAAAATTGCTTCACTGAGAAAAAGTTCATTAACGCAGTACCGCCATGTAATTTTAAAAAGAAAGAGACTCCCGCAAAGCATTTGGCTACTGCGGAGTAAGATAAGCCCTGTTTGACCAGAGACTCAGCGAATTTCAAAGCCGAATTCGGGTCAGGAGCAGAGGCGTCAAAACCGAAAAGAACAGAAAAATCAACCCATTTTTTCCATGCAGCTGAGTAATCAGCCCATGATCTGTTTGATAAAGAATTCCGAATAAAATAAGGAATTATATCGGAATCATGTCCTGAATTGAAAGGGGGCAATCGTACGCCTCTTTGTCTGCCAATGGGACCTGTAGATAAAAATCAAACCACTGACGATGCAATATAAGATCAGTTAAATGACTAACTTTACCACCTCCCGAGACTGCTTTTAACCAAATATTGCAGTTCAAACATTCCAACACCAATTTTCTCAGAATTTTTGCTGCATTCGCATTCTTGGATGATAGGGTATTGATTGAAAAAATAACTGCCTGATTCCTGGAATGTAACAAAACCCTGGAATTTTGTAATCCATGGCCCCATAAGCAAATACACAGAAGGATTGACAAAAGCTCAGTAATAAAAGGGTTCTTGTTTAATTCTCTAGCAACCCAATTGACAGGCCAGTTCAGGGATACCCAGTGAGATTGAAATAAGCAGGCCACTCCTAGAGTGGCGTCTGCAGAAAAAACAAGGGGAATAGAATCTGAAGATACAAAAGGGGATTGGATTATTGATCTGCCATTAAAACCCGCTAAAAATGCTAGCCAGATTCTGGCGTCCTCTTTCACTTCAGAACACAATCTGATATGAGAATTGGGGGAAGAATGCCCTTTAGTAGCTTTGTAAAGTGACCTGGAAAAAACCCTGCCAATTGGAATGACCCTTAAGGAAAAATTCAATAGCCCCAGCAAGGACTGAAGTTCCTTAAGAGTGATTTTGTCTTTTGCTAGTAAGTTTTCAAGAGAATTATGAAGTTTGTCAATTTTTTCTTGGGGCAGGACGGTTTCCATTCTGACCGAATCGATCATGATGCCCAAAAATTCAATGCAACAAGAAGGGCCTACTGTTTTCTCGTGGGCAATTGGGACTCCAAAAAATGCACACAATTCAAGAAACCTAGAAAGAGTATTTTCACAAGACATAGATTGGGATGGGCCAACAAAAAGGAAGTCATCTAAATAATGCAGAATACCTGCTTCACAACCGCTAGATTCCAAAACCCAATGCAAAAAACGGGAAAAATTCTCAAAATAAAAACAGGACAAGGAAAAACCCATAGGAAGGCATTTGTCAAAAAAGAAGCAGTTATCAAACTGAAAACCCAATGAATTAAACCCCTCCGGATGAACTGGGAGAAGTCTGAAGGCAGATTTAATGTCTGATTTGGATAAAAGGGCATTAGGACCGAATTTTCTAAGCATATCCAGAGCGCCATCAAAGGAGGAGTAGGTAACAGAACACATTGTCTTGTCTACCTCATCATTCAACGATTGGCCGACTGGATAAGATAAATGGTGAATCATCCGGAAAGAACCCGGCTCCTTTTTGGGAATAATACCCAGGGGGGATAAGCGAAAATTTGAATATGGGGGGGACAAAAAGGGGCCGGCAACTCTGCCTAGCTCAATTTCAGATAAAAAATTTTCCCTAGCGACATCAGGGAATTCGGTAATGGACAGGAGATTTTTAACTAAAACACAACCAGAACCTTTGAATTGGGGAACACGAAAACCTAGAGAAAAACCGTCATATAGTAAACTACTGATCTCCCTGTCTGGGTATTTGCTTAGCCAGTGGACCATTTTTTCCAGCCTCACTGGCGATAGAACCCTTTGAAATTGATTCCTTAGAGGATTGCTGGGCAGCCTGCTTCTTAAAGCATTTGGACATAGGGTGGGAATTCCCACAGAAAGAACATTCGTGCCGAAAACGGCAACTATTATTCCACTTACAGAAAGAATCATTGTAAGCAAAACAAACACCTTTTTTGCTGACAGAAACAGAAGGCTGCCTAGTAACAGCATTCCTCATAGGAAGCATGAGATTGATCCATAAACCAATATCTTTAGAGCCCCATTTTACTTCGGGATGAACTGACAGCTTATGACAAAATGCCTCATCATAACTGAGCCATGCGGAGCCACCAAAATTTTTATAAGCCTCTAAGATAATGTCAACGTGTTGGAAGAGACTACTACAAAGGTTAGGTGATTTCTCTCCCAAGACGGCAGCATAGATGGCAAACGCTTGGACCCAGTTATTAAAGGACCTAATACTACACTTAGGGTCATCATGGTCAGATTTGTCATCTTTCTTCTCTGATTTAGGGGGGTGATCCCTACTTGGTAACAATGAAAACAGATCGACAAATTGATTATTCCAAATGAGCTCCTTAACTGAGGGGCTCAAATGGAATCCCAGTGGAGAAAGCTCACAAGTTAAAGCCTCCTTGAAAGGATTCAAAGGAGGCGAACTAAGGGCAGGAGCTTCTGAGCGAAAAGGAGCAGGAGAAGCTGTTGCCCGAGATGAGATATTAGCCTCGCTTAATGCTTCGGCTACTACGGATTTAATTAAGTCTTTTAACTGGTTCTGAGGGACAGACAAGGGGATATTACAAGTCTCACCCCTCGCAGGTCGATCGTCCGGTCTTCTTCCTCCTTCACAGCCTGCGCTCCAGCCCGCAGAATGGGGCGAGCGCAGCTGCCTGGCAGGTCTTGGGTCACGATCCTCCTCTTCATCAGATGACAGGGGGGGTGGAGCTGACCTCGAGCCCCGTGCAGCAGCTGCAGGAGCCGACCGGTCGCCAGCGGATAGGGGCACCGCAGCGCTTTTACGGCCAGTGCCCCTTTTGGCTCTTCCGGCCGCTCCCAAAGACGTGGACGGCTCACCCAGCTGATGGTTGCCGAAATCTCGCGAAGGGCTGCGAGACCTCGACGCGCAGTGGCGGCGTGACTTCCTGCTTGCTTCCGACAGACCGGGCCTGGACACCGCAGGAGACGGAGCAGGGGGAGAAGCCGCCTTATGTCTTCTGGTCCTCGCCGGAGGGTTCACAGCAGCCGGAGCTCCCATTTCTTGCCCCGCAGCTGGCACCACAGGTTCCGGAACAGGAGGAGGAGCGACGGCTTCGGAGGCTGCTAATGGAGGTTTTATAGCCAAGCAGCTCCTCAGCCAATCCTCCTCGTCCTCCCCGCTGGCTCTTGATAGGAGTTCCTGCAGGAGCTTCTCCATTGTTCGGTAAGGTCTCTTCTTTTCTTCAAGCGCCGGCGAACTGAGTATCCAACGCCGGCGCTCAGGTATATATCATAACCAAATCTGCCCAGCAACTGATTGACAACCAATCATCCATCAAAAATTTAGGCGGGCAAAAAGCCAGTCAGAACCAGATCTGGCTGCTTTTACATAGAGTAACAGTAAATACCTTGACCTCAATTTGACCCCTAATATCCATGGCATAAATGCATGTGCCAGGCCTATGTGGACATGGGACCCCCCGCTATATTTCTGCTGTCTGAGCGGGGGGGCTTACATTATCATGCATGAAAATGATCTTGCTGCGGAAAGCACGGTTCTTCCTCTTGATCCATGGCAGGAAGTGTTGTTTTAGAAACTCCACATAGATTATTCAGTTCATCTTTACCCCTTCAGGGACCATAAAGGGGCCAACAATCTCTCTCCCCATGATTCCAGCCCAAAACATTACTCCACCTCCTCCTTGTTGGCACCTTAGCCGTGTTTTCATGGGGTGTCCATCCTCCACTTCATCCATCTGGACCATCGAGCGTTGCACGGCACTCATCGGTGAACAAAACAGTTTGGAAGTCAGTCTTCATGTATCGTTTGGCCCGCTGGAGCTGTTTCTGCTTGTGTGCAATGGATAGAGGTGGTCGACAGGATGGCTTACGCACAGCTGCAAACCTCTGAAGGACCCTGCATTTTGTTGTTCTGGGGACGTTGGAGGCACCAGCAGCTTCAAAAACTTATCTGCTGCTATGACAAGGCATTTTTGCAGCTGCTCTTTTAATCTTATGCAATTGCCTGTTGGAAAGAGTCCTCAATTTTTCCTTATCAGCACGCACACGTGTGTGCTGGGAATCAGCTACATACCTCTTGATTGTGCGATGATCACGATGAAGTGTCTTGGCAATGTTGATTGTAGTCATGCCTTGACAAAATACTCCACAATTTGTTGCTTCTCAGCAGCCGACACATCCTTTTTCTTTCCCATTTTGGCAAAAAATGTAGGCTGCTTAATAATGTGGAACAGCCTTCTTAAGTAGTCTTGCCTTTATTTGGACACACCTGCCAAACTAATTTGCACAGGTATCTGCAATTGCTTTCAGTGATATAAAGGGCCCTGACACACATCACCATCAATGAATTTAAAAAACAAACAAAAAAATTCTAACCTTATCACTCCTAAACTCTATGTGCATAATAATTTGGAACACAGTGTATAATTGTCTAAGGGTTTTTCTGTCTGTCTGTCTGTCTGTCCTGGAAATCAGCGATGGGCACAGCATGGCGACGGTGATGTCATAATGGAAATCCTGCATCTCTGATTGGTCGAGGCCGCCAGGCCTCGACCAATCAGCGACGGGCACAGTATCGACATAGATGTCATAATGGTTGCCATGGCGACGATGATGTCATAAAGGTTGCCTCGAACAATCAGCGACGGGCACAGTCTGCCACGAATTCTGGAATCGTCATTGTCCATACACTACGGGGACATGCATATTCTAGAATACCTGATGGGTTAGAATCGGGCCACAATCTAGTAGTACATAACACAGCCCACATAATATATAGCACAGCAACGTAATATATAGCAGCCACGTAGTATATAACACAGACAGCCATGTAGTATATAGCAGTCACGTAGTATATAGCAGCCACGTAATATATAGCACAGCCACATAGTATATAGCACAGTGATGTAGTATATAGCAGCCACGTAGTATATAACACAGCCCACATAGTATATAGCACAGCCACGTAATATTAAGCAGCCACGTAGTATATAGCACAGCCACATAGTATATAGCAGCCACATAGTATATAACACAGCCCACATAGTATATAACACAGCCCACATAGAATATAACACAGGCCACGTAGTATATAGCACAGCCCACGTAGTATACAGCAGTGTGGGCACCATATCCCTGTGAAAAAAAGAATTAAAATAAAAGTGCCCAGGGCCACGGACCGGGTCGCCACCGTGACATCCCCCTGTGAACACCGGACCCGGCACCGGGTACCCCACGGCCCTGTGGGCGACTCATTTACACCCCTCAAAGTGACTTCAAATGTGAGGAGGTCCCTAAAAAAATGGTTTTGTAAATTTTGTTGTAAAAATGAAAAATCGCTGGTCAACTTTTAACCCTTATAACTTCCTAGCAAAAAAAAAAAGTTTGGCTACAAGATTGTGCTGATGTAAAGTAGACATATGAGAAATGTTATTTATTTACTATTTGTGTGTGACACATCTCTGTGATTTAAGGGCATGAAAATGAAAAGTTGAAAATTGTGAAATTTTCCAAATGTTCCCAAATTTTCTTTTTTCACAAATATACCCAAGTCATACCGAAGAAATATTATCACTATCATGAATACAATATGTCACAAAAAAACTGTCTCAGAATCACCGGGATCTGTTGAAGAGTTACAGAGTTATTACCTCATAAAGTAAAAATTGGCCTGGTCATAAATGTGCAAACCCCCTTCGGGGATAAAATAGTTAAATGAGGTGGCAAAAACCTGGTGACAGGTACCATTTTAAGAGCTGCAATCTGCTTTTCACTAATATTGGACAGAAAATAAAAAAGTAATTGACCTCTGCTGCTGGAAAAAAAGGGATGAGTCTCACTGTGTTGCTCAGTCTGCTCCCTTCTGACTATGCATTAAGTGCTTTATTTTTCTATAGTGCTCTGAAATTAATGTTAGCTTTTTTTTTTAGCTTTTTTTTTTTTTACCAAGGACATCCCTTCCTCCATCAACTTAGTGTCTCCCCAGCAGCTGGCACAGAGTCACCATATTAATGCTGAGGACAGAGAAGACCCCTGACCCACATAGCACAGGATGGACCAGAACTGACAAGCTCCAGTGATCCCACAGCCCAAGCCTCCTATAGTAGCTAGGATTACAGGTGTGCGCCACAGCACCCAGCAGAGATGTGAGCATTACTAACCTATAGAAGAGTCAGTGTCTGATAAGTGCTGAGCTACAAAATAGTCATCATATCTGGGTCATGTGTCAGAGCTATAAGCTTTTCTGTATATAGAGTGTAAGTGTCTTTCAGTCCTAAAATGTTATTTTCAGCTAATGCTTACCAAATGGGAAAATGCATGTCAGACGTACCACCTACTGGTCATGGATGGTTCTGCAGTTTAGCTTCCTTCTAAAATTTGATTCAGTTACATCATTTTACCAGGAATATTTTTTTTTAAACAGTGCTGATCATAAGCATTTCACAACTCGCCAATTTACCTGTGTTTCTGGCCAGGCACATTTTCATTTTTTTCATACATGCTGTTTAAAGAGCTGTTAAAAATGTTCTCATTCGGATATTCAAATAAATCTTTTTTTTTTTCGGTGATACATGAGGCAAAATTTTTATGCTATTTTCATATACTCATTTTTGACAATATCAGGTGGTATTGGAGGGAAAATAAAGAAATATGTCTGTTTCACATTTTTATTTTTTTATTACCTCAATTGACCACTTTCATTCATTTTAAATGTATTTCCCTTTCTGTAACAATCATTATTAACCCCTTTTTGACCTCGGACGGGATAGTACGTCCGAGGTCAGATCCCCTGCTTTGATGTGGGCTCCAGCAGTGAGCCCAACATCAAAGCCGCGACATGTCAGCTGTTTTGAACATTTTGTAATGCTGTAGATAAGCCCCTGATGTATCCTAAAAGATGAGAAAAAGAGGTTAGATTATGCTCATCTGGGCGGGCGGTCCGATCCGATGGGTGTCGCGGTCCAGACCGGGGTCTCCTATCTTCATCAGATGATGTCCTCTTCTTGTCTTCACTCTGCGGCTCCAGCGTACTATGTCTGCCCTGTTGAGGGCATAGCAAAGTACTGCAGTGCGCAGGCGCTGGGCCTCTCTGACCTTTCCTGGCGCCTGCGCACTGCAGTACTTTGCTCTGCCCTCAACAGGGCAGACAAAGTATGCCAGCGCCAGAGCCGCAGCGTGAAGACAAGAAGAGGACATCATCTGATGAAGATAGGAGGCCCCGGTCTGGACCGCGATGCCCATCGGATCGGACCGCCCCTGAGTGAGTATAATCTAACCTCTTTTTCTCATCATTTAGGTTACATCGGGGGCTTATCTACAGCATTACAGAATGCTGCAGATAAGCCCCTGATGCCGGTGGCCTTAGCTCATCTTCGATTTTTGGGGTGACAGGTTCCCTGTAATTATATTGGACACCATTTCTTTCCATGAGGATGGGGCTATTAACGATTTAGAATGATTTTTATTTGTTTATCTATTTTTTCTATTTATTTTCTTTAATTTAGTTCCCCTGGTAAGTCATAGCAGACCTTTGTGAGACATTTCAATGTTTAAATACTTTTTTACAATATGATTTCCCCTCCTGGGCTGCTACATTAGCCCCAGTTGCAGATGAAATGCGGCCTCCTGCCTGCATAGCAGAGATGATTGGGTCTCCTAGGACCTCGCACCTGCTTCCTCCCTAGACCATGTGATCACATGACTGCACCATTAGCGCTTCCTATTCTGTGTGCTCAGTATTTCTCCAGGACTCTGTAAATAGTGACTGTGAAGGCAAAGACAGAGATCTGTATAACCCTGCCCACACCACTGTATATGGGCAAAAAGCAGCCAACCACTGGTGGGGGTGGAGTTATACGGATCTCAGCATTCAGAAGACTGGCGGATCTGCAGCAGATAACACAATGATGTTATCAAAATGACAGCAAGCAGCCCAATAAGTGACACATCTCTGGAATTAGGGTCTCTGCCCCTGCATCATGATTCTCTCACATGACTTCAGTCACCGCTTAGTATATAGTGAGTGGCAGCTGTTACCATGCCCGGCACTGACTGACAGCATTCTCAGGACTACTGCACTAAAAAGCTGGCTGTGAGTCAGTTCCATGACGTGGTTATAGTTGCCGTTCATCATGTTCTGAGTGGTTACTGCAGCCGTGCTGGCTGTGTTTCTATGTCTGCGTGCCAGAGGCTGCCAGGAGTAATAAAGTTCATTATTATAATAAACTAGATGGAGGCCCGATGCGATAGCATCTGGAGGGTGGTAATGTCACCATGGGGGCAGGCATGCGGCGATGTTTTTGCATAATGGCATTCTGTGATAATCTAACGACTTTCGCATCAGGGGACTCATGTGCTTGATGCCTATACTTATATGCATGTTTTTTGTCCCAACGATGCTGTTGCTCTTCAAAAGTCTCATTTGCCATTTGTTTTCTTCGACATTGTGCGTTTGCTGCTTTCCTTTCATTGTCATTGGTGTACTTTTTATGAGGAGCCATATTGGAGCTGATATTTGTTTTTTAAAAGGGTTTTCTCACGAACAAAAGTTCATTTTAAAAATTGTCTGTGTCTGACTGTGTACTATACATACCACAGCTCCTGGGCAGGGGAGGAAGCAAAAGACAATACTGACATTACAGCAGATCGCAGAAGATACATTTTGTGAGGTAAAATATTTTTTAAAAACAGTCAGTGAAATATTTTATCTCACAAAATGTATCAACTGTGATCCCCTGCTGTAATGTCAGTATTATCTTTTGCTTCCTCCCCTGCCCAGGAGATGTGGTATGCTCCATACACGGTCAGACACAGTCAGTTATTAAAATGAACTTTCGCTCTTGGGAAAACCTGTTTAATGTGACTGGCTTCCTCTGCCTGTAGACACGTCTCGCATCTTCCGCCAGGATCAGCCGAAAGATTCACTGCACCTGTGCATAATTCGCGCAGGTGCAGTAAACCAGACCGCTGCCATCTTTGTTCAGACAGATAGCGGCGGTCACATTAACCCCTTAACTCCCAAGGGTGGTTTGCACATTAATGGCTGGGCCAATTTTTACAATTCTGACCACTGTCCTTTTATGAGGTTATAACTCTGGAACGCTTCAACGGATCCTGATGATTCTGAGAATGTTTTCTCGTGACATATTGTACATCATGATAGTGATAAAAATTTATTTGATATTACCTGCGTTTCTTTGTGAAAAAAATGGAAATTTGACAAAAATGTAGAGAATTTAGCAATTTTCCAAATTTGAATTTTTATGCCCTTAAATCACAGAGATATGTCACACAAAATACTTAATAAGTAAGATTTCCCACATGTCTACTTTACATCAGCACAATTTTGGAACTAAAACTTTTTTTTGTTAGCGAGTTATAAGGGTTAAAAGTTGACTAGCAATTTCTCATTTTTACAACACCATTTTTTTTAGGGACTACATCACATTTGAAGTAACTTTGAGGTGTCTATATGATAGAAAATACCCAAGTGTGATACCATTATAAAAATTGCACCCCTCAAGGTGCCCAAAACCACATTCAAGAAGTTTATTAACCCTTCAGGTATTTCACATGAATTTTTGGAATATTTAAAAAAAATGAACATTTAACTTTTTTCACAAAAAATCTACTTCAGCTCTAATTTGTTTTATTTTATCAAGGATAACAGGAGAAATTGGACCCCAAAAGTTGTTGTACAATTTGTTCTGAGTATCCCATCGAGGTGATCTTTGACTTTTCAATGCAAAATTGAGTGGAATTGAGATAGGACGCCATGTCGCATTTGGAAAGCTCCTGATGTGCCTAAACATTGAAACCCCCACAAGTGACACCATTTTGGAAAGTAGACCCCCTAAGGAACTTATCTAGATGTGTGGTGAGCACTTTGACCCACCAAGTGCTTCACAGAACTTTATAATGTAGAGCCGTAAAAATAAAAAATCATATTTTTTCACAAAAATTATCTTTTTACCCCCAATTTTTTATTTTCCCAAGGGTAACAGAAGAAATTGGACCCCAAAAGTTGTTGTACAATTTATCCTGACTATGCTGATACCCCATATGTGGGGGTAAACCACTGTTTTGGTGCATGGCAGAGCTCGGAAGGGAAGGAGAGCCGTTTGACTTTCCAATGCAAAATTGACTGGAATTGAGATAGGACACCATGTTGCGTTTGGAGAGCCCCTGATGTGCCTAAACATTAAAACCCCCCACAAGTGACACCATTTTGGAAAGTACCTAAGGAACTTAAGATGTGTTGTGAGAACTTTGAACCCCCAAGTGTTTCCCTACAGTTTATAACGCAGAGCTGTGAAAATAAAAATTCTTTTTTTTTCCATAAAAATTATTTTTTAGCCCCCAGTTTGGTATTTTCCCAAGGGTAACAGGAGAAATTGGACCCCAAAAGTTGTTGTCCAATTTGTCCTGAGCACGCTGATACCCTTATATGTGGGGGGAACCACCGTTTGGGCACATGGCAGAGCTCAGAAGGGAAGGAGCGCCATTTGGAATGCAGACTTAGATGGAATGGTCTGCAGGCATCACATTGCGTTTGCAGAGCACCTGATGTACCTAAACAGCAGAAATCCCCCACAAGTGACCCCATATTGGAAACTAGACCCCCCAAGGAACTTACCTAGATGTGTTGTGAGAACTTTGAACCCCCAAATTTTTCACTACAGTTTATAACGCAGAGCCATGAAAATAAAAAATCATTTTTTTTCCACAAAAATTATTTTTAGCCCCCAGTTTTGTATTTTCCCAAGGGTAACAGGAGAAATGGGACCACAAAAGTTGTTGTAAAATTTGTCCTGGGTACGCTCATATCCCATAGGTGGGGGGGAGAATCACCATTTGGGTGCATGGTAGAGCTCGGAAGGGAAGGAGTGCCGTTTGGAATGCAGATTTAGATGGATTGGTCTGCAGGCGTCATGTTGCATTTGCAGAGCTGCTGATGTACCTTAACAGTAGAAACCCCCCACAAGTCACCCCATATTGGAAACTAGACCCCCCAAGGAACTTATCTAGATATGTTGTGAGAACTTTGAACCCCCAAATTTTTCACTACAGTTTATAACGCAGAGCCATGAAAATAAAAAATCATTTTTTTCCCACAAAAATTATTTTTTAGCCCCCAAAATTTTTATTTTCCCAAGGGCACCAGAGAAATTTGACCCCAAAAGTTGTGGTCAGGACTCTGAACATTTTTTATTACCTTTTTTGTGCATTACAGCCCTTTTCCAAGATGGCATCTTTGGTCTCATGTGCACTGTGTCTTCCTGCTATAAAACTCCACCCCAGTCTTCAGTCTGTGCTAGAGTATTCTGCCTTGCATCCAGCTCCTGACCTCTGGTTACTCCCTTGCTATATACCTGCTCCTGTGAACCTGTGGGGTTATCCTGCTACTCTGCTCTGAGTTCCTGCTGCATATACCAGTTCCAGTAATCCTCCTTCATCTGCTGCTCGTGTTTGCTTCCATCTGCATTTGCTGGACATGTAAGCTGTTTCTGCTCTGCAAGAGCCTGAGACTATTACCCAGACCTCCCTGGTTGAGCTAAGATATTATTTGAACTGCCTTATAAGTAGTGTTGAGCGATACCGTCCGATACTTGAAAGTATCGGTATCGGATAGTATCGGCCGATACCCGAAAAGTATCGGATATCGCCGATACCGATACCCGATACCAATACAAGTCAATGGGACACCAAGTATCGGAAGGTATCCTGTATGGTTCCCAGGGTCTGAAGGAGAGTGTCCTCTCCTTCAGGCCCTGGGATCCATATTAATGTGTAAAATAAAGAATAAAAATAAAAAATATTGATATACTCACCTCTCCGACGCAGCCTGGACCTTACCGATGTAACCGGCAGCTTCCGTTCCTAAGAATGAGCGCTTGAAAGACCTTAGATGACGTCGCGGCCTGTGATTGGTCGCGTGAGCGGTCACGTGACCGCCACGCGACCAATCACAAGCCGCGACGTCATCTAAGGTCTTTCAAGCGCTTGAAATACCTTAGATGACGTCCTGGCCTGTGATTGGTCACGTGGCGGTCACGTGACCGCTCACGCGACCAATCACAGGCCGCGACGTCATCTAAGGTCTTTCAAGCGCTCATTCTTAGGAACGGAAGCTGCCGGTTACATCGGTAAGGTCCAGGCTGCGTCGGAGAGGTGAGTATATCAATATTTTTAATTTTTATTCTTTATTTTACACATTAATATCGATCCCGATACCGATTCCCGATATCACAAAAGTATCGGATCTCGGTATCGGAATTCCGATACAGCAAATATCGGCCGATACCCGATACTTGCGGTATCGGAATGCTCAACACTACTTATAAGCATATCTATCTGTGTTGTGGACTAAGCAAGGACTTATTTGTGTCAAGTATCCTCAAGAATAATTGTGCTTCATAGACTTTCTGCGTGATTGCATTTTCCTCTGAAGTTTCCTATAGACTGCTGAGCTGCATTTGATATTTGCACCAAGTGTTGTGGACTTGAGTTTCTCTCTGCACCTGTTTGAATCACCGTGTGATAATATAGACTGTAGTTGTCTTGAGTTGACTAGAGCAGGTGTTTTCCATAATTAGATCACTGCAGAAAGATGTGGAAGGTCTGCAAAAGAAGTTTGGAAGCTTTGAACTCAATCAACAAGTGTTTGGACAGACTTTGCAGGACTTAATCACCCACATGGCAGCCCAGGAAAACAAACTTGCTGGCATAGAGTCCCAGTATGGACGGGCTTTCAGGACATAAGCACGCAAATAGCTGCACAAGCGACTTTTCCCTCTGGGCAACCGCCACCAGCTAGCCCACCTAAGTTGCCCCCATTCAGATTTAATGGTGATCGCAACAAATTTCTTGGCTTTGTGAATCAATGTATGCTATATTTTGATGTGCATGCTGACCATTTTCATAATGATAGATCCAAAGTATTGTGTGTAATAATGCTGCTGACCGCACGAGCGCTCGCCTGGGCGAATCCGATGATTGAGTCTCGTGACCCACGGTTAAATAACTTGGATGATTTCTTGGCCGCTATGGCATTAATGTTTGATGATCCTAATCGCCGTGCAACTGCTGAATCTGCTTTATTGTCTTTACGCCAGGCAAAACGTTCTGTTATTGAGTATGCTACTGAATTCAGGAGATTAGCGGTAGATACCAATTGCGACAGTTATGCACATTTGCCTATTTTTAAAAGGGGTCTGTCTAGTATTGTAAAAGATGAACTAGCTCACTCTGAGTCACCACAAGTGCTAGAGACATTTATACAGCATTGTGTGCGCATTGACATTCACCTTACTGAGCGCAGGCAGGAGAAGTTTGCTGCATATAACCGTATTTCTAACTTTTCTCTTCCTTCCAAAGAGCCTGCAGGTAAAACATCTCGGGAGGTGGAGGAGGTGCCCATGCAAATTGATTTCCATTCAGAGGCGCGAGATCAATGAGCGCCGGGAGCATCGCCTTCATGAAAGTCTATGTTTCTACTGCAGCCAGTCTGACCACTTCTTGATCAATTGTCCTAAGTGTCCTAGACGGCCTAACAAAGTGCTAGCAGCAGTAGGGGAGTATGACAACTGTGATAATGAATCTGACATCTCTGAATGTAGCCTGCCTTTAAACGCTGTATTCCATTCACTTTCTATGACTTCACCCCCCAAGGAGCTTAAGGAAAAGAACTCTCACTGTTCTCTCCCTATTAAGATCCTGTGTTCAGGACAGTGGATTTCCAGTGCAGCTATGATTGACTCTGGTGCAGGTGGCATTTTCATGGATATCGCATTTGCCAAGGAACATGGTATTGAAATTCAGCAAAGAGCCTCTCCAATTACCATGGAAACAGTGGATGGGTCACATTTAATCTCTGGGCCTGTGGATCAAGAGACCGTACCCCTTGAAATTTTGTTGGAGCCTAATCATCTGGAGCAACTTTCTTTCTTGCTAAGTTATTCTCCTCATTTTCCTGTGATTTTAGGCATTCCTTAGTTGCATTCTCAGAACCCAATATCAACTGGGAGACCAAGGAGATTATCTTTCCAACAAGGAGCAACTCAGCGTTAGCAGAAACTGTCCCTGAGTCCACGGCTACGGAACCACATGTACAGGTATTTTCTTTACCTCCAGCATATAAAGAGTTCTCTGACATCTGTGACAAGAAGAATGCAGATCAACTTCCTCCACACAGGCACTATGACTGTCCCATTGAGTCGCTTCCTGGGGCAGCTATTCCTTTTGGTAACGTGTACCCTTTGGCGGCACCTGAGCGTCAAGCCTTAAAGGAGTATATTGATGAAAATCTGGCCAAAGGCTTCATACGTCCTTCTTCCGCACCAGCAGGGGCACCTATCTTTTTTGTAAAGAAGAAGGATGGGACCCTGAGACCCTGTGTTGACTATCGGGAACTCAATAAGGTAACCGTACGAAACCGTTACGCTTTGCCTCTGATTCCCGAATTACTGGAAAGAGTCCGCCATGCTAAAGTGTTCTCTAAACTGGATCTTCGTGGGGCTTATAATTTGGTGCGTATTCGTCAAGGGGATGAGTGGAAGACAGCATTCAGATGCCGGTATGGACACTTTGAATCTCTTGTGATGCCCTTTGGGCTTTGTAACGCCCCTGCAACATTTCAACACCTTGCTAATGACATTTTGAGAGATTTGTTGGACCAGTTTGTAGTGATCTATTTGGGCGATATACTAATCTTTTCTGACTCTCTACAGGAACATGAAGAACATGTCAAAACTGTTTTAAGATGTCTGAAAGAGAACCATCTGTATATTAAGCTGGGTAAATGCGAGTTCCATCGTTCTGAGATACAGTTCTTAGGTTATATCATCTCTCCCCAGGGGCTGAACATGGAATCTGGTAACATTCAGGCTATCCTTGACTGGCCAGTACCCAAGAACGTTAAGGAGGTCCAACATTTTATTGGTTTTGCAAATTTCTACAGACGCTTCATTCAAAATTTTTCTGATATTGTCCGTCCCATTACTTCCTTGACAAAGAAGGAAAAGCCCTTTAAGTGGTCATCACAGGCTCAAGAAGCTTTTGATCGGCTTAAGATCTGTTTTACATCAGCACCACTGTTGATACACCCAGATCCAACACTTTCTTTCATTGTGGAGGTGGACGCTTCTGATAATGCTTTGAGGGCTATTCTCTCCCAAAGAACTGGAGAGAAGGGTCTGCTACATACTTGTGCTTTCTTTTCCCATAGACTAACCTCAGCAGAGAAGAATTACGATGTGGGAGACAAGGAATTGCTGGCTATTATTGCGGCTTTCAAAGAATGGAGGCATCGTCTGCAAGGAGCTGCACAACAGATCATAGTGCTAACTGACCATCGTAATTTAGAGTTCCTTAGATCCGCTAGATGTCTTTCTCCTCGTCAGGCTCGTTGGAACTTATTTTTAAATCAATTTAACTTTGTTATCTCGCACTGTCCAGGTTCTCATAATGGGAAGGCTGATGCTTTATCCCGAATCCATGCTGCGGATTCCGTACCTGGAGCCCCGTCCAAGACCATTCTATCTGATGCCAATTTATCAGAGTTATCCACGATCAGGACTTGTGGAAGGAGTGCAGGGAGGCCTATAACGGTGATGTATTTCTGGCCAACCCACCTGTGGATATTAATCTTGTCTTTAAGGGTGGCATGTGGTTCAGAGATCGACGTATCTACATCCCTGAGGTCGTCCGTCTGCAGATCCTCAAGTTGGTACATGACTCCAAGTTGGCTGGTCACAGGGGGATACAGAAGACACAAGAGTTCCTGAGCCGATTCTTCTGGTGGCCAACTTGCCTGAAGGATACCAAGGACTATGTTCTCTCTTGCGAGGTGTGTGCTCATTACAAGACTCCTCATGTGGCACCTACGGGTCTTCTACAACCATTACCTGTTCCGTCCTGCCCTTAGGGGTCTATATCGATGGACTTTATTGTGGAGCTGCCTACATCGGGGGGCATGAATACAGTCATGGTGGTAGTTGATCGCCTGACTAAAGCTGCTCATTTTGTTCCGTGCACCGGCCTCCCCTCAGCTAAAAATACAGTGAACTTGGTTATACAGAATGTCTTTCAGTTGCATGGGGTTCCGGATGAGATCATCTCTGACCGTGGAGTGCAGTTCACTTCAAGATTCTGGAAGGGGTTTTGCTCTGCACTCAATATTAATGTCTGTCTCTCTTCCGCTTACCATCCCCAGACAAATGGTCAGACTGAGCGTACCAACCAGACGCTGGAACAACATCTAAGATGCTATGTCAGCCATCTCCAGGATGATTGGTTGGAGTTGCTGCCGTTAGCCGAATTTTCATATAACAATTCTCAGAGCGCCTCCTCTAAATTTACACCTTTCTTTGCCAATCTGGGTTATCATCCGTGTATCTTACCTAGGTCTCCAATTAATTTTCAGGTTCCAGCAGTGGAGGAAAGGCTGACTGCGATGAGGCAAAATCTGGAGGTTCTGAAGGAATCCCTGACCACAGCTCAAGAACGTTATAAGAGATCGGCTGATAGATTCCGTAAACCTGCACCCATGTTCAAGGTAGGAGATTCCGTGTGGTTAGCACTAAGAATCTGAAGTTAAATGTTCCTTCACATAAACGTGGACAGAAATTAATTGGCCCTTTCAAGATCAACGGTATTGTGAGCTCTGTGGCCTGCCGGCTGAAGCTGCCTAGGACTATGAAGGTACACCCAGTTTTTCATGTATCTTTACTAAAGCCTGTATCTCCTAATACCTTCCACGGATGTGTTAAGCCACCTCCGCAGCCTGTGGTGATTGAAGGGCAAGAACAATTTGTGGTGGAGGAAATTGTTGATTCCAGGATTCGCAGGAATCGGCTCCAATATCTGATAAGATGGCAGGGATATCTCCCTGAGGAAGACTATTGGGAACCTGTGGAAAATATCAATGCCCAACAGAAGATTTCTCATTTTCATCAGAGATTCCCTGAGAAACCAGGTCCAGGATCGTCCTGAGGCCGCTTCTAGGGAGGGAGTAATGTCAGGAAATGCAAATGCAATGTGACGCCCGCAGAGCATTCCATCAAAGTCTGCATTTCAAAACATCACTACTTCACTTCCGAGCCCAAACGTGTGCCCAAACAGTAGTTTACCCCCACATATGGGGTATCAGCATGCTCAGAAGAAACTTGTCAACAATGGTTGGGGTCAAATTTCTTCTTTTACCCTTGGGAAAATAAAAAATTCTGGGCTACAAAATTATTTTTGAGGAAAGAAAAATTATTTTTTATTTTCACGGCTCTGCGTTATAAACTTCTGTGAAGCACTTGGGGGTTCAAAGTGCTCACCACACATCTAGATAAGTTCCTTTGGGGGTCTAGTTTCCAAAATGGGGTCAATTGTGGGGGGTTTCTACTGTTTAGGCACATCAGGGGCTCTGCAAACGCAACGTGACGCTCGCAGAGCATTCCATCAAAGTCTGCATTTCAAAACGTCACTACTTCCCTTCCGAGCCTCGACGTGTGCCCAAACAGTGGTTTACCACCACATATGGGGTATCAGCGTACTCAGGAGAAACTGGACAACAACATTTGGGGTCAAATTTATCCTGTTACCCTTGGGAAAATACAAGATTCTGGGCTAAAAAATTATTTTTGAGGAAAGAAAAAATATTTTTTTATTTTCATGGCTCTGTGTTATAAACTTCTGTGAAGGACTTGGGGGTTCAAACTGCTCATCACACATCTAGATTAGTTCCTTGGGAGGTCTAGCTTCCAAAATAGGGACACTTGTGGGGGAGCTCCTATTTTTAGGCACACAGGGGCTCTCCAAACGCGACAAGGTGTCCGCTAACGATTGGAGCTCATTTTCCATTCAAAAAGCCAAATGGCGTGCCTTCCCTTCCGAGCCCTGCCGTGCGCCCAAACAGTAGTTTACCCCCACATATTTGGTATCAGCGTACTCAGGACAAACTGGAAAACAACATTTGGGGTCCAATTTCTCCTAATACCCTTGGGAAAATAAAAAATTCCGGGCTAAAAATCATTTTTGAGGAAAGAAAAATTATTTTTTTATTTTCACGGCTCTGCGTTATAAACTTCTGTGAAGTACTTAGGGGTTCAAAGGGCTCACCACACATCTAGATTAGTTCCTTGGGGGGTCTAGTTTCCAAAATGGGATCACTTTTGGGTGAGTTCCAATGTTTAGGCACACAGGGGCTCTCCAAACGCTACATGATGTCCGCTAACGATTGGAGCAAATTTTTCATTCAAAAAGTCAAATGGCGCTCCTTCCCTTCTGAGCCTTACCGTGTGCCCAAACAGTGGTTTACCCCCACATGTGAGGTATCGGTGTACTCAGGAGAAATTGCCCAACAAATTTTAGGATCCATTTTATCCTGTTGCCCATGTGAAAATGAAAAAATTGAGGCTGAAAGAAATTTTTTGTGAAAAAAAAGTACTTTTTTATTTTTACGGATCAATTTGTGAAGCACCTGAGGGTTTAAAGTGCACACTATGCATCTAGATAAGTTCCTTGGGGGGTCTAGTCTCCAAAATGGGGTCACTTGTGGGGGAGCTCCAATGTTTAGGCAAACAGGGGCTCTCCAAATGCGACATGGTGTCCGCTTAAGCTTGGAGCCAATTTTTTATTCAAAAAGTCAAATGGCGCTCCTTCCCTTCCGAGCCCTGTCGTGCGCCCAGACAGTGGTTCCCTCCCACATATGGGGTATCAGCGTACTCAGGACAAATTGGACAACTACTTTTAGTGTCCAGTTTCTCCTTTTACCCTTGGGAAAATCAAAAAATTGTTGCTAAAGATCATTTTTGTGACTAAAAAGTTAAATGTTCATTTTTTCCTTCCATGTTGCTTTTGCTGCTGTGAAGCACCTGAAGGGTTAATAAACTTCTTGAATGTGGTTTTGAGCACCTTGAGGGGTGCAGTTTTTAGAATGGTGTCACTTTTGGGTATTTTCAGCCATATAGACCCCTCAAACTGACTTCAAATTTGAGGTGGTCCCTAAAAAAAATGGTTTTGTAAATTTTGTTGTAAAAATGAGAAATCACTGGTCAAATTTTAACCCTTATAACTTCCTAGCAAAAAAAAATTTGTTTGCAAAATTATGCTGATGTAAAGTAGACATGTGGGAAATGTTATTTATTAACTATTTTGTGTCACATAACTCTCTGGTTTAACAGAATACAAATTCAAAATTTGAAAATTGCAAAATTTTCAAAATTTTCGACAAATTTCCGTCTTTTTCACAAATAAACGCAAACATTATCGACCTAAATTTACCACCATCATGAAGCCCAATATGTCACGAAAAAACAATCTCAGAATCGCTAGGATCCGTTGAAGCGTTCCTGAGTTATTACCTCATAAAGGGACACTGGTCAAAATTGCAAAAAATGGCCAGGTCATTAAGGTCAAAATAGGCTGGGTCATGAAGGGGTTAAACAATAAAAACTATTTTCTATAAAAAATTATTATTTTTGCATCGCTGATGATGCTGTATGGCGGCTTATTTTTTGTGGGACATGATGACGTTTTCAGCGGTACCATGGTTATTTATATCCGTCTTTTTGATTGCGTGTTATTCCACTTTTTGTTCGGCGGTATGATAATAAAGAGTTGTTTTTTGCCTTATCTTAATGGTGTTCACTGAAGGGGTTAACTAGCGGGACAGTTTTATAGGTCGGGTCGTTACGGATGCGGCGATACAAAATATGTGTACTTTTATTGTTTTTTTATTTAGATAAAGAAATGTATTTATTGTAACAATTTTTTTTTTTTTTCATTATTTAGAACTTTTTTTTTACTCCTGCAAATTTTTTTTTTTACTTTGTCCCAGTGTGGGACATCACAGTATAGTGTCAGATTGCTGATCTGACACTTTGCAAAGCAATGTGACAGATCAGCGATCTGACAGGCAGTGCTCCAGGCTTGCCTGAGCCTGCTCTGAGCAGGTGCTTGCAAGCCACCTCCCTGCAGGACCTGGAAGGGGCCCGGTGGCCATTTTGGATCCGGGGCCTGCAGGGAGGAGGACGTAGGAGACCCTCTGAACAATGCGATCACATCGCGTTGTTCCGAGGGTCTCAGGGAAGCACGCAGCGAGCCCTGCGCGATGCTTCCCTATGCCGCCGGAATGCTGCGATCATATTTGATCGCAGTGTTCTGGGGGTTAATGTGCCAGGAGCGGTCCATGACCGCTCCTGGCACATAGTGCCAGATATCAGCTGTAATAATCAGCTGACACCTGGCGACACCCCCCAATCACCTATGACATACTATCCCATCCCTGGGAATTAAGTCCCAGATCACCTCGACAGGATAGTACGTCACGTCATATGGGATTAATTGGTTAAAACTGCACATGCGCTCCTCCTGTACAAAGATGGCGACAGTCAGTGAATCATTCGGCTGATCCTGGCGGCGGCGTGTTTGCGACGGTGTTCTGTTGGTGGTACCATGCAAGAGGCTGCGTGAGTGTGAAAGTGTGAGTGGGTGTGTGTGTGTTTGTGTGCGATGGTGTTCCGCTGGTGGTACTAGCAGCAGTTTCCATATTGAGACACTCATCACTTGGGTGTCCCAATATGGTGGTCGGTGAACTTCCTCCGCTTGGAATTCTGGGATACGGTGACATCTGGACAGAACAGGAAATGAAAACATTACGAGGCAATTATATAAATAGATAATAACATTTCCTCCCGATATCCGGGCTTACAGGGCGCATGGCTTTAAAACGCTATTAACCTGCAGATTAAACCCTTACCTGTAGGATAATAGTGTTTTTTTCATGACAGGTTCCCTTTAAAGTGAATGCACCACCAGGTAATTACTGCCCCAAATGAGAGCAGCATGATGTAGGGATAGAGACTTACTGCTCTTATTTGATAAAATAACTGCTTCATCTGCTGCAGATCTACCAGTGCTGTATAAACCTGCTCACAGCACTGATTGGAAGGTTTTTGTTTACACTGTGCATATGAGAGCAGGTTGTGGGATGCAGTAACGGACAGGAGACTGAGCAAGAGTTAATGTTACTGGAACAGGGGTATACTCCACGCAGGGAGGAGATAGGATAAAACTTGGGTTTAACAGTTGGTATTCAGGATGGGGTAAAGTATGTAATAGAGATAACAACAGTTCTCAAGGGTTAACTTATCAGTCTGACAGCTTCATGACTGAAGAGTCCACAGTGGGTACGGTGGCGCCAACACGGTCAGCACAGGGTGGATCCGGTGTCATCCTGCAGGTGCCCTTGAGTCGAATCCTGATGGCAGCAGCTTGTCCTCGGCATCTTTAACAAGTTTCTTGGTCTGGGGTTTGCTGAGCGGGGTTCAGTACAGTCCACAACACTAATGGAGCTTCCTAAGCGGTGCACACGTATTACTCACTGGCACAGAGTGTCTGGCACCTCACATCGCAGCAGCCAGCAGGCACAAGGCAAGATACTGGTCACAGTCTTTGTGAGTTACTGCAGGGAAGCACGATCGCGGGCCTGCGCTACTCCAGTGCTCAGGAGTACCCCCGGTCCTGTCCTTCTTACACTCCCCCTCTCCTTTCGCTCACCATTCCACGATCAAGACTTCTTGTAGCAAGCGTTGATATTTCCCTATTTCTTGGACGATCTGTTGCCAAATAAATTGGTCTTGGTTGTATCTGTTGGGAGGTATTCCAGCCATTGTTCATTCAGTGCGCTGTAAGCCAGACGGAATAGTCGAATCAGGCTGAGTAGTCAAGTCAGGTTGAATAGGCGAGGGTGGGGACGAGCCCAAACCCAACAGAGCAACTTATTCTGGAACTTCAGGTGCCTGCTCCTCTTCTGGGACAACATGTAGTAGATCAGGTTCTTCTTCTTCATAATCAACAGCTGCGGGAGGAGCACTCTGAACCTCCTCCACTTGATCAGGGTCTCTTGATAAGCAAGAACATAGAATGTTCCGATGGACCACTCGAGTAGGGGCGCCTTTCTCCCCCTCAGATTGGACTTCATAGACAGGACTATCTGTGCAGATTCTTCGTTTCACTCTAAACGGAGTCTTTTCCCATCGGTACTCCAGCTTGTCCCAAGGGCGCTTGTCTCGGACCAACACACAGTCTCCAGCTTGAAGAGCTGTCCCTAGCAGGTGAGCTGTTTCTGTATGCTCAAGTTCCCGAAACTTAGTCTGCACAAGGCAGTGTAATGTTTGCAGCTGGTGACGATGTTCTCGAAACCAGGTGGACACCCCAGTCCGCAGGTAGTCCTCCTCTGGATCCAAATCCAGCTCAGTAATCTCTCTTCCCGGTTGGCCGAATAGCAGGGTATATGGCGTGTACCCGGTGATGCGATGTACTCGGTTATTGTACACCCAAAATAATTCAGTTACGAATTCAGGCCAACTTTTCTGTCTTCCTCTAGCGTCCTCAGCATCTGAATCAGAGTATGGTTGAACCGTTCACAGGCTCCATTTCCTTCAGGATGGTAAGGCGTCATCCAGGACTTGCCAAGCTGATAAATGCGTTGTAATTCTTCCACTACTCGCTCCTGGAAACAGGCGCATTGATCAGACTGGATCTTCTTCGGGCAGCCATACATTTGAATGAAATTCCTGCAAATGGCTTGTGCCGCTAATTCAGCAGTTTGATAACAAGTCGGAGTCACAACAGCCAATTTAGTGAAGTGGTCAGTCATCACCAGGCAGTGTTCATATCCAAGGGAGGCTGGACCTATCATCAGATAATCTATCATTAACACTACCAGGGGGACAGAAGTCATGATGGTCTGTGTGGGAGATCGATCTTCAGGAGGTTTAGCTAACTCACAGCTTCTGCATTGCCGACATGTTTCTTCTACCACAGCTTTTAGTTGAGGATGGTAGACTAACTTCTGTGGCCACTAATAGGTCTTCTCTTGACCAAAATGAACTCCTCTTTCAAATGTCTCCATGGCCACCTTATGAAGCAGCGTCTCAGGAATCATCACTTGCCAGGTAACACCCGGTTCCCATTGCAGCTGAATCTTCCGGTATAACAGTCCATCATTGAGGTGGAGCCTTTCCCACCGTCGAAGGATGTGCAGAGTCCCTGGGGACAGGGCGTCTCTCTCTCTGACTGGGTAGTTGTTTTAGGGTTACCGACTGACTCATTTGAGCGACTTCCCCATCTTCCTGTTGTAATTGAGCCCACTCATCACGGGGTCATGCCAAAATGCCTTCTCCAGACGCTGTCTAAATCTGTTCCTGCGTAGCCGCCAACATCCTGGCGGAATCACGGAACGTAGGGATTTCTTCAGTCTCCAGATCTACATCCCCTTTGGGTCCAGGTCTCTCGTGCATTACTCGGGATAAGGCGTCTGCGTGAGTGTTCTCAGTCCCTCTCTTGCAGGTGATTCTATATTGATACTTCACCATCCGAGCCACCTAGTGCTGCTCCAGGGCCCCTAGCCTCACGTTTTCCAAGTGAGCCAAAGGGTTGTTGTTGGTGCATACCAGGACTTTGGACCCCGACAAGTACTCCGCAAACTTCTCAGTCAAGTCATGACCCATACTAATGCCAGCAGCTCCAGCTTGAATGAACTGTAGTTGTCGGGATTTCACTCAGCGTCATGGAGGGACCAGCTCACGTAGGCAATCACTCGCTCTGAATTTGCGATAATACAGCAACAAGCCCATGCAGACTTCCATCGGTGTGAAGCATAAATGGTAGGGAGAAATCTGCATAGGCCAACACCGGTGCTTCAGTCAGAGCCATCTTCAAAGCTTGAAATGCCTCCTCCTGGCGATCTCCCCACTGAATAGTACCATTCTTTGCACCAGATGGCACCCCTTTCAGCAGCTCCAGCAGTGGGTTCACAATGCGAGTGAAGTTCTTTACAAATCGCTGATAGTACCCAGTAAAGCCCAGGAATGCCCAAACATCTTTCATAGTCTTGGGAGTGGGCCTTTCCTGTACCGCTACGACCTTTTCACGGGACAGTCTCACCCCTTCAGCTGAGACTACATGTCCAAGGTACTCAATCTGAGTGAAAAACAAAATGTAAATCACTTAGACACCTCTCCATGAGTCACTGAAAAGTCCCGGGGGCATTAGCAAGGCCAAATGGCATCCAATGGAATTCAGACAACCCCATATGTAGTATAAAGGCTGTCTTCGCTTGGTCGTGCTCAGACATGGGTACTTGCCAATAGCCAATACCTAAATCCAACGACGAGAAGTATTTCATGCTTCCCAGGGCAGACAATGACTCTTCAATCATAGGTAGAGGATACGAATTTCGCACAGTGCAGGCATTCAATTTCCAATAATCTACACAGAAACGCAGGGTCCCATCTTTCTTCCACACCAGCACAATGGGAGCCGCCCACGGACTTTGGCTTTCTCGAATAACACCATTCTGTAGCATTTGTGTCAGTTTCCCCTTTACCTCTTGGTACATTTGCAGTGGTATCTGTCGGTATCGTTTTCTAAAGGGCACGGCATTTCCAATGGGAATTTCGTGGGTGATTGCTGTAGTGCAGTCGAAATCATTATCATGATGGGCAAATACGTCCTGATATTGCCCCAGCAGAGCTTCCACCCGTTGCACCTATTGAGGTGAAAGTTCCTTGAGTTCAGCGCACATTTGTGCCAAGATTTGGCACCCCTCCTGTAGGTGCTGGAGTTCTGATACAGTAGACATGTCCACTGCCACTGTCCAAGAATTTCCCTGTTTTACTGTCAGTTAAACAGCCTGTGGTGGTATCAGCTCTTCCGGCATGCCCAGAATTTGCGCCACTCCACTCCTGAGCGGAAGCGTGAGGTTACCTTCCCCCAATTTAACACATCACACTGGTACAGTTTGTCATGCACAGAAGCTAATGTTCACGCCACGAGGTGCCTTGAAGGTAGCTGCTCCATCAAAGCTGGCCCTATCTGAATCTCGACTCCCTCCAGGGGGGTGCACGCTCGGACGGCCAGGGTGAGCACAGTTTGGCCCGGTGGAGAACAAGGTTGGCTGCGGCTGGAGTGATCACTTTTCCCAGTGCTATCCCATTACTAGAGATTTCTTGGGCTAGGGCCACACGGATGAACTGCTGGCATACTCGCCTCTGAGGAGTACAAGGGCTACACTGTTTCAGGAACACATCTGTCGACTCGCTGATAAGAAGACTCCCCAGTTCCTTCAAGACGTTCATCCCCAGAGTAACAGCATGACCGTTGCCTGCATCTCCGGTGGTCAACACCACTCCCTTCTAGCCCAGATCTTTGCTGCAAACAGTAACTTGCATCCAGACCACCCCTGTGACGAGGATGGGTAAATGATTAGCATCTGTCAATTTTATCACTGGGCCCCATTCAGGCCTCATCGTTTCGGGGAAATGTCATCTGAAATATGTCTCAGGCATCGTGGTCACTTGAGAGATGGTGTCAACCAAATAACGTACAGCCCAGCCATCTATTTCAGCCCAAATGAGAGGACACATGGAAACTAGGCTTGTGGGACTTCTAATTCTCCTTCTTGACTGTTCAGGCTCTGGGCAGCGTCCTCCAGCCACGGAGCCTCCTAGTTTAATGGATGGCGTTGAAGGGGTCGCCCCCGTCGTACACAACCCTGAGCCAAATGTCCTGTCTCACCGCAGTGGTAGCATGTAGGCAGTTCTTCTCTGCGGGACATCCTCATTTCACGATGGAGCTCATGGCCTGTTCTACTCCTGGACAAGTTTGATGATGCTGTGGGTTTTTTCTTTGACTCATACAATTCTTCTCGTATATCCTGGATCTCTTTCCACATCTCTTTCACCCATGCTGGTTCGGTGGCCATGGTCACAGATACCTCCCCGCTCCGGACCTTCCCCGTCAGGACTGTCAACCCCTCTCCTGTGTGCACGCGCTTAACTCCCAACTTCTAGAAAGGTCATGTGTGGATACACCCGCAAGCGCTCCCGCACAGCCTGTTCCAGTAGCGCATCTCTCAAGCCTGTCACCAGCTGATCCTTCAATACTTCGTCAATAGACCCTACGCCTACACCGTCTTTCTTCATAATTGCAGTATGGATCTCCTGTAGCACGTTCATGTACTGTGTCAAAGTCTTCCCCTCCCTTTGAACAAGGCTAAATAAACGCATGCATACGTTCGTGGGGTCTCCGTGCATTTCTTCCAGTATTTGAAGCACCTCGTCAAAAATGTCCCGCTCTTGGGGAGGTCTGAGCATGACAGAATTCCTCACCTCTCCATCCAGAGCCAACATGGAAACCTCTGCCTCTAACGCGGGGGTCATGGGGTGCATCCTCATCATTCCCCTGATTATTATTATTATTCCCCTGACCTGCTCAGTCCAGTCCCAAAGCAGAGTGTTGCTTCCAGAAAATTTTGGGAGGTTATTTAATATGGCCCCCAGGGATATGCTGGACCTTGGGGTTCCCCCAGCTGCTTCCCCAACTGCTTGCTCTGCCGCCTCCGTGCTGTTGGACTGAATCTTGCTGACTACGCCAAGTGTGACAAGGTTTCGGGATGCAGTAATGGACAGGAGACAGAGCAAGAGTTAACGTGTTTTACTGGAACAACGGTATACTCCATGCAGGGAGGAGATAGGATAAAACTGGTGTTTAACAGTTGGTATACGGGATGGGGTAAAGTATGTAATAGAGATAACAACAGTTCTCAAGGGTTAACTTATCAGACTAACGGCTTCCTGACTGAAGAGTCCACAGTGGGTATGGTGGCACCAACACAGTCAGCATGGGATGGATCTGCTGTCTTCCTGCAGGTGTCCTTGAGTTGAATCTCGATGGCAGCGGCTCGACACATGTATACTGGGGGGGAAGAGCAAAGTTAGCGGTGAATCACCTGGTCCTTCCTAAGCAGTGCGCTCGCATTACTCACGGGCCCAGAGTGTCTGGCACTTCGGGTCGCAGGAGCCAGCGGGCACACGGCAAGATACTGGTCACAGTCTTTGTGAGTTACCTCAGGGAAGCAACTGCGTAGGCCTACGCTACTCCAGTGCTCAGGAGAAGGAGCACTCTCTTGTCCCTGCCGCGCTCTGCTTCTTCTTGCCAAGTCTGTCTGCTTACATGCGCACACTCAGGCTTTTTCTTAGTAGCCACGCCCCAGCTCTGTAAAGTTCGGTCCGGGTCTCTAAGTTTTCCTCTGGACAACAGTGGAGACAGCCCTGACAGTTCTGGACGTGGCACAAGACAGGTACGCCCATCTGGTCCTTTTTCTTACTCATAAGCAGAAAGATGCCAATCAGTGAAGAGGCGATGATATATATTGTTTATGAATATGGGGGACAAATGGCAACAGGTTTACTAGCTCTCCACCGATAATCTCCTGCTGGTACAAAAGTGATTTTATCAAAACTAAAGCAAGCGACCCAGTAAGTGGTACATCGCTGTAATCAGAGTCTTTGTGTCTACGTCGATGCACCTCTCAGATGAGGCAGCAATAAACTGGTGATAGATTCCCTTTAAAGGGAACCTGTCAGCAGGATTGTGCACATTAACCTACTGACAGTGTCGGGTTGGCGCCGTTATAATGATTACAATGATACATTGGTTGATGAAATCCGTCTTGTGGTTGTTGTGTAATCCTTATTTTCAGTTTTGAGTTAATGGTAGCCCTCCCCCGAATCCTATGTAGGGGGGGTCTCATGGGAACACGGACCCTAACTATTGAGTTTTTTATGTAAATGGTGGTGGTTTTTGTTCTAAGAAATAATAATAAAGAGAAGGGTGAATTTTAACTGTGGTTTTCAGGGTTAATAATAACCCTTGGTTAAGCTGTGAAGTTTCACGAGCTGTGGATACTGGTTTTATCCAGTTGTTTTTGGCGCCCATTACCAGGAAGGTGATTGGCTGGTTTGAAAAAGTCCGGGAAGAGTGTGCTATTTATAGCCCTGTGGTACCTCAGTCCTGTCAGTTATCAAAGAAGAAAGAAGATGGACAGTTTGCTGCAGCAAGTCGTGTTACGAGCCAGCGAAGAGGATGGAGCAGAATGGTTGCGTAGCTGCCTTTCGTTTAAACCTACCATGCCGGCGGGCGAAGCTTCTGCTCCGGTCCCCTCTTCATTGCTCAGCCAGCCGGTAAGCATGACATCCCAAGCGTGTCAGGAGACGGTTGGAACCAAGAGGAGTCGGCACCCGAGGACGCCCTACTCACCACCCCCTGCGACGGATAGGTCCGGTAGCCGTGCACCGTCCGTGCGCATGAAGACGTCTAAGCTGAAGACCCGGAAGTCCCGCAGTCCGGCTCGGGAATCTCGTCGGCGTCATACGTTGGCGCCGCGCCAGTCAGCAGGCCTCACCAGCGATGATTCTGGACATCGCGGCCGTAAAAGCGCTGCGGAGTCCATGGATGTCGCCTCAGAGGATCAAGGTAATGGCTCACGTGTATGGCAGCAGGATCCCCAGGTATCCGAAACTCCTGCACGAGCGTGGAGATCATCGGATTCTGAGGTAGAAGAGGAGGAGATCCCAGCAAGACAGGTCTCAGTCCATCTCAGCTCGCCCCCCACAGCGGGTGTGAGTGAAAATGTGAGGGAAGATCAAGATTTGGCCCGCGCCAGAAGGGGTGAGAATTTTATTATGCCCCTGTCTGTGTCTCATATAGAATTGAAATCTTTAATTAGCTCCATGATGGCTGAAGCCTTAAGGGAATCTGCTAATGCGGGCCCTATTGGGGTTATTCAGCCTTCATGTAGCTCTAACCCTGTTCACCCTGGTGTACCCCAATCTTTGTTCAAGGAGGCTATTACTTGCGAATTGTCTCCACTGGGCTTTCATCTGACTGCATCAGTGAAGGAACTGATTTGGAGTAAGGGCTATGTGGAGTTATTTTCGTTATTACCTACTCAAAAAGAACAACAGAATAGATTTGAAAGAAGGGATGAAAAATCATCAAATGAGGAAAAAAAGCCAGGTATTTCCAAGTCTTTTAATAACTGGCTGCAAGCATTTTCAATCTATTCTGCTGTTCTGGGAGAAAAATTCCCTCAATTATGTAGCGGTCTTTTTCATCATGTGGACATAATACTTGAGGCGTATCGTAATTTCGGCGGTATGGCATGGCTTAGCTATGACGAAGCATTTCGTCAAAAACTAGCTGTGCATCCAAATGTTTCTTGGGGTGTGAAGGATGTGGGCCTTTGGTTAAATTTGATGCTCCCACAGAGACAATATTTTACAAAGCAGCAAACCGCTTTACCAACCAAGAAGGGGATTTGCTTTGCTTTTAACGAGTCAAATTGCAAATGGTTGCACAATTGTCGTTTTAAGCATGAATGCTCTTTCTGTGGTGGGTCGCATCCTTTAACCAAATGTTTTAAAAAACAATCTCTTGCTTCGCAACAACACCCTAACAAGGAGAATTTTCTTAAAAGCCCCGACACCAGTGATACTGGAAAGAATGTTACCTTGGCTAGGCAGTTACCCAGATCTAGTGATTAAAGAGCTTTTGATTCAAGGTTTTTCTTCAGGATTTTTTATACCTTCTTTTAAAGGTAATGGTTGCGTTATAGTTAACAATCTTAGTTCTTTAAACGAATTCCCGGAGGTTGCCAGATCTAAAATTTTGAAGGAATTGCAATTAGGCCGGGTTGCTGGTCCATTTGACGAACCCCCTTTTCAAAATTTTCGTATATCCCCATTGGGCATAGTACCTAAGAGGGAACCTGGTGCTTTCAGACTTATCCATCACTTATCATACCCTCACGGGTCATCTTTAAATGATGAAGTGGATAAGTCTCTAAGCTCGGTTCACTACGCTTCCTTTGACTCAGCGGTGGATATCCTTAAAAAATTTGGTAGAGACTCCTTTTTAGCAAAATCAGATATTCAAGCCGCTTTTCGCTTGCTTCCGGTGAACCCATCTGGTTTCAATTCCCTAGGTTTTTGTTTTGACAATAAATTTTTTTTTGACAAATGTTTACCCATGGGGTTTTCACTTTCATGTTTTTATTTCGAAGCTTTTTCCTCATTTTTGCAGTGGGTCGTTCAGTCTGAATTTGATGAAGGGGGTATACTTCATTATCTAGATGATTTTTTGTTTGTAGGTCCTCCCAATTCTAGCATTTGCCATTACCTTCTCAATAAGTTCATCGCAATTTGTTCTCATTTTGGTGTCCCTATAGCTATGGAAAAAACGGTTCAACCTACTAACACTCTGGAATTTTTAGGTATTGTTTTGGATTCCTCCAGAATGGAGTGCCGGCTACCTATGGAGAAAGTTTCAAAACTTCAGAATGCTCTTCTTAATGTTCTGGCAAAGAAGAAAATTACATTAAAAGAGCTTCAATCGGTTTTGGGTTTGTTGAATTTCGCTTTAAGGGTTCTCCCCATGGGGCGGGTTTTTTCTAGGCGTCTTTATGATGCTACAAAAGGGATTAAGTCTGCCCATTGCCATATTAGGATCGACTCGGAGATTAAGGAGGATATTAAGATTTGGTTGGAATTTCTTGCTAATTTTAATGGCATTTCGTACTGGCAAAGCTCATTGGTTAGTGCAGACTCTATTCATTTATCTTTTTATTCCGATAAGTCTTTTGGTTTCGGAATTTTGTGTCATCGCCATTGGATGAGACATTGTTGGCCTGAGTCTTGGAGTACTACTACATGGTTTGGTAATCAAATGGTTTTAGACATTTTTTCGCTGTTTGTTTGCATTTCTACATGGGGTTTTTTATTAAAAAACAAAAGGCTTTTAATTTTCTCGGGAAGCCAGAGTGTGGTTTTTTGTATCAATACATTATCATCAAAGAATGTTACGGCTGCTAGAATATTGAGGGCCTTAGTTTTATGCTGTCTGAAGTTTAACATTTGGCTAAAGTCCAAAATAGGCGTTACAGATGATTTATTAATCTGTGATTCTATTTGTCATCAGCAGTGGTCAATGTTTCGTCGTTTGGCTCCGGACGCAGACAAGGAACCAACTCCTTGCCCCCCTCATGTTTGGGACATTATTCAGGTCTAATTCCAAAATTTATTGTAAACTCATTGGCACCAAAAACATGGGCTGATTATTCAGTCGCGTGGAAACAATGGGTTAATTTCTGCCTTTCTAATGACTTTAGTTTCCTAGAATCATCCTCAATTTCAGCCCTTGGCTTCGCAGAGTTTTTGGTATCAAAGGGGTTATCTTATTCTGCTGTTAACAAATCCCTAGCCGGGGTTTCTTTTTTTTTAAAGTTGTCTGGAAAAACTCCGTTATCCGAATTTTTTCCGGTAAAGCAGTTCCTGAAAGGCTTTAAGAAAGGCACCTTCAAAGAGGACGAGAGGAGGCCTATATCTTTTGAACTACTAAAGGACTTATGTTTAATTTCAAAATCAGTCTGTACTGATAGTTTTGAGTCATGTTTGTTCAGCACTGCTTTTTGTCTCGCATTTTTTGGGGCAATGAGGGTGGGGGAGATAATGTCTTTTAAAAAATCCGAGCCGTCAGGTTTAATGTTATCTGATTTATTACTAAAGGATTCGTTTTTAGTCCTATTTATAAGAAAGTCCAAAGTCGATCAATTAGGTAGAGGGGCGAGTGCCCGGCTAAATGCTATTCCCGATTCTCCTATTTGCCCGGTAGCGAACGCAAAACGTTGGCTTTTATTGAGATCAAACAGGCCTGGTCCGCTCTTTGTTCATGCAAATGGCGAACCAGCCACTATCTTTCAATTTAATGCAGTTCTTAAAAAGTGTTTGGGTAATTTAGGCAAAGAACATTTGAGAATCACCTCTCATTCCTTCAGAATTGGAGCTGCAACTGAAGCGGCAAGAGCTGGTCTTCAGGATGATAGAATTATGCAGCTGGGGAGATGGAACTCTAGACGTTTTAAGATTTATGTTCGTCCAGGACTTTACTTTTACTAAATGTCAATATTGTCTTTCAGATCCGTTCTCAATTTGGATTGTCGGGCACTCTTTTGTGTTTTGGGCACAGAATAGAGCATGCCGAAGGTCATATTCAGAAAACCTATCTTTCAGCTGTTCCCAAGTCAGAATTTTCTGGCATGGTGTCAGAGGCATGAAATGGAGGGACTTAATTGAAGAATTGCTTAAGTTAATTGAGTTATTCCCATCGCCTGATGTAATTATAGTCCATTTAGGGGGTAATGATCTCGGAAAAAGTAAAACTTTGGATCTTTTGGTTAAAATGAAGAATGATTTATCTTATTTGAAGTGCAGATTTCCGAGCACTTGTTTTATTTTTTCAGAGATCGTCCCCAGGATGACTTGGTCAAATCCAAATCTCAGCTTTCTTAATAAAATTCGTAAAAGAGTTAATAGAGCTATGGAACGTTACATGTACCTGATAGCGGGATTTTCTTTTAGGCATTGCGAGTTGGAAGATTTTACACCAGGTTTATACAGAAATGATCTAGTTCATTTATCCGATGTAGGGTTGGACATTTTCAACCTGGATCTTCAATCCATGGTTGAGAAATGGCTGCGGTGTTTTGGGGGGGCCATGCCTCTTTGAGGCTGGCGTGTGGAAAATCGCCCAGGTGTCTGGGTGGATTTGGTTGGTATGGTTTATAATTTATTCGTAATTGGTTGTTTATTTATTTATTTATTTATTTAAATTAAATTGTTATATTTTTAGTAACCCTAAATAAACACCTCAGCCATTATATTCCAACGAAATTGTGTTTGTGTCTTAATTTTTATTCAAGTAATGGGTTTTGTGTTCCCATGGTAGCCCTCCCCCGAATCCTATGTAGGGGGGGTCTCATGGGAACACGGACCCTAACTATTGAGTTTTTTATGTAAATGGTGGTGGTTTTTGTTCTAAGAAATAATAATAAAGAGAAGGGTGAATTTTAACTGTGGTTTTCAGGGTTAATAATAACCCTTGGTTAAGCTGTGAAGTTTCACGAGCTGTGGATACTGGTTTTATCCAGTTGTTTTTGGCGCCCATTACCAGGAAGGTGATTGGCTGGTTTGAAAAAGTCCGGGAAGAGTGTGCTATTTATAGCCCTGTGGTACCTCAGTCCTGTCAGTTATCAAAGAAGAAAGAAGATCCCACCCTCCCTCCCTGTTGTTTTTCTCCCCTGTCGTGGTGTTTATTTCGAGGGAAAATCGCCCAGGTGTCTGGGTGGATTTGGTTGGTATGGTTTATAATTTATTCGTAATTGGTTGTTTATTTATTTATTTATTTATTTAAATTAAATTGTTATATTTTTAGTAACCCTAAATAAACACCTCGGCCATTATATTCCAACGAAATTGTGTTTGTGTCTTAATTTTTATTCAAGTAATGGGTTTTGTGTTCCCATGATATGCTCGTGCTCCGGGGCGGCCTGTGGAGGGGGTCTTCATATGGTGCTCTGATTAGCTATTTGTGTGTATGGGCTTATTACAGGTCACTGATCCCTCACTGACCTGCCCACTAATTTACATACTGCATAGAATATTTACATTCATCAGGCAGGCGGTGGCGCTGTAGTACCGTACAATGGGTAATATGCATGTATTCATTTGATGTAGTCATATAGTTTTGTTTGCAAAAAGAAGAAAATATCTTAATCAAAATGGCGCCGGCGGCTGCACCTGCGCATTAGCATAAATTGAGTTGTGATAGATGCTACTGTGCAAGCGCCGCCGGAAGCATTTTGATGGAGCCAAATTTTTTTTCAAAAATGGCGCAAGCGGCGCCTGCACAGTAGTATTTATCAGAACGCGACAGATGCTACTGGGCAGGTGCAGCCGCCGGCGCCATTTTTATTAAGATAATATTTTTTATTTTCAAACAAAACTATGTGACTAAATCAAATGAATACATGCATATTATCCATCGTACGGTACTACAGCGCCACCGCCTGCCTGATGAAAGTAAATGTTCTATGAAGTGTATAAAATAAGGGGTTGGTCAGTGAGGGATCAGTGACCTGTCAGAAGCCATCATTATGAATACCTAATCAGAGCACCATATGAAGACCCCACAAAGGCCGCCCCGGGGCACACAAGCATATCATTATCTAAAAAAACTGACAATAAAGATTAAACAACAACCACAAGATGGATTTCATCAACCAAAGTATTAACGGCTCCGACCTGACAGTGTCTGTAGGTTACTGTGCACAATCCTGCTGATAGGTTCACTTTAAGAAAATAAAGAACTGCAGAACCATCCATGACCAGTAGGCGGCATCATTTAACATACATTTCAGCATTTTATAAGCATTTTATGCTGCTCTCAGATTAGGTGACAGATTCCCTATAAGGAGCTGTAATCTGCTTTTCCTAATAATGGACTGAAAACAAATATGTAATTGACCTCTGCTGCTATAAAAAGAAAGGGCAGCGTCTCACTGTGCTGCTCAGTCTGCTCCATTCTGACTATGCATTAAGTGCTATTTTTTATAGTGCTTTGATACTTTAAGGTTCAGCTTTTTTTTCTTTGACAAAGGACATCCCATCCTCCATCAACTTAGTGTCTCCCAGCAGCTGGCACAGAGTCACCATATTGATGCTGAGGACAGAGAAGACCCCTGACCCACATAGCACAGGATGGACCAGAACTGACAAGCTCCAGTGATCCCACAGCCCAAGCCTCCCATAGTAGCTAGGATTACAGGTGTGCGCCACAGCACCCAGCAGAGATGTGAGCATTACTAACCTATAGAAGAGTCAGTGTCTGATAAGTGCAGAGCTACAAAATAGTCATCATATCTGGGTCATGTGTCAGAGCTATAAGCTTTTCTGTATATATAATGTAAGTGTCTTTCAGTTCTAAAATGTTATTTTCAGCTAATGCTTACCAAATGGGAAAATGCATGTCAGACGTACCACCTACTGGTCATCATGGATGGTCCTGCAGTTAGTTTTACTTCCAAAATTTGATTCAGTTGGAACATTTTACCAGGAATAAATGTTTTTTTAAACAGTGATGATCATAACCAGTTCACGACTGGGCAATTTACCTGTGTTTCTGGCCAGGCACATTTTCATTTTTTTTCATACATGCTGTTTAAAAAGCTGTAAAAAATGTTCTCATTGGGATATTCAAATAAATCTTTTTTTTGGGGTGATACATGAGGCTTTATTTTTATGCTATTTTCATATTCTCTTTTTTTCATGTTTTGCCAATATCCGGTGATATTGGAGGGAAAATAAAGAAATATGTCTGTTTCACATTTTTATTCTTTTATGTCCTCAATTGACCACTTAATTCATTCTAAATGTATTTTCCCTTTCTGTAACAATTCTTATTAATTATATTGGACACCATTTCTTTCCAGGAGGATGGGTCTCTTAACCCCTTAATCCCATGTGACATACTATCCCGTCGAGGTGACCTGGGACTTAATTCCCAGTGACGGGATAGTACATCATATGCAATCGGCGGCACTCACGGGGGGAGCTCACGATCGCGGCCGGGTGTCAGCTGACTATCACAGCTGACATCTGGCACATTAACCCCCAGCACACTACGAACAAACATGATCACAGCGTTCCGGGGGCATAGGGAAGCATCGCGCAGGGAGGGGGCTCCCTGCGGTCTTCCCTGAGACCCTCGGTACAAGGCGATGCGCTCACCTTGTACCGAGTGTCTCCTCCCTGCAGGCCCCGGATCCAAAATGGCTGCGGGGCTATTTCCGGGTCCTGCAGGGAGGTGGTTTACAAGCACCTGCCCAGAGCAGGCGCTGGAAAGCCAGGATCAGTGCACGTCAGATCGCTGATCTGACACAGTGCTCTGCAAAGTGTCAGATCAGCGATCTGACCCTATAACATTATGTCCCCCCCGGGACAAAGTGATAATGTAAAAAAATATATATATATTTGGATGTGTAAAAAAAATAAAATAAAATAATTCCCAAATAAAGAAAAAAAAAATTAATTTCTTTATCTAAATAAAAAAAACAATAAAAGTACACATATTTAGTATCGCCGCATCCTTAACGACCCGACCTATAAAACTGTCCCACTAGTTAAACCCTTCAGTGAACACCATTAAAAAAAGGCAAAAAACAACGCTTTATTATCATACCGCCGAACAAAAAGTGGAATAACATGCAATCAAAACGTCATCTTGTCCCACAAAAAACGAGCCGCAATACAGCATCATCAGCGAAAAAATAAAAAAGTTATAGTCCTCAGAATAAAGCGATGCAAAAATATTTTTCTACAGTTTTTATTGTATAAAAGCGCCAAAACATAAAAAAATTATGTAAATGAGTTATTGCTGTAATCGTACTGACCCGAAGAATAAAACTGCTTTATCAATTTTACCAAACATGGAACGGTATAAACGCCCCGCACAAAAGAAATTCATGAATAGATTATTTTTGGTCATTCTGCCTCACAAAAATTGGAATAAAGGCGATCAAAAAATGTCACGTGCCCGAAAATGAAACCAATAAAAACGTCAACTTGTCCCACAGAAAACAAGACCTCACATGACTCTGTGGACCAAAATATGGAAAAATTATAGCTCTCAAAATGTGGAGACGCAAAAACTATTTTTTGCAATAAAAAGCGTCTTTTAGTGTGTGACAGCTGCCAATCATAAAAATCCGCTAAAAAACCTGCTATAAAAGTAAATTAAACCCCCCATCATCACCCACTTAGTTAGGGAAAAATAATAAAATTAAAAAAATGTATTTATTTCCATTCTCCCATTAGGGTTAGGGCTAGGGTTAGGGTTAGGGTTAGGGCTAGGGGTAGGGCTAGGGTTAGGGTTAGGGCTAGGGTTAGGGCTAGAATTAGGGCTAGGGTTAGGTTTAGGGCTAGGGTTAGGGTTGGGGCTAGGGTTAGGGCTACAATTAGGGTTGGGGCTAAAGTTAGGGTTAGGGCTGGGGCTAAAGTTAGGGGTAGGGTTGTGTTGGAGTTAGGGGTGTGGTTAGGGTTGGGATTAGGGTTAGGGGTGTGTTGGGGTTAGGGGTGTGGTTGGGGTTAAGGGTGTGGTTGGTATTAGGGTTAGGCCGGCGTCACACTCAGCGTATGTAAATACGGTCCGTTTTTTACAGCCGTAATACGCAGAAATGTTCCCAAAATAGTGATCCGTATGTCATCCGTAGCAGGGTGTTGCAGCGTATTTTGCGCATGGCATCCTCCGTATGTAATCCGTATGGCATCCGTACTGCGATATTTTCTCGCAGGCTTGCAAAACCGACATCTAATGGATTTATGTGCTCAAATGTTTGTAAAAACATATATACAGTATATATATATATATATATATATGTCATTGAGACACACATATGTATATATATATATATATATATATATATATATATATACTGTATTTATATTTAATTCAGCGCGAGATATGTGAAAAGCCGGTAATTCAATTTCCGGCTTTTCATTTCTCCTTCACAAACCCGACATGATATGAGACATGGTTTATATACAGTAAACCATCTCATATCCCTTTTTTTTTTGCATATTCCACACTACTAATGTTAGTAGTGTGTATGTGCAAAATTTGAGCGCTGTAGCTTGTAAAATAAAGGGTTAAATGGCGGAAAAAATTGGCGTGGGCTCCCGCGCAACTTTCTCCGCCAGAGTGGTAAAGCCAGTGACTGAGGGCAGATATTAATAGCCTAGAGAGGGTCCATGGTTATTGGCCCCCCCTGGCTAAAAACATCTGCCCCCAGCCACCCCAGAAAAGGCACATCTGGAAGATGCGCCTATTCTGGCACTTGGCCACTCTCTTCCCAATCCCGTGTAGCGGTGGGATATGGGGTAATGAAGGGTTAATGTCACCTTGCTATTGTAAGGTGACATTAAGCCAGATTAATAATGGAGAGGCGTCAATTATGACACCTATCCATTATTAATCCAATAGTACGAAATGGTTAATAAAACACACACACATTATTACAAAGTCCTTTAATGAAATAAAGACACAGGTTGTTGTAATATTTTATTATTCTCTTAATCCAGCTGAAGACCCTCGTTCTGTAAAAAAGTAAAAATAAAAAATCAACAATATCCCATACCTTCCGATGATCAGTCACGTCCCACGAAGTAAATCCATCTGAAGGGGTTAAATCATTTTACAGCCAGGAGCTGTGCTAAAGCACTGCTCGTGGTTGTAAAACCCCCGGGAATGAATGGAGTGCAGGGGAATGACCTGTAGCTACCTTGAGTTGCGGTGATGCGCCCTCTGCTGGATGTCCTCATATGAACTCGAGCGTGGGAACTTTTACCAGGCTCCAGTTCATGAGGACATCGAGCAGAGGGCGCCTCACCGCAACTCAAGGTAACTACAGGTCATTCCCCCGCAATCCATTCATTCCTGGGTTTTTTTTGTAAATTCTTTATTTAAAGTAAAGACTGGGAATGTTACATACAATTCGTAATAAAGTAAGTAAACCAAAGCCATTTCAATAATGACAATATGCAGACCCAGACTAACAACATTAGAGAAAGGTAAGGAAGGAAGAGGTGAAAAGGGGAGGGGAAAAGGAGGGCAAAGGTAAGGGAGGAGGGCCTGAATGGAAACGTCTAGGGGGGAGAGAATAGGGAAGAGAACAGGAGAGGGGGAGGGAAAAACAATTGACATAACAGGTCAAGTACACGTGAATGTATCACTCAAGAAATAAACAGTGCGGTAGTATAAAATCTCAAAATGGCAAGAACAAATAAGAAACAATATTAGGGCGCCTCGGATCGAAACACTCTCCAAGGGAGCCAACTCGATTCGAAACGTTCATGGGCATGTGCTTCCCAACTTGAGAGTTCCTCTAATCTGTAGATGTGGTCAATTTTGTTAAACCATTCACTTAGTGTTGGAGGAGATTCCCTCTTCCAATGGGTGGTTATTAAATGCTTTGCCGCACTAAGCATTAGGGGGAGAAGGCCATGTCTATATGGTCTGAAATTATTTGTCGGGCACGAGAGAATAGCCTCAACAGCTAGTAGGTTAGTTTTGGTTAGTTTTAGCTTTTTAAGTGTTGAGTTAATTCCCTCCCAGAACTTTCTAATAATAGGGCATTCCCAAAATATGTGTGTATGGTTCCCCTGAGTGGCCCGACACCGCCAACACAAGTCAGAGTCAGATAAACCAAGATGACAGAGCTTGACCGGTGTCATATGCCATCTGGTTAATATCTTATATGAGTTTTCCTGCAACAGGATACATCGAGAAAAGCCTCGGGCAAACTTCAACATCTTAGAAATCTGATCTTCTGAGAAAGTAAAATTTAGTTCAGATTCCCAAGAGTATATGAAAGAGGGTTTAGAGGGTTGAAAAGGAGTAATGAGTCTGGAGTACATGCGGGATGTAACTTTGTATCTAGCTGAACCTGTTTTAAGCATGAGATCAAGCCATGACCAGTTGGACTTGTGTGCGAACCGATCTCTGATTTGCATAAGTATACATTTAATGTGTTGTTCTTGTAAAAAATTTATTGGGAATGCCAGGGCGTTGCTGGGCCAAATATTATTTTTAAGGATTTTACCCTCGTAAAAACTAGAGAGAGAATCCATAGGGAGCTTCGACCACAAGAGTCCTCAAAGTTAGGATTTACCAAGTAAGGAATGACTGCAATAGGGGTTAAGGATGATGGGAAAGATTCTGGAGGCAGTTCGTTTAAAACAGAATGTCTAATATGTAGGGTAGTTAAAGTTATTTCATCTAGGCCCGACGAAGCCGTTGGTTTTGAACGCGACCACAAGAATGGAATTCCCCCGTTGTCCAACAGAGCCATGTCTACCGTGTCTATTATACCTTTCTCAAGGCCAACTGCAATTCTCAGCCATCTACTTAAATGTATGGCTTTGTAATGGATATGTGGGTCAGGTAATCCCAAACCACCGTTTGAGGTGGGGTATGATAAAAGTTTAAAAGGAAGCCTGGCTGGTTTATTTCTCCATATGAATTTAGATATTAAGGTCTTTATATTTTTGAAAAAGGTGAGAGGGAGACAAATGGGTACCATATTCATAAAGTACAGTATTAAAGGCATAAGGTAGGCTTTAAATACGTTGACACATCCTATCCACGATAAAGTGGGTAAATTATATGATTTCATCTGTGCGTCTATTTTCTTTAGTAAGGGTTGTTGTGAACTCTGTTTTCAGGCTCCCTCTTGTGGTCACAGGTGGTATTGTGTGACTTTTGTTTTGGGCTCCCCCTGGTGGCTTTGTTTGTTATCCTGCGGGTCTGTGGCTGATCAGCTGCCTCATTATTCACTTGGGAGTTTCCTATTTAGCTCTGTTTCACTTCCACTTGTTGCCGGCTGTCAATGTATTCAGTGCTATTCTGATTACTCCTGATTATCTTCGGTTTCAGCCTCTTCAGGAGAAGCTAAGTTCTGTTTAATTATTTTTTGCTCATCAGTCTGCAATATGATTTCTGTGTATGATGAGTTTAGTCCAGCTTGCTAATATGTGATTTCTTGCTTCTGGTTTGCTCTGGGGTACAGAGTTGCTTCCCCCGCACCGTTAGTTGGTGCGGGGGCTCGAGCAATCTCTGCGTGGATATTTTAAATAGGGTTTTTAATTGACCGCACAGTTCCCTTTCTATTTTCTGCTTTCTAGTGTTAGCGGGCCTCATTTGCTAAATCTAATTTCATCTCTGCGTTTGTGCTTTCCCCTTAACTCACCGTTAATATTTGTGGGGGGCTATTCTATATCTTTGGGGTCATTTCACTGAGGCAAGTGAGGACTTTCGTTCCCTCTAGGAATAGTCAGTTTCTCAGGCCGTGAAGAGACGTCTAGGATTTTCAGGTAACGTTCCACGGCTACCTATAGTTGTTTGCGGATAGGATCAGGTTGCGGTCAATTCAGTTACCACTTCCCCAGACTTTGTAGTCTGTTTAGTTACTTAGCTAGTCCTACTTGCGATCCTTGCCACTAGGATCATAACAGTACAGCTGGCCACTGTTGTGAACTCTGTTTTCAGGCTCCCTCTTGTGGTCACAGGTGGTCTTGACTGATCACAAGAATCTGATTTATCTCGAGTCGGCCAAGCGGCTGAATCCTAGACAGGCTCGTTGGTCGTTGTTTTTCTCTTGTTTTGATTTCGTGGTCTCGTACCTGCCTGGTTCGAAGAATGTAAAGGCTGATGCTCTTTCTAGGAGTTTTGTGCCTGACTCTCCTGGAGATTCAGAGCCGGCTGGTATTCTCAGAGAAGGGGTGATTTTGTCTGCCATCTCCCCAGATTTGCGACGAGTGCTGCAGGAGTTTCAGGTGGATAGACCTGACCGTTGTCCACCGGAGAGACTGTTTGTCCCGGATAGATGGACCAGCAGAGTTATTTCCGAGGTTCATTCTTCGGTGTTGGCGGGCCATCCTGGAATATTTGGTACCAGAGATTTGGTGGCCAGGTCCTTTTGGTGGCCTTCCTTGTCGCGGGATGTGCGTTCCTTTGTGCAGTCTTGTGGAATTTGTGCTCGGGCTAAGCCTTGCTGTTCTCGTGCCAGTGGTTTGCTGTTACCTTTGCCTGTCCCGAAGAGGCCTTGGACGCACATTTCCATGGATTTTATTTCGGATCTCCCTGTCTCTCAGAGAATGTCTGTCATCTGGGTGGTGTGTGATCGTTTTTCTAAGATGGTCCATTTGGTGCCCTTGCCTAAGTTGCCTTCCTCCTCCGAGTTGGTTCCGCTGTTTTTTCAAAATGTGGTTCGTTTGCATGGGACCCCTGAAAATATTGTTTCCAACAGAGGATCCCAGTTTGTGTCTAGATTTTGGCGGACCTTTTGCGCTAAGATGGGCATTGATTTGTCTTTTTCGTCGGCCTTCCATTCTCAGACGAATGGCCAAACCGAGCGAACTAATCAGACCTTGGAGACTTATTTAAGATGTTTTGTTTCTGCTGATCAGGACGACTGGGTGACTTTTTTTGCCATTGGCCGAGTTTGCCCTTAATAATCGGGCTAGTTCTGCTACTTTGGTTTCTCCTTTTTTTTGTAATTCGGGGTTTCATCCTCGTTTTTCCTCAGGTCAGGTGGAGCCTTCTGACTGTCCTGGAGTGGATGTTGTGGTGGATAGGTTGCATCAGATTTGGAATCATGTTGTGGACAATTTGAAGCTGTCACAAGAGAAGGCTCAGCGCTTTGCCAACCGCCGTCGCTGTGTGGGTCCCCGACTTCGCGTTGGGGACTTGGTGTGGTTGTCTTCTCGCTTTGTTCCCATGAAGGTCTCCTCTCCTAAGTTCAAGCCTCGGTTTATCGGTCCTTATAAGATTTTGGAAGTCCTTAGCCCTGTGTCATTTCGTTTGGACCTCCCAGCATAGTTTGCTATTCATAATGTGTTTCATCGGTCGTTGTTGCGGAGGTATGTGGTGCCTGTGGGTCCTCCGGTTGAGCCTCCTGCCCCTGTGCTGGTTGAGGGAGAATTGGAATACGTGGTGGAGAAGATCTTGGATTCTCGTATTTTTAGACGGAGGCTTCAGTATTTGGTTAAATGGAAGGGCTATGGTCAGGAGGATAATTCCTGGGTTGTCGCCTCTGATGTTCATGCGGCCGATTTGGTTCGTGCCTTCCATGTGGCTCACCCTGATCGCCCTGGGGGTTTTGATGAGGGTTCGGTGACCCCTCCTCAAGGGGGGGGGTACTGTTGTGAACTCTGTTTTCAGGCTCCCTCTTGTGGTCACAGGTGGTATTGTGTGACTTTTGTTTTGGGCTCCCCATGGTGGCTTTGTTTGTTATCCTGCGGGTCTGTGGCTGATCAGCTGCCTCATTATTCACTTGGGAGTTTCCTATTTAGCTCTGTTTCACTTCCACTTGTTGCCGGCTGTCAATGTATTCAGTGCTATTCTGATTACTCCTGATTATCTTCGGTTTCAGTCTCTTCAGGAGAAGCTAAGTTCTGTTTAATTATTTTTTGCTCATCAGTCTGCAATATGATTTCTGTGTATGATGAGTTTAGTCCAGCTTGCTAATATGTGATTTCTTGCTGCTGGTTTGCTCTGGGGTACAGAGTTGCTTCCCCCGCACCGTTAGTTGGTGCGGGGGCTCGAGCAATCTCTGCGTGGATATTTTGAATAGGGTTTTTAATTGACCGCACAGTTCCCTTTCTATTTTCTGCTTTCTAGTGTTAGCGGGCCTCATTTGCTAAATCTAATTTCATCTCTGCGTTTGTGCTTTCCCCTTAACTCACTGTTAATATTTGTGGGGGGCTATTCTATATCTTTGGGGCCATTTCACTGAGGCAAGTGAGGACTTTCGTTCCCTCTAGGAATAGTCAGTTTCTCAGGCCATGAAGAGACGTCTAGGATTTTCAGGTAACGTTCCACGGCTACCTATAGTTGTTTGCGGATAGGATCAGGTTGCGGTCAATTCAGTTACCACTTCCCCAGACTTTGTAGTCTGTTTAGTTACTTAGCTAGTCCTACTTGCGATCCTTGCCACTAGGATCATAACAAAGGGTGAAAAGTTTGAATCGAATAGGTCTATGGGGTCTCTGGTACTCCAGATGCCCAAATATTTTATGGAGGATATGGACCAAGAGAAGGGGGTTAATTTACGTAGATTGGTTAGCTGAAAGTCCGATAGGGTAATGTTGAGTGCTTCCGATTTAGTATTGTTAATTTTGAAATTTGATAATTTGCCAAAATAGTTAAGTATATTGATGATAATGGGAAAAGCTTCAAACGGGTTAGAAATAAGAAAAAGTAGGTCATCTGCGAATGCCAATGTTTTTATTTCTAATCTACCTATCCGTAATCCCTTAACTTGATTTTCTTGTCTAATTCTTTGTATTAGTGTTTCGATAACCAATATAAATAGAGATGGTGATAAGGGGCATCCCTGTCGGGTGCCGTTACTAATATTAAAAGCATCAGATAAAACACCATTCACTCGGACCCTGGCAGTGGGGAGGGAGTAAAGGGACAAGACCGCTGTAGTAAACTGGGGGGGAAAGCCAAACCTATGCAAGACCCTCTCCATATATCTCCAGCTTACTCTATCAAATGCCTTCTCGGCATCAGTAGATAGAAGAGTCAATGATAAATTCCGCTTTCTAGCATACATTATAGATTGGAGAACTTTAGCTGAATTATCCTTGCCCTCCCTTCCCTGCACGAAACCCGCCTGGTCCGAGTGAATCAATCTTTGGAGTATTTTACCTAACCTAGTCGCTAGAAGTTTTGCCCATAGCTTCGTGTCCGTGTTAAGGAGGGATATAGGTCTATAGCTAGAACAGAAATTGAGATCTTTACCTTCTTTTGGCAACACTGTAATAAAAGCTTCCAAGGCTTGTTTTGGGAGGGGTTGCCCTGCCAGGAAAGAATTAAATAATGTCACTATATGGGGTAGCAGGGCCTTTATTAATTTCTTATAGTAAATGATGGGAAGGCCATCAGGGCCCGGGGCCTTCCCATTAGGGATGTTAGAAAGAGTTTCTAGTACCTCTTCAGGAGTGATTGGGGCCATTAAAGATGAAATGTCATCTGGGGTCAGGGAGGGGAGTCTCAAGGAAGAAAGAAAGGTGTCTATTGCTTCCACAGCTGTCCCAGGCTCTCCCATGTCCTCTGGCGCATCTAAATTATAAAGATTCTCATAGAAAAGTTTGAACTCATTGGCAATGTCCTTGGTCTCAGAAATAATTAGGCCATTCGAATTGTGTGATGAAAGTACGTCCACTACGTTTTCTCAGCAGAGAAGTCATGAGTTTGCTCCCTCTATTGCCATGAAGATAAAACTGCTGTTGGTTTCTCATATAGATCTTAGCCGATTGTATATTCAAAAGATCTTTCAGGGATCTTCTGAGTGAGACGAGTTCTATCTGGTATTTATCTGTCTGAGAGCGTTTGTGCAACTTTTCCACAGAATTAATCTGGTGTAGAATGGCCATTACTTCTTTGGACCTTTCTTTTTTCAAATATGAGCCCAAGGCTATGAATTCTCCTCTCAGAATGGCCTTGTGTGTCTCCCAAACCAGAGGCATGGGAGTGCCCGGGAGACAGTTTTCTTTAAAGAAAATATTGATTAAAGTTGAGAACTTAGTCACATAGGAACCTGTCATGGTTCCCAATGGCAAGGGAACGTCAGAGAACATAAATAACAGAACAGCTCTTGGGTGATGGAATCTCGAGCTGACCGTGAGCTAAACCTACCACACAACTAACAGTGGCCGGGTGGCGTACCTACGTTTTATCCCTAGACGCCTAGCGCCAGCCGGAGGACTAACTAACCCTAATAGAGGAAAAGACAGACCTGGCTTACCTCTAGGGAAATTCCCCCAAAAAGGAGACAGAAGCCCCCCACATATATTGACGGTGAGTTCAGAGGAAAAGACATACGCAGTATGAAGGTAGGTTCAGCAAAGCGAGGTCCGCTTACTAGATAGCAAGAAGATACAATAGGGAACTTCACGGTCAGCTGAAAACCCTATTAAAATACCATCCCGAAATTACTTTAAGACTCATGTGTCAACTCATGACACCGGAGTGGCAATTTCGGCCCACAAGAGCTTCCAGCTACAGAAAAATAACATAACTGTGAACTGGAACAAAAATGCAAAACAAACTTAGGACTAAGAGTCCAACTTAGCTGATAGTAGTCTAGAAGCAGGAACATGCAACAGAAAGGCTCTGGTAACATTGATGGCCGGCACTAGAATAACTGAGCAGCAAGGCTAAATAGGATACACCCATATCCTGATGGAAACAGGTGAACAGAGAAAGTGAAGCACACAAGTCCAGTACCACCAGTGACCACCGGGGGAGCCCAAAAACCAAACTCACAACAGTACCCCCCCCTCAAGGAGGGGGCACCGAACCCTCACAAGAACCACCAGGGCGATCAGGACGAGCCCTATGAAAGGCACGGACCAAATCAGAGGCATGAACATCAGAGGCTGTCACCCAAGAATTATCCTCTTGACCGTAGCCCTTCCACTTGACCAGATACTGAAGTTTCCGTCTGGAAACACGGGAGTCCAAGATCTTCTCCACAACGTACTCCAATTCACCCTCAACCAACACCGGAGCGGGAGGCTCAACGGAAGGCACAACCGGTACCTCATACCTGCGCAATAATGACCGAGGGAAGACATTATGGATAGAAAAAGATGCTGGGAGGTCCAATCGAAAGGACACGGGGTTAAGAATCTCCAAAATCTTATACGGGCCGATGAACCGAGGCTTAAACTTAGGAGAAGAAACCCTCATAGGGACAAAACGAGAAGACAACCACACCAAGTCCCCAACACGAAGACGAGGACCAACACGACGACGGCGGTTAGCAAAATGCCGAGTCTTCTCCTGGGACAACTCCAAATTGTCCACCACCTGTCCCCAAATCCGATGCAACCTATCCACCACAGTATCCACTCCAGGACAATCCGAAGACTCCACCTGACCGGAAGAAAAACGAGGATGAAACCCCGAATTGCAAAAGAAAGGAGAAACCAAAGTGGCAGAACTAGCCCGATTATTGAGGGCAAACTCCGCCAACGGCAAAAAGGCAACCCAGTCATCCTGATCCGCAGACACAAAACACCTCAAATAAGTCTCCAAGGTCTGATTAGTTCGCTCAGTCTGGCCATTAGTCTGAGGATGGAACGCAGACGAAAAAGACAAATCAATGCCCATCCTAGCACAGAACGCCCGCCAAAATCTAGACACGAACTGGGTCCCCCTGTCAGAAACGATATTCTCCGGAATACCATGCAAGCGAACCACATTTTGAAAAAACAGAGGAACCAACTAGGATGAGGAAGGCAACTTAGGCAAGGGCACCAAATGAACCATCTTTGAAAAACGGTTACACACCACCCAGATGACAGACATTTTCTGAGAAACAGGGAGATCAGAAATAAAATCCATAGAGATGTGAGTCCAAGGCCTCTTCGGAATAGGCAAAGATAACAACAATCCGCTAGCCCGAGAACAACAAGGTTTGGCCCGAGCACAAACATCACAAGACTGCACAAAAACTCGTACATCTCGAGACAGGGAAGGCTACCAGAAGGACCTAGCCACCAAATCCCTGGTACCAAAGATCCCGGGATGACCTGCCAACACAGAAGAATGAACCTCCGAGATGACTCTACTGGTCCAATCATCAGGAACAAACAGTCTACCAGGCGGGCAACGATCAGGTCTATCCGCCTGAAACTCCTGCAAAGCCCGTCGCAGGTCTGGGGAAACAGCAGATAATATCACCCCATCCTTAAGGATACCTGTAGGTTCAGAATCACCAGGGGAATCAGGCTCAAAACTCCTAGAAAGGGCATCCGCCTTCACATTTTTAGAACCTGGTAAGTATGAGACCACAAAATTAAACCGAGAGAAAAACAACGACCAGCGCGCCTGTCTAGGATTCAGGCGCCTGGCAGACTCAAGATAAATCAAATTCTTGTGATCGGTCAATACCACCACCTGATGTCTAGCCCCCTCAAGCCAATGACGCCACTCCTCAAAAGCCCACTTCATAGCCAAAAGCTCCCGATTACCAATATCATAATTTCGCTCGGCGGGCGAAAATTTTCGAGAAAAGAACGCACAAGGTCTCATCACGGAGCAGTCGGAACTTTTCTGCGACAAGACCGCCCCAGCTCCGATCTCGGAAGCATCGACCTCAACCTGAAAAGGAAGAGTAACATCAGGCTGACGCAACACAGGGGCGGAAGAAAAGCGGCACTTAAGCTCCCGAAAGGCCTCCACAGCAGCAGGGGACCAATCAGCAACATCAGCACCCTTTTTGGTCAAATCAGTCAAAGGTTTAGCAACATCAGAAAAACCAGTTATAAATCGACGATAAAAATTAGCAAAGCCCAAAAATTTCTGAAGGCTCTTAAGAGAAGAAGGTTGCGTCCAATCACAAATAGCCCGAACCTTGACAGGATCCATCTCAATGGAAGAGGGGGAAAAAATGTACCCCAAAAAAGAAATCTTTTGAACCCCAAAAATACACAGAACCCTTCACACACAAGGAATTAGCCCGCAAAACCTGAAAAACCCTCCTTACCTGTTGGACATGAGAATCCCAGTCATCCGAAAAAATCAAAATATCATCCAGATACACGATCATAAATTTATCCAAATATTCACGGAAAATGTCATGCATAAAGGACTGAAAGACTGAAGGGGCATTTGAAAGACCAAAAGGCATTACTAAATACTCAAAATGGCCCTCGGGCGTATTAAATGCGGTTTTCCACTCATCCCCCTGCTTAATTCGCACCAAATTATACGCCCCACGGAGATCAATCTTAGAGAACCACTTAGCCCCTTTTATTTAAGCAAACAAATCAGTCAGCAGTGGCAGAGGATACTGATATTTGACTGTAATTTTATTCAAGAGTCGATAATCAATACACGGCCTCAAAGAGCCATCTTTTTTAGATACAAAGAAAAAACCGGCTCCTAAGGGAGATGAAGAAGGACGAATATGTCCCTTTTCCAGGGACTCCTTAATATATTCTCGCATAGCAGCATGTTCAGGTACAGATTGATTAAATAAACGACCCTTTGGAAATTTACTGCCTGGAATGAGATCTATGGTACAATCGCAATCTCTGTGAGGAGGTAGTGAACCAAGCTTAGGCTCCTCAAAAACATCACGATAATCAGATAAAAATTCCGGAATCTCAGAGGGAATAGATGACGAAATGGAAACCAAAGGTATGTCCCCATGAGCCCCCTGACATCCCCAGCTTAACACAGACATTGCTTTCCAGTCAAGGACTGGGTTATGAGATTGTAACCATGGTAATCCGAGCACCAAAACGTCATGTAGATTGTACAACACAAGGAAGCGAATCATCTCCTGATGGTCTGGATTCATACGCATAGTCACTTGTGTCCAGTATTGTGGTTTATTACTAGCCAATGGTGTAGAGTCAATACCCTTCAGAGGTATAGGAACTTCCAGAGGCTCTAGATCAAACCCACAGCGCCTGGCAAATGACCAATCCATTAGACTCAAAGCGGCGCCAGAGTCGACATAGGCATCCGCGGTAATTGACGATAATGAACAAATCAAGGTCACAGACAGAATAAACTTAGACTGTAAAGTGCCAATTGAAATAGACTTATCAACCTTTTTTGTACGTTTAGAGCATGCTGATATAACATGAGTTGAATCACCACAATAGAAGCACAACCCATTTTTTCGCCTAAAATTCTGCCGTTCGCTTCTGGACAGAATTCTATCACATTGCATATTTTCTGGAGCCTTCTCAGAAGACACCGCCAAATGGTGCACAGGTTTGCGCTCCCGCAAACGCCGATCAATCTGAATAGCCATTGTCATGGACTCATTCAGACCTGTAGGTGCAGGGAACCCCACCATAACATCTTTAATGGCATCAGAGAGACCCTCTCTGAAATTCGCCGCCAGGGCGCACTCATTCCACTGAGTAAGCACAGACCATTTACGAAATTTTTGGCAGTATATTTCAGCTTCATCTTGCCCTTGAGATAGGGCCATCAAGGCTTTTTCAGCCTGAATCTCTAAGTTAGGTTCCTCATAAAGCAACCCCAAAGCCAGAAAAAACGCATCCACATTGAGCAACGCAGGATCCCCGGGTGCCAATGCAAATGCCCAGTCTTGAGGGTCACCCCGCAGCAAGGAAATTACTATCCTAACCTGCTGTGCGGGATCTCCAGCGGAGCGAGATCTCAGGGAAAGAAATAATTTACAATTATTTTTGAAATTCAGGAAACGAGATCTATCCCCGGAGAAAAATTCTGGTATAGGAATTCTAGGTTCAGATATAGGAGCATGAATAACAAAATCCTGTAAATTTTGAACCTTCGTAGCAAGATTATTCAAACCTGTAGCCAAACTCTGAGGATCCATTTTAATCAGGTGAGATCAGAGCCATTCAAGGATTAGAAGGAGAGAGAGAGACAAAGGCTGCAATTAGAGCAGAAATGCAACTAAGTCCACTATAGAGCAAGCTCAGAGGAAAAAAAAAAAAAAAATCTTCAGACTTCTTTTTCTCTCCTTTCTTCTGCCAACGGTTTTAACACTGGGCCGGCCATACTGTCATGGTTCCCAATGGCAAGGGAACGTCAGAGAACATAAATAACAGAACAGCTCTTGGGTGATGGAATCTCGAGCTGACCGTGAGCTAAACCTACCACACAACTAACAGTGGCCGGGTGGCGTACCTACGTTTTATCCCTAGATGCCTAGCGCCAGCCGGAGGACTAACTAACCCTAATAGAGGGAAAGACAGACCTGGCTTACCTCTAGGGAAATTCCCCCAAAAAGGAGACAGAAGCCCCCCACATATATTGACGGTGAGTTCAGAGGAAAAGACATACGCAGTATGAAGGTAGGTTCAGCAAAGCGAGGTCCGCTTACTAGATAGCAAGAAGATACAATAGGGAACTTCACGGTCAGCTGAAAACCCTATTAAAATACCATCCCGAAATTACTTTAAGACTCATGTGTCAACTCATGACACCGGAGTGGCAATTTCGGCCCACAAGAGCTTCCAGCTACAGAAAAATAACATAACTGTGAACTGGAACAAAAATGCAAAACAAACTTAGGACTAAGAGTCCAACTTAGCTGATAGTAGTCTAGAAGCAGGAACATGCAACAGAAAGGCTCTGGTAACATTGATGGCCGGCACTAGAATAACTGAGCAGCAAGGCTAAATAGGATACACCCATATCCTGATGGAAACAGGTGAACAGAGAAAGTGAAGCACACAAGTCCAGTACCACCAGTGACCACCGGGGGAGCCCAAAAACCAAACTCACAACAGGAACCTTTATCATATGGTATAGCCTGTGGGTATGGAGGTTCCTCTCATCATGTATATATACATCTTACACAGTAGGCACTTTTTACGTTTATTTTATCAGGCGTTTTGTTTTGTTCAAACACTGCGACACTGTATTACTACCATTGCCATCACTTTCCACGGCCGTTGTCACTTCTTAATTGTTTTTCTCCCTCTCTTCCTTTTTTTCTTTACTATTATGATTTTCTTTTTTTCGTCCATTGTCGCCATCTTCTGGTGGGACTATCATTTACAGCTGAGCGTGCACACTCTTAGTGTTGACATGGCGGAGCTCCGCCTCCATACACGCCCGGCTGTGACGGTCCCACTGGATGATGCGCTCTGGACGCCACCGCGCATGCGCCGCTTTCACTGGTGCCACTTCCGGTTTTAACTATATTTAAGCACAATGAGACGTGCTAATATACACACCCTGTTGAAAAAGCCACGCAAAACGCGCGTCTGGGGGGGACCAAGCGAGGAGGGGATACCAACCCTGACCACTAATGGGTAAGCAGCAAATACATATAAGTATGCGACTGTGGATATAGGGTGACTTTGAAAGATCTGTATTGGATATAATGATGGTACATGGTCACATACTATACTTTATACTTTAGATTTGGATTGATGCTATTACCCGAAGGGTATATTTGAGTATTCCCCCTCTAACTTGGTCAGTGCCACGTTTCTCCTTTTTGTGTCTCCTGCTATATGGCTGTGTTGACAACACACCCATTTTTGTACTTTATGCATTTATATATGTGATTGTTATGAATTAATAAACATTTTGAATATTTTTATACAACTATGATTAAGTGGACGTTTTTTCTCCGTTTTTTTGTGGTATTAGCGTTTTGGAGTAGTCCTGGAGGGGTACCTGTGGGGTGCCTAGAGAGAGCTGGTACTATCCGCTCATCTGTACAAAGTATATTGATGCTTCATGATTGTAGTATTACATATAGGGAATGGAGTTCTTGACATATCAGGGGTCCTATCTTTTTTAAAATGGGTTTCCTCAAAAAATGCAATACTAGAGTTTTTAGATTTTAGAAATCTCATCAGCTGCCCTCTTTTTCTTGGTGAGCGCATGCCCTTCACATTGTATGAAGCCACCACTAAGGAGGCTGAATTTGAAACACTACCGGTCATGAAATAAGAAATGAACTAGGATGACATCTGTACACGTGTACCGAACAAACAAGATAAACATAACTGTAAAAAGAACATTATGGGGGAAAAAGTATAACATGAGAACATCAAAGATCCCGTCTATGGCGGAGGTCGGAGCTCGAAACATCCTCCTAAAACAGACAGGACAGTCCATTGCCGGCGCACAAGCGGCAGACAGTAAGTCGACATTAACTACTAACAAAATCTATAGTAAGTTCTGTAGTAGAGGCCATGTGGAGAGAAAGAAAGAAGAAAAAAAATAAAATATTGGCCTATTAAATTTTTGAAATCATATCCGATCTGGACACAGCACAAAGATCGAATCTACCCGTCAATCCAAAATAAGGAACAGAGGTGATACATGAACATCTCAAGGGGGGGTTTCCTTTTGGTTCCAGCCCTGCTTTGCTTCGGGGACGTAAGTCTCTTGACTGGAGACCATTCTCCTTGATCCGACAAAAGGTGGAGACTGGGAGGAACATTTAGCGTCATATCCATAGGCAACCAGGAAGGGACATCCACTGCTTCAATGTTGAATGTGGACCAGACTTTACTGAGGTCATCTGGATGGCGGATTGTGACTTGCTTTCCTCCACCATGTATAGCCAAGCTAAAAGGGAAAAGCCATTTATACAGTATTTTGTTCGTACGTAGAGTATCTAGAAGAGGCTTCAGAACCCTTCGTTTAGCGAGAGTCGATGGTGCTAGATCTTGATATAGCTGGATGGAAGATCCTTCGTAGGATAAGTTTTTATTATCTCTGGAAGCATTTAAAATAGCCGAGGTATCTAAGTAGTTCAGAAGACCACATATCACATCCCTTGGGGGGTCTGTGGGTTTGGGTTTAGGCCTGAGTGAGCGATGTATCCTCTCAATGACCATTTGGTCACATTGTTCTTGGGGCAGTAAAGAAGCAAATATTTCCTTAGCTGACTTTTCAAGTATCTCGTTTGAGACACTTTCGGGAATTCCTTTAATTCTGACATTTTTTCTGCGGCTCCTGTTTTCCTGCTCCTCTATATTCAAAGCCACCATGTTTAATTGAGACTTGTGGAAGTCCAGGTGGTCTTTAATTTTGTTAGAGTGACTTATAAGGGAAGACTGAGTGGCTTCTAGGGACTCAACCCTATTGCCGATTTGTTGAATATCTTCCCGTAGGCCGGAAACTTCCGCAATCAGTGGCTTCATTGCTTGAATTAAAGCTTTTTTAAGGAAAGATTTTGAGATTCCTCCAGAGTCTATCTGTGTAGTGTCACTTCCTGAAGCCTCCTCACTTGAATCTAAGTCGTCACCGGGGTCATCCATATTGGTATTAGAGTGGGGGATCCTGTGGGCAGACCGGGCTGATGAAGGTTTATGTTTCAAAAATTTCTCCATAGCACTTTGTTTGTCTTGTTTTGTAGCAGAGAGAGAAGATTTGCGGCGCTCTTTATGAATTTTAACCATTCTATCTAGATATAGCGCTCGTTTTCAAGATCACCGCCCGTGCGCCAGCAACACGTTTAGTTCCTCATATCTGTGATTGTAGTTGAATGAAGCTGAACATTGTCACAATTTGAGTAGGGAAGAATAATATCACCAGAAGGGCTATAATGACCAGTTAAAAGAAATAAGATGTAGATCTTTTATGCTGCCACTAGATGGCAGAGTAGCACCACAGAGTAGCTTCTTTATTGCTGGCCACTATAAGCTGTACCCATATGTAATGTATAAGAATTAGATCTGTCTCTTTAACAAAGTGAAGGCGGAGTTGAGTTTAGTTTCAGTTTCTGTTATAGTCTGAGGAGAAGATGTTATGCTGTGTGCTGGAGGAAAAGAGGAGAAGAATAAAATACAGTTAAAGCTTACTCTCTCTTAAATTCCTTACACCGTGTGGACATTACACCATAGAGAAGGCTTTTAGCACTGCCTGTGTAAAAATTGATATACAGTATATCAGACCGAGCAGTAGGTGTCACTCTCGCCCTGTGTTAAGCTTGTGTTATGTAGCCGTTTAAAAAAGAAATGAAAGAGGAAAAAGAAAATAGAAAAAACTAAATAAAATAAAAATAAAGGTGACCCAAACACAGGGGGCCAAAGCTGAGGGCAATGAGTCTCAGTGTTTTTAGGCTAGAATCTCTCAGTTCTGTAATAGAGAGTGGATCTGATAATTGCAGATGGGCTTGCTGTGGAGAGAGATTCTTTTCCTTTACTTTTTTCCCTTCTCCTCTTCTCTTTCTCCTTCCCCCCCTCTTTGTGTAGCACAGATGTGTAGGAGGAGGAATCACTCCACAGGGCACCTCTCCCTCCTCAACAGAGCGGTGTAGCTATTATTGAAGGAGTCTGATGTTCCAAGTCTCCTTCTGGTTGTTGTGTTGTTGTCTGGCGCTCCTGCAACTATAGGAGGGAGGGGAAGATGGCGCCGACCCCACAAAAGGACCGAGGCGAGGACCGGGATGTCCGGAATGCGGGGAGCGCCGCACCGATCTCCACCCCCCTCTCCCAGATATCAGAAGAAGAGGAGGCTTAGTATGTAATGGTGGGGCAGGAGCGTCTGTGATCCGTCCGGCAGCAGCTTCTCCCCGCGCCCTGTGAGGGAGCTAAGATGGCGTCGGTTTCAGCGGGAACCAGCCAGGGCCGCCTCCTCCCCCTCCATAACGCTCCGTTCCGCCGAGACACCCTCCAGGCCAAGAGGAGCCCTAAATGCCGCCACAGACGGTAAGCCCTCTTGATTCTACTGGTGTGTCTGCTCCCTCCAGCAGGCACCTCGGGCAGGCAACAGCAAACCGGGCCCCAGCAGCAACGGACCCGCGCACCGGGAAGGACCGCAGGAGGCTCCAGATCCCAGGGGACCTCAGTGCAAGTAAGTGTAGGGCTGCAGGAGGGGTGAGACGGAGCGGGGGAGTGCGTCTGGGAAAGGGGCAGCTCGTACCTCACCGAGATCGTTAGTTCTTGCTGGGTTCCCTGTCCATAGGATGTTCAAGATGGCGGCGTCTCCATCTCCTCTCCCCCTCTCCTCCGAGGTCCGCGGGTCCCGCGCCTGGGTGAGGCGCACCAATCTTTATAAAAATCTGCCAGAGTCAGTCGCAAAGTTGAAAAAGAGCTGGTAATAACTCTGAGAGGCCAATAGATTAGGTAGAAAATCCGAGCCAGGCAGGAGCTCCCAAGAAGTGCGACTGTTCCTTCTCACAGCTATTCCCGGGGGTTTTACAGCCACGAGCACTGCTTTAGCACAGCTCCTGGCTGTAAAATTATTTAACCCCTTCAGATGGATTTACTTCGTGGGACGAGCTGGATTAAGAGAATAATAAAATATTACAACACCCTGTGTCTTTATTTCATTAAAGGACTTTGTAATAATGTGTGTGTGTGTTTTATTAACCATTTTGTACTATTGGATTAATAATGGATAGGTGTCATAATTGACGCCTCTCCATTATTAATCTGGCTTAATGTCACCTTACAATAGCAAGGTGACATTAACCCTTTATTACCCCATATCCCACTGCTACACGGGTGTGGGAAGAGAGTGGCCAAGTGCCAGAATAGGCGCATCTTCCAGATGTGCCTTTTCTGGGGTGGCTGGGGGAAGATGTTTTTAGCCAGGGGGGGGGCAATAACCATCGACCCTCTCTAGGCTATTAATATCTGCCCTCAGTCACTGGCTTTACCACTCTGGTGGAGAAAATTGTGCGGGAGCCCACGCCAATTTTTTCCGTGATTTAACCCTTTATTTTACAAGCTACAGCGCCCAAATTTTGCACATACACACTACTAACATTATTAGTGTGGAATATGCAAAAAAAAAGGGATATGAGATGGTTTACTGTATGTAAACCATGTCTCATATCATGTCGGGTTTGTGGAGGAGAAATGAAAAGCCGGCAATTGAATTACCGGCTTTTCTATAGAACACTGCTGCGTATTTCTCGCAAGTCACACTGCTGGTCCGTGTGTAATCCGTATTTTTCTCGCCCCCATAGACTTTCATTGATGATTTTCTTTGCGCAATACGGTGACAAACGCAGCATGCTGCGATTTTGTACAGCCGTAGAAGACCGTATAATACGGATCCATAAAATACGGCTGATAGGAGCTGGGCCATAGAGAATCATTGGGCCGTGTGTTATGCGTATTTTACGGGTGTATTTTCTGCGCTCATACGTCCGTAAAACTCGCCAGTGTGACGCCGGCCTTAGGGGTGTGTTTGGGTTAGGGTTTTAGTTCCAATTTGGGGTTTCCACTGTTTAGGCACATCAGGCCTCTCCAAACGCGACATGGCGTCCGAACTTAATTTCAGCCAATTCTGTGTTGAAAAGTAAAACAGTGGTCCTTCCCTTCCGAGCTCTCCCGTGCGCCCAAACAGGGGTTTACCCCAACATATGGGGTATCAGCGTACTCAGGACAAATTGGACAACAACTTTTGAGGTCCAATTTCTCTTGTTACCCTTGGGAAAATAAAAATTTGGGTGCTAATAAACCATTTTTGTGGGAAAAAAATAATTTTTTATTTTAACGGCTCTGCGTTATAAACTGTAGTGAAACACTTGGGGGTTCAAAGTTCTCACAACACATCTAGATAAGTTCCTTGGGGGTCTAGTTTCCAATATGGGGTGACTTGTGGGGGGTTTCTACTGTTTAGGTACATCAGGGGCTCTGCAAATGCAACGTGATGCCTGCAGACCAATTCATCTAAGTCTGCATTCCAAATGATGATCCTTCCCTTTCGAGCTCTGCCATGTGCCCAAACGGTGGTTCCCCCCCAAATATGGGGTATCAGCGTACTCAGGACAAATTGGACAACAACTTTTGTGGTCCAATTTCTCCTGTTACCCTTGGAAAAATACAAAACTGGGGGCTAAAAAATAATTTTTGTGGAAAAAAATAACTTTATTTTCACGGCTCTGCATTATAAACTGTAGTGAAACACTTGGTGGTTCAAAGTTCTCACAACACATCTAGATAAGTTCCTTGGGGGTCTAGTTTCCAATATGGGGTGACTTGTGGGGGGTTTCTACTGTTTAGGTACATCAGGGGCTCTGCAAATGCAACATGATGCCTGCAGACCAATCCATCTAAGTCTGCATTCCAATTGGTGCTCTTTCCCTTCCGAGCTCTGCTATGCGCCCAAACAGTGGTTTGCCCCCACATATGGGGTATCTGCATACTCAGGACAAATTGGACAACAACTCTTGGGGTCTAATTTCTCCTGTTACCCTTGGGAAAATACAAAACTGGGGGCTAAAAAATAATTTTTGTGGAAATAAAAAGGAATTTTTATTTTCACAGCTCTGCGTTATAAACTGTAGTGAAACACTTGGGGATTCAAAGCTCTCACAGCACATCTAGATAAGCTCCTTAGGGGGTCTACTTTCCAAAATGGTGTCACTTGTGGGGGGTTTCAATGTTTAGGTACATCAGGGGCTCTCCAAACGCAACATGGCGTCCCATCTCAATTCCAGTCAATTTTGCATTGAAAAGTCAAATCTCGCTCCTTCACTTCCGAGTTCTGCCATGCACCCAAACAGTGGTTTACCCCCACATATGGGGTATCGGCGTACTCGGGACAAATTGTACAACAACTTTTGCAGTCGATTTTCTCCTGTTACCCTTGGTAAAATAAAACAAATTTGAGCTGAAGTAAAAAATTTTTTAAAAAAGTTAAATGTTCATTTTTTTTAAACATTCCAAAAATTCCTGTGAAACACCTGAACGGTTAATAAACTTCTTGAATGTGGTTTTGAGCACCTTGAGGGGTGCAGTTTTTAGAATGTGTCACAGTTCGTTATTTTCTATCATATATACCCCTCAAAATGACTTCAAATGTGATGTGGTCCCTAAAAAAAAATGGTGTTGTAAAAATGAGAAATTGCTGGTCAACTTTTAACCCTTATAACTCCCTAACAAAAAAATTTTTGGTTCCAAAATTGTGCTGATGTAAAGTAGACATGTGGGAAATGTTACTTATTAAGTATTTTGTGTGACATACGGTATCTCTGTGATTTAAGGGCATAAAAATTCAAAGTTGGAAAATTGCAACATTTTTGCCAAATTTCCTTTTTTTTTTCACAGATAAACGCATGAAATATTAAAGAAATTTTACCACTATCATGAAGCCCAATATGTCACGAGAAAACAGTGTCAGAATCATCGGGATTGAAGCGTTCCAGAGTTATAACCTCATAAAGGGACAGTGGTCAGAATTGTAAAAATTGGCCCGGTCATTAACGTGCAATTCACCCTTGGGGTATTTTCTTTAACTTAGTTTTATTTATTTCACATCCTGTGCCTTCTGAAAGTCATAGTAGACCTTTGAGAGACATTTCAATGTTTAACCTCTTCATGACCTGGGGTATTTTCGTTTTTTCGTTTTCGTTTTTCACTCCCCTCCTTCCCAGAGCCATAACTTTTTTATTTTTCCGTCAATATGGCCATTTTAGGGCTTATTTTTTGTGGGACGGGCTGTACTTTTGAACGGCACCATTGGCTTTAGAATGTCATGTACTAAAAAATGGAAAAAAATTCCAACTGCGTTGAAATTGCAAAAAAAAGTGCAATCCCACACTTGTTTTTTGTTTGGCTTTTTTGCTAGGTTCATTAAATGCTAAAACTGACCTACCATTATGATTGTCCAGGTCATTACGCGTTCATAGACACCAAACATATCTAGGTTATTTTTTATCTAAGTGATGAAAAAAAAATTCCAAACTTTGCTAAAAAAAAAAAAATTGCGCTATTTTCCAATACCCATAGCGTCTCCATTTTTCATGATCTGGGGTCGGGTGAGAGCTTATTTTTTGCTTGCCGAGCTGATGTTTTTATGCTATGAGCACACGTAGAATGGTCCATTGCAGATTTTTCCGCAGCGGATTTTATAAATCCGCATCGCCAAAGCACTGCTTTTTTACAGCGGATTTACCGCGGTTTTTGTGCGGATTTCACTGCGGTTTTACACCTGCGGTTTTCTATTATGGAGCAGGTGTAAAACGGCTGCGGATTCCGCACAAAGAATTGACATGCTGCGGAATGTAATCCGATGCGTTTCCGTACATTTTTTTCCGCAGCATGTGCACTGCGGATTGCGTTTCCCATAGGTTTACATTGTACTGTAAACGCATGCGAAACTGTTGCGGATCCACAGCTGCGGAAACGCTGCAGATCCGCAGCTTGTGCACATAGCCTTAATTATACCATTTTGGTGCAGATACGTTCTTTTGATTGCCCGTTATTGCATTTTAATGCAGTGTCGCGGCAACCAAAAAAACGTAATTCTGGCGTTTCAATTTTTTTTCTCACTACGCAGTTTAGCGATCAGGTTATTGATCAGGTTTTTTTATTGATAGATCGGTCGATTCTGAAAGCGGCTATACCAAATATGTGTATATTTGATTTTTTTTAGTTTTATTTTGAATGGAGCGAAAGGGGGGTGATTTAACCCCTTCACCCCGAAGCCTGTTTTCACCTAAGTGACAGAGCCAATTTTTACAATTCTGACCACTGTCACTTTATGAGGTCATAACTCTGAAACGCTTCAACGGATCCTGGTGATTCTGAGACTGTTTTCTCGAGACATATTGTACTTTATGATAGTGGTAAAACTTCGATATGACTTGCATTTATTTGTGAAAAAAATGGAAATTTGGCAAAAATTGTGAACATTTTGCAGTTTTTATGCCCTTAAATTAGAGTTATATCACATAATATAGTTAATAAACAACATTTTCCACATGTCTGCTTTACATCAGCACAATTTTGGAAACATAATTTTTTTGTTAGGGAGTTATAAGGGTTAAACGTTGACCAGCGTTTTCTAATTTTTACAACAAAATTTGCAAAACCATTTTTTTAGGGACCACCTCACACTTGAAGTGACTTTGAGGGGTGTATATGACAGAAAATGCCCCAAAGTGACACCATTCTAAAAACTGCACCCCTCAAGGTATTCAAAACCACATTCAAAAAGTTTATTAATCCTTCAGGTGCCTCTCAGGAATTTTTGGAATGTTTAAAAAAAACTGAACATTTAACTTTTTTCACAAAATGTTTACTTCAGATCCAATTTGTTTTATTTTACCAAGGGTAACATTAGAAATTGGACCACAAAAGTCGTTGTACAATTTGTCCTGAGTACGCCGATACCCCATATGTTGGGGTAAACCATTGTTTGGGCACATGGCAGAGCTCGGAAGGGAAGGAGCGCCATTTGACTTTTCAATACAAAATTTGCTGGAATTGAGATCGGACACCATGTCACGTTTTGAGAGCCCATGATGTGCCTAAACAGTGGAAACCCCCCACAAGTGACACCATTTTGGAAAGTAGACCCTCTAAGGAACTAATCTAGATGTGTGGTGAGCACTTTGAACCTCCAAGTGCTTCGCAGAAGTTTATAATGTAGAGCCGAAGAAAAAAAATCATATTTTTTTTCATAAAAAATGATATTTTTGACCCAAATTTTTTATTTTCCCAAGGGTAACAGAACAAATTGGACCCCAAAAGTTGTTGTGAAATTTGTCCTGAGTATGTTGATGTTTCATATATGGGGATAAACCACTGTTTGAGCGCATGGCAGAGCTCAGAAGGGAAGGAGCGCCTTTTGACTTTTCAATACAAAATTTGCTGGAATTGAGATCGCGCACCATGTCACGTTTGGAGAGCCCCTGATGTGCCTAAACAGTGGAAACCCCCCACAAGTGACCCCATTTTGGAAAGAAGACCCCCTAAGGAACTTATCTAGATGTGTGGTGAGCACTTTTAAACCCCAATTGTTATACTAAAGTTTAGAATGTAGCACCGTGAAAATTAAAAAATCATTTTTTTCTTTCCACAAAATGATGTTTTAGCCCCCAATTTTTTTTCCCAAGGGTAACTGGAGAAATTGGACCACAAAAGTTGTTGTCCAATTTGTCCTGAGTACGCTGATACCCCATATATGGGGGGTACCACTGTTTGGGCGCATGGCAGAGCTCAAAAGGGAAGGAGCGCCGTTTGGAATGCAGACTTAGATGGATTGGTCTGCAGGTGTCACGTTGCATTTGCAGAGCCCCTGATGTACTTAAACAGTAGAAACCCCCCACAAGTGATCCCATATTGGAAACTAGACCCCCCAAGTAACTTATCTAGATGTGTTGTGAGAACTTTGAACCAACAAGTGTTTCACTACAGTTTATAACGCAGAGCCGTGAAAATAAAAAATATATTATTTTCCACGGAAATAATATTTTAGCCCCAAAATTTTTATTTTTCCAAGGGTAACAGTTGGACCCCAAATGTTGTTGTCCAATTTGTCCTGAGAATGCTGATACCCCATATGTGGGGGGAAGAACTGTTTGGGCGCACGGGAGAACTTGGAAGGGAAGGAGCACTGTTTTAGTTTTTCAACGCAGAATTGGCTGGAATTGAAATCGGACACTATGTCGCGTTTGAAGAGCCCCTGATGTGCCTAAACAGTGGAAACCCCCCAATTCTAACTGAAACTCTAACCCCAACCCTAACCCTAACCCTAGCCCTAAACCTAGCCCTAACCCTAGCCCTAACCCTAACCCTAACCCTAGCCCTAACCCTAACCCTAGCCCTAACCCTAGCCCTAATGGGAAAATGGAAATAAATACATTTTTTTAAAATTTTATTATTTTTCCCTAACTAAGGGGGTGATGAAGGGGGTTTGATTTACTTTTATACCGTTTTTTTGGCAGATTGTTATGATTGGCAGCCGTCACACACTAAAAGACGCTTTTTATTGCAAAAAATAGTTTTTGCATCACCACATTTTGAGAACTATAATTTATCCATATTTTGGCCCACAGAGTCATGTGAGGTCTTGTTTTTTGCGGGACTAGTTGTCGTTTTTATTGGTACCATTTTTGGGCACATGACATTTTTTGATCGCTTTTTATTCCGATTTTTGGGTGGCAGAATGAACAAAAACCAGCAATTCCTGAAATTCTTTTAGGGGGGCGTTTATACCGTTGTTGTGAATTTACTTTTTGGCTCCCTCTAGTGGCTACTAGTGATTTGACTCTGGGTTTGTCAGTCATTCCTTTTATGCTCACCTGGGTCGTTAGGTCTGGGGTGTTGCTATATAAGCTCCCTGGACCTTCAGTTCAATGCCTGGCAACGTTGATATCAGAGCTAATCTGTAGTGCTCTTGTCTACTGATCCTGGTTCCTGCTTGATTAAGCTAAGTCTGCTTTTTTGCTTTTTGCAATTCGTTATTGTTTGCATTTTTGTCCAGCTTGTATATTATCTGTATCCTGACCTTGCTGGAAGCTCTAGGGCGGCTGGTGAGCTCCCCCCGGGCCGTTAGACGGTTCGGGGGTTCTTGAATCTCCAGTGTGGATTTTTGTTAGGGTTTTTGTTGACCATATAAGTTATCTTACTACATTCTGCTATTAGTGAGTGGGCCTCTCTGTGCTAAACCTAGTTCATCTCTGTGTTTGTCATTTCCTCTTACCTCACCGTTATTATTTGTGGGGGGCTTGTATCCTACTTTTGGGGTCTTTTCTCTGGAGGCAAGAGAGGTCTTTGTTTTCCTCTTCTAGGGGTAGTTAGCTCTCCGGCTGGCGCGAGACATCTAGCGACCAACGTAGGCATGTTCCCCGGCTACTTCTAGGGTTGGCGTTAGGAGTAGATATATGGTCAACCCAGTTACCACTGCCCTATGAGCTGGATTTTTGTACTTTGCAGACTTGCTGATATCTCTGAGACCCTCGCCATTGGGGTCATAACAGTTTGCCAGGCCAGTACTAAATGTTAAATGCATTGCAGAAGTGGGATTATAAGAAAGAAAGTTCTGAGTTTTTTTTTCTCTCTCTCATTTTTTTTTTTTTCTTTTCCCCTTTACCTTTGAGTGGCTTGTGATTGCTGCAGACATGAATGTCCAGACCTTGATTACAAGTGTGGACCAGCTTGCCGCTCGTGTGCAGGGTATACAAGATTATGTTACCAGAAATCCTATGTCAGAACCTAAGATACCGATTCCTGAACTGTTTTCCGGAGACCGATTTAAGTTTAGAAATTTCAGGAATAATTGTAAATTGTTTTTGTCCCTGAGACCCTGTTCCTCTGGAGACTCCGCTCAGCAAGTGAAAATTGTTATTTCTTTTTTACGGGGCGACCCTCAGGATTGGGCTTTCTCGCTGGCGCCAGGAGATCCGGCATTGGCTGATATTGATGCGTTTTTTCTGGCGCTCGGTTTGCTTTATGAGGAACCCAATCTTGAGATTCAGGCAGAAAAAGCCTTGCTGGCTATGTCTCAGGGCCAGGACGAGGCTGAGGTGTATTGCCAAAAATTTCGGAAATTGTCCGTGCTGACCCAGTGGAACGAGTGTGCATTGGCTGCAAATTTTAGAAATGGCCTTTCTGAAGCCATTAAGAATGTGATGGTGGGTTTTCCCATTCCCACAGGTCTGAATGATTCCATGGCCCTGGCGATTCAAATTGACCGGCGGTTGCGGGAGCGCAAAACCGCAAATTCCCTCATGGTGTTATCTGAACAGGCACCTGATTTAATGCAATGTGATAGAATCCTGACTAGAAATGAGCGGAAAATTCATAGATGCCAGAATGGCTTGTGTTACTACTGTGGTGATTCTGCACATGTTATCTCAGCATGCTCTAAGCGTCTTACTAAGGTTGTTAGTCCTGTCGCCATTGGTAATTTGCAACCTAAGTTCATTCTATCTGTAACTTTGATTTGCTCACTGTCATCGTATCCTGTCGTGGCGTTTGTAGATTCAGGTGCTGCCCTGAGTCTTATGGATCTGTCATTTGCCAAGCGTTGCGGTTTTGTTCTTGAGCCATTAGAAAATCCTATCCCTCTTAGGGGTATTGACGCTACGCCATTAGCAGAAAATAAACCGCAGTATTGGACACAGGTTACCATGTGCATGACTCCTGAACATCGGGAGGTGATACGTTTTCTTGTTCTGCATAAGATGCATGATTTGGTTGTTTTGGGGCTGCCATGGTTACAGACCCATAATCCAGTCCTTGACTGGAAGGCTATGTCAGTGTCAAGTTGGGGCTGTCATGGAATTCATGGAGATTCCCTGCCCGTGTCTATTGCTACTTCTACGCCTTCGGAAGTTCCGGAGTACTTGTCTGATTATCAGGATGTCTTCAGCGAGTCTAGGTCAAGTGCATTGCCTCCTCATAGGGAATGTGACTGTGCAATAGATTTGATTCCTGGCAGTAAGTTTCCTAAGGGAAGACTGTTTAATCTGTCGGTACCTGAACATACCGCGATGCGTTCATATATCAAGGAGTCTCTGGAGAAGGGGCATATCCGTCCTTCTTCTTCCCCTCTTGGTGCGGGATTCTTTTTTGTGGCAAAAAAGGACGGATCTTTGAGGCCTTGTATTGACTATCGGCTTTTGAATAAGATCACTGTCAAATTTCAGTATCCTTTGCCGTTGTTGTCAGACTTGTTTGCCCGGATTAAAGGTGCCAAGTGGTTCACCAAGATAGACCTTCGTGGTGCGTACAACCTTGTGCGCATTAAGCAAGGAGATGAATGGAAAACCGCATTCAATACGCCCGAAGGTCATTTTGAGTACTTGGTGATGCCATTTGGGCTCTCTAATGCACCTTCAGTTTTTCAGTCCTTTATGCATGACATTTTCCGGAAGTATCTGGATAAATTTTTGATCGTTTATCTGGATGATATTCTGGTTTTTTCTGATGATTGGGACTCGCATGTGGAACAGGTCAGGATGGTTTTCAAGATTTTGCGTGAAAATTCTTTGTTTGTTAAAGGCTCAAAGTGTCTCTTTGGTGTACAGAAGGTTCCCTTTTTAGGGTTCATTTTTTCCCCTTCTGCTGTGGAGATGGACCCAGTCAAGGTTCGAGCTATTCATGATTGGACTCAACCCTCGTCAGTTAAGAGTCTTCAGAAGTTCTTGGGTTTTGCTAACTTCTACCGTCGTTTTATCGCTAATTTTTCTAGCGTTGTTAAACCGTTGACGGATATGACCAAGAAAGGCTCTGATGTGGCTAACTGGGCTCCTGCTGCCGTGGAGGCTTTCCAGGAGTTGAAGCGCTGGTTTACTTCAGCGCCTGTTTTGTGCCAGCCTGATGTCTCACTTCCCTTTCAGGTTGAAGTGGATGCTTCGGAGATTGGGGCAGGGGCCGTTTTGTCGCAGAGAGGCCCTGGTTGCTCTACTATGAGACCTTGTGCCTTTTTCTCTAGGAAGTTTTCGCCGGCAGAGCGAAATTATGATGTGGGCAATCGAGAGTTGTTGGCCATGAAGTGGGCATTTGAGGAGTGGCGTCATTGGCTCGAGGGTGCTAAGCATCGTGTGGTGGTCTTGACTGATCACAAAAATCTGATGTACCTCGAGTCTGCTAAACGCCTGAATCCTAGACAGGCCCACTGGTCATTGTTTTTCTCCCGTTTTGACTTTGTGGTTTCGTATTTACCAGGTTCTAAGAATGTGAAGGCCAATGCTCTGTCTAGGAGCTTTGTGCCTGATGCTCCTGGAGTCGCTGAACCTGTGGGTATTCTTAAGGAAGGAGTTATCCTGTCAGCTATTTCTCCAGATCTGCGACGTGTGTTGCAGAGATTTCAGGCTGGTAGGCCTGACTCTTGTCCACCTGACAGATTGTTTGTGCCTGCTAAATGGACCAGCAGAGTCATTTCCGAGGTTCATTCCTCAGTGTTGGCAGGGCACCCGGGAATTTTTGGCACCAGAGATCTGGTGGCCAGGTCCTTTTGGTGGCCTTCCTTGTCAAGAGATGTGCGGTCATTTGTGCAGTCCTGTGGTACTTGTGCTCGAGCTAAGCCTTGCTGTTCTCGTGCCAGCGGGTTGCTCTTGCCCTTGCCTGTCCCGAAGAGACCTTGGACACACATCTCTATGGATTTCATTTCGGATCTTCCGGTGTCTCAGGGCATGTCTGTCATCTGGGTGATATGTGATCGTTTCTCCAAGATGGTCCATCTGGTTCCTTTGCCCAAACTGCCTTCCTCTTCTGATCTGGTTCCTGTGTTCTTCCAGAACGTGGTTCGTTTGCACGGCATTCCTGAGAATATTGTGTCGGACAGAGGATCCCAGTTTGTTTCCAGGTTCTGGCGATCCTTTTGTGGTAGGATGGGCATAGATTTGTCGTTTTCGTCCGCTTTTCATCCACAGACTAACGGACAAACGGAACGAACTAATCAGACTCTGGAGGCGTATTTGAGGTGTTTTGTCTCTTCTGATCAGGATGATTGGGTGACCTTCTTGCCGTTGGCTGAATTTGCCCTTAATAATCGGGCTAGTTCTGCCACCTTGGTTTCGCCATTTTTCTGCAACTCTGGGTTCCACCCTCGTTTTTCCTCGGGACATGTGGAGCCTTCTGACTGTCCTGGGGTGGATTCTGTGGTGGATAGGTTGCAGCGGATCTGGAATCATGTGGTGGACAACTTGAAGTTGTCACAGGAGAAGGCTCAGCGTTTTGCCAACCGCCGCCGCGGTGTGGGTCCCCGACTTCGTGTTGGGGATTTGGTATGGCTGTCTTCTCGATTTGTTCCTATGAAGGTCTCCTCTCCCAAATTTAAGCCTCGATTCATTGGTCCTTACAAGATATTGGAGATCCTTAATCCTGTATCCTTTCGCCTGGATCTTCCGGTGTCGTTTGCCATTCACAACGTATTTCATAGGTCCTTGTTGCGGTGGTACGTTGTGCCTGTGGTTCCTTCTGCTGAGCCTCCTGCTCCGGTGTTGGTTGAGGGCGAGTTGGAGTACGTGGTGGAGAAGATCTTAGATTCTCGTCTCTCCAGGCGGAGGCTTCAGTACCTGGTCAAGTGGAAGGGCTATGGTCAGGAGGATAATTCCTGGGTGGTCGCCTCTGATGTGCATGCGGCCGATTTAGTTCGTGCCTTTCACGCCGCTCATCCTGATCGCCCTGGTGGTCTTGGTGAGGGTTCGGTGACCCCTCACTAAGGGGGGGGTACTGTTGTGAATTTACTTTTTGGCTCCCTCTAGTGGCTACTAGTGATTTGACTCTGGGTTTGTCAGTCATTCCTTTTATGCTCACCTGGGTCGTTAGGTCTGGGGTGTTGCTATATAAGCTCCCTGGACCTTCAGTTCAATGCCTGGCAACGTTGATATCAGAGCTAATCTGTAGTGCTCTTGTCTACTGATCCTGGTTCCTGCTTGATTAAGCTAAGTCTGCTTTTTTGCTTTTTGCAATTCGTTATTGTTTGCATTTTTGTCCAGCTTGTATATTATCTGTATCCTGACCTTGCTGGAAGCTCTAGGGCGGCTGGTGTTCTCCCCCCGGGCCGTTAGACGGTTCGGGGGTTCTTGAATCTCCAGTGTGGATTTTTGTTAGGGTTTTTGTTGACCATATAAGTTATCTTACTACATTCTGCTATTAGTGAGTGGGTCTCTCTGTGCTAAACCTAGTTCATCTCTGTGTTTGTCATTTCCTCTTACCTCACCGTTATTATTTGTGGGGGGCTTGTATCCTACTTTTGGGGTCTTTTCTCTGGAGGCAAGAGAGGTCTTTGTTTTCCTCTTCTAGGGGTAGTTAGCTCTCCGGCTGGCGCGAGACATCTAGCGACCAACGTAGGCATGTTCCCCGGCTACTTCTAGGGTTGGCGTTAGGAGTAGATATATGGTCAACCCAGTTACCACTGCCCTATGAGCTGGATTTTTGTACTTTGCAGACTTGCTGATATCTCTGAGACCCTCGCCATTGGGGTCATAACAACCGTTCCACGTGTGGTAAAATTGATATAGCAGCTTTATTCTTCAGGTCAGTACGATTACAGCGATACCTCATTTATATAATTTTTTTATGTTTTGGCGCTTTTACACAATAAAAACTATTTTATATAAAAAATAATTGTTTTTGCATCGCTTTATTCTGAGAGCTATAACTTTTTTATTTTTCTGCTGATGATGCTGTATGGCGGCTTTTTTTTTGCGGGACAAGATGACATTTTCAGCGGTACCATGTTTATTTATATCTGTCTTTTTGATCGTGTGTTATTCCACTTTTTGTTCGCCTCTATGATAATAAAGCGTTGTTTTTTGCGGTATTCACTGAAGGGGATAACTAGTGGGATAGTTTTATAGAGCGGGTAGTTTCGGACACGGCGATACCAAATATGTGTACTTTTATTGTTTTTTTTTAAATGTACATAAATAAATGGATTTATTGGGAAAATGTTTTTTTTTCTTTATTTGGGTTTTTTTTTATTTTTTTTATACATTCCATTTTTTTTTTTTTTTTTTACTTTCTACCATTGTCCCAGGGTGGGACATCACTATATTAGATCAGATCGCTGATCTGACACTGTGCATAGCACTGTGTCAGATCAGTGTTCTGACAGGCAGTGCAGGAGGCTGGATCCGGGGATTCCTTCCGGATCACCAGATCAACGCGATCGCATTGTGTTGCTCCAGTGGGAGAGCGCAGAGAGCCCCCGTCCCTGCGTGATCACCCTCTATGCCGCTGTCACTACTGACAGCGGCATCAGAAGGGTTAAATGCCCACGATCGGTGCTAGCGCCGATCGTGGGCATTGCTGCGGGGTGTCAGCTGTCATATACAGCTGACACCCGCACCCGATCACCGCGGCGCTCAGTGCGAGACCGCGGTGATCGGTGCGCCGTACTAGTACTGCGGCTGGCACAATTGCAGTTGCCGCAGCGCTGTACTAGTACGGCGCATGGCACGAAGGGGTTAAACTTTTATATTTTTTTATTTTTTAAAAATTTTTTTTTACTTTTGCCATGCTTCAATATCCTCCATGGGAGGCTAGAAGCTGGCACAACTCAATCACCTCTGCCACATAGGAGTGATGGGTAAATCGCGATTCCACCCGCCGCTATTGCGGGCACATGTCAGCTGTTCAAAACAGCTGACATGTCCCGGCTTTGATGTGGGCTGACCGCCAGAGCCCGCATCAAAGCAGGTGATCTGACCTCGGACGTACTATCCCTTCCGAGGTCAGAAAGGGGTTAAATACCTTTTCACAATATGATTTCCCCTTTAACTGGGACTGCTACATTAGCACCAGATACAGATGAAATATGGCCTACTGGCTGCATAGCAGAGCTGATTGGGTCTCCTAGGACTCCGCAGCACCTGCTCCCTTGTGCTGTTCCATGTATGTTGTTATACCATTACTCTGCTGCCATCCAATGGCCTTTTTCCATATGGAAGCTTGTTATTAATTATTTTTGTGGGCATGTCTTTCACTTCCGGTTCAGGGGTCAAGTCTTTTCTTCCTCTGGCAGCCATTTCATTTTCAGTTTCATGCTTTTGTGAGAGGACACACTTGAACCGGGCTTAGGAAGGCATCAGTCTTTTGACCTCTTGCTGTTCTCTTGCTGGTCACACTTGCAGTCATACTTGGTGCTACATCTTACTGTACCTTGTCTACACCTGCATTTCTCCAGTATGCAGGCAGAGATGCTTACCTGTTCAAGGCCTCCAACAATTGCACTAACCAAGGTGCAGGGGACCCAAGTTAAGATGGCAAATACACAGGTGCAATAATACCGATAAGACAGCCAGCCTACAATCAGGAATTGGCCGCCTGGTGCACCTGTGCAAACAAATAGTCTGTATGTGGCATGTTCACACAGGAACGCAAAGTATATGGCTCAAAGCCTATTAATGACGCCATGTGGCGGGCTCACCATAATGCATCCTGTGTGAACAGAGGCCACAGTGTACAGAGCCATCTAGGGCCCAGCCGCACCCTGTTAAAATATACAGTGCACCAAAAACATAACAATGTATGCAAGGTATTGGTCGATATTATGGCCACAATATTTAAGCTGCCAACCCGCGTCAAGGGTCCTTACATACTAGCAGTCCTAATCTAAAAATCTCTGCCTGTATACTGGTGGGTTTTTTGTTTAGAATAGTGGAGGTCTTTCCTCTTATGGTGTTTTTTACACCTGCATTTCTGGAGAAAGTACTGTATTACCAGTTACATGCTGTATGTCCAGATTTCAAATAAACAAGTCTGGATTGCACAATCCCTGGAGTGCATCATCTCTCCGGATGCTGAACAGCATTTGTCCTGTCTGATTCACATCCAGGAAATACTGAAGGTGCGACTCTCTCTCTCTCACAACCCTTATTAGTCAACGACACCTCCATTCGCCTCATGTGAGGACAGAACAGTCGAAAGACTGCCTTGAAGCCTGGCCAGAATCATCCTTAGGCCGGGGACACACACAACGTATAAAAAAACGGTCCGTATTTTACGGCCGTAATACGCAGAAAAGTCCCCAAAATAGTGATCCGTATGTCATCCGTAGGCAGGGTGTGTCAGCGTATTTTGCGCATGGCATCCTCCGTATGTAATCCGTATGGCATCCGTACTGCGAGATTTTCTCGCAGGCTTGCAAAACCGACATCTAATGGATTTATGTGCTCAATAGTGTTGAGCGATACCGTCCGATACTTGAAAGTATCGGTATCGGAAAGTATCGGCCGATACCGGCAAAGTATCGGATCTAATCCGATACCGATACCCGATACCAATACAAGTCAATGGGACTCAAGTATCGGACGGTATCCCTGATGGTTCCCAGGGTCTGAAGGAGAGGAAACTCTCCTTCAGGCCTTGGGATCCATATTAATGTGTAAAAGAAAGAATTAAAATAAAAAATATTGCTATACTCACCTCTCCGACGCAGCCTGGACCTTACCGAGGGAACCGGCAGCGTTCTTTGCTTAAAATGCGCGCGTTTACTTCCTTCTAATTTCAGGTCCTGAATGCAGAATTAGGCATACAGGACCTGAAATTACGTCACGGCTTGCTGTGATTGGTCGCGTCGCGGTCACATGGGCGGCACGCAACCAATCACAAGCCGTGACGTAATTTTAAAATGCGCGCGTTTCCTGCCTCCCGTGACGTCACGGCTTGTGATTGGTCGCGTCGCCCATGTGACCGCGACGCGACCAATCACAAGCCGGAACGTAATTTTAAAATCCTGAATGCCTAGGACCTGAAAATTACGTCACGGCTTGCTGTGATTGGTCGCGTCGCGGCCACATGGGCGGCACGCGACCAATCACAAGCCGTGACGTCACGGAAGGAAGTAAACGCACGCATTTTAAGCAAAGAACGCTGCCGGTTCCCTCAGTGAGGTCCAGGCTGCGTCGGAGAGGTGAGTATAGCAATATTTTTTATTTTAATTCTTTCTTTTACACATTAATGTTGTTTCGATACCGATACCCGATACCACAAAAGTATCGGATCTCGGTATCGGAATTCCGATACCCGCAAGTATCGGCCGATACCCGATACTTGCGGTATCGGAATGCTCAACACTAGTGCTCAAATGTTCATTAAAACATATATACAGTATATATATATATAATGTCATTGAGACACATATATATATATATATATTCTGTATTTATATTTCATTCAGCGCGATGTATGTGAAAAGCCGGTAATTCAATTGCCGGCTTTTCATTTCTCCTTCACAAACCCGACATGATATGAGACATGGTTTACATACAGTAAACCATCTCATATCCCTTTTTTTTGCATATTCCACACTACTAATGTTAGTAGTGTGTATGTGCAAAATTTGGCCGCTGTAGCTGCTCAAATAAAGGGTTAAATGGCGGAAAAAATTGGCGTGGGCTCCCGCGCAATTTTCTCCGCCAGAGTGGTAAAGCCAGTGACTGACGGCAGATATTAATAGCCAGGAGAGGGTCCATGGTTATTGGCCCCCCCTGGCTAAAAACATCTGCCCCCAGCCACCCCAGAAAAGGCACATCTGGAAGATGCGCCTATTCTGGCACTTGGCCACTCTCTTCCCACTCCCTGTAGCGGTGGGATATGGGGTAATGAAGGGTTAATGCCACCTTGCTATTGTAAGGTGACATTAAGCCAGATTAATAATGGAGAGGCGTCAATTATGACACCTATCCATTATTAATCCAATAGTAAGAAATGGTTAATAAAACACACACACACACACATTATTAAAAAGTATTTTAATGAAATAAACACACAGGTTGTTTTAATATTTTATTGCTCTCTCAATCCATCCGGAACACCCTCGCTTGGCAAAATAATAAACGCACAAGATACATACCCTCAGATGAACCGTCACGTCCCACGAGGTAATCTGTTATGGTTCTCAATGGCAAGAGAACATAGCCCAGCAAACATACGAACTAGCTCTTGGAAGGATGGAAACTAAACTGACCATGAACTAAACCTGCCGCACAACTAACAGTAGCCGGGTAGCGTAGCCTGCGTTTTATCCCTAGACGCCCAGTGCCGGCCGGAGGACTAACTAATCCTGGCAGAGGAAAATATAGTCCTGGCTCACCTCTAGAGAAATTTCCCCGAAAGGCAGACAGAGGCCCCCACAAATATTGGCGGTGATTTTAGATGAAATGACAAACGTAGTATGAAAATAGGTTTAGCAAAATTGAGGTCCGCTTACTAGATAGCAGGAAGACAGAAAGGGCACTTTCATGGTCAGCTGAAAACCCTATCAAAATACCATCCTGAAATTACTTTAAGACTCTAGTATTAACTCATAACATCAGAGTGGCAATTTCAGATCACAAGAGCTTTCCAGACACAGAAACGAAACTACAGCTGTGAACTGGAACAAAATGCAAAAACAAACAAGGACTAAGTCCAACTTAGCTGGGAGTTGTCTAGCAGCAGGAACATGCACAGAAAGGCTTCTGATTACAATGTTGACCGGCATGGAAGTGACAGAGGAGCAAGGCTAAATAGCGACTCCCACATCCTGATGGAAACAGGTGAACAGAGAGGATGATGCACACCAGTTCAATTCCACCAGTGGCCACCGGGGGAGCCCAAAATCCAATTTCACAACAGTACCCCCCCCTCAAGGAGGGGACACCGAACCCTCACCAGAACCACCAGGGCGATCAGGATGAGCCCTATGAAAGGCACGGACCAAATCGGAGGCATGAACATCAGAGGCAGTCACCCAAGAATTATCCTCCTGACCGTATCCCTTCCATTTGACCAGATACTGGAGTTTCCGTCTGGAAACACGGGAGTCCAAGATTTTTTCCACAACGTACTCCAACTCGCCCTCAACCAACACCGGAGCAGGAGGCTCAACGGAAGGCACAACCGGTACCTCATACCTGCGCAATAATGACCGATGAAAAACATTATGAATAGAAAAAGATGCAGGGAGGTCCAAACGGAAGGACACAGGGTTAAGAATCTCCAATATCTTGTACGGGCCGATGAACCGAGGCTTAAACTTGGGAGAAGAAACCCTCATAGGGACAAAACGAGAAGACAACCACACCAAGTCCCCAACACAAAGCCGAGGACCAACCCGACGCCGGCAGTTGGCAAAAAGCTGAGTCTTCTCCTGGGACAACTTCAAATTGTCCACTACCTGCCCCCAAATCTGATGCAACCTCTCCACCACAGCATCCACTCCAGGACAATCCGAAGATTCCACCTGACCAGAAGAAAATCGAGGATGAAACCCCGAATTACAGAAAAAGGGAGACACCAAGGTGGCAGAACTGGCCCGATTATTGAGGGCAAACTCCGCTAAAGGCAAAAAAGCAACCCAATCATCCTGATCTGCAGACACAAAACACCTCAAATATGTCTCCAAGGTCTGATTCGTCCGCTCGGTCTGGCCATTAGTCTGAGGATGGAAAGCAGACGAAAAAGACAAATCTATGCCCATCCTAGCACAGAATGCTCGCCAAAATCTAGACACGAATTGGGTACCTCTGTCAGAAACGATATTCTCCGGAATACCATGCAAACGGACCACATTTTGAAAAAACAGAGGAACCAACTCGGAAGAAGAAGGCAACTTAGGCAGGGGAACCAAATGGACCATCTTAGAGAAACGATCACACACCACCCAAATGACAGACATCTTCTGAGAAACAGGAAGATCCGAAATAAAATCCATCGAGATGTGCGTCCAGGGCCTCTTCGGGATAGGCAAGGGCAACAACAATCCACTAGCCCGAGAACAACAAGGCTTGGCCCGAGCACAAACGTCACAAGACTGCACGAAGCCTCGCACATCTCGAGACAGGGAAGGCCACCAGAAGGACCTTGCCACCAAATCCCTGGTACCAAAGATTCCAGGATGACCTGCCAACGCAGAAGAATGAACCTCAGAAATGACTTTACTGGTCCAATCATCAGGAACAAACAGTCTACCAGGTGGGCAACGATCAGGTCTATCCGCCTGAAACTCCTGCAAGGCCCGCCGCAGGTCTGGAGAAACGGCAGACAATATCACTCCATCCTTAAGGATACCTGTAGGTTCAGAATTACCAGGGGAGTCAGGCTCAAAACTCCTAGAAAGGGCATCCGCCTTAACATTCTTAGAACCCGGCAGGTAGGACACCACAAAATTAAACCGAGAGAAAAACAACGACCAGCGCGCCTGTCTAGGATTCAGGCGTCTGGCGGACTCAAGATAAATTAGATTTTTGTGGTCAGTCAATACCACCACCTGATGTCTAGCCCCCTCAAGCCAATGACGCCACTCCTCAAAAGCCCACTTCATGGCCAAAAGCTCCCGATTCCCAACATCATAATTTCGCTCGGCGGGCGAAAATTTACGTGAGAAAAAAGCACAAGGTCTCATCACGGAGCAATCGGAACTTCTCTGCGACAAAACCGCCCCAGCTCCGATTTCAGAAGCGTCGACCTCAACCTGAAAAGGAAGAGCAACATCAGGCTGACGCAACACAGGGGCGGAAGAAAAGCGGCGCTTAAGCTCCCGAAAGGCCTCCACAGCAGCAGGGGACCAATCAGCAACATCAGCACCCTTCTTAGTCAAATCAGTCAATGGTTTAACAACATCAGAAAAACCAGCAATAAATCGACGATAAAAGTTAGCAAAGCCCAAAAATTTCTGAAGACTCTTAAGAGAAGAGGGTTGCGTCCAATCACAAATAGCCTGAACCTTGACAGGATCCATCTCGATGGAAGAGGGGGAAAAAATATATCCCAAAAAGGAAATCTTTTGAACCCCAAAAACGCACTTAGAACCCTTCACACACAAGGAATTAGACCGCAAAACCTGAAAAACCCTCCTGACCTGCTGGACATGAGAGTCCCAGTCATCCGAAAAAATCAAAATATCATCCAGATACACAATCATAAATTTATCCAAATAATCACGGAAAATGTCATGCATAAAGGACTGAAAGACTGAAGGGGCATTTGAAAGACCAAAAGGCATCACCAAATACTCAAAGTGGCCCTCGGGCGTATTAAATGCGGTTTTCCACTCATCCCCCTGCTTAATTCGCACCAAATTATACGCCCCACGAAGATCTATCTTAGAGAACCACTTGGCCCCCTTTATGCGAGCAAACAAATCAGTCAGCAGTGGCAACGGATATTGATATTTAACCGTGATTTTATTCAAAAGCCGATAATCAATGCACGGCCTCAAAGAGCCATCTTTCTTAGCCACAAAGAAAAAAACGGCTCCTAAGGGAGATGACGAAGGACGAATATGTCCCTTTTCCAAGGACTCCTTTATATATTCTCGCATAGCAGCATGTTCAGGCACAGACAGATTAAATAAACGACCCTTAGGGTATTTACTACCCGGAATCAAATCTATGGCACAATCGCACTCCCGGTGCGGAGGTAATGAACCAAGCTTAGGTTCTTCAAAAACGTCACGATATTCAGTCAAGAATTCAGGAATCTCAGAGGGAATAGATGATAAAATGGAAACCACAGGTACGTCCCCATGCGTCCCCTTACATCCCCAGCTTAACACAGACATAGCTTTCCAGTCAAGGACTGGGTTATGAGATTGCAGCCATGGCAATCCAAGCACCAACACATCATGTAGGTTATACAGCACAAGAAAGCGAATAATCTCCTGGTGATCCGGATTAATCCGCATAGTTACTTGTGTCCAGTATTGTGGTTTATTGCTAGCCAATGGGGTGGAGTCAATCCCCTTCAGGGGTATAGGAGTTTCAAGAGGCTCCAAATCATACCCACAGCGTTTGGCAAAGGACCAATCCATAAGACTCAAAGCGGCACCAGAGTCGACATAGGCATCCGCGGTAATAGATGATAAAGAACAAATCAGGGTCACAGATAGAATAAACTTAGACTGTAAAGTGCCAATTGAAACAGACTTATCAAGCTTCTTAGTACGCTTAGAGCATGCTGATATAACATGAGTTGAATCACCGCAATAGAAGCACAACCCATTTTTTCGTCTAAAATTCTGCCGTTCACTTCTGGACAGAACTCTATCACATTGCATATTCTCTGGCGTCTTCTCAGTAGACACCGCCAAATGGTGCACAGGTTTGCGCTCCCGCAGACGCCTATCGATCTGGATAGCCATTGTCATGGACTCATTCAGACCCGCAGGCACAGGGAACCCCACCATAACATCCTTAATGGCATCAGAGAGACCCTCTCTGAAATTCGCCGCCAGGGCGCACTCATTCCACTGAGTAAGCACAGCCCATTTACGGAATTTCTGGCAGTATATTTCAGCTTCGTCTTGCCCCTGAGATAGGGACATCAAGGCCTTTTCCGCCTGAAGTTCTAACAGAGGTTCCTCATAAAGCAACCCCAAGGCCAGAAAAAACGCATCCACATTGAGCAACGCAGGATCCCCTGGAGCCAACGCAAAAGCCCAATCCTGAGGGTCGCCCCGGAGCAAAGAAATCACAATCCTGACCTGCTGAGCAGGATCTCCAGCAGAGCGAGATTTCAGGGACAAAAACAACTTGCAATTATTTTTGAAATTTTGAAAGCAAGATCTATTCCCCGAGAAAAATTCAGGCAAAGGAATTCTAGGTTCAGATATAGGAACATGAACAACAAAATCTTGTAAGTTTTGAACTTTCGTGGTGAGATTATTCAAACCTGCAGCTAAACTCTGAATATCCATTTTAAACAGGTGAACACAGAGCCATTCCAGGATTAGAAGGAGAGAGAGAGAAAGGCTGCAATATAGGCAGACTTGCAAGAGATTCAATTACAAGCACACTCAGAACTGAGAAAAAAAAAAAATCTTCAGCAGACCTCTCTTTTCTCTCCTTTCTCTGTCAATTAATTTAACCCTTTTTGGCCGGTCAAACTGTTATGGTTCTCAATGGCAAGAGAACATAGCCCAGCAAACATACGAACTAGCTCTTGGAAGGATGGAAACTAAACTGACCATGAACTAAACCTGCCGCACAACTAACAGTAGCCGGGTAGCGTAGCCTGCGTTTTATCCCTAGACGCCCAGCGCCGGCCGGAGGACTAACTAATCCTGGCAGAGGAAAATATAGTCCTGGCTCACCTCTAGAGAAATTTCCCCGAAAGGCAGACAGAGGCCCCCACAAATATTGGCGGTGATTTTAGATGAAATGACAAACGTAGTATGAAAATAGGTTTAGCAAAATTGAGGTCCGCTTACTAGATAGCAGGAAGACAGAAAGGGCACTTTCATGGTCAGCTGAAAACCCTATCAAAATACCATCCTGAAATTACTTTAAGACTCTAGTATTAACTCATAACATCAGAGTGGCAATTTCAGATCACAAGAGCTTTCCAGACACAGAAACGAAACTACAGCTGTGAACTGGAACAAAATGCAAAAACAAACAAGGACTAAGTCCAACTTAGCTGGGAGTTGTCTAGCAGCAGGAACATGCACAGAAAGGCTTCTGATTACAATGTTGACCGGCATGGAAGTGACAGAGGAGCAAGGCTAAATAGCGACTCCCACATCCTGATGGAAACAGGTGAACAGAGAGGATGATGCACACCAGTTCAATTCCACCAGTGGCCACCGGGGGAGCCCAAAATCCAATTTCACAACAGTAATCCATCTGAAGGGGTTAACTCAATTTACAGGCAGGAGCTGCGCTAAAGCACTGCTCGTGGCTGTAAAAACCCCGGGTGCTGAAAGGAAATCTGAGTGATCTGTACTTACCTTGAGTTGCGGTGAGGCGCCCTCTGGTGGATGAACTCATATGAACTCGAGCGTGGGAACTTTTCCAAGGCTGCAGTTCATGAGAACATCCACCAGAGGGCGCCTCACCGCAACTCAATGTAAGTACAGATCACTCAGATTTCCTTCATTCCCCGGGGATTACAACCACCAGCGAGTGCTTTAGCGCAGCTCATGGCTGTAAAATAATTAACCCCTTCAGATGGATTACCTCGTTGGACGTGACAGATCATCGGAAGGTATGTATCTTGTGGGTTTATTATTTTGCCAAGCGAGGGTGTTATGATGGATTGAGAGAACAATAAAATACTAAAACAACCTGTGTGTTTATTTCATTAAAATACTTTTTAATAATGTGTGTGTGTGTGTGTGTGTGTGTGTGTGTTTTAACCCTTTCAGACAATTGGATTAATAATGGATAGGTGTCATAATTGACGCCTCTCCATTATTAATCTGGCTTAATGTCACCTTACAATAGCAAGGTGGCATTAACCCCTTCACCCCCAAGAGTGGTTTGCACGTTAATGACCGGGCCAATTTTTACAATTCTGACCACTGTCCCTTTATCAGGTTATAACTCTGGAACGCTTCAACGGATCCCAGTGATTCTGACATTGATTTCTTGTGACATATTGTACTTCATGATAGTGGTAAAAATTCTGTGATAGTACCTGCGTTTATTTGTGAAAAAAACGGAAATTTGGCGAAAATTTTGAAAATTTCGCAATTTTCCAACTTTGAATTTTTATGCAATTAAATCACAGAGATATGTCACACAAAATACTTAATAAGTAACATTTCCTACATGTCTACTTTACATCAGCACAATTTTGGAACCAAAATTTTTTTTTGTTAGGGAGTTATAAGGGTTAAAAGTTGACCAGCAATTTCTCATTTTTACAACACCATTTTTTTTTAGGGACCACATCTCATTTGAAGTCATTTTGAGGGGTCTATATGATAGAAAATACCCAAGTGTGACACCATTCTAAAAACTGCACCCCTCAAGGTGCTCAAAACCATATTCAAGAAGTTTATTAACCCTTCTGGTGCTTCACAGGAATTTTTGGAATGTTTAAATAAAAATGAACATTTAACTTTTTTTCACAAAAAATTTACTTCAGCTCCAATTTGTTTTATTTTACCAAGGGTAACAGGAGAAAATGGACCCCAAACGTTGTTGTACAATTTGTCCTGAGTACGCCGATACCCCATATGTGGGGGTAAACCACTGTTTGGGCGCATGACAGAGCTCGGAAGCGAAGGAGCGCCATTTGACTTTTCAATGCAAAATTGACTGGAATTGAGATGGGACGCCATGTTGCGTTTGGGGGCCCCTGATGTGCCTAAACATTGAAACCCCCCACAAGTGACACCATTTTGGAAAGTAGACCTCCTAAGGAACTTATCTAGAGGTGTGGTGAGCACTTTGACCCACCAAGTGCTTCACAGAAGTTTATAATGCAGAACCGTAAAAATAAAAAATCATATTTTTTCACAAAAATTATGTTTTCACCCCCAATTTTTTATTTTCCCAAGGGTAAGAGAAGAAATTGGACCCCAAAAGTTGTTGTACAATTTGTCCTGAGTACGCTGATACCCCATATGTGGGGTAAACCACTGTTTGGGCGCATGGGAGACCTCGGAAGGGAAGGAGCGCCGTTTGACTTTTCAATGCAAAATTGACAGGAATTGAGATGGGACGCCATGTTGCGTTTGGAGAGCCACTGATGTGCCTAAACATTGAAACCCCCCACAAGTGACACCATTTTGGAAAGTGGACCCCCTAAGGAACTTATCTAGATGTGTTTTGAGCACTTTGACCCACCAAGGGCTTCACAGAAGTTTATAATGCAGAGCCGTAAAAATAAAACAAAAATTTTTTCCCACAAAAATTATTTTTTTAGCCCCCAGTTTTGTATTTTCCCGAGGGTAGCAGGAGAAATTGGACCCCAAAATCTGTTGTCCAAGTTGTCCTGAGTGCGATGATACACCATATGTGGGGAGAACCACTGTTTGGGCGCATGGGAGGGCTCAGAAAGGAAGGAGCGTCATTTGGAATGCAGACTTAGGCCGGCGTCACACTTGGCGTAAGACAATACGCCACGTATTATACGTCCATACTACGGCCGTAATACGGAGAAATGTTCCCAAAATATTGATCCGTAGTCAGGGTGTGTCAGCGTATTTTGCGCATGGCATCCTCCGTATGTAATCCGTATGGCATCCGTACTGCGAGATTTTCTCGCAGGCTTGCAAAACCGACATCTAATGGATTTATGTGCTCAAATGTTCATTAAAACATATATACAGTATATATATATATATATATATATATATATATATATATATGTCATTGAGACACATATATATATATATATATTCTGTGTTTAGATTTCATTCAGCGCGATATCTGTGAACAGCCGGTAATTCAATTGCCGGCTTTTCATTTCTCCTGCACAAACCCGACAGGATATGAGACATGGTTTACATACAGTAAACCATCTCATATCCCCTTTTTTTTTGCATATTCCACACTACTAATGTTAGTAGTGTGTATGTGCAAAATTTCAGCGCTGTAGCTGCTGAAATAAAGGGTTAAATGGCGGAAAAAATTGGCGTGGGCTCCCGCGCAATTTTCTCCGCCAGAATGGTAAAGCCAGTGACTGAGGGCAGATATTAATAGCCAGGAGAGGGTCCATGGTTATTGCCCCCCCCCCCCCCGTGGCTAAAAACATCTGCCCCCAGCCACCCCAGAAAAGGCACATCTGGAAGATGCGCCTATTCTGGCACTTGGCCACTCTCTTCCCACTCCCTGTAGCGGTGGGATATGGGGTAATGAAGGGTTAATGCCACCTTGCTATTGTAAGGTGACATTAAGCCAGATTAATAATGGAGAGGCATCAATTATGACACCTATCCATTATTAATCCAATTGTAGGAAAGGGTTAAAAAACACACACACACATGATTAAAAAGGATTTTAATGAAATAAACACAGCGGTTGTTGTAATAATTTATTGTTCTCGCAATCCATTTCCAGGCCCTCGCTTGGCAAAATAATAAACGCACAAGATACATACCTTCTGGTGAACCGTCTCGTCCCACGAAGTAATCCATCTGAAGGGGTTAACTAATATTACAGGCACGAGCTGCGATAAACCACTCGCTGGTGCCTGTAATCCCTCGGGTGCTGAAAGGAAAGCTGGATCTGTACTTACATTGAGTCGCGGTGAGGCGCCCTCTGGTGGATGTTCTCATGAACTGCAGCCTGGGAACTTTTTCCCACGCTCCAGGTCATATGAGGACATCCACCAGGGGGCGCATCACCGCGACTGAAGGAAATGTAGGTCAATGACCTACATTTCATTCATTCTCCGGGAAATTACAGACACGAGCACCGCTGAATTTAGCAGGGCTCCTGCCTGTAATATTAGTTAACCCCTTCAGATGGATTACATCGTGGGACGTGATCTGACATCAGAAGGTATGTATCTTGTGCGTTTATTATTTTGCCAAGCGAGGGTTTGCAAATGGATTGCGAGAACAATAAATTATTACAACAACCGCTGTGTTTATTTCATTAAAATCCTTTTTAATCATGTGTGTGTGTGTTTTTTAACCCTTTCCTACAATTGGATTAATAATGGATAGGTGTCATAATTGACGCCTCTCCATTATTAATCTGGCTTAATGTCACCTTACAATAGCAAGGTGGCATTAACCCTTCATTACCCCATATCCCACCGCTACAGGGAGTGGGAAGAGAGTGGCCAAGTGCCAGAATAGGCGCATCTTCCAGATGTGCCTTTTCTGGGGTGGCTGGGGGCAGATGTTTTTAGCCAGGGGGGGCCAATAACCATGGACCCTCTCCTGGCTATTAATATCTGCCGTCAGTCACTGGCTTTACTACTCTGGCGGAGAAAATTGCGCGGGAGCCCATGCCATTTTTTTCCGCCATTTAACCCTTTATTTTAGCAGCTACAGTGCACAAATTTTGCACATACACACTACTAACATTAGTAGTGTGGAATATGCAAAAAAAATGGGGATATGAGATGGTTTACTGTATGTAAACCATGTCTCATATCATGTCGGGTTTGTGAAGGAGAAGGAAAAAGCCGGCAATTGAATTACCGACTTTTCACTAACACCGCTGTGTATTTCTCGCAAGTCACACTGCAGGTCCGTGTGGAATCCGTATTTTTCTCGCCCCCATAGACTTTCATTGGCGTATTATTTGCGCAATACGCTGACAAACGCAGCATGCTGCGATTTTGTACGGCCGTAGAAAGCCGTATAATACTGAACCGTAATATACGGCTAATAGGAGCAGCCCCATTGAGAATAATTGTGCCGTATGTAATGCGAGTTTTACGGACGTAGTTTCTGTGCTCTTACGTCCGTAAAACTCGCCAGTGTGACGCCGGCCTTAGATGGAATGGTCTGCAGGTGTCACATTGCGTTTGCAGAGCCCCTAATGTACCTAAACAGTAGAAACCCCCCACAAGTGACACCATTTTGGAAAGTAGACCCCCTAAGGAACTTATCTAGATGTGTGGTGAGCGCTTTGACCCACCAAGGGCTTCACAGAAGTTTATAATGCAGAGCCGTAAAAATAAAACAAAAATTTTTTCCCACAAAAATTATTTTTTAGCCCCCAGTTTTGTATTTTCCCGAGGGTAACAGGAGAAATTGGACCCCAAAAGTTGTTGTCCAATTTGTCCTGAGTGCGCTGATACCCCATATGTGGGGGGGAACCACCGTTTGGACGCATGGAAGGACTCGGAATGGAAGGAGCGCCATTTGAAATGCAGACTTAGATGGAATGGTCTGCAGGCGTCACATTGCGTTTGCAGAGCCCCTAATGTACCTAAACAGTAGAAGCCCCGCACAAGTGACCCCATTTTGGAAACTAGACCCCCCAAGGAACTTATCTAGATGTGTTGTAAGAACTTTGAACCCCCAAGTGTTTCACTACAGTATATAACGCAGAGCCGTGAAAATAAAAAATCCTTTTTTTTCCCCACAAAAATTATTTTTTAGCCCCCAGTTTTGTATTTTCCCAGGGGTAACAGGAGAAATTGGACCCCAAAGGTTGTTGTCCTATTTGTCCTGAGTACGCTGATACCCCATATGTTGGGGTAAACCCCTGTTTGGGCACACGGGAGAGCTCGGAAGGGAAGGAGCACTGTTTTACTTTTTCAACGCAGAATTGGCTGGAATTGAGATCGGACGCCATGTCGCGTTTGGAGAGCCCTGATGTGCCGAAACAGTGGAAAACCCCCAATTATAACTGAAACCCTAATCCAAACACACCCCTTACCCTAATCCCAACAGTAACCCTAACCACACCTCTAACCCTGACACACCCCTAACCCTAATCCCAACCCTATTCCCAACCGTAAATGTAATCTAAACCCTAACCGTAACTTTAGCCCCAACCCTAACCCTAACTTTCGCCCCAACCCTAACTGTAGCCTTAACCCTAGCCCCAACCCTAACCCTAGCCCTAATGGGAAAATGGAAATAAATACATTTTTTTTATTTTTCCCTAACTAAGGGGGTGATGAAGGGGGGTTTGATTTACTTTTATAGCGAGTTTTTTAGCGGATTTTTATGATTGGCAGCTGTCACACTCTGAAAGACGCTTTTTATTGCAAAAAATATTTTTTGCGTTACCACATTTTGAGAGCTATAAATTTTCCATATTTTGGTCCACAGAGTCATGTGAGGTCTTGTTTTTTGCGGGACGAGTTGATGTTTTTATTGGTAACATTTTCGGGCATGTCACATTTTTTGATCGCTTTTTATTCCGATTTTTGTGAGGCAGAATGACCAAAAACCAGCTATTCATGAATTTCTTTTGGGGGAGGCGTTTATACCGTTCCGCGTTTGGTAAAATTGATAAAGCAGTTTTATTCTTCGGGTCAGTACAATTACAGCGATACCTCATTTATATTATTTTTTTATGTTTTGGCGCTTTTATACGATAAAAACTATTTTATGGAAAAAATAATTATTTTTGCATCGCTTTATTCTCAGGACTATAACTTTTTTATTTATTTGCTGATCATGTGTATGGTGGCACGTTATTTGCAGGACAAGATGACGCTTTCAGCGGTACCATGGTTATTTATATCTGTCTTTTTGATCGCGTGTTATTCCACTTTTTTTCGGCGGTATGATAATAAAGCGTTGTTTTTTGCCTCGTTTTTTTTTTTTTTCTTACGGTGTTTACTGAAGGGGTTAACTAGTGGGCCAGTTTTATAGGTCGGGTCGTTACGGACGCGGCGATACTAAATATGTGTACTTTTATTGTTTTTTTTTTTATTATTTAGATAAAGAAATGTATTTATGGGAATAATATTTTTTTTTTTTCATTATTTTGGAATATTTTTTTTTATTTTTTTTTACACATTTGGAAATTTTTTTTTTAACTTTTTTACTTTGCCCCAGGGGGGGACAATACAGATCGGTGATCTGCCAGTTTGCATAGCACTCTGACAGATCACCGATCTGAGAGAAGCGCAGGCTGCTTCACAGTGCCTGCTCTGAGCAGGCTTCTGTGAAGCCACCTCCCTCCCTGCAGGACCCGGATCCGCGGCCATCTTGGATCCGGGTCTGGAGCAGGCAGGGAGGGAGGTAAGACCCTCGCAGCAACGCGATCACATCGCGTTGCTGCGGGGGGCTCAGGGAAGCCCGCAGGGAGCCCCCTCCCTGCGCGATGCTTCCCTGCACCGCCGGCACATCGCGATCATGTTTGATCGCGGTGTGCCGGGGGTTAATGTGCCGGGGGCGGTCCGTGACCGCTCCTGGCACATAGTGCCGGATGTCAGCTGCGATAGGCAGCTGACACCCGGCCGCGATCGGCCGCGCTCCCCCCGTGAGCGCCGCCGATCACGCTGGACGTACTATCCCGTCCGTGGTCATGGGGGCCCACCCCACCTCGACGGGATAGTACGTCCGATGTCAGAAAGGGGTTAACCCTTCATTACCCCATATCCCACGGCTACACGGGAGTGGGAAGAGAGTGGCCAAGTGCCAGAATAGGCGCATCTTCCAGATGTGCCTTTTCTGGGGTGGCTGGGGGTAGATGTTTTTAGCCACGCGGGGGCCAATAACCATGGACCCTCTCCTGGATATTAACCCCTTCACCCCCGGAGCTTTTTCCTTTTTTTCATTTTCGTTTTTCGCTCCCCTCCTTCCCAGAGCCATAACTTTTTTATTTTTCCGTCAATTTGGCCATGTGAGGGCTTATTTTTTGCGGGATGAGTTGTACTTTTGAACAACATCATTGGTTTTACCATGTCATGTACTAGAAAACGGGAAAAAAATTCCAAGTGCGGTGAAATTGCAAAAAAAGTGCAATCCCACACTTGTTTTTTGCTTGGCTATTTTGCTAGGTTCACTAAATGCTAAAACTGACCTGCCATTATGATTCTCCAGGTCAGTACGAGTTCATAGACACCTAACATGACTAGGTTATTTTTCACCTAAGTGGTGAAAAAAAATTCCAAACTTTGCAAAAAAAAAAATTGCGCCATTTTCCGATACTCGTAGCGTCTCCATTTTTCGTGATCTGGGGTCAGGTGAGGGCTTATTTTTTGCGTGCCGAGCTGGCGTTTTTAATGATAGCATTTTGGTGCAGATACGTTCTTTTGATCGCCCATTATTGCATTTTAATGCAATATCGCGGCGACCAAAAAAACGTAATTCTGGCGTTTCAATTTTTTTCTCATTACGCCATTTAGCGATCAGGTTAACGCTTTGTTTTATTGATAGATCGGGCGATTCTGAACGCGGCGATACCAAACATGTGTAGGTTTGATTTTTTTTTATTGATTTATTTTGATTGGGGCAAAAGGGGGGTGATTTAAACTTTTATATTTTTTTTATTTTTTTCACATTTTTTTTTACTTTTTTTTTTCACTTTTGCCATGCTTCTATAGCCTCCATGGGAGACTAGAAGCAGGCACAACCCGATCGGCTCTGCTATGTAGCAGCGATCATAAGATCACTGCTACACAGCAGAATTGCAGGTGTGCTGTGAGCGCCGACCACAGGGTGGCGCTCACAGCTACCGAGGATCAGTAACCATAGAGGTCTCAAGGACCTCTATGGTTACCATTCTAAAGCATCGCCGACCTCCGATCATGTGACGGGGGTCGGCGATGACGTCATTTCCGGCCGCCCGGCCGGATGCGGTAGTTAAATGCCGCTGTCTGCGTTTGACAGTGGCATTTAACTAGTTAATGGGCGCGGGCGGATCGCGATTCCACTCGCGCTCATTGCGCGCACATGTCAGCTGTACAAAACAGCTGACATGTCGCGGCTTTAAGGTGGGCTCGCCGCCGGAGCCCACCTTAAAGCGGGGGTTCTGCCAGCTGACGTACTATTCCGTCAGCTGGCAGAAAGGGGTTAATATCTGCCGTCAGTCACTGGCTTTACCACTCTGGCGGAGAAAATTGCGCGGGAGCCCACGCCAATTTTTTCCACCATTTAACCCTTTATTTGAGCAGCTACAGCGGCAAAATTTTGCACATACACACTACTAACATTAGTAGTGTGGAATATGCAAAAAAAAGGGGGATATGAGATGGTTTACTGTATGTAAACCATGTCTCATATCATGTCGGGTTTGTGAAGGAGAAATGAGAAGCCGGCAATTGAATTACCGTCTTTTCTATAGAACACCGCTGCGTATTTCTCGCAATGCACACGCATGGTCCATGTGTAATCCGATTTATTCTCGCCCCCATAGACTTTCATTGGCGAGTCTCGGCCGAGATACGCTGACAATCGCAGCCTGCTGCGATTTCACTCGGATCCTGAATACGGTGGAGAAAATATCGGATGATGGGAGCTGGACCATAGGTTAACATTGGGCCGAGTGCTATGCGATTTTTTATTGCATAGCACTCGTCCGTATTACGGTCTAGTGTGACCCCGGCCTTATATCCCTATCCATGTGCCCACGCTCTGCCTGCTCACATACTACAACCCTGCTCTGCTAAGAAATCTCCTGCAGCATCACCTCAGACCGCATTGTGCATAAAGACTCTGTATATTATACCACATTGCTGCAGATTGTTGGAATACAGATCCCCACAATTCTCCAAAAACACGTGGGAATCTTATCAGGGGGTCACAACTAAGCTGCACCGCAATTTCCAGCCCCCAATTCAAAAGTTCAGTTTCTTAAAGGGACAGCGCACCTTAAATCAAAATGGGCGAAAAGGACCTTACGCAGTTCCCCAATGCTGAAACAGAGCAACCCGATACTGTCCATTATGAAGACCAGGAAGCAGAGTCGGCTTCTGCAGCAGACCAAGATGCACAACCAGTACGCTCCATCAAGCCAACATTAAAGGTCCTCAAGAATTACCATTCCACAAGGATGAGTTCAATGACAACCTGGACGACCTATGGGAATGAGTTGACTCCCTCATGTCAAGCGTCCAATGCCACAAAGGTGATGCAGCGAGTTTACAGGACACTATAAGACAGCTAGACATGGCCCACGGCAGATACAAGAGCCTGTCCGCAAAGTATGCTGCCTTCCTAAAAGACTCTAAAATCGATGAAGCCCTATCAGAGTTAAGCAAGGCAGATTCCACAGACAGAGAAAGGGATGCCGCCGTGCAAGTCTCCAAAGATAAAGCGGAGCTTCGTATCGCCCATCTGCAAGAAACTAGATCGCACAGGTCAGCCTCGTCTAAACACTCTGTTCGGTCATACCAATCATCCTGCTCAAGAACTTCAGCCCTCAGCAACAGAATTCTGGAGGCCCGTTTAAATTCAGAGCGGCCCAAACTAAGACATCCATACACAGAAAAGAAAGCAGAAGCAGAGGCTAGAGCAAGGATTCTTCCAACAGAAGCAGAGGCCAGGAAAGCAGAAGCAGAGGCTCGAGCAAGGATTCTTCAAACAGAAGCAGAAGCGAAGAGAGCAGAAGCAGAGGCTCGAGCAAAGATTCTTCAAACAGAAGCAGAAGTGAAGAGAGCAGAAGCAGAGGCTCAAGCAAAGATTCTTCAAACAGAAATGGAGGAAGAAATCGCATTAGCCGAAGTAAAAATACTCGAGCAAGCATTGAAGCAAAACCTTGACCCGATTTGCCTGCCACCACAGGAAGAAGACGACCCAGCTGTTGGTACCAGTGACTACGTGCAGAAACAGATACCTGCAGCACACACCTTCTCCAGCGACGTTCAACCCAACATTGCGGAAACGTCCAAGTCAGCCCAACCTATGGTGCCAGTATTGCCCACAGCCCCTACAGAGACCCAAGACCAATGCCGTGATACACCCCCTCAGGAGCAGTCATCACCGCAAGACGACCGCAAGGCACACTCCAGCCTGCATCCACAGTTCAAGCAGCAGTCATCGGAATCTCCAGAGGTTAAACCACAGCTCAACCCTGCAGCAACATCATTTTACCCGGGAACAATTCACCCTTCTACACCACACAGCTTATACACCCGAGGGGCACCACAAGCTAATACGGTAACAAGGAGTGAAGGATCAGACATGTCCGAGTTTGCCAGGTTCATGGTGAGCAGGGAGCTAATCAGCACTAGCCTCTCAAAATTCGACGACCATGCAGAGAACTACAGAGCCTGGAAAACAACCTTCAAGGCTGCCATTGCTGATCTCAACCTATCCGCGGAGCAGGAGCTTGACCTCATGGTAAAGTGGTTGGGTCCTGAATCCACAAACCGTATCAAGAGTCTTCGGACTGTCTATGTGGGGCAGGCTGAAGCAGGTCTCAAAAGAACCTATGGTAGCGCTGAAGCCATAGAAAAGTCCCTATTCAAGAGACTGCAGAACGTTCCACAGATCAACCTTAACCCCTTCCCGACCTTTGACGCCACGTAGGCGTCATGAAAGTCGGTGCCAATCCGACCCATGACGCCTATGTGGCGTCATGGAATGATCGCGTCCCTGCAGATCGGGTGAAAGGGTTAACTCCAATTTCACCTGATCTGCAGGGACAGGGGGAGTGGTACTTCAGCCCAGGGGGGGTGGCTTCACCCCCCCGTGGCTACGATCGCTCTGATTGGCTGTTGAAAGTGAAACTGCCAATCAGAGCGATTTGTAATATTTCACCTAAAAAACTGGTGAAATATTACAATCCAGCCATGGCCAATGCTGCAATATCATCGGCCATGGCTGGAAACACTTATGTGACCCCCCCCCACCCCACCGATCACCCCCCCAAGCCACTGATCTGTGCTCCGCTCCCCTCCGTCTTGTGCTCCGCTCCCCCGTCCTCCTGTCTGCTCCCCCCTGCTGCTATGCCACCCCCCGTGCTCCGACGCCCCCCCCATGCCCCGATCTCCCCCCCCTTATACTTACCGAGGCTCCCGGCGTCGGTCCGTCTTCTCCATGGGCGCCGGCAGATTCGTTACAAGTACATTTTGATCGCTGTGGTAGGTTCTATCACAGCGATCAAAATAAAAAAAATAATAAATAAACCCCCCCTTTATCACCCCCATAGGTAGGGACAATAATAAAATATAGAAAATATTTTTTTTTCTTTTTCCACTAGGGTTAGGGTTAGAACTAGGGTTAGAACTAGGGGTAGGGGTAGGGTTAGGGGTAGGGTTAGGGTTACGGGTAGGGTTAGGGGTAGGGTTAGGGTTATGGCATGTGCACACAGTGCGGATTTGGCTGTGGATCCGCAGTGGATTGGCCACGGATCCGAAGCGGATTGGCCGCGGATCCGCAGCGGATTGGCCGCGGATCCACAGCGGATTGGCCGCTGCGAATTCGTAGCAGTTTTCCATCAGGTTTACAGTACCATGTACACCTATAGAAAACCAAATCCGCTGTGCCCATGGTGTGGAAAATTCCGTGCAGAAACGCTGCGTTGTATTTTCCGCAGCATGTCAATTCTTTGTGCAGATTCCGCAGCGTTTTACACCTGTTCCTCAATAGGAATCCGCAGGTGAAATCCGCACAAAAAAACACTGGAAATCTGCTGTAAATCCGCAGGTAAAATGCAGTGCCTTTTACCTGCAGATTTTTCAAAAATCGTGCGGAAAAATCTCACACGAATCCGCAACGTGGGCACATAGCCTTAGGGTTAGGGTTGGAATTAGAGTTAGGGTTGGAATTAGGGCTAGGGTTGGAAATAGGGTTAAGATTAGGTTTGTGGTTAGGGTTACGGATAGGGTTAGGGGTGTGTTGGGGTTACAGTTGTGGTTAGGGTTGGGATTAGGGTTAGGGTTGGGATTAGGGTTAGGATTAGGGTTAGGGTTGGAATTAGGGTTACGGGTGTGTTGGGGTTAGGGTTGTGGTTAGGGGTGTGTTGGGGTTAGGGTTGTGATTAGGGTTATGGCTACAGTTGGGATTAGGATTAGGGGTGTGTTGGGGTTAGTGTTGAAGTTAGAATTGAGGGGTTTTCACTGTTTAGGCACATCAGAGGTCTCCAAACGCAACATGGCGCCACCATTGATTCCAGCCAATCTTGCGTTCAAAAAGTCAAATGTGCTCCCTCCCTTCCAAGCCCCGACGTGCGCCCAAATAGTGGTTTACCCCCACATTTGGGGTACCAGCATACTCAGGACAAACTGGGCAACAACTGTTGGGGTCCAATTTCTCCTGTTACCCTTGCAAAAATAAAAAATTACTTGCTAAAACATAATTTTTGAGGAAAGAACAATTATTTTTTATTTTCACGGCTCTGCGTTATAAACTTCTGTGAAGCACTTGGGGGTTGAAAGTGCTCACCACACATCTAGATAAGTTCCTTCGGGGGTCTAGTTTCTAAAATGGGGTCACTTGTGGGGTGTTTCTACTGTTTAGGCACATCAGGGGCTCTGCAAATGCAACGTGATGCCCGCAGACCATTCCATCAAAGTCTGCATTTCAAATGTCACTACTTCCCTTCCGAGCCCTGACGTGCGCCCAAACAGTGGTTTACCCCCACATATGGGGTACCAGCACACTCACAACAAACTGGGCAACAAATATTGGGGTCCAATTTCTCCTGTTACCCTTGTGAAAATAAAAAATTGCTTGCTAAAACATCTTTTTTGAGGATAGGAAAATGATTTTTTATTTTCACAGCTCTGCGTTGTAAACTTCTGTGAAGCACTTGGGGGTTGAACGTGCTCACCACACATCTAGATAAGTTCCTTGGGGGGTCTAGTTTCCAAAATGGGGTCACTTGTGGGGGGTTTCTACTGTTTAGGCATATCAGGGGCTCTGCAAACGTAACATGATGCCCGCAGAGCATTCCATCAAAGTCTGCATTCCAAAACGTCACTGCTTCCCTTCCGAGCCCCGGCATGTGCCCAAACAGTGGTTTACCCCCACATATGGGGTATCAGCGTACTCAGGAGAAACTGGACAAGAACTTTTGGGGTCCAATTTCTCCTGTTACCCTTGCAAAAATAAAAAATTCTGGGCTAAAAAAATATTTTTGAGGAAAGGAAACACATTTATTATTTTCACGGCTCTGCGTTATAAACTTCTGTAAAGCACTTGGGGGTTCAAAGTGCTCACCACACATCTAGATAAGTTCCCTTGGGGGGTCTAGTTTCCAAAATGGAGTCACTTGTGGGGAGTTCCTACTGTTTAAGCACATCAGGGGCTCTGCAAACGCAACCTGACGCCCGCAGAGCATTCCATCAAAGTCTGCATTTCAAAACGTCACTACTTCCCTTACGAACCCCGACGTGTGCCAAAACAGTGGTTTACCCCCATACGTGGGGTATCAGCGTACTCAGGAGAAACTGGACAACAACTTTTGGGGTCCAATTTCTCCTGTTACCCTTGGGAAAATAAAAAATTGTGGGCTAAAAAATCATTTTTGAGAAAAGAAAAATTATTTTTTATTTTCATGGCTCTGCGTTATAAACTTCTGTGAAGCACTTGGGGGTTCAAAGTGCTCACCACACATCTAGATTAGTTCCTTGGGAGGTCTAGTTTCCAAAATGGGGTCACTTGTGCGGGAGCTCCAATGTTTAGGCACACAGGGGCTCTCCAAACGCGACATGGTGTCTGCTAATGATTGGAGCTAATTTTCCATTCAAAAAGCCAAATGGCGTGCCTTCCATTCCGAGCTCTGCCGTGCGCCCAAACAGTGGTTTACCCCCACATATGGGGTATCATCGTACTCAGGACAAACTGGACAACAACATTTGGGGTCCAATTTCTCCTATTACCCTTGGGAAAATAAAAAATTCTGGGCTAAAAATCATTTTTGAGGAAAGAAAAATTATTTTTTATTTTCACGGCTCTGCGTTATAAACTTCTGTGAAGCACCTGGGGGTTATAAGTGCTCACTATGCATCTAGATAAGTTCCTTGGGGGGTCTAGTTTCCAAAATGGGGTCATTTGTAGGGGAGCTCCAATGTTTAGGCACACAGGGGCTCTCCAAACGCGACATGGTGTCCGCTAACGATTGGAGCTAATTTTCCATTCAAAAAGTCAAATGGCACGCCTCCCCTTCCGAGCCTTGCCGTGCACCCAAACAGTGGTTTACCCCCACATATGAGGTATCGGCGTACTCAGGAGAAATTGTCCAACAAATTTTAAGATCCATTTTATCCTGTTGCCCATGTGAAAATGAAAAAATTGAGGCTAAAATAATTTTTTTGTGAAAGAAAAGTACTGTTTCATTTTTACGGATCAATTTGTGAAGCACCTGGGGGTTTAAAGTGCTCACTATGCTTCTAGATAAGTTCATTGGGGGGTCTAGTTTCCAAAATGGGGTCACTTGTGGGGGAGCTCCAATGTTTAGGCACACGGGGGCTCTCCAAACGCGACATGGTGTCCGCTAAAGATTGGAGCCAATTTTTCATTGAAAAAGTCAAACGGCGCTCCTTCCCTTCCGAGCCCTGCCGTGCGCCCAAACAGTGGTTTACCCCCACATATGAGGTATCTGCGTACTCAGGACAAATTGGACAACAACGTTCGTGGTCCAGTTTCTCCTTTTACCCTTGGGAAAATAAAAAAATTTCGCTAAAAGATCATTTTTGTGACTAAAAAGTTAAATGTTCATTTTTTACTTCCATGTTGCTTCTGCTGCTGTGAAACACCTGAAGGGTTAATAAACTTCTTGAATGTGGTTTTGAGCACCTTGAGGGGTGCAGTTTTTAGAATGGTGTCACTTTTTGGTATTTTCAGCCATATAGAACCCTCAAACTGACTTTAAATGTGAGGTGGTCCCTAAAAAAAATGGTTTTGTAAATTTTGTTGTAAAAATGAGAAATCACTGGTCAAATTTTAACCCTTATAACTTCCTAGCAAAAAAAAAATTTGTTTCCAAAATTGTGCTGATGTAAAGTAGACATGTGGAAATGTTATTTATTAACTATTTTGTGTCACATAACTCTGGTTTAACAGAATAAAAATTCAAAATGTGAAAATTGCGAAATTTTCAAAATTTTTGCCAAATTTCCGTTTTTTTCACAAATAAATAGATAGAAATTATCGACCTAAATTTACCACTAACATGAAGCCCAATATGTCACGAAAAAACAATCTCAGAATCGCCAGTATCCGTTGAAGCGTTCCTGAGTTATTACCTCATAAAGGGACACTGGTCAGAATTGCAAAAAACGGCAAGGTCATTAAGGCCAAAATAGGCTGGGTCATGAAGGGGTTAAGGAATCCCACAAACTTCTGGACTTAAGTGATCTGCTTATGGAGCTGGAACTTGCTAAAAGAGACCCTCGTCTGTCTGGACTGTGCTACCTGGACACTGCCCATGGGGTGAACCCAATCGTCTCAAAGCTGCCACATAGTCTGCAAGAGAAGTGGGCATTGTGCGTCTCCAGGTATATAAGGTCACATGACGTCACCTTTCCTCCGTTCATTCAGTTCTGCAAGTTTATTGACGAACAAGCCCAAATGAGGAACGACCCTAGCCTCAACTTCCTGGAGTCTAACACTACAGCTCCAGCAACACCTTCATCGAGGTATGAAAACGTCACACATAGACGCAAGGACTCGAGGAACAGTGTAAGCGTCAGAAAGACTAACCTGCCATCACCTGCAGTACCTGCCGATAAGCAGTACACTATTCCGTCAAGGGATAAGTCTTTCAATCGTGAGTGTCCCATTCACAAAAGACCTCACTCACTGAACAAATGTAGAGGCTTCAGGTCAAAAACCATGCAGGAGCGCAAGAAAATCCTCAGCGAACTTGGGGTATGTTTCAAGTGCTGCGCTTCATCAGAACACATGGCCAAGGACTGTAAATCTGCCATTAAGTGTGAAGAGTGTCACAGCGACAGACACCCATAAGCCTTGCACCCAGCCTCAGCCACCAGCAATCCAGCAGTCGCAGTTACCTCTAGTCCCGCTACAAGCTATGGCGGGGAGCCACAGAATCACGCCAAGTCCACCACAGCTGTTTCCTGCTCATGCTCAGAGGTATGTGGGGAGAATCAAAGTGCTTAATGCTGTGCCAGGATATGCCTAATCAGAGTTTATCCAGAAGGGCAACCAGAGAAGGCAGTAAAAATGTATGCCATCATTGACAATCAGAGCAATCGATCCCTAGCTGGACCTAAGTTATTTGAAGCCTTTAGAATCAAGGGAAAAGCAACGTCCTACACTCTGAATACTTGCTCGGGGAGCATAGAGACTAGTGGCGGAAGAACACAAGGTTTCATTGCTTCTCCTGTCAATGGAGACGCAGAAATACCCCTACCTACGCTAATTGAATACGATCAAATACCAGACCAAAGGGACGAGATCCCTACCCCGGAAGCTGCTTTCCACCAACCACACTTAAAGCACCTAGCCAGCGTTATCCCACCTTTGGACACAGATGCTGAAATCCTACTTCTGCTTGGCAGAGATAATTTAAGGATACATAAGGTCCGCCAACAGTGTAATGGTCCTGACTACGCCCCCTATGCCCAGAGACTTGACTTGGGGTGGGTAGTCATAGGAAACGTATGCTTGGACCAAACAGGAGTCCATTCCTTTAAGACCTACGTACGCCGGACAGGCGCACAACTTTCTGCAAACCATGTCCTCATCACTATGAGGTAAAGGAAAAGCCTCCAGATCCTGTACAGGAGCCTGATGTTATCCTTTCTCCCTATGCAGACAACTTGGGAAGATCGGTGTTTCGTACCACTAAGGATGACAACAAAATAGCCCCGTCTATGGAAGACAAGGAATTTGTCAGGATAATGGACAATGAGTTCCTTAAGGACGATACTAATCACTGGGTTTTTCCCCTACCCTTCTGAGCTACCAGGGTAAGACTCCCGTATAATCGTGAACAAGCCTTGTCCAGATTCAACTCTCTCCAGCGCACACTAAGCAATAAACCAGAGATGAAAGAACACATCGTCACCTTTATGGGCAAAATATTCCATAACAACCATGCGGAGCCAGCGCCCCCCTTAAAGGAAAACGAGGAGTGCTGATACCTACCCTCATTTGGAGTATAACACCCGAGGAAACCTAAGCAAATTAGAGTTGTCTTCGATTCAAGCGCCAAACATCATGGCGTATCTCTCAATGAAGTCCTCACAGGTCCTAATCTGACAAACAACCTAGTAGGAGTGTTGATGAGGTTCAGGAAAGAGCCCATTGACATCACCGCCGACTGTTTCATAGTCAGAGAGGACCACAGGAATTTCCTCAGGTTCCTGTGGTACAAGGACAATGACCCCAGCAAAAAGATGGTGGAGTATCGCATGCGGGTGCACGTATTCGGGAACAGCCCTTCAACCGCAGTGGCAACATATGGCCTGCGGAGAACCGCACAAGAAGGAGAGTCCAAGTATGGAACAGATGCCAGAGACTTTGTAGAGAAAGACTTCTACATAGATGATGGACTAAAATCTCTACTCACAGAAGAAGCGGTAATCGACCTACTTAAAAGGACCCAACTAGTGTTGAGCATTCCGATACCGCAAGTATCGGGTATCGGCCGATACTTGCGGGTATCGGAATTCCGATACCGAGATCCGATACTTTTGTGGTATCGGGTATCGGTATCGAAACAACATTAATGTGTAAAATACAACATTAATGTGTAAAATAAAGAATTAAAATAAAAAATATTGCTATACTCACCTCTCTGACGCAGCCTGGACCTCACCGAGGGAACCCGCAGCGTTCTTTGCTTAAAATGCGCGCTTTTCCTTCCTTCCGTGATGTCACGGCTTCTGATTGGTCGCGTGCCGCCCATGTGGCCGCGACGCGACCAATCACAGCAAGCCGTGACGTAATTTTCAGGTCCTTCTAGGCATTCAGTATTTTAAAATTACGTTCCGGCTTTATGATTGGTCGCGTCGCGGTCACATGGGCGACGCGACCAATCACAAGCCGTGACGTCACGGGAGGCAGGAGACGCGCGCATTTTTAAAATTACGTCGCGGCTTGTGATTGGTTGCGTGCCGCCCATGTGACCGCGACGCGACCAATCACAGCAAGCCGTGACGTAATTTCAGGTCCTGAATGCAGAAATAGGCATCAGGACCTGAAATTACGTCACGGCTTGCTGTGATTGGTCGCGTCGCGGTCACATGGGCGGCACGCAACCAATCACAAGCCGTGACGTAATTTTAAAAATGCGCGCGTCTCCTGCCTCCCGTGACGTCACGGCTTGTGATTGGTCGCGTCGCCCATGTGACCGCGACGCGACCAATCACAAAGCCGGAACGTAATTTTAAAATACTGAATGCCTAGAAGGACCTGAAAATTACGTCACGGCTTGCTGTGATTGGTCACGTCGCGGCCACATGGGCGGCACGCGACCAATCAGAAGCCGTGACGTCACGGAAGGAAGGAAAAGCGCGCATTTTAAGCAAAGAACGCTGCCGGTTCCCTCGGTGAGGTCCAGGCTGCGTCGGAGAGGTGAGTATAGCAATATTTTTTATTTTAATTCTTTATTTTACACATTAATATGGTTCCCAGGGCCTGAAGGAGAGTTTCCTCTCCTTCAGACCCTGGGAACCATCAGGGATACCGTCCGATACTTGAGTCCCATTGACTTGTATTGGTATCGGGTATCGGTATCGGATTAGATCCGATACTTTGCCGGTATCGGCCGATACTTTCCGATACCGATACTTTCAAGTATCGGACGGTATCGCTCAACACTATATTGGTCGCGTCGCGGTCACATGGGCGGCACGCGACCAATCACAAGCCGTGACGTAATTTTCAAATCCTGAATGCCTAGAATTAGGCATTCAGGACCTGAAATTACGTCACGGCTTGTTGTGATTGGTCGCGTCGCCGTCACATGGGCGGCACGCGACCAATCAGAAGCCGTGACGTCACGGAAGGCAGTAAACGCACGCATTTTAACCCCTTTCTGACATTAGACGTACTATCCCGTCGAGGTGGGGTGGGCCCATATGACCACCGACGGGATAGTACGTCATGCGTGATCGGCCGCGCTCACGGGGGGAGCGCGGCCGATCGCGGCCGGGTGTCAGCTGCATATCGCAGCTGACATCCGGCACTATGTGCCAGGAGCGGTCACGGACCGCCCCCGGCACATTAACCCCCGGCACACCGCGATCAAACATGATCGCGGTGTACCGGCGGTATAGGAAAGCATCGCGCAGGGAGGGGGCTCCCTGCGGGCTTCCCTGAGACCCCCGCAGCAACGCGATGTGATCGCGTTGCTCCAAGGGTCTCCTACCTCCCTCCTCGCCGCAGGTCCCGGATCCAAGATGGCTGTGGCATCCAGGTCCTGAAGGGAGGGAGGTGGCTTACCGAGTGCCTGCTCAGAGCAGGCGCTGGTAAGCCTGCAGCCCTGCAGATCGCAGATCTGACAGAGTGCTGTGCACACTGTCAGATCACCGATCTGTGATGTCCCCCCCTGGGACAAAGTGTAAAAGTTAAAAAAAAAATTCTCCACATGTGTGTAAAAAAAAAAAAAAAAAAATCCTAAATAAAGAAAAAAATTTTTTTTATTATTCCCATAAATACATTTCTTTAGCTAAATAAAATAAAACAAACAATAAAAGTACACATATTTAGTATCGCCGCGTCCGTAACGACCCAACCTATAAAAGTTCCCCACTAGTTAACCCCTTCAGTGAACACCGTAAGAAAAAAAAAAAAAAAACGAGGCAAAAAACAACGCTTTATTATCATACCGCCGAACAAAAAGTGGAATAACACGCGATCAAAAAGACTGATATAAATAACCATGGTACCGCTGAAAACGTCATCTTGTCCCGCAAAAAACGAGCCACCATACAGCATCATCAGCAAAAAAATATAAAAGTTATAGTCCTGAGAATAAAGCGATACCAAAATAATTATTTTTTCTATAAAATAGTTTTTATCGTATAAAAGCGCCAAAACATAAAAAAATGATATAAATGAGATATCGCTGTAATCGTACTGACCCGACGAATAAAACTGCTTTATCAGTTTTACCAAACGCGGAACGGTATAAACGCCTCCCCCAAAAGAAATTCATGAATAGCTGGTTTTTGATCACTCTGCCTCACAAAAATCAGAATAAAAAGCGATCAAAAAATGTCACGTGCCCGAAATTGTTACCAATAAAAACGTCAACTCGTCCCGCAAAAAACAAGATCTCACATGACTCTGTGGACCAAAATATGGAAAAATTATAGCTCTCAAAATGTGGTAACGCAAAAAATATTTTTTGCAATAAAAAGCGTCTTTCAGTGTGTGACGGCTGCCAATCATAAAAATCCGCTAAAAAACCCGCTATAAAAGTAAATCAAACCCCCCTTCATCACCCCCTTAGTTAGGGAAAAATAAAAAAATAAAAAAAAATGTATTTATTTCCATTTTCCCATTAGGGTTAGGGCTTGGGTTAGGGCTAGGGTTAGGGTTAGGGCTAGGGTTAGGGCTAGGGTTAGGGCTAGGGTTAGGGTTAGGGCTAGGGTTGGGGCTAGGGTTAGGGTTAGGGCTAGGGTTAGGGTTAGGGCTAGGGTTAGGGCTAGGGTTAGGGTTAAGGCTAGGGTTAGGGTTAGGGCTAGGGTTAGGGCTAGGGTTAGGGCTAGTGTTAGGGCTAGTGTTAGGGCTAGTGTTCGGGCTAGGGTTATTGCTAGTGTTAGGGCTAGTGTTAGGGCTAGGGTTATTGCTAGGGTTAGGGCTAGGGTTGGGGCTAGGGTTGGGGCTACAGTTAGGGTTCGGGCTAAAGATAGGGTTAGGGTTTGGATTACATTTACGGTTGGGAATAGGGTTGGGTGTGTCTGGGTTAGAGGTGTGGTTAGGGTTACTGTTGGGATTAGGGTAAGGGGTGTGTTTGGATTAGGGTATCAGTTATAATTGGGGGGTTTCCATTGTTTAGGCACATCAGGGGCTCTCCAAACGGGACATGGTGTCCGATCTCAATTCCAGCCAATTCTGCGTTGAAAAAGGAAAACACTGCTCCTTCCCTTCAGAGCTCTCCCGTGTGCCCAAACAGGGGTTTACCCCAACATATGGGGTATCGGCGTACTCAGGACAAATTGGACATCATCTTTTGGGGTCCAATTTCTCCTGCTACCCTTGGGAAATACAAAACTGGGGGCCAAAAAATAAGTTTTGTGGGAAAAAAAGATTTTTTATTTTCACGGCTCTGCGTTGTAAACTGTAGTGAAACACTTGGGGGCTCAAAGTTCTCACAACACATCTAGATAAGTTCCTTGGGGGGTCTAGTTTCCAATATGCGGTCACTTGTGGGGGGTTTGTACTGTTTGGGTACATCAGGGGCTCTGCAAATGCAACGTGACGCCTGCAGACCAATCCATTTAAGTCTGCATTCCAAATGGTGCTCCTTCCCTTCCGAGCTCTGTCATGCGCCCAAACAGTGGTTCCCCCCCACATATGGGGTATCAGCGTACTCAGGACAAATTGGATAACAACTTTTGGGGTCCAATTTATCCTGATACCATTGTGAAAATACAAAACTGGGGGCTAAATATCATTTTTGTGAAAAAGAAAAGAATTTTTATTTTCACGGCTCTGCGTTATAAACTGTAGTGAAACACTTGGGGGTTCAAAGTTCTCACAACACATCTAGATAAGTTCCTTTGGGGGTCTAGTTTCCAATATGGGGTCACTTGTGGGGGGTTTGTACTGTTTGGGTACATCAGGGGCTCTGCAAATGCAACATGACGCCTGCAGACCAATCCATTTAAGTCTGCATTCCAAATGGCGCTCCTTCCCTTCCGAGCTCTGTCATGCGCCCAAACAGTGGTTCCCCCCCACATATGGGGTATCAGCGTACTCAGGACAAATTGGACAACAACTTTTGGGGTCCAATTTATCCTGATACCCTTGTGAAAATACAAAACTTGGGGCTAAAAAATCATTTTTGTGAAAAAAAAAAGAATTTTTATTTTCACGGCTCTGCGTTATAAACTGTAGTGAAACACTTGGGGGTTCAAAGCTCTCCAAACACATCTAGATAAGTTCCTTAGGGGGTCTACTTTCCAAGATGGTGTCACTTGTGGGGTTTTTTAATGTTTAGACACATCAGGGGCTCTCCAAACACAACATGGCATCCCATCTTAATTCCAGTCAATTTTGCATTGAAAAGTAAAATAGCGCTCCTTCCCTTCCGAGCTCTGCTATGCGCCCAAAAAGTGGTTTACCCCCACATATGGGGTATCGCCGTACTCAGGACAAATTGCACAACAACTTTTGTGGTCTAATTTCTTCTCTTACCCTTAGGGAAATAAAAAAATGGGGGCGAAAAGATCATTTTTGTGAAAAAATATGATTTTTTATTTTTACGGCTCTGCATTATAAACTTCTGTGAAGCACTTGTTGGGTCAAAGTGCTCAACACACATCTAGATAAGTTCCTCAAGGGGTCTACTTTCCAAAATGGTGTCATTTGTGGGGGTTTTAAATGTTTAGGCACATCAGGGGCTCTCCAAACGCAACATGGCGTCCCATCTCTATTCCAGTCAATTTTGCATTGAAAAGTCAAATGGCGCTCCTTCCCTTCCAAGCTCTGCCCTGCGCCCAAACAATTGTTTACACCCACATATGGGGTATCAGCGTACTCAGGACAAATTGCACAACAATTTTTGGGGTCCAATTTCTTCTCCTACCCTTGGGAAAATAAAAAATTGGGGGCGAAAAAATCATTTTTGTGAAAAAATATGATTTTTTATTTTTACCGCTCTGCATTATAAACTTCTGTGAAGCACTTGTTGGGTCAAAGTGCTCAACACACATCTAGATAAGTTCCTTAAGGGGTCTACTTTCCAAAATGGTGTAACTTGTGGGGGGGTTTAAATGTTTAGGCACATCAGGGGCTCTCCAAACGCAACATGGCGTCCCATCTCAATTCCAGTCAATTTTGCATTGAAAAGTCAAATGGCGCTCCTTCCCTTCCGAGCTCTGCCGTGCGCCCAAACAATGGTTTACACCCACATATGGGGTATCAGCGTACTCAGGACAAATTGCACAACAATTTTTGGGGTTCAATTTCTTCTCCTACCCTTGGGAAAATAAAAAATTGGGGGCGAAAAGATCATTTTTTTGAGAAAATATGATTTTTTATTTTTACGGCTCTGCATTATAAACTTCTGTGAAGAACTTGTTGGGTCAAAGTGCTCAACACACATCTAAATAAGTTCCTTAAGGGGTCTACTTTCCAAAATGGTGTCACTTGTGGGGGGTTTAAATGTTTAGGCACATCAGGGGCTCTCCAAACACAACATGGCGTCCCATCTCAATTCCAGTCAATTTTGCATTGAAAAGTCAAATGGCGCTCCTTCCCTTCCGAGCTCTGCCCTGCGCCCAAACAATGGTTTACACCCACATATGGGGTATCAGCGTACTCAGGAAAAATTGTACAACAACTTTTGGGGTCTATTTTCTCCTGTTACCCTTGGTAAAATAAAACAAATTGGAGCTGAAATAAATTTTGTGTGAAAAAAAGTTAAATGTTCATTTTTATTTAAACATTCCAAAAATTCCTGTGAAACACCTGAAGGGTTAATAAACTTCTTGAAAGTGGTTTTGAGTACCTTGAGGGGTGCAGTTTTTAGAATGGTGTCACACTTGGGTATTTTCTATCATATAGACCCCTCAAAATGACTTCAAATGTGATGTGGTCCCTAAAAAAAAATGGTGTTGTAAAAATGAGAAATTGCTGGTCAACTTTAACCCTTATAACTCCGTCACATAAAAAAATGTTGGTTCCAAAATTGTGCTGATGTAAAGTACACATGTGGGAAATGTTACTTATTAAGTATTTTGCGTGACATATGTCTGTGATTTAAGGGCATAAAAATTCAAAGTTGGAAAATTGCGAAATTTTCAAAATTTTCGCCAAATATTTGTTTTTTTCACAAATAAACGCAAGTTATATCGAAGAAATTTTACCACTAACATGAAGTACAATATGTCACGAGAAAACAGTGTCAGAATCGCCAAGATCCGTTGAAGCGTTCCAGAGTTATAACCTCATAAAGGGACAGTGGTCAGAATTGTAAAAATTGGCCCAGTCATTAACGTGCAAACCACCCTTGGGGGTGAAGGGGTTAAGCAAAGAAGGCTGCCGGGTCCATCAGTAAGGTGCAGGCTGCGTCGGAGAGGTGAGTATAGCAATATTTTTTATTTTAATTCTTTATTTTACACATTGATATTAATCCCGATACCGATTCCCGATATCACAAAAGTATCGGATCTCGGTATCGGAATTCCGATACCCGCAAGTATCGGCCGATACCCGATACTTGCGGTATCGGAATGCTCAACACTAGTTGTGATAGATGCTACTGCGCAAGTGCCACCGGTGCTATTTTGCTAGAGGAAAAAAATGGGCTCCATCAAGATGGCGCTGGCAACACCTGCTCTGTAGCAGCTATTGGTGGTCTGATAGATGCTACTGTGCAAGCGCCGCTGGCAGCATTTTGATGGAGCCTAAACTTTTTCAAAATGGCGCCATTTTTATTAACCCCTTTCTGACCTCGGACGGGATAGTACGTCCGAGGTCAGATCCCCCGCTTTGATGCGGGCTCCGGCGGTGAGCCCGCATCAAAGCCGGGACATGTCAGCTGTTTTGAACAGCTGACATGTGCCTGTAATAGGCACGGGCAGAATCGCGATCTGCCCGCGCCTATTAACTAGTTAAATGCCGCTGTCAAACGCAGACAGCGGCACTTAACTACCGCATCCGGCCGGGCGGCCGGAAATGATGGCTTCGCCGACCCCCGTCACATGATCGGAGGTCGGCGATGCTGCAGAATAGTAACCATAGAGGTCCTTGACACCTCTATGGTTACTGATCCCCGGCAGCTGTGAGTACCACCCTGTGGTCGGTGCTCACAGCACACCTGATTTTCTGCTACATAGCAGCGAACAGCAGATTGCTGCTATGTAGCAGAGGCGATCGCGCTGTGCCTGGCCTGCTTCTAGCCTCCCATGGAGGCTATTGAAGCATGGCAAAAGTAAAAAAAAAAAAGTTAAAAAAATGTGAAAAAAATAAAAAATATATAAAAGTTTAAATCACCCCCCTTTCGCCCCATTCAAAATAAATCAATAAAAAAAAAATCAAACCTACACATATTTGATATTGCTGCATTCAGAATCGCCCGGTCTATCAATAAAAAAAGCATTAACCTGATCGCTAAATGGCGTAGCGAGAAAAAAATTCGAAACGTCAGAATTACGTTTTTTTGGTCGCCGCGACATGGCATTAAAATGCAATAACGGGCGATCAAAAGAACGTATCTGCACAGAATTGGAATCATTAAAAATGCCAGCTTGGCACGCAAAAAGAAGCCCTCAAATACCCCAGATCATGAAAAATGGAGACGCTACGAGTATCGGAAAATGACGCAATTTTATTTTATTTTTTTTTAGCAAAGTTTGGAATTTTTTTTCACCACTTAGGTAAAAAATAACCTAGTCATGTTAGGTGTCTATGAACTCGTACTGACCTGGAGAATCGTAATGGCATGTCAGTTTTAGCATTTAGTGAACCTAGCAAAAAAGCCAAACAAAAAGCAAGTGTGGGACTGCACTTTTTTTGCAATTTCACCGCACTTGGAATTTTTTTCCCGTTTTCTAGTACACGACATGCTAAAACCAATGATGTCGTTCAAAAGTACAACTTGTCCCGCAAAAAATAAGCCCTCACATGGCCAAATTGACGGAAAAATAAAAAAGTTATGGCTCTGGGAAGGAGGGGAGTGAAAAACGAACACGGAAAAACGGAAAATCCCAAGGTCATGAAGGGGTTAAGATATATTTTTTCATTTTTAAACAAAGCTATATGACTAAATCAAATGAATACATGCATATTATCCATCGTACGGTACTACAGCGCCACCGCCTGCCTGTTGAATGTAAATGTTCTCTGCAGTATGTAAAATAGGGGGCAGGTCAGTGAGGGGTCAGTGACCTGTCAGAAGCCATCAGTATGAATACCTAATCAGAGCACAACATGAAGATTCCCCCACAGGCCGCCCCGGAGCACGAGCATATCATTAACTAAAAAAACTGACAATAAAGATTAAACAACAACCACAAGACTGATTTCATCAACCAAGGTGTCATTGTAATCAGTATAAACAACAACCACAAGACTGATTTCATCAACCAAGGTGTCATTGTAATCAGTATAATGGCGCCGACCTGACAGTGTCTGTAGGTTACTGAGCACAACCCTGCTGACAGATTCCCTTTAAGAAAATAAAGAACTGCAGAACCATCCATGACCAGTAGGCGGCATCATTTAACATACATTTCAGCATCTTATAAGCATTTTATGCTGCTCTCGGATTAGGTGACTGATTCCCTATAAGGAGCTGTAATCTGCTTTTCCTAATAATGGACTGAAAACAAATATGTAATTGACCTCTGCTGCTATAAAAAGGAAGGGCAGCGTCTCACTGTGCCGCTCAGTCTGCTCCATTCTGACTATGCATTAAGTGCTATTTTTTATAGTGCTTTGATACTTTAAGGTTCAGCTTTTTTTTTTTGACCAAGAACACCCCCCTCCTCTATCAACATAGCATCTCCAAGCAGCCAGCTCAGAATCACCATATTAATACTGAGGACAGAGAAGACCCCTGATCCACATAGCACAGGATGGACCAGAACTGACAAGCTCCAGTGATTCCACAGCCCAAGCCTCCCATAGTAGCTAGGATTACAGGTGTGCGCCACAGCACCCAGCAGAGATGGGAGCATTACTGACCTATAGTGATGAGCGAACGTGCTCGACACTACTTGTTACTCGCCCGAGTATCACTGTGCTCGGTGTACTCGGAGAGCACCCAGTATTTCTGGGATTATTCGGCGGGAGCTCGAGTCTCCGCCCTGCAATTCTGGCGCTCTTTAGAAGGCCAATGACAATGCAGGGATTGCCATGCACTGTAATGCCGCAGCCAACTTTGTTGTGGTATTACAGTGATTGGCTGGCCACACAGTGTCATCACGTCTATAAGAGACCTGCTCGCCGCATTCTGCTCCAGACTTAGCGAGTGTAGGTAGAGCTGCTGCTGAGATAGGGTCAGAATCATCCTTTTAAGGGCTCATTTCCACATGCGAGGCACACGTCCGTATCTCGCATGTGGAAACCAAGCTCTGGCGCCGGCACTCCAGAGCAGAGCGTGCGGCCGCATAGGAACACATGGAGCTGCACAGCTCCGCTCCAAAGTGCCGGCGCCAGAGCTTGGTTTCCACATGCGAGACACGGACGTGTTTCTCGCAAATGGAAACAAGCCCTAATAGTGTGGGTCTGCTAGTGTTCAGTCCACAAATCCTGAGAAACCAACAGTCCTTTTTAGGGCTAATTCGGGGGTCTTGAGATTGCAGTGCTAGGTAGGCAGAGGAGTCTATGTGCACATATCCATATCAGTGCAAGCCCTGCAGGCACTGTGAGTACATAGCTCTCACTGCATACCTCAAAAGGTTACATTAATGTCTGCTGCTGCCTATTTAATATACCTTAAAAGTTCCCTTTAAAGTGAATGTACCACCAGGTAATTACTGCCCCATCTGAGAGCAGCATGATGTAGGGATAGAGACTTACTGTTCTTATTTGATAAAATAACTGCTTCATCTGCTGCAGATCTACCAGTGCTGTATAAACCTGCTCACAGCACTGATTGGAAGGTTTTTATTTACACTGTGGATATGTGAGCAGGTTGCCGGATGCAGTAACGGACAGAAGACTGAGCAAGAGTTAACGTTACTGGAACAGGGGTATACTCCACGCAGGGAGGAGATAGGATACAATTTGGGTTTAACAGTTGGTGTTCAGGATGGGGCACTGGCGTAGCTAGAGCTTTTGCCGCCCGGGGCTGTTCCCGAATTTGGCGCCCCCCCTCCCATTGCCGTCACTCAACGCCAGGCACCGCCCCTCAGCGCTGTTAACCCATGAAATCCGGCGCCTGCACTGTGTATAGCTGTTTGGTGCAGGCGCAGAGAGCTCTGGCCGTCTGACGTCACAGCCAGGCTTGCAGACTGCACCTGTGCAGCGAGTGCGGCCACCCACCTTGGTAATCCCAGCCCCGCAGTGTGTTATGCATTATGCAGAGTGCGGGGCTGGGATTCACAAGCAGGGCGGCCGCACAGGCGCAGTGTCCAGCATTTCCCCAGTGTGTCCAGCAATCTGCCCCAGTGTCCAGCATTGCCCCAGTGTGTCCAGCAATCTGCCCCAGTGTCCAGCATTGCCCCCAGTGTGTCCAGCAATCTGCCCCAGTGTCCAGCATTGCCCCCAGTGTGTCCAGCAATCTGCCCCAGTGTCCAGCATTGCCCCCAGTGTGTCCAGCAATCTGCCCCAGTGTCCAGCATTGCCCCAGTGTGTCCAGCAATCTGCCCCAGTGTCCAGCAATCTGCCCCAGTGTCCAACATTGCCCCAGTGTGTCCAGCAATCTGCCCCAGTGTGTCCAGCATTGCCCCCAGTGTGTCCAGCAATCTGCCCCAGTGTCCAGCATTGCCCCCAGTGTGTCCAGCAATCTGCCCCAGTGTCCAGCATTGCCCCCAGTGTGTCCAGCAATCTGCCCCAGTGTCCAGCATTGCCCCCAGTGTGTCCAGCAATCTGCTTCAGTGTCCAGCATTGCCCCCAGTGTGTCCAGCAATCTGCCCAAGTGTCAAGCATTGCCCCCAGTGTGTCCAGCAATCTGCCCCAGTGTCCAGCATTGCCCCCAGTGTGTCCAGCAATCTGCCCCAGTGTCCAGCATTGCCCCCATTGTGTCCAGCAATCTGCCCCAGTGTCCAGCATTGCCCCCAGTGTGTCCAGCAATCTGCCCCAGTGTCCAGCATTGCCCCCAGTGTGTCCAGCAATCTGCCCCAGTGTCCAGCATTGCCCCCAGTATGTCCAGCATATTACCCCCAGTGTGTCTGAGTCAGACATAAAGAAAAAAAAAAAGTAAAATCCTCACCTCTCCCGTTCCCAGCGCAGGTCCGGTGCACTCAGCGTCTCTCCGGCTCTGCAACGCTCAGGACAGAGAGGCTGAGCGCGCATTGATGACGTCATCGCACCCTCTGCCCTGAGACATCGCAGAGTCAGAGGGCGCCAAAGACGCTGCAGCTGCCGCAGGAACCAGGAGAGGTGAGTGTTAGAATGGGGGCCCCAATGCCAGAGCTGTAGAAGGGGGGCCCAATGCCTGCGCTGGCATCGGGGGGGGGGCCTGGTCGTGGCGGCGGTCGGCGCCGCCCGAAGATTTAAAGGGCCCGCGTCTCTCTTTTTTTTTTTTCTTCTTCCTCCTCCTCTCTGCCCCCGCACCCCCCTATCTACGACACTGGGATGGGGTAAAGTATGTAATAGAGATAACAACAGTTCTCAAGGGTTAACTTATCAGTCTGACAGCTTCATGACTGAAGAGTCCACAGTGGGTACGGTGGCGCCAACACGGTCAGTGTGGGGTGGATCCGGTGTCATCCTGCAGGTGTCCTTGAGTTGAATCCTGATGGCACCAGCTTGTCCTCGGCATCTTTAACATGTTTCTTTGTCTGGGGTTTGCTGCGCGGGGTGCAGTACAGTCCACAACACTAATGGAGCTTCCTAAGCGGTGCGCACACGTTACTCACGGGCACAGAGTGTCTGGCACCTCGCGTCGCAGCAGCCAGCGGGCACAAGGCAAGATACTGGTCACAGTCTTTGTCAGTTACTGCAGGGAAGCACGATCGCGGGCCTGCGCTACTCCAGTGCTCAGGAGTACCCCCGGTCTGGTCCTTCTTACACTCCCCCTCTCCTTTCGCTCGCCATTCCACGAGCAAGATTTCTTGTAGCAAGCGTTGACATTTCCCTATTTCTTGGACGATCTGTTGCCAAATAAATTGGTCTTGGTTGTATCTGTTGGGAGGTATTCCCGCCGTTGTTCATTCAGTGCGCAATGCAACTTCTTCTGGAACTTCAGGTGCCTGCTCCTCTTCTGGGACAACGTGTAGTAGATCAGGGATTTCTTCTTCACAATCAACAGCTGTGGGAGGAGATAATTCGGGAGCACTCTGCACCTCCTCCACCTGATCAGGATCTCTTGATAAGCAAGAACATAGCATGTTCCGATGGACCACTTGAGTAGGGGGCTTCTTTCTCCCCCTCAGATTGGACTTCGTAGACGGGACCATCGGTGCTGATTCTTCGTTTCACTCTATACGGAGTCTTTTCCCATCGGTGCTCCAGCTTGTCCCAAGGGCGCTTGTCTCGGACCAACACAAGTCAGTGTAATGTTTGCAGCTGGTGACAATGTTCTCGAAACCAGGTGGACACACCAGTCTGCAGGTAGTTGTAAGGGGGTGAAGAGGAAGACGAGCCCAAAGGAGGTTGCTTTCCCTGCTCCTTACCTGGAACCACTTAGTCATACAGCTGGGTTGTTGGGGGGAGGACTGTCTGCCCTGGACAGAGGGGACCATGTGACTGCTGGGGGCGGAGAGGAAGAGAGAGGAGTGTGGTAAGAAAAGAGCAGGAGAGTAGAGCATGCGAGACAGAAGAGACAGCGCACCAGAGAGAAAGCAGACTGCAGCGCCGCGCTCCCCACGAGAGAGTGCTCCCCGTGAGGGCACTGAGGCTGAGATACCCACCATAGTGAAGGCCGTATGTGAGGGTGTGGACTCGGAAGCCTCCGTAATCAGAGAAGACTTTTCCCCTGACAGTGCAGAGACAGTGACCCAAGTGCACAGTCACAGTGACCACAGTGACAAGCCAAGACCCCTGAGCGTGATAAGTAACTGCCCAGTGTGTGTGAAGCATTCCTACTGCAGAGAGACAGCCAGCTCAACATACAGAGACTTGTGCAGCAGTGTGCTGTGCTACTTCCTGCTTCCAGTTTCACTCTGAGAAAAAGACTGCAAAGATTTAACCCCGGAGTCTCCAGTTCCCAGGAGACAGAGGAGAGACTTTAGAATCTTCAAGTGCTGCTGGTGACTGTAGGAATAAGGGCTCTCCAGTCAGGACCTCGCTGGAATGATAAGTTACAAGAACACTCATTAACCATTTCTATTCCGCTTAACTGTTTCATAGCTTCAGTTAGCTTGTTGTGTATTGTTATACTGTTTGCTTTATCTCTACTAACCCCCTGTTTTCTCCATGCGAGGAGATTCTTACTCCTGTTAATAAATCCCCCTCAACAGTTGGTCTGTCTGTTCCATGGTGACATACTCAACCCTGCACTCTATTACACTTGGCATAATCGGCAGGATGTCACATGGTAGCGCGGAAAGGGCAGACCAAGCAGTTGGCGGAGGCCCCACGTCTAGCAGCTCCCTGGGAGCCATGTTGGTTAACCTGCCAAAATTCTCGGGGAGCGATGTCATGTTGTGGAGTTGGACGGAGCGCATTCGAGGGATGATGCGGATGCATCCTATGACGCTGGCTCTGCAGGCGGAAATAGCTGTGATGGCCCCTAGAGGGGGATGCACTGGACTCTGTTATGCTCAGACCCCCCCAGGCAAGAGATACCCTGGACAAAGTATTACGTATACTTGAGGAGACGCATGGGGACCCCACTGACGTAGGGGAGCTGCGCATGCAACTATTTCGCCGGGTACAAAATGAGGGGGAGACCGTGATGCATTATATGAATGCCCTGCAGCAGCTTCATACTGCCATAATACAGAAGGATGGTGTAGGTGTGGGGTCAATTGACGTGCTGCGAGACCAACTGGTGACAGGCTTGCGAGATTTGTTGATGAAACAGGCCCTGTGAGAGCGCATGCGAGTAAAGCCAGATATGACCTCTGAGGTCGGGAGTGATGCACGCGAGCAAGAGCAAGGTGTGGTAGTGCCAGTGGGGAAGGTATCGAGCGGGGAGGTAACTACCCCTCAATGGGTAGAAGACTTGAAGAAGGAGGTTAAGCGGGTCCATGAGGAAGTGGCTGAATATAAGAAGACCCCAGAGTACAGCCCTCTGGTGCAAGAAAGAGAGACCGCCCCCCAAAGTGAGACTAGTGCTACTGAGTGAAGAAGACTGCCTACATGCTACAATTGTGGAGCACCCAGTCAGAATGAAGAGGAGACCACATGGACCTGGGATTCCCGGTTGAAGATAAGAAGAATCTGGGAAGAGATTGAGAGTCTGGGGAAAGCCCTTACTGCCGTTTTGGGGACCAGCGGCATACCCCGAGGGAACATGTGGAAGCCGCCAGAAAGAGATAGAGGAGAGGTGCGTAGCATGAAGAAGGCTTCAGTGGTGGCCCCAGAGTGTAATTCCGTATCCTGGGGTGAAGAGCAATCGCAGATGAGAGATGTCTCCTGCCGATCCAGACTAAAGCGCCCTCCAGACAGACGCAGACGTGAGTGCTGGTCGTGCAGAAGGGTGGGACGCATGTCCAGAAATTGCCCTACCTGAGAAGAGATCCACTCACCCCTCTGAGGGTCCTGCTAACTGGAGGGAACGTCACCCCTGGAGGGCGTGGTACGGCAGAAAGAGAAGAGCCCCCACCTAGAGCAAGACAGTACCACAATGTCGGATGCCAAGGAGAAGGGGAGAAAGTGCCAAGTGTTCCTGCGACGCTCATTTTCAAGGTGCTAGTCCTAGTCAATGAGGAGGAACCACTAATGTCGTCCCCTGAGGTAAAGAGTGTGCTGGCTGTCAGCTAGCAAGATCCTGATCGGACAGAGGAAATGGAACAGCTGTGTGAGACAGGGCATGTGGCGTAGAAGCCCTGGGAAGTGATGCCCGCAGAGCCCGGCGCAGATGACAAAGAGTCCAGCCTGCATGGTGTTAATCCATCTGATTCTAGTTTAGACAAGAATGCTCATGTCAAAGAGAGGGGGAGCTATGGAGAAGAATTACTTGTACTAAGTCCCCAGACTGAGGAACCCGGGCAAGAAGTCCCTAAAATTTCCAATAACGACAAGGAAAAGGACGAATCGTCTATGCAAGCATCTGCTACCTGCAAAACCAAGAAGAAGAAAAAGAAGAGGACAGTGGATGCTGTTGGAAAATATAATGTGACAACACAAGATTCATCTGAGGAATTGTCTTCTATGGCTGCCGATGAAATAGAGGAAGAATATCTCAACCTGACTGATGAGCAACTCCTAGACCATTTAGTTTGGCAGTATGTGAAAGAAGAAAGGCAGAATTGAAGGTATCTGACTCCACTCAAGAGAAGCACGAAGATTTCTCACCCGTGGAATGGCGAGCTTCAAGAGAGGGGAAAAGTATGGGGGTGAAGAGGAAGACGAGCCCAAAGGAGATGGCTTTCCCTGCTCCTTACCTGGAACCACTTAGTCATACAGCTGGGCTGTTGGGGGGAGGACTTTCTGCCCTGGACAGAGGGGACCATGTGACTGCTGGGGGTGCAGAGGAAGAGAGAGGAGTGTTGTCAGAAAAGAGCGGGAGAGCAGAGCGTGCGAGACAGAGGGGACAATGCGCCAGAGAGAAAGCAGGCTGCAGCGCCACTCTCCCCACGAGAGAGTGCTCCCCGTGAGGGCACTGAGGCTGAGATACCCACCATAGTGAAGGCCATATGTGAGGGTGTGGACTCGGAAGCCTCCGTAATCAGAGAAAACTTTTCCCCTGACAGTGCAGAGACAGTGACCCGAGCGCGCAGCCCCGGTGACCGCAGTGACAAGCCAAGACCCCTTAGTGTGATAAGTAACTGCCCAGTGTGTGCGAAGCATTCTTACTGCAGAGAGACTGCCAGCTCAACATACAGAGACTTGTGCAGCAGTGTGCTGTGCTACTTCCTGCTTCCAGTTTCACTCTGACAAAAAAACTGCAAAGATTTAACCCCGGAGTCTCCAGTTCCCAGGAGACAGAGGAGAAACTTCAGAATCTTCAAGTGCTGCTGGTGACTGTACCCATGTTGGAATAAGGACTCTCTAGTCAGGACCTCGCAGGATCGATAAGTTACAAGAACACTTGTTAACCATTTCTATTCCACTTAACAGTTTCATAGCTTCAGTTAGCTTGTTGTGTATTGTTATACTGTTTGCTTTATCTGTACTAACCCCCTGTTTTCTCCCTGAGAGGAGAATCTTACTCCTGTTAATAAATCCCCCTCAACAGTTGGTCTGTCTGTTAAGTGATGACATACTCAATCCTGCACTCTATTACATAGTCATCCTCTGGATCCAATTACAGCTCAGTAATCTCTCTTCCTGGTTGGCCAAATAGCAGGGTATATGGCGTGTACCCGGTGATGCGATGTACTCGGTTATTGTACACCCAAACTAATTCAGCTACGAATTCAGGCCAACGGGCCTTTCTGTCTTCCTCTAGCATCTTCAGCATCTGAATCTGTCATGTCGGACGCTGTTCAGACCAGGTCGTCCGACAGACAGCGGTAATTACGCTTTTGTCCACTATGCGCTCATTGGCGTCGGCTAGATTTTACCTAGTGATCGGATTGGAAGCTGGGCCATGCCCATTGCCTTTAAATAGTTCTCCATTAGTCAAACACAATGTTATATATCTCCTGTAAGGGGGCTCGGTTAGCTCTAAAATGGGAGTGATTGGATGTATTCCATTGGTTAGTGGGTTGAGCATGAGCAAGTCCATGGGCAGATCCATGAGGTCATCAGGGTGGGTTGGTCCGTGAGGTCATCAGGGTGGGCGTCACTGTGGGTGGATCCATGAGGTCATCAGGGTGGGCGTCATCTTGGATACCAGAGCACACGGTCTGCTGATACAGGAAATGGCAGCCATCTTTAGTGTCTTCATTGTTCATCTTGGATACCAGAGCACACGGCTCTGGTACAGGAGATGGCGGCCATCTTTAGTGTCTCACTTTGATCTGAGGAAAACTTATGTAAGGTTAAACAAAACATGTTATGGGTTGCTTCTCTCAATTACCTTATGTCTTGAGGTTAATTAAGTATTTGATCTTATGGCTCTCCTCAACAGAAACACTGCTCAAAAGACACAGGGACAGCATGAGGATCGCCCCTGGAAGCATTCCTGACTCCTAGTTCACAGCTGTAAACATTTTTTTCCGAGATTCATGCCATTTTTCCCAGTGCAACAAAACACACACTAAAACGAAACCAAAACAGATTTTCCTGGGAAATATGTCAAGGTACATCCTTTGCAGGTTAGTGACTTGCCTATAAGGCCAAATATTTAATCCCAGACCAAAAATTTCCTCTCCCACTTAGGCTTAGTTCAGACGCAGTGTTTTTGAAGTGTTTTTCAACTTTAACATTGCTTTCAACCACTACAAATGCACTCACTGGGAAATGTCATTGTAACATTTAACACCCCTAGCTGACCATGTGGAGTGTGACACATAAGCAGACCCATCTTGTTTCATTTTTGAAAGAGGGACTCTTAACCCCTTTCTGACCTCGGACGGGATAGTACGTCCGAGGTCAGATCCCCTGCTTTGATGCAGGGCTCCGCGGTGAGCCCGCAACAAAGCCGGGACATGTCAGCTGTTTTGAACAGCTGACATGTGCCCGCAATAGCGGCGGGTGAAATCGTGATTCACCCGCCGCTATTAACTAGTTAAATTCCGCTGTCAAACGCAGACAGCGGCATTTAACCGGCGCTTCCGGCCGGGCGGCCAGAAATGAGCGCATCGCCGACCCCCGTCACATGATCGGAGGTCAGCGATGCTTCTGAATAGTAACCATAGAGGTACTTGAGACCTCTATGGTTACTGATCCCCGGCAGCTGTGAGCGCCACCCTGTGGTTGGCGCCCACAGCACACCTGCATTTCTGCTACTTAGCAGCAAACATCAGATCGCTGCTATGTAGCAGAGCCGATCGTGTTGTGCCAGCTTCTAGCCTCCCATGAAGGCTATTGAAGCATGGCAAAAGTAAAAAAAAAAGTAAAAAAAAATGTGAAAAAAATAAAAAAAATATAATAGTTTAAATCACCACTTTTTCGCCCCATTCAAAATAAATCAATAAAAAAATAATCAAACCTACATATATTTGGTATCGCCGCGATCAGAATAGCCCGATCTATCAATAAAAAAAGTATTAACCTGATCGCTAAACGGCGTAACGAGAAAAATATTCGAAATGCCAGAATTACGATTTTTTGGTCGCCGCGACATTGCATTAAAATGCAATAACGGGCGATCAAAAGAACGTATCTGCACTGAAATGGTATCATTAAAAACACCAGCTCGGCATGCAAAAAATAAGCCCTCAACCGACCCCAGATCAGGAAAAATACAGATGCTACGAGTATCGGAAAATGGCGCAATTTTTTTTTTTTTTAGCAAAGTTTGGAATTTTTTTTCACCACTTAGATAAAAAAATAACCCAGTCAAGTTAGGTGTCTATGAACTTGTACTGACCTGGAGAATCATAATGGCAGGTCAGTTTTAGCATTTAGTGAACCTAGCAAAAAAGGCAAACAAAAAACAAGTGTGAGACTGCACTTTTTTTGCAATTTCACCGCACTTGGAATTTTTTTCCTGTTTTCTAGTACACGACATGGTAAAACCAATGATGTCATTCAAAAGTACAACTCGTCCCGCAAAAAATAAGCCCTCACATGGTCACATTGACGGAAAAATAAAAAAGTTATGGTTCTGGGAAGGAGGGGAGTGAAAAACGAACACGGAAATATGGAAAATCCCAATGTCACGAAAGGGTTAAAGTCACAGAGCCTATTTTTACTGGTGCATCAGGGGGCATTAATCTTCTTAAAGGGCCATTATTAAACTGTGGGTCTCCTAAGCTGTTGTAGCCTATGCTGTGCGTGGATGGGCTGCCAAGCATTACGACGCACCACAATACCCCTTTCATAAGATGTCCAGGGGGGACTCCTGAAAAAGTGTTGCATTGAAGTCAGGGCCTGCCCTGCTACCAATTCATATGCACCCCAATAAGCCTTTGAACCCACATACTGGATGGGTCCCTGAAAATCCACTTCACAATATGCATTTTGTACGCCGTACTTCTTTGTTTTACACATTGGCAGCAAAGCCAGCCCTGCTGCATAGTCAGTCATATGCACCCCATTATGCCTTGGAACCCACATACTGGATGGGCCCATGAAAATCCACTTCACAATATGCATTTTGTACTCTGTACTCCTTTGCTTTACACATTGGCAGCAAGGCCAGCCCTGCTGCATAGTCAGTCATATGCACCCCATTACGCCTTGGAACTCACATACTGGATGGGCCCATGAAAATCCACTTCACAATATGCATTTTGTACTCTGTACTCCTTTGTTTTACACATTGGCAGCAAAGCAAGCCCTGCTGCATAGTCAGTCATATGCACCTCAAAGGCCAATTTGATTGCCAACAACTCTCTGTTGCCGATATCGTAGTTACGTTCGGTGGGCGACAGTTTCTTGGAAAAGTAGGCGCATGAATGCAAACCGCTCAAGGATGAGCCTTGTGACAGCACCGCCCCCACACCAACCTCAGACGCATCGACTTCCACCACAAAAGGTTTCGATACATCTGGCTGCACAAGAATGGGGCCGAAACAAACCTGTTCTTAAGAGATTCAAATGCGCGAACAGCAGCCTCAGGCAAAACTGAGAAATTGGTACCCTTTTTAGTCATGTCAGTTAGCGGTTTAGCAATGATGGAAAAATCCTTGATAAATTTCATATAGTACCCAAGGAACCGCTGAAGAGCTTTCAGGTTATCAGGCCGTTCCCAATGCAACACCGCTTGCACCTTAGCGGCGTCCATTTTAAAACCAGAAGCAGACACAATATAGCCCAAGAAAGGCAACTCCTGTACCGAAAACACACATTTCTCCAGTTTTGCATATAGCTTATTCTCTCTGAGAAGCTGTAACACCTGCCTGACATGATCTAAATGAGTATCACGGTCGCAAGAATATATGAGGATGTCATCTAGGTACACAATAACGAATTTCCCCAAAACATGTGAGAACACATCATTTATGAAATGCTGAAACACTGCAGGTGCGTTTGTCAACCCAAATGGCATCACCAAATTTTCAAAATGACCCTCAGGGGTATTAAAAGCCGTCTTCCACTCATCACCTTGACGGACTCTTATGAGGTTGTACGCCCTCCTGAGGTCAAGCTTGGTAAACCACTTAGCACCTGCCACCTGGTTGAACAAATCCGGTATCAATGGCATAGGGTATGGATCATGAATCGTAATCTGGTTTAACTCCCTGAAATCCAGACATGGCCATAGTCCACCATTTTTCTTCTTAACGAAGAAGAACCCTGCTGCCACAGGTGAGGATGAAGGCCTGATGTGCCCTTTGCTCAAACTTTCAGCAATGTAATCCTTTAGCGCTTGTCTCTCCGGACCGGAGATGTTAAACATCCTTGCTTTAGGCAATTTAGCCCCTGGTTTAAACCTGATAGTACAGTCATAGGAGCAATGTGGTGGCAACTCTGAACCACCCTTCTCAGAGAACACATCCACAAAATCCAGAAGTGACGCAGAAACGCTTGAAGTCAAAGCAGCAACACATGTGGCCAAGCAATTCTCCTGACAAAAATCACTCCACTGAATTATGTCCTGAGTTTTCCAGTCAATCACCGGGTTGTGTGTAGACAACCATGGAAAACCCAGAACCAATTGTGCCGGAAGACTCTTGAGCACCTTACATGTAACGTGCTCAAAATGAAGAACCCCAATGTGGAGTTTAATCTCAGCCACAAACTCAGTAATCTCCCCCTGTGGGAGAGGAGCAGAATTGATGGTGACCACGCGGATAGGATGAGGCAGTTTTTCGATCTTAAAACCAGCAGTGGCGCAAACTCCTCATCAATGAGATTTGTGGCAGAACTGCAGCGCCCCAGAGTCCTGGTCATTGCAGTACTGTGGCTCCGCCGCTAAGGGGGGCTATGGTACGTCTGGTGGCACTGAAGGAGTTAATCTGACCAGGTATCACAGACACCAAAACATTTCACAGTCTGGCCTCCAGGGGGAGCTAAGGGTACTCCTCACAGTCTGGTAAAACTGGGGGTTAGGCAGGAAGTTAGAGAGAATGCTGACTGGGTTGGAACCAGGCAACACCTTGTGGCAGAGGGTGTTGTAGGGGAAGATTCGGTAGGGTCCCTGTCAGGGGTGGGATCCTGACAGAGGCCTGGCAAACAGAGAGAAAGCTACGGGACTGCGCCTGCACTTCATAGCGGCGGTGCCCTAAGAAAGGACAAGAAGCGAGATTTATTGTGCTGAGTGAGAAACGAGATCAAAGCAAGAAGGAGAATACCAGTAGGAGTCGTGCTGTAAGATCGAGGCAACATCCTACTGAGGTGCAAACAACCGGCGGCCGGAACGCCGAGGAGGTACAGAGCTCTAAGCCATACTTCAAACCAACGGCAGGACAGTCAGTCACAGGCGGGCTGTCTCACCTAAATCACCTACGCAGACATAGGGGGCAACCTTTGGAGAGGGGCGACTCTAGGGTCCCGGAAGAGCTCCGAGCCTACCCGTCATACGGGTGCGTCCCAACCGTAACATCAGGGAGGGACGGAGGATTAGCAGAACATCATCTAATCGAGTTGTGAGGGAACACGAGAAACAGACACAACAGTTGTGGGGACTATCCCGTAAGCTCAGCAGGGGAGGACCACAACACATAGCGCTAGTAGGAAGGCACAGATTTCCACCTGCAAAGGGAACTCTGGAGGTGTCATCGGACCGGCCGGACTTGCGCAGCCTGGTTAACCGTATTCCGGATTGAGGACTGTGAGACCTTCAGTAAAGAGGTAAAGAGACTGCAACCTGGTGTCCTCGTTATTAACTGCGACCGGCACTACACCGCACTACCAACACCATCCACATCTATTATTGTACGCCCCTCAGCAGGGTCACGGACCGGGTCTAGCCACCGTGACAACCCCAGAGCAGAGACTCACAGGCCCGGTACCGGGTACCCCTCGGCCCTGCGGCAGTGGGGGCGCTGCAAACTTGGCGTCACGAACAGGATCTACTTAAGCCTGAAGAATCGGGTCATGTGTGCCTTGGAACTGTGATTTACTGTGCTTGGACTGTACTTTATTGCAAAGACTGTGCTGTGCCACTTGCCGCCAAAATCCGCCGCCATTGCAGCGCTGAGGAGAGCGCAGGAGAAGAAGAGGGGCGTGGAGAAGGCGTAGACAAGCTGGAGAGCGCGAAAGACAATGGCCGCCCAGTCTAAATATTGTTGCATCTTAAGGGCGGGCCCGTCAAAATGGGAGATCCACCTCCTGATCTTCTATGGCGGGCGGAGACCGAAGAAACGAAACTATGACTCAGAGGAGGTGGGACTGGAGACTAGAGAAGGCCTGCAGAAAAGGATGGCCCCGCATCAACCCCCGTCACCAGAGGATTACTCTGATATGCCCCCGCTGGAGGATCTGGATCCGTGGGAGCTGTCGATGGGGCATCCTTTGCCTGCGCGGTCCCCAGCCCGTGTGCCTCCCCCAGGGGAAAGGAGTGACGCTGGAGGAGTCACCCCAGGTAGGGGTACTGAGTGCCACGGCCCCCAGGGAGACCGCATCATCTCTGCACCAGACCCGGCCGCCGCTGCGGCCACTGGCGCCCCAGCATTCCTGCCATCTGCTCCCAAAGAACCGGGGGGGCCAGACATGGGGCCCTTCCCTTGGGGAGAGTACAGGAACCACCTGATTGCGGAGTTCCAGCGGGAAGTGGAGCGGGAGGCACATGGCGAGCTGCTGGAGGGCTCCCTGCCGAAGTGGGGCGTTGTGATTGTTTACCTGCCCCAGACAGGAAAAGGCTTCGTGCAGGAGATTGGGACAGCCCTGAGAGTCCGCATCACCCGGGATGAAGTGGAGCCCTGCCTGTGCGGAGACGGCGCCAAGTCCTTCCTGAAGCCGGGGGATGTGGTCACATATCGCCGACACCTAAAGGGGAGCAGCTGGTGGGCCTGGGATATGCAGCGCTGCACCGCCGTTCTGGCGGTATCCCGAACCGAGGGGGAGGAGCTTGCCGCTGAAGCCGCTGCTGCCGCCGCCGCCAGCATCATCCATCGGCCCACGCAGACCCTCATCGCAGCGCACGACCTGGTCGTGCAGAAGACCCGAACCCACGGGGTACACCTGGCCGCGGGAGTAAACTTGGAGTCCAGCTTATCCGGGCCGCAGAAAGCCACCTGCCAGGTAAAGCCTCGGTGGGGGTTGCCAGAAACAGAGTAAGCAAAAATGCTTTAATGAATGTACATAGTTAACTGTTTCTCTGCTATTTTGCTGCTAAAACCCGTCTAGGGTTAACTCTTAAAGGGATCCCTTTGTTGACCCGGGATCCCTATTATTTTTGTTTGGTTTCTACGTTTTGCACAAGTTATCCAGAACTGCTGAATCATGAACAATGCATGATACAAACTTCTTGTATATAGTTTGCACCTTCTTAAAGGTGCTCTCTACTGGTTTTACATAAAAGACGGACTCTTTGCGAAGATACGGTTCCTGGAACTTGTACTGGAGTCCTTGCTGCATGCGGACTTGCAGCTTGAGAGGTTGCACTACCTCATAGAGACTTGGTCCCCTCTTAAAGGGGATGTTCACATCCTGCACTTATGAACAGTGTTGCCTTAAGATGGTTGAATGGCAATAATGTCTTGAAAAGAAAGTATTGATGATGTTGATCTGTGAAAGTTAAATGTAACCAACTAGTTGATTGTAAGAAATGTTCAATAATGATAATAGAAGAATGAGGACAGGAAGTGAACCCGTAGGGGTTAGTAGTGAGTCCTCCTAGGAGCCATATAGAGATGGCTCAGTGATCCTAAACTGAAAGAAAAATGATATGTTCTATACTGTGTATAGTAGTGGAAGGACAGTAGGCTCGGGCGGAAAGGAGCGGTCCTGTAACAGAAAGGAGAGGCAGTAGGTCTGGAGCAGTTAGGACAGGCGGTCCTGCAGATTTAAAGAAGGAGAATGCATAAAAGTTAATTAGCCTTATATGTGATATAAGAAGGTCTTTAGTGGATTTAGCGAGTACGTCCTTAAAGGCAAAGTTGGATTATTGTTCAAAAATTTTGCACTTAGTAGAATACCCGGTTGGGTAAGAAAAGTTATTTATAGTCAAGTTATTTAAAAGTATTTAACCATGTTTGTAACGTTCAAGTGTCCTCACCTCCCATAAAGGGAAGCTCTGTTAAAAAGTTGACTTGTACTTGCATTTTCAAAATTGTATGTCTTTTTGCTGACATGTATTGTTGTTTTCTTCCCAGTCCAGGAGTACTGGATTTAACCGGGGGGGAATGCAGCACCCCAGAGTCCTGGTCGTTGCAGTACTGTGGCTCCGCCGCTAAGGGGGGCTTTGGTATGTCTGATGGCACTGAAGGAGTTCATCTGACCAGGTATCACAGACACCAATACATTTCACAGTCTGGCCTCCAGGGGGAGCTAAGGGTACTATTCATTAGGCCACTCCTCACAGTCTGGTAAAACTGGGGGTTAGGCAGGAAGTTAGAGAGAATGCTGACTGGGTTGGAACCAGGCAACACCTTGTGGCAGAGGGTGTTGTAGGGGAAGATTCGGTAGGGTCCCTGTCAGGGGTGGGATCCTGACAGAGGCCTGGCAAACAGAGAGAAAGCTACGGGACCGCGCCTGCACTTCATAGCGGTGGTGCCCTAAGAAAGGACAAGAAGCGAGATTTATTGTGCTGAGTGAGAAACGAGATCAAAGCAAGAAGGAGAATACCAGTAGGAGTCGTGCTGTAAGATCGAGGCAACATCCTACTGAGGTGCAAACAACCGGCAGCCGGAACGCCGAGGAGGTACAGAGCTCGAAGCCATACTTCAAACCAACGGCAGGATAGTCAGTCACAGGCGGGCTGTCTCACCTAAATCACCTACGCAGACATAGGGGGCAACCTTTGGAGAGGGGCGACTCTAGGGTCCCGGAAGAGCTCCGAGCCTACCCGTCATACGGGTGCGTCCCAACCGTAACATCAGGGAGGGACGGAGGATTAGCAGAACATCATCTAATCGAGTTGTGAGGGAACACGAGAAACAGACACAACAGTTGTGGGGACTATCCCGTAAGCTCAGCAGGGGAGGACCACAACACATAGCGCTAGTAGGAAGGCACAGATTTCCACCTGCAAAGGGAACTCTGGAGGTGCCATCGGACCGGCCGGACTTGCGCAGCCTGGTTAACCGTATTCCGGATTGAGGACTGTGAGACCTTCAGTAAAGAGGTAAAGAGACTGCAACCTGGTGTCCTCGTTATTAACTGCGACCGGCACTACACCGCACTACCAACACCATCCACATCTATTATTGTACGCCCCTCAGCAGGGTCACGGACCGGGTCTAGCCACCGTGACAACCCCAGAGCAGAGACTCACAGGCCCGGTACCGGGTACCCCTCGGCCCTGCGGCAGTGGGGGCGCTGCAGAACCACTATCCACAAAAGCAGTGATTGGCAGCTCTCTGCCAGCGACAACAACTTTGGCAGGGAGCATGCACTGAGAAACACATCATGGAGGATATACATAAGCTCAGATTGGACTCCTCCACACCCTCTGAGCTTAGAAGTTCTTCCGCCGTTGCGTTTTTCTTTGACAACAGAGGACAGATATCAATAAAATGACCATTTTTTTCCGCAGTATAAACAGGCTCCCTGCTTTCTGAGTACAGGAGCACGATGCTTAACATGTGATACCCCTGCGAATTTCATGGGTTCTGTGGGCTCACCTGCAGCAACCTCACGTGAACCTAAACCTTCTCCCACAGGCAGCGTCTCATGCTCCCCCTGACGCAAATGGCGATCAATGCGGACAACAAGACTCATAGCGGAATCTAGTGAAGTTGGAGTCTCGTACATCAGGAGGGCTTTTTTAACCCTATTAGAACCTCCATGAATAAAGTGACTCCGCAGCTGGGAATCATTCCACTGAGTGTAGACCGCCCAGCGGCAAAATTCAGAACAGTAATCCTCTGCAACTCGCTCCCCCTGGCGAATAGTGCGTATCTTCGATTCTGCTAGAGCCATTCTGTCAGGTTCATCGTAAATATTTCCAAGAAAGGAAAAAAAACTCTCCACAGAGTCAAATGCAGCAGAATCAGATGGCAAAGAAAACGCCCATGCTTGGGGATCCCCGCTTAATAATGATAACACCAGGCCCACACGCTGAGCCTCATTACCTGAGGAGATCGGACATATCCGAAAATACAGTTTGCAAGCTTCATGAAAAGAAACAAATTTACTGTGTTCCCCAGCAAATTTTTCAGGCAAAGGAAACTTAGGCTCAGCAACTCTACCTGTCGCTCCAGCTTGCATATTAGATACTGCAAGTCCCTGTTGCTGCACTGCCCCCCTCAACTCATTGACCTGTAGGGACAGTGCCTCCAACTGGTGGGTTATGGAAGTCATGGGATCCATGACCAAACAAAAAAAAAAAGGAAACCCCCTTTTTTTTTTTTTTTTTTTTTAAGGCCGATTATAATGTCACGGGGAGACTAGGTGGGCAGGGGCTAATAACCCGGGCCCCTGCAATTTCCCTCAGAATAGGGAAATCCTGACTGACCCTCTACCTAGAGTTTACACTGATGGTGTGCATGTCTAGGCCTCGACCCTCGCCCTGTCTCCTGTTTCAACCCTAGGCTGAAACCACCGCCCACCACCCAGTGAAAAGATAATACACCAATACCCACAGTTAGCACAGACAGGGATAACGGAAAATATACACCACGCCGCAGACACTCAGGAATACACTATAAATGCGCAGGGCAAATAAATAAAAATATAGGAAGGAGTAAATAAGACAAAGGGAAATACTCCACCAGCAACGATACTCCAACTACTAGCTCACCACTCCAGACCGAGATAACAACGCATAAGACAGAAGCTATAATCGGCGACGCCCAATGTTCAGGAGAACTAAAAAGCCCTTCTTGGAGCTGAGCCACACATTGATCAAGGAGAGTTACAGCTGACTGTGTCTGGTGTATTTCTTTAGTGCACATGATCAATATCCATTAGGCCAGGAGTAGGCAACTAGAGAATTGAACATTATATTAATTGTTCAACCCTAATATTTGGCCGCCCAACCTGGGGCCAGCAGAGGAGAGCCCTGAACCCTGAGGACCGGCGAGTGGAATGGCTGGATGCACTGAATACCCCGAACCTGGAGACTGATTACCTCCTTAACAGAACACGGTAAGTCTGCTGATTTTTATAATCTGTAGTCTTTACCTGTGTCCTTCGGGGTATCCTGTGCAGATTGCCTGACCGTGTCCGGTTTTCTTGGTATCTGTAAGACGGCAGAAAGGGTCTCTCCGCTGCTGGTCATTTACTTGCAAGAACCGTCACATGTTTTAGTTGCCTGCTGCCTGTTACATGTTGTGAAGAGGGGAGATGACTAGTAGTTAAGAGACGCAAGTTTTTTTTTTCTACAGAGGGAGAGGCAAGTGATAAAACAGGAAGAGCAAGTTTTTTGTTTTTTTTTACAGAAGGAGATGACTGGTAGTTAAAAGAAGCATTGTGTTTGGAACAGGAAGAGCAGTTTTTTTTTTTGTTTTTTTTTAAAAGAAAAGAAGCAAGTGTATACAGAAGGAAAAGCATGTGGTAGAATGGGATAAACAGGTTTTTTAGAGAAGGATAAGCAAGCAAGTGTAGGGAAAAAAAATAAATAAATAAATAAAATAAATTTTTGTCTGTGGTATATGGTTGTCGCCTGTGATAAGATTTTCAGTTCTGTATAAGAGAGACTAGGACCTGGAGCGATTGACTTGGCCTAGGGGGGCCCGGTAAAGCTTGGAGTGATTGACTCAGTTCGGGCATAATAAATTGTGTAGCGGCTCATTGAAACTTGGAGCGAATTGGCTCAGTTCGAGCCAATTAAATTTATAGTTTTTCTTTTTTTTTTTTTTTGCCCCGTGACATCGAGTGAGTGACTCTGCACGGGGACTGGTAAGTTAGGGAGCAATTTGACAAAGTAGGGAATAATTGGTTTATAAAGTACGGAGCACGGAAGTCAGACAGGGACCACGTGACAAGAAGCAATAGAAACTGAGTACTGCAGACTCAGTTCCCTTTAGAATCTCAGGTTTGAGTCATCTCCCCCGTCTTATTGTTTGTTTGGCGTTTGTTATCTTGATAGATAGATATATATACTGTATATCTATAGAAACATGGAGAAATTAATGCAGTTCTGCCGTATTGGCACTAAGCCAAATTCAGATGGCAAGTTAGACCCGTGCACATTAGTAGCGACTCGTGAAGGGAAGAGTCATATTAAGCAATGTAAAAAGCTTATGAAGTTGTGTGGAATGCCAGAAGGGGGAAGGTTGCAGCCCCTGGACTGGAAGCTTGTCTTGAAAGAAAGAAAAGGTATCCTAGAAGATAATGGATTGTTGTCTACTGCTAGGGCATGGGAAAGAGTCTCTGAAAGTCTGTATAGAGAAAATTGGGTAGAGGAGGAAAGGAATACAAAGGGTAGAGTTTTGACTTATGTGTATTACAAAAATATATCCTGTGAGCGGCCACCACCGTATAATGGTGGCCCAGAGCCATGTGCTAAATGTAATAGCGGCCATTTTGTTGATGGCACATGTGTTAAATGTAATAGCAGCCATCTTGTGGATGGCAAATGTAATTCTGACGGCGGCCATTTTGTGGATGGCAAATGTAAATCTAATAGCGGCCATTTTGTGGATGGCAAATGTAATTCTGTCGGCGGCCATTTTGTGGATGGCAAATGTAAATCTAATAGCGGCCATTTTGTGGATGGCAAATGTAAATCTAATAGCGGCCATTTTGTGGATGGCAAATGTAATTCTGACGGCGGCCATTTTGTGGATGGCAAATGTAATTCTGACGGCAGCTATGTTGTGGATGGCAAATGTGCTGCTCCTGGTGGTAAACATCTCAGACTAAGTCTACACACCACATCACCAAATCCTTGTTACCCAGTAATGACCACTAACGGCCAATACTATATTCCTTCGGGAAGTGAACAGGCTTTACCCATGTTTCCTATCTCAGTGGTTTCCAATGGGGCACCAACCCTTTCCCCTATCACTCCTGTCGTGAATCCAGCAATCCTCCCACCTGGATCGTCCCCGGCACCTACCCTTTCTACTGTCACTTCCACTGCCAATTTAGCCGCACACCCACATGAGATGCTCCAAGCAGCGGCCTCTCCTCCCAATGCTTCCACTACAACAGCACTCTCACGCAGTCTACATAACCCTATACCCAGTAGCTCACAGGCTGTCTCGCAGCCAAGCGCACACCTGTATGGGACGGTGGCAACTGTAACAAGGGGGGCTCAATCTGGGAGGGGGATACCAATAGCACAGGAAGCACAAAGGGGAGGGAATGTTGGAAACCTATTTTTTGAAAAAGAACTTCCTGAGGGACCCTTGGTAGTGGTGGGAAAGGGTGACATAACAAAAATGGAGACAGACACTATTGTTAATGCTGCCAATTCTCGGTTAGGACACAATGGAGGTGTAGCTAGAGCTATAGTGGAAGCAGGAGGGGTGACTATTCAAGCTGACAGTCAAATCATTGTTGAGTCACGTGGTCAGATAGCTGTTGGGGACATAGCGGTGACTAAAGCTGGCAATCTCTCATGTAGAATGATCATACACGCTGTGACCCCTAATGTTGACCCTATTCATCCAGACATTAGTGCTCAACAACTTCGTGCAGCAATAACTCGCATTTTATAGTATGCAAATGCAGTGCCCCCACTGCCGCAGGGCCGAGGGGTACCCGGTACCGGGCCTCTGAGTCTCTGCTCTGGGATTGTCACGGTGGCTAGACCCGGTCCGTGACCCTGCTGAGGGGCGCCCAATAATAGGTGTGGATGGTGGTGGTAGTGCGGTGCAGTGCTGGTCACAGTAAATAACGAGGACACCAGGTTGCAGTCTCTTTACCTCTTTACTGAAGGCTTCAGGCTCCTCAGTCCGGAATACGGTCAACCAGGCTGCGCAAGTCCGGCCGGTCCGATGGCACCTCCAGAGTTCCCTTTGCAGGTGGAAATCTGTGCCTACCTTCTAGCGCTTGTGTGTTGCGGTCCTCCCCTGCTGTGCTTACGGGATAGTCCCCACAACTGTTGTGTCTGTTTCTCGTGTTCACTCACAACTCGATTCTGATGTTCTTCTCCGTCCCCCAGATGATATGGCTAGGACGCACCCGTATGACGGGTAGGCTCGGAGCTCTTCCTGGACCCTAGTGTCGCCCTTCTCCTGTTGTTGCCCCCTGTGTCTTTGTAGGTGATTTGTGTGAGACAGCCTGCCTATAGCTGACTGTCCTGCTGTAGGTTTGAAGTATTGCTTGGAGCTTAGTACTTCCTCGGCGTTCCGGCCACCGGCTACGCGCCTCAGCAGGATGTTGCCTCGTCTTACAGCACGACTCCTACTGGTATTTCTCCTTGTTGCGTTGATCTCGTTTCTCACTCAGCACAATATACCTCGCTTCTTGTCCTTTCTTAGGGTACCACCGCGATCAAGTGCAGGCGCGGTCCCGTAACGTTCTCTCTGTTCGCTAGGCCTCTGTCAGGATTCCACCCCTGACAGGGACCTCCCTGAGTCTCTCCCCGCAACACCCTCTGCCACAGGGTGTTGCCTGTTCGATTCCCAGTCAGCTTCCTGTCTAACTTCCTCTCTAACCCCCAGTTTTACCAGATTGTGAGGAGTGGCCTAATACATAGCACCCTTAGCTCCCCCTGGAGGCCAGACTGTGAAGTGTATTGGTGTCTGTGATACCTGGTCAGGTGAACTCCTTCAGTGCCATCAGGCCATCAGACGTACCATAGCCCCCCTTAGCGGCGGAGCATCAGTACTGCAATGACCAGGACTCTGGGGCGCTGCACTCCCCCCCGGTTAAATCCAGTACTCCTGGACTGGGAAGAAAACAACAATACATGTCAGCAAAAAGACATACAATTTTGAAATGCAATAACAATAAGTAATTTGAACAGAGCTTCCCTTTATGGGAGGTAAGGACACTTGAACGTTACAAACATTGTTAAATACTTTAAATAACATACTATAAATAACTTTTCTTACCCAACCGGGTATTCTACTTAGTGCAAATTTCTGAACAATAATTTAACATTGCCTTTAAGGACGTACACGCTGAATCCACTAAAGACCTTCTTATAAAACATAAGGCTAATCAACTTTTTCTTCATTTTCCACCTTTACATCTGCAGGACCGCCTGTCTATCTTCCCCAGGCCTGCTGCCTCTCGTTCTGTTGCAGGACCGCCCCTTTCCGCCCGGGCCTACTGCCTTTCTGCTACTATACACAGTATAGAACGTATCATCCATCTCTCAGTTCAAGATCTCTGAGCCATCTCTGTATGGCTCTTAGGAGGACTCACCACTAACCCCTACGGGTTCACTTCCAGTCCTCATGTTCTAGCACATTATTAAACATTTTCTATCAAATAAAACATTAAACTTCCCTCATTACTTTCTTACTGACAGGTATGCAGGACGCTATGTCTACCCCTACGGGTCTGCTGCATCTTTCTTCTAGCTTTCACCTATGCAGGACTTTATGTCTCCCCCTACGGGTCTACTGCACCTTTCCAATAATTACTTTATTTCAGAGCAAAATTATCACCATTTCTTATAATTGTCTAGCTGACTACATATAACTCACTATATCAAAACATTATCCCTACTCGTTTAAGGCAACATTATGCGTTAAGTATGACAAGTCAACATTCCCTTTAAGAGGGAACCAAGTCTCTTTGAGGTAGTGCAACTTCTCAAGTTGCAAGTCCGTTTTCCGCAGAAACTCTTGGACGGTTTCCAGGAACGGTTCCTTCACAAAATGTCCTTTGTATGTAAAACCAGTAGGGAGCACCTTTAATAAGGTGCAAACTATTTACAATAAGTTTGTAATCATGCAGTGTTCATGATCCAGCAGTTCTTTTCCAAATAGGGGGTTAAAAGGAGCAGAAAGGGGAAACAAAAACAAAAATAAAAAGCAATAGGGATCCCGGGTAAACAAAGGGATCCCTTTAAGAATAACCCTAGTCGGGTTTAAAGCAGCAAAAAGCAGGAAAACAAACAGTTAACTATTTACATATCCATGGCATCGAGGTTTACTCTCGCTCTGGCGGCCGTAGCTCCGCATAGACCTCGCTCGGCAAGGTGATCGGCGAGCTCGGGGCCTTTAAGAAGTGCTCCGTACCCGGGGCCTGATCCCAGGGTGTAAGGTGCTGGAGTTTTTAGGTCCCAGGGAGAGGGGGTGCCGCGACGGGGCCTATCAGCAAGTCCTCTGCTGGCGAGGCAGGGTCGTTCTTCATACCTGCTTCAGATGCGGTCCCTCCAGTGCCGATCTGCTCCGTCTCCGCTGGGGTCTGGAACGCTAGTTGCAGGGCCTTGCGCTGCGGCGTTGTCATCTCCGTTTGCAGCACCTCGCTTTCCGGCAGGGCCTTGCTTTCTGGTTTCGGAGCGCTGGAACTTCTTTCTTGCTCCGGACCAGACGAGGCTGCCGACAGATGTCTGGTGAGGCTCCCGATGATGGTCTTCTTCCACCCGGCCTCAGTGCTCAGCTGCGTCTGAAGGAGTTGGTGGGTCAGCTCGTCCGCTCCGGTCTGCAGGAGGTCAGTGTCAACTGTGGAGGTCTGGCTGCGGTGCCTCTCCGGGTAGCTTGGGGAGTCCTCGGCTCCGACCCCACGCTCCGGCTCCGGGCGGCTGGCCATGGCGTCCTCCATGTCGCTGACTTCTCCTTCCTGGTCCTTTTCCCGCTCTCTCCTTCGTGGGCGGTTTCGCTTTCTTTGTCTCTGCCCACCATTGAGGATCAGGAGGCGGATCTCGGCTGCTGACGGACACGTCCTCAAGGGGCCGAAATATTTAGACTGGGCGGCCATTGTCTTTCGCGCTCTTCAGCTTGTTCACGCCTACTTCCACGCCCTTCTTCTTCTCCTGCGCTCCTCGTGACGCTGTAATGGCGGCGGTTTTGGCGGGAATCGGCAATACACAGTCTTTGCAATAAGTCACAGTCCAATCACAATAAATCACAGTTCCAAGGCACACATGACCTGATTCTTCAGGCTTAAGTAGATCCTGTTCGTGACGCCAAGTTTGCAGCGCCCCCACTGCCGCAGGGCCGAGGGGTACCCGGTACCGGGCCTCTGAGTCTCTGCTCTGGGATTGTCACGGTGGCTAGACCCGGTCCGTGACCCTGCTGAGGGGCGCCCAATAATAGGTGTGGATGGTGGTGGTAGTGCGGTGCAGTGCTGGTCACAGTAAATAACGAGGACACCAGGTAGCAGTCTCTTTACCTCTTTACTGAAGGCTTCAGGATCCTCAGTCCGGAATACGGTCAACCAGGCTGCGCAAGTCCGGCCGGTCCGATGGCACCTCCAGAGTTCCCTTTGCAGGTGGAAATCTGTGCCTACCTTCTAGCGCTTGTGTGTTGTGGTCCTCCCCTGCTGTGTTTACGGGATAGTCCCCACAACTGTTGTGTCTGTTTCTCGTGTTCCCTCACAACTCGATTCTGATGTTCTTCTCCGTCCCCCAGATGATATGGCTAGGACGCACCCGTATGACGGGTAGGCTCGGAGCTCTTCCTGGACCCTAGTGTCGCCCTTCTCCTGTTGTTGCCCCCTGTGTCTTCGTAGGTGATTTGTGTGAGACAGCCCGCCTATAGCTGACTGTCCTGCCGTAGGTTTGAAGTATTGCTTGGAGCTTAGTACTTCCTCGGCGTTCCGGCCACCGGCTACGCGCCTCAGTAGGATGTTGCCTCGTCTTACAGCACGACTCCTACTGGTATTTCTCCTTGTTGCGTTGATCTCATTTCTCACTCAGCTCAATATACCTCGCTTCTTGTCCTTTCTTAGGGTACCGCCGCGATCAAGTGCAGGCACGGTCCCGTAACGTTCCCTCTGTTCGCTAGGCCTCTGTCAGGATCCCACCCCTGACAGGGACCCCCCTGAGTCTCTCCCCGCAACACCCTCTGCCACAGGGTGTTTCCTGTTCGATTCCCAGTCAGCTTCCTGTCTAACTTCCTCTCTAACCCCCAGTTTTACCAGATTGTGAGGAGTGGCCTAATACATAGCACCCTTAGCTCCCCCTGGAGGCCAGACTGTGAAGTGTATTGGTGTCTGTGATACCTGGTCAGGTGAACTCCTTCAGTGCCATCAGACGTACCATAGCCCCCCTTAGTGGCGGAGCATCAGTACTGCAATGACCAGGACTCTGGGGCGCTGCACAAATATTAGTGAGCACATAGAGACCTTGACAATTCCCGCCATTGGTGTTGGCATTTTCGGTTTCCCTATTCATGCATGTACAAGGGAAATCGTTGAAATTATAATAAACAAGTGTAGTTCCCCAAGCATTTGCTGCCTCTCTGAAATCAGGTTAATTAGTAATGAGGACAGGACTGTTAAAGCTTTTAAGACTGCCTGCGTCACCTGGACCCCACACCATGATACTGGAGCTGCCCAAATAGAGCTCCTCATTCCAAGACTCCTCCTGCTCCTCATACACAAGTGATTACATCTGTACTCCTGGTGCCATCTCTACTCCCGCCTCAGGTGCCACCACCAACAGTGCCAATGCTCATGTCTGAGGAGCCCACTCTCTATGTCAAGTTTACACCCCAGCAAGCTGCTACTCTGTTGAACCAACTTCCAGATCCAGAAAAACAGCCGATGCCTTTCAACAGAAGCATGCTTCAAATCCAAAGGAATCACTCAGCCACGTGGCAAGATCTCATTTCCTTGCCAAATCTTAAAGCAGGCGATGCATATTGGCCTGTTATGGATATCGTGTTCAATGATGACTCACTTGCCAGTGACGAGACATGGGACTCTGGTGTTGAGTTCTGCCAAGAACCTAAGACATGGGCCTCGGATGAGTTGGCTGACCTATCACTTACTGTCGCCAATGGATTCCAGGTGCCTCCAAGCTGATGCAGCCATTGTACGATGACCTCAAGACGTCAGCGTTTCCACTATGTACAAAATCCGTGGAAGCTTTCTACGCTCTTAAACAGGCCATACAGTCTGCACCAGCTCTTGGAATCCCAAATCCTGATGATATATGAGGACATCCAGTTCTCTTAATGGCTCCACACTACATAAAAGCTATTCTAGGCCAGACTCAACCTAAACACCTGTCGCTACAGCGTTATATGAGACTCCAATGTTCGCTCTTGGTTCCGGATAATGTCACTCTTGTCTGCTGCAGCATCTTCAAACTGTCCACGCTGCTTCCTCTTTCCAGGGGGGATGTGGATGATGATACTGATGCTCTCGGAGAAGATGCCTCTACACACTCAGAGGATCATGAATGTCTCAAACAAATGCAGGAAGAAGCAGCCTCCAAGAAAAACGTGTCTGAAGACCCACTCCCACATGCTGACCTGACGTTCTTCACTGATGGTTCCAGATTTGCAGATGAAACAGGAAGGTTCCATACGGGATATGCCATGGTTACACATGACCAGGTCATCTCAGCCGGATCCATACCACCGCACATCTGCACAAGAAGCGGAACTTAAAGCTTTGACGTTTGCTTGTCAGGAAGCGACGGAGAAGGTGGTCAACATCTACACGGATTCAAGATACGCTTTTGGAGTGGCTCATGACTTCGGCAGTATCTGGGCAGCCAGAGGATACCTAACGTCCAGTGGAACTCCTCTAAAACAAGCTGCTACCACGCAAGAACTTGTGGTCACTCTGGATCTACCTTCAAAGGTTGCAGTGATCAAGATCAAAGCTCACGGGAGACTGGATTCTCCAGAAGCAAGGGGGAACTTCTTTGCTGACAAAACAGCAAAAACCTATGCTGTGGATCCATTTAGGAAAGAGAAAGCAGCGGTGTACGTGTCACAAGACACTGAAGAAGGGACTAAAGCCTCTCTTATGAGGATTATCCATCTACATCAAGACAAGACATCAGATGATGAAAAGAAGTCATGGCAAGAAGGAGGAGCTAAAAAAGGATGAAGATGGAGTCTGGAGGGTGAACAAAAAGCTCTGTCTACCCCGTAATCTGTACCCCTCGGTGACAGAATGGGCACATGGTATCACCCACAGAGGCAAGAATCATATGAATGACCCGATTTGGAAGACCTACATGGCACCTTGGATTTCTACTGTCACCCAAAAATATTTCAAGTCCTGCCTTGTGTGTGCAGCATGCAATCCAGCACCGCCTCAGAAAGTTACTCAGAAACATTTGGCTAAACCACTCTATCCCTTTCAGAGAATTCAGATTGATCACATTCAAATGACAAAAGTAGGGAAGTGCGAGTATGTACTGGTAGTGACTGACATGTTCTGAGGATGGCCCGAAGCCTATCCAGTAACCAACATGACTGCCAGAGTGACTGTTAAGAGACTGATGACTGAAGTAGTCTGCAGATATGGGGTCCCAGAGGTAATTGAGAGTGACCAAGGACCTGCGTTCACTGCAGCACTGACTAAGGAACTATGAACATTAGTGGGAGCTGATTTGGGTTTACATACTCCATATCACCCCCAGAGCAGTGGGAAAGTAGAAAGATTGAATGGCACCTTGAAAAATAAAATACTGAAAGCCAGTTAGGAGGTCAGACTTGGACAGACATTTTGCCCGTTGCCTTATACTCAGTTAGAAACACTCCAAGGGGTTCCACTAAAAACTTACACCATTTGAGATTCTTTTTGGGGGCCTCCAAGGTTGGGTCAATATTTTCCACAACAGCTAGCCTTAGGAAGTGATACTCTTGTAAATTATGTAATTGCCCTTACTAAAGAGCTGTCAGTAACACATGTACAAGTTTTATCATCCATTCCAGGTCCAGATTCCAGTGAAGGTACCCATACTTTCCAACCTGGTGACTACATGCTGGTAAAGAAGTTCATCAGAAAGACATCCCTGGAGTCGAGATTTGATGGTCCCTACCAAGTGCTCCTGACTACTCCTACTTCAGTCAGGGTTGCTGAGCGCCTCCTGGATCCATCTCTCACATTATAAACTTGTTAGACAGTTAGGGACAGAGTAGGATCTGACCTGCTTGTCAAAGTCCAGCTACAAAGGGAGGTTTTCCACAAGGGAAAACTTGTCTCAAACTGGTGAAAACTCCAATTCCTCCCCCGGGCAAGACGGTCAGATCTAGGATGTAGGCATCAGGGTTAGTCGCACATGTGTATTTTATGTAACCATGGAGATGGGAGATTGGAGAGTAATAGATCCAGCAGGTAGGAAAGTCCCGAGGACATGGGTAATGCGCTCCGATATACCTCCTCGGTATACCCATAATTGGTCACACATTCTCTGGTGTCTATAGCATCCGAATTGTCATGAAGCCTCTGATGTCATAGTGACACTTAACACTGGTGGGTTAGGAAACCAAGGAGGGATCAAGATAAAAAAAAAAAAAAGGTTAATAAAGTATTTAGGGGGGACTGTTGAGGAGAGCCATAAGATCAAATACTTAATTAACCTCAAGACATAAGGTAATTGTGAGAAGCAACCCATAACATGTTTTGTTTAACCTTACATAAGTTTTCCTCAGATCAAAGTGAGACACTAAAGATGGCCACCATCTCCTATACCAGAGCCGTGTGCTCTGGTATCCAAGATGAACAATGAAGACACTAAAGATGGCTGCCATTTCCTGTATCAGCAGACCGTGTGCTCTGGTATCCAAGATGATGCCCACCCTGATGACCTCATGGATCCACCCACAGTGACGCCCACCCTGATGACCTCACGGACCAACCCACCCTGATGACCTCATGGATCCGCCCATGGACTTGCTCATGCCCAACCCACTAACCAATGGAATACATCCGATCACTCCCATTTTAGAGCTAACCGAGCCCCCTTACAGGAGATATATACCATTGTGTTTGACTAATAAAAGCCCTTCTTGGAGCTGAGCCACACATTGATCAAGGAGAGTTACAGCTGACTGTGTCTGGTGTATTTCTTTAGTGCACATGATCAATATCCATTAGGCCAGGAGTAGGCAACTAGAGAATTGAACATTATATTAATTGTTCAACCCTAATATTTCCATCATTTTCAGATGTTTTTAGACCTTAAAAGGACCCCCGGGGGGGATTGTGGTAAAAATACTTGGGTCTCCCATAGACTTACATTGGGCTCGTTATTCTGGCCAAGTACCCGAGTATTCCAATCTGCTCGACCCAAGCAACGAGCACCCGAGCATTTTAGTGCTCGCTCATCACTAATCATTATGTCTCCTCATTCTCCGCCACTACACCTCACCAGGGTTAACAGGTTCTGTTCTGCTACTGCCATTCAATTTTTGGCAAAGGGTGTCTATGATCCCCATAACTAATTAAAAAAAAATGAAATGTTTGTCAGTCCATGCACTGCGTTTATGGTCATTACAAGTCTTGGAGACCCGCTGCTTTACATTGGGCCTAGTTTATAATGAGGCCTTCATCAATGTCTCCTCATTCTCCGCCACTAGATCTCCAGGGTTAACGTGTTATGTGCGGCTACAGGCATTCCAATATTTGGCAAGAGTGTCCATGATGCCCGTAAAATATTTTTATAAAAGGTACCCCCCATCGGGAAATGTTTGTCAGCCCATGCACTTCGTGTATGGGTGTTACAAGTATAGGAGACCTGCTCCTTAACATTGGGCCTAGTTTTTAATTGTGCTAGTTGGGCAGGGGAGTCTATGTGCAGATATCCACATCACTGCAAGGCTTGCAGGCACTGTAACAGTAACTGGTGTAGTTATTTTGCCACCTCTTTCACTATGCTTAATCATATCAATCCCAATGACCTTTAGGAGCGAAGCATCAGAACCATGATGGATCTTAAAGTGTTTAGGGATAGTTTTGAGCAGGGAGATGTCTTCATCATCTTTTGCTGCTTGAATGCCTAAGGGTACGTGTCCACGGTCAGGATGGCCAGCGGTATCGCCGAAGCGGCGAAGCCGCTCGGCGCTAAGCCCCGCCCCCTTTCTAGGACACGATGATACCAGATGTGTTAACTGTACACATCCGGGATCATCGCACCCTCGCATAGCGCCCTGTGATATTACTTGCGGTGACGCAGCGTCGCCGCAGGTAACACGGACATGCTGCGATCTGAAAAGACGCGCAGCATGTCCGGAGTCGCAGGGCCGACGCGTGCGTGTTTCCACGCATAGTGGACACGGGATTTCAAAAAATCCCCTCCACTATGCTGGAACATCTGGACGCTGCGTGTTTGACGCTGCAGCTCTGCGCAGCGTCAAACAAGCAGCGTTTACTGACCGTGGACACATACCCTAAGGGTATGTGTCCACGTTCAGGGTTGCATCAGGATTTGGTCAGGATTTTATGCAGGTAAAATCCTGACCAAATCTGCACCTGAGGTCACTGGCAGGTCACCTGCAGTGTTCTTCTCATTGTAAGGACATGCTGCCTTCTTAAAAGACGCGCCGCAAGTCCGTTTTCGCGGGTGTGCCGCATGCATCTTTTAATGCATAGTGGAGATGGGATTTCATGAAATCCCCTCCACTATGCTGTAACATCTGGATGCTGCGTGTTTGACACTACGGCTCAACGCAGTGTCAAACACGCAGCGTTTCCTGAACGTGGAAACATACCCTAAGACATGTTCACGGACCCGGACCTTCAGTTGGCGGGTTGTCAATCCCAAGTAAATAAGTGAACATGGACATGTCGCATAGTAATCCATACCTCCCAACCGTCCCGGATACAGGGGGACTGTCCTGATTTTGACAGTCAGCCCGGCGATCCCGGGCGGGACATTAGTTGTCCCGCAGTGGTTGGGAGGTGTGCTGCAATATCAGGTGGTCAGCCTCTTCCCTGCACCCGCAGAGCTGCCTGAGCACAGCACAGCACATATTGGCTGCTTCGTGGCCACAAGACCTGTGATGAGGTCACAAGGGGAGGAGTCAGGGGTCACATGATCGTGACCTCGTGGATTGCAGGACTCGGCTTGCTGGTTGCCAACTTGCCATGGTGCTGGATGAGGTAAGCTGCCGTGTGTGGGGTCAGGAGGTGTACAGTGTGGATGTAGCGGAGCCGTGTGTGCGAGGTGTATGGAGCGGAGCACGTGTGTGTACGAGGTGTACGGAGCAGAGCGCGTGTGTGTACGAGGTGTACGGAGCAGAGCGTGTGTGTGTACGAGGTGAGCGGAGAGCGTGTGTGTACGAGGTGTCCGGAGCGGAGCCGTGTGTGTACGAGGTGTATGGAGCGGAGTGCGTGTGTGTACAAGGTGTACGGAGCGGAGCGCATGTGTGTACGAGGTGTATGGAGCGGAGCACGTGTGTGTACGATGTGTATGGAGCGGAGCCGTGTGTGAACGAGGTGTACGGAGCGGAGAGCGTGTGTGTACGAGGTGTACAGAGCGGAGCGCGTGTGTGTGCGAGGTGTGCGGAGCGCGTGTGTGTATGAGGTGTACGGAGCGGAGCGCGTGTCTGTACGAGGTGTACGGAGCGGAGCGCGTGTGTGTACGAGGTGTACGGAGCGGAGCCGTGTGTGTACGAGGTGTACGGAGCGGAGCCGTGTGTGTATGAGGTGTACGGAGCGGAGTCGTGTGTGTATGAGGTGTATGGAGCGGAGCTAAATGTGTACAAGGTGTACGGAGCGGAGCGTGTGTGTGTACGAGGTGTGCGGAGCGCGTGTGTGTACGAGGTGTACGGAGCGGAGCCGTGTGTGTACGAAGTGTATGAAGCAGAGCGCGTGTGTGTACGAGGTGTACGGAGCGGAGCGCGTGTGTGTACGAGGTGTATGGAGCGGAGCCGTGTGTGTACGAGGTGTACGAAGCGGAGCGCTTGTGTGTACGAGGTGTACAGAGCGGAGCGCGTGTGTGTATGAGGTGTATGGAGCGGAGCCGTGTATATGAGGTGTACGGAGAGGAGTCGTGTGTGTATGAGGTGTATGGAGCAGAGCTAAATGTGTACGAGGTGTACGGAGCAGAGCCGTGTGTGTACGAGGTGTACAGAGCGGAGCGCGTGTGTGTACGAGGTGTATGGAGCGGAGCCGTGTGTGTACGAGGTGTACGGAGCAGAGCCGTGTGTATGAGGTGTACGGAGCGGAGTCGTGTGTGTATAAGGTGTATGGAGCCGAGCTAAATGTGTACGAGGTGTACGGAGCGGAGTGTGTGTGTGTACGAGGTGTACGGAGCGGAGCCGTGTGTGTACGAGGTGTATGGAGCGGAGCGCGTGTGTGTACGAGGTGTACGGAGCGGAGCGCGTGTGTGTACGAGGTGTATGGAGCGGAGCCGTGTGTGTACGAGGTGTACGGAGCGGAGTGTGTGTGTGTATGAGGTGTATGGAGCGGAGCCGTGTGTGTACGAGGTGTACAGAGCGGAGCCGTGTGTATGAGGTGTACGGAGCGGAGTCGTGTGTGTATGAGGTGTATGGAGCAGAGCTAAATGTGTACGAGGTGTACGGAGCGGAGCACGTGTGTGTATGAGGTTTGCGGAGCGCGTGTGTGTACGATCTGTACGGAGCGGAGCCGTGTGTGTACGAGGTGTACAGAGCAGAGCGCGTGTGTGTACGAGGTGTATGGAGCGGAGCTGTGTGTGTACGAGGTGTACGGAGCGGAGCCGTGTGTATGAGGTGTACGGAGCGGAGTCGTGTGTGTATGAGGTGTATGGAGCCGAGATAAATGTGTACGAGGTGTACGGAGCGGAGCACGTGTGTGTACGAGGTGTGCGGAGCGCGTGTGTGTACGAGGTGTACAGAGCGGAGCCGTGTGTGTACGAGGTGTACGGAGCGGAGCGCGTGTGTGTATACGAGGTGTATGGAGCGGAACCGTGTGTGTACGAGGTGTACAGAGCGGAGCCGTGTGTATGAGGTGTACGGAGCGGAGTCGTGTGTGTATGAGGTGTATGGAGCAGAGCTAAATGTGTACGAGGTGTACGGAGCGGAGCACGTGTGTGTATGAGGTTTGCGGAGCGCGTGTGTGTACGATCTGTACGGAGCGGAGCCGTGTGTGTACGAGGTGTACAGAGCAGAGCGCGTGTGTGTACGAGGTGTATGGAGCGGAGCTGTGTGTGTACGAGGTGTACGGAGCGGAGCCGTGTGTATGAGGTGTACGGAGCGGAGTCGTGTGTGTATGAGGTGTATGGAGCCGAGATAAATGTGTACGAGGTGTACGGAGCGGAGCACGTGTGTGTACGAGGTGTGCGGAGCGCGTGTGTGTACGAGGTGTACAGAGCGGAGCCGTGTGTGTACGAGGTGTACGGAGCGGAGCGCGTGTGTGTATACGAGGTGTATGGAGCGGAACCGTGTGTGTACGAGGTGTACAGAGCGGAGCCGTGTGTATGAGGTGTACGGAGCGGAGTCGTGTGTGTATGAGGTGTATGGAGCAGAGCTAAATGTGTACGAGGTGTACGGAGCGGAGCACGTGTGTGTATGAGGTTTGCGGAGCGCGTGTGTGTACGATCTGTACGGAGCGGAGCCGTGTGTGTACGAGGTGTACAGAGCAGAGCGCGTGTGTGTACGAGGTGTATGGAGCGGAGCTGTGTGTGTACGAGGTGTACGGAGCGGAGCCGTGTGTATGAGGTGTACGGAGCGGAGTCGTGTGTGTATGAGGTGTATGGAGCCGAGATAAATGTGTACGAAGTGTACGGAGCGGAGCACGTGTGTGTACGAGGTGTGCGGAGCGCGTGTGTGTACGAGGTGTACGGAGCGGAGCCGTGTGTGTACGAGGTGTACGGAGCGGAGCGCGTGTGTGTGTACGAGGTGTATGGAGCGGAACCGTGTGTGTACGAGGTGTACAGAGCGGAGCCGTGTGTATGAGGTGTACGGAGCGGAGTCGTGTGTGTATGAGGTGTATGGAGCGGAGCTAAATGTGTACAAGGTGTACGGAGTGCAGCCACGTGTGTAGGAGTAGCTATGTGTGGCCATTATACGGTACGAAGTATCATGTGCGGCCAATATACAGTATGGAGCAGCATCATGTGTGGTCATTATACAGTATGGAGCATCATGTGTGGCCATTATACAGTATGGAGCATCATGTGGGGCCATTATACAGTACTAGATGGTGGCCCGATTCTAACACATCGGGTATTCTAGAATATGCATGTCCACGTAGTATATTGGTCAGACACGTAGTATATTGCCCAGTGACGTAGTATATTGCCCAGTGACGTAGTATATTGCCCAGTGACATAGTATACAGCACAGAGCCACGTAGTATATTGCCCAGTGACGGAGTATATTGCCCAGCTACGTAGTATATTGCCCAGCCGCTTAGTATATTGCCCAGCCGCATAGTATATTGCCCAGCCACGTAGTATATTGCCCAGCCACGTAGAATATTGCCCAGCCACGTAGTATATTGCCGAGCGACGTAGTATATTGCCCAGCCACGTAGTATATTGCCCAGCCACGTAGAAAATTGGCCAGCCAGGTAGTATATTGGCCAGCCACGTAGCATATTGCCAAGCGACGTAGTATATTGCCCAGCGACGTAGTATATTGCCCAGCGACGTAGTATATTGCCCAGTGACGTAGAATACAGCACAGAGCCACGTAGTATATTGCCCAGTGACGTAGTATATTGCCCAGCTACATAGTATATTGCCCAGCCGCGTAGTATATTGCCCAGCCGCATAGTATATTGCCCAGCCACGTAGTATATTGCCCAGCCACGTAGTATATTGCCGAGCGATGTAGTATATTGCCCAGCCACGTAGTATATTGGCCAGTCACGTAGTATATTGGCCAGCTACGTAGTATATTGCAGAGCGACGTAGTATATTGCCCAGCGATGTAGTATATTGCCCAGCCGCGTAGTATATTGCCCAGCCACGTAGTATATTGCCCAGCCACATAGTATATTGCCCAGCCACGTAGTATATTGCCCAGCCACGTAGTATATTGCCGAGCGATGTAGTATATTGCCCAGCCACGTAGTATATTGGCCAGTCACGTAGTATATTGGCCAGCCACGTAGTATATTGCCGAGCGACGTAGTATATTGCCCAGCGACGTAGTATATTGCCCAGCGACGTAGTATATTGCCCAGTGACGTAGTATAAAGCACAGAGCCATGTAGTATATTGCCCAGTGACGTAGTATATTGCCCAGCGACGTAGTGTATTGCCCAGCCACGTAGTATATTGCCCAGTGATGTAGTGTATTGCCCAGCGACGTAGTATATTGCCCAGCCACGTAGTATATTGTCCAGTGACGTAGCATACAGCACAGAGCCACACAGTATATTGCACAGCGATGTAGCATACAGCACAGAGCCATGCAGTATATTGCACAGCGATGTAGTATACAGCACAGAGCCACGTAGTATATTGCCCAACCACATATTATATTGCCTAGCTACGTATGTCACAGGTTAAAAAATAAAAAATAAACATACCTTCCGATCCGAGGGCCCCTTGTAGCTCTAACATACTCACCATACTTGTAGTTCTGTCGCCTGTGCGAGGTACAGGCAGCAGCTTCCAGTCCCAGCCTGCTCGCGCAGGCGCGCAGGTCCTGTGATGACGTCGAGGTCACATGACCGTGACGTCACGGCAGGTCCTTCTGCCAGACCAACGGAACGTGGCGGTTGCATCGCGAGGAGCGGGACAGGCGGCGTAGGGGAGTATATAATCATTTTTTATTTTTTTTAATTATTTTTAACATTAGGTGTTTTTACAATTGGCGCTGCATAGGCTGCGTCAATAGTAAAAAAAACTTGGTGACACAGGGTTAATAGCAGCGGTAACGGAGTGCGTTACCCACGGCATAACGCGGTCCGTTACCGCCGGCATTAACCCTGTGTGAGCGGTGAGCGGAGGGGTGTATGCGGGCGCCGGGCAGTAAGTGCGGGGAGTAAGGAGCGGCCATTTTCTTCCGGACTGTGCACGTTGCTGATTGGTCGCGGCAGCCATGACAGGCAGCTGGCGAGACCAATCAGCGAACGAATAACCGTTACAGACAGAAGGACAGACGGAAGTGACCCTTAGACAATTATATAGTAGATGGAGCATCATGTGGGGCCATTATACAGTATGGAGCATCATGTGCAGTCATTATACAGTATGGAGCATCATGTGCAGTCATTATACAGTATGGAGCATCATGTGCAGTCATTATACAGTATGGAGCATCATGTGTGGCCATTATACAGTATGGAGCATCATGTGTGGCCATTATACAGTACGGAGCACTGTGTGGCCATATTTTTTGTTTATAATTATTCTTTATGAAACAGTGTGATCAGCAGTGCTAAATGGGTGTGGTTGGGACGTGGATATGGGTGTGGCTAGTTGTGAATGGGTGTGGTCAGAGGCGTGGCCTAAAATTTGCCGCGGCGCGCGAAGCGCACCACAAACTTTGTCCCTCTTTCCCATCTTCAAAAGTTGGGAGGTATGGTAATCTACCACTTCATTCAGAGATCCACAATGAACTTCTGGAGTGAGTTTGCTGCACTTAAAGTAAAGGTGCCGAATAATATTGCACACTCCACTTTTCAGTTAGTTTTTGAATTTCCATAAAAATTTAAAATAAGTAATAAATTTCGTTCAACTTCACAACTGTGTTCCACTTGTTAATTCTTCACCAAAAATTTACACTTGATATCTTTATGTTTGAAGCATGATATGTGGGAAAAGGTTGAAAAGTTCCAGGGAGACGAAAACTTTCGCAAGGCACTGTATTTATGTGTGTCACTGACATATATATATATATTTATACACTAGATGGAGGCCCGATGCTATCGCATTGGGAGGGCGGTAATATCATGATGGGGGCAGACTTTGCAGCATTGAGAATCTCTCCCCCCATGTGCTCCCCCACCTATCCACTGTCTCTTTCCTTTCTGTAAGGTAAAATATTGTTTAAAAACAGTCAGTGAAATATTTTACCTGACAAAATGAATCTTCTGTGATCCCCTGCTGTAATGTCAGTTTTGTCTTTTGCTTCCTCCCCTGCCAAAGAGATGTGGTATGCTCCGTACACGGTCAGACACGGACAATTTTTAAAATGAACTTTCATTCGTGGGAAAACCCTTTTAATGTGACCGGCTTCCTCTGCCTGTAGACATGTCGCGCATCTGCCGCTGGGATCAGCCAAATGATTCACTGCGCCTGTGCAGAATTCGCACAGGCACAGTAAATCAGACTGCCACCATCTTTGTGCAGACAGATAACAGCGGTCACATTAAAACTGCGCATGCGCTCCTCCTGTACAAAGATGGCGGTGGTCAGTGAATCATTCGGCTGATGTTCGCGATGGTGTTCCGCTGGTGGTACCGCGCAAGAGGCTGCTTGCAGCGTATACTGTGTGTGTGTGTGTGGTGCGTACGGCGTATACAGTGTGTGCGATGCATATGATATATACAGTGTGTGCTTGTGCGTGTGGTTCGTACGGCGTATACAGTGTGTGTGTGTGTGTGTGGTGCGTACGGCATATACAGTGTGTGTTTGTGTGTGTGTTTGTGGTGTATACGACGTATAGTGTGTGTGTGTGTGTGTGTTTTTGTGTGTGTGGTGCGTACGTCATATACAGTGTGTGTTTGTGTGTGTGTTTGTGGTGTATACGACGTATACTGTGTGTGTGGTGCGACGGTGTTCCACTGGTGGTACCGCACAAGAGGCTGGTACCACCAGCAGTTTCCCTATTGAGACACCCATCACTTGGGGGTGTCCCAATATGGTAGTTGGTGAACTTCCGCTGCTTGGAACTCTGGGTTCCAGACACATCTGGATGGAAGAGGATGTGAAGACATTACAAGGTAAGTATACATTAAGATATACACCTATGCTATGTGTATATCTATTCTATCTATTCTATTCTAACCTGTCAGTGTGATTTTTACAGTAGCCGCATATGAATTGACGGTTTTTCAAAGGACACTCGTGCGTAAAAATCAGACAGCACTCGCATGGTGCGAGTGCTGTGCGATTTTTTTCTTGGACCCATTGACTTGCATTGGCGAATCTTGTCCGAGATACGCAGCAAATCGCAGCATGCTGCAGTTTTTTTCTCACTCCAATTTTGGCTGAGAAAAAAATCGCAAATGAGATGTCACCCATTGAATAACATTGGTCCGAGTGCAATCCGATTTTTTATCGGATTGCACTTGTGCGTATTTCGCACGAGAGAGTATGAGCCCTTACTGTTCTCATTTGATAAAATAGCTGCTTCATCTGCTGCAGATCTATCAGTTCTCTGAGTGCTGAGCTTACACCACTAATTGGAAGTTTTCTGTTTACACTGCTGTCATGAACCTGGGATGTTTAGTTGCCCCAGTTCTTTCTTCAAGGAATTATTTATATCCCACTTTCCAGTTCCGGTTTGGAACTTGTAGCTCTGTGGCACCCCCTTACCCTCAGGTCAGTCAGGGAACTGCACCTAGGATAATTAGTCGCCAGAAATGCTGCCTGGTCAAATACTGGCTATTGGGCATGCTGCAGTGAGGGTAATATACCTATTCCCCACCGCAGCCGGGCAATGCTCTTCTAAACCCCTTTCCATCACTGCCAGCTTTCAACAACAAGCTCAGAACACTCTGCTGCCACCAGCTCCTATTCTTATGAATAATAGCGGGTCAGGAGCCAACTAAATCAGTAGCGTAATTTACTTCAGAGGACGTTGGAGTTACGTTTTAGGGCAAACAGAACAAGACTAGTAAATATTATAGCTTTTACTCCAAAAAGATTAGGCAGTGTTTACGAAAAGTATAAAAAACGATATTACAAGATGAGACAATTGTAGTATGTACAGAATAATTACAAATAAAAAGGGATTAAAGTTGAAAAAACAGTTCTCTCATATCATGGCTGGTCATGCGGCTGGAGGCAAGGGCGACACATCCCAATGCATCAGAGCGGATTGCAGAGTTTCTGTTAGCTGACCTCCTGGGCAAAAACACTCCTAAAATGAGGTTGAACCTCTTATACCCTTTGCTCGTGACATCACTGAGGGGCTGGATACGCCCCCTTGGAAAGTTATGGAAAACCTTCTAAAAGTTCGTCTTTACTCGCTCTGCGAGGCTCATAAATGGGCGACAGAACTGTCATTTTTCCGAGAATGAAATTGCCATTCATTTAATTCCAAACATGACTTGTCTATGTGCCTTGGTTAAGCAGTAATCCATTTCTCGGATACCGCTGTTACGGGATATTAGGAAACGCACTGGTGGGTAGCTCTATTGTTGCACATCCCATGCGAAGTAGCATCGATCACAACTAAATATATGCTACTGCGCAGGTGCAGCCAGCGGCACCATTTTTATCAAGATATTTTTTTTTTATTTTTGAACAAAACTGTATGAATAAATCAAATGAATACATGCATTTTATCCATCGTACGGTACTAAAGTGCCACCACCTGCCTGATGAATGTAAATGTTCTATGCAATATGTAAAATAGGTGGCAGGCCAGTGAGGGGTCAGTGACCTGTCAGAAGCCACAGGATGAATACTTAATCAGAGCACCACATGAAGATTCCCCCACAGTCTTACCCCGGAGCACGAGAATATCATTAACTCAAAACTGAAAATAAAGAATAAACAACAACCACAAGATGGATTTCACCAACCAAGGTATCATTGTAATCAGTATAACAGTGCTGACCTGACACTGTAGGTTACTCTCAGGGCTGGCGTCAGCACCTGGCGTACCCGGGCAAGTGCCGGGGCCCAGGCGAGACTGGGGAGGCCACTCACGCTGTCTGGGATACAGGCGACCCACCCCTCACCAGCGTTGACTCTCCCCCCCTGACAGTGCAGACTCACTCCCCCGCCAGCACCGCCGCATTCAACTATACCGGCATCTGTGATGTCGGTACAGTTGAATGCAATAATGGAGGAGAGAGTGTCAGATGACGCTCCCTCTCCCATCATTCCCCTCTGCCTCTGACACTGCGGGTGCACGATGATGCCATATCATCACGTACCTGCTGTGTGCTGGGCATACTGCAGCCGCTGAGATCGGAGCCAAGATTGGAGCCCAGGGAGCAGCGCGGGGCAAGAGGAGAGATGAGGATTGTGTGTGTTTTTTCTTTTTTAAGTCTATCAATGAGTGATAACTGGATTGTGGGGCCATTCTTGGGGGGGGCTACATTATATTCTATGAGGGCTGTATTATATTCTATGGGGTACTGTGCTGTCTTATATTCTATGGGGGGTTGTATTATATTCTATGAGGGGCTGTATTATATTCTATGGGGTGCTGTATTACATTACATTCTATGGGGCTATATTACATTACATTATATGGGGTGCTGTATTACATTATATGGGGTGCTGTATTATATTCTATGGGGTGCTGTATTATATTCTATGGGGGTAGTATATTCTATGGGAGGGCTGTATTATATTCTATGGGAGGGCTGTACTATATTCTTTGCGAGGGCTGTATTATATTCTATGGGGCTGTGCTGTATTATATTCTAGGGGGATTGTGTTATGGTCCTGGTGGTTAGGAACACATGAAATGACCTGATAGGTAAACCAGAAATAAAGGACAAGCTCTGGGAATGTGGGAACTTTACTGACCGCAACCCTGATCCTATCAACACACACTATAGGCAGCCGTAGAGCGTTCCTGACTCGGCCTAGACGCCTCTTCACAGCCTGAGAACTAGCTATCCCTAGAGAGAAACAAAGCCTCACTTGCCTCAGAGAAATTTACCCCAAAGTATAGACAGCCCCTCACAAATAATAACGGTGAGATAAGGGGAAAACACAAACATAGAAATGAAAACAGGTTTTAGCAAATGAGGCCCGCTAATAACTAAATAGTCAGAAGATAGCAAGGAATCTGTGCGGTCAGTATAAAATACTACAAAAATTATCCACGCAGAGAATACAAAAAAACCCCACACCGACTCACGATGTGAGGGGCGCAACTCTGCACCCCCAGAGCTTCCAGCTAGCAAGAAAATAGCATATAAGCAAGCTGGACTGAAATCATCATATACTGAGAAACATTTTCAAAAAGCAATGAGCAAAAATGAACTAGCATGAACTTAGCTTCTCCAGGAGGAGACAGGTCACAAGGGAAGTTCCAGAGAGATCTGAACCAGTACTGAATACAACGACAGCAGGCAACAAGTAAAGGTCCAGGTGGAGTTAAATAGGCAGCCAGCATAGCAGAAAACGAGGCAGCTGGAGCCCAGCTACAGACCAGCCGTATCACACAAAGCCACCAGAGGGAGCCCAAGAACAGAACTCACAAAGTACCACTCATGACCACAGGAGGGAGCCCGAGAACGGAATTCACAACAGTACCCCCCCCCCTTGAGGAGGGGTCACCGAACCCTCACCAGAGCCCCCAGGCCGATCAGGACGAGCCAAATGAAAGGCACGAACCAAATCGGCAGCATGGACATCAGAGGCCACAACCCAGGAATTATCCTCCTGACCATAGCCCTTCCATTTAACCAAGTACTGAAGCTTCCGTCTCAAAATACGAGAATCCAAGATCTTCTCCACCACATACTCCAATTCTCCCTCAACCAACACCGGAGCAGGAGGATCAACAGAAGGAACCACAGGCACCACATACCTGCGCAACAATGACCTATGGAACACATTATGAATGGCAAAAGATGCTGGGAGGTCCAAACGAAATGACACAGGGTTGAGGATTTCTGAAATCTTATAAGGACTGATGAAACGAGGCTTGAACTTAGGAGGGGAAACCTTCATAGGAACATAACGAGAAGACAACCATACCAAATCCCCCACACGAAGTCGGGGACCCACACAGCGACGGCGGTTAGCAAAGCGCTGAGCCTTCTCCTGTGACAAAGTCAAATTGTCCACTACGTGGTTCCAAATCTGCTGCAACCTATCCACCACAGAATCCACCCCAGGACAGTCAGAAGGCTCAACCTGACCTGAGGAAAAATGAGGATGAAAACCAGAATTACAAAAAAAAGGTGAAACCAAAGTAGCAGAACTAGCCCGATTATTGAGGGCGAACTCAGCCAATGGCAAAAAAGTCACCCAATCATCCTGATCAGCAGAAACAAAACATCTCAGATAAGTTTCCAAGGTCTGATTAGTTCGTTCGGTTTGGCCATTCGTCTGAGGATGGAAGGCCGAAGAAAAAGACAAATCAATGCCCATCTTAGCACAAAAGGACCGCCAAAATCTGGACACAAACTGGGACCCTCTGTCAGACACAATGTTCTCCGGAATACCATGCAAACGAACCACATTCTGAAAAAACAGCGGAACCAAATCAGAGGAGGAAGGCAGCTTAGGCAAGGGCACCAAATGGACTATCTTAGAAAAACGATTACAAACCACCCAGATGACAGACATCCTCTGAGAGACTGGAAGATCCAAAATAAAATCCATGGAAATATGCGTCCAGGGCCTCTCCGGGACAGGCAAAGGCAAAAGCAATCCACTGGCACGAGAACAGCAAGGCTTGGCCGAGCACAAATCCCACAGGACTGCACAAAGGAACGCACATCCCGCGACAAGGAAGGCCACCAAAAGGACCTAGCCACCAAATCCCTGGTACCAAAAATCCCAGGATGACCCGCCAACACCGAAGAATGAACCTCGGAAATAACTCTACTGGTCCATCTATCCGGGACAAACAGTCTCTCCGGTGGACAACAGTCAGGTCTATTGGCCTGAGATTCCTGCAGCACCCGCTGCAAATCAGGGGAGATGGCAGACAAAATCACCCCCTCTCTGAGGATACCAGCCAGTTCAGAAACTCCTGGAGAGTCAGGCACAAAACTCCTAGAAAGGGCATCAGCCTTCACATTCTTTGAGCCCGGAAGGTACGAAACCACGAAATCGAAACGGGAGAAAAACAGCGACCATCGAGCTTGTCTAGGATTTAACCGCTTGGCAGACTCGAGATAAATCAAATTCTTGTGATCCGTCAAGACCACCACGCGATGTTTGGCTCCCTCAAGCCAATGTCGCCACTCCTCGAATGCCCACTTCATTGCCAACAACTCCCGATTACCAACATCATAATTCCGCTCGGCAGGTGAAAACTTTCTAGAAAAGAAAGCACATGGCCTCATCACAGAGCCATCAGAGCTTCTCTGCGACAAGACAGCCCCTGCTCCAATCTCAGAAGCATCAACCTCGACCTGAAAAGGAAGAGAGACATCCGGCTGACGCAAGACAGGAGCCGAAGAAAACCGACGTTTCAGCTCCTGAAAGGCCTCAACGGCCGCAGGAGACCAATTCGTCACATCGGCACCCTTTTTGGTCAAAAAACCGTCAAAGACTTAACCACACTAGAAAAATTAGTGATGAAGCAACGGTAAAAATTAGCAAAGCCCAAGAACTTCTGAAGACTCTTCACCGATGTAGGTTGAGTCCAGTCATAAATGGCCTGGACTTTAACTGGATCCATCTCGATAGTAGAAGGAGAAAAAATAAAGCCCAAAAAGGAACCTTCTGGACTCCGAAGAGACATTTAGAGCCCTTCACAAACAAGGCATTGGCACGCAGGACCTGAAATACCATCCTGACCTGCTTCACATGAGATTCCCAATCATCAGAAAAGACCAAGATATCATCCAGGTACACAATCATAAATCTATCCAGATACTCTCGGAAGATGTCGTGCATGAAGGACTGAAACACGGAAGGGGCATTAGAAAGCCCAAAAGGCATCACCAAGTACTCAAAATGGCCTTTGGGCGTATTAAATGCTGTTTTCCATTCATCGCCCTGCTTTATACGCACAAGATTATAAGCTCCTCGAAGATCTATCTTGGTGAACCAACTAGCCCCCCTTATCCGAGCAAACAGATCGGACAGCAGAGGCAAAGGGTACTGAAATTTGACCGTGATTTTATTTAGAAGGCGATAATCTATACAGGGTCTCAGAGAACCATCCTTCTTGGCCACAAAAAAGAACCCTGCACCCAAAGGTGACGAGGACGGGCGAATATGCCCCTTCTACAAAGACTCCTTTATATAACTCCGCATAGCGGCATGTTCTGGTACAGATAAATTAAAAAGTCAACCCTTAGGGAACTTACTACCAGGAATCAAATTTATAGCACAATCACAATCCCTATGAGGAGGTAGGGCACTGGATTTGGGCTCATTAAATACATCCTGGTTATCCGACAAAAATTCAGGGACTTCAGAAGGAGTAGAAGAAGCAATCGACACCAAAGGAACATCGCCATGTACCCCTTGACAACCCCAACTTGACACAGACATTGCTTTCCAATCCAGGACTGGATTATGAACCTGCAGCCATGGCAGATCCAACACGACAACGTCATGCAAATTATGTAACAACAGAAAGCGAATAACCTCCTGATGTGCAGGAGTCATGCACATGGTCACTTGAGTCCAGTACTGAGGCTTATTCTTGGCCAATGGCGTAGCATCAATTCCCTTTAGTGGAATAGGGAATTGCAAAGGCTCCAAGATAAAACCACAGCGCCTGGCAAATGACAAATCCATCAAATTCAGAGCAGCGCCTGAATCCACAAAAGCCATAACTGAGTAGGATGACAGAGAGCAAATCAAAGTAACAGACAAAATGAATTTAGGCTGTACAGTACCAATGGTGACAGACTTAGCGAACCTTTTTGTGCGCTTAGAACAATCAGAGATAACATGAGTGGAATCACCACAGTAAAAGCACAACCCATTCTGACGTCTGTGATTTTGCCGTTCAATTCTGGTCAGAATCCTGCCACATTGCATAGACTCAGGCTTCTGCTCAGAAAACACCGCCAGATGGTGCACAGGTTTGCGCTCCCACAAACGCCGTTCAATCTGAATGGCCAAAGACATTGACTCATTCAGACCTGCAGGCGTGGGGAACCCCACCATAACATCCTTAAGGGCTTCAGAAAGACCCTTTCTGAAAATCGCTGCCAGGGCACACTCATTCCATTGAGTGAGCACAGACCACTTCCTAATCCTCTGACAGTAAACCTCTGCTTCATCCTGACCCTGAGAGAGAACCAGCAAAATCTTTTCTGCCTGGTCTACTAGATTAGGTTCCTCATAAAGCAATCCAAGCGCCAGAAAAAACGCATCCACATTTAGCAATGCAGGATCTCCTGGCGCCAGGGAGAATGCCCAATCTTGAGGGTCACCACGTAACAAAGAAATAATAATTCTAACTTGCTGAACAGGATCACCAGAGGAACGAGGTCTCTGAGAAAGAAACAATTTGCAATTATTTTTGAAATTCAAAAACTTAGATCTATCTCCAGAGAACAACTCAGGAATTGGTATTTTAGGCTCTGACATAGGACTGTGAACTACATAATCCTGAATGCTTTTTACCCTTGCAGTGAGATGATCCACACTAGAGGACAGACTTTGAATGTCCATATCTGCAGCTGAGTCCTGAACCACCCAGAGATTAAGGGGAGGAGAGAGGCTAAACACACTGCAGAGGAGGGAAAAAAAAAATGAGCTCAGGACTTCTCTTATCCCTCTTTTGCGATGCATTAACACTTTACTGGCCTGCTGTACTGTTATGGTCATGGTGGTTAGGAACACATGAAATGACCTGATAGGTAAACCAGAAATAAAGGACAAGCTCTGGGAATGTGGGAACTTTACGGACCGCAACCCTGATCCTATCAACACACACTATAGGCAGCCGTGGAGCGTTCCTGACTCGGCCTAGACGCCTCTTCACAGCCTGAGAACTAGCTATCCCTAGAGAGAAACAAAGCCTCACTTGCCTCAGAGAAATTTACCTTAAAGTATAGACAGCCCCCCACAAATAATAACGGTGAGATAAGGGGAAAACACAAACATAGAAATGAAAACAGGTTTTAGCAAATGAGGCCTGCTATGTTATGACCCCAATGGCGAGGGTCTCAGAGATATCAGCAAGTCTGCGAAGTACAAAAATCCAGCTCATAGGGCAGTGGTAACTGGGTTGACCATATAACTATTCCTAACGCCAACACTAGAAGTAGCCGGGGAACATGCCTACGTTGGTCGCTAGATGTCTCGCGCCAGCCGGAGGACTAACTACCCCTAGAAGAGGAAAACAAAGACCTCTCTTGCCTCCAGAGAATAGACCCCAAAAGTTGGATACAAGCCCCCCACAAATAATAACGGTGAGGTAAGAGGAAATTACAAACACAGAGATGAACTAGGTTTAGCAAAGAGAGGCCCACTCACTAATAGCAGAATGTAGTAAGATAACTTATATGGTCAACAAAAACCCTAACAAAAATCCACACTGGAGATTCAAGAACCCCCGAACCGTCTAACGGCCCGGGGGGAGAACTCCAGCCTCCCTAGAGCTTCCAGCAAGGATAGGATACAGATTATGTACAAGCTGGACAAAAATGCAAAACAAAAACAATAGCAAAAAGCAAGAAAGCAGACTTAGCTTAATCAAGCAGGAACCAGGATCAGTAGACAAGAGCACTACAGATTAGCTCTGATATCAACGTTGCCAGGCATTGAACTGAAGGTCCAGGGAGCTAATATAGCAACACCCCTGACCTAACGACCCAGGTGAGCATACAAGGGATGATAGACATACCCAGAGTAAAAACACTAGTAGCCACTAGAGGGAGCCAAAAGGTAAATTCACAACAGTACCCCCCCTTAGTGAGGGGTCACCGAACCCTCACCAAGACCACCAGGGCGATCAGGATGAGCGGCGTGAAAGGCGCGAACTAAATCGGCCGCATGCACATCAGAGGCGACCACCCAGGAATTATCCTCCTGACCATAGCCCTTCCACTTGACCAGGTACTGAAGCCTCCGCCTGGAGAGACGAGAATCTAAGATCTTCTCCACCACATACTCCAACTCGCCCTCAACCAACACCGGAGCAGGAGGCTCAGCAGAAGGAACCACAGGCACAATGTACCGCCGCAACAAGGACCTATGAAATACGTTGTGAATGGCAAACGACACCGGAAGATCCAGGCGAAAGGATACAGGATTAAGGATCTCCAATATCTTGTAAGGACCAATGAATCGAGGCTTAAATTTGGGAGAGGAGACCTTCATAGGAACAAATCGAGAAGACAGCCATACCAAATCCCCAACACGAAGTCGGGGACCCACACCGCGGCGGCGATTGGCAAAACGCTGAGCCTTCTCCTGTGACAACTTCAAGTTGTCCACCACATGATTCCAGATCCGCTGCAACCTATCCACCACAGAATCCACTCCAGGACAGTCAGAAGGCTCCACATGTCCCGAGGAAAAACGAGGATGGAAACCGGAGTTGCAGAAAAATGGCGAAACCAAGGTGGCAGAACTAGCCCGATTATTAAGGGCAAATTCAGCCAACGGCAAGAAGGTCACCCAATCATCCTGATCAGAAGAGACAAAACACCTCAAATACGCCTCCAGAGTCTAATTAGTTCGTTCCGTTTGTCCGTTAGTCTGTGGATGAAAAGCGGACGAAAACGACAAATCAATGCCCATCCTACCACAAAAGGATCGCCAGAACCTGGAAACAAACTGGGATCCTCTGTCCGACACAATATTCTCAGGAATGCCGTGCAAACGAACCACGTTCTGGAAGAACACAGGAACCAGATCAGCAGAGGAAGGCAGCTTAGGCAAAGGAACCAGATGGACCATCTTGGAGAAACGATCACATATCACCCAGATGACAGACATGCCTTTAGACACCGGGAGATCCGAAATGAAATCCATAGAGATGTGTGTCCAAGGTCTCTTCGGGACAGGCAAGGGCAAGAGCAACCTGCTGGCACGAGAACAGCAAGGCTTAGCTCGAGCACAAGTACTGCAGGACTGCACAAATGACCGCACATCCCTTGACAAGGAAGGCCACCAAAAGGACCTGGCCACCAGATCTCTGGTGCCAAAAATTCCCGGGTGCCCTGCCAACACAGAGGAATGAACCTCGGAAATGACTCTGCTGGTCCATTTAGCAGGCACAAACAATCTGTCAGGTGGACAAGAGTCAGGCCTACCAGCCTGAAATCTCTGCAACACACGTCGCAGATCTGGAGAAATCGCTGACAAGATAACTCCTTCCTTAAGAATACCCTCAGGTTCAGCGACTCCAGGAGCATCAGGCACAAAGCTCCTAGACAGAGCATCGGCCTTCACATTCTTAGAACCTGGTAAATACGAGACCACAAAGTCAAAACGGGAGAAAAACAATGACCAGCGGGCCTGTCTAGGATTCAGGCGTTTAGCAGACTCGAGATACATCAAATTTTTGTGATCAGTCAAGACCACCACCCGATGCTTAGCACCCTCGAGCCAATGACGCCACTCCTCAAATGCCCACTTCATGGCCAATAACTCCCGATTGCCCACATCATAATTTCGCTCTGCCGGCGAAAACTTCCTAGAGAAAAAGGCACAAGGTCTCATAGTAGAGCAACCAGGGCCTCTCTGCGACAAAACGGCCCCTGCCCCAATCTCCGAAGCATCCACCTCAACCTGAAAGGGAAGTGAGACGTCAGGCTGGCACAAAACAGGCGCCGAAGTAAACCGGCGTTTCAACTCCTGGAAAGCCTCCACGGCAGCAGGAGCCCAGTTAGCTACATCAGAGCCTTTCTTGGTCATATCCGTCAGCGGTTTAACAACGCTAGAGAAATTTGCGATAAAACGACGGTAGAAGTTAGCAAAACCCAAGAACTTCTGAAGACTCTTAACTGACGAGGGTTGAGTCCAATCATGAATAGCTCGGACCTTGACTGGATCCATCTCCACAGCAGAAGGGGAAAAAATGAACCCCAAAAAGGGAACCTTCTGTACACCAAAGAGACACTTTGAGCCTTTTACAAACAAAGAATTTTCACGCAAAATCTCAAAAACCATCCTGACCTGCTCCACATGCGAGTCCCAATCATCAGAAAAAACCAGAATATCATCCAGATAAACAATCAAAAATTTATCCAGATACTTCCGGAAAATGTCATGCATGAAGGACTGAAAAACTGAAGGTGCATTAGAGAGCCCAAATGGCATCACCAAGTACTCAAAATGACCTTCGGGCGTATTGAATGCGGTTTTCCATTCATCGCCCTGCCTAATGCGCACAAGGTTGTACGCACCACGAAGGTCTATCTTGGTGAACCACTTGGCACCTTTAATCCGGGCAAACAAATCTGACAACAACGGCAAAGGATACTGAAATTTGACAGTGATCTTATTTAAAAGCCGATAGTCAATACAAGGCCTCAAAGATCCGTCCTTTTTGGCCACAAAAAAGAATCCCGCACCAAGAGGGGAAGAAGAAGGACGGATATGCCCCTTCTCAAGAGACTCCTTGATATATGAACGCATCGCGGTATGTTCAGGTACCGACAGATTAAACAGTCTCCCCTTAGGAAACTTACTGCCAGGGATCAAATCTATTGCACAGTCACATTCCCTATGAGGAGGCAGTGCACTGGACTTAGACTCGCTGAAGACATCCTGATAATCAGACAAATACGCCGGAACTTCCGAAGGCGTAGAAGAAGCAATAGACAAGGGCAGGGAATCTCCATGAATTCCATGGCAGCCCCAACTTGACACTGACATAGCCTTCCAGTCCAAGACTGGATTATGGGTCTGTAACCATGGCAAACCCAAAAAAACCAAATCATGCATTTTATGCAGAACAAGAAAACGTATTACCTCCCGATGTTCGGGAGTCATGCACATGGTAACCTGTGTCCAAAACTGCGGTTTATTTTTTGCCAATGGCGTAGAATCAATACCCCTAAGAGGGATAGGATTTTCCAATGGCTCAAGAACAAATCCGCAGCGCTTGGTAGAGTTGAGCGACTTTCATTTTTTTAAGATCGAGTCGGGTTTTGTGAAACCCGATTTTGTCCAGAGTCGAGTCGAGTGCAGTCGGCCGATTATCGCTAAAAGTCGGGGATCGACCGAAACACGAAACCCAATGCAAGTCAATGGGGAAGCATAGTCGGCAGTGAGTGGAGGCCAGGAAAACACCTACAGTGCCCATTTTAATGCCAAAAACATCCATTCTTGTTTCTGAAGCTTGTCAATCTTAATTAACTTTATAATAATAGTTGGGCATAGGGAATTGGGGGTCATTTGGCAAAAGTTGTGGGGGGAGTAGGGCCGGCTCAAGTTTTTCGTGGGCCCAGGAAATGCGGACTACGTCACGGCGGTGTTGCAGGGAAAGGTAAGTATTTCAACGTTGCAAGTGCTGTGATCCTGAGCAAGCAGGGGGGGCCCACTCGTTCGCATTGGCACTGGCACAGGGCCCCTCAAAGTACAGCGATGTGTGTTTGCATGGCGGGGGCGCCTCCCGCCAGCAGCGACACTTTTGCGTACTCTGAGGGGCCCTGTGCCAGTGACGTCGCCAACGAGTATGCCCCCCCACCTGATGAAGGAACCTGCACTTTCATCTGCACCTTCCTCTCTGTCCCTGTGTAAGGTGGTATAACATGCGGGAAGGGGAACCTTACTTTCAGCAGGGTCAGATTCTGGCTGTGTAGAGTATAAGGGGAATGTAGTGGTCTAGGTCAATGTACCAGCAGACTCATCTAGCAGTGGCTGGGCAATGGGCAGGATGAGGAGGAAACAGATATAGGGCCAAAGAATAAAGTAGGCTAAATGCAGTTCAAAATTGGTAACAGGACTAAACAGGCGGCATTGCTTTGTTCAGTGGAGTAGCAAACCCAAGAGCAGCAGACACTGTTTCAAGGGCCTAACCACACTAGTAGGCCAAATGCAGTTTAATATCTGATAGTATAGGGCGAAAGCCAGAATGTGGAAGCTCAGCTTTGTTCAGTTGAGGACAACACCAGGCAGGGGCAGACAGACACCTTTAGTAGGCCGGAACAGCCAATTTTTTAAAAAAACAGCAGTTAGTAAGAGGCAGAAGGTAGAAGCTCAGCTTTATTCAGTTGAGGACAACACCAGGCAGGGGCAGACAGACACCTTTAGTAGGCCGGAACAGCCAATTGCATTTTTAAAAATGGTAATTTGGAACTAAAGGTTGAAGCTCAGCTTTATTCAGTTGAGGACAACACCAGGCAGGGGCAGACAGACACCTTTAGTAGGCCGGAACAGCCAATGGCATTTTTAAAAATGGTAATTTGGAACAGAAGGTAGAAGCTCAGCTTTATTCAGTTGAGGACAACACCAGGCAGGGGCAGACATTCACCTTTAGTAGGCCGGAACAGCCAATTGCATTTTTAAAAATGGTAATTTGGAACAGAAGGTAGAAGCTCAGCTTTATTCAGTTGAGGACAACACCAGGCAGGGGCAGACATTCACCTTTAGTAGGCCGGAACAGCCAATTGCATTTTTAAAAATGGTAATTTGGAACTGAAGGTTGAAGCTCAGCTTTATTCAGTTGAGGACAACACCAGGCAGGGGCAGACATTCACCTTTAGTAGGCCGGAACAGCCAATTTTTTAAAAAAACAGCAGTTAGTAAGAGGCAGAAGGTAGAAGCTCAGCTTTATTCAGTTGAGGACAACACCAGGCAGGGGCAGACAGACACCTTTAGTAGGCCGGAACAGCCAATTGCATTTTTAAAAATGGTAATTTGGAACTGAAGGTTGAAGCTCAGCTTTATTCAGTTGAGGACAACACCAGGCAGGGGCAGACAGACACCTTTAGTAGGCCGGAACAGCCAATTTTTTAAAAAAACAGCAGTTAGTAAGAGGCAGAAGGTAGAAGCTCAGCTTTATTCAGTTGAGGACAACACCAGGCAAGGGCAGACATTCACCTTTAGTAGGCCGGAACAGCCAATTTTTTAAAAAAACAGCAGTTAGTAAGAGGCAGAAGGTAGAAGCTCAGCTTTATTCAGTTGAGGACAACACCAGGCAGGGGCAGACAGACACCTTTAGTAGGCCGGAACAGCCAATGGCATTTTTAAAAATGGTAATTTGGAACAGAAGGTAGAAGCTCAGCTTTATTCAGTTGAGGACAACACCAGGCAGGGGCAGACATTCACCTTTAGTAGGCCGGAACAGCCAATTGCATTTTTAAAAATGGTAATTTGGAACAGAAGGTAGAAGCTCAGCTTTATTCAGTTGAGGACAACACCAGGCAGGGGCAGACATTCACCTTTAGTAGGCCGGAACAGCCAATTGCATTTTTAAAAATGGTAATTTGGAACTGAAGGTTGAAGCTCAGCTTTATTCAGTTGAGGACAACACCAGGCAGGGGCAGACAGACACCTTTAGTAGGCCGGAACAGCCAATTGCATTTTTAAAAATGGTAATTTGGAACTGAAGGTTGAAGCTCAGCTTTATTCAGTTGAGGACAACACCAGGCAGGGGCAGACAGACACCTTTAGTAGGCCGGAACAGCCAATTTTTTAAAAAAACAGCAGTTAGTAAGAGGCAGAAGGTAGAAGCTCAGCTTTATTCAGTTGCAGCTTCTTGGCAATAATATAAAGAAGACGCGACAGGACAACACTCGGTGGATGCCATATCTGTGTTTTCAATGGAAAAAAACCTTTCAGTTAACTACTTGCAGGAGCAAGTTTTTGTAGCTGGTGGACAATTTTTTTAAAAAAAAGCAGTTAATAAGAGGCAGAAGGTAGAAGCTCAGCTTTATTCAGTTGCAGCTTCTTGGCAATAATATAAAGAAGACGCGACAGGACAACACTCGGTGGATGCCATATCTGTGTTTTCAATGGAAAAAAACCTTTCAGTTAACTACTTGCAGGAGCAAGTTTTTGTAGCTGGTGGACAATTTTTTTTAAAAAAAGCAGTTAATAAGAGGGAGAAGGTAGAAGCTCAGCTTTATTCAGTTGCAGCTTCTTGGCAATAATATAAAGAAGACGCGACAGGACAACACTCGGTGGATGCCATATCTGTGTTTTCAATGGAAAAAAACCTTTCAGTTAACTACTTGCAGGAGCAAGTTTTTGTAGCTGGTGGACAATTTTTTTTAAAAAAAGCAGTTAATAAGAGGCAGAAGGTAGAAGCTCAGCTTTATTCAGTTGCAGCTTCTTGGCAATAATATAAAGAAGACGCGACAGGACAACACTCGGTGGATGCCATATCTGTGTTTTCAATGGAAAAAAACCTTTCAGTTAACTACTTGCAGGAGCAAGTTTTTGTAGCTGGTGGCCAATTTTTGTACTGTACCAGTTTTTTGTTGTATGTGTTTTTGTTTTTAATGTTAAAATGTCTGCATTTGATATCTCTCCAGTATTTTCTTTTTTATAAGCAAAATACTGCAGTTTTACATCGGTTACATGGATACACAGGCAGCTTGGTGGTGAGTGGAGGAGTATTTAAAGTAGGGACCGCAGACAGGCTATCAAAGGCCTAAAATAACAAACAATAGGCTCATGGCAGCTTTACAGCGGTTACATGGATACACGGGCAGGCAGCTTGGTGGTGAGTGGAGGAGTATTTAAAGTAGGGACCGCAGACAGGCTATCAAAGGCCTAAAATAACAAACAATAGGCTCATGGCAGTTTTACAGCGGTTACATGGATACACGGGCAGGCAGCTGGTGATGAGTGGAGGAGTATTTAAAGTAGGGACCGCAGACAGGCTATCAAAGGCCTAAAATAACAAACAATAGGCTCATGGCAGCTTTACAGCGGTTACATGGATACACAGGCAGCTTGGTGGTGAGTGGAGGAGTATTTAAAGTAGGGACCGCAGACAGGCTATCAAAGGCCTAAAATAACAAACAATAGGCTCATGGCAGCTTTACATCGGTTACATGGATACACGGGCAGGCAGCTGGTGATGAGTGGAGGAGTATTTAAAGTAGGGACCGCAGACAGGCTATCAAAGGCCTAAAATAACAAACAATAGGCTCATGGCAGCTTTACAGCGGTTACATGGATACACAGGCAGCTTGGTGGTGAGTGGAGGAGTATTTAAAGTAGGGACCGCAGACAGGCTATCAAAGGCCTAAAATAACAAACAATAGGCTCATGGCAGTTTTACAGCGGTTACATGGATACACGGGCAGGCAGCTGGTGATGAGTGGAGGAGTATTTAAAGTAGGGACCGCAGACAGGCTATCAAAGGCCTAAAATAACAAACAATAGGCTCATGGCAGCTTTACAGCGGTTACATGGATACACAGGCAGCTTGGTGGTGAGTGGAGGAGTATTTAAAGTAGGGACCGCAGACAGGCTATCAAAGGCCTAAAATAACAAACAATAGGCTCATGGCAGCTTTACAGCGGTTACATGGATACACAGGCAGCTTGGTGGTGAGTGGAGGAGTATTTAAAGTAGGGACCGCAGACAGGCTATCAAAGGCCTAAAATAACAAACAATAGGCTCATGGCAGTTTTACAGCGGTTACATGGATACACGGGCAGGCAGCTGGTGATGAGTGGAGGAGTATTTAAAGTAGGGACCGCAGACAGGCTATCAAAGGCCTAAAATAACAAACAATAGGCTCATGGCTGTTTTACATCGGTTATATGGATACACAGGCAGCTTGGTGGTGAGTGGAGGAGTATTTAAAGTAGGGACCGCAGACAGGCTATCAAAGGCCTAAAATAACAAACAATAGGCTCATGGCAGTTTTACATCGGTTACATGGATACACAGGCAGCTTGGTGGTCAGTGGAGGAGTATTTAAAGTAGGGACCGCAGACAGGCTATCAAAGGCCTAAAATAACAAACAATAGGCTCATGGCAGCTTTACAGCGGTTACATGGATACACAGGCAGCTTGGTGGTGAGTGGAGGAGTAGTGCAAGGAGTGTCTGTCCCAGTACTCCCAAAATATAAATAGATGTTAATGTCTCGCAAAACAACCAAAACAAAAAAAAAGGTGGCATACTTAGGTACAGGGGTGGGCTCATCTACTGAGTTTCTGACATAGTAATTTGGCAGTAACTATTTAATGGTGCCAATATAGGACACAGACACAGACTACTTTAAGTTGCATCATAGATGTCTACAAATTTGTATTGTCAGTGCCAGACATTGAATGATGTCAGCGAATAGACTAAAGATTGGTGGAGCTGTGCGACATAATTTTGCACGTGGTAGAGCACATTTTGAGCTGGGGTAGGGGGGAACTCTCTTGAGGCCGGCGGGACCGCCCCAGGGCCCCTCATGTTACAACGGTGTGTCTGACGTTGGGTGCGCACCACCACCGCCAGAGACACTACATTGTACTATGAGGGACCCAGTAGCAATGCCGTCAACCAAAAGCGAGCACACCCACCTCTTCAGACAAACAGCAGTCTCACGGGTGCTTGCGCCAAGTCGCGATACCACGGCCCCGTGTGGGGAGTTTTGCCATTTAGGGAGGTGTAAACATGTCGTATGCTGTACAATCAGCTGCAGCAAATTAGACATTAGAAAAGTAATTCACAGGCAAGAGCTTTTCATAGGAAAGCTAGGTGTCGGCCGGGCAAGGTGGGGCAAAAGATTTCGAAATCCAGTTGTGGTTCATTTTAATGAATGTTAGATCGTCAACATTTTGGGTAGCCAGACGAGTCCTTTTTTCGGTTAATATTGAACCTGCAGCACTGAATACTCTTTCTGATAGGACACTTGCTGCCGGGCAAGCAAGCTCCTGCAATGCATATTCTGCCAATTCTGGCCAGGTGTCTAATTTGGAGGCCCAGTAATCAAATGGGAATGACGGTTGAGGGAGAACATCGATAAGGGATGAAAAATATTTAGTAACCATACTGGACAAATGTTGTCTCCTGTCACTTTCAATTGATGCAGCAGTACCTGTCCTGTCTGCGGTCATAGCAAAATCACTCCACAACCTGGTCAGAAAACCCCTCTGTCCAACGCCACTTCTGATGTGTGCACCCCTAACACTCCTAGTCTGCTGCCCCCTGGAGCTCGTGTGAGAACGATCACGTGCGCTGTGTGCTGGGAATGCCTGAAGCAAACGGTCAACAAGAGTTGATTGTTTGGTTGCTAATATTAGTTCCAAGTTCTCATGTGGCATAATATTTTGCAATTTGCCTTTATAGCGTGGATCAAGGAGGCAGGCCAACCAGTAATCGTCATCGTTCATCATTTTCGTAATGCGTGTGTCCCTTTTTAGGATACGTAAGGCATAATCCGCCATGTGGGCCAACGTTCCAGTTGTCAAATCTCCGGTTGTGATTGGTTGAGGGGCAGTTGCAGGCAAATCTACGTCACTTGTGTCCCTCAAAAAACCAGAACCCGGCCGTGACACGCAACCAATTTCCTGTGCCCCCGGGAAAGGTTCGGCATTAAAAATATACTCATCCCCATCATCCTCCTCGTCCTCCACCTCCTCTTCGCCCGCTACCTCGTCCTGTACACTGCCCTGACCAGACAATGGCTGACTGTCATCAAGGCTTTCCTCTTCCTCTGGTGCAGACGCCTGCTCCTTTATGTGCGTCAAACTTTGCATCAGCAGACGCATTAGGGGGATGCTCATGCTTATTACGGCGTTGTCTGCACTAACCAGCCGTGTGCATTCCTCAAAACACTGAAGGACTTGACACATGTCTTGTATCTTAGACCACTGCACACCTGACAACTCCATGTCTGCCATCCTACTGCCTGCCCGTGTATCCTCCCACAAATAAATAACAGCACGCCTCTGTTCGCACAGTCTCTGAAGCATGTGCAGTGTTGCGTTCCACCTTGTTGCAACGTCTATGATTAGGCGATGCTGGGGAAGGTTCAAAGACCGCTGATAGGTCTGCATACGGCTGGCGTGTACAGGCGAACGTCGGATATGTGAGCAAAGTGCACGCACTTTGAGGAGCAGGTCGGAGAACCCAGGATAAGTTTTCAATAAGCACTGCACCACCAGGTTTAAGGTGTGAGCCAGGCAAGGAATGTGTTTCAGTTGGGAAAGGGAGATGGCAGCCATGAAATTCCTTCCGTTATCACTCACTACCTTGCCTGCCTCAAGATCTACTGTGCCCAGCCACGACTGCGTTTCTTGTTGCAAGAACTCGGATAGAACTTCCGCGGTGTGTCTGTTGTCGCCCAAACACTTCATAGCCAATACAGCCTGCTGACACTTGGCAGTAGCTGGCCCATAATGGGACAACTGGTGTGCAACAGTGTCATCTGCCGATGGAGTGGTTGGCAGACTGCGTTCTGTGGAAGAGCTGTAGCTTCTGCAGGAGGACGAGGAGGAGGAGGAGGAGGGGGTGCGAACGCCTACAGCCAACTGTTTCCTAGACCGTGGGCTAGGCACAACTGTCCCTAAATTGATGTCGCCTGTGGACCCTGCATCCACCACATTCACCCAGTGTGCCGTGATGGACACATAACGTCCCTGGCCATGCCTACTGGTCCATGCATCTGTAGTCAGGTGCACCTTTGTACTCACAGATTGCCTGAGTGCATGGACGATGCGCTGTTTAACATGCTGGTGCAGGGCTGGGATGGCTTTTCTGGAAAAAAAGTGTCGACTGGGTAGCTCGTATCGTGGTTCAGCGTACTCCATCAGGGCTTTGAAAGCTTCGCTTTCAACTAACCGGTAGGGCATCATCTCTAACGAGATTAGTCTAGCTATGTGGGCGTTAAAACCCTGTGTACGCGGATGCGAGGATTTGTACTTCCTTTTTCTAACCAGAGTCTCATGTAGGGTGAGCTGGACTGGAGAGCTGGAGATCGTGGAACTTTCGGGTGTGCCGGTGTACATGGCAGACTGAGAGACGGTTGGAGACGGTATTGTTTCCGCCGGTGCCCTAGATGCAATATTTCCTCCTACAAAACTGGTGGTTCCCTGACCCTGACTGGTGGTGCGGAAAATGGTGGCCTTACAGTGACGGAAGGGATGTTGCGTTGCTGACTAGCTTCATTGGCCGAGGGTGCTACAACCTTAAGGGACGTTTGGTAGTTAGTCCAGGCTTGAAAATGCATGGTGGTTAAGTGTCTATGCATGCAACTAGTATTTAGACTTTTCAGATTCTGACCTCTGCTTAAGCTAGTTGAACATTTTTGACAGATGACTTTGCGCTGATCAGTTGGATGTTGTTTAAAAAAATGCCAGACTGCACTCTTCCTAGACTCGGATCCCTTTTCAGGGATTGCAGACTGAGCTTTAACCGGATGGCCACGCTGTCCTCCAACAGGTTTTGGCTTTGACACGCGTTTTGGGCCAGATACGGGCCCGGCAGATGGAACCTGTTGCGATGTTGATGCCTGCTGCGGCCCCTCCTCCACCTCCGCTTCTGAACTACTGCCGCCTGCACCCTGTTCCCCCAATGGCTGCCAATCGGGGTCAATAACTGGGTCATCTATTACCTCCTCTTCGAGCTCGTGTGCAACTTCGTCTGTGTCACTGTGTCGGTCGGTGGTATAGCGTTCGTGGCGGGGCAACATAGTCTCATCAGGGTCTGATTGTGGATCTGTACCCTGAGAGGGCAATGTGGTGGTCTGAGTCAAAGGAGCAGCATAGTACTCTGGCTGTGGCTGTGCATCAGTGCACTCCATGTCAGAATCTACTTGTAATGGGCATGGCCTGTTAAATGTTTCACTTTCTAAGCCAGGGACGGTATGTGTAAAGAGCTCCATGGAGTGACCCGTTGTGTCGCCTGCTGCATCCTTCTCTCTTGTTGTAGTTTTTGCTGAGGAGGACAAGGAAGCGACTTGTCCCTGACCGTGAACATCCACAAGCGACGCGCTGCTTTTACATTTACCAGTTTCGGAAGAGGAGGCAAAAGAGCTAGAGGCTGAGTCTGCAATGTAAGCCAAAACTTGCTGTTGCTGCTCCGCCTTTAAAAGCGGTTTTCCTACTCCCAGAAAAGAGAGCGTTCGAGGCCTTGTGTAGCCTGACGACGAAACTGGCTCCACAGCTCCAGACTTAGGTGGAATATTTTTATCCCCACGACCACCTGATGCTCCACTACCACTACCATCATTACCAGCTGACAATGAACGCCCACGACGACCTCTTGCACCAGACTTCCTCATTGTTTTAAAATCTTAACCAAAGTAACTTTATTTGTTGCTGTCAAACAACTTACACGGTGAGCTATAACTTCAGTATGATTTCAATATCCCTTAACAGGTTGGTGAGACCACAAGGAAAATCAGGCACAATGTTACACACTCTGTTTTCTGTGGCACAAAATCACAGAGATGACACACACGCAGGACTGTCACTCAAGCACTAATGTCAATATTAATCTCCCACCTAATTTTTTTTTTTTTTTTCTCAGGGAGACTTTAGAAACCAAATAATATTAAAAAAACCAAAAAAATAAATAGGCTTTCTATGGCCCACTGAATGAGAGAGAGAGGTGGCACACCCAGGAGTCAAGACTGGCACACAAGCTGAAAGGGCAATATTACTCTCCCACTGTTTTTTTATGTATTTTTTGTTTTTTAAGGGAGACTTTAGAAACCCAATAATATTTAAAAAAATAAATAAATAGGCTTTCTATGGCCCACTGAATGAGAGAGGTGGCACACCCAGGAGTCAAGACTGGCACACAAGCTGAAAGGGCAATATTACTCTCCCACTGTTTTTTTATGTTTTTTTTGTTTTTTAAGGGAGACTTTAGAAACCAAATAATATTAAAAAAACCAAAAAAATAAATAGGCTTTCTATGGCCCACTGAATGAGAGAGAGAGGTGGCACACCCAGGAGTCAAGACTGGCACACAAGCTGAAAGGGCAATATTACTCTCCCACTGTTTTTTTATGTATTTTTTGTTTTTTAAGGGAGACTTTAGAAACCCAATAATATTTAAAAAAAAAAATAAATAGGCTTTCTATGGCCCACTGAATGAGAGAGGTGGCACACCCAGGAGTCAAGACTGGCACACAAGCTGAAAGGGCAATATTACTCTCCCACTGTTTTTTTATGTATTTTTTGTTTTTTAAGGGAGACTTTAGAAACCCAATAATATTTAAAAAAAAAAATAAATAGGCTTTCTATGGCCCACTGAATGAGAGAGGTGGCACACCCAGGAGTCAAGACTGGCACACAAGCTGAAAGGGCAATATTACTCTCCCACTGTTTTTTTATGTTTTTTTTTTTTTCAGGGAGACTTTAGAAACCAAATAATATTAAAAAAACCAAAAAAATAAATAGGCTTTCTATGGCCCACTGAATGAGAGAGAGAGGTGGCACACCCAGGAGTCAAGACTGGCACACAAGCTGAAAGGGCAATATTACTCTCCCACTGTTTTTTTATTTATTTATTTTTTTTCAGGGAGACTTTAGAAACCAAATAATAAGAAAATAAATAAATAAATAAATAGGCTTTCTATAGCCCACTGAATGAGAGATAGCACACACAGCAGTGGCACACAAGCCCTGACTGAGGCCAATATTTTTCTCCCACTGATTGATGTAGTGTTTTTGTGTTGAGGTAGATTTTAGAACACAAATCAAGGAAAAAAAAAAAATGCTTTCTATGGCCCACTGAATGAGAGAGGTGGCACACCCAGGAGTCAAGACTGGCACACAAGCTGAAAGGGCAATATTACTCTCCCACTGTTTTTTTATGTATTTTTTGTTTTTTAAGGGAGACTTTAGAAACCAAATAATATTAAAAAAACCAAAAAAATAAATAGCCTTTCTATGGCCCACTGAATGAGAGAGAGAGGTGGCACACCCAGGAGTCAAGACTGGCACACAAGCTGAAAGGGCAATATTACTCTCCCACTGTTTTTTTATGTTTTTTTTTTTTTCAGGGAGACTTTAGAAACCAAATAATATTAAAAAAACCAAAAAAATAAATAGCCTTTCTATGGCCCACTGAATGAGAGAGAGAGGTGGCACACCCAGGAGTCAAGACTGGCACACAAGCTGAAAGGGCAATATTACTCTCCCACTGTTTTTTTATGTATTTTTTGTTTTTTAACCCCTTAATCCCATATGACGTACTATACCGTCGAGGTGGGGTGGGCCTTAATTCCCGGTGACGGTATAGTACGTCATACGCGATCGGCCGCGCTCACGGGGGGAGCGCGGCCGATCGCGGCCGGGTGTCGGCTGCATATCGCAGCTGACATCCGGCACTATGTGCCAGGAGCGGTCACGGACCGCCCCCGGCACATTAACCCCCGGCACACCGCGATCAAACATGATCGCGGTGTACCGGCGGTACAGGGAAGCATCGCGCAGGGAGGGGGCTCCCTGCGGGCTTCCCTGAGACGATCGGTACAAGGTGATGTACTCACCTCGTACCGAACGTCTTCTCCCTGCAGGCCCCGGATCCAAAATGGCCGAGGGGCTGTATCCGGGTCCTGCAGGGAGCACTTCCGGGTCGGAGCAGGCTGCAGATGAAAGCTGCAGCCTGCTCCGATGAAAGTATGATCGCGGATCTGATAGAGTGCTGTGCACACTATCAGATCTGCGATCTGTGATGTCCCCCCCTGGGACAAAGTAAAAAAGTAAAAAAAAAAATTTCCACATGTGTAAAAAAAAAAAATAATAATTCCTAAATAAATAATAATAAAAAAAAAAATATTATTCCCATAAATACATTTCTTTATCTAAAAAAAACAAACAAAAACAATAAAAGTACACATATTTAGTATCGCCGCGTCCGTAACGACCCAACCTATAAAACTGGCCCACTAGTTAACCCCTTCAGTAAACACCGTAAGAAAAAAAAAAAAAAAACGAGGCAAAAAACAACGCTTTATTACCATACCGCCGAACAAAAAGTGGAATAACACGCGATCAAAAAGACGGATATAAATAACCATGTTACCGCTGAAAACGTCATCTTGTCCCGCAAAAAACGAGCCGCCATACAGCATCATCAGCAAAAAAATAAAAAAGTTATAGTCCTCAGAATAAAGCGATGCCAAAATAATTATTTTTTCTATAAAATAGTTTTTATCGTATAAAAGCGTCAAAACATAAAAAAATGATATAAATGAGGTATCGCTGTAATCGTACTGACCCGACGAATAAAACTGCTTTATCAATTTTACCAAGCGCAGAACGGTATAAACGCCTCTCCCAAAAGAAATTCATGAATAGCTGGTTTTTGGTTATTCTGCCTCACAAAAATCGGAATAAAAAGTGATAAAAAATGGTCACGTGTCCGAAAATGTTACCAATAAAAACGTCAACTCGTCCCGCAAAAAACAAGACCTCACATGACTCTGTGGACCAAAATGTGGAAAAATTATAGGTCTCAAAATGTGGAGACGCAAAAACTTTTTTGCTATAAAAAGCGTCTTTTAGTCTGGTTTCACACTTGCGTTTTTATCTGCATGCGTTTTTTAAAAAAACCGCATGTGTGAAAAAATGCATGTAAACGCGGTAAAACGCATGCGTTTTTATAGAAAAACACAAGAAAACAAGAAAAAAACAAAAAACCCTAACCCTACCCCTAACCCTACCCCTAACCTGAAATACGTGGCACTGAAATACGTGGCACTGAAATATACGTTTATATACGTATATACGTATATAAGTGCCACGATATTTCAGTGGCCACGTATAAGTGCCACGTATTTAAGTGCCACGTATTTAAGTGCCACGTATTTAAGTGCCACGTATTTACGTGCCACGTATTTACGTGCCACGTATTTTTCAGTGCCTGAAATACGTGGCACTGAAATACGTGGCACTGAAATATCGTGGCACTGAAATATCGTGGCACTGAAGTATTTACGTGCCACGTATTTTTCAGTGCCTGAAATACGTGGCACTGAAATACGTGGCACTGAAATACGTGGCACTGAAATACGTGGCACTGAAATATTGTGGCACTGAAATATCGTGGCACTTAAATACGTGGCACTTAAATACGTGGCACTTAAATACGTGGCACTTAAATACGTGGCACTTAAATACGTGGCACTTAAATACGTGGCACTTATATACGTGGCACTTATATACGTGGCACTTATATACGTGGCACTTATATACGTGGCACTTATGACTGTCAGAAAATATTCAGTAAACGGTTAGGGGTAGGGTTTCAGGTAGAATTGGGGAGTTTCCACTGTTCAGGCACATCAGGGGCTCTCCAAACGCGACATGGCGTCCAATCTCAATTCCAGCCAATTCTGCGTTGAAAAAGTAAAACAGTGCTCCTTCCCTTCCGAGCTCTCCCGTGCGTCCAAAAAGGGGTTTACCCCAACATATGGGGTATCAGCGTACTAGGGACAAATTGAACAACAACTTCTGGGGTCCAAGTTCTCTTGTTATCCTTGGGAAAATAAAAATTTGGGGGGCTAAAAATCATTTTTGTGGGAAAAAAAATATGTTTTATTTTCACGGCTCTGCGTTGTAAACTGTAGTGAAACACTTGGGGGTTCAAAGTTCTCACAACACATCTAGATAAGTTCCTTGGGAGGTCTAGTTTCCAATATGGGGTCACTTGTGGGGGGTTTGTACTATTTGGGTACATCAGGGGCTCTGCAAATGCAACGTGACGCCTGCAGACCAATCCATTTAAGTCTGCATTCCAAATGGCGCTCCTTCCCTTCCGAGCTCTGTCATGCGCCCAAACAGTGGTTCCCCCCCACATAGGGGGTATCAGCGTACTCAGGACAAATTGGACAACAACTTTTAGGGTCCAATTTATCCTGATACCCTTGTGAAAATACAAAACTGGGGGCTAAAAAATCATTTTTGTGAAAAAGAAAAATAATTTTTATTTTCACGGCTCTGCGTTATAAACTGTAGTGAAACACTTGGGGGTTCAAAGTTCTCACAACACATCTAGATAAGTTCCTTGGGGGGTCTAGTTTCCAATATGGGGTCACTTGTGGGGGGTTTGTACTGTTTGGGTACATCAGGGGCTCTGCAAATGCAACGTGACGCCTGCAGACCAATCCATTTAAGTCTGCATTCCAAATGGCGCTCCTTCCCTTCCGAGCTCTGTCATGCGCCCAAACAGTGGTCCCTCCCCACAAATGGGGTATCAGCGTACTCCAGACAAATTGGACAACAACTTTTGGGGTCCAATTTATCCTGATACCCTTGTGAAAATACAAAACTGGGGGCTAAAAAATCATTTCTGTGAAAAAAAAAAAAAAAATTTATTTTCACGGCTCTGCGTTATAAACTGTAGTGAAACACTTGGGGGTTCAAAGCTCTCAAAACACATCTAGATAAGTTCCTTAGGGGGTCTACTTTCCAAAATGGTGTCACTTGTGGGGGGGTTTAATGTTTAGGCACATCAGGGGCTCTCCAAACGCAACATGGCATCCCATCTTAATTCCAGTCAATTTTGCATTGAAAAGTAAAATAGCGCTTCTTCCCTTCTGAGCTCTGCTATGCGCCCAAACAATGGTTTACACCCACATATGGGGTATCGTCGTACTCAGGACAAATTGCACAACAACTTTTGTGGTCTAATTTCTTCTCTTACCCTTGGGGAAATAAAAAAATGGGGGTGAAAAGATCATTTTTGTGAAAAAATATGATTTTTTATTTTTACGGCTCTGCATTATAAACTTCTGTAAAGCACTTGTTGGGTCAAAGTGCTCACCACACATCTAGATAAGTTCCTTAGGGGGTCTACTTTCCAAAATGGTGTCACTTGTTAGGGGTTTCAATGTTTAGGCACATCAAGGGCTCTCTAAATGCAACATGGCGTCCCATCTCAATTCCAGTCAATTTTGCATTGAAAAGTCAAATGGCGCTCCTTCCCTTCCGAGCTCTGCCCTGCGCCCAAACAATGGTTTACACCCACATATTGGGTATCAGCGTACTCAGGACAAATTGCACAACAATTTTTGGGGTCCAATTTCTTCTCTCACCCTTGGGAAAATAAAAAATTGGGGGTGAAAAGATAATTTTTGTGAAAAAATATGATTTTTTATTTTTACGGCTCTGCATTATAAACTTCTGTAAAGCACTTGTTGGGTCAAAGTGATCACCACACATCTAGATAAGTTCCTTAGGGGGTCTACTTTCCAAAATGGTGTCACTTGTGGGGGGTTTCAATGTTTAGGCACATCAGGGGCTCTCCAAATGCAACATGGCGTCCCATCTCAATTCCAGTCAATTTTGCATTGAAAAGTCAAATGGCGCTCCTTTGCTTCCAAGCTCTGCCATGCGCCCAAACTGTGGTTTACCCCCACATATGGGGTATCAGCGTACTCAGGACAAATTGTACAACAACTTTTGGGGTCTATTTTCTCCTGTTACCCTTGGTAAAATAAAACAAATTGGAGCTGAAATAAATTTTGTGTGAAAAAAAGTTAAATGTTCATTTTTATTTAAACATTCCAAAAATTCCTGTGAAACACCTGAAGGGTTAATAAACTTCTTGAAAGTGGTTTTGAGTACCTTGAGGGGTGCAGTTTTTAGAATGGTGTCACACTTGGGTATTTTCTATCATATAGACCCGTCAAAATGACTTCAAATGAGATGTGGTCCCTAAAAAAAAATGGTGTTGTAAAAATGAGAAATTGCTGGTCAACTTTTAACCCTTATAACTCCGTCACAAAAAAAAATTTTGGTTCCAAAATTGTGCTGATGTAAAGTAGACATGTGGGAAATGTTATTTATTAAGTATTTTGTGTGACATATGTCTGTGATTTAAGGGCATAAAAATTCAAAGTTGGAAAATTGCGAAATTTTCAAAATTTTCGCCAAATATTCGTTTTTTTCACAAATAAACGCAAGTTATATCGAAGAAATTTTACCACTAACATGAAGTACAATATGTCACGAGAAAACAATGTCAGAATCGCCAAGATCCGTTGAAGCATTCCAGAGTTATAACCTCATAAAGAGACAGTGGTCAGAATTGTAAAAATTGGCCCGGTCATTAACGTGCAAACCACCCTCGGGGCTTAAGGGGTTAAGGGAGACTTTAGAAACCCAATAATATTTTTTAAAAAAAATAAATAGGCTTTCTATGGCCCACTGAATGAGAGAGAGAGAGGTGGCACACCCAGGAGTCAAGACTGGCACACAAGCTGAAAGGGCAATATTACTCTCCCACTGTTTTTTTATGTATTTTTTGTTTTTTAAGGGAGACTTTAGAAACCAAATAATATTAAAAAAACCAAAAAAATAAATAGCCTTTCTATGGCCCACTGAATGAGAGAGAGAGGTGGCACACCCAGGAGTCAAGACTGGCACACAAGCTGAAAGGGCAATATTACTCTCCCACTGTTTTTTTATGTTTTTTTTTTTTTCAGGGAGACTTTAGAAACCAAATAATATTAAAAAAACCAAAAAAATAAATAGCCTTTCTATGGCCCACTGAATGAGAGAGAGAGGTGGCACACCCAGGAGTCAAGACTGGCACACAAGCTGAAAGGGCAATATTACTCTCCCACTGTTTTTTTATGTATTTTTTGTTTTTTAAGGGAGACTTTAGAAACCAAATAATATTAAAAAAAAACAAAAAAAAAAAGGCTTTCTATGGCCCACAATTAGAGAGAGAGAGGTGGCACACCCAGGAGTCAAGACTGGCGCACAAGCTGAAAGGGCAATATTACTCTCCCACTGTTTTCTTAAGTTTTTTTTCTTTTATTTTCAGGGAGACTTTAGAAACCAAATAATATTAAAAAAACCAAAAAAATAAATAGCTTTTCTATGGCCCACTGAATGAGAGAGAGGTGGCACACCCAGGAGTCAAGACTGGCACACAAGCTGAAAGGGCAATATTACTCTCCCACTGTTTTTTTATTTTTTATTTTTTTTCAGGGAGACTTTAGAAACCAAATAATAAGAAAAAAAAATAAATAAATAAATAGGCTTTCTATAGCCCACTGAATGAGAGATAGCACACACAGCAGTGGCACACAAGCCCTGACTGAGGCCAATATTTTTCTACCACTGATTGATGTAGTGTTTTTGTGTTGAGGTAGAATTTAGAACACAAATCACGGAAAAAATAAATAGGCTTTCTATGGCCCACTCAGTGAGAGATGGCACACACAGGGATGGCACTGTAGCAGAAATGCCAATCTTAATCTCCCACAAAAAAAAAAAAAAAAAAAAACAGGGACTGTCCTACAATTACTATCTCCCTGCAGTAATCTAAGCCAGGTATGGCAGGCAGCAATAGGAGTGGACTGATGCACAAATTAAATAAAAAGTGTGGACAAACAAAAAAGATAGCTGTGCAGAAAGGAACAAGAGGATATGTGCTTTGAAAAAAGCAGTTGGTTTCCACAGTGGCGTACACACAGCAATACAGCTATCACGGAGCCTTCTAGGGCAGCCCAATGAGCTACAGCGCTGAGGAAAAAAAAAAAAAAAATAGCTTCCACTGTTCCTGCACACCGAAGGTGGTGTTGGACAGTGGAAATCGCTACAGCACAAGCGGTTTGGTGGTTAGTGGACCCCAGGGCCGGACTGGGACAAAAATTCAGCCCTGGCATTTGAAGGTACATAGGCCCACTTGTCGTATGGTGGTTACACACTTAGGCTAAGTGCACACGTTCAGGATTTTTCACTTTTTTTTTCATGTTTTTTCGCTATGAAAACGCGAAAAAAACCTCACATTAAGCATCCTATTTTTAGAATGCATTCCGCAATATTTGTGCACATGCTGCATTTTTTTCCGTAGCGGAAAATCATTCCGGAAAAAAACGCAGCATGTTCATTATTTTGCGGAATCGCAGGGATTCCGCACACATAGGAATGCATTGATCTGCTTACTTCCCGCATTGGGCTATGTCCACCATGCGGGAAGTAAGCGGATCATGTGAGGTTGGTACCAGGGGTGGAGGAGAGGAGACTCTCCTCCTCCACGAACTGGGCACCATATCCCTGTAAAAAAAAAAAAAGAATTAAAATAAAAAAATATTGATATACTTACCTTCTGATGGCCTCCAGAGTCCTCCCACCTCTCAGTGGTGCACGTGGGGCCTTCCGTTCCCAGGGATGCTGTGTGCGAAGGACCTGGGATGACGTCGCGGAGGTGTCAGTGCACGCTTAGTGGAGATGGGATTTCATAAAATCCCATCCACTATGCGTAACATCTGGTTGCTGTGGATAGGACACTGCATCAAATCCACAGCAAATATGCCAAGTGGAAACATACCCTCAGCCATCAGATTTCTTTAAGATCCCATAGGTGCCATCTATGTCCCATGGTTGACTATTAGGCTATGTGCACACGTTGCGGATTTTGCTGCAGATCCGCAGCGGTTTTGACGCTGCGGGTCCGCAGCAGCTTTCCATGCATTTACGGTACAATGTAAACCTATGGAAAACGCAATCCGCAGTGCACATGCTGCGGAAAAAAAACGAGCGGAAACCCTGCAGTTTACATTCCGCAGCATGTCAATTCTTTGTGCGGTTTCCACCTGCTCCATAATAGGAATCCGCAGGTGGAATCCGCACAAAATCCGCATAAAAAACGCAGTGCCTTTTACCTGCGGATTTCTGAAATCCGCTGCGGAAAAATCTGCAGCCATCAAAACTACGTGTGCACATAGCCTTTTCCCTGCTTTTGAGAACTATAACTCCCAGCATGTACAGCAGGTCCTATGGCATGCTGGGAGTATAGTTCACCACAGGAGTGGTGATTTTTTGAGCTAGTGCCATGGAAGTGGACACAGCTTTTTTTTCTTAATTCTATTAGAGCTTGCCTCCAGGTACAATTCCGGGCTTTCTGTGCTTCTGCTCCATGCACTCAGGGTAAAGTTATCAGCAGCTCATAAATCCTTTCTGTCCCTGCCGCCTGGCTGGACAGGAGGAAGTGGGCGTCTGATGTCCGGACTCCTGACCCCAGGCTGCAGTAAGTGGCAGGGTCCCAGCAGCAAAGAAGAGCAGAGCGCGCCTCTCCCCCTCCCCCTGCGTCTATGTTACCTCATGACAGCTGGTGTTCAGACCATCAGACTGCGGCCAAAAACTTCATCCTGTCTAGCGTGGCGGCCGGCCACAGTGATTTTAGAAGTGCAGCGCGATCCTGTGCACAAGGCAAACTGATGCTGCCTAGTGTGCTGGCTGCAAAGAACAGAACGCCAGCTGACAGCATGAAGGGAGCGACAGATCGAGCGGCCCACTGCAGGGACCGGCCCTTCTGGCATTTGCCAGAAATGCCCTATGGCCAGTCCGGCCCTGGTGGACCCTGCCTAACGCTCTCCCTGCTTCTGACGAAGCGGCAGCAACCTCTCCCTAAGCTCAGATCAGCAGCAGTGAGATGGCGGTCGGCGGGAACGCCCCTTTATAGCCCCTGTGACGCCGCAGACAGCAAGCCAATCACTGCAATGCCCTTCTCTAAGATGGTGGGGACCAGGACCTATGTCATCACGCTGCCCACACTCTGCGTTCACCTTCATTGGCTGAGAAATGGCGCTTTTCGCGTCATTGAAACGCGACTTTGGCGCGAAAGTCGCGTACCGCATGGCCGACAAGCACAGGGGTCGGATCGGGTTTCATGAGACGCCAACTTAGCCAAAAGTCGGCGACTTTTGAAAATGATCGACCCGTTTCGCTCAACCCTAGCGCTTGGCAAATGACAGATCCATAAGGCTCAGGGCAGCACCTGAGTCCACAAACGCCATGACAGGATACGATGACAGTGAGCAAATCAAAGTTACAGATAGAATAAATTTAGGTTGCAAATTACCAATGACGACCGGACTAACAACCTTAGTAAGACGTTTAGAGCATGCTGAGATAACATGTGTAGAATCACCACAGTAGTAACACAAGCCATTCTGGCGTCTATGAATTTTCCGCTCATTTCTAGTCAGGATTCTATCACATTGCATTAATTCAGGTGCCTGTTCAGACAACACCATGAGGGAATTTGCAGTTTTGCGCTCCCGCAACCGCCGGTCGATTTGAATAGCCAGGGCCATAGAATCATTCAGACCTGTGGGAATGGGAAAACCCACCATCACATTCTTAATGGCTTCAGAAAGACCATTTCTAAAATTTGCAGCCAATGCACACTCGTTCCACTGGGTCAGCACGGACCATTTCCGAAATTTTTGGCAATACACTTCAGCCTCGTCCTGGCCCTGAGACATAGCCAGCAAGGCTTTTTCTGCCTGAATCTCAAGATTGGGTTCCTCATAAAGCAAACCGAGCGCCAGAAAAAACGCATCAATATCAGCCAATGCCGGATCTCCTGGCGCCAGCGAGAAAGCCCAATCCTGAGGGTCGCCCCGTAAAAAAGAAATAACAATTTTCACTTGCTGAGCGGAGTCTCCAGAGGAACAGGGTCTCAGGGACAAAAACAATTTACAATTATTCCTGAAATTTCTAAACTTAAATCGGTCTCCGGAAAACAGTTCAGGAATCGGTATCTTAGGTTCTGACATAGGATTTCTGGTAACATAATCTTGTATGCCCTGCACACGAGCAGCAAGCTGGTCCACACCTGTAATCAAGGTCTGGACATTCATGTCTGCAGCAATCACAAGCCACTCAGAGGTAAAGGGGAAAAGAAAAAAAAAATGAGAGAGAGAAAAAAAAACTCAGAACTTTCTTTCTTATAATCCCGCTTCTGCAATGCATTTAACATTTAATACTGGCCTGGCAAACTGTTATGACCCCAATGGCGAGGGTCTCAGAGATATCAGCAAGTCTGCGAAGTACAAAAATCCAGCTCATAGGGCAGTGGTAACTGGGTTGACCATATAACTATTCCTAACGCCAACACTAGAAGTAGCCGGGGAACATGCCTACGTTGGTCGCTAGATGTCTCGCGCCAGCCGGAGGACTAACTACCCCTAGAAGAGGAAAACAAAGACCTCTCTTGCCTCCAGAGAATAGACCCCAAAAGTTGGATACAAGCCCCCCACAAATAATAACGGTGAGGTAAGAGGAAATGACAAACACAGAGATGAACTAGGTTTAGCAAAGAGAGGCCCACTCACTAATAGCAGAATGTAGTAAGATAACTTATATGGTCAACAAAAACCCTAACAAAAATCCACACTGGAGATTCAAGAACCCCCGAACCCTCTAACGGCCCGGGGGGAGAACTCCAGCCTCCCTAGAGCTTCCAGCAAGGATAGGATACAGATTATGTACAAGCTGGACAAAAATGCAAAACAAAAACAATAGCAAAAAGCAAGAAAGCAGACTTAGCTTAATCAAGCAGGAACCAGGATCAGTAGACAAGAGCACTACAGATTAGCTCTGATATCAACGTTGCCAGGCATTGAACTGAAGGTCCAGGGAGCTAATATAGCAACACCCCTGACCTAACGACCCAGGTGAGCATACAAGGGATGATAGACATACCCAGAGTAAAAACACTAGTAGCCACTAGAGGGAGCCAAAAGGTAAATTCACAACACTGCTAATAACAAAATAGTCAGAAGATAGCAAGGAATCTGTGCGGTCAGTATAAAATACTACAAAAATTATCCACGCAGAGAATACTTTTGTTTTTTACTTTTACCGACTCACGATGTGAGGGGCGCAACTCTGCACCCCCAGAGCTTCCAGCTAGCAAGAAAATAGCATATAAGCAAGCTGGACTGAAATCATCATATACTGAGAAACATTTTCAAAAAGCAATGAGCAAAAATGAACTAGCATGAACTTAGCTTCTCCAGGAGGAGACAGGTCACAAGGGAAGTTCCAGAGAAATCTGAACCAGTACTGAATACAACGACAGCAGGCAACAAGTAAAGGTCCAGGTGGAGTTAAATAGGCAGCCTGCATAGCAGAAAACGAGGCAGCTGGAGCCCAGCTACAGACCAGCCGTATCACTCAAAGCCACCAGAGGGAGCCCAAGAACAGAACTCACAAAGTACCACTCATGACCACAGGAGGGAGCCCGAGAACGGAATTCACAACAGGGTTGTATTATATTCTATGAGGGCTGTATTCTATTCTATGGGGGCTGTATTGCATTCTATGGGGGGGCTGTATTACATTCTATGGTGGGGCTGTATTCTCTGATGGGCTACATTATATTCTATGGGAAATGTATTATATTATATGAGGAGTGATTGCATCATACTCTATGAGGGGGCTACATTATATTCTATAGGGGGCTGCATTATACTATATGAGAAGGGCTACATTGTATTCTATGGAGGAGCTACATTATATTATATTGGGGGCTGCATTATACTCTATGAGGGGGCTATCATATATTATATATGCAGCTTCTGCATTATACTATATGAGGAGGCTGCATTATATTTTCTGGGGGTTGTATTACACTCAGGGGGCGACAATATATTCTGTGGGGTGGCTGCATTATACTCTGTGAGGTGGCAGCATTATACTATATGTGGGCTGTATTATACTGTGTCGAGGACTATGGAGAATACATTATACTATATGAAGAACTATGGGGTGCATTATACTATGGGAAGTGAATTGTACTACATGGATGACTATGGCGGTGCATTATGCTATATGGAGCACTATGAGGAGTGTATTATACTATATGGAGTACTGAGCAGTGTATTTTAATATATGGAGGACTATGAGGAGTATATTATACTATATGGAGTACTGAGGAGTGTATTATACTATGTGGAGGACTGAGGAGTGTATTATACTATGTGGAGGACTGTGGTGAACATTATAATATATAGAGGACTATGAGGTGTATTAAACTAAGCAAACAAAATGCTGCCTATTCATCAAGCTGTATGCATACAGGTGCTGCTCACAAAATTAGAATATCATCAAAGTTAATATATTTCAGTTCCTCAATACAAAAAATGAAACTCCATATTATATAGTCATTATAAACAGTGATCTATTTCAAGTATTTATTTCTGTTAATGTAGATGATTATGGCTCACAGCCAATGACAACCCAAAAGTATTCTATAATGTTGATTTTCCTCTAATATTACAGGTACTGATACCCTGAGACCTGAGGACCTTAGACCACCAGAGTTAGCCATCTGCTAAAGCACAGGATCTACATGTCACCTACTCCAAGAGTGACAGTGCAGAAACGCCACTATCAGGACTTATTTTCCAGAACACACACGTGGACTAGTAAGTGACTACGTGACCAATCATTACTATATATTAGGTCGGGTAGCGAGAGCCTCTCATCACTTCACCCTCCACAGCCGCCCGTTCTTTGGACAAGAGTGTGCAGCTGCATAGAAATACGGACGTTTCGGGTGATGCAATGCAAGGCTCGTGCATCGCTCTCGCATAATTGGCATATAAGGGATTGAATTATATAAAGCTCCTCTGCTGTATGTAGAATTTACAATAGCTATCACTCATGTGAGAAGTGAAATCTGGCATTGTACTATACCTATATTTCTCTGCTGTATCTGTGCATCATGAATCGTGGTATGTGTTAAAGGGGCCACTGAGACTCTTTCGCTCGGGGCCCTCAAAAGCCTGGAGCCGGCCCTGGTTACTGTGCACAATCCTGCTGACAGGTTCCCTTTAAGAAAATAAAGAACTGCAGAACCACCCATGACCAGTAGGTGGTATCATTTAACATATATTTCAGCATCTTATGCTGCTCTCATTAGGTGACAGATTCCCTATGAGGAGCTGTAATCTGCTTTTACTAATAATGGACTGAAAACAAATATGTAATTGACCTTTGCTGCTATAAAAAGGGCAGCGTCTCACTGTGCCGCTCAGTCTGCTCCATTCTGACTATGCATTAAGTGCTATTTTTTATAGTGCTTTATGACTTTATGATTTGAGTGTTTTGGGTTTTTTTGACCAAGGACATCCCATCCTCCACCAACTTAGTGTCTCCCCAGCAGCTGGCACAGAGTCACCATATTAATGCTGAGGACAGAGAAGACCCCTGACCCACATAGCACAGGATAGACCAGAACTGACAAGCTCCAGTGATCCCACAGCCCAAGCCTCCCATAGTAGCTAGGATTACAGGTGTGCGCCACAGCACCCAGCAGAGATGGGAGCATTACTGACCTATAGAAGAGTCAGTGTCTGATAAGTGCAGAGCTACAAAATAGTCATAATATCTGGGTCATGTGTCAGAGCTATAGGCTTTTCTGTATATATATTGTAAGTGTCTTTCAGTCCTAAAATGTCATTTTCAGCTAATGCTTACCAAATGGGAAAATGCATGTCAGACGTACCACCTACTGGTCATGGATGGTCCTGCAGTCAGTTTTACTTCTAAAATTTGATTCAGTTGCAACATTTCAAAAGGAATAAATGTTTTTTAAACAGTGATAATCATAACCAGTTCACGACTGGGCAATTTACCTGTGTTTCTGGCCAGGCACATTTTCATTTTTTTTCATACATTCTGTTCAAAGAGCTGTAAAAAATGTTCTCATTGGGATATTCAAATAAATCTTTTTTTTGTGATACATGAGGCCTAATTTTTATGCTAATTTCATACTCTCTTTTCTAATTTTTTTTTTTGTCAATATCAGGTGATATTGGCGGGAAAATAAAGAAATATGTATGTTTCACATTTTTATTCTTTTATGACCTCAATTGACCACTTAATTCATTTTAAATGTATTTTCCCTTTCTGTAAGCATTATCATCAATTATATTGTTCACCATTTCTTTTTATGAGGATGGGGCTATTATCAATGATTTAGAATGATATTTATTTATTTTTCTCTTTTTGTATTTATCTTTTTTAATTTAGTTTTATTTATTTCACATCCTGTGCCTCTGGAAAGTCATAGCAGACCTTTGTGAGACATTTCAATATTTAAATACTTTTTTACAATATTCCCCTTTAACTGGGGCTGCTACATTACCACCAGATACAGATGAAATGCGGTCTCTTAGGCTACTTTCACACTTCCGTCTTTTTGCTTCCGTCACAATCTGTCATTATGGCAAAAAAACGGATCCTGCAAATGTGCCTGCAGGATCCGATCTTTTGCCATTGACTTTAACTAACGACGGATTGCGACGGATGGACAAACGTCGCATCTGTAGTGCGACGGATGCGTCGTGTTTTTGCGGTCCGTCGTGACAAAAAAACGTTCAATGTAACTTTTCTTGTCAGCCGGATCCGCCATTTCTGCCCGTGCATGCGCGGCCGGAACTCCGCCCCCTCCTCCCCGCTCATCACAATGGGCAGCGGATGCATTGTAAAACTGCATCCGCTGCCCACATTGTGCTAAATTTAGCACAACGTCCGTCGGTACGTCAAGCCGACGGAAGTGTGAAAGTAGCCTTAGCTGCTTGGCAGAGCTGATTGGGTCTCCTAGGACCCCGCAGCACCTGCTCCCTCCCTAGACCATGTTATCACATGACTGCTTGGTCTGGGTGGTGACAGCAGCCACGCTGGCTGTGTTTCTATACCTAAGTGCCGGAGGCTGCCAGGAGTAAAAAAGTTAATTATTATAACAAATAATAACATTTCGTCCCGATATCCGGGCTTACAGGGCGCACGGCTTCAAAACGCTATTAACCTGCAGATTAAACCCATATCTGTAGGGTAATAGTTTTTTTTCCATAAGTTCCCTTTAAAGTGAATGTTCCACCAGGTAATTTCTGCCCCACCTGAGAGCAGCATGATGTAGGGATAGAAACTTAAGGTACCGTCACATTTAGCGATGCTGCAGCGATCTAGACAACGATGCCGATCGCTGCAGCGACGCTGTGTGGTCGCTGGAGAGCTGTCACACAGACAGCTCTCCAGTGACCAACGATGCCGAAGTCCCCGGGTAACCAGGGTAAACATCGGGTTACTAAGCGCAGGGCCGCGGTTAGTAACCCGATATTTACCCTGGTTACCAGTGTAAATGTAAAAAAAACCAAACACTACATACTTACATTCCGGTGTCTGTCGCATCCCCCGGCGTTCTGCTTCCCTGCACTGTGTAAGCGCCGGCCCTAAAGCAGAGCGGTGATGTCACCGCTGTGCTTTGCTTTACGGCCGGCCGGCGCTGACACAGTGCAGGGAAGCAGAACGCCGGGGGACGAGACAGACATCGGAATGTAAGTATGTAGTGTTTGGTTTTTTTTACATTTACACTGGTAACCAGGGTAAATATCGGGTTACTAACCGCGGCCCTGCGCTTAGTAACCCGATGTTTACCCTGGTTACCAGTGAAGACATTGCTGAATCCGCGTCACAAACACCGACTCAGCGATGTCTGCGGGAGATCCAGCGACGAAATAAGGTGCTGGCCTTCTAGCTCCTACCAACGATGTCACAGCAGGATCCTGATCGCTGCTGCGTGTCAAACACAACGATATCGCTATCCAGGACGCTGCAACGTCACGGATCGCTAGCGATATCGTTGTTAAGTTGTTCAGTGTGAAGGTACCTTTAGGGCTCAAACCCATTTGCGAGAAAAAAAAAGGTCCAAATTCCGAACCGAAAAAACGGACGAGTGCTATGCGAGTGTAATGCGATTTCCATGCGATATTTCCATGGAACATCCGTATGAAGTGCGTATGCAATCCGTATGCAATGCGATTTTGACATGAGGTGTTACATACAGCAGCTCTCTATGTAAAAGTTCATGTTAAAATCGCATTGTAAAATACAACTGTACACATCGCTTTAACACCAAATAATCTTCAAAACATTAATATATATATATATATATATATATATATAGATATATATATACATCAGCTGGCATTTTCCCACGCTCAAGAGTTCATATGAGTTCATGCTGTGAGGGAGCACAGCTTCAGTGACATCACCGCTAGTCTCTGAATCTCAGCTCCCAGCATTTCATTTATTCCCCAGTAGTTTCATTTATTCTCCCAGTAGACCCCGGCCGGTCACATTAGCACCTCTCCCGGTTGTAAACTGTATATACCCCAGATATGGATTACGGCGTGGAACTGACTGTACACCAGACAGGTATGGGTATATTGTTGGTTTGTTATTTTTTCATTTCATTACTCAAGATTGTAGGCTTCTGTTATGGATCTGCAACACAAGACTAAGGTAGAAGGGGGAAAACTGACCCTGCACTATGACTAGGCTGAAACCCTACGATGGAGTGGGCGACTCATTCCTTGCGAATAGACCCACCAACGAACCTAGGTTAATCTCAAGCGAAGACCTATAGATGAGAGAGATGGGTTCCTTTAAAAGAACTAAGGACTGGGTACATAAATGGATCATCTCCTAGTAGAAAACACAAAATTGGGCTGCAGAAACCAATAGAAAACAGAAACTAAGGCTAGCAGAACCAGAGGTACCAGCTCTGCACAAATAACACACACACAGAACACTAAGCAAAGCACCAAGCTAGAGCTCAAGCAGATCAACACTGTTGTCCAGCAAGGACTGGGAGGCAGGTGCTGGTTAATAGTGATACAAACACCTGACCCAAGACAAACCCAGCACCAGAGGAAAAAGACCAGCAATCAGACCACCACAAGAAAATGGTTGATAGTAACAAACTAAACAGATTCTAACAGTACCTCCCCTTTAACGAGGATTCCACGGATCCTCTAGGCCAGGCCTTATTCAGAAATCTCCTGTGAAAAGCGTTAATTAACCTTGAGGCTGATGTAGCGCCCCCACTGCCGCAGGGCCGAGGGGTACCCGGTACCCGGCCTCTGAGTCTCTGCTCTGGGGTTGTCACGGTGGCTAGGCCCGGTCCGTGACCCTGCTGAGGGGCGTACAGTGAATGATAGTTGTGGATGGTGGTGGTGGTGCGGTGCAGTAAATAACGAGGACACCAGGTTGCAGTCTCTTTACCTCTTTACTGAAGGTCTCTGGGTCCTCAGTCCGGAATACGGTTCACCAGGCTGCGCAAGTCCGGCCGGTCCAATGGCACCTCCAGAGTTCTCTTTGCAGGTGGAAATCTGTGCCTACCTGCTAGCGCTATGTGTTGTGGTCCTCCCCTGCTGTGCTTACGGAAAGTCCCCACAACTGTTGTGTCTGTTTCTCGTGTTCCCTCACAACAACTCGATTAGATGATGTTCTGCTAATCCTCCGTCCCTCCCGGTGTTATGGTTGGGACGCACCCGTATGACGGGTAGGCTCGGAGCTCTTCCGGGACCCTAGAGTCGCCCCTCTCCACAGGTTGCCCCCCATGTCTGCATAGGTGATTTAGGTGAGACAGCCCGCCTGTGACTGACTGTCCTGCCGTTGGTTTGAAGTATTGCCTGGAGCTAGATATATGAATACTTCCTCGGCGTTCCGGCCGCCGGTTGTGCGCCTCAGTAGGATGTTGCCTCGGTCTTACAGCACGACTCCTACTGGTATTCTCCTTCTTGCTTTGATCTCGTTTCTCACTCAGCACAATATATCTCGCTTCTGATCCTTTCTTAGGGCACCGCCGCTATGCTGAGCAGGCACGGTCCCGTGACGTTCCTTCTTGTAGCCAGGCCTCTGTCAGGGTCCCAAACCTGACAGGGACCCTACCGAATCTTCCCCACAACACCCCCTGCCACAAGGTGTTGTCTCGTCCAACCCAGTCAGCTTTCTGTCTAACTTCCTGCCTGACCCCCAGTTTACCCACACGGTGAGGAGTGGCCTAATAAATAGCACCCTTAGCTCCCCCTGGAGGCCCGACTGTGAAATGTATTGGTGTATGTGATACCTGGTCAGATGAACTCCTTCAGTGCCATCAGACGTACCATAGCCCCCCTTAGCGGCGGAGCCACAGTACTGCAACGACCAGGACTCTGGGGCGCTGCACTGAGATGTCCACAGCTTTCACCCAGGAATTGTCCTCGGGACCGAAAACTCTTCCAGGGCACAAGATACTGTAAACCTCCTCTATGCAACCTGAAATCAAGAATGCGTGAAATCTCAAACTCACAGTCCTCATCAGTTGGAGGAGCAGACAGCATAGCCACCTCATCTGGCGTATCAACCTTCTTCAGCAAAGATACATGAAAAACTGAATTTATTTTCCATGTCTAATCTCACCGCTGCCGAATTGACAATGTGAACCACTTTGAAAGGTCCTACAAACTTCGGCCCCAACTTTTTAGAAGGGATCTTCAAACGCAGATTCCTAGAGGACACCCAAACCATGTCGCCAATAAAAAACCTCGCCTTCCTTCTACTCTTGTCAAAAAATTTCTTAGACCTCCTATTAGCCTGTTTAAGATTATGGCGCACTGTTGTGAATTCTGTTCTTGGGCTCCCTCCGGTGGTTATAAGTGGTAGCACTGCTGTCTGTCCTTCACAGTAGTTATCAGGTGTGTCCACTCTGGACTGGGCTATTTAGTCTGGCCTCACCCTTTAGTCAGTGCCAGTTGTCCATTGTATTCTGGAGGATTCACATCCCTTCATGGTTTCTCCTGCTTCCTGGTCTTTTCACCAAGATAAGTTCTGCTTGTTTTGCAGCCCACATGTTGTGGGCCTCATTGTTCAGTGCATTTCATGTTTTTTCTTGTCCAGCTTAATCTGTGTAAGGATTTATGCAGTCAAGCTGGAATCTCTGGAGAGGCAGATATACCCTCCATATCTTTAGTTAGATGTGGAGTTTTTTGTATTTTCTGTGGTGGATATTTCCTAGTATTTTAATACTGACCGCATAGTTCTCTGTCCTATCTTTCCTATTTAGCTAGATTGGCCTCCTTTGCTAAATCCTGTTTTCAGCCTGTGTATGTTTTTTCCTCTCCTCTCACAGTCAATATTTGTGGGGGGCTGCCTATCCTTTGGGAATTTTCTCTGAGGCGAGATAGTTTTCCCTTTTCTATCTATAGGGTTAATTAGTCCTCTGGCTGTGTCGAGGTGTCTAGGATCAGTAGGTACATCCCACGGCTACTTCTAGTTGCGGTGTTAAGTTCAGGGTCCGCGGTCAGTATAGATACCACCTTCTCCAGAGTACGTACAATGCTACTCCTGGGCCACCAAATCATAACAGCGCACACTGGTCCAAACCCTTTCCAAATTTCCAGGAAAACTCTCCTCCTCAGGCACCGCTGCCCCAATCCTAGAAAAAGGACAGAGAGATGGATTCTTCCCAGTACAACAAAAGAAAGGAGAACACACAGCCGAAGAAGACGTATGATTATTGAGAGCAAACTCAGCTAAAGGTAGATATTTTGACCACATCTCCTGATTGTCTGCTACAAAACATCTCAAAAACTGCTCAACGTCCTGGTTCTTCCTCTTGGTCTGTCCATTGAACTGTGGATGATAGCCCGACGAAAATGACAAATGAACCTTAAGTCTGTCACAAAAGGCACGCCAAAAGTGAGCCACAAACTGTGGTCCCCTATCGGAGACAATGTCCGTGGGAACACCATGGAGTCTGACAATCTCTTTCACAAATGTCCTGGCAAGTGTCCTAGCGCAGGGTAATTTATTGAACGGGACCACATGACACATCTTACTAAACCGGTCCACAACAACCCAGATAACAGAAAAACCCTCAGAGACAGACAAGTTGGTGATAAAATCCATAGCAAGATGCGTCCATGGAGAACTAGGAACCTCTAACAGGCAAAGCAACCCTGCTGCCCGAGCATGAGAAGCCTTAGACCTAGCGCACACGGTACACTGACACACCCACTTGACAATTTCTCTTAGCCACCCCGGCCACCAGAAAGTCCGACTGATCAACTTTCTTGTATCAGCAATCCCTGGATGACCCGCCAAACAAGACTCATGGCATTCCGTAAACAAAGCTCTCCTCAGGGCTTTAGGCACAAATAATTTCCCATGCGGAGTGTTAGTTGGTGCCGCATCCTGGGCTTTAAGAATGCTATTTTCCAACTAAGAACCTAATGCTGCCACGACCTCCCCTCTCTGCAGAATAGATTCTTCCTTTTCAGTATTAACCGCTGGGGAGAAACTTCGAGACAAAGCATCAGTTTTAACATTTTTTGTCCCAGGGATATATGTCACAGAGAAATGGAACCGGCAAAAAAACAATGCCCACCTAGCTTGACGGGCATTCAAATGTTTAGCAGCATCCAGGTAGAGCAGGTTCTTATGATTAGTAAAGACTTGTATAGGATGTCTAGCGCCCTCCAAAAAATGTTGCCAATGCTCAAACACAAGCTTAAGGCTATGTTCACACGCTGCGGATTTTGCTGCGGATCCGCAGCAGTTTCCCATGAGTTTACAGTACAATGTAAACCTATGGGAAACAAAATCCGCAGTGCACATGCTGCGGAAAAAGCCGCGCGGAAACGCCACGGTTTATTTTCCGCAGCATATCAATTCTTTGTGCGGATTCCGCTGTGGGTTTCCACCTGGGCCAGTAGAATTCTGCAGGTGAAAACCCGCAAAGGAATCCGCAAAAGAAACCGTGATAAAATCCGCAGTGAAAACTGCAGCAGTTTTTCACTGTGGATTTAGCAAATCCACTACAGAAAATTCCGCAGCAGAATCCGCAGTGTAGGCACATAGCCTAATAGTCAGCAATAGGGTTGAGCGAAATGGATCGTTCATTTTCATAAGTCGCCAACTTTTGGCAAAGTCGGCGTCTCATGAAACCCGACCCGATCCCTGTGTGGGGTCGGCCATGCGGTACGCGACTTTCGCACCAAAGTCGCGTTTCAGTGACACTAAAAGCGCCATTTCTCAGCCAATGAAGGTGGACGCAGAGTGTGGGCAGCGTGATGACATAGATCTCAGTCCCCACCATCTTAGAGAAGGGCATTGCAGTGATTGGCTTGCTTTCTGCGGCGTCACAGGGGCTATAAAGGGGAGTTTGCGCCGACCGCCATCTTACTGCTGCTGATCTGAGCGTAGGGAGAGGTGCCGCTTCGTCAGAAGCAGGGATAGACAGTGTTAGGCAGGGTACATTCACCCCCAAACCGCTTGTGCTGTAGCGATTTCCACTGTCCCACACCACCTTTTGTTTGCAGGACAGTGGAAGCTACATTTTTTTTTCCTCAGCGCTGTAGCTCATTGGGCTGCCCTAGAAGGCTCCCTGATAGCTGCGTTGCTGTGTGTGTACGCCGCTGTGCAAACCAACTGCTTTTTTCAAAGCACAAATCCTGTTGTTCCTTCCTTTCTGCACAGCTATCTAGTTTGTTTGTCCACACTTTTGTGTGCAGCAGTCCTTTTTATTGCTGCCTGCCATACTTTTCTGAGATTACTGCAGGGAGATAAAGATTGGCAAGTCTGCCTCTGTGCCAGTGCTGTGTGTGGCATCTGTCTCTCATTGTGTGCCACAGAAAACCTAGTGTGTAATATTGTTTGTTTTTTTTTTGTTTTTTTTTAATTCTCCCTGAAAAAAAAAAATTAGATAGTGGGAGATAAAGATTGGCAAGTCTGCCTCTGTGCCAGTGCTGTGTGTGGCATCTGTCTCTCATTGTGTGCCACTGAAAACCAGTGTGTAATATTGGGCCATTTTTTTTTTTTTTTTGGTAAATTCTCCCTGTAAAAAAAATAATTAATAGTGGGAGATAAAGATTGGCAAGTCTGCCTCTGTGCCAGTCCTTTGTGTGGCATCTGTCTCTCCTTGTGTGCCACCGAAAACCAGTGTGTGATAATGGGCCATTTTTTTTTTTGGTAAATTCTCCCTGTAAAAAAAATAATTACTAGTGGGAGATAAAGATTGGCAAGTCTGCCTCTGTGCCAGTCCTGTGTGTGGCATCTGTCTCTCCTTGTGTGCCACCGAAAACCAGTGTGTAATATTGGGCCATTTTTTTGGGGGGTAAATTCTCCCTGTAAAAAAAAAAATTAATAGTGGGAGATAAAGATTGGCAAGTCTGCCTCTGTGCCAGTCCTGTGTGTGGCATCTGTCTCTCCTTGTGTGCCACCGAAAACCAGTGTGTAATATTGGGCCATTTTTTTATTTTGGTAAATTCTCCCTGTAAAAAAAAAATAGTGGGAGATTAAGATTGGCATTTCTGCTTGAGTGCCGGTCCTGTGTGTGCCATCTGTCTCAAATTATTGGGGCACAGAAAACCTAGTGTGTAACATTGGGCCTGATTTTCCTTTCAGTGTCAGGCACCTATAAAGGTATATATAAATCCTACAGAAGTTTGAGTTCACCTTATAAGTTGTTTTACAGTAACAAATACCGTTACTTTGGTTACGTTTTGCAAACAATGAGGAAGTCTAGTGGAAGAGGTCGTGGCCGTGGGCGGTCATTGTCAGCTGGTAATGATGGTAGTGATGGTGGAGCATCAGGTGGTCGTGGTAAAAGCAGTACAGCACCTAAGTCTCGAGTTGTTGAGCCAGGTTCGTCGTCTGGCTACACAAGGCCTCGAACGCTCTCTTTTCTGGGAGTAGGAAAACCACTTTTGAAGCCGGAGCAGGAGGAACAAGTATTGGCTTTCATTGCTGACTCTGCCTATAGCTCTTTCGCCTCCTCCTCGGAAAGTGCCAAATGTCAGAGCAGTGCATCATCAGTGGATGCTCCCGGTCAGGAACAAGTCGCTTCCTTGTGTCCTTTACCCAGAACAACAGTGAAGGATGCGTCAGTCGACACAACAGGTTACTCCATGGAGCTCTTTACTCATACCGTTTCTGGGTTAGACAGTGAAACAGTTAACAGGCCATGCCCATTAGAAGTTGAATCGGACATGGAGTGCATAGATGCACAGCCACAGCCAGATTACTATGCTGTTCCTTTGACTCAGACCAGAACATTGCCCTCGCAGTGTACTGAGGCAGAATCAAAACCAGCGGAGACTATGGTGCCCCGTCACGAATGCTATACCACCGGCTTACACGGTGACACAGACGAAGTTGCACACGACATAGAAGAGGAGGTCATAGATGACCCAGTTGTTGACCCCGATTGGCAGCCATTGGGGGAACAGGGTGCAGGCGGCAGTAGTTTTGAAGCGGAGGAGGAGGAGCCACAGCAGGCATCAACATCACAACAGGTTCCATCTGCCGGGCCCGTATCTGGCCAAAAACGCTTGGCAAAACCAAAACCAGTTGGAGGACAGCGTGGCCATCCGGTTAAAGAAGCTCAGTCTGCAATGCCTGAAAAGGTATCCGATAGTAGAAAGAGTGCAGTCTGGCATTTTTTTAAACAACATTCAAATGATCAGCGCAAAGTCATCTGTCAAAAATGTTCAACTACCTTAAGCAGAGGTCAGAATCTTAAAAGTCTAAATACAAGTTGCATGCATAGACATTTATCCACCATGCATTTGCAAGCCTGGACTAACTACCAAACGTCCCTAAAGGTTGCAGCACCCTCGGCCAATGAAGCTAGTCAGCAACGCTACATCCCTTCCCTCCCTGTAAGCCCACCATTTCCCGCACCACCTGCAGTATCTGTGCAGCTTTCGTCGCCAGGCCAAAGCAGTCAGGGAATCACCAGGTTAGTAGTAGGAAACACTGCATGTAGGGCACCGGCAAGAATACCATCTCCAACCCTCTCTCAGTCACCCATGTCCACCGGCACCCCTGCTAGTTCCACCGTATGCAGCTCTCCAGTCCAGCTCACCCTTCATGAGACTCTCGTTAGGAAAAGGAAGTACTCATCCTCGCATCCGCGTACACAGGGTTTGAACACCCACATTGCTAGACTAATCTCATTAGAGATGATGCCCTACCGGTTAGTTGAAAGCGAAGCTTTCAAAGCGCTGATGGACTACGCTGTACCATGCTACGAGCTACCCAGTCGACACTTCTTTTCTAGAAAAGCCATCCCAGACCTCCAACAGCATGTTAAAGACCGCATTGTCCATGCACTCAGGCAGTCTGTGACTACAAAGGTGCACCTGACAACAGATGCATGGACCAGTAGGCATGGCCAGGGACGTTACGTGTCCATCACGGCACACTGGGTGAATGTGGTGGATGCAGGGTCCACAGGGGACAGCAATATTGGGACAGTTCTGCCTAGCCCACGGTCAAGGAAAGAGTTGGCTGTAGGCGTTCGCCTCCCCTCCTCTTCCTCGTCCTCCTGCAGAAGCGAGAGCTCGTCCACAGACCGCAGTCGCACATCCACTCCATCCGCAGCTGCCACTGTTGCACACCAGGTGTGCCATTATGGGACAGCTAGTGGCAAGCGTCAGCAGGCTGTATTGGCAATGAAGTGTTTGGGCGACAACAGACACACCGCGGAAGTTCTGTCCGAGTTCTTGCAGAAAGAAACTCAGTCATGGCTGGGCACTGTACATCTTGAGGCAGGCAAGGTAGTGAGTGATAACGGAAGGAATTTCATGGCTGCCATAGCCCTTTCCCAACTGAAACACATTCCTTGCCTGGCTCACACCTTAAACCTGGTGGTGCAGTGCTTCCTGAAAAGTTATCCGGGGTTACCCGACCTGCTCCTCAAAGTGCGCAGACTTTGCTCGCATATCCGCCGCTCGCCCGTACACTCCAGCCGTATGCAGAACTATCAGCGGTCTTTGAACCTTCCCCAGCATCGCCTAATCATCAACGTTGCCACAAGGTGGAACTCCACACTGCACATGCTTCAGAGACTGTGCGAACAGAGGCGTGCTGTTATGTTTTTGTGGGAGGATACACATACACGGGCAGGCAGTTGGATGGCAGACATGGAGTTGTCAGGTGTGCAGTGGTCGAAGCTACAAGACCTGTGTCAAGTCCTTCAGTGTTTTGAGGAATGCACACGGCTGGTTAGTGCAGACAACGCCATAATAAGCATCAGCATCCCCCTAATGCGTCTGCTGATGCAAAGTTTGACGCACATAAAGGAGCAGGCGTCTGCAGCCGAGGAAGAGGAAAGCCTTGATGACAGTCAGCCATTGTCTGGTCAGGGCCGTGTAGAGGACGCGGTAGCGGGCGAAGAGGAGGACGAGGAGGATGATGGGGATGAGTACTTTTTTAATAAGGAAGCTTCTCCTGGGCCAACCGAAATAAGTGGCGTTGCAAGGCCGGGTTCTGTTTTTTTAAGGGAGACAAGTGACGTAGATTTGCCTGTAACTGCCCCTCAAACCAGCACAACCGCAGATTTGACAACTGGAACTTTGGCCCACATGGCGGATTATGCCTTACGTATCCTCAAAAGGGACCCACGCATTATTAAAATGATGAGCAATGATGATTACTGGTTGGCCTGCATCCTTGACCCTCGCTATAAAGGCAAATTGCAAAATATTATGCCACATGAGAACCTCGAACAAATATTAGCAACCAAACAAGCTACTCTTGTAGACCGTTTGATTCAGACATTCCCAGCACACAGCGCCGGTGATGGTTCTCACACGAGCTGCAGGGGGCTACAGGGCAGAGATGTTAGAGGTGCACAAATCAGAAGTGGCGTTGGACAGAGGGGTTTTCTGACCAGGTTGTGGAGCGATTTCGCAATGACCGCAGACAGGACAGGTACTGCAGCATCTATTCAAAGTGACAGGAGACAACATTTGTCAAGTATGGTTACTAACTATTTTTCATCCCTTATCGATGTTCTCCCTCAACCGTCATTCCCATTTGATTACTGGGCATCCAAGTTAGACACCTGGTCTGAATTGGCAGAATATGCATTGCAGGAGCTTGCTTGCCCAGCAGCTAGTGTGCTATCAGAAAGAGTATTCAGTGCTGCTGGTTCAATATTAACCGAAAAAAGGACTCGTCTGGCTACCCAAAATGTGGATGATCTAACCTTCATTAAAATGAACCACTCCTGGATTTCAAATTATTTTGCCCCACCTTTCCCGGCTGACACCTAGCTTTCCTATAAAGAGGTCTTGCTTGTGGACTGGTCTTACTGAGTGTTCCAATCTCTTAATTTGCAGCAGCTGTTTGTCCAGCATACGACATTGTTTACCTCCCTCAATGGGAAAACTCCCTCCACAGGGCCGTGGTCTCGCCACTTGGCGCAAGCACCCGTTAGAGTGCCGTTTGTCTGAAGAGGTGGGTGTGCCCGCTTTTGGTCGACGGCACTGCCACTGGGTCCCTCATAGTACAATAAAGTGTCTCTGGCGGTGGTGGCGCGCACCCAACGTCAGACACACCGTTGTAACATGAGGGGCCCTGGGACGGTACCGCCGGCCACAAGAGAGTTCACCCCCCCCAGCTCAAACTGTGCTCTACCACGTGCAAAATTAGCTCTCACAGCTCCAACAATGTTTAGTCTATGCGCTGACATCATTCAATGCCTGGCACTGACAATACCAATTTGTTGACATCTATGATGCTAGTTAAAGCAGTCTGGGTCAGTGTCCTATATTGACACCAGTAAATACTTACTGCCAAATTACTATGTCAGAAACTCAGCAGATGAGCCCACCCCTGTACCTAAGTATGCCACACTTTTTTTTTTTTTTTTTTGGCGAGACATTAACATCTATTTATTTTTTGTGAGTACTAACTGTGTCAGACACTCCTTGCAATCGTCCTCCGCTGACCACACCAATGCTGCCTGTGTACCCCTGCAAGATAACTCTAAGTGCCTTGAGCCTATTTTTATTTATTTTAGGCCTAGTACGCCTGTCTGCGGTCCCTCCTTGCAATCCTCCTCCTCCGCTGACCACAATGCTGCCTGTGTATCCATGTAACCGATTTAAAACTGCCTTGAGCCTATTTTTAGTTATTTTAGGCCTAGTACGCCTGTCTGCGGTCCCTCCTTGCAATCCTCCTCCTCCGCTGACCACAATGCTGCCTGTGTATCCAGGTAACCGATTTAAAACTGCCTTGAGCCTATTTTTAGTTATTTTAGGCCTAGTACGCCTGTCTGCGGTCCCTCCTTGCAATCCTCCTCCTCCGCTGACCACAAATGCTGCCTGTGTATCCAGGTAACCGATTTAAAACTGTCTTGAGCCTATTTTTAGTTATTTTAGGCCTAGTACGCCTGTCTGCGGTCCCTCCTTGCAATCCTCCTCCTCCGCTGACCACAATGCTGCTTGTGTATCCAGGTAACCGATTTAAAACTGCCTTGAGCCTATTTTTAGTTATTTTAGGCCTAGTACGCCTGTCTGCGGTCCCTCCTTGCAATCCTCCTCCTCCGCTGACCACACCAATGCTGCCCGTGTACCCCTGGAACCTATTTTAAAGTGCAAAGAGCCTATTTCTTTATTTTATGTAATATTAAAAAAGCCATGATGGACTACGCTGTCCCACGCTACGAGCTACCCAGTCGACACTTCTTTTGCAAGAAAAGCCATCCCAGCCCTCCACCAGCACCACCTCCATTGTCCATGCACTCTGGCAATCTGTGATGTTATGATTTTCCCAATGGCAGGGAAATCAAAATAACAACGGACTAGCTCTCGGGTGATGGGAACTAAAGTGACCGTGACCTGAACCTGACACAACACTGGAAGTAGCCGGGGAGTGTTTCCTACGATGCCCTAGACACCACGCGCCAGCCGGAGATCTAACTACCCCTATCAGAGGAATATACAGGCCTGCCTTACCTCCAGAGATGAACCCCAAAAGGAGATAGCAGCCCCCCACAGATATTGACGGTGAGTCAAGAGGAAAAGACATACGTAGGATGAACAGCAGATTTAGCACAGTGAGGTCCGCTTACTAGATAGCAGAAGTACAGGAAAGAGTCACTTCACGGTCAACTTCAAAACACTACTCAAAAACACCATCCTGAAATTACTTTAAAACTCCAGTGACAACTCATGCCACTGGGGTGGCAATTTCAGTCCACGAGAGCTTCCAGCTACAGAGAGTCACATTGCAAATAGCTGGACAAAAATAGCATTAACTAGAAACAAAATTCAACTTAGCTGAACAGGATCTTGAGGCAGGAGAATGCAACAGAATGCTACTGATACATTGTTGGCCGGCATCGGACCAGCAGCCAAGCAGCCTTAAATAGCAAACTCCCCTAATGGGTGTCAACAGGTGATCAAGGATAGAAGAAGGCAAATAAGTGGCACTACCATAAAACACCACCGGGGGAGCCCACAAACAGAATTCACAACAGTACCCCCCCCTTAAGGAGGGGGCACCGAACCCTCACCAGAACCACCAGGGCGATCTGGATGAGCACTATGAAATGCACGAACCAAATCAGGAGCATGAACATCAGATGCTGTCACCCAAGAATTATCCTCCTGACCATAGCCTTTCCACTTAACCAGATACTGAAGTTTCCGTCTGGAAACACGGGAGTCCAAGATCTTTTCCACCACATACTCCAACTCACCCTCAACCAGCACAGGAGCAGGAGGATCAGCAGACGGAACAACCGGCACCTCATACCTCCGCAACAATGACCGATGAAAAACATTATGAATAGTAAAAGATGCTGGGAGGTCCAAACGAAAGGACACAGGATTGAGAACCTCCAGAATCCTATAAGGGCCGATAAACTGAGGCTTAAACTTAGGAGACGAGACCTTCATAGGAACAAATCGAGAAGACAACCAAACCAGGTCCCCAACACAAAGACGAGGACCGACACGCCGATGACGATTAGTGAACTGTTGAGTCTTCTCCTGGGACAACTTCAGATTGTCCACAACCTGTCCCCAAATCTGATGCATTCTATCAACCACAGCATCTACTCCAGGACAATCCGAAGACTCCAATTGACCGGACGAAAAGCGAGGGTGAAACCCTGAATTACAAAAAAATGGAGAAACCATAGTGGCAGAACTGGCCCGATTGTTAAGGGCAAACTCTGCCAATGGCAAAAAATCAAGCCAATCGTCCTGATCAGCGGACACAAAACACCTCAAGTAAGTCTCCAAGGTCTGATTAGTACGCTCAGTCTGGCCATTAGTCTGAGGATGGAATGCAGACGAAAAAGACAAGTCGATGCCCATCCTGGCACAGAACGCCCGCCAAAATCTAGACACAAACTGAGTACCCCTGTCAGACACTATATTCTCAGGAATACCATGCAAACGCACAACATTCTGAAAAAATAGAGGGACCAGCTCAGAGGAGGAGGGCAATTTGGGCAAAGGTACCAAGTGAACCATCTTGGAAAAACGGTCACACACCACCCAGATGACGGACATCCTACGAGAAACAGGAAGGTCAGAAATAAAGTCCATAGAGATGTGCGTCCAAGGCCTCTTAGGAATAGGCAAGGGCAACAACAACCCGCTGGCCCGGGAACAGCAGGGCTTAGCCCGAGCACAAACATCACAAGACTGCACAAAAATACGTACATCTCGAGACAAGGAAGGCCACCAGAAGGACCTAGACACCAGATCCCTGGTGCCAAAAATTCCAGGATGACCTGCCAACGCGGAAGAGTGAACCTCCGAAATAACTCTACTGGTCCAGTCATCAGGGACAAACAGTCTACCAGGCGGACAGCGATCAGGCCTATCCACCTGAAACTCCTGCAAAGAGCGCCGCAGGTCTGGGGAGACAGCTGACAATATCACCCCATCCTTCAGGATGCCAGTAGGTTCGGAATCACCAGGCGAGTCAGGCTCAAAACTCCTAGAGAGGGCATCCGCCCTCACATTCTTAGACCCAGGCAGATATGAAACCACAAAGTTAAATCGAGAGAAAAACAACGACCAGCGCGCCTGTCTAGGATTCAGACGCCTGGCTGACTCAAGATAAATTAGATTTTTGTGGTCAGTCAAGACCACCACCTGGTGTCTAGCACCCTCAAGCCAATGACGCCACTCCTCAAATGCCCACTTCATGGCCAAGAGCTCCCGATTTCCAACATAATAATTTCGCTCAGCGGGCGAAAACTTTCGAGAGAAAAACGCACATGGTCTCATCACTGAGCAGTCAGGACCTTTCTGCGACAAAACTGCACCTGCTCCGATCTCGGAAGCATCTACTTCAACCTGGAACGGGAGCGAAACATCAGGCTGGCGCAACACAGGAGCAGAAGAAAAGCGGCGCTTAAGCTCCCGAAAGGCCTCCACAGCCGCAGAGGACCAATTAGCAACATCAGCACCCTTCTTGGTCAAATCAGTCAAAGGTTTAGCAATGGCAGAAAAACCCGCTATGAATCGGCGATAGAAATTAGCAAATCCCAAGAATTTCTGAAGACTCTTTAGAGAAGTAGGTTGTATCCAATCACAAATAGCCTGAACCTTAACAGGGTCCATCTCCATAGATGAAGGGGAAAAAATATATCCCAAAAAGGAAATTCTCTGAACCCCAAAAATACACTTTGAGCCCTTCACAAATAGAGAATTAGCTCGTAAAACCTGAAAAACTCTCCTGACCTGTTGAACATGAGATTCCCAGTCCTCCGAAAAAATCAAAATATCATCCAAATACACAATCATAAATTTATCCAGATATTCACGGAAAATATCGTGCATAAAGGACTGAAAAACGGAAGGGGCATTCGCGAGACCGAAAGGCATTACCAAATACTCAAAATGGCCTTCAGGCGTATTAAATGCGGTCTTCCACTCATCCCCCTGCTTAATCCGCACCAAATTATACGCACCACGTAGATCGATCTTAGTGAACCACTTCGCCCCCTTTATGCGAGCAAAAAGATCAGTCAGTAAAGGTAACGGGTACTGGTATTTAACTGTAATCTTATTCAGAAGTCGATAGTCGATACAAGGTCTCAATGAACCATCCTTTTTACCCACAAAGAAAAACCCTGCCCCCAGTGGAGACAAAGAGGGGCGAATATGACCCTTTTCCAAAGATTCTCTGATATACTCCCGCATAGCAGTATGTTCAGGTACAGACAAATTAAACAAGCGACCCTTAGGAAATTTACTACCGGGAATCAACTCAATAGCGCAGTCACACTCTCTGTGAGGGGGGAGAGAATCAGTTTTAGGCTCCTGAAAGACATCATAAAAATCTGACAGAAATGCTGGGATCTCAGAGGGAGTAGATGAAGAAATGGGAACCAAAGGTGCATCCCCATGAATCCCCCGACATCCCCAGCTCAGCACAGACATTGATCTCCAGTCCAAGACTGGATTATGAATTTGTAACCATGGTAATCCAAGTACTAATACGTCATGTAGATTATATAACACAAGGAAACGAATAATCTCCTGATGGTCTGGGGAAAGATGCATAGTCACTTGTGTCCAATATTGTGGTTTATTGCTAGCCAAAGGTGTAGAATCAATACCCTTTAAGGGAATAGAAACCTCCAGAGGCTCTAAATCAAACCCACAATGCTTGGCAAAGGACCAATCCATGAGACTCAGAGCGGCGCCAGAATCCACATAAGCATCCACAGTAACAGATGATAAAGTACAAATCAATGTCACGGACAAAAGAAATTTAGACTGCAAGGTACCCATAGAAAAAGATTTATCAACCTTTTTATCAACCTTCTTTATGCGTTTAGAGCATGCTGATATAACATGAGCTGGATCTCCACAATAGAAGCACAACCCATTTTTGCGCCTGTAATTCTGTCGTTCGCCTCTAGACAATACACTATCGCATTGCATATGCTCTGGTGCCTTTTCAGAGGTCACCGCCAAATGATGCACAGGTTTTTGCTCAGAAGATACCACCATATGGTGCACAGGTTTTTGCTCAGAAGATACCGCCATATGGTGCACAGGTTTTTGCTCAGAAGATACCGCCATATGGTGCACAGGTTTTTGCTCAGAAGATACCGCCATATGGTGCACAGATTTGCGCTCCCGTAAACGCCGATCAATCTGGATAGCCAATTTCATGGCATCATTCAGACCTGTAGGCACAGAGAACCCCACCATGACATCCTTCACGGCATCAGAGAGACCTTCTCTGAAATTAGCTGCTAGAGCGCACTCATTCCATTTAGTAAGCACCGACCATTTACGAAATTTTTGGCAGTATATCTCAGCTTCATCTTGCCCTTGGGAAAGAGCTATCAAGGCTTTCTCAGCCAAAATCTCTAAATTAGGTTCTTCATAAAGCAACCCCAAAGCCAGAAAAAACGCATCTACATTTAATAACGCAGGATCCCCTGGCGACAATGCAAATGCCCAACTTTGTGGGTCACCCCGCAATAGAGAAATAACAATTTTAACCTGTTGCGCAGGATCACCAGCAGAGTGAGATTTCAGAGACAAAAACAATTTACAATTCTCTCTGAAATTCAAAAAACGGGATCTGTCTCCGGTAAAAAATTCAGGCATAGGGATCTTAGGTTCAGACATTGGAGCACGTATAACAAAATCTTGTAAGTTCTGGACCTTTGTAGCCAGGTTATTCAGACCTGCAACCAAACTCTGTGGATCCATGATTCAAACAGGTGTAACCAAAGCCATTCAGAGATTAAGAGGAGAGGAAAAAAAAAAAAAAAAAAGGCTGAAGACTGCAGTTTAAGCAAGGAGTACAAATAAGCACTAAGGTGCACTTTCCAAACACAGAAGGAAAAAAAAACCTTTTCATATCCTTTCCTGCTTTAGTGCATAGTTTTAACACATGTGGGCCGGCCAAACTGTTATGATTTTCCCAATGGCAGGGAAATCAAAATAACAACGGACTAGCTCTCGGGTGATGGGAACTAAAGTGACCGTGACCTGAACCTGACACAACACTGGAAGTAGCCGGGGAGTGTTTCCTACGATGCCCTAGACACCACGCGCCAGCCGGAGATCTAACTACCCCTATCAGAGGAATATACAGGCCTGCCTTACCTCCAGAGATGAACCCCAAAAGGAGATAGCAGCCCCCCACAGATATTGACGGTGAGTCAAGAGGAAAAGACATACGTAGGATGAACAGCAGATTTAGCACAGTGAGGTCCGCTTACTAGATAGCAGAAGTACAGGAAAGAGTCACTTCACGGTCAACTTCAAAACACTACTCAAAAACACCATCCTGAAATTACTTTAAAACTCCAGTGACAACTCATGCCACTGGGGTGGCAATTTCAGTCCACGAGAGCTTCCAGCTACAGAGAGTCACATTGCAAATAGCTGGACAAAAATAGCATTAACTAGAAACAAAATTCAACTTAGCTGAACAGGATCTTGAGGCAGGAGAATGCAACAGAATGCTACTGATACATTGTTGGCCGGCATCGGACCAGCAGCCAAGCAGCCTTAAATAGGAAACTCCCCTAATGGGTGTCAACAGGTGATCAAGGATAGAAGAAGGCAAATAAGTGGCACTACCATAAAACACCACCGGGGGAGCCCACAAACAGAATTCACAACACTGTGAGTACAAAGGTGCACCTGACAACAGACGCATGGACCTGTAGGCATGGCCACGGACGGTTACGTGTCCATTACGGCGCAATGGGTTAATGTGGTGGATGCATGGTCCACAGGGGACAGCGCCTACTAAGTCTGTCTGCAGTCCCTAATTCAAATTTTCCTCCACTGTCTAAATCTGAGCTTCAACCTTCTGGCTCTCATTAAGTGCTTTTAAAAAAAAAATTGGTGGTTGGGGCCTAATATCTCTGTTTGCCGCTCCCTGGTGTTGTCCTCAACTGAATAAATCTGAGCTTCAACCTTCTGGCTCTCATTAAGTGCTTTTAAAAAAAAAATTGATGGTTGGGGCCTAATACCTCTGTTTGCCGCTCCCTGGTGTTGTCCTCAACTGAATCAATCTGAGCTTCAACCTTCTGGCTCTCATTAAGTGCTTTTTTAAAAAAAATTGGTAGTTGGGGCCTAATACCTCTGTTTGCCGCTCCCTGGTGTTGTCCTCAACTGAATAAATCTGAGCTTCAACCTTCTGGCTCTCATTAAGTGCTTTTTTTAAACAAATTGGTGGTTGGGACCTAATACCTCTGTTTGCCGCTCCCTGGTGTTGTCCTCAACTGAATAAATCTGAGCTTCAACCTTCTGGCTCTCCTTAAGTGCTTTTTTTAAAAAATTGGTGGTTGGGGCCTAATACCTCTGTTTGCCGCTCCCTGGTGTTGTCCTCAACTGAATAAATCTGAGCTTCAACTTTCTGGCTCTCATTAAGTGATTTTTTAAAACAAATTGGTGGTTGGGGCCTAATACCTCTGTTTGCCGCTCCCTGGTGTTGTCCTCAACTGAATAAATCTGAGCTTCAACCTTCTGGCTCTCATTAAGTGCTTTTAAAAAAAAAATTGATGGTTGGGGCCTAATACCTCTGTTTGCCGCTCCCTGGTGTTGTCCTCAACTGAATCAATCTGAGCTTCAACCTTCTGGCTCTCATTAAGTGCTTTTTAAAAAAAAATTGGTAGTTGGGGCCTAATACCTCTGTTTGCCGCTCCCTGGTGTTGTCCTCAACTGAATAAATCTGAGCTTCAACCTTCTGGCTCTCATTAAGTGCTTTTTTTAAACAAATTGGTGGTTGGGGCCTAATACCTCTGTTTGCCGCTCCCTGGTGTTGTCCTCAACTGAATAAATCTGAGCTTCAACCTTCTGGCTCTCATTAAGTGCTTTTTTTAAAAAAAATTGGTGGTTGGGGCCTAATACCTCTGTTTGCCGCTCCCTGGTGTTGTCCTCAACTGAATAAATCTGAGCTTCAACCTTCTGGCTCTCATTAAGTGCTTTTTTAAAAAAAATTGGTGGTTGGGGCCTAATACCTCTGTTTGCCGCTCCCTGGTGTTGTCCTCAACTGAATAAATCTGAGCTTCAACCTTCTGGCTCTCATTAAGTGCTTTTTTAAAAAAAATTGGTGGTTGGGGCCTAATACCTCTGTTTGCCGCTCCCTGGTGTTGTCCCCAACTGAATAAATCTGAGCTTCAACCTTCTGGCTCTCATTAAGTGGTTTTTTTTAAAAATTGGTGGTTGGGGCCTAATACCTCTGTTTGCCGCTCCCTGGTGTTGTCCTCAACTGAATAAATCTGAGCTTCAACCTTCTGGCTCTCATTAAGTGCTTTTTTTAAAAAATTGGTGGTTGGGGCCTAATACCTCTGTTTGCCGCTCCCTGGTGTTGTCCCCAACTGAATAAATCTGAGCTTCAACCTTCTGGCTCTCATTAAGTGCTTTTTTAAAAAAAATTGGTGGTTGGGGCCTAATACCTCTGTTTGCCGCTCCCTGGTGTTGTCCTCAACTGAATAAATCTGAGCTTCAACCTTCTGGCTCTCATTAAGTGGTTTTTTTTAAAAATTGGTGGTTGGGGCCTAATACCTCTGTTTGCCGCTCCCTGGTGTTGTCCTCAACTGAATAAATCTGAGCTTCAACCTTCTGGCTCTCATTAAGTGCTTTTTTTTAAAAAATTGGTGGTTGGGGCCTAATACCTCTGTTTGCCGCTCCCTGGTGTTGTCCTCAACTGAATAAATCTGAGCTTCAACCTTATGACTCTCATTAAGTGCTTTTTTAAAAAAAATTGGAGGTAGGGGCCTAATAACTATGTTTGCCGCTCCCTGGTGTTGTCCTCCTCCTGAGTGTTCTCCTCCTCCTTGGTGTTCTCCTCCAGGTTGCCTTGTCTGAGCTTCAACCTTATGGCTCTCATTAAGTGCTTTTTTAACAAAAAATTGGTGGTTACGGCCTACTAACGGTGTCTGCCGCTCCATGGTGTTGTCCTCCACTGTATAAAGCTGAGCTTCAGTCTTTAGGCTTTTAGCCTATAGTAGCAGATATTAAACTGCATTTGGCCTACTAGTGTGGTTGGGCCCTTAAAACAGTGTCTGCTGCTCCTGGGTTTGCTACTCCACTGAACAAAGCAATGCCGCCTGTTTAGTCCTGTTACCAATTTTGAACTGCATTTAGCCTACTTTATTCTTTGGCCCTATATCTGTGTTTAGTACTCCTCATCCTGCCCATTGCCCAGCCACTGCTAGATGAGTCTGCTGGTACATTGTCCTAGACCACTACATTCCCCTTGCACTCTACACAGCCAGAATCTGACCCTGCTGAAAGTAAGGTTCCCCTTCCCGCATGTTATACCACCTTACACAGGGACAAAGAGGAAGGTGCAGATGAAAGTGCAGGTTCCTTCATCAGGGGGGGGGGGGCATACTCGTTGGCTACGTCACTGGCACAGGGCCCCTCAGAGTACGCAAAAGTGTCGCTGCTGGTGGGAGGCTCCCCCGCCGTGCAAACACACCGCTGTACTTTGAGGGGCCCTGTGCCAGTGCCAATGCCAACGAGTGGGCCCCCCCTGCTTGCTTAGGATCACAGCACTTGCAAACTTGACATACTTACCTCTCACTGCTCCACCGCCGTGACGTAGTCCACGTTTCCTGGGCCCACTAAAACCTTGAACCAGCCCTACCCCCCCCCACAACTTTTGCCAAATGACCCCCAATTTCCAATGCCCAACTATTATTATAAAGTTAATTAAGATTGGCAAGCTTCAGAAACAAGAATGGATGTTTTTGGCATTAAAATGGGCACTGTAGGTGTTTTCCTGGCCTCCACTCACTGCCGACTATGCTTCCCCATTGACTTGCATTGGGTTTCGTGTTTCGGTCGATCCCCGACTTTTAGCGATAATCGGCCGACTGCACTCGACTCGACTTTGGACAAAGTCGGGTTTCGCGAAACCCGACTCGATCTTAAAAAAATGAAAGTCGCTCAACCCTAGTCCTGACTTGATCCTTTATTTTTCTTAACAGGTTCATAATGACTATGTACTAAAATATCGCGGATGTTCCTAGATCTTTTGGCCACAATAGAGGGTTTTGATGGCAAAATTTGTTTTAGAACAGAATCAGTCTGTAACACAGACCAGTGTTTTTCAATGATCTGTCTAAATTGGTACCATTTATTGTGGTATCCTGTAATAAAGCGAACTTGCTCATTGTTCTTATTCATCCTAGTGGTATTATTGTACAGCAGAGTATTCCTGGGAGTCCTTTTTGCCCTCGCCAGGTCTCTACGTATAACTTTTTCACTATATCCCCGTTGTAAAAATCTTACCGCAAGGTCCTCCGCCTGGGTTTTGAAATCCTCATCCCTTGAACATATTCGTCTAACCCGCAGAAACTGTCCGACAGGTATCCCCTTAATTGTAGATGGTAAATGGGCAGATTCTGCATGGAGCAACGAGTTGGTGGCAGTGGATTTACGGAAAACATTAGTAACCAAATCGCCCTCATTGTTCATTGTTCAGTTCATTGGAACCTTGTGCTATTCTGTATACTCTGATTATTTAGGATCAGTTAAAGGAAGCCTGAATGAATTAATTACTGATGACAGTAGGATTTAAAAATATTCACATTTATATTCAAGTATGTATTCAAGTCTATTGTATTTATTTAATTATTATATTAAACACGGAATCTTCACATTTAATCTGTTCACTGGTGGTTTGGTGGTCTTCCGTCTTTACTTTATTTTTTATTTCTTGGAGCATACGGGCGGTGAAGAGAGTGACTGAGGTTCCCATCTTTTAGGTGAGTCCTCATTCGCTCCTGACCATTCTGTGCATGTTTCCATTATCTTTTTTTTAAAAAATACACATTTATTATATTGTCTCTTTTTCACTATGGAGCATTTCTGCCTTCTGTCTGAGTAATTTTTCACTTACCTGGCCGGAGGCTAAGGTTGTGGCTGGCTGCTCTTACCTGCAGGGGAGTTCCCAGCCATTCCTTGCCATCTGGATACCGGTCTTTCACTCCTTTTCATTATATTCAATTCACTCTTTTGTAAATAATATTTATCACTAATCAATATACGTTTGTCAGTAATTTTTTAAACTCAGTAGCTTCATTTATATAAAGCTATACTGATACATGTGTTCATGGTTTGAGCAATACCAATGATTAGTATGATTTAATTATTTCAATTATTTAAATTGTATCTAGACTTTCGTAGACATATTAGATATTATTTGAATGTTGGAGATGGGTTTTTATTGCTATCATCAAGCGATTGATGAGCTTCATTGTGCCTATTGGTAGCGATGGAATGCATACAATTAAGCGGTTTATTCACCCATTAATCACTTGTGTGATTAGTGGTGTATTGGATTAAAAAATGTGCTGCTGATCTTGTATGCCATCAGAGTGCAATCTGGTTTTTGTAAATATAATGTGAAGTGATCTCCATGATTTTATGGATAATAGTCGGTGGCATCTAGTGATCATTTAACGGTGAGGTTTGCCCCATTATGGCTTCAAGGACTTAGAAGTAGGAGCTAAGTTATATCACCCGTGTCACTGAATCTGCGTTTGGTTATGTGCACATTGCTGTCCGCTTTTGGTAATGCGTAGTTTATAACTAAACATAGCGATCGCATCTCGGCCTCTGCAGGTAGTGTGGATACTAGCGGGACTGAGATTTGTGACGTATTCCAAACTCTCAGCATTCATCATGCGGGCAGTTGGTTGGACATCAGAAAGTGGATATCATCATTAAGCGCTAGCGTCTAGAGTTGCTTCGGCAACTAATAAGGCGTATATTGGTGACGTAGCTCACACAATTATCACTACCATGGAGACTGGTGGGCTGGGCATTGTGAGCAGGCATCCTGCTATGAACGTGATTGGTCTATGGTTAGATAAAGGCTTTGTGACGCCTCTTTATGGACACGCCCCCAAGAGGAAGCTGTCGCGAAACACGTGTCGGGGTTTGGCATGGAGTAGCGTGCCACGCGGCTGTAAGCAAGAATCACCAAATATTGGGGTAATATGGATTTATTCTGATTATTTAACCTATTGAATTTTTGTGTATTTTGTTATGCTGCTGGTAACAGTTGACTTCAGTGAGCTTATTTAACCTAAACAACTTGTCAGTAACTTTACTGGTTCTACAGTGCTGACATACCGGATTAATGGAATAATGGCATTTGGCTGTATATTGTCTTAATATTCACGTATAATTTTGCCTAAAATGCACTGCAGCACCTTTTGAGATAATAGCACTTTTGGTAATTGAATGTGGCATTAGCTTGCATATTTATGTAGTAATCTTATGAATATAAAATATTGACTCCAGTCTATATAATTTTTGCGGACATTGCACCTATTTACTATTGCTTTAGTATCTTTGTCAAAGGAGTATTTTTTTTGCCAATGTTCTGGTTTGGTTAGTATAAAATATACGGCATATAGAAAGAGGTTATAGCTTATTTGGTATATCTGGAGCACACAATAATACTATAAAAATCAAGTTATTCTGTTTATAGGGTATATAACTATAAATGTTTAGCAAAAATCTCCAATGCAACCAATTGTGATCCATCAAATAATGTATGCTTAGCGCTTACCTGTCATTTAATTTTTGATTATTTATATGGTTCAGAGGCATTGTTTTAAATTTTATGTGTATTAATAAAGTTATAACTTTTTATACAAAAAAAAAAGTAAGAACACTCTTTGATTTAGTGTGCAGCTTAATAACTGCTTAACTAGTCAGTATGTTGATAGATTTGGTAGAGTGGTGCCCGCCCCAAGTTTGAGGGTATGGGTTTGGGTAATATGTTTACATCCTTCCTATATTTGTATTTATTTTGCCCTGCACATTTATAGTGTATTCCTGTGTGACTGCGGCGTGGTGTATATTTTCCTTTATCCTTGTCTGTGCTAACTGTGGGTATTGGTGTATTACCTCTTCACTGGGTGGTGGGCGGTTGGTTTCAGCCTAGGGTTGAAACAGGAGACAGGGCGAGGGTCGAGGCCTGGACATGCACACCATCAGTGTTAACTCCAGGTAGAGGGTCAGTCAGGATTTCCCTAGTCTGAGGGAAATTGCAGGGGCCCGGGTTATTAGCTCTCGCTCACCTAGTCTCCCCGTGACAGTATGTAGCATGTATGTATGTAGAATGTATGTATGTAGCATGTATACGTATGTATGTAGCATGTATGTATGTAGTATGTATGTATGTATGTAGAATGTATGTATGTAGCATGTATGTAGCATGTATGTACAGTTAGGTCCATATATATTTGGACAGAGACAACATTTTTCTAATTTTAGCTATAGAAATTACCACAATGAATTTTAAACAAAACAATTCAGATGCCGTTGAAGTTCAGACTTTCAGCTTTCATTTGAGGGTATCGACATTAAAATTGGATGAAGGGTTTAGGAGTTTCAGCTCCTTAACATGTGCCACCCTGTTTTTAAAGGGACCAAAAGTAATTGGACAGATTCAATAATTTTAAATAAAATGTTTATTTTTAGTACTTGGTTGAAAACCCTTTGTTGGCAATGACTGCCTGAAGTTTTGAACTCATGGACATCACCAGGCGCTGTGTTTCCTCCTTTTTGATGCTGTGCCAGGCCTTCACTGCGGTGGTTTTCAGTTGCTGTTTGTTTGCGGGCCTTTCTGTCTGAAGTTTAGTCTTTAACAAGTGAAATGCATGCTCAATTGGGTTGAGATCAGATGACTGACTTGGCCATTCAAGAATATTCCACTTCAAGGCTTTAATAAACTCCTGGGTTGCTTTGACTTTATGTTTTGGGTCATTGTCCATCTGTAGTATGAAACGACGACCAATCAGTTTTGCTGCATTTGGCTGGATCTGAGCACACAGTATGTCTCTGAATACCTCAGAATTAATTCGGCTGCTTCTGTCCTGTGTCACATCATCAATAAACACTAGTGACCCAGTGCCACTGGCAGCCATGCATGCCCAAGCCATCACACTGCCTCCGCCGTGTTTTACAGATGATGTGGTATGCTTTGGATTATGAGCTGTACCACGCCTTCGCCATACTTTTCTATTTCCATCATTCTGGTAGAGGTTGATCTTGGTTTCATCTGTCCAAAGAATGTTCTTCCAGAACTGTGCTGGCTTTTTTAGATGTTTTTTAGCAAAGTCCAGTCTAGCCTTTTTGTTCTTGATGCTTATGAGTGGCTTGCACCATGCAGTGAACCCTCTGTATTTGTTTTCATGTAGTCTTCTCTTTATGGTAGATTTGGATATTGATACTCCTACCTCCTGGAGAGTGTGGTTCACTTCGTTGGCTGTTGTGAAGGGGTTTCTCTTCACCATGGAGATTATTCTGCGATCATCCACCACTGTTGTCTTCCGTGGGCGCCCAGGTCTTTTTGCATTGATGAGTTCACCAGTGCTTTCTTTCTTTCTCAGGATGTACCAAACTGTAGATTTTTGCACTCCTAATATTGTAGCAATTTCTCGGATGGTTTTTTTCTGTTTTCGCAGCTTAAGGATGACTTGTTTCACCTGCATGGAGAGCTCCTTTGACCGCATGTTTACTTCACAGCAAATCCTTTCGATTGCAAGCACCACACCTCAAATCAACTCCAGGCCTTTTATCTGCTTAATTGAGAATGACATAACAAAGGGATTGCCCACACCTGTCCATGAAATAGCCTTGGAGTCAATTGTCCTATTACTTTTGGTCCCTTTAAAAACAGGGTGGCACATGTTAAGGAGCTGAAATTCCTAAACCCTTCATCCAATTTTAATGTGGATACCCTCAAACGAAAGCTGAAAATCTGAACTTCAACTGCATCTGAATTGTTTTGTTTAAAATTCATTGTGGAAACGTCTATAACCAAAATTAGAAAAATGCTGTCTCTGTCCAAATATATATGGACCTAACTGTATGTAGCATGTATGTATGTATGTAGCATGTATGTATATAGAATGTATGTATGTAGCATGTATGTATGTAGCATGTATGTATGTATAGCATGTATGTATGTAGTATGTATGTAGCATGTATATACTGTATGTAGCATGTATATATGTAGCATGTATGTATGTAGCATGTATGTATGTATGCAGCATTTATGTATGTATGTAGCATGTATGGAGTATTTTTTTTTTTTTCATTCAACACATTAGCCGGATGATGGGGCTACTACTGTCCCAACATTGGCTAATGTGTCGATCACTGTCAGTATAGCAGGCATAGCCCGATGGGACTTGTAGTCCCATCGGACGATGCCCGCACTGAGACCCCCGCACGCCACACTGAGACCCCCCCACGCCGCAGAGACCCCCCCCACGCCGCAGAGGCCCCCCACCTCGCAGAGACCCCCCCACGCCGCAAAGACACCCCCCCTCGCCGCACAGAGACCCCCCACGCCGCATCGAGCCCCGGCACGCCGCATAGAGCCTGGGCAGCCCGGATACAGCGCCGGCCGCATAGAATTGGATCCCCGGCAGGCCCGCACAGACCCCGCCCGCACACACAAACACTCACAGTGTCCGCCCACACACCGCCCACACTCTTCCCCCCTCCAGAACAGCATATAGAAGGACAGAAAGGGCTGATTTACGTTCCGATATTTGTGTCCCATTCACTTGTATTGGTATCGGGTATCGGTATCGGCGATATCCGATATTTTTTGGATATCGGCCGATCCAATCCGATACCGATACTTTTGAATATCGGAAGGTATCACTCAACACTAGTCACCAATCTTCTTTGAGTTGGGGTGTGGCATTCAGAATTCTCTGAGTTGGGGTGTGACTTCCGGTACCCACTGAGTTGATGTGTGGCCTCCTTGACCCTCTGAGTGTTGTGGTCTCTGGTACCCTCTGATTTGGGGTGTGGCCTCCGGTCCCTTCTGAGTTGAGGTTTGGCCTCCAGTACCCTCTGAGTTGCGGTGTAGCCTCCAGTCTCGTCTCATTTAGGGTGTGGCCTTCAGTACCCTCTGAGTTTGGCTGTGGCCTCCGATACCCTCTGAGTTGGGGTGTGGCCTCCAGTACTCTCTGAGTTGGGGTGTGGCCTCTGAGTTGGGGTGTGGCCTCTGAGTTTGAGAGCAGCCTCCGGTACCCTCTGAGTTGGGGTGTGGCCTCCGGTCCCCTCTGAGTTGAGGTTTTGCCTCCAATACTCTGAGTTGGGGTGTGGCTGTGTTGCCTCTGACTGGGGAATGGCCTCCAACACCCTTTGAGTTGGGGTGCGGCCTCCAGTCTCGTCTGAGTTGGGATGTGGCCTTCAGTACCCTCTGAGTTTGGGTGTGACCTCCGGTACCCATTGAGTTGGTGTGTGGCCTCCTTAACCCTCTGAGTGGTGTGGCCTCTGGTACCCTCTGATTTGGGGTGTGGCCTCTAGTACCCTCTGAGTTGGCGTGTGGCATCCAGTAACCTCTGAGTTGGGGTGTGGCCTCCGGTACCCTCTGATTTGGGGTGTGGCCTCCGGTACCCTCTGAGTTTGGGTGTGTTCTCCTACCTCTGAGTTGGGTTGTGGCCTCCGCTACCCTCTGAGTTGGGGAGAGGCCTCCGGTACCCTCTGAGTTGGGTCTGACCTCCGGTACCCTCTGAGTTCGGGTCTGGACTCCGGCACCCTCTGAGTTGGGGAGTGGCCTCCAGTACCCTCTGAATTGGGGTGTGGCCTCTAGTCTTGTCTGAGTTGGAGTGTGGCCTTCAGTACCGTCTGAGTTTGGGTGTGGCCTCTGCTCACGTCTGAGTTGGGGTTTAGCCTCCGGTCCGCTCAGAGATGGGATGTTGCCTCCGATACCCTCTGAGTTGGGGTGTGGCCTCGGTACCCTCTGAGTTGGGGTGTGGCCTTCATTATCCTCTGAGTTCTGGTGTGGCCTCCAATACCCTCTGAAATAAGGTGTGGCCTCCAGTACCCTCTGAGTAGGGTGTGGCCTCCCGTCCTGTCTGAGTTGGGGTTTGGCCTCCAGTTCGCTCAGATATGAGGTGTTGCCTCCGAAACCCTCTGAGTTGGGGTGTGGCCTCCGATTTCATCTGAGATGGGGAGTGGTCACCAATCTTCTTTGAGTTGGGGTGTGGCCTTCAGAATTCTCTGAGTTGGGGTGTGACCTCCGGTACCCACTGAGTTGGTGTGTGGCCTCCTTGACCCTCTGAGTGTTGTGGTCTCTGGTACCCTCTGATTTGGGGTGTGGCCTCCAGTCCCTTCTGAGTTAGGTTTGGCCTCCAGCCCTCTGAGTTGGGGTGTAGCCTCCAGACTCGTCTCATTTAGGGTGTGGCCTTCAGTACCCTCTGAGTTTGGGTGTGGCCTCCGATACCCTCTGAGTTGGGGTGTGGCCTCCAGTACTCTCTGAGTTGGGGTGTGGCCTCCCAGTGTGGCCTCTGAGTTTGGGTGCAGCCTCCGGTACCCTCTGAGTTGGGGTGTGGCCTCCGGTCCCCTCTGAGTTGAGGTTTTGCCTCCAATACTCTGAGTTGGGGTGTGGCTGTGTTGCCTCCGACTGGGGAATGGCCTCCAACACCCTTTTGAGTTGGGGTGTGGCCTCCAGTCTCATCTGAGTTGGGGTGTGGCCTTCAGTACCCTCTGAGTTTGGATATGACCTCCAGTACCCATTGAGTTGGTGTGTGGCCTCCTTAACCCTCTGAGTGTTGTGGTCTCTGGTACCCTCTAACTTGGGGTGTGGCCTCCGGTCCCGTCTGAGTTGGGGTTTGGCCTTCGGTCCACTCAGTGTTGGGGTGTTGCCTCTGAAACCCTATGAGTTGGGGTGTGGCCTTCATTATCCTCTGAGTTGGAGTGTGGCCTCCGATACCTTCTGAGTTGAGTTGTGGCCTCTGGTATTGTCAGGACTCTGAACATTTTTTACCTTTTGTGCATCACTGCCCTTTTCCAACATGGTTTCTTTGGTCTCATGTGCACTTGTCTTCCTGCTATAAAACTCCACCCCAGCCTTCAGTCTGTGCTAGATTATTCTGCCTTGCATCCAGCTCCTGACCTCTGATTACTCCCTGGCTACACACCTGCTCCTGTGGACCTGTGTGGTGATCCTGCTACTCTGCTCTGAGTTCCTGCTGCATACACAAGTCTCCAGTAATCATCCTTCATCTGCTGCTCATGTTTAGTTCATCTGCATTTGCTGGACATGTAAGCTGCTGCTGCTGCAATAACCTGAGACTATTAACCAGGTCTCCCTGGTTGAGCTAAGATATGATTTGAACTGCCTTATGAGCATATCTATCTGTGTCTGGACTAAGTCAAGGATTTATTCGTGTCAAGTATCCTCAAGTATAACTGTACTTCATAGACTCTCTGCTTGATTGCTTGTTTCTCTGAAGTTTCCTATAGACTGCTAAGCTGCGTTTATTATTTGCACCAAGTGTTGTGGACTTGAGTTTCTCTCTGCACCTGTTTGAATCACCGTGTGATAATATAGACTTTACCACTCATAAAACTGTGTTCTGTAGTTGTCTTGTTCCACGCAAAGAGTCTCCTGAGTTCTCCCCTATAATTATTACAGGGTAATCTAGCCTAAAAAAAAAAAAAGGAGACTGCTGGAACAATGACTGCAGAAAGCAGATTAGAGCAGGTGTTTTCCATAATAAGATCACTGCAGAAAGATGTGGAAGGTCTGCAAAAGAAGTTTGGAAGCTTTGAACACAATCAACAGGTGTTTGGACAAACTTTGCAGGACTTGAGCAACCACATGGCAGCCCAGGAAAACAAACTTGCTGGCATAGAGTCCCAGTATGGACGGGCTTTTCAGGACATAAGCACGCAAATAGCTGCACAAGTGACTTTACCCTCTGGGCAACCGCCATCAGCTAGCCCACCTAAGTTGCCCCCATTCAGATTTAATGGTGATCGCAACAAATTTCGTGGCTTTGTGAATCAATGTATGCTATATTTTGATGTGCATGCTGACCGTTTTCCTACTGATAGATCCAAAGTATTGTGTGTAATAATGCTACTGACCTCACGAGCGCTCGCCTGGGCGAATCCGATGATTGAGTCTCGTGACCCACGGTTAAATGACTTGGATGATTTCTTGGCCGCTATGGCATTAATGTTTGATGACCCTAATCGCCGTGCAACCGCTGAATCTGCTTTGTTGTCTTTACGCCAGGCTAAAAGTTCTGTTATTTAGTATGCCACTGAATTCAGGAGATTGGCGGTAGATACCAATTGGGACAGTTATGCACAATTGCCTATTTTTAAAAGGGGTCTGTCTAGCATTGTAAAAGATGAACTAGCCCGCTCTGAGACACCACAAAAGCTAGAGACATTTATACAGCATTGTGTGCACATAGACATTCGCCTTACTGAGCGTAGGCAGGAGAAATTTGCTGCTTATAACCGGTTGTGTTTCTAACTTTTCCCTTCCTTCCAAAGAGCCTGCAGGTAAAACCTCTCGGGAGGTGGAGGAGGTGCCCATGCAAATTGATTCCATTCAGAGGCGCGAGATCAATGAGCGCCGGGAGCATCGCCTTCGTGAAAGTCTATGTTTCTACTGCGGTCAGTCTGACCACTTCTTGATCAATTGTCTTAAGTGTCCTAGACGGCCTAACAAGGTGCTAGCAGCAATAGGGGAGTATGACAACTGTGATGATGAATCTGACATCTCTGAATGTAGCCTGCCTTTAAAACGCTGTATTCCATTCACTTTCTATGACTTCACCCCCCAAGGAGCTGAAGGAAAAGAACTCTCACTGTTCTCTCCCTATTAAGATCCTCTGTTCAGGACAGTGGATTTCCAGTTCAGCTATGATTGACTCTGGTGCAGGTGGCAATTTCATGGATATCGCATTTGCCAAGGAACATGGTATTAAAATTCAGCAAAGAGCCTCTCCAATTACCATGGAAACAGTGGATGGGTCACCTTTAATCTCTGGGCCTGTGGATCAGGAGACTGTACCCCTTGAAATTTTGTTGGAGCCTAATCATCAGGAGCAACTTTCTTTCTTGCTAATCTCTTCTCCTCATTTTCCTGTGATTTTAGGCATTCCTTGGTTGCGTTCTCAAAACCCAATTATCAACTGGGAGACCAAGGAGATTATCTTCCCAACAAGGAGCAACTCAGCGTTAACAGAAGCTGTCCCTGAGTCCATGGCTACGGAACCACATGTACAGGTATTTTCTTTACCTCCATCTTATAAAGAGTTCTCTGACATCTGTGACAAGAAGAATGCAGATCAGCTTCCTCCACACAGGCATTATGACTGTCCCATTGAGCTGCTGCCCGGGGCAGCCATTCCTTTTGGTAACGTATACCTTTTGGTGGCACCTGAGCTTCAAGCCTTAAAAGAATATATTGATGAAAATCTGGCCAAAGGCTTCATACGTCCTTCTTCCTCACCAGCAGGGGCACCTATCTTTTTTGTAAAGAAGAAGGACGGGACCATGAGACCCTGTGTTGACTATCGAGAACTCAATAAGGTAACCATACGAAACCGTTACCCTTTGCCTCTGATTCCCGAATTACTGGAAAGAGTCCGCAATGCTAAGGTGTTCTCTAAACTGGATCTTCGCGGGGCTTATAATTTGGTACGTATTCGTCCAGGGGATGAGTGAAAGACAGCATTCAGATGCCGGTATGGACATTTTGAATCTCTTGTGATGCCCTTCGGGCTTTGTAACGCCCCTGCAACATTTCAACACCTGGCTAATGACATTTTCAGAGATTTGTTGGACCAGTTTGTCGTGATCTATTTGGACGACATACTAATCTTTTCTGACTCTCTACAGCAGTGGTCCCCAACCTTTCTGACCTTGAGAGCCACATTCAGCATCGAGAGAGGGTCGCGAGCCACATCCAGCTCCCACCCCCTCCAAAGTAGTGTCAACCAAAGCCCCCATTACAGGTATAATGTGTTATGATCCTTAGTGGTTGAGGATCACAAATTACTCCAGCTAAGTAACAAACATAGGACAAGCTCTAGGGAGGTGTCAAGCTGGACTGACCGCAAATCTGAACCTAACCAAACACACTAGAAGTAGCCGGTGAACGTGCCTGAATTCCTAGATGTCTCGAGCCAGCCTAAGGAACTAACTACCCCTAGAGAGAAAGAAAGACCTCTCTTGCCTCCAGAGAAATAATCCCCAAAGATATAGAAGCCCCCAACAAATAATAATGGTGAGGTAAGAGGAAGGCACATACACAGGGGTGAAAGCAGATTCAGCAAATGAGGCCCACTAATACTAGATAGCAGAAAATAGAAAAGGGAATCTATGTGGTCAGTAAAAAACCCTTACAAAATATCCACTCTGAGATTTCAAGAACCCACACACCAACTAACGGTGTGGGGGGAGAAACTCAGTCCTCTAGAGCAACCAGCAAGCGAATAAATCACATTTTAGCGAGCTGGACTAAAAACATAATGAACACTGATAATCAAAAAATGATCAAACAAAAACTTAGCTTGTCTTGGAGAGACTGGGAGCAAGGTAGACACACGGAATCTGAAGAGCACTGAATACATTGATAGCAGGCAAGGAACTGAGTATCCAGTGTTGTGAATCTGCTTTTGGGCTCCTTCTGGTGGTGGCTAGTGGTACTGGTGACTCGGGTGTGTTTTCTTTCTCAGTTCACCTGGTTTCATCAGTAGTGGGGAGTTCCTATTTATTCCTGCTCTTCAGTCATTGCCTTGCCGGCCATCAATGTAACCAGAGCCTTTCTGTTGCATGTTCCTGCTCCTAGACTACTGATCAGCTAAGTTGGACTCTTAGTCCTAAGTTTGTTTGCATTTTTGTTCCAGTTTACAGTTAAGTCTTTCTCTGTAGCTGGAAGCTCTTGTGGGCTGAAATTACCACTCCGGTGTCATGAGTTGACACATGAGTTTTAAAGTAATTTCAGGATGGTATTTTAAAAGGGTTTTCAGCTGACCGTGCAGTTCCCTTTTGTATCTTTCTACTATCTAGTAAGCGGACCTCGCTTTGCTGAACCTACCTTCATACTGCGTATGTCTTTTCCTCTGAACTCACCGTCAATATATGTGGGGGGCTTCTGTCTCCTTTTTGGGGGAATTTCCCTAGAGGTAAGCCAGGTCTGTTTTTTCCTCTACTAGGGTAAGTTAGTTCTCCGGCTGGAGAGAGACGTCTAGGGATAAAACGTAGGCACGCCCCCCGGCCACTATTAGTTGTGTGGTAGGTTTAGCTCACGGTCAGCTCGAGATTCCATCACCCAAGAGCTCGTTCGTTATTTATGTGTTCTGATGTTCCCCTGCCATTGGGAACCATGACAGTATGGCCGGCCAAGTGTTAGAACTGTTGGCAGAAGAAAGGAGAGAAAAAGAAGTCTGCAAATTTATTTTTTATTTTTTTTTCCTTGGTGCTTGCTCTATAGTTGAATCAGTTGCATTTCAGCTCTTATTGCAGTCTTTGTCTCCCTCTCCTTCTAACCCTTGAATGGCTCTGATCTCAAATGCTTAAAATGGATCCTCAGAGTTTGGCTATAGGTTTGAATAATCTTGCCACAAAAGTTCAAGATTTACAGGATTTTGTTATACATGCTCCTATATCTGAACCTAGAATTCCTATACCAGAATTTTTCTCCGGAGATAGATCTCGTTTTTTGAATTTCAAATATAATTGTAAATTATTTCTTTCTCTGAGACCTCGCTCCGCTGGAGATCCCGCACAGCAGGTTAAGATTGTAATTTCCTTGCTGCGAGGTGACCCTCAAGATTGGGCTTTTGCATTGGCACCAGGGGATCCTGCGTTGCTCAATGTGGATGCGTTTTTTCTGGCTTTGGGGTTGCTTTATGAGGAACCTAATTTAGAGATTCAGGCTGAAAAGGCCTTGATGGCCCTGTCTCAAGGGCAAGATGAAGCTGAAATATACTGCCAAAAATTTCGTAAATGGTCTGTGCTTACTCAGTGGAATGAGTGCGCTTTGGCGGCGAATTTCACAGAGGGTCTCTCTGATGCCATTAAGGATGTTATGGTGGGGTTCCCTGCGCCTACAGGTCTGAATGAGTCCATGACAATGGCTATTCAGATTGATCGGTGTTTGCGGGAGCGTAAACCTGTGCACCATTTGGCGGTGTCTTCTGAGAAGGCGCCAGAGAATATGCAATGTGATAGAATTCTGTCCAGAAGCGAACGGCAGAATTTTAGGCGAAAAAATGGGTTGTGCTTCTATTGTGGTGATTCAACTCATGTTATATCAGCATGCTCTAGACGCACAAAGAAGGTTGATAAGTCTGTTTCAATTGGCACTTTACAGTCTAAGTTTATTCTATCTGTGACCTTGATTTGTTCATTATCGTCAATTACCGCGGACGCCTATGTCGACTCTGGCGCCACTTTGAGTCTTATGGATTGGTCCTTTGCCAGGCGCTGTGGGTTTAATCTAGAGCCTCTGGAAGTCCCTATACCTCTGAAGGGTATTGATTTTACGCCATTGGCTAGTAATAAACCACAATACTGGACACAAGTGACTATGCGTATGACTCCAGACCATCAGGAGGTGATTCGCTTCCTTGTGTTGTACAATCTACATGATGTTTTGGTGCTCGGATTGCCATGGTTACAATCTCATAATCCAGTCCTTGACTGGAAAGCAATGTCTGTGTTAAGCTGGGGATGTCAGGGGGCTCATGGGGACGTACCTTTGGTTTCCATTTCATCATCTATTCCCTCTGAGATTCCGGCATTTTTGTCTGATTATCGTGATGTTTTTGAGGAGCCTAAGCTGGGTTCACTCCCTCCTCACAGAGATTGCGATTGTACCATAGATCTGATTCCAGGCAGTAAATTTCCAAAGGGTCGTTTGTTTAATTTATTCGTACCTGAACATGTTGCTATGCGAGAGTATATTAAGGAGTCCCTGGAAAAGGGACATATTCGTCCTTCTTCATCTCCTTTAGGAGCCGGTTTTTTCTTTGTGTCTAAAAAAGATGGCTCTTTGAGGCCGTGTATTGATTATCGACTCTTGAATAAAATTACAGTCAAATATCAGTATCCTTTGCCACTGCTGACTGATTTGTTTGCTCGAATAAAGGGGGCTAAGTGGTTCTCTAAGATTGATCTTCGTGGGGTGTATAATTTGGTGCGAATTAAGCAGGGGGATGAGTGGAAAACCGCATTTAATACGCCCGAGGGCCATTTTGAGTATTTAGTAATGCCTTTTGGTCTTTCAAATGCCCCTTCAGTCTTTCAGTCCTTTATGCATAACATTTTCCGTGAATATTTGGATAAATTTATGATTGTGTATCTGGATGATATTTTGATTTTTTCGGATTACTGGGACTCTCATGTCCAACAAGTCAGGAGGGTTTTTCAGGTTTTGCGGGCTAATTCCTTGTGTGTGAAGGGTTCTAAGTGTATTTTTGGGGTTCAAAAGATTTCTTTTTTGGGGTAAATTTTTCCCCTTCTTCCATTGAGATGGATCCTGTCAAGGTTCGGGCTATTTGTGATTGGACGCAACCTACTTCTCTTAAGAGCCTTCAGAAATTCTTGGGCTTTGCTAATTTTTATTGTCGATTTATAACTGGTTTTTCGGATGTTGCTAAACCTTTGACTGATTTGACTAAAAAGGGTGCTGATGTTGCTGATTGGTCCCCTGCTGCTGTGGAGGCCTTTCGGGAGCTTAAGTGCCGCTTTTCTTCTGCCCCTGTGTTGCGTCAGCCTGATGTTGCTCTTCCTTTTCAGGTTGAGGTCGATGCTTCCGAGATCGGAGCTGGGGCGGTTTTGTCGCAGAAAAGTTCCGACTGCTCCGTGATGAGACCTTGTGCGTTCTTTTCTCGAAAATTTTCGCCCGCCGAGCGAAACTATGATATTGGTAATCGGGAGCTTTTGGCTATGAAGTGGGCTTTTGAGGAGTGGCGTCATTGGCTTGAGGGGGCTAGACATCAGGTGGTGGTATTGACCGATCACAAGAATCTGATTTATCTTGAGTCTGCCAAGCGCCTGAATCCTAGACAGGCGCGCTGGTCGTTGTTTTTCTCTCGGTTTAATTTTGTGGTCTCATACCTACCAGGTTCTAAAAATGTGAAGGCAGATGCCCTTTCTAGGAGTTTTGAGCCTGATTCCCCTGGTGATTCTGAACCTACAGGTATCCTTAAGGATGGGGTGATATTATCTGCTGTTTCCCCAGACCTGCGACGGGCTTTGCAGGAGTTTCAGGCGGATAGACCTGATCGTTGCCCGCCTGGTAGACTGTTTGTTCCTGATGATTGGACCAGTAGAGTCATCTCGGAGGTTCATTCTTCTGCGTTGGCAGGTCATCCTGGAATCTTTGGTACTAGGGATTTGGTGGCTAGGTCCTTCTGGTGGCCTTCCCTGTCTCGAGACGTACGAGTTTTTGTGCAGTCTTGTGATGTTTGTGCTCGGGCCAAGCCTTGTTGTTCTCGGGCTAGCGGATTGTTGTTATCTTTGCCTATTCCGAAGAGGCCTTGGACTCACATCTCTATGGATTTTATTTCTGATCTCCCTGCTTCTCAGAAAATGTCTGTCATCTGGGTGGTGTGTGACCGTTTTTCAAAGATGGTTCATTTGGTACCTTTGCCTAAGTTGCCTTCCTCATCCGAATTGGTTCCTCTGTTTTTTCAAAATGTGGTTCGCTTGCATGGTATTCCGGAAAATATCGTTTCTGACAGGGGGACCCAGTTCGTGTCTAGATTTTGGCGGGCATTCTGTGCTAGGATGGGCATTGATTTGTCTTTTTCGTCTGTGTTCCATCCTCAGACTAATGGCCAGACGGAGCAAACTAATCAGACCTTGGAGACTTATTTGAGGTGTTTTGTGTCTGCGGATCAGGATGACTGGGTTGCCTTTTTGCCGTTGGCAGAGTTTGCCCTCAATAATCGGGCTAGTTCTGCCACTTTGGTTTCTCCTTTCTTTTGCAATTCAGGGTTTCACCCTCGTTTTTCTTCCGGTCAGGTGGAGTCTTCGGATTGTCCTGGAGTGGATACTATGGTGGATAGGTTGCATCGGATTTGGGGACAGGTGGTGGACAATTTGAAGTTGTCCCAGGAGAAGACTCAGCATTTTGCCAACCGCCGTCGTCGTGTTGGTCCTCGTCTTCGTGTTGGGGACTTGGTGTGGTTGTCTTCCCGTTTTGTCCCTATGAGGGTTTCTTCTCCTAAGTTTAAGCCTCGGTTCATCGGTCCTTATAGGATTTTGGAGATTCTTAACCCTGTATCCTTTCGTTTAGACCTTCCGGCATCTTTCGCTATCCATAATGTCTTCCATCGGTCGTTGTTGCGGAGGTATGAGGTGCCGGTTGTTTCTTCTACCGAGCCTCCTGCTCCTGTGCTGGTTGAGGGTGAATTGGAGTATGTTGTGGAGAAAATTTTGGACTCCCGTATTTCCAGACGGAGACTACAATATCTGGTTAAGTGGAAGGGTTATGGTCAAGAAGATAATTCTTGGGTAACTGCTTCTGATGTTCACGCCTCTGATTTGGTTCGTGCCTTTCATAGGGCTCATCCGGATCGTCCTGGTGGGTCTTGTGAGGGTTCGGTGCCCCCTCCTTGAGGGGGGGGTACTGTTGTGAATCTGCTTTTGGGCTCCTTCTGGTGGTGGCTAGTGGTACTGGTGACTCGGGTGTGTTTTCTTTCTCAGTTCACCTGTTTTCATCAGTAGTGGGGAGTTCCTATTTATTCCTGCTCTTCAGTCATTGCCTTGCCGGCCATCAATGTAACCAGAGCCTTTCTGTTGCATGTTCCTGCTCCTAGACTACTGATCAGCTAAGTTGGACTCTTAGTCCTAAGTTTGTTTGCATTTTTGTTCCAGTTTACAGTTAAGTCTTTCTCTGTAGCTGGAAGCTCTTGTGGGCTGAAATTACCACTCCGGTGTCATGAGTTGACACATGAGTTTTAAAGTAATTTCAGGATGGTATTTTAAAAGGGTTTTCAGCTGACCGTGCAGTTCCCTTTTGTATCATTCTACTATCTAGTAAGCGGACCTCGCTTTGCTGAACCTACCTTCATACTGCGTATGTCTTTTCCTCTGAACTCACCGTCAATATATGTGGGGGGCTTCTGTCTCCTTTTTGGGGGAATTTCCCTAGAGGTAAGCCAGGTCTGTTTTTTCCTCTACTAGGGTAAGTTAGTTCTCCGGCTGGCGAGAGACGTCTAGGGATAAAACGTAGGCACGCCCCCCGGCCACTATTAGTTGTCTGGTAGGTTTAGCTCACGGTCAGCTCGAGATTCCATCACCCAAGAGCTCGTTCGTTATTTATGTGTCCTGACGTTCCCCTGCCATTGGGAACCATGACAATCCAGGTGGGCTAAATAGAAAACCAACCAAGGATAACGAACCAGCTGATGAAGCCAACCTGCAGAAAGACAACACTACACAGTACCGCTTGTGACCACTAGAGGGAGCCCAGAAATAGAGTTCACAACAGTACCCCCCCCTTGAGGAGGGGTCACCAAACCCTCATCAAGACTCCCAGGGCGATCAGGACGAGCTGCGTGGAAGGCGCGAACCAAATTGGCCGCGTGAACATCAGAGGCGACAACCCAGGAATTATCCTCCTGACCATAGCCCTTCCACTTAACCAGATACTGAAGTCTCCGTCTAGAGATACGAGAATCCAAAATCTTCTCCACCACGTACTCCAATTCGCCCTCAACCAGCACCGGAGCAGGAGGCTCAACAGAAGGAACCACAGGTACCACATACCTCTGCAACAAAGACCTATGGAACACATTATGGATGGCAAACGATGCCGGGAGATCCAAACGAAAAGACACCGGGTTAAGGATTTCCAAGATCTTATAAGGAACGATGAAGCGAGGCTTAAACTTTGGAGACGAGACCTTCATAGGAACATACCGAGAAGACAGCCACACCAAATCCCCAACACGAAGTCGGGGACCCACACCGTGGCGGCGGTTGGCAAAGCGCTGAGCCCTCTCCTGAGACAATTTCAGATTGTCCACCACATGGCTCCAAATCTGCTGCAACCTATCCACCACAGAATCCACCCCAGGACAGTCAGAAGACTCAACCTGACCCGAGGAAAAACGAGGATGGAAACCAGAATTGCAGAAAAAAGGCGAAACCAAGGTAGCAGAACTAGCCCGATTATTAAGGGCAAACTAGGCCAATGGCAAAAAAGTCACCCAATCATCCTGATCAGCAGAAACAAAACATCTCAAATAAGTCTCCAACGTCTGATTAGTTCGTTCGGTTTGGCCATTAGTCTGAGGATGGAAGGCCGACGAAAAAGACAAATCAATGCCCATCTTAGCACAAAAAGTTCGCCAAAACCTGGACACAAACTGGGATCCTCTATCAGACACAATATTTTCAGGAATGCCGTGCAAACGAACCACATTCTGAAAAAATAGAGGAACCAAATTGGAGGAGGAAGGCAGCTTAGGCAAGGGCACCAAATGGACCATCTTGGAAAAACGATCACACACCACCCAGATGACAGACATTCTCTGAGATACTGGCAGATCCGAAATAAAATCCATGGAGATGTGCGTCCAAGGCCTTTTCGGGACAGGCAAAGGCAAAAGCAACCCGCTGGCACGAGAACAGCAAGGCTTAGCCCGAGCACAAATCCCACAGGACTGCACAAAGGAACGCACATCCCGCGACAAGGAAGGCCACCAGAAGGACCTAGCCACCAAATCTCTGGTACCAAAAATCCCAGGATGACCCGCCAACACCGAAGAATGAACCTCGGAAATAACTCTGCTGGTCCATCTATCTGGGACAAACAGTCTCTCTGGTGGACAACGGTCAGGTTTATCCGCCTGAAATTTCTGCAGCACTCGTCGCAAATCTGGAGAAATGGCAGACAAAATCACTCCCTCTCTAAGAATACCAGCCGGCTCAGAAACTCCCGGAGAGTCAGGCACAAAGCTCCTAGAAAGTGCATCAGCTTTCACGTTCTTCGAACCAGGCAGGTATGAGACCACGAAGTTGAAACGGGAGAAAAACAACGACCAACGAGCCTGTCTAGGATTAAGACGCTTGGCCGACTCGAGGTAAATCAGATTTTTGTGATCAGTCAGGACCACCACACGATGTCTAGCTCCCTCGAGCCAATGACGCCACTCCTCAAATGCCCACTTCATAGCCAACAACTCCCGATTACCAACATCATAATTTCGCTCGGCAGGCGAAAACTTTCTTGAAAAGAAAGCACACGGCTTCATCACAGAGCCCTCAGAACTTCTCTGTGACAAAACAGCCCCTGCTCCAATCTCGGAAGCATCAACCTCGACCTGAAAGGGGAGAGAGAAATCTGGCTGACATAAGACTGGAGCTGAAGAAAACCGGTGCTTAAGCTCCCGAAAGGCCTCCACGGCCGCAGGAGACCAATTAGTCACATCAGAGCCCTTCCTGGTCAAATCCGTCAAAGGTTTAACCACGCTAGAAAAATTAGCGATGAAACGACGGTAAAAATTAGCAAAACCCAAGAACTTCTGAAGACTCTTAACAGACGTGGTCTGAGTCCAGTCATGAATAGCCTGGACCTTGACTGGGTCCATCTCCACAGCAGAAGGAGAAAAAATAAAACCCAAAAAGGAGACCTTCTGTACTCCGAAGAGGCATTTTGAGCCCTTCACAAATAAAGCATTGGCACGCAGGACCTGAAACACCATCCTGACCTGCTTCACATGGGACTCCCAATCATCAGAAAAGACCAAAATGTCATCCAGATAAACAATCATAAATTTATCCAGATATTCACGGAAAATGTCATGCATGAAGGACTGAAACACAGAAGGAGCATTAGAGAGTCCAAAAGGCATCACCAAGTACTCAAAATGGCCTTCGGGCGTATTAAATTCTGTTTTCCATTCATCTCCCTGCTTAATGCGCACAAGATTATACGCACCACGGAGATCTATCTTGGTGAACCAACTGGCACCCTTAATCCGAGCAAACAAATCAGATAATAGTGGCAAAGGATACTGAAATTTGACTGTAATTTTATTCAGAAGGCGATAATCTATACACGGTCTCAAAGAGCCGTCCTTCTTGGCCACAAAAAAGAATCCTGCACCAAGAGGGGAAGAGGATGGGCGAATATGTCCCTTCTCCAAGGACTCCTTTATATAACTCCGCATCGCGGCATGCTCTGGTATAGACAAATTAAAAAGTCGTCCCTTAGGGAATTTACTACCAGGAATTAAATTTATAGCACAGTCACAATCCCTATGAGGAGGCAGGGCACCGGACCTGGGCTCATCAAATACATCCTGGTAGTCAGACAAAAACTCAGGGACCTCAGAAGGAGTGGAAGAAGCAATAGACACCAATGGAGTATCGCCATGAATTCCCTGACAACCCCAACTAGACACAGACATAGCTTTCCAATCTAAAACTGGATTATGAGCCTGCAACCATGGCAGACCCAAAACGACAACATCATGTAAATTATGCAGAACAAGAAAGCGAATCACCTCCTGATGAACGGGAGTCATGCACATGGTCATTTGCGTCCAATACTGAGGTTTATTCTCAGCCAATGGCGTAGCATCAATTCCCCTCAGAGGAATAGGAAATTCCAAAGGCTCCAGGACAAAACCACAGCGCCTGGCAAATGACAAATCCATCAGATTCAGGGCAGCACCCGAATCCACGAAGGCCATAACCGAGTAGGACGACAAAGAACAAATCAAAGTAACAGACAAAATAAACTTAGGCTGTATAGTACCAATGGTGACAGCGACCTTTTTTAAGCGTTTAGAGCATGCTGAGATAACATGAGCAGAATCACCACAGTAAAAGCACAACCCATTTTGACGTCTATGACTTTGTCGCTCAATTCTGGTCAGAGTTCGATCACATTGCATAGACTCAGGTCTCTGTTCAGAAAATACCGCCAAAGGATGAGCAGATCTGCCCTCCCGCAAACGCCGATCAACCTGAATGGCTAAAACCATAGAATCACGCAGACTTGTAGGGGTGGGGAACCCCACCATAACATCCTTAATGGCTTCAGAAAGACCTTCTCTGAAATTTGCAGCCAGGGCACACTCATTCCATTGAGTAAGCACTGACCATTTCCGAAATTTTTGACAATACACCTCTGCTTCATCCTGCCCTTGAGAAAGGGCCAGCAACGCTTTTTCTGCCTGATTCTCAAGATTAGGCTCCTCATAAAGCAGTCCAAGAGCCAAAAAAACGCATCCACATTAAGCAATGCAGGATCTCCTGGCGCCAGAGAGAAGGCCCAATCCTGAGGGTCGCCACGTAACAAGGAGATAACAATCTTTACTTGCCGAGCAGAATCACCAGAGGAACGAGGTCTCAGAGATAGAAATAACTTACAATTATTCATAAAATTCTGAAACCTAGATCTATCTCCAGAAAACAACTCAGGAATGGGTATCTTTGGTTCTGACATAGGGCTATGAATAACAAAATCCTGAATACTTTGCACCCGTGCAGCAAGATGATCCACACTAGAAGTCAGAGTCAGAACATCCATGTCTGCAGCTGAGCTCAAAACCACCCAGAGTTCAAGGGGATGAAAGAAGCTAAACAGACTGCAGCAAAGGAAAAGCGGGAGGAAGGAAAAAAAAAATGTACTCAGGTCTTCTTTTTATCCCACTTCTGCGATGCATCAAACACTTTTTGGCCTGCTATACTGTTATGATCCTTAGTGGTTGAGGATCACAAATTACTCCAGCTAAGTAACAAACATAGGACAAGCTCTAGGGAGGTGGCAAGCTGGACTGGCCGCAAATCTGAACCTAACCAAACACGCTAGAAGTAGCCGGTGAACGTGCCTGAATTCCTAGACGTCTCGAGCCAGCCTAAGGAACTAACTACCCCTAGAGAGAAAGAAAGACCTCTTTTGCCTCCAGAGAAATAATCCCCAAAGATATAGAAGCCCCCAACAAATAATAACGGTGAGGTAAGAGGAAGGCACATACACAGGGGTGAAAGCAGATTCAGCAAATGAGGCCCACTAATACTAGATAGCAGAAAATAGAAAAGGGAATCTATGCGGTCAGTAAAAAACCCTTACAAAATATCCACTCTGAGATTTCAAGAACCCCCACACCAACTAACGGTGTGGGGGGAGAAACTCAGTCCCCTAGAGCAACCAGCAAGCGAAGAAATCACATTTTAGCGAGCTGGACTAAAAACATAATGAACACTGATAATCAAAAAATGATCAAACAAAAACTTAGCTTGTCTTGGAGAGACAGGGAGCAAGGTAGACACACGGAATCTAAAGAGCACTGAATACATTGATAGCAGGCAAGGAACTGAGTATCCAGGTGGGCTAAATAGAAAACCAACCAAGGATAACGAACCAGCTGATGAAGCCAACCTGCAGAAAGACAACACTACACAGTACCGCTTGTGACCACTAGAGGGAGCCCAGAAATAGAGTTCACAACAATAATGATAACCAAAGCTTTTCCACAGAAATCACTCCAGAGCAGTACACCGAGATCCAGGGTTTCCCACAATACCCCCATTCAGTATTCTCCCAACACACTGTCACATCCAGTTTTGAGCACCTCCTCTAACAGGTAGTACAAACCTCCAGCGTATCATACCTAAAACATCTCTAAACCCCTAAGACCAGTAAATGCGCATCCATATCTGCAATTCTGTGCAGGGCTACTCACAAAATTCACCATTTTGAGATGTGGTCTTCATACCTGTTTGCTAGACCTGGACCTAATGCATCAAGCTGGTAGACAGTTGCGAGCCACAATTCATGGGGCCGCGAGCCACATGTGGCTCCCGAGCTACAGGTTGGGGAGCCCTGCTCTACAGGAACATGAAGAACATGTCAAGACTGTTTTAAGACGTCTGAAAGAGAACCATCTGTATATTAAGCCGGAGAAATGCGAGTTCCATCATTCTGAGATACAGTTCTTAGGGTATATCATCTCTCCCCAGGGGCTGAACATGGAATCTGGTAAGATTCAGGCTATCCTTGACTGGCCGGTACCCAAGAACGTTAAGGAGGTCCAACGTTTTATTGGTTTTGCAAATTTCTACAGACGCTTCATTCGAAATTTTTCTGATATTGTCCATCTCATTACTTCCTTGACAAAGAAGGAAAAGCCCTTTAACTGGTCATCACAGGCTGAAGAAGCTTTTGATCGGCTGAAGATCTGTTTCAAATCAGCACCACTGTTGATACACCCAGATCCAACACTTCCTTTCATTGTGGAGGTGGACGCTTCTGATAATGCTTTGGGGGCTATTCTCTCCCAAAGAACTGGAGAGAAGGGTCTGCTACATCCTTGTGCTTTCTTTTCCCATAGACTAACCTCAGCAGAGAAGAATTATGACGTGGGAGACAAGGAATTGCTGTCTATTATTGCGGCTTTCAAAGAATGGAGGCATCATCTGCAAGGAGCTGCACAACAGATCATAGTGCTAACTGACCATCGCAATCTAGAGTTCCTTAGATCCGCTAGATGTCTTTCTCCTCGTCAGGCTCGTTGGAACTTATTTTTAAATCAATTTAACTTTGTTATCTCGTACCGTCCAGGTTCTCATAGTGGGAAGGCTGATGCTTTATCCCGAATCCATGCTGCGGATTCCGTACCTGAAGCCCCGTCCAAGACCATTCTATCTGATGCCAATTTCATCGAGTTATCCACGATCAGGACTTGTGGAAGGAGTGCAGGGAGGCCTATGACGGTGATGTATTTCTGGCCAACCCACCTGTGGATATTAATCTTGTCTTTAAGGGTGGCATATGGTTCAGAGATCGACGTATGTACGTCCCGGAGGTCATCCGTCTGCAAATCCTTAAGTTGGTACATGACTCCAAGTTAGCTGGTTACAGGGGGGTACAGAAGACACAAGAGTTCCTGAGCCAATTCTCCTGGTGGCCAACTTGCCTGAAGGATACCAAGGACTATATTCTCTCTTGCGAGGTATGTGTCCGTTACAAGACTCCTCATGTGGCCCCTACGGGTCTTCTACAACCATTACCTGTTCCGTCCAGCCCTTGGGGGTCTATATCAATGGACTTTATTGTGGAGCTGCCTACATCGCGGGGCATGAATACAATCATGGTGGTAGTTGATCGCCTGACTAAAGCTGCTCATTTTGTTCCGTGCACCGGCCTCCCCTCAGCTAAAGATACAGTGAACTTGGTTATACAGAATGTCTTTCGGTTGCATGGGGTGCCGGATGAGATCATCTCTGACCGTGGAGTACAGTTCACTTCAAGATTCTGGAAGGGGTTTTGCTCTGCACTCAATATTAATGTCTGTCTCTCTTCTGCTTACCATCCCCAGACAAATGGTCAGACTGAGCGTACCAACCAGACGCTGTAACAATATCTAACATGCTATGTCAGCCATCTCCAGGATGATTGGTTGGAGTTGTTGCCGTTAGACGAATTTTCATACAATAATTCTCAGAGCGCCGCCACTAAATTTACACCTTCCTTTGCCAATCTGGGTTATCATCCATGTATTTTACCTAGGTCTCCAATTAATTATCCAGTTCCAGCAGTGGAGGAAAGGCTGACTGCTATGAGACAAAATCTGGAGGTTCTGAAGAAATCCCTGACCACAGCTCAAGAACGTTATAAGAGATCGGCTGATAGATTTACGTAAACCTGCACCCATGTTCAAGGTAGGAGATTTCGTGTGGTTAGCAACTACGAGTCTGAAGTTAAACGTTCCTTCACAAAAACTTGGACAGAAATTAATTGGCCCTTTCAAGATCAACGGTATTGTGAGCTCTGTGGCCTGCCGGCTGAAGCTACCTGGGACAATGAAGGAACACCCAGTTTTTCATGTATCTTTACTAAAGCCTGTATCTCCTAATACCTTCCAGGGACGTGTTGTGCCACCTCCGCAGCCTGTGGTGATTGATGGGCAAGAACAATTTGTGGTGGAGGAAATTATAGATTCCAGCATTCGCACGAATCGGCTCCAATATCTGATAAGATGGCAGGGATATCTGTTGTGAATTCTGCTCTTGGGCTCCCTCCGGTGATTGTTGGTGATAGTGCAGTTGTCTTAGGGTTGTAATCCGGGCAGGTGTTTCTGCTGATTGCAGCTCTATTAGGTATTTAGGTGTGCAGGATCCATGAGTCCATGCCAGTTGTCCATTGTACTTGGAGGGATTGCATCTCTCTCTGGCTCCTCATGCCCTGCTGCCTATTCAGCTAAGTGTCTGGTTTTTTGTCTCTATGCACACATGCAGTGTGCTTTGCAATTCAGTGCAATTCATTGTGTTTTTGTCCAGCTTAGACTTTGTTTGGATTTTTCATTCATGCTGGGTTCTCAGGAGATGCAGATATACTTTCTATGTCTTTAGTTAGATGTAGAATATTTGTATTATCTGCTGTGGATATTTTTAGGATTTTAATACTGACCGCTTAGAATTCTGTCCTATCTTTTTCTATTTAGCTAGAAGTGCCTCTTTTGCTAAATCCTGTTTTTTCTGCCTGCGTGTGTTTTTCCTCTTATACTCACAGTCAATATTTGTGGGGGGCTGCCTATCCTTTGGAGTTCTGCTCTTAGGCAAGATAGAATTCCCATTTCCATCTATAGGGGTATTTAGTCCTCCGGCTGTGTCGAGGTGTCTAGGACTTGTTAGATACATCCCACGGCTACTTCTAGTTGCGGTGTTAGTTTAGGGTTTGCGGTCAGTACAGGTACCACCTACTCCTGAGAAAGTCTCTCATGCGGCTCCAAGGTCACCGGATCATAACAGATATCCCCCTGAGGAAGACTCTTGGGAACCTGTGGAAAACATCCATGCCCAACAGAAGATTTCTCGTTTTCATCAGAGATTCCCTGAGAAACCAGGTCCAGGATCGTCCTGAGGCCGCTTCTAAGGAGGGAGTAATGTCAGGAGTCTGAACATTTTTTACCTTTTGTGCATCACTGCCCTTTTCCAACATGGCGTCTTTGGTCTCATGTGCACTAGTCTTCCTGCTATAAAACTCCACCCCAGCCTTCAGTCTGTGCTAGATTGCATCCAGCTCCTGACCTCTGATTACTCCCTGACTACACACCTGCTCCTGTGAACCTGTGTGGTGATCCTGCTACTCTGCTCTGAGTTCCTACTGCATACACAAGTCTCCAGTAATCCTCCTTCATCTGCTGCTCGTGTTTACTTCATCTGCATTTGCTGGACATGTAAGCTGCTGCTGCTGCTGCAATAACCTGAGACTATTAACCAGGCCTCCCTGGTTGAGCTAAGATATGATTTGAACTGCCTTATGAGCATATCTATCTGTGTCTGGGCTAAGTCAAGGATTTATTCGTGTCAAGAATCCTCAAGTATAACTGTACTTCATAGACTTTCTGCTTGATTGCTTGTTTCTCTGAAGTTTCCTACAGACTGCTAAGATGCTAATACAACACGAAAAAATGGAGTTAATGTCCACAACAATTATTTACAAAATCATAATATTTTATTATTAACAAGTAATGTCACAACAACACATTGCCGTGATTTAAAAACCACACATAGAAACAACTAGACAGGAATGGTAATAGCACATAGAAATAAAACACAGTGCAGCTCATGGACTGGTGCCAAGTATCCAACTATTTGTATGCCACAGTGCAAAGTTATACATTGGCAAGTACACGGGGGAGGGCCTATATGTCAGTATATAGTGTACCTTGGAGCCCTGTACACTGGCTCTACATATTTCACAACACACCCAACAGACCCCGGATGCTTACCAACTTCACAGGCACCAGGACAGAGCCACACCGTCGCCCCAACGCGCGTTTCGCGTTGGCTTCGTCAGGGGGCCCCCTGACGAAGCCAACGCGAAACGCGCGTTGGGGCGACGGTGTGGCTCTGTCCTGGTGCCTGTGAAGTTGGTAAGCATCCGGGGTCTGTTGGGTGTGTTGTGAAATATGTAGAGCCAGTGTACAGGGCTCCAAGGTACACTATATACTGACATATAGGCCCTCCCCCGTGTACTTGCCAATGTATAACTTTGCACTGTGGCATACAAATAGTTGGATACTTGGCACCAGTCCATGAGCTGCACTGTGTTTTATTTCTATGTGCTATTACCATTCCTGTCTAGTTGTTTCTATGTGTGGTTTTTAAATCACGGCAATGTGTTGTTGTGACATTACTTGTTAATAATAAAATATTATGATTTTGTAAATAATTGTTGTGGACATTAACTCCATTTTTTCGTGTTGTATTAGTGAGTAGAGGAGTGTCCCCCCCTGTTCGATTTTGGCAAGCATGTCCTCCTGATAGGCTCCCCCACTGAGGTTGTGAGCATGTGGAGGATCAATATACTATTTTCTTTCATTTTGGGCTGTTTCTATTAATCTACTAAGACTGCTAAGATGCGTTTATTATTTGCACCAAGTGTTGTGGACTTGAGTTTCTCTCTGCACCTGTTTGAATCACCATGTGATAATATAGACTTTACCACTTATAAAACTGTGTCCTGTAGTTGTCTTGTTCCACGCAAAGAGTCTACTGAGTTATCCCCTATAATTATTACAGGTACCCTCTGAGTTGGGGTGTGGCCTCCGGTCTCCTCTGAGTTGAGGTTTTGCCTCCAATACTCTGAGTTGGGGTGTGGCCATTTTGACTCCGATTGGGGAGTGACCTCCAGTACCCTCTGAGCTGAGGTTTGACCTCCAGTACCCTCTGAGTTGGGGTGTGGCCTCCAGTGTTGTCTGAGTTGGGGTTTGGCCTTCAGTACCCTCTGAGTTTGGGTGTAGCCTCCGGTCCCGTCTGAGTTGGGGTTTGGCCTCTGGTCCGCTCAGAGATGGGGTGTTGCCTCCGAAACCCTCTGAGTTGGGATGTGGCTTCGGTACTCTCTGAGTTGGGGTGCGTGTGTTATGACCCCAATGGCGAGGGTCTCAGAGGAACGTGGAAGTCTGCAGAATACAAAAATCCAGCTCATAGGGCAGTGGTAACTGGGTTGACCATATATCTACTCCTAACGCCAACACTAGAAGTAGCCGGGGATCATTCCTACGTTGATTCTAGATGACACGCGCCAGCCGGAGAATCTAGCTACCCCTAGTAGAGGAAAACAAAGACCTTTCTTGCCTCCAGAGAAGGGGACCCCAAAGCTGGATAGAAGCCCCCCACAAATAATGACGGTGAGGAAAGAGGAAATGACAAACACAGAAATGAACCAGGTTTAGCACAGAGAGGCCCGCTTACTAATAGCAGAATAAAGAAAGGTAACTTATATGGTCAGCAAAAACCCTATCAAAATCCACACTGGAAATTCAAGAACCCCCGAACCGTCTAACGGTCCGGGGGGAGAACACCAGCCCCCCTAGAGCTTCCAGCAAAGGTCAGGATATAGATTTGGAACAAGCTGGACAAAAATACAAAACCAAAACAAATAGCAAAAAGCAAAAGGCAGACTTAGCTGATATAACTGGAACCAGGATCAGTAGACAAGAGCACAGCAGACTAGCTCTGATAACTACGTTGCCAGGCATTGAACTGAAGGTCCAGGGAGCTTATATAGCAACACCCCTAACTAACGACCCAGGTGCGGATAAAAGGAATGACAGAAAAACCAGAGTCAAAAAACTAGTAACCACTAGAGGGAGCAAAAAGCAAATTCACAACAGTACCCCCCTTAGTGAGGGGTCACCGAACCCTCACCACGACCACCAGGGCGATCAGGATGAGCGGCATGAAAGGCACGAACTAAATCGGCCGCATGAACATCAGAGGCGACCACCCAGGAATTATCCTCCTGACCATAGCCCTTCCACTTGACCAGGTACTGAAGCCTCCGCCTGGAGAGGCGAGAATCCAAGATCTTCTCCACCACGTACTCCAACTCGCCCTCAACCAACACCGGAGCAGGAGGCTCAGCAGAAGGAACTACAGGCACAATGTACCGCCGCAACAAGGACCTATGAAATACATTGTGAATAGCAAACGACACAGGAAGATCCAAACGAAAAGATACAGGATTAAGGATTTCCAATATCTTGTAAGGCCCAATAAAACGAGGTTTAAATTTGGGAGAGGAGACCTTCATAGGAACAAAGCGGGAAGAAAGCCATACCAAATCCCCAACGCGTAGTCGGGGACCCACACCGCGGCGGCGGTTGGCAAAGCGCTGAGCCTTCTCCTGTGACAACTTCAAGTTGTCCACCACATGATTCCAGATCTGCTGCAACCTATCCACCACAGAATCCACCCCAGGACAGTCAGAAGGCTCCACATGACCCGAAGAAAAGCGAGGATGGAAACCAGAGTTGCAGAAAAAAGGCGAAACCAAGGTGGCGGAACTAGCCCGATTATTAAGGGCAAACTCAGCCAACGGCAAGAATGTCACCCAATCGTCCTGATCAGCAGAGACAAAACACCTCAAATAAGCCTCCAAAGTCTGATTGGTTCGCTCCGTCTGTCCATTAGTCTGAGGATGGAAAGCAGACGAAAACGACAAATCAATGCCCATCCTACTACAAAAGGATCGCCAGAACCTGGAAACGAACTGGGATCCTCTGTCTGACACAATATTCTCAGGGATGCCGTGCAAACGAACCACGTTCTGGAAAAACACAGGAACCAGATCGGAAGAGGAAGGCAGCTTAGGCAAAGGAACCAAATGGACCATCTTGGAGAAGCGATCACATATCACCCAGATAACGGACATGCCCTGAGATAGCGGAAGATCAGAAATGAAATCCATGGAGATATGTGTCCAAGGTCTCTTCGGGACAGGCAAGGGCAAGAGCAAACCGCTGGCACGAGAACAGCAAGGCTTAGCTCGAGCACAAGTCCCACAGGACTGCACAAATGACCGCACATCCCTTGACAAGGAAGGCCACCAAAAGGACCTGGCCACCAGATCTCTGGTGCCAAAAATTCCCGGGTGACCTGCCAACACCGAGGAATGAACCTCGGAAATGACTCTGCTGGTCCACTTATCCGGGACAAACAGTCTGTCAGGTGGACAAGACTCAGGCCTATCAGCCTGAAATCTCTGCAACACACGTCGCAGATCCGGAGAAATAGCTGACAAGATAACTCCATCTTTAAGAATACCAACAGGATCAGCGACTCCAGGAGCATCAGGCACAAAGCTCCTAGAAAGAGCATCGGCCTTCACATTCTTTGAACCTGGTAAATACGAGACAACAAAATCAAAGCGGGAGAAAAACAATGACCAGCGGGCCTGTCTCGGATTAAGGCGTTTAGCAGACTCGAGATACATCAGATTTTTGTGATCAGTCAAGACCACCACACGATGCTTAGCACCCTCGAGCCAATGACGCCACTCCTCAAATGCCCATTTCATGGCCAACAACTCCCGATTGCCCACATCATAATTTCGCTCGGCAGGCGAAAACTTCCTAGAGAAAAAGGCACAAGGTTTCATAACAGAGCAACCAGGGCCTCTCTGTGACAAAACGGCCCCTGCCCCAATCTCCGAAGCATCCACCTCAACCTGAAAGGGAAGTGAGACGTCAGGCTGGCACAAAACAGGCGCCGAAGTAAACCGGCGTTTCAATTCCTGGAAAGCCTCCACGGCAGCAGGAGCCCAGTTAGCTACATCGGAGCCCTTCTTGGTCATATCCGTCAAAGGTTTCACAATGCTAGAAAAATTAGCGATAAAACGACGGTAGAAGTTAGCGAAGCCCAAGAACTTCTGAAGACTCTTAACTGACGAGGGCTGAGTCCAATCAAGAATAGCTCGGACCTTGACTGGGTCCATCTCCACAGCAGAAGGGGAAAAAATGAACCCCAAAAAGGGAACCTTCTGTACACCAAAGAGACACTTTGAGCCCTTGACAAACAAAGAATTTTCACGCAAAATTTTAAAGACCAACCTGACCTGCTCCACATGCGAATCCCAATTATCAGAAAAAACCAAAATATCATCCAGATAAACAATCAAAAATTTATCCAGATACTTCCGGAAAATGTCATGCATAAAGGACTGAAAAACTGAAGGCGCATTGGAGAGCCCAAAAGGCATCACCAAGTACTCAAAATGACCCTCGGGCGTATTGAATGCGGTTTTCCACTCATCACCTTGCTTAATGCGCACAAGGTTGTACGCACCACGAAGGTCTATCTTGGTGAACCACTTGGCACCCTTAATCCGGGCAAACAAGTCAGACAACAGCGGTAAAGGATACTGAAATTTGACAGTGATCTTATTTAAAAGCCGATAATCAATACAAGGTCTCAAAGATCCGTCCTTTTTTGCCACAAAAAAGAATCCCGCACCAAGAGGGGAAGAAGACGGACGAATATGTCCTTTCTCCAGAGACTCCTTGATATATGAACGCATAGTGGTATGTTCAGGTACCGACAGATTAAACAGTCTTCCCTTAGGAAATTTACTGCCTGGGATCAAATCTATAGCACAGTCACAGTCCCTATGAGGAGGCAGTGCACTGGACTCAGACTCACTGAAGACATCCTGATAATCAGACAAATACTCCGGAACTTCCGAAGGCGTAGAAGAAGCAATAGACACAGGCAGGGAATCCCCATGAATACCACGACAGCCCCAACTTGAGACTGACATAGCCTTCCAGTCCAGGACTGGATTATGGGTCTGTAACCATGGCAGCCCTAAAACAACCAAATCATGCATTTTATGTAAAACCAGGAAACGTATCACCTCGCGGTGTTCAGGAGTCATGCACATGGTAACCTGTGTCCAATACTGCGGTTTATTTGCTGCCAATGGTGTAGCATCAATACCCCTAAGAGGAATAGGATTTTCTAATGGTTCAAGAGTAAAACCACAGCGCTTAGCAAATGAGAGATCCATGAGACTCAGGGCAGCACCTGAATCTACAAACGCCATGACAGGATAAGATGACAGTGAGCAAATCAAAGTTACAGACAGAATAAATTTAGGTTGCAAATTACCAACGGTGACAGGACTAACAACCTTAGCTATACGTTTAGAGCATGCTGAGATAACATGTGTAGAATCACCACAGTAGTAGCACAAGCCATTCCGGCGTCTATGAATTTTCCGCTCATTTCTAGTCAGGATTCTATCACATTGCATTAAATCAGGTGTCTGTTCAGACAACACCATGAGGGAATTTGCGGTTTTTCTATCACATTGCACCGAATTAGGTGTCTGTTCAGACAACACCATGAGGGAATTTGCGGTTTTGCGCTCCCGCAACCGCCGGTCAATTTGAATAGCCAGTGCCATAGTATCATTCAGACCTGTGGGAATGGGAAAACCCACCATAACATTCTTAATGGCTTCAGAAAGGCCATTTCTAAAATTAGCGGCCAGTGCACACTCGTTCCAATGTGTCAGCACGGACCATTTCCGAAATTTTTGGCAATACACTTCAGCCTCGTCCTGCCCCTGAGACATAGCCAGCAAGGCCTTTTCTGCCTGAATCTCAAGATTGGGTTCCTCATAAAGTAAACCGAGCGCCAGAAAAAACGCATCAAGATCAGCCAATGCCGGATCTCCTGGCGCCAGCGAAAAAGCCCAATCCTGAGGGTCGCCCCGTAAGAACGAAATAACAATTTTTACTTGCTGAGCAGAATCTCCAGATGAACAGGGTCTCAGGGACAAAAACAATTTACAATTATTCACGAAATTCCTAAACTTAAACCTGTCTCCGGAAAACAGTTCAGGAATCGGTATTTTAGGTTCTGACCTAGGATTTCTGATAACATAGTCTTGTATGCCCTGCACACGAGTAGCCAGCTGGTCCACACTTGTAATCAAGGTCTGGACATTCATGTCTGCAGCAAGCATAGCCACTCTGAGGTAAAGGGGAAGAAGAAAAAAAAAAAAAAAACTCAGAATCTTCTTTCTTATAATCCCTCTTCTGCAATGCATTAAACATTTAATACTGGCCTGGCAAACTGTTATGACCCCAATGGCGAGGGTCTCAGAGGAACGTGGAAGTCTGCAGAATACAAAAATCCAGCTCATAGGGCAGTGGTAACTGGGTTGACCATATATCTACTCCTAACGCCAACACTAGAAGTAGCCGGGGATCATTCCTACGTTGATTCTAGATGACACGCGCCAGCCGGAGAATCTAGCTACCCCTAGTAGAGGAAAACAAAGACCTTTCTTGCCTCCAGAGAAGGGGACCCCAAAGCTGGATAGAAGCCCCCCACAAATAATGACGGTGAGGAAAGAGGAAATGACAAACACAGAAATGAACCAGGTTTAGCACAGAGAGGCCCGCTTACTAATAGCAGAATAAAGAAAGGTAACTTATATGGTCAGCAAAAACCCTATCAAAATCCACACTGGAAATTCAAGAACCCCCGAACCGTCTAACGGTCCGGGGGGAGAACACCAGCCCCCCTAGAGCTTCCAGCAAAGGTCAGGATATAGATTTGGAACAAGCTGGACAAAAATACAAAACCAAAACAAATAGCAAAAAGCAAAAGGCAGACTTAGCTGATATAACTGGAACCAGGATCAGTAGACAAGAGCACAGCAGACTAGCTCTGATAACTACGTTGCCAGGCATTGAACTGAAGGTCCAGGGAGCTTATATAGCAACACCCCTAACTAACGACCCAGGTGCGGATAAAAGGAATGACAGAAAAACCAGAGTCAAAAAACTAGTAACCACTAGAGGGAGCAAAAAGCAAATTCACAACAGCGTGGCCTTCATTATCCTCTGAGTTGGGGTGTGGCCTCCGAAACCCTCTGAGTTGGGATGTGGCTTTGGTACTCTCTGAGTTGGGGTGTGGCCTTTGGCCTTCATTATCCTCTGATTTGAGGTGTGGCCTCCGGTACCCTCTGTGTTAGGGTGTGGCCTCCGGTCTCATCTGAGTTGGGGTGTGGCCTACCTCTGAGATGGAATGTGGCCTCCGATACCCTCTGAGTTGGGGTGTGGCCTCCAGTACCCTCTGAGTTGATGTGAAGCCTCCAGTCTTGTCCGAGATGGGGCATGGTCTGCAATATTCTTCGAATTGGGGTGTGGCCTTCAGAATCCTCTGAGTTGGGGTGTGGCCTCCGGTCCCCTCTGAGTTGAGGTTTTGCCTCCAATACTCTGAGTTGGGGTGTGGCCATGTTGCCTCCGATTGGGGAGTGGCCTCCAGTACCCTCTGAGTTGAGGTATGACCTCCAATACCCTCTGAGATTGGGTGTGGCCTCCAGTCACGTCTGAGTTGGGATTTGTTCTCCGGTCCGCTCAGAGATGGGGTGTTGCCTTCAAAACCCTTTCAGTTGGGGTGTGGCCTCGGTACCCTCTGAGTTGCGTTGTGCAGCCTTCATTATCCTCTGAGTTGGGATGTGGCCTCCAATTCCCTCTGAGTTGGGGTGTGGCCTCTGGTACCCTCTGAGTTGTGGTGTGGCCTTCATTATCCTTTGAGTTAGGGTGTGGCCTCCAATACCATTTGAATTGGTGTGTCGCCTCTGGTACCCTCTGAGTTGGGGTGTGGCCACTGTTCCTCTCTGAGCAGAGGTTTGGCCTCCAATACCCTCTGGGTTGGGGTGTGGTCTTCAGTACCCTCTGAGATAAGGTGTGGCCTCCAGTAACCTCTGAATTTGGGTGTGACTTCCGTTCCCGTCTTAGATAGGGTTTGGCCTCGGTACCCTGTGAGTTGGGGTGTGGCCTCTGGTACCCTCTGAGTTGGGGTGTGGAAACCGATCCCCTCTGAGTTGGGGTGTGGCCTCCGATTGGGGTGTGACCTCCAGTACCCTTTGAGTAGAGGGTGGTCTCCAGTCCCGTCTGAGTTGGGGTTTGGCCTCCGGTCCCCTCAGAGATGAGTTGTTGCCTCCGAAACCCTCTGAGCTGTGGAGTGGCCTCCGATCTTGTGTGGTCACCAATCTTCTTCAAGTTGGGGTGTGGCCTTCAGAACCCTCTGAGTTGGGGTGTGACCTCCGGTACCCTGTGAGTTGGCGTGTGGCCTCCTTAACCCTCTGAGTGGTTGGCCTCCGATCTCGTCTGAGATGGGGTGTGGTCACCAATATTCTTCTAGTTGAGGTGTGGCCTTCAGAACCCTCTGAGTTGGAGTGTGACCTCTGGTACACTGTGAGTTGGTGTGTGGCCTCTTTAACCTACTGAGTGGTGTGGCACGCCTTTGGGACCCTCTGTGTTGTGAATTCCGCTCTTGGGCTCCCTCCGGTGGTTGTAAGTGGCATTTTTGTGAATTCTGTTCTTGGGCTCCCTCCTGTGGTTTTGAGTGGTATGGCTGCTTCTGGGATTTAGCATCAGCAGCTGTTTTCACTGATCGTCTTTCTGGCTCGGCTATATTAGTCTGGCCTGTTCTCTCATTCAATGCCAGTTGTCAATTGTTCCAGCCTGGAGTCACGGCTCTTTGGATTTCTCTGACATTCTGACCAGTTCAGCAAATCTAAGTCCTTGCTTGTCCTTTTGCAGTTCACTTGTTGTGGACTTTGTTGTTCAGCACTTTCTATGTTTTGCTCATTTGTCCAGCTTATCAATATGAACCTATTCCGCTAAGCTGGAAGCTCTGGGCAGCAGAGTTTGCCCTCCACACCTTTAGTCAGGTGTGGAGATTTTTGCATTTCTCTGCGGTGGACTTTTTCTAGTTTTTTTTACTGACCGCACAGTGTTCTGTCCTGTACTAATTCTTTCTAGCTAGAAGTGGCCTCCTTTGCTAAATCTTGTTTCATACCACGTATGTCATTTCCTTCTCCTCTCACAGTCATTATTTGTGGGGGGCTGTCCTATCCTTTGGGGATTTTCTCTGAGGCAAGATAGCTTTCCTGTTTCTACCTTTAGGGGTAGCTAGTTCTCCGGCTGTGACGAGGTGTCCAGGGAGTGACAGGAACATCCCACGGCTACTGCTAGTGTCTGTGTTAAGATCAGGAATTGCGGTCTGTATAGTTACCACCGGCTCAGAGCTAGTCGCATGTCGCTCCTACATCACCAGACCATAACAGTACAACTGGCCAAAAATGAGCTGAATGCATCTCAAAAGAAGGAAAAGAAAAAGAGTTCTGAGCCATTTTTTTTTTCTTTAGTCTGTTTTGTCTTTTTCCTTCCTCTTAATCTCTGGGTGATTCAGGATTTGGATGCGGGCATGGATGTTCAGGGGTTGTTTTCTCGTGTGGATCAGCTTGCTGCTAGAGTACAGAGTATCCAAGATTATGTTGTTCAGACTCTGGCCTTAGAGCCTAGAATTCCTACTCCGGATTTGTTTTACGGGGATAGATCTAAGTTTTTGAACTTTAAAAATAACTGCAAATTGTTTTTTGCTCTGAAACCCCGTTCCTCTGGTGACCCCATTCAGCAAGTTAAAATAGTTATTTCTCTGCTGCGTGGTGACCCTCAGGACTGGGCATTCTCCCTTGAGTCAGGGGATCCGGCATTGCTTAATGTAGATGCATTTTTTCAATCGCTCCGATTATTGTATGACGAACCTAACTCTGTAGAGCATGCTGAGAAAACACTTTTGGCCCTGTGTCAGGGTCAGGAAGCGGCAGAATTATACTGCCAGAAATTTAGAAAATGGTCTGTGCTTACTAAATGGAATGAGGATGCTCTGGCAGCAATTTTCAGAAAGGGTCTTTCTGAAGCCCTTAAGGATGTTATGGTGGGGTTCCCCACGCCTGTTGGTTTGAGCGAATCTATGTCTCTGGCCATTCAGATTGATCAGCGCCTGCACGAACGCAAAGTGGTGCACCATATGGCAGCGTCCTCTGAGCAGAGACCTGAGCCTATGCAATGTGATAGGATTTTGACTAGAGCGGAACAGAGGGGATAAAGACGTCAGAATGGGCTGTGTTTTTACTGTGGTGATTCTGCTCATGCTATTTCTGATTGCCCTAAGCGTATTAAGAGGGTCGCTAGATCTGTTACCATTAGTACTGTACAGCCTAAGTTTCTCCTGTCTGTGACCCTGATTTGCTCATTGTCATCTTTTTCTGTCATGGCATTTGTGGATTCAGGCGCTGCTCTGAATTTAATGGACTTAGAATTCGCCAGGCGCTGTGGCTTTTCTTTGCAGCCTTTGCAGAGTCCTATTCCCTTGAGGGGTATTGATGCTACACCGTTGGCCAAGAATAAACCTCAGTATTGGACTCAGCTGACTATGTGCATGGCTCCAGCACATCAGGAAGATTGCCGTTTTCTGGTGTTGCATAATTTACATGATGTTGTTGTACTGGGTTTTCCATGGTTACAGGTGCACAATCCTGTGCTGGATTGGAAATCGATGTCTGTGACTAGTTGGGGTTGTCGAGGGGTACATGATGACGTTCCTTTGATGTCAATTTCCTCTTCCCCCTCTTCTGATGTTCCTGAGTTTTTGTCAGATTTCCAGGATGTATTCGATGAGCCCAAGTCCAGTTCCCTTCCTCCACATAGGGACTGTGATTGTGCTATTGACTTGATTCCTGGCTGTAAGTTCCCTAAGGGCCGACTTTTCAATCTGTCTGTGCCAGAGCATGCCGCTATGCGGAGCTATGTCAAGGAGTCTTTAGAGAAGGGGCATATTCGGCCGTCTTCGTCACCATTGGGAGCGGGATTCTTTTTTGTTGCCAAGAAGGATGGCTCCTTGAGACCCTGTATTGATTATCGCCTTCTTAATAAAATCACGGTCAAATTCCAATACCCTTTACCTTTGCTCTCTTATTTGTTTGCTAGGATTAAGGGGGCTAGTTGGTTTTCCAAGATTGACCTTCGAGGGGCATATAATCTTGTTCGTATTAAACAGGGTGACGAATGGAAAACTGCATTTAATACGCCCAAAGGCCATTTTGAATACCTGGTGATGCCTTTTGGGCTTTCTAATGCTCCTTCTGTATTTCAGTCCTTTATGCATGATATTTTCCGCAATTATCTTGATAAATTCTTGATTGTGTATTTGGATGATATTTTGATTTTTTCCAATGATTGGGAGTCTCATGTGAAGCAGGTCAGGATGGTATTCCTGATCCTTCGTGATAATGCTCTATTTGTGAAGGGGTCTAAGTGCCTATTTGGAGTTCAGAAGGTCTCTTTTTGGGGGTTTATTTTTTCTCCTTCATCTATAGAAATGGATCCTGTTAAGGTCCAAGCCATTCATGACTGGATTCAACCCACATCTGTGAAGAGCCTTCAGAAATTTTTGGGCTTTGCTAATTTTTATCGCCGTTTCATTGCCAACTTCTCTAGTGTGGTTAAACCCCTGACCGATTTGACAAAGAAAGGCGCTGATTTGACTAATTGGTCCTCTGAGGCTGTTAAGGCCTTTCAGGAGCTTAAACGCCGATTTACTTCTGCCCCTGTCTTGCGTCAGCCGGATGTTTCTCTTCCTTTTCAGGTTGAGGTTGACGCTTCTGAGATTGGGGCAGGGGCCGTTTTGTCACAGGAATTCTGATGGTTCCTTGATGAAGCCATGTGCCTTCTTTTCCCGAAAGTTTTCGCCTGCGGAACGCAATTATGATGTTGGCAATCGGGAGTTGTTGGCTATGAAGTGGGCATTTGAGGAGTGGCGACATTGGCTTGAGGGAGCCAAGCACCGCATTGTGGTCTTAACCGATCATAAGAATCTGATTTACCTCGAGTCGGCTAAGCGGCTGAACCCTAGACAGGCTCGGTGGTCCCTGTTTTTCTCCCATTTTGACTTTGTGGTCTCATATCTTCCGGGATCTAAGAATGTTAAGGCGGATGCCCTCTCTAGGAGTTTTTTGCCTGATTCTCCTGGAGTCCTTGAGCCGGTTGGCATTCTTAGGGAAGGGGTAATTCTGTCTGCCATCTCCCCTGATTTGCGGCAGGCGCTTCAGGAATTTCAGGCTGATAAACCTGACCGCTGTCCTGGGGGGAAGCTGTTTGTTCCTGATAGATGGACAAGTAAGGTAATTTCTGAGGTCCATTGTTCTGTGTTGGCCGGTCATCCTGGGATTTTTGGTACCAGAGATTTGGTTGCTAGGTCCTTTTGGTGGCCTTCCTTGTCGCGGGATGTGCGTTCTTTTGTGCAGTCCTGTGGGACTTGTGCCCGGGCTAAGCCTTGCTGTTCCCGCGCTAGTGGGTTGCTTTTGCCTTTGCCTGTCCCGGAGAGGCCTTGGACGCATATTTCCATGGATTTTGTTTCGGACCTACCTGTGTCCCAGAGGATGTATGTTATCTGGGTGGTTTGTGACCGGTTCTCTAAAATGGTCCATTTGGTGCCTTTGCCTAAATTGCCTTCCTCCTCTGATTTGGTTCCATTGTTTTTTCAGCATGTGGTTCGTTTGCATGGCATTCCGGAGAATATTGTGTCTGACAGAGGTTCCCAGTTTGTTTCCAGGTTTTGGCTGGCCTTTTGTGCTAAGATGGGCATTAATTTGTCTTTTTCTTCGGCGTTCCATCCTCAGACAAATGGCTAAACTGAGCGAACTAATCAAACCTTGGAAACCTATTTGAGATGCTTTGTGTCTGCTGATCAGGATGATTGGGTGGCTTTCTTGCCGTTGGCCGAGTTTGCCCTTAATAATCGGGCCAGTTCGGCTACTTTGGTTTCGCCTTTCTTTTGTAATTTTGGTTTCCATCCTCGTTTTTCTTCAGGGCAGGTTGAGCCTTCTGATTGTCCTGGTGTAGATTCCGTGATGGACAGGTTACAGCAGATTTGGACTCATGTGATAGACAATTTGACGTTGTCTCAGGAAAAGGCTCAGCGTTTTGCTAACCGCCGTCGGTGTGTTGGTCCTCGGCTTCGTGTGGGGGATTTGGTCTGGTTATCCTCTCGTCATGTTCCTATGAAGGTTTCTTCCCCTAAGTTCAAGCCTTGGTTTATTGGTCCTTATAAGATTTCTGAGATTATCAATCCAGTGTCTTTTCGTTTGGCCCTTCCAGCCTCTTTTGCCATCCACAATGTTTTCCATAGATTTTTGTTGCGGAGATATGTGGTACCCGTTGTTCCATCCGTTGATCCTCCTGCCCCGGTGTTGGTTGAGGGGGAGTTGGAATATGTGGTTGAGAAAATTTTGGATTCTCGTTTTTCGAGGCGGAGGCTTCAGTATCTTGTCAAGTGGAAGGGTTATGGCCAAGAGGATAATTCTTGGGTGGTTGCCTACGATGTCCATGCCGCCGATTTGGTTTGTGCTTTTCATTTGGCTCATCCTGATTGGCCTGGGGGCTCTTGTGAGGGTTCGGTGACCCCTCCTCAAGGGGGGGGGTACTGTTGTGAATTCCGCTCTTGGGCTCCCTCCGGTGGTTGTAAGTGGCATTTTTGTGAATTCTGTTCTTGGGCTCCCTCCTGTGGTTTTGAGTGGTATGGCTGCTTCTGGGATTTAGCATCAGCAGCTGTTTTCACTGATCGTCTTTCTGGCTCGGCTATATTAGTCTGGCCTGTTCTCTCATTCAATGCCAGTTGTCAATTGTTCCAGCCTGGAGTCACGGCTCTTTGGATTTCTCTGACACTCTGACCAGTTCAGCAAAGCTAAATCCTTGCTTGTCCTTTTGCAGTTCACTTGTTGTGGACTTTGTTGTTCAGCACTTTCTATGTTTTGCTCATTTGTCCAGCTTATCAATATGAACCTATTCCGCTAAGCTGGAAGCTCTGGGCAGCAGAGTTTGCCCTCCACACCTTTAGTCAGGTGTGGAGATTTTTGCATTTCTCTGCGGTGGACTTTTTCTAGTTTTTTTTACTGACCGCACAGTGTTCTGTCCTGTACTAATTCTTTCTAGCTAGAAGTGGCCTCCTTTGCTAAATCTTGTTTCATACTACGTATGTCATTTCCTTCTCCTCTCACAGTCATTATTTGTGGGGGGCTGTCCTATCCTTTGGGGATTTTCTCTGAGGCAAGATAGCTTTCCTGTTTCTACCTTTAGGGGTAGCTAGTTCTCCGGCTGTGACGAGGTGTCCAGGGAGTGACAGGAACATCCCACGGCTACTGCTAGTGTCTGTGTTAAGATCAGGAATTGCGGTCTGTATAGTTACCACCGGCTCAGAGCTAGTCGCATGTCGCTCCTACATCACCAGACCATAACACCTCTGATTTTGGGTGTGGCCTCCGGTCCCCTATGAGTTGAAGTTTTGCCTCCAATACTCTCTGAGTTGGGGGTGTGGCCTTCAGTACCCTCTGAGTTGGGGTGTGGCCTCCGATTGGGGTGTTGCCTCCAGTACCCTCCGAGTTGGTGGATGTGTTGAGGGCTGAGCCCTGGGGTGATGCCTCCGGTCCCCTCTGAGTTGGGGTGTGGTCTCCAGAACCCTCTCAGTTGGGGTGTGGCCTCCGGTACCCTCTGAGTTTGGGTGTGTCCTCCTACTTCCGAGTTGGGTTGTGGCCTCCGCTACCCTCTGATTTGGGTTGAGGCCTCTGCTACCCTCTGAGTTTGGGTCTGGCCTCTGGTACCCTCTGAGTTTGGGTCTGGACTCCGGTACCCTCTGAGTTGGTGAGTGGTCTCCTTAACCCTCTGAGTGGTGTGGCCTCTGGTACCCTCTAATTTGGGGTGTGGCCTCCGGTCCCCTCTGAGTTGAGGTTTGGCCTCCAGTACCCTCTGATTTGGGGTGTGGCCTTCTGTACCATCTGAGCTTGGGTGTGGCCTCCGGTCCCGTCTGAGTTGGGACTTGGCCTCCGGTCCACTCAGAGATGGGGTGTTGCCTCCGAAACCCTCTGAGTTGGGATGTGGCTTCGGTACTCTCTGAGTTGGGGTGTGTGGCCTTCATTATCCTCTGAGTTGGGGTGTGGCCTCCGAAACCCTCTGAGTTGGGATGTGGCTTCAGTACTCTCTGAGTTGGGGTGTGGCCTTTGGCCTTCATTATCCTCTGAGTTGGGGTGTGGCCTCTGGTACTCTCTGATTTGAGGTGTGGCCTCCGGTACCTTATGAGTTGAGGTTTGGCCTCCAGTACCCTCTGAGTTAGGGTGTGGCCTCCGGTCTCGTCTGAGTTGGGGTGTGGCCTACCTCTGAGATGGGATGTGGACTCCAATACCCTTCTGAGTTGGGGTGTGGCCTCCAGTACCCTCTGAGTTGAGGTGATGCCTCCAGTCTTGTCTGAAATGGGGCGTGGTCTCCAATATTCTTTGAATTGGGGTGTGGCCTTCAGAACCCTCTGAATTGGGGTGTGAGCTCTGGTACCCTCTGAGTTGGGGCGTGGCCTCCTTATTCCTCTGAGTTGGGGTGAGACATACGGTCCCCTATGATTTGGGGTGTGGCCTCCTGAACCCTCTGAATTGGGGTGTGGCCTCCGATACCCTCTGAGTTGCGGTGTGGCCTCTGGTACCCTCTGAGTTGGGGAGTGGCCACTGACCTCTGAGTTAGATTCAGATATACTCTAAGTTGGGTTGTGGTCTCTGGTACCCTCTGAGTTGGGGAGTGGCCTCCTCTCTGTGCTTGTTTGTGGCTATACCCTCTAAGTTGTTGTATGGCCTCCGGCACCCTCTGACTTGGGGTGTGGCCTCCATTAGGTACCCTTTGAGTTGGGTTGCGGTCTCGGATATTCTCTGAGTTGGGGTGTGGCCTACGGTACTCTTCCAGTACCCTCAGATTTGGGGTGTGACATGCTGTACCCTCTGAGTTGGAGTGTGGCCTCTGTTCTCCTCTGAGATGGGGTGTGGCCTCTAATCCCCTCCGAGCTGGGGTGAGGCCTCTGGTACCCTCTGAGTTGGGGTGTGGCCTCCGGTACCCTCTGAGTTGGAGTGTGGCTTCCAGAACCCTCTGAGTTGGGCTGTGGCCTCCGATCTCGTCTGAGTTGGGGTGTGGCCTCCAGTAACCTCTGAGATGGGGTGTGGCCTCCGATACCCTCTGAGTTGGGGTGTGGCCTCCAGTGCCCTCTGATTTGGGGTGTGACCTCCGATCTCATCCAAGATGGGGTGTGACCTCCGGTACCCTCTGAGTTGGGGTGTGGCCTCCTTATCCCTCTGAGTTGGGGTGAGGCCTCCGGTCCCCTATGATTTGGGGTGTGGCCTCTGATACCCACTGAATTGGAGTGTGGCATCCAGTACCCTCTGAGTTGGGGGATGAGTTGAGGGCTGAGCTGGGTTGTGGCCTCCGTTCCCCTCTGAGTTGGGGCATTATAGCCTCTAGTACCCTGTCAGTTGGGGTGTGGCCTCCAGTACCCTCTGAGTTGTGGCCTTAGGTAACATCTGAATTGGGGTGTGGCCTCCGCTACCCTGTGAGTTGGGGGATGAGTTGAGGGTTGAGCTGAGGTGTGGCCTCCGATCCCCTCTGAGTTGGGGTGTGGCCTCCAGTATCCTCTGAGTCCCTTGGGTGTTTCCTCCAGTAACCTCTGAGTTGGAGGATGAGTTGAGGGCTGAGCTGGGGTGTGGCCTCCTATCCCCTCTGAGTTGGGGTGTTGCCTAAAGTACACTCTGAGTTGGGGTTTGTTCTCCAGTACCCTCTGAGTTGGGGTATGGCCTCCGGTATCCTCTGCGATGGGGGATGAGTTGAAGGCTGAGTTGGAGTGTGGCCTCCGTTCCCCTATGAGTTTGGGTGTGGCTTCTGGTATCCTTTGAGTTGCTGTGTGGCCTCCGATACCCTCTGAGTTGGGGTGTGGCCCCCGATCTCCTCTGAGTTCAGGTGTGAACACCAGTACCTTCTAAGTTACGGTGTGGCATCCAGTATTCTCTTAGTTGAGATGTGGCCTCTGAGTAGTTGTGTGGCTTCCGATCCTCCCTGAGCTGGGGTGTGGCCTCCGATCCCCCTGAGTTGGGGTGTGGCCTCCAGAAACCTCCGATTTGGGCTGTGGCCTCCGGTCAACTCCGATATAGGGTGTGACAACCGATCCCCTCCAAATTTGGGTGAGTTCTCCGATTCTCTCTGAGTTGGAGTGTGGTCTCCGTTCCCTTTTGGGTTGAAGTGTGATCTCCGGTACCCTCTGAGTAGTGTTGTGGCCTCCGGTCCCCTCTGATTTGGGGTGCAGCCTCTGGTAGCCTCTGAGTTGGGGTGTGGCCTCTGGTCCCCTCCGATTTGGGGTGCGACCTCTGGTAACCTCTGAGCTGGGGTTGTGGCCTTTGGTACCCTCTGAGTTGGGGTGTGGCCTCCGCTACCCTGAGTTGGTGTGTGGCCTCCGGTACCCTGAGTTTGGGTGTGGCCTCCGATACCCTTTGAGTTGGGGTGAGTTCTCCGATTCCCTCTGAGTTGGGGTGTGGTCTCCGATACCCACTGAGTTGGGGTGTGGCCTCCTACCTCTTAGTTTGGGTGTGGCCTCCGGTACCCTCAGAGTTGTTGTGTGGCCTTCGGTACCCTCCGAGTTGGTGTGTGGCTTCTAGCACCCTCTGAGTTGGAGTGTGGCCTCCGGTACCCTCTGAATTGAGCAGAGGCCTCCAATACCCTCTGAGTTGTTGTGTGGCCTCCGGTACCCTCCTAGTTGAAGTGTGGCCTCCGATATCCTCTGAATTGGGGTGTGGCCTCCGATGCACTCTGATTTGAGCTGACTTCCGGTACCCTCTGAGTTGGGATGTGTCCTCTGGTACCCTCAGAGTTGTGTGTGGTCTGGCTTCCGGTACCCTTTGAGTTGGGGTCTAGCCTCCAGTACCCTCTAAGATGTTGTGTGGCCTCCGGTATCCTCCGAGTTGGTGTGTGGCTTCCGGTACCCTCTAAGTTGGGGTGTGGCCTCCTCCACCCTCTGAGTTGGAGTGTGGCCACCACTACCCTCTGAATTGAGCTGAGGCCTCCAGTACCCTCTGAGCTGTTGTGTGGCCTCCGATACCCTCCGACTTGAGGTGTGGCATCCGATACCCTCTGAGTTGGGGTGTGGCCTCCTGTACCCTCTGATTTGAGCTGAGACTTTTGATACCCTTTCAGTTGAGGTGTGGCCTCTGGTAAGAAAAGAATGTCCAGCTTCACCGAATCCATAAAAAAGAGTTTTCTTTATTCACATACTATTGAGCATAGAGGATACAGACTTCAGCACAAGCCATATGGGTAAGAATCTCAACGCGTTTCTGGAGACTAAGCTCCCTTAATCATGACATGTCATGTCATGATTAAGGGAGCTTAGTCTCCAGAAACGCGTTGAGATTCTTACCCATATGGCTTGTGCTGAAGTCTGTATCCTCTATGCTCAATAGTATGTGAATAAAGAAAACTCTTTTTTACGGATTCGGTGAAGCTGGACATTCTTTTCTTTTTGGACTTTATACGCCTGAACACAGCGGGTCCGTGCTCCCAAGGATTGGTTTATGCATCACAGGTGAGCTGGTTTATATTTCTTCTTTCGTGGCCTCTGGTACCCTCAGAGTTGGGGTCTGGCCTCCGGTACCCTTTGAGTTGGGGTCTGGCCTCCAGTACCCTCTGAGTTGAGGAGTGGTCCCCTGACCTCTGAAATATTGTGTGGCCTCCGATATCCTCTGAGCTGGGGTGTGGCCTCCAATAATCTCAGAGTTGTTGTGTGGCCTCCTGTACCCTCCGAATTGGTGTTTGGCCTCCTGTACACTCTGAATTGAGCTGAGGCCTCCAGTACCTTCTGAGTTTTGTGTGGCCTCTGGTACCCTCCAAGTTGAGGTGTGGCCTATGATACCCTCTAATTTGAGCTGAGACTTCCGATACCCTCTGAGTTGGGATGTGGCCTCCGCTACCCTCCTTGTTGGTGTGTGGCTTCTAGCACCCTCTAAGTTGGAGTGTGGCCTCCAGTACCCTCTGAATTAAGCAGAGGCTTCCAATACCCTCTGAGCTGTTGTGTGCAGTCTCTGGTACCCTCCGAGTTGAGGTGTGGCCTTCGATAACCTCTGTATTGGGGTGTGGCCTCCGGTACCCTCTGATTTGAGCTGAGACTTCCGATACCCTGTAAGTTGGGGTGTGGCCTCTGGTACCCTCAGAGTTGGGGTCTGGCCTCTGGTACCCTTTGAGTTTGGGTCTGGCCTCCAGTACCCACTGAGTTGGAGAGTGGTCCCCTGACCTCTGTGTTACAGAACCCCCCAGCACCCAGAATATGTTATGCAGATGTATGTATAATAGGTTCCATGTGAGATGCATGTCCCTAATGCATCAGCCCACAGGCTGCGCCCCTGGGCAGAGGGGACAAGATATCCCCCTTCTGACCTCCCCCACTTTGTAATTCCCACAGTAAATATCGGCAGGCTCCGGCCACCTGCGGCTATTGTAATGTATGTCTGGCCTGCCGCTTTTCAATTGGCCTGCCCTCTGTATCTGTGTGATATATTCTGTGTCCTGTGAGTAAAGTGTTGTCACACTGGAAATAAGTGGAGAAGCAGTGATCTTTTATATGCGCCCATGTAACCAAGGAATTCCAGCCAGTGTCCTTCATTCAGACTCCAGCCAAAGCAGAGTGGACCTCCTGAACCACAGGGTGGTACTCAAAGAGGTACTCCAGCACGGTAGACCCCGTTACACTGGTGGCAGACAGTAGTATATGATACCCCGTCTACAGGAGGAAAGGAATGAATGGAAAACAACTACCAGAAGTTAAAGAGGACTACATTAAAAGATCTGGTGGAAGCCCGAGGGTTAATCAATCACCAGCAACAAAACAAAAGCGGATTTGAGAGCAGCCATCATGGAACATGACAGTGCCGCAACCCCCAATGTGAATGTGGAGGAGACTGAATTCCAGAGGGAGGTAAAGAACCGACTGGCGTTCTATGGCCCAAACCCTGCAGTAGAAATCATACGAGGGGTGATGTGCGTACTGATCTGAAGGAAAAGATGACCGAGCGGACCAGGGTAGGGCTAGCCAAGATGGAGATAGCAGGGCGGTCCAAAGTGGAGCTGGCCAAGATGGAGATGACAGAGCGGAGAGAGGAGAGTCAGCGAGCAGGGGGAGCTCTGGCCTCCGCCCAGGTACCTTCAACAGTAAGACACAAAAAGATCCAGTATAATGCCTTCCGACAGTTGGGGGAGGCAGAGGAAAACATTGATGGCTTTCTGCAGGACTTTGAGCGACAGTGTGCCCTTCATCAAGTGAAGCCACCACTAAGGAGGACGTCCTCCAGCTCTTCTTGTTAGAACTATTCTTTAATGGACTAACCCCCACTGAGACACAGGAATGGCTTCGGGACAGGCGGCCAACGACTCTTGAGGAGGCCGCTCGTCTGGCTGATGAACATCATGATGCCAGGAGGCCTCAGTTGTCCGGATCAAAGATGGTCACTAGGGGTCCTCCCATGGACCTGGAGGGCCCCAAATCGCAGAAGATTGTAGGGGGACCAGCTAAAAACCCGGCCTACCACAGTTCCCCTGGGACGCGTATGTAGGGACTAAGAGATTCCGGGGCAACTTTGACCCTTGTGAAGCCTCATCTCGTCCGGGACTAAGAGAAGACGGACTGGACAGTGGCAGTCCGTGTAGCAGGGGGAGCCATACATCGACTGCCCACTGCCAGGATTCACCTGAACTGGGGAGTCGAGGATGGCCTTGTTGAGGTCAGCTTGATGGAGGATTTGCCTGCAGACGTCTTGCTGGGAAATTACTTAGGGCCCATGTTGTCTGCCTTCTCGGTTGCCCCTCTAGCTGAGACATATCCTGTGACCACCCGGAGACAAGCTCGAGCTGCGGAGGGGGAATCACACTCAGAGGAGGCCCAGGTAAGACATCCCAGCCCTACATGTATTCCCACAGCCATTGTGGAGGAACCCTTTAGCCGAGTAGCGGTCGATCTGATAGGGCCGTTAGCCAAACCCAGTCCGTCAGGGAAAAGGTATATATTGACAGTGGTAGATTATGCCACATGGTATCCAGAGGCGGTTGCATTACCTAACATACTGGCAGAGACGCTGGCGGCTGCCCTGCTCCAGGTTTTCTCACGGGTTGGATTTCCCAGGAGATTATCTCGGACCAGGGTACCCAGTTTACAGCAGAGGTGACCAACCAACTGTGGAAGCTGTGCGGCGTAAAGTCCATTAGAAGCGCCCCGTACCACCCGCAAGCCAATGGGTTGTGTGAACGCTTTAACGGGATGTTAAAACAACTCATTGGGACTTTTACCAGGACCTACAGGGACTGGGAAAAATTCTTGCCACACCTCCTGTTTGCCTATTGGGAGGTGCCCCAAGAATCCACGGGGTTCTCCCCATTCGAACTGGTATACGGGAGGCGGGTAAGGGGACCCCTAAACTTATTGCTAGAACACTGGGAAGGGGAGGGCATCATAGAAGGGGTACCTATTGTACCCTATGTGCTGGAATTCTGGGACCGCCTACAGGAGCTGACCCAGGCTGTACGTGGGAACATGCACATGGCCCAGCGGCGCCAGCGCGTATGGTACGACTGGAGGGCCAGAGAACGCACCTTGGAAATAGGACAGAAGGTCCTGGTGTTAGAGCCCACTAGGCAGAACAAGTTCCAAGCTGCATGGCAGAGGCCCTACCAGGTAGTGGGGAAAATAATCAACACAACCTATAATGTCGCCGATTGTGATGACCCCAGGCTTATCTGCATGTTCCACGTGAATATGCTGAAGCCCTACCGGGAGCGCCCTGAAGAGGTAGTGGCCATCTGTGCACCTGAAGCAGAGGATTTAGCCGGACTTCCCTTGCCTGATGTCTTAGGGGAAAGGACTCAGTCCAAAACATGGGACCAGGTACACTTGGGTGAAGACCTAGGTCCCTGGGAGAGACAGCAGGCGGAGGCGTTGTTGAGGCAGCAACAGAGGATGTTTTCAGGGAGACCAGGGTACACTCGCCTGGCACAACACAAGGTTGAGACCCAGGATCAGACCCCCCTGTGACAACCCCCCTTCCATGTCCTGGAGTCTGTATGAGAAGGGAAGCGACAAGAGATACAAGAGATGTTGTGTTTAGGGGTCATTGAAGAGTCAGATAGTCCCTGGGCATCCCCCGTAGTGTTAGTGCCCAAGAAGGATGGGACTACACGGTTTTGTGTAGACTATCGTAAGCTCAATGAGAAAACGGTGACGGATGCGTATCCCATGCCGCGTGTGGATGAGTTGTTAGACCGGCTGGCGGGAGCAAAGTATTTGACCACCATCGATCTATGCACAGGCTACTGGCAGATTCCCCTTAGTCCTGACACTATTCCCAAGTCGGCATTTGTCACCCCGTTCGGCTTATTCCAGTTTCGAGTTATGCCATTCGGGATGAAGAATGCCCCGGCGACCTTCCAGAGGCTGGCTGACCAGCTTCTGGATGGTCTCCAGGACTATGCTTGTGCCTACCTGGATGACATCGCCATGTACAGCGCGACATGGGAAGAGCATTTAAATCACCTAGAGAGAGTATTGGACAGGACAAGGCCGGAATCACCCTGAACCCAAACAAGTGTCACGTGGGCAAAGCCGAGGTTCAGTATTTATGGCATTGGGTGGGAAGTGGGAAACAGTGACCAGAACCAGCCAAGATTGAGGCCATAGCCAAATGGCCCACCCCATGCACTAAAACCCAGGTAATGGCATTTCTAGGGACAGCGGGGTATTTCAGGAAATTCGTTCTCAATTACAGCAGCGCAGCCAAGCCCCTCACTGATCTGACCCGTAAGAACCAACCCCGCCAGGTAACCTGGACCCCAGAGTGTGAGGAAGCCTTCCACCAGCTAAAGGACGCCCTCACCAATACCCCTGTATTGGCCGCACCCGATCCAACTAAACGTTTCCTTGTTTACACAGATGCTTCTATGTTTGGATTGGGGGCAGTACTGAGCCAAGTCGGGCCGGACGGCCAAGAACACCCGGTAGCTTACCTGAGTCGGAAACTACTGCCCCGTGAAGTAAGCTATGCGGCCATCGAGAAGGAGTGCCTGGCGGTAGTATGGGCACTCAAAAAGTTGCAACCATATTTGTATGGATGACAGTTTTCCCTCCTAACTGACCATAATCCCCTAGTCTGGCTTAATCGGGTCTCCGGAGACAATGCCAGATTACTGCGGTGGAGTTTAGCCCTACAACCTCTGGACTTCACCATCCACTACAGACCTGGCAAACAAAACGGTAATGCCGATGGACTAAGTCGACAAGCGGAAATTGTACCAACCCCATAAACTTCAGTCATCACCAAACCGATCCGTTAAGGATCAGACTGTGTATGCCGATCGCGTCGCTGAAAAGGGGAGCCGTGTTACGGAACCCCCCAGCACCCAGAATATGTTGTGCAGTAATATGTATGTATAATAGGTTCCATGTGAGATGCATGTCCCTAATGCATCAGCCCACAGGCTGCGCCCCTGGGCAGAGGGGACAAGATATCCCCCTTCTGACCTCCCCCACCTTTGTAATTCCCACAGTAAATATCGGCAGGCTCCGGCCACTTGCGGCTATTGTAATGTAGTTGGAGCGCCCCCAGCCGCAGGGCCGCGGATGTTATGACCTGGTGGTTAAGAGGCCACACTGATATGACCTGGTGGCTAAAACGCAACATGGGACGAGCTCTGAGAAGGTGGTTTCTCTACTGACCGCAGTCCCTAATCCTAACAACAACACTAGTAATAGCCGTGGGATGTTCCTGACTCTCCCTAGACACCTCTTTACAGCCTAAGAACTAACTACCCCTAAAGAAGGAAATAGAAAGCTATCTTGCCTCAGAGAAAACCCCAAAAGGAAAGACAGCCCCCCACAAATATTGACTGTGAGTGAAGAGGGAAATGACGTACACAGAAATGAAATCAGATTTCAGCAAAGGAGGCCAATACTAACTTGATAGACAGAGAGAAAAGGATACTGTGCGGTCAGTATTAAAAACTACAAAATCCACGCAGAGTTTACAAAAATGAACTCCACACCGACTCACGGTGTGGAGGGGCAAATCTGCTTCCCAGAGCTTCCAGCTAGCCTGAATATGACATAGTGACAAGCTGGACAAAAAGAGACATATTTGCAGAGCAATAGAATCCAAGCAAATGGACAAACAAAACTAGCAAAAACTTACCTTTGGCTGACAAGGACAGGCCATATGAGAAATCCAAGGAGAGAACCAAATCCAACCAAGAACATTGACAGCTGGCATGAACTAAAGCCCAGAGCAGGTTTAAATAACAAACCCAGGCAAGGCGATTAGTGAAGGCAGCTGCCACAGCTACCTAAAGGAGCAGCAGTTCCACTCGAAGCCACCAGAGGGCAGAACTCACAAAAATACCATTAGCAACCACAGGAGGGAGCTCCAGAACGGAATTCACAACAGTACCCCCCCCCCCTTGAGGAGGGGTCACCGAACCCTCACCAGAGCTCCCAGGCCAATCAGGACGAGCCAAATGGAAAGCACGAACCAAATCGGCAGCATGAACATCGGAGGCCACAACCGAAGAATTATCCTCCTGGCCATAACCCTTCCACTTGACCAGATACTGAAGCTTCCGCCTCGAAAAACGAGAATCCAAAATCTTCTCCACCACATATTCCAATTCCCCCTCAACCAACACCGGAGCAGGAGGATCAACGGAGGGAACCATAGGTACCACATATCTCCGCAACAAGGATCTATGGAACACATTATGAATGGAAAAGGAAGCTGGAAGGGCCAAACGAAAAGACACCGGATTGATAATTTCAGAAATCTTATAAGGCCCAATAAAGCGAGGCTTGAACTTAGGGGAAGAAACCTTCATAGGAACATGACGAGAAGACAACCAGACCAAATCCCCAACACGAAGCCGGGGACCAACACACCGACGACGGTTAGCAAAACGTTGAGCCTTTTCCTGAGACAACGTCAAATTGTCCACCACATGAGTCCAAATTTGCTGCAACCTGTCCACCACAGAATCCACACTAGGACAGTCAGAAGACTCAAGCTGCCCTGAAGAAAAACGAGGATGAAAACCAAAATTACAAAAGAAAGGTGAAACCAAGGTAGCCGAACTAGCCCGATTATTAAGGGCAAACTCGGCCAACGGCAAAAAGGTCACCCAATCATCCTGATCAGCAGACACGAAGCATCTTAAATAGGTTTCCAAGGTCTGATTGATTCGCTCCGTTTGGCCATTTGTCTGAGGATGGAATGCTGAAGAAAAAGACAAATCAATGCCCATTCTAGCACAAAAGGACCGCCAAAACCTAGAAACGAACTGGGAACCTCTGTCAGACACAATATTCTCCGGAATACCATGCAAATGAACCACATGCTGAAAAAATAATGGAACCAAATCAGAGGAGGAAGGCAACTTAGGCAACGGTACCAAATGGACCATCTTAGAAAACCGGTCACAAACCACCCAGATGACAGACATCTTCTGAGAAACAGGAAGATCAGAAATAAAATCCATGGAAATATGCGTCCAGGGCCTCTCAGGAATAGGCAAAGGCAAAAGCAACCCACTGGCACGGGAACAGCAAGGCTTAGCCCGAGCACAGGTCCCACAGGACTGCACAAACGAATGCACATCCCGCGACAAGGAAGGCCACCAAAAGGACCTAGCCACCAAATCTCTGGTACCGAAAATCCCAGGGTGACCAGCCAAGACCGAACAATGAACCTCAGAAATTACCCTGCTAGTCCATCTATCAGGAACAAACAGTTTCCCCACAGGACAGCGGTCAGGTTTATCAGCCTGAAACTCCTGAAGTACCCGCCGCAAATCAGGAGAGATGGCAGAAAGAATCACCCCCTCCTTGAGGATCCCAGCCGGCTCAAGAACTCCCGGAGAATCAGGCAAAAAATTCCTAGAAAGGGCATCAGCCTTCACATTCTTAGATCCCGGAATATACGAGACCACAAAATCAAAACGTGAGAAAAATAGAGACCACCGAGCTTGTCTAGGATTCAACCGCTTAGCAGACTCGAGGTAAATCAGATTCTTATGATCAGTCAAGACCACCACGCGATGCTTGGCTCCTTCAAGCCAATGTCGCCACTCCTCAAATGCCCACTTCATAGCCAACAACTCCCGATTGCCGACATCATAATTACGCTCAGCAGGCGAAAACTTTCTGGAGAAGAAAGCACATGGTTTCATCAAAGAGCCATCAGAATTTCTCTGAGACAAAACGGCCCCTGCCCCAATCTCAGAAGCATCAACCTCAACCTGAAAAGGGAGAGAAACATCTGGCTGACGCAACACAGGGGCAGAAGTAAAACGACGTTTAAGCTCCTGAAAGGCCTCAACAGCCGCAGAGGACCAATTCATCACATCAGCGCCCTTCCTCGTCAAATCGGTCAGAGGCTTCACCACACTAGAAAAATTAGCAATAAAGCGGCGATAAAAATTGGCAAAGCCCAAAAATTTCTGAAGGCTCTTTACCGATGTAGGTTGAGTCCAATCATGAATGGCCTGGACTTTAACAGGGTCCATTTCAATAGCCGAGGGAGAAAAAATGAAACCCAAAAAAGAAACCTTCTGAACTCCAAAGAGGCACTTAGACCCCTTCACAAACAACACATTAACACGAAGGACCTGAAATACCATCCTAACCTGTCTCACATGAGACTCCCAATCATCGGAGAAAACCAAAATATCATCCAAATACACAATCATGAATTTATCCAGATAATTCCGGAAGATATCATGCATAAAGGACTGAAATACCGATGGAGCATTAGAGAGCCCGAATGGCATCACAAGATATTCAAAATGGCCTTCGGGCATATTAAATGCTGTTTTCCATTCATCACCTTGTTTAATACGCACGAGATTATACGCCCCTCGAAGGTCAATTTTAGTAAACCAACTGGCACCCTTAATCCGAGCAAACAAATCAGAAAGTAAAGGTAAAGAATACTGGAATTTGACAGTGATCTTATTGAGAAGGCGATAATTTATACAGGGTCTCAAGGAGCCATCCTTCTTGGCAACAAAGAAAAATCCCGCTCCCAATGGTGACGAAGACGGGCGAATATGCCACTTCTCCAAGGACTCCTTTACATAACTCCGCATAGCGGCATGCTCTGGCACAGACAGATTGAAAAGTCGGCCCTTAGGGAACTTACAGCCAGGAATCAAATTAATGGCACAATCACAATCCCTATGAGGAGGCAGGGAACTGGACTTGGGCTCATCAAATATATCCTGGAAATCCGACAAAAACTCAGGAACTTCAGAAGAAGGGGAAGAGGAAATGGACATCAAAGGAATCCCCTGACAACCCCAACCAGTTACAGACATAGATCTCCAATCCAGCACTGGATTATGTACCTGTAACTATGGAAAACCCAGCACAACAACATCATGCAAATTATGCAACACCAAAAAGCGAATATTTTCCTGATGTGCTGGAGCCATGTACATGGTTAACCGTGTCCAGTACTGAGGTTTATTCTTGGCCAATGGCGTAGCATCAATCCCCCTTAAGGGAATAGGACTCTGCAAAGGCTCCAAGGAAAAACCACAGCGCTTGGCAAATTCTAAGTCCATTAAGTTCAGGGCAGCGCCATAATCCACAAATGCCATAACAGAAAAGGGCGACAATGAGCAAATCAGGGTAACAGACAAGAGAAATTTAGGCTGTACAGTACTAATGGTAACAGACCTAGGTACCCTCTTAGTATGCTTAGGGCAATCAGAAATAGCATGAGCAGAATCACCACAGTAAAAACACAGGCCATTCTGACGTCTGAATTTCTGCCTTTCTGCTCTAGTCAAAATCCTATCACATTGCATAGGCTCAGGACTCTGCTCAGAGGACACTGCCATATGGTGCACCACCTTGCGCTCGCGCAAGCGCCGATCAATCTGAATGGCCAAAGACAGTGACTCATTCAGACCAGGAGGCGTAGGAAACCCCACCATAACATCTTTAAGGGCTTCAGAAAGACCCTTTCTGAAAATCGCTGCCAGGGCATACTCATTCCATTTTGTGAGCACAGACCACTTTCTAAATTTCTGGCAGTATACTTCTGCTGCTTCCTGACCCTGACACAGAGCCAGCAAAGTTTTTTCTGCCTGATCCACAGAATTAGGCTCGTCATACAGCAATCTGAGCGCTTGAAAAAATGCGTCAATATTAAGCAATGCAGGATTTCCTGGCTCAAAGGAGAATGCCCAGTCCTGCGGGTCGCCACGCAGCAAAGAAATAACAATCTTCACCTGCTGAATGGGGTCACCAGAGGAACGGGGTCTCAGAGCAAAAAACAATCTGCAATTATTTTTAAAGTTCAAAAATTTAGATCTATCCCCAGAAAACAAATCAGGAATAGGAATTCTAGGCTCTAATACCGGAGTCTGGACAACATAATCTTGGATACTCTGTACCCTTGCAGCGAGTTGATCCACGCGCAAGGACAGACCCTGAACCTCCATATCAGCACCAAAATCCTGAACCACCCAGAGATTAAGGGGGAAAAAAAGACAAAACAAGCTGCAAAAAAAAAATGGCTCAGAACTTTCTTTTCCCTCTTTTGAGATGCATTTAACACATTTGTGGCCAGCTGTACTGTTATGACCTGGTGGTTAAGAGGCCACACTGATATGACCTGGTGGCTAAAACGCAACATGGGACGAGCTCTGAGAAGGTGGTTTCTCTACTGACCGCAGTCCCTAATCCTAACAACAACACTAGTAATAGCCGTGGGATGTTCCTGACTCTCCCTAGAAACCTCTTCACAGCCTAAGAACTAACTACCCCTAAAGAAGGAAATAGAAACCTATCTTGCCTCAGAGAAAACCCCAAAAGGAAAGACAGCCCCCCACAAATATTGACTGTGAGTGAAGAGGGAAATGACGTACACAGAAATGAAATCAGATTTCAGCAAAGGAGGCCAATACTAACTTGATAGACAGAGAGAAAAGGATACTGTGCGGTCAGTATTAAAAACTACAAAATCCACGCAGAGTTTACAAAAATGAACTCCACACTGACTCACAGTGTGGAGGGGCAAATCTGCTTCCCAGAGCTTCCAGCTAGCCTGAATATGACATAGTGACAAGCTGGACAAAAAGAGACATATTTGCAGAGCAATAGAATCCAAGCAAATGGACAAACAAAACTAGCAAAAACTTATCTTTTGCTGACAAGGACAGGCCATATGAGAAATCCAAGGAGAGAACCAAATCCAACCAAGAACATTGACAGCTGGCATGAACTAAAGCCCAGAGCAGGTGTAAATAACAAACCCAGGCAAGGCGATTAGTGAAGGCAGCTGCCACAGCTACCTAAAGGAGCAGCAGTTCTACTCGAAACCACCAGAGGGAGCCCAAGGGCAGAACTCACAAAAATACCATTAGCAACCACAGGAGGGAGCTCCAGAACGGAATTCACAACACGCGGGGTACTCGGTATCGGGCCTCTCTGTCTCGGTCCTGGGGTTGTCACGGTGTCTAGACCCGGTCCGTGACCCTGCTAAGGGGCGTCCAATGAAAGGTGTGATGATGGTGCGCGGTGCAAGGTGCAATGAATAACGAGGACACAGGGTTGCAGTCTCTTTACCTCTTTACTGAAGGCTTCGGGATCCGCAATCCAGAGCACTGCTAACAGGGCTGGCTGAGACCGGCCGGTCCGAAGGCACATCCAGAGTTCCCTTTGCAGGTGGAAATCAGTGCCTACCTTCTAGTGCCTGTGTGTTGTAGTACCTCCCTGCTGAGCACAACAGGATAGTCCTCACAACTGTTGTGTCTGTTTCTGATGTTCTTTCTCTCTCCGTCCCCCAGATGATATGGCTAGGACGCACCCATATGACAGGGTAGGCCTGGAGTTATTTTATAGGGACCCAAGAGACGCCCCTCTCCCACAATTGCCTCCGTTGTCTGCTTAGGTGATTTAGGTGAGACAGCCAACCTATAATTAACTGTCCTGCCGCTGTTTGAAGTAATGCTTAGAGCCCAATACTTCCTCGGCGTTCCGGCCACCGGCTACGTGCCTCAGTAGTATGTTGCCACGGTCTTAGGGCACGACTCCTACTGGTTCTATTCTCCTTTGTGCTGTGATCTCGTTTCTCACTTCTCCACAATAAACCTCGTTTCGTGTCCTTTCTTAGGATGCCGCCGCAACGGGTGCAGGCGCGGCTCCGTAACGATCTGTCCTTTTCGCTAGGCCTCTGTCAGGATCCCACCCCTGACAGGGACCCCCGTGAATCTTCCCAAGCAACCTCTTCTCTCACTAGGTGTTGCCTGGGCAAAACCCAGTCAGCTTCTCCCTAACTTCCTATCCAACCCCCAGTTTTACCAGAGTGTGAGGAGTGGCCTACTACATAGAACCTTTTGCTCCCCCTGGTGGCCAGAGTGTGAAGTGTAATGTGTGACTGTGATACCTGGTCAGGTGAACTCCTTTAGTGCAATCAGACGTAACATCACTCCCCTTGGTGGCAGAGCGACATCACTGCAACGACCTGGACTCAGGGGCGCTGCACATGTCTGGCCTGCCGCTTTTCAATTGGCCTGCCCTCTGTATCTGTGTGATATATTCTATGTCCTGTGAGTAAAGTGTTGTCACACTGGAAATACGTGGAGAAGCAGTGATCTTTTATATGCGCCCATGTAACCAAGCAATTCCAGCCAGCGTCCTTCATTCAGACTCCAGCCAAAGCAGAGTGGACCTCCTGAACCACGGGGTGGTACTGAAAGAGGTACTCCAGCACGGCAGACCCCGTTACAGAGGCCAAACCCTAACTCAGAAGCTACTGAAGACCACAACCCAACTGTGAGGGTACACCCAAACTCAGAGCGTATTGGAGGCCACACCCCAACTTAAAGGGTACCAGAGGCCACATCCAACTCAAAGGGTACTGGAGGCCACATCCCAACTCAGAGGATATCGGAGGCCATACCTCCAACTCAGAGGGTTTACCGGGGGCCACACCCCAACTCAGAGGGGAATGGAGGCCACATCCCAACTCATAGATGTAACTGAGGCCACACCCCAACTCAGGATACCAGAGGCCACACCCCAACTTAGAGGGTACAGGAGGCTACACCCCAACTTAGAGGGTACCGGTGGCCAAGCTAGAGGCCAATCCCAACTCAGAAGGTACTGAAGACCACACCCCAACTCTGAGGGTGCACCCAAACTGAGAGGGTACTGTTGTGAACTCTGTTTTTGGGCTCCCTCTTGTGGTCACAAGTGGTACTGTGTGAGTGTTGTCTTTGGGCTCCCTCTGGTGGCTCTTTGTGTCATTCTGCAGGTCTGAGGTTGGATCAGCTGTCTCGTTATCTGTTAGCTGGTTCCTATTTAGTTCAGCTGGACTCTCAGTGGTTGCCTGCTGTCGTTGTATTCAGTGCTATTCTGATCGCTCCTGTCTACATCCGTTATCAGTCTCTCCAAGAGAAGCTAAGTTTTGTTTGCTTATTTTTGCTCATCTGTGTTCAAGATGTGTCCTAGTATATGATGTGTTTTGGTCCAGCTTGCTAATATGTGATTTCCCTGCTTGCTGGTGCTCTGGGGTGCTGAGTTGCTCCCCCACATCGTTAGTTGGTGTGGGGGTTCTCGCATTCTCTGCATGGATATTTTTGCATAGGGTTTTTTACTGACCACACAGATCCCTTGCTACTTTCTGCTATCTAGCGTTAGCGGGCCTCATTTGCTTAACCTGTTTCATCTCTGCATTTGTCTTTTCCTCTTAACTCACCGTTATTATTTGTGGGGGGCTTCTATATCTTTGGGGTATTTCTCTGAGGCAAGTGAGGTCTTACTTTCTCTTTAGGGGTAGTCAGTTTCTCAGGCCGTGAAGAGACGTCTAGGATTTCAGGAAACGTTCCATGGCTACCTTTAGTGTGTTTGGTTAGAATCAGGTTTGTGGTCAGTCCAGTTACCACATCCCCAGAGCTTGTCCTATTATCTCTGACTTAGCTGGTTAGATTTGTGATCCTAAGCCTCTGGGATCATAACGGTACAGCAGGCCCGAAAAGTGTTTAATGCATCGCAGAAGTGGGATAAGAGAAGTCCTGAGTACAATTTTTTTTTTTTTCCTCTCCCTTTGCTGCAGTCTGTCCAGCTTCTCTCATCCCCTTAATCTCTGGGTGGCTTTGAGTTCAGCTGCAGACATGGATATTCAGAGTCTGACTTCTAGTGTGGATCATCTTGCTGCAAGGGTGCAAAGCATTCAGGATTTTGTTGTTCACAGTCCTATGTCTGAGCCAAAAGTACCTATTCCTGAGTTGTTTTCTGGAGATAGATCTCGGTTTCTGAATTTTAAGAATAATTGTAAATTATTTCTTTCTTTGAGATTCCTCTGGTGATTCCGCTAAGCAAGTTAGAATTGTTATCTCCCTGTTACGTGGCGACCCTCAAGATTGGGCCTTCTCCCTGGCGCTGGGAGATCCTGCATTGCTGAATGTGGATGCGTTTTTTCTGGCGCTTGGATTGCTTTATGAGGAACCTAATCTTGAGAACCAGGCAGAAAGGGCTTTGCTGGCTCTCTCTCAGGGCCAGGATGAAGCTGAGGTGTATTGTCAAAAATTTCGGAAATGGTCGGTGCTTACTCAATGGAATGAGTGTGCCCTGGCTGCAAATTTCAGAGAAGGTCTTTCTGAAGCCATTAAGAATGTTATGGTGGGGTTCCCCACGCCTGCAAATCTGAATGACTCAATGGCTTTGGCCATTCAGATTGATCGGCGTTTGCGGGAGCGCAAGTCTGCGCACCATCTGGCGGTGTTTTCTGAACAGAGACCTGAGTCTATGCAATGTGACCGAATTCTGACCAGAATTGAGCGGCAAAATCATAGACGTCAAAATGGGTTGTGCTTTTACTGTGGTGATTCAACTCATGTTATCTCAGCATGCTATAAGCGCGTAAAAAAAAATTGCTAAATCTGTCACCATTGGTACTAAACAGCCTAAATTCATTTTGTCTGTTACTTTAATTTGTTCTTTGTCATCCTACTCGGTTATGGCTTTTGTGGATTCAGGTGCTGCCCTGAACCTGATGGATTTGTCGTTTGCCAGGCGCTTTGGTTTTGTCCTGGAGCCTTTGGAATTCCCTATTCCACTGAGGGGTATTGATGCTACACCATTGGCTGAGAATAAGCCTCAGTATTGGACTCAAGTGACCATGTGCATGACTCCTGTACATCAGGAGGTGATTCGCTTTCTTGTGCTGCATAATCTGCATGATGTGGTCGTTTTGGGTCTGCCATGGCTGCAGGCCCATAATCCAGTTCTGGATTGGAAAGCTATGTCTGTTTCAAGTTGGGGTTGCCAGGGGATTCATGGCGATGCTCCTCTGGTGTCAATTGCTTCTTCCACTCCTTCTGAGGTCCCTGAGTTTTTGTCGGACTACCAGGATGTATTTGATGAGCCCAGATCCGGTGCCCGGCCTCCTCACAGGGATTGTGATTGTGCTATAAATTTGATTCCTGGTAGTAAGTTCCCTAAGGGACGACTTTTTAATTTGTCTGTACCAGAACATGCCGCAATGCGGAGTTATATAAAGGAGTCTTTAGAGAAGGGACATATTCGCCCGTCCTCCTCCCCTCTTGGTGCAGGATTCTTTTTGTGGCCAAGAAGGATGGTTCTCTGAGACCTTGTATAGATTATCGTCTTCTAAATAAAATCACGGTCAAATTTCAGTATCCTTTGCCATTATTATCTGATCTGTTTGCTCGGATTAAGGGGTCCAGTTGGTTCACGAAGATAGATCTTCGTGGTGCGTATAACCTTGTGCGTATTAAGCAGGGGGATGAATGGAAAACAGCATTTAATATGCCCGAAGGCCATTTTGAGTACTTGGTGATGCCTTTTGGACTCTCTAATGCTCCTTCTGTGTTCCAGTCCTTCATGCATGACATCTTCCGAGAATATCTGGATAAATTTATGATTGTGTATCTGGATGACATTTTGGTCTTTTCTGAGGACTGGGAGTCCCATGTGAAGCAGGTCAGGATGGTATTTCAGGTCCTGCGTGCTAATGCCTTATTTGTGAAGGGCTCAAAATGTCTCTTCGGAGTACAGAAGGTTTCCTTTTTGGGTTTTATTTTTTCTCCTTCTACTATTGAGATGGACCCAGTCAAGGTCCAGGCTATTCATGACTGGACTCAGCCTACATCTGTTAAGAGTCTTCAGAAGTTCTTGGGTTTTGCTAATTTTTACCGTCGCTTCATTGCTAATTTTTCTGGCGTGGTTAAACCCTTGACGGATTTGACCAAGAAGGGATCTGATGTGACTAATTGGTCTCCTGCGGCCGTGGAAGCCTTTCGGGAGCTGAAGCGCTGGTTTTCTTCGGCTCCAGTTTTGTGTCAGCCTGATGTCTCTCTTCCTTTTCAGGTCGAGGTTGATGCTTCTGAGATTGGAGCAGGGGCTGTTTTGTCGCAGAGAAGCTCTGATTGCTCTGTGATGAAGCCTTGTGCTTTCTTTTCAAGAAAGTTTTCGCCTGCCGAGCGGAATTATGATGTTGGTAATCGGGAGTTGTTGGCTATGAAGTGGGCATTTGAGGAGTGGCGACATTGGCTCGAGGGAGCTAAGCATCGTGTGGTGGTCTTGACTGATCACAAAAATCTGATTTATCTCGAGTCTGCCAAGCGGTTGAATCCTAGACAGGCTCATTGGTCGTTGTTTTTCTCCCGTTTTGATTTCGTGGTCTCATACCTGCCTGGTTCGAAGAACGTGAAGGCTGATGCTCTTTCTAGGAGTTTTGTGCCTTACTCTCCGGGAGTTTCAGAGCCGGCTGGTATCCTCAGAGAGGGAGTGATATTGTCTGCCATTTCCCCAGATTTGCGACGAGTGCTGCAGAAATTTCAGGCGGATAGACCTGACCGTTGCCCACCAGAGAGAATGTTTGTCCTAGATAGATGGACCAGCAGAGTTATTTCCGAGGTTCATTCTTCGGTGTTGGCAGGCCATCCTGGGATTTTTGGTACCAGGGATTTGGTGGCTAGGTCCTTCTGGTGGCCTTCCTTGTCGCGGGATGTGCGTTCCTTTGTGCAGTCCTGTGGGATTTGTGCTCGGGCTAAGCCTTGCTGTTCTCGTGCCAGCGGTTTGCTTTTGCCTTTGCCTGTCCCGAAGAGGCCTTGGATGCACATTTCCATGGATTTTATTTTGGATCTTCCAGTCTCTCAGAGAATGTCTGTCATCTGGGTGGTGTGTGATCATTTTTCCAAAATGGTCCATTTGGTGCCCTTGCCTAAGTTGCCTTCCTCCTCCGATTTGGTTCCTCTATTTTTTCAGAATGTGGTTCGCTTGCACGGCATCCCTGAAAATATTGTGTCTGACAGAGGATCCCAGTTTGTGTCCAGATTTTGGCGGATCTTTTGTGCTAAGATGGGCATTGATTTGTCTTTTTCGTCGGCCTTCCATCCTCAGACGAATGGCCAAACCGAGCGAACTAATCAGACCTTGGAAACTTATTTAAGATGTTTTGTTTCTGCTGATCAGGATGATTGGGTGACTTTTTTGCCATTGGCCGAATTTGCCCTTAATAATTGGGCTAGTTCTGCTACTTTGGTTTCGCCTTTTTTCTGCAATTCTGGTTTTCATCCTCGTTTTTCCTTGGGTCAGGTTGAGCCTTCTGACTGTCCTGGGGTGGATTCTGTGGTGGATAGGTTGCAGCAAATTTGTAACCATGTGGTGGACAATTTGAAGTTGTCACAGGAGAAGGCTCAGCGCTTTGCCAACCGCCGTCGCGCTGTGGGTCCCCGACTTCGTGTTGGGGATTTGGTATGGCTGTCTTCTCGGTATGTTCCTATGAAGGTTTCCTCTCCTAAATTCAAGCCTCGCTTCATCGGTCCTTATAAGATTTTGGAAGTCCTTAACCTGGTGTCATTTCGTTTGGACCTCCCAGCGTCGTTTGCCATTCATAACGTGTTCCATAGGTCTTTGTTGCAGAGGTATGTGGTGCCTGTGGTTCCTTCTGTTGAGCCCCCTGCCCCGGTGCTTGTTGAGGGCGAATTGGAGTACGTGGTGGAGAAGATCTTGGATTCTCGTATTTCGAGACGGAGGCTTCAGTATTTGGTTAAGTGGAAGGGCTATGGTCAGGAGGATAATTCCTGGGTTGTCGCCTCTGATGTTCATGCGGCCGATTTGGTTCATGCCTTCCATGTGGCTCATCCTGATCGCCCTGGGGGTTTTGATGAGGGTTCGGTGACCCCTCCTCAAGGGGGGGGGTACTGTTGTGAACTCTGTTTTTGGGCTCCCTCTTGTGGTCACAAGTGGTACTGTGTGAGTGTTGTCTTTGGGCTCCCTCTGGTGGCTCTTTGTGTCATTCTGCAGGTCTGAGGTTGGATCAGCTGTCTCGTTATCTGTTAGCTGGTTCCTATTTAGTTCAGCTGGACTCTCAGTGGTTGCCTGCTGTCGTTGTATTCAGTGCTATTCTGATCGCTCCTGTCTACATCCGTTATCAGTCTCTCCAAGAGAAGCTAAGTTTTGTTTGCTTATTTTTGCTCATCTGTGTTCAAGATGTGTCCTAGTATATGATGTGTTTTGGTCCAGCTTGCTAATGTGTGATTTCCCTGCTTGCTGGTGCTCTGGGGTGCTGAGTTGCTCCCCCACATCGTTAGTTGGTGTGGGGGTTCTCGCATTCTCTGCATGGATATTTTTGCATAGGGTTTTTTACTGACCACACAGATCCCTTGCTACTTTCTGCTATCTAGCGTTAGCGGGCCTCATTTGCTTAACCTGTTTCATCTCTGCATTTGTCTTTTCCTCTTAACTCACCGTTATTATTTGTGGGGGGCTTCTATATCTTTGGGGTATTTCTCTGAGGCAAGTGAGGTCTTACTTTCTCTTTAGGGGTAGTCAGTTTCTCAGGCCGTGAAGAGACGTCTAGGATTTCAGGAAACGTTCCATGGCTACCTTTAGTGTGTTTGGTTAGAATCAGGTTTGTGGTCAGTCCAGTTACCACATCCCCAGAGCTTGTCCTATTATCTCTGACTTAGCTGGTTAGATTTGTGATCCTAAGCCTCTGGGATCATAACGGTACAGCAGGCCCGAAAAGTGTTTAATGCATCGCAGAAGTGGGATAAGAGAAGTCCTGAGTACAATTTTTTTTTTTTTCCTCTCCCTTTGCTGCAGTCTGTCCAGCTTCTCTCATCCCCTTAATCTCTGGGTGGCTTTGAGTTCAGCTGCAGACATGGATATTCAGAGTCTGACTTCTAGTGTGGATCATCTTGCTGCAAGGGTGCAAAGCATTCAGGATTTTGTTGTTCACAGTCCTATGTCTGAGCCAAAAGTACCTATTCCTGAGTTGTTTTCTGGAGATAGATCTCGGTTTCTGAATTTTAAGAATAATTGTAAATTATTTCTTTCTTTGAGATTCCTCTGGTGATTCCGCTAAGCAAGTTAGAATTGTTATCTCCCTGTTACGTGGCGACCCTCAAGATTGGGCCTTCTCCCTGGCGCTGGGAGATCCTGCATTGCTGAATGTGGATGCGTTTTTTCTGGCGCTTGGATTGCTTTATGAGGAACCTAATCTTGAGAACCAGGCAGAAAGGGCTTTGCTGGCTCTCTCTCAGGGCCAGGATGAAGCTGAGGTGTATTGTCAAAAATTTCGGAAATGGTCGGTGCTTACTCAATGGAATGAGTGTGCCCTGGCTGCAAATTTCAGAGAAGGTCTTTCTGAAGCCATTAAGAATGTTATGGTGGGGTTCCCCACGCCTGCAAATCTGAATGACTCAATGGCTTTGGCCATTCAGATTGATCGGCGTTTGCGGGAGCGCAAGTCTGCGTACCATCTGGCGGTGTTTTCTGAACAGAGACCTGAGTCTATGCAATGTGACCGAATTCTGACCAGAATTGAGCGGCAAAATCATAGACGTCAAAATGGGTTGTGCTTTTACTGTGGTGATTCAACTCATGTTATCTCAGCATGCTATAAGCGCGTAAAAAAAAATTGCTAAATCTGTCACCATTGGTACTAAACAGCCTAAATTCATTTTGTCTGTTACTTTAATTTGTTCTTTGTCATCCTACTCGGTTATGGCTTTTGTGGATTCAGGTGCTGCCCTGAACCTGATGGATTTGTCGTTTGCCAGGCGCTTTGGTTTTGTCCTGGAGCCTTTGGAATTCCCTATTCCACTGAGGGGTATTGATGCTACACCATTGGCTGAGAATAAGCCTCAGTATTGGACTCAAGTGACCATGTGCATGACTCCTGTACATCAGGAGGTGATTCGCTTTCTTGTGCTGCATAATCTGCATGATGTGGTCGTTTTGGGTCTGCCATGGCTGCAGGCCCATAATCCAGTTCTGGATTGGAAAGCTATGTCTGTTTCAAGTTGGGGTTGCCAGGGGATTCATGGCGATGCTCCTCTGGTGTCAATTGCTTCTTCCACTCCTTCTGAGGTCCCTGAGTTTTTGTCGGACTACCAGGATGTATTTGATGAGCCCAGATCCGGTGCCCGGCCTCCTCACAGGGATTGTGATTGTGCTATAAATTTGATTCCTGGTAGTAAGTTCCCTAAGGGACGACTTTTTAATTTGTCTGTACCAGAACATGCCGCAATGCGGAGTTATATAAAGGAGTCTTTAGAGAAGGGACATATTCGCCCGTCCTCCTCCCCTCTTGGTGCAGGATTCTTTTTGTGGCCAAGAAGGATGGTTCTCTGAGACCTTGTATAGATTATCGTCTTCTAAATAAAATCACGGTCAAATTTCAGTATCCTTTGCCATTATTATCTGATCTGTTTGCTCGGATTAAGGGGTCCAGTTGGTTCACGAAGATAGATCTTCGTGGTGCGTATAACCTTGTGCGTATTAAGCAGGGGGATGAATGGAAAACAGCATTTAATATGCCCGAAGGCCATTTTGAGTACTTGGTGATGCCTTTTGGACTCTCTAATGCTCCTTCTGTGTTCCAGTCCTTCATGCATGACATCTTCCGAGAATATCTGGATAAATTTATGATTGTGTATCTGGATGACATTTTGGTCTTTTCTGAGGACTGGGAGTCCCATGTGAAGCAGGTCAGGATGGTATTTCAGGTCCTGCGTGCTAATGCCTTATTTGTGAAGGGCTCAAAATGTCTCTTCGGAGTACAGAAGGTTTCCTTTTTGGGTTTTATTTTTTCTCCTTCTACTATTGAGATGGACCCAGTCAAGGTCCAGGCTATTCATGACTGGACTCAGCCTACATCTGTTAAGAGTCTTCAGAAGTTCTTGGGTTTTGCTAATTTTTACCGTCGCTTCATTGCTAATTTTTCTGGCGTGGTTAAACCCTTGACGGATTTGACCAAGAAGGGATCTGATGTGACTAATTGGTCTCCTGCGGCCGTGGAAGCCTTTCGGGAGCTGAAGCGCTGGTTTTCTTCGGCTCCAGTTTTGTGTCAGCCTGATGTCTCTCTTCCTTTTCAGGTCGAGGTTGATGCTTCTGAGATTGGAGCAGGGGCTGTTTTGTCGCAGAGAAGCTCTGATTGCTCTGTGATGAAGCCTTGTGCTTTCTTTTCAAGAAAGTTTTCGCCTGCCGAGCGGAATTATGATGTTGGTAATCGGGAGTTGTTGGCTATGAAGTGGGCATTTGAGGAGTGGCGACATTGGCTCGAGGGAGCTAAGCATCGTGTGGTGGTCTTGACTGATCACAAAAATCTGATTTATCTCGAGTCTGCCAAGCGGTTGAATCCTAGACAGGCTCATTGGTCGTTGTTTTTCTCCCGTTTCGATTTCGTGGTCTCATACCTGCCTGGTTCGAAGAACGTGAAGGCTGATGCTCTTTCTAGGAGTTTTGTGCCTTACTCTCCGGGAGTTTCAGAGCCGGCTGGTATCCTCAGAGAGGGAGTGATATTGTCTGCCATTTCCCCAGATTTGCGACGAGTGCTGCAGAAATTTCAGGCGGATAGACCTGACCGTTGCCCACCAGAGAGAATGTTTGTCCTAGATAGATGGACCAGCAGAGTTATTTCCGAGGTTCATTCTTCGGTGTTGGCAGGCCATCCTGGGATTTTTGGTACCAGGGATTTGGTGGCTAGGTCCTTCTGGTGGCCTTCCTTGTCGCGGGATGTGCGTTCCTTTGTGCAGTCCTGTGGGATTTGTGCTCGGGCTAAGCCTTGCTGTTCTCGTGCCAGCGGTTTGCTTTTGCCTTTGCCTGTCCCGAAGAGGCCTTGGATGCACATTTCCATGGATTTTATTTTGGATCTTCCAGTCTCTCAGAGAATGTCTGTCATCTGGGTGGTGTGTGATCATTTTTCCAAAATGGTCCATTTGGTGCCCTTGCCTAAGTTGCCTTCCTCCTCCGATTTGGTTCCTCTATTTTTTCAGAATGTGGTTCGCTTGCACGGCATCCCTGAAAATATTGTGTCTGACAGAGGATCCCAGTTTGTGTCCAGATTTTGGCGGATCTTTTGTGCTAAGATGGGCATTGATTTGTCTTTTTCGTCGGCCTTCCATCCTCAGACGAATGGCCAAACCGAGCGAACTAATCAGACCTTGGAAACTTATTTAAGATGTTTTGTTTCTGCTGATCAGGATGATTGGGTGACTTTTTTGCCATTGGCCGAATTTGCCCTTAATAATTGGGCTAGTTCTGCTACTTTGGTTTCGCCTTTTTTCTGCAATTCTGGTTTTCATCCTCGTTTTTCCTTGGGTCAGGTTGAGCCTTCTGACTGTCCTGGGGTGGATTCTGTGGTGGATAGGTTGCAGCAAATTTGTAACCATGTGGTGGACAATTTGAAGTTGTCACAGGAGAAGGCTCAGCGCTTTGCCAACCGCCGTCGCGCTGTGGGTCCCCGACTTCGTGTTGGGGATTTGGTATGGCTGTCTTCTCGGTATGTTCCTATGAAGGTTTCCTCTCCTAAATTCAAGCCTCGCTTCATCGGTCCTTATAAGATTTTGGAAGTCCTTAACCTGGTGTCATTTCGTTTGGACCTCCCAGCGTCGTTTGCCATTCATAACGTGTTCCATAGGTCTTTGTTGCAGAGGTATGTGGTGCCTGTGGTTCCTTCTGTTGAGCCCCCTGCCCCGGTGCTTGTTGAGGGCGAATTGGAGTACGTGGTGGAGAAGATCTTGGATTCTCGTATTTCGAGACGGAGGCTTCAGTATTTGGTTAAGTGGAAGGGCTATGGTCAGGAGGATAATTCCTGGGTTGTCGCCTCTGATGTTCATGCGGCCGATTTGGTTCATGCCTTCCATGTGGCTCATCCTGATCGCCCTGGGGGTTTTGATGAGGGTTCGGTGACCCCTCCTCAAGGGGGGGGGTACTGTTGTGAACTCTGTTTTTGGGCTCCCTCTTGTGGTCACAAGTGGTACTGTGTGAGTGTTGTCTTTGGGCTCCCTCTGGTGGCTCTTTGTGTCATTCTGCAGGTCTGAGGTTGGATCAGCTGTCTCGTTATCTGTTAGCTGGTTCCTATTTAGTTCAGCTGGACTCTCAGTGGTTGCCTGCTGTCGTTGTATTCAGTGCTATTCTGATCGCTCCTGTCTACATCCGTTATCAGTCTCTCCAAGAGAAGCTAAGTTTTGTTTGCTTATTTTTGCTCATCTGTGTTCAAGATGTGTCCTAGTATATGATGTGTTTTGGTCCAGCTTGCTAATGTGTGATTTCCCTGCTTGCTGGTGCTCTGGGGTGCTGAGTTGCTCCCCCCACATCGTTAGTTGGTGTGGGGGTTCTCGCATTCTCTGCGTGGATATTTTTGCATAGGGTTTTTTTACTGACCGCACAGATCCCTTGCTATTTTCTGCTATCTAGCGTTAGCGGGCCTCATTTGCTTAACCTGTTTCATCTCTGCATTTGTCTTTTCCTCTTAACTCACCGTTATTATTTGTGGGGGGCTTCTATATCTTTGGGGTATTTCTCTGAGGCAAGTGAGGTCTTACTTTCTCTTTAGGGGTAGTCAGTTTCTCAGGCCATGAAGAGACGTCTAGGATTTCAGGAAACGTTCCACGGCTACCTTTAGTGTGTTTGGTTAGAATCAGGTTTGCGGTCAGTCCAGTTACCACATCCCCAGAGCTTGTCCTATTATCTCTGACTTAGCTGGTTACATTTGTGATCCTAAGCCTCTGGGATCATAACAGGGTACCAGAGGCCACACCCGTAAATGGTACCAGAGGCCACACTTCAACTCAGAGGGTACTGAAGGCCTCAGCCCAACTCAGAGTGTATTGGTGGCCACACCTCCAACTCAGAGAGTTTACCGGAGGCCATACATCAACTCGGAGGGGAACGGAGTCCACAACCCAACAGTGAGGGTGCACCGAAACTCAGAGGGTATCGGAGGCCACACTCCAACTCAATGGGTACTGGAGACCACACCCAAGTCAGAGGTAGGAGGCCACAACCCAACTCAGAGGGGAACGGAGGCCACACCCCAACTCATATGTAGCCAAGGCCACACCCCAACTCAGAGGCCACACCCCAACTCAAAGGGTGCCGGAGACCACACTCCAACTCACATTGTATCGGAGGCCACACCTCAACACAGAGGGTACCGGAGGCCACACCCAAACTCCTAGAAGGTACAAGAGGCCACACCTCAACTCAAAGGGTACCAATGGCCACACCGTGGCAAACTCAGAGGGTATTGGAGGCGACACCCAACTCAGAGGTTACCGGAGGCCACACCCCAACTCAGAGGGTAACATGTTATGATCCCAATGGCAAGGGATCTCAGAGATTAAAGCAAAGTCTGCAAACATAAATACCAGCTCATAGGGAAGTGGTAACTAGGCTGACCATATAGCTGATCCTAGCACAAACACTAACAGTAGCCGGGGAACGTGCCTATGTTGATCCTAGACGTCTCGCGCCAGCCGGAGAACTAACTAACCCTATCAGGGAAAATAAGACCTCTCTTGCCTCCAGAGAAAAGACCCCAAAGAAATACAAGCCCCCAACAAATAATAACGGTGAGGCAAGAAGAAAAGACAAACGTAAGAATGAACTAGATTTTAGCAAAGAGAGGCCCACTGACTAAATAGTAGAAGATAGTAAGATGACTTATATGGTCAGCAAAAAACCCTGCAAAATATCCAGGCTGAATATCCAAGAACCCCCAAACTGACTAATGGTGAGGGGGGAGAATATCAGCCCCCTAGAGCTTCCAGCGATATCAGGAATCACATTTTGTACAAGCTGGACAAAAATAAGAACAATGCAAATAAACAAAAGTAAGAAAGCAGGACTTAGCTTATCTTGCAAAGAACCAGGACCTAAAGACAGGAGCAAACAGAAATGAACTGATTACAACGATGCCAGGCACTGGACTGAGAATCCAGGAAGTTTAAATAGCAACACCCCAGGCCTAACGAAGCAGGTGAGTACCAACCTGGGAAAAGACAATCCAAGTGCCAAACCACAAGAGACCACAAGAGGGAGCCAAAAAGTATAGTTCACAACAGTACCCCCCCTTTAAGGAGGGGTCACCGAACCCTCACCAAGACCACCAGGGCGATCAGGATGAGCAGCGTGGAAGGCACGAACCAAATCGGCCGCATGAACATCCGAGGCGACCACCCAGGAATTATCCTCCTGACCATAGCCCTTCCATTTGACCAAATACTGAAGCCTCCGTCTAGAGAGACGAGAATCCAAGATCTTTTCCACCACATACTCCAACTCGCCCTCAACCAACACCGGAGCAGGAGGCTCAACAGCAGGAACCACAGGCACAACGTACCGCCGCAACAAAGACCTATGGAACACGTTGTGAATGGCAAACGACACAGGAAGATCCAAACGAAAAGAAACCGGGTTAAGAACTTCCAAAATTTTATAAGGACCAATAAAGCGAGGCTTAAACTTAGGAGAGGAGACCTTCAGAGGGACATACCGAGAAGACAACCAAACCAATTCCCCAACACGAAGTCGGGGACCCACACCGCGGCGGCAGTTGGCAAAACGCTGAGCCTTCTCCTGTGACAACTTCAAGTTGTCCACCACATGATTCCAAATCCGCTGCAACCTATCCACCACGGAATCCACCCCAAGGCAGTCAGAAGACTCAACATGACCCGAGGAGAAACGAGGATGAAAACCAGAGTTGCAGAAGAATGGCGAAACCAAAGTAGCGGAACTAGCCCGATTATTAAGGGCAAACTCAGCCAATGGCAAGAAGGTCACCCAATCATCCTGGTCCGCAGAAACAAAACATCTCAAATAAGCCTCCAGTGTCTGATTAATTCGCTCCGTTTGACCATTAGTCTGAGGATGAAAGGCAGATGAAAACGACAAATCAATGCCCATTTTAGCGCAAAAAGATCGCCAGAATCTGGACACAAACTGGGATCCTCTGTCGGACACGATATTCTCCGGAATGCCGTGTAAACGAACCACATTCTGAAAAAACAAAGGAACCAGATCGGAAGAGGAAGGCAACTTAGGCAAGGGTACCAAATGGACCATCTTGGAAAAACGATCACACACCACCCAGATGACAGACATTCCTTGAGACACCGGCAGATCAGAAATGAAATCCATGGAAATGTGTGTCCAAGGCCTCTTCGGGACGGGCAAGGGCAAAAGCAACCCGCTAGCATGAGAACAACAAGGCTTAGCCCGAGCACAAGTCCCACAGGACTGCACAAATGACCGCACATCCCGTGACAAGGAAGGCCACCAAAAGGACCTAGCCACCAAATCTCGGGTACCAAAAATTCCCGGATGCCCTGCCAACACCGAGGAATGAACTTCGGAAATGACTCTGCTGGTCCATTTATCAGGAACAAACAGTCTGTCGGGTGGACAAGAGTCAGGTCTACCAGCCTGAAATCTCTGCAACACACGTCGCAAATCAGGAGATATGGCCGACACGATTACTCCCTCTTTAAGAATACCAGCTGGCTCCGAGACTCCAGGAGAGTCAGGCACAAAGCTCCTAGAAAGAGCATCAGCCTTAACATTCTTCGAACCAGGCAGGTACGAGACCACAAAGTCAAAACGAGAGAAAAACAATGACCAACGAGCCTGTCTAGGATTCAGGCGCTTAGCAGACTCGAGATACATCAGATTTTTGTGATCAGTCAAGACCACCACACGATGCTTAGCACCCTCGAGCCAATGACGCCACTCCTCAAATGCCCACTTCATGGCCAACAACTCCCGATTACCAACATCATAGTTCCGCTCAGCAGGCGAAAACTTCCTAGAGAAAAAGGCACATGGTCTCATCACAGAGCAACCAGAGCCTCTCTGCGACAAAACAGCCCCAGCACCGATCTCAAAAGCATCTACTTCAACCTGAAAGGGAAGTGCGACATCAGGCTGGCACAAAACAGGCGCCGAAGTAAACCGGCGCTTCAGCTCCTGGAAGGCCTCCACGGCTGCAGAAGCCCAATTAGCCACATCAGAACCTTTCTTGGTCATATCCGTCAAAGGTTTAACAACACTAGAAAAGTTAGCGATAAAGCGACGGTAGAAATTAGCAAACCCCAAGAACTTCTGAAGACTCTTAACAGACGTGGGTTGAGTCCAATCATGAATAGCTCGGACCTTGACTGGGTCCATCTCCACAGCAGAAGGGGAGAAAATAAAACCCAAAAAGGAAACCTTCTGCACTCCAAAGAGATACTTTGAGCCCTTCACAAACAAAGCATTATCACGCAAAACCTGAAACACCATCCTGACCTGCTTTACATGAGAATCCCAATCATCAGAAAAAACCAGAATATCATCCAGATAAATGATCATAAATTTATCCAGATACTTCCGGAAGATATCATGCATAAAGGACTGAAACACTGAAGGGGCATTAGAGAGCCCAAAGGGCATCACCAAGTATTCAAAATGACCTTCAGGCGTATTGAATGCAGTTTTCCATTCATCTCCCTGCCTAATGCGCACAAGGTTGTACGCACCACGAAGATCTATCTTGGTGAACCACTTGGCACCCTTAATCCGAGCAAACAAGTCTGACAATAGTGGCAAAGGATACTGAAACTTAACAGTGATTTTATTCAGAAGCCGATAGTCTATACAAGGTCTCAAAGACCCGTCTTTCTTGGCCACAAAAAAGAATCCCGCACCAAGAGGGGAAGAGGATGGACGAATATGCCCCTTCTCCAAAGACTCCTTGACATAAGAACGCATCGCGGCATGCTCGGGTACTGACAAATTAAATAATCATAAAATGGATAAGGACACCGCTCTAACCAGCTGGAAACGTGCAATAAGATCAAAGTACCTAAAGAATGAGAAACCTAAGAATGGATGCAAAGGAGCTGCTAATAGGCAGCTAACAACAATGAGGAAGCGGCTCCGTCCCTCCAACAACACTGCTAGTCACAACTCCACTATTAATAGGTAGGTGCAATATATATGTAAGTGTATAACGGATGAGTTAAAGTTAATACACTTACTGTTGAGTTGCAGGTGCTAGCGTTGTGCTAGTGTAAAAAGGAGCAGGGGCAGCTGCCAGCTGTGTGTCCGGAGCAGGAAGGTCCAGACAGCGATGAGGGGCGGCAGAAGCACTCATTGGTTCGGGAGCGTCCTCCCTAGCTAGTGCTCTGCTTTCACACGCCTGGGCTGACGAAGAAGGTCCAGAGACCTTCGAAACGCGTAGGCACTGTGGTCCCTATCGGCACCCGTCCTCTGCTCTTTCCCCCTTTTCCAACCTGGTGACGTCACTCTTACCACACGCCCCCTTACTCCACCGCTCTGTCTAGCGGTATTCTCGCAGCCCACGTGTGCCGGCCAAACAGCGCTCCAGGCGTGTGAAAGCAGAGCACTAGCTAGGGAGGACGCTCCCGAACCAGTGAATGCTTCTGCCGCCCCTCATCGCCGTCTGGACCTTCCTGCTCCGGACACACAGCTGGCAGCTGCCCCTGCTCCTTTTTACACCAGCACAACGCTAGCACCTGCAACTCAACAGTAAGTGTATTAACTTTAACTCATCCGTTATACACTTACATATATATTGCACCTACCTATTAATAGTGGAGTTGTGACTAACAGTGTTGTTGGAGGGACGGAGCCGCTTCCTCATTGTTGTTAGCTGCCTATTAGCAGCTCCTTTGCATCCATTCTTAGGTTTCTCATTCTTTAGGTACTTTGATCTTATTGCACGTTTCCAGCTGGTTAGCGCGGTGTCCTTATCCATTTTATAGTTTTCCATATTACGTGACAGATTTAGCACAGTGGCTGTCTAGGCACCAGCAGCTTTCCATCTTATTTATCTTAGGAGCGCCAGTGTGTTTCTTCTTTTGTACAAATTAAATAATCGTCCCTTAGGAAATTTACTGCCAGGAATCAAATCTATAGCGCAGTCGCAGTCCCTATGAGGAGGAAGAGCACTGGACCTGGACTCACTGAATACATCCTGATAGTCACACAAATACTCAGGAACTTCTGAATGAGTAGAAGTAGCAATAGACACCGGCGGAGAATCGCAATGAATTCCCTGACAACCCCAACTCGACACAGACATAAACTTCCAATCCAAAACAGGATTATGGGTCTGTAACCATGGCAGACCTAAAACGACCAAATCATTCATTTTATGCAGAACAAGAAAACGAATCACCTCCCGATGTTCAGGAGTCATGCACATGGTCACTTGTGTCCAATACTGCGGTTTATTTTCCGCCAGTGGCGTAGCATCAATTCCTCTGAGAGGAATAGGAACTTTTAAAGGCTCCAAAACAAAACCACAGCGCTTGGCAAATGAAAAGTCCATAAGACTCAGGGCAGCACCTGAATCCACAAATGCCATAACAGGGTAGGAAGACAATGAACAAATTAAAGTCACAGACAAAATAAATTTAGGCTGCAAATTACCAATGGTGACAGGACTGACAACCTTGGTTAGGCGTTTAGAGCATGCTGATATAACATGTGTAGAATCACCACAGTAAAAACACAACCCATTCTGACGTCTATGATTTTGTCGTTCGGTTCTAGTCAGGATTCTGTCACATTGCATTGAGACAGGTGTCCGTTCAGACAACACCGCGAGAGGATTAGCGGATTTGCGCTCCCGCAAACGCCGATCAATCTGAATAGCCAGCGCCATAGAATCATTCAGACTTGTAGGAATTGGAAAACCCACCATCACATTCTTAATGGCTTCAGAAAGGCCATTTCTGAAATTTGCGGCCAGAGCACATTCATTCCATTGAGTAAGCACGGACCATTTCCGAAATTTTTGGCAGTACACCTCAGCTTCATCCTGGCCCTGAGAGATAGCCAGTAGAGCTTTTTCTGCCTGAATTTCAAGATTAGGCTCCTCATAAAGCAATCCGAGTGCCAGAAAAAACGCATCAACATCCGCCAATGCCGGATCTCCTGGCACCAACGAGAAAGCCCAATCCTGAGGGTCGCCACGTAAGAAGGAGATAACAATTTTAACTTGCTGAGCTGAATCTCCAGACGAACGAGGTCTCAAAGACAGAAACAATTTACAATTATTCCTAAAATTCCTAAATTTAAATCGATCTCCAGAGAACAGCTCAGGAATAGGTATCTTAGGCTCCGACATAGGACTGCTAACAACAAAATCCTGAATGCCCTGCACTCGTGCAGCAAGCTGATCCACACTAGTAATCAAGGTCTGAACATTCATGTCTGCAGCAAAGCTTCAAGCCACTCAGAGATAAAGGGGAGGAAGAAAGGAAAAAAAAAACTCAGAACTTCTTTTCTTTTAATCCCACTTCAGCAATGCATTAACTATTAACGGCCTGGCATACTGTTATGATCCCAATGGCAAGGGATCTCAGAGATTAAAGCAAAGTCTGCAAACATAAATACCAGCTCATAGGGAAGTGGTAACTAGGCTGACCATATAGCTGATCCTAGCACAAACACTAACAGTAGCCGTGGAACGTGCCTACGTTGATCCTAGACGTCTCGCGCCAGCCGGAGAACTAACTAACCCTATCAGGGAAAATAAGACCTCTCTTGCCTCCAGAGAAAAGACCCCAAAGAAATACAAGCCCCCAACAAATAATAACGGTGAGGCAAGAAGAAAAGACAAACGTAAGAATGAACTAGATTTTAGCAAAGAGAGGCCCACTGACTAAATAGGCGAAGATAGTAAGATGACTTATATGGTCAGCAAAAAACCCTGCAAAATATCCACGCTGAATATCCAAGAACCCCCAAACCGACTAACGGTGAGGGGGGAGAATATCAGCCCCCTAGAGCTTCCAGCGATATCAGGAATCACATTTTGTGCAAGCTGGACAAAAATAAGAACAATGCAAATAAACAAAAGTAAGAAAGCAGGACTTAGCTTATCTTGCAAAGAACCAGGACCTGAAGACAGGAGCAAACAGAAATGAACTGATTACAACTATGCCAGGCACTGGACTGAGAATCCAGGAAGTTTAAATAGCAACACCCCAGGCCTAACGAAGCAGGTGAGTACCAACCTGGGAAAAGACAATCCAAGTGCCAAACCACAAGAGACCACAAGAGGGAGCCAAAAAGTATAGTTCACAACAGTAACAGAAGCCACATCACAACTAAAAGGGTACCGGAGGCCACACCCAAACTCTTAGAAGGTACAAGAGGCCACACCCCAACTCAAAGGGGACAGGAGTCCACACCCCAACTCAGAGGGTACAGGGTGCCACATTTCATCTCAGAGGGTACCAGAGGCCACACCCCAACTCAGAGTGTTCTGGAGGCTACGCCCAAACTCAGAGGCCACACCCCAACTCAGAGGGCATCGGAGGCCACACCCCAACTCAGATTTTACCGGAGGCCACACCCCAACTTAGAGGGTACCAGAGTCCACACCCCAACAAAGAGGGTACCGGAGGCCAAACCCCAACTCAGAAGCTACTGAAGGCCACAACCCAACTGTGAGGGTAATCCCAAACTCAGAGGGTATCAGAGGCCACACTCCAACTTATAGGGTACCGGAGGCCACACTCCAACTCAAAGGGTACTGAGGCCACAGCCCAACTCAGAGAGTAACGGACGCCACACCCCAACTCAGAAGGTACCGGCCAACTCAAAGGGTACCGGAGTCCACACCCCAACTTAGAGGGTATCAGAGGCCAAACCTTATCTCAGAAGGTACTAAAGGCCATAACCCAACTGTGAGGTTACACCAAAACTCAGAGGATATCGGAGGCCACACGTCATCTCAAAGGGTACAGGAGGCCACACCCCAACTAAGAGGTAGGAGGCTTCAGCCCATCTCAGAGGATATCGGAGGCCACACCTCCAACTCAGAAGGTTAACTGGAGGCCAAACCCCAACTCAGAGGGGAATGGAGGCCACACCCCACCTCATAGATGTAGCTAAGGTCACACCCCAACTCAAAGGCCACACCCCAACTTAGAGTGTAGAGGAGGCTACACCCCAACTTAAAGGGTACCGGAGGTCATATTCCAACTCAAAGGGTACTGGAAGCCATACCCCAACTCAGAAGTAGGAGACAATAGCCTAACTCAGAGGGTAACAGAGGCCACACCCCAACTCAGACGGTACCGACCAACTCAGAGTGTACCGGAGTCCACACCCCAACTTAGAGGCTAACGGAGGCCAAACCCTAACTCAGAAGCTACTGAAGGCCACAACTTACAACTGTGAGGGTACACCCAAACTCAGAGGGTATTGGAGGCTACACCCCAACTTAAAGGGTACCGGAGGCCACACTCCAACTCAAAGGGTACTGGAGGCCACACCCCAACTCAGATTGTATCGGAGGCCACACCCCAACTCAGAGGGTACCGGAGGCCACATTTCATCTCAGAGGGTACCAGAGGCTGTCACACCCCAACTTAGAAGGATGCTGGAGGCCACATCCCAACTCATAGGGTAGCGGAGGCCACATCACAATTAAGAGGGTACCGATGGGCAAACCCTAACTCAGAGGCCACACCCCAACTCAAAGGGGACCGGAGTCCACACCCCAATTCAGAGGGTACAGGGAGCCACGTTTCATATCAGAGGGTACCAGAGGCCAAACCCCAACTAAGAGGGTACCGGAGGCTACAACCAAACTAAGAGGCCACACCCCAACTCAGAGGCTACACCCCAACTCAGAGGTTATCAGAGGCCACACTCTAACTCAGAGGTTATCAGAGGCCACACTCCAACTCAGATTTTGCCGGAGGCCACACCCCAACTTCAAGAGTACCGGAGGCTATACTCCAACTCAAAAGGTACTGAAGGCCATACCCCAACTCAGAGGTAGGAGACCACAGCCCAACTCAGAGGGTAACGGAGGCCACACCCCAACTCAGAGGGTACCGGCCAACTCAGAGGGTACCGAAGTCCATACCCCAACTTAGAGGCTAACGGAGGCCAAATCCTAACTCAGAAGCTACTGAAGGCCACAACCCAACTGTGAGGGTACACCCAAACTCAGAGGGTATCGGAGGCTACACCCCAACTTAAAGGGTACCGGAGGCCACACTCCTACTCAAAGGGTACTAAAGGCCACACCCCAAATCAGAGGTAGGAGGCCACAGCCCAACTCAGAGGATATCAGAAGCCACACCTCCAATTCAGAGGGTTTACCGGAGGCCACACCCCATCTCAGAGGGGAATGGAGGCGACACCCCAACTCATAGATGTAGCCGAAGCCACACCCCAACTCAGAGTCAACACCCTAACTCAGAATTATACTGGAGGCTACACCCTAACTTAGAGTGTACCAAAGGCCAAACTAGAGGCTAACCCCAACTCAGAAGGTGCTGAAGACCACATCCCAACTCTGAGGGTACACCCAAACTGAGAGGGTACCAGAGGCCACACTCCAACTCAGACGGTACTGGAGGCCTCAGCCCAACTCAGAAGGTATCAGAGGCCACACCTCCAACTCCGAGGGTTCACCGGAGGCTACACCTCAACTGAGAGGGGAACGGAGGCCACACCCCAACTTAGAAGGTACCGGAGACCTGACCCCAGCTTAGAGGGTACCGGAGGTCACACCCTAACTCAGAGGGTATTAGAGGGTCCGGAAGCCACACCCATCTCAGAGGTTTCTTTGAGGCCACACTTCAACTAAGGGGACCAAAGGCCACACCCCAACTCAGAGGGGAACAGAGGCCACACCCCAACTTTGAAGGTACTGCAGACCAGACCCCAGCTCAGAGGGTATCGGAGGTCACACCCCAACTGAGAGGGTACCAGAAGGTCGGGAAGCCACACCCCATCTCCGAGGTTCCTTTGAGGCCACACCCCAACTCAGAGGGTTTACCGGAGGCCACACCCCAACTCAGAGGGAAAGAGAGGCCACACCCCTACTCATATATATAGCCAAGACCACACCCCAACTCAGAGTCAACACCCTAACTCAGAAGGATACCGGAGGCTACACCCTAACTTAGAGTGTACCAAAGGCCAAACTAGAGGCTAACCCCAACTCAGAAGGTGCTGAAGACCACATCCCAACTCTGAGGGTACACCCAAACTGAGAGGGTACCAGAGGCCACACTCCAACTCAGACGGTACTGGAGGCCTCAGCCCAACTCAGAAGGTATCAGAGGCCACACCTCCAACTCAGAGGATTTACCGGAGGCTACACCTCAACTGAGAGGGGAACGGAGGCCCCACCCCAACTTAGAAGGTACCGGAGACCTGACCCCAGCTTAGAGGGTACCGGAGGTCACACCCTAACTCAGAGGGTACTAGAGGGTCCGGAAGCCACACCCATCTCAGAGGTTTCTTTGAGGCCACACTTCAACTAAGGGGACCAAAGGCCACACCCCAACTCAGAGGGGAACAGAGGCCACACCCCAACTTTGAAGGTACTGCAGACCAGACCCCAGCTCAGAGGGTATCGGAGGTCACACCCCAACTGAGAGGGTACCAGAAGGTCGGGAAGCCACACCCCATCTCCGAGGTTCCTTTGAGGCCACACCCCAACTCAGAGGGTTTACCGGAGGCCACACCCCAACTCAGAGGGAAAGAGAGGCCACACCCTTACTCATATATGTAGCCAAGACCACACCCCAACTCAGAGTCAACACCCTAACTCAGAAGGATACCGGAGGCTACACCCTAACTTAGAGTGTACCAAAGGCCAAACTAGAGGCTAACCCCAACTCAGAAGGTGCTGAAGACCACATCCCAACTCTGAGGGTACACCCAAACTGAGAGGGTACCAGAGGCCACACTCCAACTCAGACGGTACTGGAGGCCTCAGCCCAACTCAGAAGGTATCAGAGGCCACACCTCCAACTCAGAGGGTTTACTGGAGGCTACACCTCAACTGAGAGGGGAACGGAGGCCACACCCCAACTTAGAAGGTACCGGAGACCTGACCCCAGCTTAGAGGGTACCGGAGGTCACACCCTAACTCAGAGGGTACTAGAGGGTCCGGAAGCCACACCCCATCTCAGAGGTTTCTTTGAGGCCACACCCCAACTAAGGGGACCAAAGGCCACACCCCAACTCAGAGGGGAACAGAGGCTACACCCCAACTTTGAAGGTACTGCAGACCAGACCCCAGCTCAGAGGGTATCGGAGGTCGCATCCCAACTGAGAGGGTACCAGAAGGTCGGGAAGCCACACCCCATCTCAGAGGTTCCTTTGAGGCCACACCCCAACTCAGAGGGTTTACCGGAGGCCACACCCCAACTCAGAGGGAAAGAGAGGCCACACCCCTACTCATATTTGTAGCCAAGACCACACCCCAACTCAGAGGCCACACTCCAACTCAAATGGTGTCGGAGGCCACACCCCAACTCAGATTGTACCGAAGGCCACACCTCAACTCAGAGGGTTCAGGAGGCCACATGCCAACTCCTAGAAGGTAAAAGAGGACACACCTCAACTCAGAGGGTACTGATGGCCACACCCTGGGCAAACTCAGAGGGTAATGGAGGCCACACCCAACTCAGAGGTTACCGGAGGCCACACCCCAACTCAGAGGGTACCAGAGGCCACACCTCAACTCAGTGAGTACCAAAGGCCAAACCCCAACTTAGAAGGTACTGGAGACCAGACCCAGCTCAGAGGTCACATCCCAACTCAGAGGGTAGCAGAGGGGCCAGAAGCTACACCCCATCTCAGAGGTTCCTATGAGGCCACACCCCAACTCACAGGGGACCAAAGGCCACACCCCAACTAAGAGGGCAGCGGAGGCCACACCCCAACTCAGAGAGATCCGGAGGCCACACCACAACTCAGAAGAGAACAGAGGCCACGCTGGGCCCAACTCAGAGGGCACACCCCAAATCAGAGGGTACAAGAGGCCACACCCCAACTCATAGATGCAGCTGAGGCCACACCCCAACTCAGAAGGATACAGGAAGCCACACCACAACTTAGAGGATACCGAAGGCTACACCCCAACTTAGAGGGTACCCGGAGGTCAACCCAAACTCAAAAGGTACTGAAGACTACACCCCAACTCTGAGGGAACACCCAAACCCAGAGGGTACCAGAGGCCACACCCATAAATGGTACCAAAGGCCACACTCCAACTCAGAGGGTATTGGAGGCCTCAGCCCAACTCAGAGGGTACCGGAGGCCACACCTCAACTCAGGGGGGAACGGAGGCCACACCACAACTTAGAAGGTACAGGAGGCCACATCCCAACTCAGAAGAGAACAGAGGCCACGCTGGGCCCAACTCAGAGAGCACACCCCAACTCAGAGGGTACCAGAGGCCACACCCCAACTCATAGATGTAGCTGAGGCCACACCCCAACTCAGAGGCCACACCCCAACTCAGAAGGATACCGGAGGCCACACCCCAACTTAGAGGGTACCGAAGGCCACACCCCAACTTAGAGGGTACCGGAAGTCAACCAAAACTCAGAAGGTACTGAAGACCTCACCCCAACTCTGAGGGATCACCCAAACTCAGAGGGTACTAGAGGCCACACTCCAACTCAGAGGGTACTGGAGGCCTCAGCCCAACTCAGAGGGTATCGGAGGCCACACCTCCAACTCAGGGGGGAACGGAGGCCACACCCAAACTTAAAAGGTACCGGAGACCAGACCCCAGCTCAGAAGGTACTAGAGGGTCCGGAAGCCACACCCCATCTCAGAGGTTCCTTTGAGGCCACACCCCAACTCAGGGGACCAAAGGCCACACCCCAACTCAGAGGGGAAAGGAGGCCCCACCCCAACTTTGAACGTACCAGAGACCAGACCCCAGCTCAGAGGGTACCGGACGCCACACCCCAACTCAGAGGGTACTAGAGGGTCCAGAAGCCAGACCCCATCTCAGAGGTTCCTTTGAGGCCACACCCCAAGTCACAGGGGACAGAAGGCCACACCCCAACTCAGGCGGTTTTCCGCAGGCCAAACCCCAACTTGGGCAATGGAGGCCACACCCCAACTCATATATGTAGCCAAGACCACACCCCAACTCAGAGGCCACACCCCAACTCAAAGGGTGTCAGAGGCCACACCCCAACCCCTAGAAGGTACAAGAGGCCACACCTCAACTCAGAGCGTACCGATGGCCACACCCTGGGCAAATTCAGAGGGTACTAGAGGCCACACCCAACTCAGAGATTACCGGAGGCCACACTTCAACTCAGAGGGTACTAGAGGCAACACTCCAACTCAGTGGGTAACAAAGGCCAAACCCCAACTTAGAAGGTACTTCAGATGAGACCCCAGGTCAGAGGTCACACCAAAAATCACAGGGTACTAGAGGGTCCAGAAGCTACACCCCAACTCAGAGGGTACCAGAGGCCACATCCCAACTTAAAGGGTGAGGCCACATTTCGTCTCAGAGGGTACCAGAGGGTGTTACACCCCAACTTAGAAGGATGCCGGAGGCCACACCCCAACTCAGATTTTATCGGAGACTACACCCCAATTTAGAGGGTACCGGAGGCCAAACCCTAACTCAGAAGCTACTGAGGGCCACAACCCAAATGTGAGGGTACACCCAAAATTATAGGGTAACGGAGGCCACACCCCAACTTATAGGGTACCGCAGGCCACACTCCAACTCAAAGGGTACTGGAGGCCACACCCCAACTCAGAGGTAGGAGGCCTCAACCCAACTCAGAGGATATCAGAGGCCATACCTCCAACTCAGAGGGTTTACCTGAAGCCACACCCCAACTCAGAGGGGAATGGAGGCCACACCCCAACTCATAGATGTAGCCAAGTCCACACCCCAACTCAGAGGCCACACCCCAACTTAGAAGGTACCTGAGACCAGACTCCAGCTCAGAGGGTACCGGTGGTCACTCCCCAATTCAGATGGTACTAGAGGGTCTGGAAGCCACACCCCATCTCAGAGGTTCCTTTCAGGCCACACCCCAACTCACAGGGGACCAAAGGCCACATCCCAGCTCAGAAGGTATCGGAGGCCACACCTCAACTCAGAGGGGTTCGGAGGCCACACCCCAACTCAGAGGGGAACAGAGGCCAGGCTGGGCCCAACTCAGAGGGCACACCCCAACTTGAAAGGTACTAGAGGCTCAGAAGGATACTGGAGGATACACCTCAACTCAGAGGGTAGCGCAGGCCACACCACAACTTCCAGGGTACCAGAGGCCATACCGTAACTCAGAGGCCACACCCCAACTCAAAGGGGACCAGAGGCTACACCTCAACTCAAAGGGGCCTGGAGGCACACCCCAACTCAGAGGGGCCAGAGGCTGCACTTTCCAAGTCAGAGGGGACCTGAGGACCCTAACTCAGAGGGGACCGGAGGCAACAACCCAGTTAACTCAGAGGGTATTAACCACAACTCGGAGAGTACCGTAGGCCACATCCCAACTCAGAGGGTATCGGAGGCTACACCCAAACTCAGAGGCCACACCCCAACTCAGAGAGTATCGGAGGCCACACCCCAACTCAGATTTTGCCGGAGGCCGCACACCAATTTAAAGGGAACCGGAGGCCATACTCCAACTCAAAAGGTACTGGAGGCCATACCCTAACTCAGAGGTAGGGGACCACAGCCCAACTCAGAGGGTAACGGAGGCCACTCCCCAACTCAGAGGGTGCCGGCCAACTCAGAGGGTACCGGAGTCCATACCCCAACTTAGAGGTTAACGGAGGCCAAACCCTAACTCAGAGGCTACTGAAGGCAACAACCCAACTGTGAGGGTACACCTAAACTCAAAGGGTATCGGAGGCCACACCCCAACTTAAAGGGTACCGCAGGACACGCTCCAACTCAAAGGGTACTGGAGGCCACACCCCAACTCAGAGGTAGGAGGCCTCAGCCCAACTCAGAGGATATCGGAGGCCATACCTGTTATGATCCCAGTGGCTTAGGATCACAAATCTAACCAGCTAAGTCAGAGAAAATAGGACAAGCTCTGGGGATGTGGTAACTGGACTGACCGTAAAACCTGATCCTAACCAAACACACTAAAGGTAGCCGTGGAACGTTTCCTGAAATCCTAGACGTCTCTTCACGGCCTGAGAAACTGACTACCCCTAGAGATAAAGTAATACCTCACTTGCCTCAGAGAAATAACCCCAAAGATATAGAACAGCCCCCCACAAATAATAACGGTGAGTTAAGAGGAAACGACAAACGCAGAGATGAAACAGGTTAAGCAAATGAGGCCCGCTAACACTAGATAGCAGAAAATAGCAAGGGATCTGTGCGGTCAGTAAAAAACCCTATACAAAAATATCCATGCAGAGAATGCGAGAACCCCCACACCAACTAACGATGTGGGGGGAGCAACTCAGCACCCCAGAGCTACCAGCAAGCAGAGAAATCACATATTAGCAAGCTGGACAAAACTCATAATATTCTAGGAAAAATATTGAACATAGATGAGCAAGAATAAGCAAACAGAACTTAGCTTCTCATGGAGAGACTGATTACGGATGTAGACAGGAGCAATCAGAATAGCACTGAATACAACGACAGCAGGCATAGACTGAGAGTCCAAGTGAGCTTAAATAGAAAACCAGCCCACAGATAACGAGACAGCTGATGCCAGACACAAACCTGCAGAAAGATAGCACTCACACAGTACCACTTGTGACCACAAGAGGGAGCCCAGAAATGGAGTTCACAACAGTACCCCCCCCTTGAGGAGGGGTCACCAAACCCTCATCAAGACCCCCAGGGCGATCAGGATGAGCCGCATGGAAGGCACGAACCAAATCGGCCGCATGAACATCAGAGGCGACAACCCAGGAATTATCCTCCTGACCATAGCCCTTCCACTTAACTAAATACTGAAGCCTCCGTCTGGAAATACGAGAATCCAACATCTTCTCCACCACGTACTCCAATTCGCCCTCAACCAGCACCGGAGCAGGAGGCTCAACAGAAGGAACCACAGGCACCACATACCTCCGCAACAAAGACCTATGGAACACATTATGAATGGCAAACGATGCTGGGAGGTCCAAACGAAAAGACACCGGGTTAAGGATTTCCAAAATCTTATAAGGACCGATGAAGCAAGGCTTGAATTTAGGAGAGGAAACCTTCATAGGAACATACCGAGAAGACAGCCATACCAAATCCCCAACACGAAGTCGGGGACCAACACCGCGACGGCGGTTGGCAAAGCGCTGAGCCTTCTCCTGTGACAACTTCAAATTGTCCACCACATGGTTCCAAATCTGCTGCAACCTATCCACCACAGAATCCATCCCCGGACAGTCATAAGGCTCAACCTGACCCGAGGAAAAACGAGGATGAAAACCAGAATTGCAGAAAAAAGGCGAAACCAAAGTAGCAGAACTAGCCCGATTATTAAGGGCAAACTCGGCCAATGGCAAAAAAGTCACCCAATCATCCTGATCAGCAGAAACAAAACATCTTAAATAAGTTTCCAAGGTCCGATTAGTTCGCTCGGTTTGGCCATTCGTCTGAGGATGGAAGGCCGACGAAAAAGACAAATCAATGCCCATCTTAGCACAAAAAATCCGCCAAAATCTGGACACAAACTGGGATCCTCTGTCAGACACAATATTTTCAGGGATGCCGTGCAAGCGAACCACATTCTGAAAAAATAAAGGAACCAAATCTGAGGAGGAAGGCAACTTAGGCAAGGGCACCAAATGGACCATTTTGGAAAAGCGATCACACACCACCCAGATGACAGACATTCTCTGAGATACTGGAAGATCTGAAATAAAATCCATGGAAATGTGCGTCCAAGGCCTCTTCGGGACAGGCAAAGGCAAAAGCAAACCGCTGGCACGAGAACAGCAAGGCTTAGCCCGAGCACAAATCCCACAGGACTGCACAAAGGAACGCACATCACGCGACAAGGAAGGCCACCAGAAGGACCTAGCCACCAAATCTCTGGTACCGAAAATCCCAGGATGACCTGCCAACACCGAAGAATGAACCTCGGAAATAACTCTGCTGGCCCATCTATCTGGGACAAACACTCTCTCTGGTGGGCAACGGTCAGGTCTCTCAGCCTGAAATTTCTGCAGCACTCGTCGCAAATCTGGGGAAATGGCAGACAAAATCACTCCCTCTTTGAGGGTCCCAGCCGGCTCTGAAACTCCCGGAGAGTCAGGCACAAAACTCCTAGAAAGGGCATCAGCCTTCACATTCTTCGAACCAGGCAGGTACGAGACCACGAAATCGAAACGGGAGAAAAACAACGACCAACGAGCCTGTCTAGGATTCATACGCTTGGCAGACTCGAGATAAATCAGATTTTTGTGATCAGTCAAGACCACCACACGATGCTTAGCTCCCTCGAGCCAATGTCGCCACTCCTCAAATGCTCACTTCATAGCCAACAATTCCCGATTAGCAACATCATAATTCCGCTCGGCAGGCGAAAACTTTCTTGAAAAGAAGGCACAAGGCTTCATCACAGAGGACAGGGGGACTGACAGAGAACATTGGTAAGATGTTAGATTTCTACCTTAAACCCATTGTGGAAACATTGCCATCTTACTTACGTGATACGGGGGAAATTCTGTCCAAGATCTCTAATATCAATTTGGAGCCTGATATGTGGCTGGTAACATTAGACGTGGAGTCTCTTTACACGTCAATCAGGCACACGGATGGCATGGAGGCGGTTAACTTCTTTTTGAACAGTACAGACATTGACGACTATCTCAGCAAGCTTTTGCTATCCCTGCTTGAATTTGCATTAACTCATAATTTTTTCATTTTTAAGGAAGCACTCTACCTACAGCTCCAGGGTACAGCCATGGGGGCGGCCTTTGCGCCGTCCTATGCGTGTCTGTTCCTGGGGCTGTGGGAGAGAAGAGTTTTTATCACCGATGCTACACCTCTTTCGTCTAACATACTTATGTGGTCTAGATATATAGACGACGTGTTTGCAATCTGGCAGGGTACTGAAAGGGATTTGATGAAATTTGTAGAGGAATTGAATGACAACAACACTAATATAAAACTTACCTGCCATTACAGCCGAGATAGCGTGGATTTCCTTGATGTACGCATTCATAGGGACAGTGACGGATTGTTACAAAGTGACCTGCATCGTAAAGAAACATCAGTCAACAGTCTGCTGCACTCTACGTCAGCACATCCCAGACACCTCAAGAACAGTATCCCCTATGGACAGTTTCTTAGGGCCAAACGTATTTGCTCGGAAGATGGAGCATATCAAAAACATGCTGAGGATATTTCTCATCGATTTTTGGACCGCGGCTACTCTTCAAGAACAATTCGACGATGTAAAAGAAGAGCCTCTCAGATAGACCGGATCAATCTCCTGAAGACCAAAAAAGAACCTAAAACATCTAACCAGGTAAGATTTATAGCCACGTACTCTAACAATTCTCCATTGATGAAAGAAATTTTGGATAAATACTGGCCTATCATTAAGTATGATACGACACTTACCAACTGCCTTTCTGATACATCCTCCGTAACATATCGGAGGAATAAAAATCTACGTGACTTGTTAACCCATAGCCACTATAGGGGCCAGGTTTCCAAGTATTCTTTTGGCTCAAGGGGCCCTAGGTGGGGTTTTTTCCCCTGCCGGGATTGCACGGCATGCAAAAACTTGGAGCGGTGTTTTACCTGTTCATCCAGCGACGGATCCAAGGAATTCCGGATCACCCAACATATTACGTGTTCCACAGACCATGTGGTATATTACGCCACATGCCCTTGTGGACTCATATATGTGGGTTTAACATCACGCCAGCTACGTATAAGGATCCTGGAACATATTCGGGATATTAAGGCAGCATCTACCTCTCTGGCCGAGGAATTTTTGAAGCCAATACCCAGGCATTTCAAGGAAAGGCATGGCTGTAACAGTCAGTTGCTTAGAGTACGTGGCATCGACCGTGTCATCATGGATGGACGAGGGGGCGATTTGAAGAAACGTCTTGCCCAATTGGAAATCCAATGGATTGTGCGTATTGACTGCATTCGCCCCAAAGGCCTCAATGAGGTCCTCAGCTTTGTCCCATTCTTATAGTTTTCTATAGTTCCTTTTGGTTTCTATTTAAAACTGTTTTAGTCTAGTGTTTTTAAATTCTTGTTTTTATTCCCGATTCTCATATTTCTCTTTTTTGTTTATTTAATAGATCATATTTATTGCTCATCATGTGTCTTTGTATTCCCTGTCACCCTCGGAGGCGTATATGGATTTTCTGCATTTGAAGAGTCTTCAACTATCCCTGACCTGGAATTCTGTTTCTTATAGTAGCACTTACTTTTTATTTGTATATGTTTGTTTTTATCTTGATCTCGGTATTAATTTCATAGGTATTCTTATAATAAATTCAGCACTTATCACCTTTGTATATGAATGCATATGTATGTCCACATATGTGCATGTATATGCATATTACTATTTAATATATATATATTTTTAATTCAATGTGCACCATGTTTTGACTACTATATTATTATTTTTATTATATATGCACAAGCACTTTATATTCATGTCTTCTTACACCTTGCACTTTTAGGTGCATCGTTTTGTACGGTCTTTGTATTTATCCATATATAGGTATATTTGCCTATTTGTTATTCTAATGCACATGGTTTTTGTTTTAACTGTGCACTTTGTAGGTATTGGTACAGTAGTTTTTATTGTATGAATCCAATAATCTTTATATAATAATTTTTTCCAGTGCATTTGTGTACTTGTGTGCATTTACCTTTGTTATGCATACATATACGTTATACACTTATGTCCACATTGTTAGCACATTCCTTTGTATAAGTATGGGGTATATTAATTATACATGGTTATTCGTAGAGGTATACTACACATTAACACGTATTATTTATTTATTTATTTATTTATTTTTTGCATATTCCCCTTACTGTCTTATATATGTTACACGTTTTTCTTTCTCTTTCTTTTCTTTTATCACAGGTAATTTTCACTGGTATTTTTGTGTGCACTTTTTCTTATCACTGCTTCCATCTTCGCTTCAACTATCACCTCTCCGGTCAGGTATGTGTATATCTATATACAGGCTTTCTCCCTTTATTTACCATTAGTACGGCCGCCTCCTTCCTTATGCTCTCAGGGCTGTGCGCTTCTCCTGGCCGGCGTGTGCTGGTTGCCGTGGATACGCGTCCACACGGCGTCGCGTCTCTGGCTCCTCCCACTGGCGCGTCAGTGTGGGGTGCCTGGGAGTGACGTCGGACGCCGACTCTGCCGCTTCCGGTTGGCGCAGGGCCTGGACCAGCGCCGTTTCAAACTCTGCGAGCATATGTATAAAAAGAGCTCCCTTTTCATCTTCACACTAGCGCCCCCCGAGGAAGCAATAAGTGCGAAACGCGTGTCGGGGCTCCTCTTTCCGCATACCGCGACAGGGAGGACTCTGTGTGTGCTCACACCCTCACATTGTTTGTAAGTATAATACGGCTCTACTTATGTGGTCTCATGGGATTCTTCCCGGCATACCTGCACACATGTGTTATAGATATATAGGGCTCACTTGCAACATTGTACTTCATATGAGGCACTTTATCTCTTCATTATTTATATGCACACTCTTTGTCCCCTTGTACCTGCTCTCTACTTAGGAGGTTATATCCTGTTGGACATTTTATTGTATGTGTGCCACTACGAATATTCTTTAATATCTATATGTATTTATTGGTTACTTTGTGGCACACTTCCTCTCTACCCATATTAATTTGTTACCCAGCAGGTGTTATTTTGTATGCGGCACTAGTGTTGCCTTTCTTCTATATTTTTTGTACATTTATTTCTGTTACTTGTTTCATTTGTGCAGTTTCTAACTGTTTTAATGGTTCATTAATAAATTATAAATTTTAGCTTAAGTGTCCATCTTCTTTTCGGTGTATTATATATTTCGATGGCGGAGCGCATATTTTGAGCGCCCTCTCTATAGGTTGACGATTCATCACAGAGCCATCAGAGCTTCTCTGCGACAAAACAGCCCCTGCTCCAATCTCAGAAGCATCCACCTCGACCTGGAAAGGAAGAGAGATATCAGGCTGACATAATACTGGAGCTGAAGAAAACCGGCGCTTCAGCTCCCGAAAGGCTTCCACTGCCGCAGGAGACCAATTAGTCACATCAGAACCTTTCTTGGTCACATCCGTCAAGGGCTTAACCACGCCAGAAAAATTAGCGATGAAGCGACGGTAAAAATTAGCAAAACCCAAGAACTTCTGAAGACTCTTAACAGATGTAGGCTGAGTCCAGTCATGAATAGCCTGGACCTTGACTGGGTCCATCTCAATAGTAGGAGAAAAAATAAAACCCAAAAAGGAAACCTTCTGTACTCCGAAGAGACATTTTGAGCCCTTCACAAATAAGGCATTAGCACGCAGGACCTGAAATACCATCCTGACCTGCTTCACATGGGACTCCCAGTCCTCAGAAAAGACCAAAATGTCATCCAGATACACAATCATAAATTTATCCAGATATTCTCGGAAGATGTCATGCATGAAGGACTGGAACACAGAAGGAGCATTAGAGAGTCCAAAAGGCATCACCAAGTACTCAAAATGGCCCTCGGGCGTATTAAATGCTGTTTTCCATTCATCCCCCTGCTTAATACGCACAAGGTTATACGCACCACGAAGATCTATCTTGGTGAACCAACTGGACCCCTTAATCCGAGCAAACAGATCAGATAATAATGGCAAAGGATACTGAAATTTGACCGTGATTTTATTTAGAAGACGATAATCTATACAAGGTCTCAGAGAACCATCCTTCTTGGCCACAAAAAAGAATCCTGCACCAAGAGGGGAGGAGGACGGGCGAATATGTCCCTTCTCTAAAGACTCCTTTATATAACTCCGCATTGAGGCATGTTCTGGTATAGACAAATTAAAAAGTCGTCCCTTAGAGAACTTACTACCAGGAATCAAATTTATAGCACAATCACAATCCCTGTGAGGAGGCCGGGCACCGGATCTGGGCTCATCAAATACATCCTGGTAGTCCGACAAAAACTCAGGGACCTCAGAAGGAGTGGAAGAAGCAATTGACACCAAAGGAGCATCGCCATGAATCCCCTGGCAACCCCAACTTGAAACAGACATAGCTTTCCAATCCAGAACTGGATTATGGGCCTGCAGCCATGGCAGACGCCAAAACGACAACATCATGCAAATTATGCAGCACAAGAAAGCGAATCACCTCCTGATGCACAGGAGTCATGCACATGGTCACTTGAGTCCAATACTGAGGCTTATTCTCAGCCAATGGTGTAGCATCAATACCCCTCAGTGGAATAGGGAATTCCAAAGGCTCCAGGACAAAACCACAGCGCCTGGCAAACGACAAATCCATCAGGTTCAGGGCAGCACCTGAATCCACAAAAGCCATAACCGAGTAGGATGACAAAGAACAACTTAAAGTAACAGACAAAATGAATTTAGGCTGTATAGTACCAACGGTGACAGATTTAGCGATCTTTTTTACGCGCTTAGAGCATGCTGAGATAACATGAGTTGAATCACCACAGTAAAAGCACAACCCATTTTGACGTCTATGATTTTGCCGCTCGATTCTGGTCAGAATTCGGTCACATTGCATAGACTCAGGTCTCTGTTCAGAAAACACCGCCAGATGGTGCGCAGATTTGCGCTCCCGCAAACGCCGATTAATCTGAATGGCCAAAGCCATTGAGTCATTCAGACTTGCAGGCGTGGGGAACCCCACCATAACATTCTTAATGGCTTCCGAAAGACCTTCTCTGAAATTTGCAGCCAGGGCACACTCATTCCATTGAGTAAGCACCGACCATTTCCGAAATTTTTGACAATACACCTCAGCTTCATCCTGGCCCTGAGAGAGAGCCAGCAAGGCCTTTTCTGCCTGGTTCTCAAGATTAGGTTCCTCATAAAGCAATCCAAGCGCCAGAAAAAACGCATCCACATTCAGCAATGCAGGATCTCCCGGCGCCAGGGAGAAGGCCCAATCTTGAGGGTCGCCACGTAACAGGGAGATAATTCTAACTTGCTGAGCGGAATCACCAGAGGAACGAGGTCTCAAAGAAAGAAATAATTTACAATTATTCTTAAAATTCAGAAACCGAGATCTATCTCCAGAAAACAACTCAGGAATAGGTACTTTTGGCTCAGACATAGGACTGTGAACAACAAAATCTTGAATGCTTTGCATCCAGTAGCAAGATGATCCACACTAGAAGTCAGACTCTGAATATCCATGTCTGCAGCTGAACTCAAAGCCACCCAGAGATTAAGGGGATGAGAGAAGCTGGACAGACTGCAGCAAAGGGAGAGGAAAAAAAAAAATTGTACTCAGGGCTTCTCTTATCCCACTTCTGCGATGCATTAAACACTTTTCTGGCCTGCTGTACTGTTATGATCCCAGTGGCTTAGGATCACAAATCTAACCAGCTAAGTCAGAGAAAATAGGACAAGCTCTGATCCTAACCAAACACACTAAAGGTAGCCGTGGAACGTTTCCTGAAATCCTAGACGTCTCTTCACGGCCTGAGAAACTGACTACCCCTAGAGATAAAGTAAGACCTCACTTGCCGCAGAGAAATAACCCCAAAGATATAGAACAGCCCCCCACAAATAATAACCGTGAGTTAAGAGGAAACGACAAACGCAGAGATGAAACAGGTTAAGCAAATGAGGCCCGCTAACACTAGATAGCAGAAAATAGCAAGGGATCTGTGCGGTCAGTAAAAAACCCTATACAAAAATATCCACGCAGAGAATGCAAGAACCCCCACACCAACTAACGATGTGGGGGGAGCAACTCAGCACCCCAGAGCTACCAGCAAGCAGAGAAATCACATATTAGCAAGCTGGACAAAACTCATAATATTCTAGGAAAAATATTGAACATAGATGAGCAAGAATAAGCAAACAGAACTTAGCTTCTCATGGAGAGACTGATTACGGATGTAGACAGGAGCAATCAGAATAGCACAGAATACAACGACAGCAGGCATAGACTGAGAGTCCAAGTGAGCTTAAATAGAAAACCAGCCCACAGATAACGAGACAGCTGATGCCAGTCACAAACCTGCAGAAAGACAGCACTCACACAGTACCACTTGTGACCACAAGAGGGAGCCCAGAAATAGAGTTCACAACACATACCTCCAACTCAGAGGGTTTACCGGAGGCCACACCCCAACTCAGAGGGGAATGGAGGCCACACCGCAACTCATAGATGTAGCCGAGGCCACACCCCAACTCAGAGGCCACACCCCAACTTAGAAGGTACCTGAGATCAGACCAGCTCAGAGGGTACCGGTGGTCACACCCCAATTCAGAGGGTACTAGAGGGTTCAGAAGCCACACCTCATCTCAGAGGTTCCTTTGAGGCCACACTCCAACTCACAGGGGACCAAAGGCCACATCCCAGCTCAGAAGGTATTGGAGGCCACACCCCAACTCAGAGGGGAACGGAGGCCATGCTGGGCCCAACTCAGAGGGCACACCCCAACTTGAAAGGTACTAGAGGCTCAGAAGGATACCGGAGGCCACACCTCAACTCAGAAGGTAGCGCAGGCCACACCACAACTTACAGGTTACCGGAGGCCAAACAGTAACTCAGAGGACACACCCCAACTCAAAGGGGACCAGAGGCTACACCTCAACTCAAAGGGGCCTGGATGTCACACCCCGACTCAGAGGGGACCAGAGGCTGCACTTTCCAAGTCAGAGGGAACCAGAGGACCCTAACTCAGAGGGGACTGGAGGCCACAACCCAGTTAACTCAGAGGGTACTAACCACAACTCGGAGAGTACCATAGGCCACAACCCAACTCAGAGTGACCGGAGGCAATTCACCAAATCAGAGGGGACCAGGGGACCAGAGGCCACACCCCATCTCAGACGAGATCGGGGGCTGCACTGTGTAAGTCAGAGGGGGCCCAACTCAGAGGGGACTGGAGGCCACACCGCACCTCAGAGGGTACCATAGGCCACACTACAACTCGGAGAGTACCGGAGGCCACATCCCAACTTAAAGGGAACCATGAAGGCAATTCACCAACTCAGAGAGGATCGGCTGTCCCACCCCAACTCGGAGGGGACCCGAGGCCACACCCCAACTCGGATGGTACCTTAGGCCACACCCCTACTTGGATGTAAATGGAAGCCACACCCCAGCATGGAGGGTACAAAAGGCCACACCCCAGCTCAGAAGTTACGGAACTCAAAAGGCACTGGAGGCTACACACCCCAGCTCAGAGAGTACCATATGGGCCACACCCCAGCTCAGAGGGTATCAGAGGCCACACCCCAGATCCAGCTCAGATGGTACCAGAGTCCATACCCCACCCAGGTTCCCTCTGAGCTGGGCTGGGGCCTCCAGTCCCCTTTTGAGCTGGGGTGGGGTGCCCTCTGAGCTGGGGTGTGGCCTCCAAGACCCTCCGAGCTGAGGCCTCCAGTCAACTTTGAGCAGTGGTGTAGCTTACGGTCCCCTCCAAGCTGGGGTTTGGCCTCCAGTCCTCCCTAAGCAGGATGTGGCCTCCGGTCCCCTCCAAGCTGGGGTGTGGCCTCCAGTCCCCTCTGAGCTGGGATGGACTGCTTTCCGAGCTAGGGTGTGGCCTCTGATATCCTCCGGTCTGGGGTGTGGCCTCTGCTCCTGAGCTGGCGTCTGGCCTCTATTCCCTTCAGAGCTGGGGTGCGGCTTCCGATCCACTCCAAGCTGGGGTGCGGCCTCCGATCCCCTCAGAGCTGGAGTGTGGCATCCTGTCCCCTCCAAGCTGGGGTGTGGGCTCCAGTCCCCCTCCGAGCTGGACCATGGAGTGCTTTCCAAACTGGGGTGTGGCCTCTGGTACCCTCCGAGCTGGGGTGTGGCCTCCACTCAAGCTGGGGTGTGTTTTCCGGTTCCCTCCTATTTGTGGTCCCCTACAAGCTGGGGAGTGGCCTTCAGTCCCCTCCGAGCTGGGGTGTGGCTCCTGGTCCCCACAGAGCTGGGGTGTGGCCTCCAGTCCCCTTCGGACTGGGGTGTGGCCTCCAATCCCTTTTGAGCTATGATGTGACCTCAGGTCCCCTCCAAGCTGGGGCGTGGCCTCCAGTCCCCTCTGAGTTGGGTTCCTCTCCGAGCTGGGCTGTGGCCTCTGGTCCCCTCTGAGCTGCGGTCCCCTCCGAGTTGGGGTGTGGACTCTGGTTTCCACCGAGCTGTGGTGTGTGTGGCCTCAGGTCCCCTCCGAGCTGAGGTGCGGCCTCCTATCCCCTCTGAGCTGCGCCCTCCTAGCTGGGGTGTGGCCTCTGGTCCCCTCCGAGCTGTGGTGTGGCCCCCAGTCCCATCTGAGCTGGGATGGACTGCTTTCCGAGCTAGGGTGTGGCCTCTGCTCCCGAGCTGGCGTGTGGCCTCCATTCCCTTCAGAGCTGGGGTGCAGTTTCCGATCCACTCCAAGCTGGGGTGCGGCCTCCGATCCCCTCAGAGCTGCAGTGTGGCATCCTGTCCCCTCCAAGCTGGGGTGCGGCCTCCGATCCCCTCAGAGCTGGAGTGTGGCATCCTGTCCCCTCCAAGCTGGGGTGTGGGCTCCAGTCCCCCTCCGAGCTGGACCATGGAGTGCTTTCCAAACTGGGGTGTGGCCTCTGGTACCCTCCGAGCTGGGGTGTGGCCTCCACTCAAGCTGGGGTGTGTTTTCCGGTTCCCTCCTATTTGTGGTCCCCTACAAGCTGGGGAGTGGCCTTCAGTCCCCTCCGAGCTGGGGTGTGGCTCCTGGTCCCCACAGAGCTGGGGTGTGGCCTCCAGTCCCCTTCGGACTGGGGTGTGGCCTCCAATCCCTTTTGAGCTATGATGTGACCTCAGGTCCCCTCCAAGCTGGGGCGTGGCCTCCAGTCCCCTCTGAGTTGGGTTCCTCTCCGAGCTGGGCTGTGGCCTCTGGTCCCCTCTGAGCTGCGGTCCCCTCCGAGTTGGGGTGTGGACTCTGGTTTCCACCGAGCTGTGGTGTGTGTGGCCTCAGGTCCCCTCCGAGCTGAGGTGCGGCCTCCTATCCCCTCTGAGCTGCGCCCTCCTAGCTGGGGTGTGGCCTCTGGTCCCCTCCGAGCTGTGGTGTGGCCCCCAGTCCCATCTGAGCTGGGATGGACTGCTTTCCGAGCTAGGGTGTGGCCTCTGCTCCCGAGCTGGCGTGTGGCCTCCATTCCCTTCAGAGCTGGGGTGCAGTTTCCGATCCACTCCAAGCTGGGGTGCGGCCTCCGATCCCCTCAGAGCTGCAGTGTGGCATCCTGTCCCCTCCAAGCTGGGGTGTGGGCTCTAGTCCCCCTCCGAGCTGGGCCGTGGAGTGCTTTCTGAACTGGGGTGTGGCCTCTGGTACCCTCCGAGCTGGGGTGTGGCCTCCGGTCCACTCAAGCTGGGGTGTGTTTTCCGGTTCCCTCCTATTTGGGGTCCCCTACAAGCTGGGGAGTGGCCTTCAGTCCCCTCCGAGCTGGGGTGTGGCTCCTGGTCCCCACAGAGCTGTGGTGTAGCCTCCAGTCCCCTTCGGACTGGGGTGTGGCCTCCAATCCCTTTCGAGCTATGATGTGACCTCAGGTCCCCTCCAAGCTGGGGTGTGGCCTCCAGTCACCTCTGAGTTGGGTTCCTCTCCGAGCTGGGCTGTGGCCTCTGGTCCCCTCTGAGCTGGGGTCCCCTCCGAGTTGGGGTGTGGACTCTGGTTTCCACCGAGCTGTGGTGTGTGTGGCCTCAGGTCCCCTCCGAGCTGAGGTGCGGCCTCCTATCCCCTCTGAGCTGCGCCCTCCTAGCTGGGGTGTGGCCTCTGGTCCCCTCGGAGCTGTGGTGTGGCCTCCAGTCCCTTCTGACTTGAAGTTCCCTCTGAGCTGGTGTGGGGTGCCCTCCGAGATGGGGTGTGGCCTCCAAGACCATCCGAGCTGTGGCCTCTGGTCCCCTCCGAGCTGGGGTCCCATCAGAGCTGGGGTGCGGCCTCCGGTTCCCTCCGAGCTGGAATGTGGCATCTGGTACCCTCCGACATAGGGCGAGCTGGGATGTGGCCTCCGGTCACCTCTGAGCTGGAATTCGGCCTTTGGTCCCCTCCCAAATAGGGTGTGGCCTCCGGTACCCTCAGAGCTCGGGTAAGGCCTCCGATCCCCTCCAAGCTGTGGTGCAGCCTCTGTTCCCCTCCGAGCTGGGGTGCAGCCTCTGGTCCCCTCCGATCTGTGTAGCAGTCTCTGTTCCCCTCCGAGCTGGGGTGCGGCCTCCAATCCCCTCGAGCTGGGATGTGGCCTCCATTCCCTTCCAAGCTGCGGTGCGGCCTCTGGTCAACTGTGAGCTAGGGTGTGGCTTCAGGTCCTCTCCGAGCAGGGGTTTGGCCTCTGGTCAACTTTGAGCTGGGGTGCGACTTCAGGTCCCCTCCGAGCTGGAGTTTGGCCTCCGGTCTCCTCAGAGCTGGAGTGTGGCCTCAGGTCCCCTCCAAACTGGGGTGTGGGCTCCTGTCCAGTCCGAGCTGAGGTGCCCTCCGAGCTTGGGTGGAGTGCTTTCCAAACTAAGGTGTAGCCTCCGGTACCCTATGAGCTGGGGTGTGGCCTCCGTTCCCTTCGAGCTGGGGTGTGTCCTCTGGTCCCCTCCTAGCTGGGGTCCCCTCCGAGCTGGGGTGTGGCCTCCATTCCCCCAAGCTGGTGTGTGGCCTCTGGTCCCCTCCGAGCAGGGGTGTGGCCTCTAGTCCCCTTTGAGCTGGGGTGTGGCCTCCAATCCCCTTCGGACTGGGTTATGGCCTTGTCACAATTCACGCCGTGACTGTCAAGATCCCTTAGCCGCGGCCAGCAGTTTGTCACGAAATCCACAGGGATTCCTGACCACTGCCACCAATAGGTCACGGATTGGGGTGACTTTAGACCAACAGACGGCTATCACATGTGCAGGGGGCTTATCTTAGTTATCCCTCCACTGCCACAATGTGATAAAAAACACACACAAGTTTAATGACCTCTTAGGTTACAGCAGGGGCTTATTTTAGGTATCCCACTGCTCTTCAATATACCATGAACTGCAGGGATTTGTGTATCCCGCTTACAGTTCCACTTAAACCTTGCAGCTCTCTGGCGCCCCCTTACCGTCCGGTCAGATTAGGTACTGCACCTAGGGTAATTAGTCGCCAGAAAGGCTGCCTGCTATGTACTGGCTATTGGGCACGCTGCAGCGAGGCGATAACTACTCCCGCTCGGGCAGGAACAATAATTATCAAGCCGCAGTCGCTGCAGTGACACCCAATCGCCTGTACACGGTATTGCTGCCACCAGCTCCGATTAAACGGGTCCGAAGCTGACCCAAAACAGTAGCGTAATTTCCCTTCAAGAGACAGGGTACGTTTTTAGAGCATAAAGAACGAACTAGTATTAAATATTATACTCCAGAAAGGTTAGGCAGTGCTTTATCAAAATATTTTACAAAGATGTTACAAAGGAGACAATTGCAAATATGTACAAGGTAATTATGAAAATAAAAGGATTAAATGAAGAAAAGATAACACTCACATATTCTCAGATCATTGCATTGCAGGCAACAGGCTAGGAGAACTTTCCATCTATCCCAGTGCATTTGCACTCGCAGTCTGGTCGCTTCAGGTAAAAACTCACAACTCCCCCCTGGAAGCCTGCCAGCAACTTTATAACCTACAGCCTGTGACCTCACAGAAAGGGCTGGCTTTTCCAACCCCTCCTACCTCGTCAGGGTTACTCACTGTGCATTAAATATATCTGATGCCCGTAACTTCGCTCCAGAACATGTCAGAATCATATCATACCCAGCATTCATCTCAGATTACCGTGGGCTTTCTAATGAGATCAAATATGTCCTATTATTTACAGAGCAATCCCTACTTCTTCACCCGATGGAGTTAGACGCCCGTATTTAGAGTGATGCGTAGATCCACCGAGGGAGAATAAGAAGATATATCTACCATTTTCCTATCTTACATCGTCTGCCTAATATCTTACAAAAATGGAACAAAGGACCGCATGGTTCTAGAGACTTAGAATCCAGTTCTTGCTGGAGGAAGCTTCTAACCTGGTCGTAAAAATTCCTTTAGGCAATAAAACGCTCTTCCCCCATGTACATTGGCAAGGCAGCTCTTGGCTGAGTGAAAGGGAAGGGGGGCTTTTTAGCCCACAGCTTGCTAGCAAGAGAAACTACTTATATGATATTTCATACCATATCGTGACAGGCCTCTTGTCCCTTTCAAGCTGGGGTGTGACCTCAGGTCCCCTCCAAGCTGAAGTGTGGTCTCTGGTCACCTCTGAGCTGAGGTGTGGTCTCCGATCGGTCCACTTCAAACTGGGGTGTGGCCTCCGATCCCCTACAAGCTGGGGTGCGGCCTCCATTCCCTTCCAAGCTGGATTGCAGCCTCTGGTCAACTCTGAGCTGGGGTGTGGATTCCTGTATCCTTCGAGCTGGGGTGCGGCTTCAGGTGTCCTCCGAGCTAGGGTTTCGCCTCCGGTCCCTTCTGAGCTGGGGTGCAGCCTCCGGTCCTCTCAGAGCTGGAGTGTGGCATCCTGTCCCCTCCAAGCTGGGGTGTGGGCTCCTGTCCCCTCCCAGTTGGGGTGCGGCCTCCGTTCTCCTCAGAGCTGGAGAGGGTACCAGAGGCCAAACCCCAACTCAGAAGCTACTGAAGACCATAACCCAACTGTGAGGGTACACCCAAACTCAGAGGGTATCAGAGGCCACACCCCAACTTAAAAGGTACCGGAGGCCACACTCCATCTCAAAGGGTACTGGAGACCACACCCCAACTCAGAGGTAGGAGGCCACAGCCTAACTCAGAGGATATCGGAGGCCTCAAAGGGGAACCGAGGCCACACCCCAACTCATATATGTAGCCAAAGCCACACCCCAACTCAGAGGCCACACCCCAACTCAAAGGGTGTCGGAGGACACACCCCAACTCAGATTGTTCAGGAGGCCACACCCCAGCTCCTAGAAGGTACAAGAGGCCACACCTCAACTCAGAGGGTACCGATGGACACACCTTGGGCAAACTCAGAGGGTACTGGAGGCCACACCAAACTCAGAGGTTACCGTAGGCCACACCCCAACTCTGAGGGTACTGGAGGCCACACTCCAACTCAGTGGGTACCAAAGGCCACACCCCAACTTAGAAGGTACTAGAGGGTCCAGAAGCCACACCCCATCTCAGAGGTTCCTATGAGGCCACACCACAACTCACAGGGTGCCGGAGGCAACCCCTTCCTCCAACTCAGAGGGTTTACCGGAGGCCACACCTCAACTCAGAGGGGAAAAGAGGTCACACCCCACCGGAGACCAGAACCCAGCTCAGAGGGTACCGGAGGTTCACCTCAACTCAGAGGGTACTAGAGGGTCTGGAAGCCACACCCCATCTCAGAGGTTCCTTTGAGGTCACACCCCAACTCACAGGGGACTGAAGGCCACACCCTAACTCAGATGGTTTACCCGAGGCCATTCCCCAACTCGGAGGGGAACGGAGGCCACACCCCAACTTATATATGTAGCCCAGGCCACACCACAACTCGGAGGCCACACCACAACTCAAAGGGTGCCGGAGACCACACCCCATCTCAGATTGTACCGGAGGCCACATCTGAACTCAGAGGGTACCAATGGCCACACCCTGGGCAAACTCAGAGGGTACAGGAGGCCACACCCAAAGCAGAGGTTAATGAAGGCCACACCCCAACTCAGGGGGTACCAGAGGCCACCCCTTCCTCCAACTCAGAGGGTTTACCGGAGGCCACACCTCAACTCAGAGGGGAACAGAGGCCACACCCCAACTTAGAAGGTACCGGAGACCAGAACCCAACTCAGAGGGTACTAGAGGGTCCGGAAGCCGCACTCAATCTCAGAAGTTCCTTTGAGGCCACACCCCAACTCACAGGGGACTGAAGGCCACACCCCAACTCAGAGGGTTTACCTGAGGCCACACACCAACTCAAATTGTGCCGGAGGCCACACCCCATCCCAGATTGTACCGGAGGCCACACCTGAACTCAGAGGGTATCGGAGGCCACACCCCAACTCCTAGAAGGTACAAGAGGCCACAAACCAACTCAGAGGGTGCTGATGGCCACACCCCGGACAAACTCAGAGGGTACTGGAGGCCACACCCCAACTCAGAGGCTACCGAAAGCCTCAGCCCAACTCAGAGGATATCGGAGGCCACAACTCCAACTCAGAGGTTTTACCGGAGGCCACACCCCAACTTAGAGGGGAATGTAGGCCACACCCCATCTCATAGATGTAACCGAGGCCACACCCCAACTCAGAGGCCACACCCCAACTCAGAAGGATATCAAAGGTCACAGCCCAACTTAGAGGGCACCGGAGGCCAAACTAGAGGCCAACCCCAACTCAGAAGGTACTGAAGACCACACCCCAACTCTGAGGGTACACGCAAACTCAGAGGGCACCATATGCCACACCCGTAAATGGTACCAGAGGCCACATTCCAACTAAGAGGGTACTGGAGGCCTCAGCCCAACTCAGAGGGTTTCGAAGGCCACACCTCCAACTCAGAGGGTTTAACCTCCGGAGGCCACACCTCAACTCAGAGGGAATGGAGGCCACATCCCATATCCACCACAGAAAATACAAAAACTCCACAGCTAACTAAAGATATGGAGGGTATATCTGCATCTCCAGAGATACCAGCTTGGCTGAACAAATCCTTTTACAGACCAAGCTGGACAAGACAAAAACATGAAAAATAACTGAACAATAAGGCCACAGCATGTGGACAGCAAAAAATCAAGGCCAGAACTTATCTTTGTTGAAAAGAACTGCAAAGCAGGAGAGACCAGGCAGAGATGTGAATCCTCCAGGAACAATGGACAACTGGCACTGACTAAAGGGTGAAGCAAGACTAAGGGTACTGTCACACAGTGGCACTTTTGTCGCTACGACGGTACGATCCGTGACGTTCCAGCGATATCCATACGATATCGCTGTGTCTGACACGCAGCAGCGATCAGGGACCCTGCTGAGAATCGTACGTCGTAGAAGATCGTTTGGAACTTTCTTTTGTCGCTGGATCTCCCGCTGTCATCGTTGGATCGGTGTGTGTGACACCGATCCAACGATGCGTTCGCTTGTAACCAGGGTAAACATCGGGTTACTAAGCGCAAGGCCGCGCTTAGTAACCCGATGTTTACCCTGGTTACCATCGTAAAAGTAAAAAAAAACAAACCGTACATACTCACATTCCGGTGTCCATCAGGTCCCTTGCCGTCTGCTTCCCGCTCTGACTGACTGCCGGCCGGAATGTAAGAGCAGAGCACAGCGGTGACGTCACCGCTGTGATCTGCTTTCACTTTACGGCGGCACTCAGTCAGAGCGGGAAGCAGACGGCAAGGGACCTGACGGACACCGGAATGTGAGTATGTACTGTTTTTTTTTTTTTACTTTTACGATGGTAACCAGGGTAAACATCGGGTTACTAAGCGCGGCCCTGCGCTTAGTAACCCGATGTTTACTCTGGTTACCCGGGGCCTTCGGCATCGTTGGTCGCTGGAGAGCGGTCTGTGTGACAGCTCCCCAGCGACCACACAACGACTTTCCAACGATCATGGCCAGGTCGTATCGCTGGTCGTGATCGTTGGAAAGTTGCAGAGTGTGACAGTACCCTAAATAGCCCTGTCAGATTTGCAAAAAGTGAACACACCTGACAAATGCTGTGACTCAGAGACAGCAGCGCTACCACTTACAACCACCGGAGGGAGCCCAAGAGCAGAATTCACAACAGGTACACCCATACTCAGAGGGTATCGCAAGCCACATCACAACTTATAGGGTACCGAAGGCCACACTCCAACTCTAAGGAAACTGGAGGCCACACCCCAACTTAGAGGTAAGAGACCACAGCCCATCTCAGAGGATATTGGAGGCCACTCCTCCAACTCAGGATTTACCGGAGGCCACACCCCAACTCAGAGGGGAACGGAGGCCACACCACCACTCATAGATGTAGCCGAGGCCACACCCCAACTCAGATGCCACACCCCAACTCAGAAGGATACCGAGGCCACACCTCACTTTAGAGGGTACCGGAGGCTACACCCCAACTTAGAGGGTCCGGAGGCCAACCCCAACTCAGAAGGTACTGAAGACCACACCCCAACTCTGAGGGTACACCCAAACTCAGAGGGTACCAGAGGCCACACCCGTAAATGGCACCAGAGGCCACACTCCAGCTCAGAGGGTACTGGAGGCCTCAACCCAACTCAGAGGGTATTGGAGGCCACCCCTTACTCCAACTCAGAGGGTTTACCGGAGCCCACATCTCAACTCAGAGGGGAACGGAGGCCACACCCCAACTTTCGAAGGTACAGGAGAACAAACCCCAGCTCAGAGGGTACCGGAGGTCACACCCCAACTCAGAGGGTACTAGAGGGTCCAGAAACCACACCCCATCTCAGAGGTTCCTTTGAGGCCACACCCCAACTCAGGGGACCAAAGGCCACACCCCAACTCAGAGGGGAACGGAGGCCACACCCAAACTTAGAAGGTACCAGAGACCAGACCCTAGCTCAGAGGGTACCGGAGGCCACACCCCACCTCATAGATGTAGCCGAGGCCACACCCCAACTCAGAGGCCACACCTCCAACTCAGAGGGTTTACCTGAGGCCACACCTCAAATCAGAGGGGAACGGAGGCCACACCCCAACTCAGAAGGATACTGGAGGCCAACCCCAACTCAGAAGGTACTGAAGACCAAACCCCAACTCTGAGGGTACACCAAAACTCAGAGGGTACCAGAGGCCACACCCATAAATGGTACAAGAGGCCACACTCCAACTCAGAGGGTACTGAAGGCCTCAACCCAGCTCAGAGGGTACCGGAGGTCACACCCCAACTCAGAGGGTACTAGAGGGTCCAGAAGCCACCCCCCACCTCAGAGGATCCTTTGAAGCCACACCTGTTATGATTCCAATGGCAGAGGATCTCTGATATTCCGGCAAGATAGCAAAAATATAAATACTGCTCTAGGGAGGTGGAAACTGGGCTAACCGCATACCTGATCCTGACACAAACAACTAAAAGTAGCCGGTGAACGTGCCTATGTTGGTTCTAGACGTCTCGAGCCAGCCGGAGAACTGACTACCCCTAGAGGGAAAAAATAAGACCTCGCTTGCCTCCAGAGAAATTGAACCCCAAAGATATAGAAAGCCCCCAACAAATAATAACGGTGAGGCAAGAGGAAAGCACAAACGTAGAGATGAACTAGATTCAGCAAAGTGAGGCCCAATAGTCTAGATAGCAGAAAATAGATAGTGGACTATGCGGTTAGCAGAAAACCCTACAAAACATCCACGCTGAACATTCAAGAACCCCCATACCGACTGACGGTGTGGAGGGAGAATATCAGCCCCCTAGAGCTTCCAGCGAGTCAAAAATCAAATGTAAAGCAAGCTGGACCAAAACACTGAATAATGCAAATGATCCAAATTGTACAAAACAGACTTAGCTTTTTTTGCATGAGGCAGACTGAAAGGAATCCGGAGGAGACCAAATAGGTCTGGATACAACGATGCCAGGCAAGAGACTGAGTCCAGAGGAGACTCAAATAGGAAACACCCGCTGCTTAACGACACAGCTGGAGCTCAGGCCTGCAACAAGACATACCTAACACAATACCGTTAGTGACCACCAGAGGGAGCCCAGAAACACAGTTCACAACAGTACCCCCCCTTGAGGAGGGGTCACCGAACCCTCACCAAGACCCCCAGGGCGATCAGGATGAGCAGCGTGAAAGGCATGAACCAAATCAGCCGCATGAACATCAGAGGCGACAACCCAGGAATTATCCTCCTGACCATAGCCTTTCCACTTAACTAAATACTGGAGTTTCCGTCTATAGATATGAGAATCCAGAATCTTCTCCACCGCGTACTCCAACTCGCCCTCAACCAAAACCGAGGCAGGAGGCTCAACAGCAGGAACCATAGGCACCACGTACCGCCGCAACAAGGACCTATGGAACACATTATGAATAGCAAAAGACGCTGGAAGGTCCAAGCGAAAAGACACCGGGTTAAGGATTTCCAAAATCTTATAAGGACCGATAAAGCGAGGCTTGAACTTAGGAGAGGAGACTTTCAAAGGAACATGCCGAGAAGACAACCAAACCAAATCCCCAACACGAAGTCGGGGACCCACACCGCGGCGGCGGTTGGCAAACCGCTGGGCCTTGTCTTGTGACAATTTCAAATTGTCCACCACATGGTTCCAAATCCGCTGCAACCTATCCACCACAGAATCAACCCCAGGACAGTCAGAAGGTTCAACCTGACCCGAGGAGAAACGAGGATGAAAACCAGAGTTGCAGAAAAAGGGTGAAACCAAGGTGGCAGAACTAGCCCGATTATTAAGGGCAAACTCGGCCAGTGGCAAAAAGGTAACCCAGTCGTCCTGATCAGCAGAAACAAAACATCTCAAATAAGTCTCTAACGTCTGATTAGTTCGCTCGGTCTGGCCATTAGTCTGAGGATGAAAAGCCGACGAAAAAGACAAATCAATACCCATCTTAGCACAAAAGGATCGCCAGAATCTGGACACAAACTGGGATCCTCTGTCAGATACAATATTCTCAGGGATGCCATGCAAACGAACCACATTCTGAAAGAACAAAGGAACCAAATCAGAGGAGGAAGGCAACTTAGGCAAGGGCACCAAATGGACCATTTTAGAAAAACGATCGCACACCACCCAGATGACAGACATCTTCCGAGACACCGGAAGATCCGAAATGAAATCCATGGAAATGTGCGTCCAAGGCCTCTTTGGGATAGGCAAGGGCAAAAGCAACCCGCTGGCACGAGAACAGCAAGGCTTAGCCCGAGCACAAATCCCACAGGACTGCACAAAAGAACGCACATCCCGCGACAAGGAAGGCCACCAAAAGGACCTGGCCACCAAATCTCTGGTACCAAAAATCCCAGGATGTACCGCCAACACCGAAGAATGAACCTCAGAAATAACTCTGTTGGTCCATCCATCAGGGACAAACAATCTCTCTGGTGGACAACGATCAGGCCTATCAGCCTGAAATTTTTGCAGCCCTCGTCGCAAATCTGGGGAAATTTCAGACAAAATTACTCCCTCTCTGAGAATACCAGCCGGCTCAGAGACTCCCGGAGAATCAGGCACAAAACTCCTAGAAAGTGCATCAGCCTTCACGTTCTTCGAACCAGGCAGGTACGAGACCACAAAGTCAAAACGGGAGAAAAACAACGACCAACGGGCCTGCCTAGGATTCAGGCGCTTGGCAGACTCGAGGTAAATCAGATTTTTATGATCAGTCAAGACCACCACACGATGTCTAGCTCCCTCGAGCCAATGTCGCCACTCCTCAAATGCCCACTTCATGGCCAACAACTCCCGATTACCAACATCGTAGTTCCGCTCAGCAGGCGAAAATATCCTTGAAAAGAAGGCGCATGGCTTCATCACGGAGCCATCAGAACTTTTTTGCGACAAAACAGCCCCTGCACCAATTTCAGAAGCATCAACTTCAACCTGGAAGGGAAGAGAGACATCCGGCTGGCACAAGACTGGCGCTGAAGTAAACCGACGCTTCAGCTCCCGAAAGGCCTCCACGGCCGCAGGAGACCAATTAGCAACATCAGAACCCTTCTTGGTCATATCCGTCAAAGGTTTAACCACGCTGGAGAAATTAGCGATAAAACGACGGTAAAAATTAGCAAAGCCCAAGAACTTCTGCAGGCTCTTAACAGACGTGGGCTGAGTCCAGTCATGAATGGCACGGACCTTAACTGGGTCCATCTCCACAGTAGAAGGGGAAAAATAAAACACAAAAAAGAAACCTTCTGTACCCCAAAGATACATTTTGAGCCCTTCACAAATAGAGCATTATCCCGCAAAACCTGAAACACCATCCTGACCTGGTTCACATGGGACTCCCAATCATCAGAAAAAAACAAAATATCATCCAGATAAATAATCATAAATTTATCCAGATATTTCCGGAAGATGTCATGCATGAAGGACTGAAACACAGAAGGAGCATTAGATAATCCGAAAGGCATCACCAGGTACTCAAAATGACCCTCAGGCGTATTAAATGCCGTTTTCCATTCATCTCCCTGCTTTATGCGCACAAGGTTATAGGCACCACGAAGATCTATCTTGGTGAACCAACTGGATCCCTTAATCCGAGCAAACAAATCAGACAACAATGGCAAAGGATACTGAAATTTATGATGAAAAGATGATAATCAATACAAGGTCTCAGAGACCCGTCTTTCTTGCCCACAAAAAAGAATCCTGCACCAAGAGGGGACGAGGATGGGCGAATATGTCCCTTCTCCAAAGACTCATTTATATAACTCCGCATCGCGGCATGCTCTGGCACAGATAAATTAAAGAGTAGTCCCTTAGGAAACTTACTACCAGGAATCAAATCTATAGCACAATCACAGTCCCTATGAGGAGGAAGGGCACTGGACCTGGCCTCATTAAATACATCCTGAAAGTCTGACAAAAACACAGGGATCTCAGAAGGAGTAGAAGAAGCAATAGACACCAATGGAGAATCGCCATGAATCCCCTGACACCCCCAACTAGACACAGTCATAGCTTTCCAATCTAAAACTGGATTATGGGCCTGTAACCATGGCAGACCCAAAACGACAACATCATGCATTTTATGAAGTACCAAAAAACGAATCACCTCCTGATGTACAGGAGTCATGCACATGGTCACCTGCGTCCAATACTGAGGTTTATTCTCTGCCAATGGCGTAGAATCAATTCCTCTAAGAGGAATAGGATTTTCCAAAGGCTCCAGGACAAAACCGCAGCGCTTGGCAAACGAAAAATCCATCAGACTTAAAGCAGCACCAGAATCTACAAAAGCCATAACTGAGTAAGAAGACAATGAACAAATTAAAGTCACAGACAAAATAAACTTAGGCTGAAAAGTACCAATGGCGACAGGATTAACTTTTTTCTTTAAACGTTTAGAGCATGCTGAGATAACATGTGTTGAATCACCACAGTAGAAACACAACCCATTTTGACGTCTATGATTTTGTCGCTCGGCTCTGGTCAGAATTCTGTCACATTGCATAGAATCAGGTGACCGTTCAGACAGCACCGCCAAAGGATTATCAGATTTGCGCTCCCGCAAACGTCAATCAATTTGAATGGCTAGAGCCATTGAATCATTTAGACCTGTAGGGATAGGAAACCCCACCATCACATCTTTAATGGCTTCAGAAAGACCATTTCTGAAATTTGCGGCCAGTGCACACTCATTCCATTGAGTAAGCACGGACCATTTCCGAAATTTTTGGCAATATACCTCAGCTTCGTCCTGACCCTGAGAGATAACCAGCAACATTTTTTCAGCCTGATTTTCAAGATTAGGCTCCTCATAAAGCAAACCAAGTGCCAGAAAAAACGCATCAACATTCACCAATGCAGGATCTCCTGGCGCCAGAGAGAAGGCCCAATCCTGAGGGTCGCCGCGCAAGAAGGAAATAACAATCTTAACTTGCTGAGCGGAATCACCAGAGGAACGAGGTTTCAGAGACAGAAACAATTTACAATTATTCCTAAAATTCAGGAATTTAGATCTATCTCCAAAAAACGGCTCAGGAATAGGTATTTTTGGTTCAGACATAGGGCTATGGATAACAAAATCCTGAATGCTTTGCACCCTAGCAGCAAGCTGATCCACACTAGAAGTCAGAGTCTGGACATTCATATCTGCAGTAGAGTTTCAGCCACTCAGAGAAAAAGGGGATGGAAGAAGCTAGGCAAACTGCAGCAAAAAAAAAAACAACTCAGAACTTCTTTTTAATCCCGCTTCTGCGATGCATTAAACATTTTCTTTTGGGCCTGGCATTCTGTTATGATCCCAATGGCAGAGGATCTCTGATATTCCGGCAAGGTAGCAAAAATATAAATACTGCTCCAGGGAGGTGGAAACTGGGCTAACCGCATACCTGATCCTGACACAAACAACTTAAAGTAGCCGGTGAACGTGCCTACGTTGGTTCTAGACGTCTCGAGCCAGCCGGAGAACTGACTACCCCTAGAGGGAAAAAATAAGACCTCGCTTGCCTCCAGAGAAATTGAAACCCAAAGATATAGAAAGCCCCCAACAAATAATAACGGTGAGGCAAGAGGAAAGCACAAACGTAGAGATGAACTAGATTCAGCAAAGTGAGGCCCAATAGTCTAGATAGCAGAAAATAGATAGTGGACTATGCGGTTAGCAGAAAACCCTACAAAACATCCACGCTGAACATTCAAGAACCCCCACACCGACTGACGGTGTGGAGGAAGAATATCAGCCCCCTAGAGCTTCCAGCGAGTCAAAAATCAAATGTAAAGCAAGCTGGACAAAAACACTGAATAATGCAAACGATCCAAATTGTACAGCTTTTCTTGCATGAGGCAGACTGAAAGGAATCCGGAGGAGACCAAATAGGTCTGGATACAACGATGCCAAACAAGAGACTGAGTCCAGAGGAGACTCAAATAGGAAACACCCGCTGCTTAACGACACAGCTGGAGCTCAGGCCTGCAACAAGACATACCTAACACAATACCGTTAGTGACCACCAGAGGGAGCCCAGAAACACAGTTCACAACACACACCCCAACTCACAGGGGACCGAAGGCCACACCCCAACTCAGATGGCTTTCCAGAGGCCACACCCCAACTCAGAGGGGAACGGAGGCCACACCCCAACTCATATAGGTAGCCAAGGCCACACCCCAACTCAGAGGCCACACCCAACTCAGAGGGTGCCAGAGGCCACACCCCAACTCAGATTGTACTGGAGGCCACACCTCAACTCAGAGGGTACTGGAGGCCACACACCAACTCCTAGAAGGTACAAGAGGGCACACCTCAAAACAGAGGGTACCGATGGCCACACTCTGGGCAAGCTCAGAGGGTACTGGAGGCCACACCGAACTCAGAGGTTACCGGAGGCCACACCCCAACTCAGAGGGTACCGGAGGCCACACTCCAACTCAGTGTACGCACCAAAGACCAAACCCCAACTTAGAAGGTACCAGAGACCAGACCACAGCTCAGAGGTCAGACTCCCAACTCAAAGGGGACTAGATGGTCCAAAAGCCACTCCCCAACTCAGAGGTAATAGGCCACAGCCCAACTCAGAGGATATCGGAGGCCACACCTCTAACTCAGAGGGTTTACTGGAGGCCACACCCCAACTCAGAGGGGAACGGAGGCCACACCCCAGCTCATAGATGTAGCCGAGGTCACACCCCAACTCAGAGGCCACACCCCAACTCAGAAGGATACCGGAGGCCACACCCCAACTTAGAGGGTACCGGAGGCCAAACTAGAGGCCAACCCCAAATCAGAAGGTACTGAAGACCACATCCCAACTCTGAGGGTACACCTGCAGCGCCCCAGAGACCTGGTCGTTGCAGTAACATCGCTCTGCCACTAAGGGGAGTGATGGTATGTCTGATGGCACCAAAGGAGTTCACCTGACCAGGTATCACAGGCACCAATACATTTCACCGTCTGGCCTCCAGGGGGAGCTAAGGGTACTATGAATTAGGCCACTCCTCACAATCTGGTAAAACTGGGGGTTGGATAGAAAGTGAGAGAAGAAGCTGACTGGGTTTTGCCCAGGCAACACCTAGTGAGAGAGGGGGTTGCTTGAGAAGATTCACGGGGGTCCCTGTCAGGGGTGGGATCCTGACAGAGGCCTAGCGAACAGAACATTATGGAACCGCACCTGCACTGATTTGCGGCGGTATCTTAAGAAAGGACAAGAAGCGAGATTTATTGTGAAGCAGTGAGAAACGAGATCACAGCAAAAAGGAGATAATACCAGTAGGAGTCGTGCCCCGAGATCGGCAACATCCTACTGAGGCGCGTAGCCGGTGGCCGGAACGCCGAGGAAGTATTGGGCTCCAAGCATTACTTCAAACAGCGGCAGGACAGTTAATTATAGGTTGGCTGCCTCACCTAAATCACCTAAGCAGACATAGGGGGCAATTGTGGGAGAGGGGCGTCACTAGGGTCCCGGAAGAACTCCAGGCCTACCCGTCATACGGGTGCGTCCTAGCCATATCATCTGGGGGATGGAGAAGAACATCAGAACAGATATAAGTTGTGGGAAAGAACATCGGAAGCAGACACAACATTTGTGAGGACTATCCTGTGGTGCTCAGCAGGGAAGTACTACAACACACAGGCGCTAGAAGGTAGGCACAGATTTCCACCTGCAAAGGGAACTCTGGAGGTGCCTTCGGACCGGCCCATCTCAGCCAGCCCTGTTAACAGTACTCTGGATTGAGGATTCTGAAGCCTTCAGTAAAGAGGTAAAGAGACTTCAACCCTGTGTCCTCGTTATTCATCGTGACCTGCACCACGCACCATTATCTCATCTTTCATTGGACGCCCCTTAGCAGGGTCACGGGCCGGGTCTAGCCACCGTGACGACCCCAGAACTGAGACAGAGAGGCCCGGTTGTCATGTTCTCAATGGCAAGAGAACATAGCATCAGCATATATAGGAACTAGCTCTTGGAAGATGGGAACTGAGCTGACCATGAACTAAACCTAACGCACAACTAGCAGTGGCCGGGTAGCATGCCTACGTTGATTCTAGATGCCCAGCACCAGCCGGAGGACTAAATAATGCTAGCAGAGGAAAATATTAGTCCTAGCTCACCTCTAGAGAAATACCCCGAAAGGAGACAGAGGCCCCCCACATGTATTGGCGGTGAATTAAGATGAAATAACAAACGTAGTATGAAAATAGGTTTAGCAAATTTGAGGTCCACTTACTACATAGCAGAAGACAGAAAGGACACTTTCATGGTCAGCTGAAAACCCTATCAAAACACCATCCAGGAATTACTTTAAAACTCTGGCATTAACTCATAACACCAGAGTGGCAATTCCTGTTCACAAGAGCTTTCCAGACACAGTAACGAAACTAAAGCTGTGAACTGGAACAAAAATGCAAAAACAAACATGGACAAGAGTCCAACTTATCTAGTAGTTGTCTAGGAGCAGGAACAAGCACAGAGAGGCTTCTGATAACATTGTTGACCGGCAAGCAACTAACAGAGCAGCAAGGTTATATAGCGACTCCCACAACTTGATGGGAACAGGTGAACAGAGAAGATGAAAACACCAGTTCAATTCCACCAGTAGCCACCGGGGGAGCCCAGAATCCAAATTCACAACAGTACCCCCCCCTCAAGGAGGGGGCACCGAACCCTCACCAGAACCACCAGGGCGATCAGGATGGGCCCTATGAAAGGCACGAACCAGATCAGAGGCATGAACATCAGATGCATTCACCCAAGAATTATCCTCCTGGCCGTATCCCTTCCACTTGACCAGATACTGGAGTCTCCGTCTGGAAACACGAGAGTCTAAGATTTTCTCCACAACGTACTCCAACTCACCCTCAACCAACACCGGAGCAGGAGGCTCAACGGAAGGCACAACCGGTACCTCATACCTGCGCAATAATGACCGATGAAAAACGTTATGAATAGAGAAGGATGCAGGGAGGTCCAAACGGAAGGAAACAGGGTTAAGAATCTCCAATATCTTATACGGGCCGATGAACCGAGGCTTAAACTTAGGAGAAGAGACCCTCATAGGGACAAAACGAGAAGACAACCACACCAAATCCCCAACACAAAGCCGAGGACCAACACGACGGTGGCGGTTGGCAAAAAGCTGAGTCTTCTCCTGGGACAACCTCAAATTGTCCACCACCTGCCCCCAGATCCGATGCAATCTCTCCACCACAGCATCCACTCCAGGACAATCCGAAGATTCCACCTGACCAGAGGAAAATCGAGGATGAAACCCCGAATTACAGAAAAACGGGGACACCAAAGTGGCAGAGCTGGCCCGATTATTGAGAGCGAACTCTGCCAATGGCAAAAAAGCAACCCAATCATCCTGGTCAGCAGACACAAAACACCTCAGATATGTCTCCAGGGTCTGATTAGTCCGCTCGGTCTGGCCATTCGTCTGAGGATGGAAAGCGGACGAAAAAGATAAATCTATGCCCATCCTAGCACAGAATGCCCGCCAAAATCTAGACACGAATTGGGTCCCTCTGTCAGAAATGATATTCTCAGGAATACCATGCAAACGAACAACATTTTGAAAAAACAGAGGAACCAACTCGGAAGAAGAAGGCAACTTGGGCAGAGGAACCAAATGGACCATCTTAGAGAAACGGTCACACACCACCCAGATGACAGACATCTTCTGAGAAACAGGCAGATCTGAAATAAAATCCATCGAGATGTGCGTCCAAGGCCTCTTAGGAATGGGCAAGGGCAACAATAATCCACTAGCCCGAGAGCAACAAGGCTTGGCCCGAGCACAAACGTCACAAGACTGCACAAAGCCTCGCACATCTCGTGACAGGGAAGGCCACCAGAAGGACCTTGCCACCAAATCCCTGGTACCAAAAATGCCAGGATGACCTGCCAACGCAGAAGAATGAACCTCAGAGATGACTCTACTGGTCCAATCATCAGGAACAAACAGTTTATCAGGTGGGCAACGATCCGGTCTATCCGCCTGAAACTCCTGCAAGGCCCGCCGCAGGTCTGGAGAAACGGCTGACAATACCACTCCATCCTTAAGGATACCTGTGGGCTCAGAGTTACCAGGCGAGTCAGGCTCAAAACTCCTAGAAAGGGCATCCGCCTTAACATTCTTAGAACCCGGTAGGTATGACACCACAAAATTAAACCGAGAGAAAAATAATGACCAGCGCGCCTGTCTAGGATTCAGGCGCCTGGCGGTCTCAAGATAAATCAAGTTTTTGTGGTCAGTCAATACCACCACCTGATGTCTGGCCCCCTCAAGCCAATGGCGCCACTCCTCAAAAGCCCACTTCATGGCCAAAAGCTCCCGATTCCCAACATCATAATTCCGCTCAGCGGGCGAAAATTTACGGGAAAAGAAGGCACAAGGCCTCATCACGGAGCAGTCAGAACTTTTCTGCGACAACACTGCCCCAGCTCCGATCTCAGAAGCGTCGACCTCAACCTGAAAAGGTAGAGCAACATCAGGCTGACGCAACACAGGGGCAGAGGAAAAACGGCGCTTAAGCTCCCGAAAGGCCTCCACAGCGTCAGGGGACCAATCAGCAACATCAGCACCCTTCTTAGTCAAATCGGTCAATGGCTTAGCAATATCCGAAAAACCAGCAATAAATCGACGATAAAAGTTAGCAAAGCCCAAAAATTTCTGAAGACTCTTAAGAGAAGAGGGCTGCGTCCAATCACAAATAGCTTGAACCTTGACAGGATCCATTTCAATGGAAGAGGGAGAAAAAATATATCCCAAAAAGGAAATCCTCTGTACCCCAAAAACACACTTAGAACCCTTCACACACAAAGAATTAGACCGCAAAACCTGGAAAACCCTCCTGACTTGCTGGACATGAGAGTCCCAGTCATCCGAAAAAATCAGAATATCATCCAGATACACAATCATAAATTTATCCAAATAATCGCGAAAAATATCATGCATAAAGGACTGGAAAACTGACGGAGCATTTGAAAGACCAAAAGGCATCACTAAATACTCAAAGTGGCCCTCGGGCGTATTAAATGCGGTTTTCCACTCATCCCCCTGCCTGATTCGCACCAAATTATACGCCCCACGAAGGTCAATCTTAGAGAACCACTTGGCCCCCTTTATGCGAGCAAACAAATCAGTCAGCAACGGCAATGGGTATTGATATTTTACAGTGATTTTATTCAAAAGCCGATAATCGATACATGGTCTCAAAGAGCCGTCTTTTTTTGACACAAAGAAAAAACCGGCTCCTAAGGGAGATGACGATGGACGAATATGTCCCTTTTCCAAGGACTCCTTTATATATTCTCGCATAGCAGCATGTTCAGGCACAGACAGATTAAATAAACGACCCTTTGGGTATTTACTACCCGGGATTAAATCTATGGCACAATCGCACTCTCGGTGCGGAGGTAATGAACCAAGCTTGGATTCTTCAAAGACGTCACGATAGTCAGACAGGAACTCAGGAATTTCAGAGGGAATAGATGATGAAATGGAAACCACAGGTACATCCCCATGAGCCCCCTTACATCCCCAGCTCAACACAGACATAGCTCTCCAGTCGAGGACTGGGTTGTGAGATTGCAGCCAAGGCAATCCTAGCACCAAATCATCATGTAGATTATACAGCACCAGAAAGCGAATAATCTCCTGGTGATCCGGATTAATACGCATAGTTACTTGTGTCCAGTATTGTGGTTTATTATTAGCCAATGGGGTGGAGTCAATCCCCTTCAGAGGAATAAGAGTCTCCAAAGGCTCTAAATCATACCCACAGCGTTTGGCAAAGGACCAATCCATAAGACTCAAAGCGGCGCCAGAGTCGACATAGGCGTCCGTGGTAATAGATGACAAAGAGCAAATCAAGGTCACAGATAGAATAAACTTAGACGGTAAGGTGCAAATGGAAACAGATTTATCAAGCTTTTTAGTGCGCTTAGAGCATGCTGATATAACATGAGTAGAATCACCACAATAGAAACACAACCCATTTTTCCGTCTAAAATTCTGCCGCTCGCTTCGGGACAGAATTCTATCACACTGCATACTCTCTGGCGACTTCTCAGTGGACACCGCCAGATGGTGCACTGGTTTGCGCTCCCGCAAACGCCTATCGATCTGAATAGCCATTGTCATGGACTCATTCAGACCCGCAGGCACAGGGAACCCCACCATAACATCCTTAATGGCATCAGAGAGACCCTCTCTGAAAGTCGCCGCCAGGGCGCACTCATTCCACTGAGTAAGCACAGACCATTTACGGAATCTTTGACAGTAAATTTCCGCTTCATCTTGCCCCTGAGATAGGGACATCAAAGTTTTTTCTGCCTGAAGCTCCAAATGAGGTTCGTCATAAAGCAACCCCAAGGCCAGAAAAAACGCATCCACATTGAGCAACGCAGGATCCCCTGGTGTCAATGAAAAAGCCCAGTCTTGAGGGTCGCCCCGGAGCAAGGAAATCACAATCCTGACCTGCTGTGCAGGGTCTCCGGCAGAGCGAAATTTCAGGGACAAAAATAATTTGCAATTATTTCGAAAATTCTGAAACCCAGATCTATTCCCCGAGAAAAATTCCGGCCAAGGAATTCTCGGCTCAGATACAGGTGCATGACAAACAAAGTCTTGCAAATTTTGTACCTTCGTGGCGAGATTATTCAAACCTGCAGTTACACTCTGAAGATCCATTACAAACAGGTGGACACAGAGCCATTCAAGGGTTAAGAGGAGGTAAGAAGCAGCTAGACAGCAATTAAGGGCTAGGCAGCAAAACTCTGAGGGGAAAAAAAAAAAAAAAAAATTCCCTTAAACACTTCTTTTTCTCCTGCTTCAGCCCAAACAATTAACACTTTGTGGGCCGGTCAAACTGTCATGTTCTCAATGGCAAGAGAACATAGCATCAGCATATATAGGAACTAGCTCTTGGAAGATGGGAACTGAGCTGACCATGAACTAAACCTAACGCACAACTAGCAGTGGCCGGGTAGCATGCCTACGTTGATTCTAGATGCCCAGCACCAGCCGGAGGACTAAATAATGCTAGCAGAGGAAAATATTAGTCCTAGCTCACCTCTAGAGAAATACCCCGAAAGGAGACAGAGGCCCCCCACATGTATTGGCGGTGAATTAAGATGAAATAACAAACGTAGTATGAAAATAGGTTTAGCAAATTTGAGGTCCACTTACTACATAGCAGAAGACAGAAAGGACACTTTCATGGTCAGCTGAAAACCCTATCAAAACACCATCCAGGAATTACTTTAAAACTCTGGCATTAACTCATAACACCAGAGTGGCAATTCCTGTTCACAAGAGCTTTCCAGACACAGTAACGAAACTAAAGCTGTGAACTGGAACAAAAATGCAAAAACAAACATGGACAAGAGTCCAACTTATCTAGTAGTTGTCTAGGAGCAGGAACAAGCACAGAGAGGCTTCTGATAACATTGTTGACCGGCAAGCAACTAACAGAGCAGCAAGGTTATATAGCGACTCCCACAACTTGATGGGAACAGGTGAACAGAGAAGATGAAAACACCAGTTCAATTCCACCAGTAGCCACCGGGGGAGCCCAGAATCCAAATTCACAACACCCGGTACCGAGTACCCCGCGGCCCTGCATCTGGGGGCACTCCACACCCAAACTCAGAGGGTACCAGAGGGCACACCCCGTAAATGGTACCAGAGGCCACACTCCAGCTCAGAGGGTACTGGAGGCCTCAGCCCAACTCACAGGGTATCGGAGGTCACACCTTCTTCAACTCAGAGGGTTTACCGAAGGCCACACCTCAACTCAGAGGGGAACGGAAGCCACACCCCAACCTAGAAGGTACTAGAGGGTCCAGAAGCAACACCCCATCTCAGAGGTTCCTTTGAGGTCACACCCCAACTCACAACGGACTGAAGGCCACACCCCAACACAGAGGGTTTACTGGAGGCCACACCCCAACTCAGAGGGGAACGGATGCCACACCCCAACTTATATATGTAGCCAAGGCCACGGCCCAACTCAGAGGCCACACCCCAACTCAAAGGAGAACGGAGGCTACACCTTAACTTAGAAGGTACCGGAGACCAGACCCTAGCTCAGAGGGTACCGGAGGTCACACCCCAACTCAGAGGGTACTAGAGTGTCCGGAAGCCACACCCCATCTCAGAGGTTCCTTTGAGGCCACACCCCAACTCACAGGGGACCAAAGGCCACACCCCAACTCAGAGGATTTACCGGAGGCCACTACCCATCTAAGAGGGGAATGGAGGCCACACCTCAACTCATATATGTAGCCAAGGCCACACCCCAACTCAAAGGTGCCAGAGGCCACACCCCAACTCAGATTGTATCGGAGGCCACACTTCAACTCAGAGGGTACCGATGGCCGCACCCTGGGCAAACTCAGAGGGTATTGGAAGCCACACCAAGCTCAGAGGTTACAGGAGGCCACACCCCAGCTCAGAGGGTACCAGAGGCCACACTCCAACTCAGTGGTTACCAAAGGCCACACACCAACTTAGAAGGTACCGGAGACCAGACCCCAGCACAGAGGTCACACCCCAACTCAGAAGGTACCAGAGGGTCCAGAAGCCACACCCCATCTCAGAGGTTCCTATGAGGACACACCCCAACTCACCGGGGACCGAAGGCCACACCCCAACTCAGAGGGTATTGGAGGCCACACCCCAACTCAGAGGGGAACGGAGGCCACGCTAGGCCAAACTCAGAGGGCACACCCTAGACCACAGGCTACACCCAAATTCAGAGTGTACCGGAGGCCACATTTCATCTCAGAGGGTACCAGAGGCTGTCACCCCATCTCAGAAGGATCCTGGAGGCCATATCACAAATAAGAGGGTACCGGTGGCCAAGCCCTAACTCAGAGGCCACACCCCAACTCAGAGGTGCAGGGGGCCACATTTCATTTCAGAGGGTACCAGAGGCCACACCCCAACTCAGAGGGTACCAGAGGCTACACCCAATCTCAGTGGCCACACCCCAACTCAGAGGCCACACCCCAACTCAGAGGGTATCGGAGGCCACACCCCAACTCAGAAGGTATCGGAGGCCACACCCCAACTCAGATTTTGCCGGAGGTCACACCCTAACTTAGAGGGTACCAGAATCCACACCCCCAACTTAGAGGGTACATGTTGTGAATTAGACTTTTTGGCTCCCTCTTGTGGTCACTAGTGGTATGACTCTGGGATTGTCATTTTTCTGTTTGGCACTCACCTGGGTCGTTAGTCCAGGGGTGTCGCTATATTAACTTCCTGGATCCTTAGTCCAGTGCCTGGCATCGTTGTAATCAGATCCTTCTGTTGCTCCTGTCTGCTGGTCCTGGCTCTTGCAAAATTAAGCTAAGTCTTGCTTCTTTGTTTTTTGAGTTACTTGCTTTGCTACTATTTTTGTCCAGCTTGTACTAAATGTGATTTCTGACCTTGCTGGAAGCTCTAGGGGGCTGGTGTTCTCCCCCCGGCCGTTAGACGGTTCGGGGGTTCTTGAATATCCAGCGTGGATATTTTAATAGGGTTTTTTGCTGACCATATCAGTCATCTTACTTTATTCTGCTATTAGCTAGTGGGCCTCTCTTTGCTAAATACCTAGCTCATTCTTATGTTTGTCTTTTCCTCTTACCTCACCGTTATTATTTGTTGGGGGCTTGTATCCAACTTTTGGGGTCTTTTCTCTGGAGGCAAGAAAGGTCTTTCTTTTCCCTTCTAGGGTTAGTTAGTTCTCCGGCTAGCGCGAGACGTCTAGAACCAACGTAGGCACGTTCCCCGGCTACTTCTATTTGTGGTGCTAGGATTAGATATATGGTCAGCCCAGTTACCACTGCCCTATGAGCTGGTTTTTTTGTGTTTGCAGACTTGGTATTTATTTCTGAGACCCTCTGCCATTGGGGTCATAACAGTATGCCAGGCCTACATTGAATGTTTAATGCATTGCAGAAGTGGGATATAAGAAAGGAAATTCTGAATTTTTTTTTTTCCTCTCTTCCTCCCCTTTACCTCTGAGTGGCTTGAGCTTGCTGCAGACATGAATGTCCAGACCTTGATTACAAGTGTGGACCAGCTTGCTGCTCGTGTGCAAAGCATACAAGATTTTGTTACCAGTAGTCCTATGTCTGAACCTAAAATACCTATTCCTGAACTGTTTTCTGGAGACCGATTTAAGTTTAGGAATTTCAGGGATAATTGTAAATTGTTTCTATCCCTGAGACCCCGTTCATCTGGAGACTCAGTTCAGCAAGTTAAAATTGTTATCTCTTTTTTACGGGGCGACCCTCAGGATTGGGCCTTCTCGCTAGCGCCAGGAGATCCGGCATTGGCAAATATTGATGCGTTTTTTCTGGCGCTCGGATTGCTTTACGAGGAACCCAATCTTGAGGTTCAGGCAGAAAAGGCCTTGCTGGCTATTTCTCAGGGCCAGGATGAAGCTGAAGTGTATTGCCAAAAATTTCGGAAATGGTCCGTGCTTACTCAGTGGAATGAGTGTGCTCTGGCCGCAAACTTCAGAAATGGCCTTTCTGAAGCCATTAAGAATGTGATGGTGGGTTTCTCCATTCCTACAAGTCTGAATGATTCCATGGCGCTGGCTATTCAAATTGACCGGCGTTTGCGGGAGCGCAAAACCGCTAATCCACTGGTGGCGTTGTCTAAACAAACACCTGATTTGATGCAATGTGATAGAAAGTAAAATAAACCGCAGTTTTGGACACAGGTAACCATGTGCATGACTCCTGAACATCGGGAGGTGATTCGTTTTCTTGTTCTGCATAAAATGCATGATTTGGTCGTTTTGGGGTTGCCATGGTTACAGACTCATAATCCAGTCTTGGATTGGAAGGCAATGTCTGTGTCAAGTTGGGGCTGTCAGGGTATTCATGGTGATTCCCCGCCGGTGTCTATTGCTTCCTCTACTCCTTCGGAAGTTCCTGAGTATTTGTCTGATTATCAGGATGTGTTCAGCGAGTCCAGGTCCAGTGTTCTGCCTCCTCATAGGGACTGTGACTGTGCCATAGATTTGATTCCAGGTAGCAAATTTCCTAAGGGAAGACTATTTAATCTGTCTGTACCTGAGCATACCGCAATGCGTTCGTATATCAAGGAATCTCTGGAGAAGGGGCATATCCGTCCTTCCTCTTCCCCTCTTGGTGCGGGATTCTTTTTTGTGGCCAAGAAGGACGGATCTTTGAGACCTTGTATTGACTATCGGCTTTTGAATAAAATCACTGTTAAATTTCAGTATCCTTTGCCTCTGTTGTCAGACTTGTTTGCCCGAATTAAAGGTGCCAAGTGGTTCACCAAGATAGATCTTCGTGGTGCGTACAACCTTGTGCGCATTAAGTGAGGAGATGAATGGAAAACCGCGTTTAATACGCCCGAAGGTCATTTTGAGTACTTGGTGATGCCTTTTGGGCTCTCTAATGCTCCTTCAGTGTTTCAGTCCTTTATGCATGATATTTTCCGGAAGTATCTGGATAAATTTATGATCGTTTATCTGGATGATATTCTGTTTTTTTCTGATGACTGGGACTCGCATGTAGAGCAGGTCAGGATGGTGTTTCAGGTTTTGCGTGAGAATGCTTTATTTGTTAAGGGCTCAAAATGTCTCTTTGGAGTACAGAAGGTTCCCTTTTTGGGGTTTATTTTTTTCCCCTTCTGCGGTGGAGATGGAACCAGTCAAGGTCCGTGCTATTCATGATTGGACTCAACCCACGTCAGTTAAGAGTCTTCAGAAGTTCTTGGGTTTTGCTAACTTCTACCGTCGTTTTATTGCTAATTTTTCTAGCATTGCTAAACCTTTGACGGATATGACCAAGAAAGGTTCTGATGTTGCTAACTGGGCTCCTGCAGCCGTGGAGGCTTTCCAGGAGTTGAAGCGCCGGTTTACTTCGGCGCCTGTTTTGTGCCAGCCTGATGTCTCACTTCCCTTTCAGGTTGAAGTGGATGCTTCTGAGATTGGGGCAGGGGCCGTTTTGTCGCAGAGAGGCCCTGGTTGCTCTGTGATGAGACCTTGTGCCTTTTTCTCGAGGAAGTTTTCGCCTGCTGAGCGGAATTATGATGTTGGCAATCGGGAGTTGTTGGCCATGAAGTGGGCATTTGAGGAGTGGCGTCATTGGCTTGAGGGTGCTAAGCATCGTGTGGTGGTCTTGACTGATCACAAAAATTTGATGTATCTCGAGTCTGCTAAACGCCTGAATCCTAGACAGGCCCGCTGGTCATTGTTTTTCTCCCGTTTTGACTTTGTGGTCTCATATTTACCAGGTTCAAGGAATGTGAAGGCTGATGCTCTTTCAAGGAGCTTTGTGCCTGACTCTCCGGGAGTCGCAGAACCAGTTGGTATTCTTAAAGAGGGAGTTATCTTGTCAGCCATTTCTCCGGATTTGCGACGTGTGTTGCAGAGATTTCAGGCTGGTAGACCTGACTCTTGTCCACCTGACAGACTGTTTGTTCCTGATAAGTGGACCAGCAGAGTCATTTCCGAGGTTCATTCCTCGGTGTTGGCAGGGCATCCGGGAATTTTTGGCACCAGAGATCTGGTGGCTAGGTCCTTTTGGTGGCCTTCCTTGTCACGGGATGTGCGGTCGTTTGTGCAGTCCTGCAGGACTTGTGCTCGAGCTAAGCCTTGCTGTTCGCATGCCAGCGGGTTGCTCTTGCCCTTGCCTGTCCCGAAGAGGCCTAGGACACACATTTCCATGGATTTCATTTCAGATCTCCCGGTGTCTCAGGGCATGTCTGTCATCTGGGTGGTATGTGATCGCTTTTCTAAGATGGTCCATTTGGTACCTTTGCCTAAGCTGCCTTCCTCTTCCGATCTGGTTCCTGTGTTCTTTCAGAATGTGGTTCGTTTACACGGCATTCCTGAGAATATTGTGTCTGACAGAGGATCCCAGTTTGTTTCCAGGTTCTGGCGATCCTTTTGTGCTAGGATGGGCATTGAGTTGTCGTTTTCGTCTGCCTTTCATCCTCAGACTAATGGACAAACGGAGCGAACTAATCAGACTCTGGAGGCTTATTTGAGGTGTTTTGTTTCTGCGGATCAGGATGATTGGGTGACCTTCTTGCCGTTGGCTGAGTTTGCCCTTAATAATCGGGCTAGTTCCGCTACATTGGTTTCGCCATTTTTCTGCAACTCTGGTTTCCATCCTCATTTTTCCTCGGGACATGTGGAGCCTTCTGACTGTCCTGGGGTAGATTCTGTGGTGGATAGGTTGCAGCAGATCTGGAATCATGTGGTGGACAACTTAAAGTTGTCACAAGAGAAGGCTCAGCGTTTTGCCAACCGCCGCCGCGGTGTGGGTCCCCGACTTCGTGTTGGGGATTTGGTATGGCTGTCTTCTCGATTTGTTCCTATGAAGGTCTCCTCTCCTAAATTTAAGCCTCGCTTCATCGGTCCTTACAAGATATTGGAAATCCTTAATCCTGTGTCCTTTCGCTTGGATCTTCCTGTGTCGTTTGCCATTCACAACGTGTTCCATAGGTCTTTGTTGCGGCGGTACGTTGTACCTGTGGTTCCTTCTGTTGAGCCTCCTGCTCCGGTGTTGGTTGAGGGCGAGTTGGAGTACGTGGTGGAGAAGATCTTGGATTCTCGTCTCTCCAGGCGGAGGCTTCAGTATCTGGTCAAGTGGAAGGGCTATGGTCAGGAAGATAATTCCTGGGTGGTTGCCTCTGATGTGCATGCGGCCGATTTAGTTCGTGCCTTTCACGCTGCTCATCCTGATCGCCCTGGTGGTCTTGGTGAGGGTTCGGTGACCCCTGCTTAAGGGGGGGTACTGTTGTGAATTAGACTTTTTGGCTCCCTCTTGTGGTCACTAGTGGTATGACTCTGGGATTGTCTTTTTTCTGTTTGGCACTCACCTGGGTCGTTAGTCCAGGGGTGTCGCTATATTAACTTCCTGGATCCTTAGTCCAGTGCCTGGCATCGTTGTAATCAGATCCTTCTGTTGCTCCTGTCTGCTGGTCCTGGCTCTTGCAAAATTAAGCTAAGTCTTGCTTCTTTGTTTTTTGAGTTACTTGCTTTGCTACTATTTTTGTCCAGCTTGTACTAAATGTGATTTCTGACCTTGCTGGAAGCTCTAGGGGGCTGGTGTTCTCCCCCCGGCCGTTAGACGGTTCGGGGGTTCTTGAATATCCAGCGTGGATATTTTAATAGGGTTTTTTGCTGACCATTAGTGTTGAGCATTCCGATACCGCAAGTATCGGGTATCGGCCGATACTTGCGGTATCGGAATTCCGATACCGGTATTCCGATACTTGCCGCGTATCGGATACCGGAATCGGAAGTTCCAAGATTCAAAATTCAGAAATTCAGCCAATGAGAATGATTCCAAGTGTGGGCACATCCTGTTTAGCATGGAGGGCATGAAAGTACTGGCAAGGCTGTGATTGGCTGCTGAAATGATGTCATGATGCAGTTTAAAAGTCGCTGGCGCCATTTTGCGATCACTCTGCTGTGAATTCAGTTAGTGACAGGACGCTGTTTGCTGACTGAGGGACAGTTTAGAGATAGCGATTTGCTTCTTTGTGCTTTCCAAAGGCTAATTTAGCAACCGCTGTGTTCACCTACTAGTCACCTTGCTTTTGCCTTGTAGCGCTGTTTTCACAGCGATCTGCAAGGTCTGTGTGTGTGTGTGTGTGTGAGTGCAGCCCACTCTCTAGTCTGAGTGCAGCCACATAGGCCATCCATAGCTGGTTGTATTCAGTTCAGGGAGGGTGGTTCATTGCCTCATACTGTTTTTTTTTTTTTTTTTTTTTTTTTCAAGTAGTGTAGTCTGCTGCTAATTTATTAAAAAAAATCCTATTAGTGTCTTTCCACCCATCTCCAGCTAATTTGTGGAAAAACACTACATAGGATAAAGTAGAGGAGGGTTTTTGGGCCTTGCAGCGCCGTTTACGGCTGTCTGCACGGTCTCCGTGTGACTGCAGCTCGCCCTGTAGTCTGTGAGCAGCCGTAGCCTGGTTGTCTGCAGCTCAGGGTTGTTCACTGCGTCATACCGCCAAATCAATTTTAATTTTTTTTCAAGTAGTGTAGTCTGCTGCTAATTAATTTAAAAAAATCCTATTAGTGTCTTTCCACCCGTCTCCAGCTAATTTGTGGAAAAACACTACATAGGATAAAGTAGAGGAGGGTTTTTGGGCCTTGCAGCGCCGTTTACGGCTGTCTGCACGGTCTCCGTGTGACTGCAGCTCGCCCTGTAGTCTGTGAGCAGCCGTAGCCTGGTTGTCTGCAGCTCAGGGTTGTTCACTGCGTCATACCGCCAAATCAATTTTAATTTTTTTTCAAGTAGTGTAGTCTGCTGCTAATTAATTTAAAAAAATCCTATTAGTGTCTTTCCACCAGTCTCCAGCTAATTTGTGGAAAAACACTACATAGGATAAAGTAGAGGAGGGTTTTTGGGCCTTGCAGCGCCGTTTACGGCTGTCTGCACGGTCTCCGTGTGACTGCAGCTCGCCCTGTAGTCTGTGAGCAGCCGTAGCCTGGTTGTCTCCAGCTCAGGGTTGTTCACTGCGTCATACCGCCAAATCAATTTTAATTTTTTTTCAAGTAGTGTAGTCTGCTGCTAATTAATTTAAAAAAATCCTATTAGTGTCTTTCCACCCGTCTCCAGCTAATTTGTGGAAAAACACTACATAGGATAAAGTAGAGGAGGGTTTTTGGGCCTTGCAGCGCCGTTTACGGCTGTCTGCACGGTCTCCGTGTGACTGCAGCTCGCCCTGTAGTCTGTGAGCAGCCGTAGCCTGGTTGTCTCCAGCTCAGGGTTGTTCACTGCGTCATACCGCCAAATCAATTTTAATTTTTTTTCAAGTAGTGTAGTCTGCTGCTAATTAATTTAAAAAAATCCTATTAGTGTCTTTCCACCCGTCTCCAGCTAATTTGTGGAAAAACACTACATAGGATAAAGTAGAGGAGGGTTTTTGGGCCTTGCAGTGCCGTTTACGTCTGTCTGCACGGTCTCTGTGTGACTGCAGCTCTATCTGTTGTCAGTTCAGCCCCCAAAAAAGAAATAAATAATAAAGTTCACCAAACACACCAGTTACACCACTTTACATTTGTGTAGGCCACATTAGCTCATATTAAAGTCTAGTCCACACTTTAGAAAATTAGTGTTTCTTATACCTGTTAGGAGGAGTTGCTCAGGAATAAGCACACAAATCCGTTAGTACTTTTCTGCTTATCTTTATCAGTCAACCAAGATGAAGAAGGCAGTGAGTAAGGCACGTGTGCGTGGGCGCGGAGCAGGGAGGGGACGTGGGGATTCTGTGCCTGCTGCGGGCACCGGTGACTCATCAGCACCCACTTTCACCAGGCAACAGTCGTTCATGCGCAGCTTTGTGTCAGAGCGCCGTACACCGCTGCTGCGTGAAGACCAAATTGAAGCCGTTGTCGGATGGATGGCAGCTAATGCATCAACTTCCATTAGTGCCACATCCTCTCAGACACAGAGCACTGGAGAGCAGCCATCTGTCTCTTCACCACCTGCCAAATTGCCCAGGCAGACAGAGAGCCCAGGACAGGAGCCGTCTCTACTTCTGTTCTCTGAATCTCTTGGCTTGGAAACAGGGGGCCAGCCAAGCAGCATTGGAGAAATGGAAGAAGAGGCAGGGTGCAGTGATGCCCAACAGCTTTTTCTGTCTTCCTCTGAAGAGGCGGGTGGGCCAGTGGCTCCGGTCACCACATCGCAGGCCGCATCAGCTGATGATGACACTCAGGTGCCACTTACTGGTGCGTGCTCTGCTGCTGAGACTACCCAGGAGGAGCAGTTGGGGGCAGAGGGTAGTGTAGATGATGAGGTCCTCGACCCATCTTGGCGTGAGGGACAGGAAGGTGGTGGGAGCAGCTCTGAGGAAGAGATTCCCCGTACGGCCCAAAGAGGGAGAGGGAGGGGGAAGACTGCGGATCCTGCAGCCTCCGCTTTGGCACCCGTTAGGAGCATGTCTCTTCCAAAAGCCAAAAAGGGCGCTCCCAAGACTTGCAGTGCCTGGTCCTTTTTTGACACAGTTGCAGATGACATTTGCTATGTCAGATGCAACGTGTGTCATCACAAAGTCAAAAGAGGTCGAAATGTCAGCAGCCTCAATACCTCCAACATGTGGAAACATGTGCGCACCAGGCACCCGGCGTTGTTAGAAAAACACACTGAAGAGGTAAGCCAACCAACAGCGGCAGCTACCACCTCTTCAGCTCGTGTTGCCTCTTCCTCTAGCTCACACGCAGCTGGTTCGGCTTCCTCCCAGGATCGCCGTGGAAGAACCTCTGGCCCTGTTGTCCAGAGACCCGCTGTAATTCCACCCGCAGCACCACTTTCCCAGTCATCCACACACTCCCAGCCCAGTCTACAGCCATCGGTAGTACAGGCATGGGAGAAAAGGCGGCCTTTCTCGTCAAACCACCCACGAGCACAGGCTCTGACTGCAGGCATTGCCAAACTTCTTTCACTGGAAATGCTGTCATTCAGGCTGGTGGAGACTGACAGCTTCCGTGACTTGATGTCATTGGCAGTCCCACAGTACAATGTGCCCAGCCGCTTTTACTTCAGCAGGCAAGCCATCCCTGCCCTGCACAAGCATGTGGAGGGACACATAAAACACGCGCTACTGAACGCCGTCAGTAGCAAGGTCCACCTCACCACCGATGCGTGGACCAGTCAACATGGACAGGGGCGATACCTTTCCCTCACTGCCCATTGGGTTAATGTCGTTGAGCCGGGTACAGACCGTGCGAGTGGCGCAGGACGTGTCCTGCCCACTCCAAGGATTGCAGGAATCCATTCTGTACGCATTGACTCCTCCTCTTACACCAGTTCCTCAGAATCATCGCTGCAGGAGCCGTCACAGTCCACCTCCACATGGACCCGTGATGAACGTGTACCTGTTACGACCGACATGAGCACAGCCGTGGCCAAACGTCAACAGGCCGTCTTGAAATTAATTTTTTTGGGGAATCGTAGCCACACAGCGCAGGAGCTCTGGAATGCCATCAAGCAGGAGAGCGATGTGTGGTTTGTGCCAGCGAATCTCCAGCCAGGCATGGTAGTGTGTGATAATGGCCGAAATCTGGTGGCAGCTCTGGGCCTCGGCAACCTCACTCACATCCCATGTCTGGCACATGTGCTCAATTTGGTCGTGCAGAGCTTTTTGAGGGACTATCCGGATCTTGATGCACTGCTGCACAAGGTCCGCCTAGAGTGTGCTCACTTGCGGCGTTCCAGCACGGCAAAAGCGCGCATTGCGGCTCTGCAGCGCCGACACCGCCTGCCGGAACATCGCATCATATGAGACCTACCTACCAGGTGGAATTCCACGTTACATATGTTGGAGCGGTTGTGTGAGCAGCGGCAAGCTGTAATGGAGTACCAGCTGCTTCAGGCGCAAAGAAGTCGCACTCAGCGCCGTACAGACTTCACAACCACAGAGTGGGCCACTATGAATGACGTCTGCCAGGTTTTGCGTCCCTTTGATTATTCCACGCGGATGGCGAGTGCAGATGATGCACTAGTCAGCATGACTGTCCCCCTTATCTGCCTGCTTGAAAAATCTCTGCAAGCGCTAAGGGATGATGTTGTGGAAGAGGTGGAGGATGAGGATTCACCATTTCCATCATCTTCTGGACAGTCAGCGCCACGTGGTTCCTCACAAACGCTTAGGCAGGGGACAGTTTGTGAGGAGGATGAGGAGGAGTCAATGGAGGAGGAAGACATCCGTCCAGAGGAGGGAGTTACCGAATTGTCCAGTACTCAGTGTGTACAGCGAGGGTGGGGTGATGACGAGCGGGCAGAGATCACGCCTCCAGCAGGGGACAGCGTTTCTTGGGCAGTTGGCAGTCTGCAGCACATGGTGGATTACATGCTGCAGTGCCTGAGAAACGACCGCCGCATCGCCCACATTCTCAACATGTCTGATTATTGGGTGTTCACCCTCCTCGATCCTCGCTACCGGGACAACGTAGAAAGCCTCATCACACCGTTGAACCGTGAGCGAAAAATGCGGGAGTACCAAGACACACTGGTCAATTCCATCATCTTCTCCATTCCAACTGAGAGAAGTGCTGCTAGTGCATTCCAAAGCAGCTCAGTGCGTCCAGGCAGTGGTGGAGGCTCTGCACAAAGAGGGAGCAGAAGCAGTGCCTCTGCCCAAGGCAAGACCAGTATGGCCCAACTGTGGCACAGTTTTCTGTGCCCCCCACAAAAGTCTACACCATCACAGACGGCTCCAGTCAGCAGGAGGCAACGGTTCCGTCAGATGGTGACAGACTACATGTCTTGCCCTCTTGCTGTACTCCCAGACGGCTCTTCCCCTTTCAAGTTTTGGGTCTCAAAGCTGGATACATGGCCAGAGCTAAGCCAGTATGCATTGGAGGTGCTGTCTTGCCCTGCGGCCAGTGTATTATCGGAACGTGTCTTTAGTGCTGCAGGTGGTGTACTAACTGACCGTCGCATGCGACTATCCTCCGATAACGTTGACCGGCTTACTTTCCTGAAAATGAACAAGGCCTGGATCTCGCAGGAATTTGCCACTCCTCCTCCTGATTAAATAATTAGGTCACTGTATACGTTATCCAGGTCTCCTGTTGTGTTCATCTTTCTACCACCTGAACTTAAATTCCTGTGCTCCAACACCGCCAGTTGAGGCTCAGAAGTGCCGTCTGCACAGTCAAAACATACGACCCAGTGTTATTGGGTTTCAGTAACGTCAGCTGATCCCCAGCTGTGTAGCCGGCAATGTGTCATGCGACCGCCACAACAACTGAAATGTAAGGGAATCTGTCCCCCCCCCCAAGGCGTTTGTTACTGAAAGAGCCACCTTGTGCAGCAGTAATGCTGCACAAGGAAAAGGTAGCTATTTTTGTTTAGCTCCTTGCACACGCAGAACTTAACACTTATAAAATGTGTCCCCTGCAACCGTAAAACCGTCCCGGAGGTGGGACTTTCCTTCGTAATGTGACGCAGCACAGCCGTCATTCCTACCCCCCCGGCGCCGCGCACCGGCTCCTCAGCGTTGTTTTATTCCGTCCCGGAGCCTGCGCTGTTATGTTATCCCGTGGCCAGGCACACTTAGCGCTGCCCGTCTTCTGGCATCATTTGGTGTCAGGATGGCTGTGCCTGTGCGGCCGCGCTGGCAGAGAGCCCGCCTCGCAGTGTCTTCTGATTTAATCCCACTGGGGGCCTGGGATCCATGGACATGCGCAGTGCATATCCTCGCCTCTCACTCCCCTCCCTACGGCTTCTTAAGACTGTGCGGTGTCACAGCCATCCTGACACCAAATGATGCCAGAAGACGGGCAGCGCTAAGTGTGCCTGGCCACGGGATAACATAACAGCGCAGGCTCCGGGACGGAATAAAACAACGCTGAGGAGCCGGTGCGCGGCGCCGGGGGGGTATGAATGACGGCTGTGCTGCATCACATTACGAAGGAAAGTCCCACCTCCGGGACGGTTTTACGGTTGCAGGGGACACATTTTATAAGTGTTTAGTTCTGTGTTTGCAAGGAGCATGATGAAAAGAGCCACCTTTTCCTTTTGCATCTTTTGTGCTGCACAAGCTGGCTCTTTCAGCTACAAACGCCTTGGGGGGGGGTTAAAGGTTCCCTTTCGACTTTCTCAGGCTTCGGCCTACATTGTGTTCCTCTGCTTTTCCACCTGTCCCTGGGCTCCAACACCGCCAGTTGCCGTCCAGAAGTGCTGTACGCACAGTCAACAGTCCCTCCTCTGTTATTGGGGTTCAGTAACGTCAGCTGTTCCCCTGCTGTGTGTGTGGCAATCCCTCCTACCTCCTCCAACCTCCTCCTCCTCCACCTGTCCCTGGGCTCCAACACCGCCAGTTGCCGTCCAGAAGTGCTGTACGCACAGTCAACAGTCCCTCCTCTGTTATTGGGGTTCAGTAACGTCAGCTGTTCCCCTGCTGTGTGTGTGGCAATCCCTCCTACCTCCTCCAACCTCCTCCTCCTCCACCTGTCCCTGGGCTCCAACACCGCCAGTTGCCGTCCAGAAGTGCTGTACGCACAGTCAACAGTCCCTCCTCTGTTATTGGGGTTCAGTAACGTCAGCTGTTCCCCTGCTGTGTGTGTGGCAATCCCTCCTACCTCCTCCAACCTCCTCCTCCTCCACCTGTCCCTGGGCTCCAACACCGCCAGTTGCCGTCCAGAAGTGCTGTACGCACAGTCAACAGTCCCTCCTCTGTTATTGGGGTTCAGTAACGTCAGCTGTTCCCCTGCTGTGTGTGTGGCAATCCCTCCTACCTCCTCCAACCTCCTCCTCCTCCACCTGTCCCTGGGCTCCAACACCGCCAGTTGCCGTCCAGAAGTGCTGTACGCACAGTCAACAGTCCCTCCTCTGTTATTGGGGTTCAGTAACGTCAGCTGTTCCCCTGCTGTGTGTGTGGCAATCCCTCCTACCTCCTCCAACCTCCTCCTCCTCCACCTGTCCCTGGGCTCCAACACCGCCAGTTGCCGTCCAGAAGTGCTGTACGCACAGTCAACAGTCCCTCCTCTGTTATTGGGGTTCAGTAACATCAGCTGTTCCCCTGCTGTGTGTGTGGCAATCCCTCCTACCTCCTCCAACCTCCTCCTCCTCCACCTGTCCCTGGGCTCCAACACCGCCAGTTGCCGTCCAGAAGTGCTGTACGCACAGTCAACAGTCCCTTCTCTGTTATTGGGGTTCAGTAACGTCAGCTGTTCCCCTGCTGTGTGTGTGGCAATCCCTCCTACCTCCTCCAACCTCCTCCTCCTCCACCTGTCCCTGGGCTCCAACACCGCCAGTTGCCGTCCAGAAGTGCTGTACGCACAGTCAACAGTCCCTCCTCTGTTATTGGGGTTCAGTAACGTCAGCTGTTCCCCTGCTGTGTGTGTGGCAATCCCTCCTACCTCCTCCAACCTCCTCCTCCTCCACCTGTCCCTGGGCTCCAACACCGCCAGTTGCCGTCCAGAAGTGCTGTACGCACAGTCAACAGTCCCTCCTCTGTTATTGGGGTTCAGTAACGTCAGCTGTTCCCCTGCTGTGTGTGTGGCAATCCCTCCTACCTCCTCCAACCTCCTCCTCCTCCACCTGTCCCTGGGCTCCAACACCGCCAGTTGCCGTCCAGAAGTGCTGTACGCACAGTCAACAGTCCCTCCTCTGTTATTGGGGTTCAGTAACGTCAGCTGTTCCCCTGCTGTGTGTGTGGCAATCCCTCCTACCTCCTCCAACCTCCTCCTCCTCCACCTGTCCCTGGGCTCCAACACCGCCAGTTGCCGTCCAGAAGTGCTGTACGCACAGTCAACAGTCCCTCCTCTGTTATTGGGGTTCAGTAACGTCAGCTGTTCCCCTGCTGTGTGTGTGGCAATCCCTCCTACCTCCTCCAACCTCCTCCTCCTCCACCTGTCCCTGGGCTCCAACACCGCCAGTTGCCGTCCAGAAGTGCTGTTTGCACAGTCAACAGTCCCTCCTCTGTTATTGGGGTTCAGTAACGTCAGCTGTTCCCCTGCTGTGTGTGTGGCAATCCCTCCTACCTCCTCCAACCTCCTCCTCCTCCACCTGTCCCTGGGCTCCAACACCGCCAGTTGCCGTCCAGAAGTGCTGTACGCACAGTCAACAGTCCCTCCTCTGTTATTGGGGTTCAGTAACGTCAGCTGTTCCCCTGCTGTGTGTGTGGCAATCCCTCCTACCTCCTCCAACCTCCTCCTCCTCCACCTGTCCCTGGGCTCCAACACCGCCAGTTGCCGTCCAGAAGTGCTGTACGCACAGTCAACAGTCCCTCCTCTGTTATTGGGGTTCAGTAACGTCAGCTGTTCCCCTGCTGTGTGTGTGGCAATCCCTCCTACCTCCTCCAACCTCCTCCTCCTCCACCTGTCCCTGGGCTCCAACACCGCCAGTTGCCGTCCAGAAGTGCTGTACGCACAGTCAACAGTCCCTCCTTTGTTATTGGGGTTCAGTAACGTCAGCTGTTCCCCTGCTGTGTGTGTGGCAATCCCTCCTACCTCCTCCAACCTCCTCCTCCACCTGTCCCTGGGCTCCAACACCGCCAGTTGCCGTCCAGAAGTGCTGTACGCACAGTCAACAGTCCCTCCTCTGTTATTGGGGTTCAGTAACGTCAGCTGTTCCCCTGCTGTGTGTGTGGCAATCCCTCCTACCTCCTCCAACCTCCTCCTCCTCCACCTGTCCCTGGGCTCCAACACCGCCAGTTGCCGTCCAGAAGTGCTGTACGCACAGTCAACAGTCCCTCCTCTGTTATTGGGGTTCAGTAACGTCAGCTGTTCCCCTGCTGTGTGTGTGGCAATCCCTCCTACCTCCTCCAACCTCCTCCTCCTCCACCTGTCCCTGGGCTCCAACACCGCCAGTTGCCGTCCAGAAGTGCTGTACGCACAGTCAACAGTCCCTCCTCTGTTATTGGGGTTCAGTAACGTCAGCTGTTCCCCTGCTGTGTGTGTGGCAATCCCTCCTACCTCCTCCAACCTCCTCCTCCTCCACCTGTCCCTGGGCTCCAACACCGCCAGTTGCCGTCCAGAAGTGCTGTACGCACAGTCAACAGTCCCTCCTCTGTTATTGGGGTTCAGTAACGTCAGCTGTTCCCCTGCTGTGTGTGTGGCAATCCCTCCTACCTCCTCCAACCTCCTCCTCCTCCACCTGTCCCTGGGCTCCAACACCGCCAGTTGCCGTCCAGAAGTGCTGTACGCACAGTCAACAGTCCCTCCTCTGTTATTGGGGTTCAGTAACGTCAGCTGTTCCCCTGCTGTGTGTGTGGCAATCCCTCCTACCTCCTCCAACCTCCTCCTCCTCCACCTGTCCCTGGGCTCCAACACCGCCAGTTGCCGTCCAGAAGTGCTGTACGCACAGTCAACAGTCCCTCCTCTGTTATTGGGGTTCAGTAACGTCAGCTGTTCCCCTGCTGTGTGTGTGGCAATCCCTCCTACCTCCTCCAACCTCCTCCTCCTCCACCTGTCCCTGGGCTCCAACACCGCCAGTTGCCGTCCAGAAGTGCTGTACGCACAGTCAACAGTCCCTCCTCTGTTATTGGGGTTCAGTAACGTCAGCTGTTCCCCTGCTGTGTGTGTGGCAATCCCTCCTACCTCCTCCAACCTCCTCCTCCTCCACCTGTCCCTGGGCTCCAACACCGCCAGTTGCCGTCCAGAAGTGCTGTACGCACAGTCAACAGTCCCTCCTCTGTTATTGGGGTTCAGTAACGTCAGCTGTTCCCCTGCTGTGTGTGTGGCAATCCCTCCTACCTCCTCCAACCTCCTCCTCCTCCACCTGTCCCTGGGCTCCAACACCGCCAGTTGCCGTCCAGAAGTGCTGTACGCACAGTCAACAGTCCCTCCTCTGTTATTGGGGTTCAGTAACGTCAGCTGTTCCCCTGCTGTGTGTGTGGCAATCCCTCCTACCTCCTCCAACCTCCTCCTCCTCCACCTGTCCCTGGGCTCCAACACCGCCAGTTGCCGTCCAGAAGTGCTGTACGCACAGTCAACAGTCCCTCCTCTGTTATTGGGGTTCAGTAACGTCAGCTGTTCCCCTGCTGTGTGTGTGGCAATCCCTCCTACCTCCTCCAACCTCCTCCTCCTCCACCTGTCCCTGGGCTCCAACACCGCCAGTTGCCGTCCAGAAGTGCTGTACGCACAGTCAACAGTCCCTCCTCTGTTATTGGGGTTCAGTAACGTCAGCTGTTCCCCTGCTGTGTGTGTGGCAATCCCTCCTACCTCCTCCAACCTCCTCCTCCTCCACCTGTCCCTGGGCTCCAACACCGCCAGTTGCCGTCCAGAAGTGCTGTACGCACAGTCAACAGTCCCTCCTCTGTTATTGGGGTTCAGTAACGTCAGCTGTTCCCCTGCTGTGTGTGTGGCAATCCCTCCTACCTCCTCCAACCTCCTCCTCCTCCACCTGTCCCTGGGCTCCAACACCGCCAGTTGCCGTCCAGAAGTGCTGTACGCACAGTCAACAGTCCCTCCTCTGTTATTGGGGTTCAGTAACGTCAGCTGTTCCCCTGCTGTGTGTGTGGCAATCCCTCCTACCTCCTCCAACCTCCTCCTCCTCCACCTGTCCCTGGGCTCCAACACCGCCAGTTGCCGTCCAGAAGTGCTGTACGCACAGTCAACAGTCCCTCCTCTGTTATTGGGGTTCAGTAACGTCAGCTGTTCCCCTGCTGTGTGTGTGGCAATCCCTCCTACCTCCTCCAACCTCCTCCTCCTCCACCTGTCCCTGGGCTCCAACACCGCCAGTTGCCGTCCAGAAGTGCTGTACGCACAGTCAACAGTCCCTCCTCTGTTATTGGGGTTCAGTAACGTCAGCTGTTCCCCTGCTGTGTGTGTGGCAATCCCTCCTACCTCCTCCAACCTCCTCCTCCTCCACCTGTCCCTGGGCTCCAACACCGCCAGTTGCCGTCCAGAAGTGCTGTACGCACAGTCAACAGTCCCTCCTCTGTTATTGGGGTTCAGTAACGTCAGCTGTTCCCCTGCTGTGTGTGTGGCAATCCCTCCTACCTCCTCCAACCTCCTCCTCCTCCACCTGTCCCTGGGCTCCAACACCGCCAGTTGCCGTCCAGAAGTGCTGTACGCACAGTCAACAGTCCCTCCTCTGTTATTGGGGTTCAGTAACGTCAGCTGTTCCCCTGCTGTGTGTGTGGCAATCCCTCCTACCTCCTCCAACCTCCTCCTCCTCCACCTGTCCCTGGGCTCCAACACCGCCAGTTGCCGTCCAGAAGTGCTGTACGCACAGTCAACAGTCCCTCCTCTGTTATTGGGGTTCAGTAACGTCAGCTGTTCCCCTGCTGTGTGTGTGGCAATCCCTCCTACCTCCTCCAACCTCCTCCTCCTCCACCTGTCCCTGGGCTCCAACACCGCCAGTTGCCGTCCAGAAGTGCTGTACGCACAGTCAACAGTCCCTCCTCTGTTATTGGGGTTCAGTAACGTCAGCTGTTCCCCTGCTGTGTGTGTGGCAATCCCTCCTACCTCCTCCAACCTCCTCCTCCTCCACCTGTCCCTGGGCTCCAACACCGCCAGTTGCCGTCCAGAAGTGCTGTACGCACAGTCAACAGTCCCTCCTCTGTTATTGGGGTTCAGTAACGTCAGCTGTTCCCCTGCTGTGTGTGTGGCAATCCCTCCTACCTCCTCCAACCTCCTCCTCCTCCACCTGTCCCTGGGCTCCAACACCGCCAGTTGCCGTCCAGAAGTGCTGTACGCACAGTCAACAGTCCCTCCTCTGTTATTGGGGTTCAGTAACGTCAGCTGTTCCCCTGCTGTGTGTGTGGCAATCCCTCCTACCTCCTCCTCCTCCACCTGTCCCTGGGCTCCAACACCGCCAGTTGCCGTCCAGAAGTGCTGTACGCACAGTCAACAGTCCCTCCTCTGTTATTGGGGTTCAGTAACGTCAGCTGTTCCCCTGCTGTGTGTGTGGCAATCCCTCCTACCTCCTCCAACCTCCTCCTCCTCCACCTGTCCCTGGGCTCCAACACCGCCAGTTGCCGTCCAGAAGTGCTGTACGCACAGTCAACAGTCCCTCCTCTGTTATTGGGGTTCAGTAACGTCAGCTGTTCCCCTGCTGTGTGTGTGGCAATCCCTCCTACCTCCTCCAACCTCCTCCTCCTCCACCTGTCCCTGGGCTCCAACACCGCCAGTTGCCGTCCAGAAGTGCTGTACGCACAGTCAACAGTCCCTCCTCTGTTATTGGGGTTCAGTAACGTCAGCTGTTCCCCTGCTGTGTGTGTGGCAATCCCTCCTACCTCCTCCAACCTCCTCCTCCTCCACCTGTCCCTGGGCTCCAACACCGCCAGTTGCCGTCCAGAAGTGCTGTACGCACAGTCAACAGTCCCTCCTCTGTTATTGGGGTTCAGTAACGTCAGCTGTTCCCCTGCTGTGTGTGTGGCAATCCCTCCTACCTCCTCCAACCTCCTCCTCCTCCACCTGTCCCTGGGCTCCAACACCGCCAGTTGCCGTCCAGAAGTGCTGTACGCACAGTCAACAGTCCCTCCTCTGTTATTGGGGTTCAGTAACGTCAGCTGTTCCCCTGCTGTGTGTGTGGCAATCCCTCCTACCTCCTCCAACCTCCTCCTCCTCCACCTGTCCCTGGGCTCCAACACCGCCAGTTGCCGTCCAGAAGTGCTGTACGCACAGTCAACAGTCCCTCCTCTGTTATTGGGGTTCAGTAACGTCAGCTGTTCCCCTGCTGTGTGTGTGGCAATCCCTCCTACCTCCTCCAACCTCCTCCTCCTCCACCTGTCCCTGGGCTCCAACACCGCCAGTTGCCGTCCAGAAGTGCTGTACGCACAGTCAACAGTCCCTCCTCTGTTATTGGGGTTCAGTAACGTCAGCTGTTCCCCTGCTGTGTGTGTGGCAATCCCTCCTACCTCCTCCAACCTCCTCCTCCTCCACCTGTCCCTGGGCTCCAACACCGCCAGTTGCCGTCCAGAAGTGCTGTACGCACAGTCAACAGTCCCTCCTCTGTTATTGGGGTTCAGTAACGTCAGCTGTTCCCCTGCTGTGTGTGTGGCAATCCCTCCTACCTCCTCCAACCTCCTCCTCCTCCACCTGTCCCTGGGCTCCAACACCGCCAGTTGCCGTCCAGAAGTGCTGTACGCACAGTCAACAGTCCCTCCTCTGTTATTGGGGTTCAGTAACGTCAGCTGTTCCCCTGCTGTGTGTGTGGCAATCCCTCCTACCTCCTCCAACCTCCTCCTCCTCCACCTGTCCCTGGGCTCCAACACCGCCAGTTGCCGTCCAGAAGTGCTGTACGCACAGTCAACAGTCCCTCCTCTGTTATTGGGGTTCAGTAACGTCAGCTGTTCCCCTGCTGTGTGTGTGGCAATCCCTCCTACCTCCTCCAACCTCCTCCTCCTCCACCTGTCCCTGGGCTCCAACACCGCCAGTTGCCGTCCAGAAGTGCTGTACGCACAGTCAACAGTCCCTCCTCTGTTATTGGGGTTCAGTAACGTCAGCTGTTCCCCTGCTGTGTGTGTGGCAATCCCTCCTACCTCCTCCAACCTCCTCCTCCTCCACCTGTCCCTGGGCTCCAACACCGCCAGTTGCCGTCCAGAAGTGCTGTACGCACAGTCAACAGTCCCTCCTCTGTTATTGGGGTTCAGTAACGTCAGCTGTTCCCCTGCTGTGTGTGTGGCAATCCCTCCTACCTCCTCCAACCTCCTCCTCCTCCACCTGTCCCTGGGCTCCAACACCGCCAGTTGCCGTCCAGAAGTGCTGTACGCACAGTCAACAGTCCCTCCTCTGTTATTGGGGTTCAGTAACGTCAGCTGTTCCCCTGCTGTGTGTGTGGCAATCCCTCCTACCTCCTCCAACCTCCTCCTCCTCCACCTGTCCCTGGGCTCCAACACCGCCAGTTGCCGTCCAGAAGTGCTGTACGCACAGTCAACAGTCCCTCCTCTGTTATTGGGGTTCAGTAACGTCAGCTGTTCCCCTGCTGTGTGTGTGGCAATCCCTCCTACCTCCTCCAACCTCCTCCTCCTCCACCTGTCCCTGGGCTCCAACACCGCCAGTTGCCGTCCAGAAGTGCTGTACGCACAGTCAACAGTCCCTCCTCTGTTATTGGGGTTCAGTAACGTCAGCTGTTCCCCTGCTGTGTGTGTGGCAATCCCTCCTACCTCCTCCAACCTCCTCCTCCTCCACCTGTCCCTGGGCTCCAACACCGCCAGTTGCCGTCCAGAAGTGCTGTACGCACAGTCAACAGTCCCTCCTCTGTTATTGGGGTTCAGTAACGTCAGCTGTTCCCCTGCTGTGTGTGTGGCAATCCCTCCTACCTCCTCCAACCTCCTCCTCCTCCACCTGTCCCTGGGCTCCAACACCGCCAGTTGCCGTCCAGAAGTGCTGTACGCACAGTCAACAGTCCCTCCTCTGTTATTGGGGTTCAGTAACGTCAGCTGTTCCCCTGCTGTGTGTGTGGCAATCCCTCCTACCTCCTCCAACCTCCTCCTCCTCCACCTGTCCCTGGGCTCCAACACCGCCAGTTGCCGTCCAGAAGTGCTGTACGCACAGTCAACAGTCCCTCCTCTGTTATTGGGGTTCAGTAACGTCAGCTGTTCCCCTGCTGTGTGTGTGGCAATCCCTCCTACCTCCTCCAACCTCCTCCTCCTCCACCTGTCCCTGGGCTCCAACACCGCCAGTTGCCGTCCAGAAGTGCTGTACGCACAGTCAACAGTCCCTCCTCTGTTATTGGGGTTCAGTAACGTCAGCTGTTCCCCTGCTGTGTGTGTGGCAATCCCTCCTACCTCCTCCAACCTCCTCCTCCTCCACCTGTCCCTGGGCTCCAACACCGCCAGTTGCCGTCCAGAAGTGCTGTACGCACAGTCAACAGTCCCTCCTCTGTTATTGGGGTTCAGTAACGTCAGCTGTTCCCCTGCTGTGTGTGTGGCAATCCCTCCTACCTCCTCCAACCTCCTCCTCCTCCACCTGTCCCTGGGCTCCAACACCGCCAGTTGCCGTCCAGAAGTGCTGTACGCACAGTCAACAGTCCCTCCTCTGTTATTGGGGTTCAGTAACGTCAGCTGTTCCCCTGCTGTGTGTGTGGCAATCCCTCCTACCTCCTCCAACCTCCTCCTCCTCCACCTGTCCCTGGGCTCCAACACCGCCAGTTGCCGTCCAGAAGTGCTGTACGCACAGTCAACAGTCCCTCCTCTGTTATTGGGGTTCAGTAACGTCAGCTGTTCCCCTGCTGTGTGTGTGGCAATCCCTCCTACCTCCTCCAACCTCCTCCTCCTCCACCTGTCCCTGGGCTCCAACACCGCCAGTTGCCGTCCAGAAGTGCTGTACGCACAGTCAACAGTCCCTCCTCTGTTATTGGGGTTCAGTAACGTCAGCTGTTCCCCTGCTGTGTGTGTGGCAATCCCTCCTACCTCCTCCAACCTCCTCCTCCTCCACCTGTCCCTGGGCTCCAACACCGCCAGTTGCCGTCCAGAAGTGCTGTACGCACAGTCAACAGTCCCTCCTCTGTTATTGGGGTTCAGTAACGTCAGCTGTTCCCCTGCTGTGTGTGTGGCAATCCCTCCTACCTCCTCCAACCTCCTCCTCCTCCACCTGTCCCTGGGCTCCAACACCGCCAGTTGCCGTCCAGAAGTGCTGTACGCACAGTCAACAGTCCCTCCTCTGTTATTGGGGTTCAGTAACGTCAGCTGTTCCCCTGCTGTGTGTGTGGCAATCCCTCCTACCTCCTCCAACCTCCTCCTCCTCCACCTGTCCCTGGGCTCCAACACCGCCAGTTGCCGTCCAGAAGTGCTGTACGCACAGTCAACAGTCCCTCCTCTGTTATTGGGGTTCAGTAACGTCAGCTGTTCCCCTGCTGTGTGTGTGGCAATCCCTCCTACCTCCTCCAACCTCCTCCTCCTCCACCTGTCCCTGGGCTCCAACACCGCCAGTTGCCGTCCAGAAGTGCTGTACGCACAGTCAACAGTCCCTCCTCTGTTATTGGGGTTCAGTAACGTCAGCTGTTCCCCTGCTGTGTGTGTGGCAATCCCTCCTACCTCCTCCAACCTCCTCCTCCTCCACCTGTCCCTGGGCTCCAACACCGCCAGTTGCCGTCCAGAAGTGCTGTACGCACAGTCAACAGTCCCTCCTCTGTTATTGGGGTTCAGTAACGTCAGCTGTTCCCCTGCTGTGTGTGTGGCAATCCCTCCTACCTCCTCCAACCTCCTCCTCCTCCACCTGTCCCTGGGCTCCAACACCGCCAGTTGCCGTCCAGAAGTGCTGTACGCACAGTCAACAGTCCCTCCTCTGTTATTGGGGTTCAGTAACGTCAGCTGTTCCCCTGCTGTGTGTGTGGCAATCCCTCCTACCTCCTCCAACCTCCTCCTCCTCCACCTGTCCCTGGGCTCCAACACCGCCAGTTGCCGTCCAGAAGTGCTGTACGCACAGTCAACAGTCCCTCCTCTGTTATTGGGGTTCAGTAACGTCAGCTGTTCCCCTGCTGTGTGTGTGGCAATCCCTCCTACCTCCTCCAACCTCCTCCTCCTCCACCTGTCCCTGGGCTCCAACACCGCCAGTTGCCGTCCAGAAGTGCTGTACGCACAGTCAACAGTCCCTCCTCTGTTATTGGGGTTCAGTAACGTCAGCTGTTCCCCTGCTGTGTGTGTGGCAATCCCTCCTACCTCCTCCAACCTCCTCCTCCTCCACCTGTCCCTGGGCTCCAACACCGCCAGTTGCCGTCCAGAAGTGCTGTACGCACAGTCAACAGTCCCTCCTCTGTTATTGGGGTTCAGTAACGTCAGCTGTTCCCCTGCTGTGTGTGTGGCAATCCCTCCTACCTCCTCCAACCTCCTCCTCCTCCACCTGTCCCTGGGCTCCAACACCGCCAGTTGCCGTCCAGAAGTGCTGTACGCACAGTCAACAGTCCCTCCTCTGTTATTGGGGTTCAGTAACGTCAGCTGTTCCCCTGCTGTGTGTGTGGCAATCCCTCCTACCTCCTCCAACCTCCTCCTCCTCCACCTGTCCCTGGGCTCCAACACCGCCAGTTGCCGTCCAGAAGTGCTGTACGCACAGTCAACAGTCCCTCCTCTGTTATTGGGGTTCAGTAACGTCAGCTGTTCCCCTGCTGTGTGTGTGGCAATCCCTCCTACCTCCTCCAACCTCCTCCTCCTCCACCTGTCCCTGGGCTCCAACACCGCCAGTTGCCGTCCAGAAGTGCTGTACGCACAGTCAACAGTCCCTCCTCTGTTATTGGGGTTCAGTAACGTCAGCTGTTCCCCTGCTGTGTGTGTGGCAATCCCTCCTACCTCCTCCAACCTCCTCCTCCTCCACCTGTCCCTGGGCTCCAACACCGCCAGTTGCCGTCCAGAAGTGCTGTACGCACAGTCAACAGTCCCTCCTCTGTTATTGGGGTTCAGTAACGTCAGCTGTTCCCCTGCTGTGTGTGTGGCAATCCCTCCTACCTCCTCCAACCTCCTCCTCCTCCACCTGTCCCTGGGCTCCAACACCGCCAGTTGCCGTCCAGAAGTGCTGTACGCACAGTCAACAGTCCCTCCTCTGTTATTGGGGTTCAGTAACGTCAGCTGTTCCCCTGCTGTGTGTGTGGCAATCCCTCCTACCCCTCCAACCTCCTCCTCCTCCACCTGTCCCTGGGCTCCAACACCGCCAGTTGCCGTCCAGAAGTGCTGTACGCACAGTCAACAGTCCCTCCTCTGTTATTGGGGTTCAGTAACGTCAGCTGTTCCCCTGCTGTGTGTGTGGCAATCCCTCCTACCTCCTCCAACCTCCTCCTCCTCCACCTGTCCCTGGGCTCCAACACCGCCAGTTGCCGTCCAGAAGTGCTGTACGCACAGTCAACAGTCCCTCCTCTGTTATTGGGGTTCAGTAACGTCAGCTGTTCCCCTGCTGTGTGTGTGGCAATCCCTCCTACCTCCTCCAACCTCCTCCTCCTCCACCTGTCCCTGGGCTCCAACACCGCCAGTTGCCGTCCAGAAGTGCTGTACGCACAGTCAACAGTCCCTCCTCTGTTATTGGGGTTCAGTAACGTCAGCTGTTCCCCTGCTGTGTGTGTGGCAATCCCTCCTACCTCCTCCAACCTCCTCCTCCTCCACCTGTCCCTGGGCTCCAACACCGCCAGTTGCCGTCCAGAAGTGCTGTACGCACAGTCCAACAGTCCCTCCTCTGTTATTGGGGTTCAGTAACGTCAGCTGTTCCCCTGCTGTGTGTGTGGCAATCCCTCCTACCTCCTCCAACCTCCTCCTCCTCCACCTGTCCCTGGGCTCCAACACCGCCAGTTGCCGTCCAGAAGTGCTGTACGCACAGTCAACAGTCCCTCCTCTGTTATTGGGGTTCAGTAACGTCAGCTGTTCCCCTGCTGTGTGTGTGGCAATCCCTCCTACCTCCTCCAACCTCCTCCTCCTCCACCTGTCCCTGGGCTCCAACACCGCCAGTTGCCGTCCAGAAGTGCTGTACGCACAGTCAACAGTCCCTCCTCTGTTATTGGGGTTCAGTAACGTCAGCTGTTCCCCTGCTGTGTGTGTGGCAATCCCTCCTACCTCCTCCAACCTCCTCCTCCTCCACCTGTCCCTGGGCTCCAACACCGCCAGTTGCCGTCCAGAAGTGCTGTACGCACAGTCAACAGTCCCTCCTCTGTTATTGGGGTTCAGTAACGTCAGCTGTTCCCCTGCTGTGTGTGTGGCAATCCCTCCTACCTCCTCCAACCTCCTCCTCCTCCACCTGTCCCTGGGCTCCAACACCGCCAGTTGCCGTCCAGAAGTGCTGTACGCACAGTCAACAGTCCCTCCTCTGTTATTGGGGTTCAGTAACGTCAGCTGTTCCCCTGCTGTGTGTGTGGCAATCCCTCCTACCTCCTCCAACCTCCTCCTCCTCCACCTGTCCCTGGGCTCCAACACCGCCAGTTGCCGTCCAGAAGTGCTGTACGCACAGTCAACAGTCCCTCCTCTGTTATTGGGGTTCAGTAACGTCAGCTGTTCCCCTGCTGTGTGTGTGGCAATCCCTCCTACCTCCTCCAACCTCCTCCTCCTCCACCTGTCCCTGGGCTCCAACACCGCCAGTTGCCGTCCAGAAGTGCTGTACGCACAGTCAACAGTCCCTCCTCTGTTATTGGGGTTCAGTAACGTCAGCTGTTCCCCTGCTGTGTGTGTGGCAATCCCTCCTACCTCCTCCAACCTCCTCCTCCTCCACCTGTCCCTGGGCTCCAACACCGCCAGTTGCCGTCCAGAAGTGCTGTACGCACAGTCAACAGTCCCTCCTCTGTTATTGGGGTTCAGTAACGTCAGCTGTTCCCCTGCTGTGTGTGTGGCAATCCCTCCTACCTCCTCCAACCTCCTCCTCCTCCACCTGTCCCTGGGCTCCAACACCGCCAGTTGCCGTCCAGAAGTGCTGTACGCACAGTCAACAGTCCCTCCTCTGTTATTGGGGTTCAGTAACGTCAGCTGTTCCCCTGCTGTGTGTGTGGCAATCCCTCCTACCTCCTCCAACCTCCTCCTCCTCCACCTGTCCCTGGGCTCCAACACCGCCAGTTGCCGTCCAGAAGTGCTGTACGCACAGTCAACAGTCCCTCCTCTGTTATTGGGGTTCAGTAACGTCAGCTGTTCCCCTGCTGTGTGTGTGGCAATCCCTCCTACCTCCTCCAACCTCCTCCTCCTCCACCTGTCCCTGGGCTCCAACACCGCCAGTTGCCGTCCAGAAGTGCTGTACGCACAGTCAACAGTCCCTCCTCTGTTATTGGGGTTCAGTAACGTCAGCTGTTCCCCTGCTGTGTGTGTGGCAATCCCTCCTACCTCCTCCAACCTCCTCCTCCTCCACCTGTCCCTGGGCTCCAACACCGCCAGTTGCCGTCCAGAAGTGCTGTACGCACAGTCAACAGTCCCTCCTCTGTTATTGGGGTTCAGTAACGTCAGCTGTTCCCCTGCTGTGTGTGTGGCAATCCCTCCTACCTCCTCCAACCTCCTCCTCCTCCACCTGTCCCTGGGCTCCAACACCGCCAGTTGCCGTCCAGAAGTGCTGTACGCACAGTCAACAGTCCCTCCTCTGTTATTGGGGTTCAGTAACGTCAGCTGTTCCCCTGCTGTGTGTGTGGCAATCCCTCCTACCTCCTCCAACCTCCTCCTCCTCCACCTGTCCCTGGGCTCCAACACCGCCAGTTGCCGTCCAGAAGTGCTGTACGCACAGTCAACAGTCCCTCCTCTGTTATTGGGGTTCAGTAACGTCAGCTGTTCCCCTGCTGTGTGTGTGGCAATCCCTCCTACCTCCTCCAACCTCCTCCTCCTCCACCTGTCCCTGGGCTCCAACACCGCCAGTTGCCGTCCAGAAGTGCTGTACGCACAGTCAACAGTCCCTCCTCTGTTATTGGGGTTCAGTAACGTCAGCTGTTCCCCTGCTGTGTGTGTGGCAATCCCTCCTACCTCCTCCAACCTCCTCCTCCTCCACCTGTCCCTGGGCTCCAACACCGCCAGTTGCCGTCCAGAAGTGCTGTACGCACAGAGCCAAACACCTCGCCAATGTGTTAGTGGGGTTCAGCACCGCCAGCTGTTCCCCTGCTGTGTATACGGCAACGTGTACTGCGACCGCCACGCAGTCACAACAAGTTTACTTTAAGGGAACCTGTCCCCCCCCCCCCCCCGGCGTTTGTTACTGAAGGAGCCACCTTGTGCAGCAGTAATGATGCAAAGGGAAAAAGTGCCTCTTTTCGTGGTGCTCCTTGCACATGCGGAACCTAACACTTATGAAATGTGTCCCCTCACAGCGTTAAACCGTCCGGTAGGTGGAACTTTCCTTTGTCGTGTGACGCAGCACAGCCATCATTTTTACCCCCTTGGCGCCGTGCGCCGCCTCCTCACCGTTGTTTGAATCTGTCCCGGAGCCTGCGCTGTTAGGTTAGCCCTTGGCCATGCACACATTTTGCGCTGCCCGTCTTCTGACATCATTTGGTGTCAGGCTGGCTGCGCCTGTGCGGGTGCGCTGGCCGAGATCCCGCCTCGTAGTGTCGTCTAATGTAATCCCACCGCGGGCCTGTGATCCGTGCCCGTGCGCAGTGCATATCCTCGCCTCTCACTCCCCTCCCTACGGCTTCTTCAGACTGTGCGATGTCAGCTGGTCCCTAATAGCATGCCACGGCCGTGACACCGCACAGTCTGAAAAAGCCGTAGGGAGGGGAGTGAGAGGCGAGGATATGCACTGCGCACGGGCACGGATCACAGGCCCGCGGTGGGATTACATTAGACGACACTGCGAGGCGGGATCTCGGCCAGCGCACCCGCACAGGCGCAGCCAGCCTGACACCAAATGATGTCAGAAGACGGGCAGCGCAAAATGTGTGCATGGCCAAGGGCTAACCTAACAGCGCAGGCTCCGGGACAGATTCAAACAACGCTGAGGAGGCGGCGCACGGCGCCAAGGGGGTAAAAATGATGGCTGTGCTGCGTCACACGACAAAGGAAAGTTCCACCTACCGGACGGTTTTACGCTGTGAGGGGACACATTTCATAACTGTTAGGTTCCGCATGTGCAAGGACCATAATTAAAAGAGCTAAGTTTACCTTTTCCAGCATTAGTGCTGTACACAATGGCTCTTTCAGCTACAAACGCCTGGGGGGGGGGGGTTAAAGGTTTCCTTTCAACTTGCTCGAGTGCAGGCTTCGGCCTACACTCCGCTCCCCCTGCTCCTCCTGCTGACCCTGGGCTCTAACACCGCCAGTTGGGGCCCGGTACTGCTAGCTGCACAGAGAAAAACACCAGCCAATGTGTCAGTGGGGTTCAGCACCGCCAGCTGTTCCCCTGCTGTGCAGCCGGCATCGTGTCCTGCAAAAGCCACGCAGACACAAGAACTGAAATTGAAGGGAACCTGTCCCCCCTCCCCCAGGCGTTTTTACGTTATCCAGCCACCTTGTACAGCGGTAATGCTGCATGTGTGCAAGGTGGCTCAGAAACGTATTCTCCTCGCACATGTGGAACTGAAAACACGTCTGCAATGTGTCCTCTGTGTGACCATTTAACCATCCCGGTGGTGTGACTTTCCTTTGTAATGACACGCTGCAACCCCCTTGGTAGCGCTGCCCGTCTTCTGGCATCATTGTTTGGCTGGCTGCGCCTCTGCGGCCGCCCTGACCCACACAACGCCCCTCGGTGTCTTATTTATTGGGACTGCGAGGGTGTGATTGATGGGCAGGATCAGTGCATCAGTTCGCCTGTCCCTCCTCTCCTTCCGCCTTCTTCGGACTGTGCGGCTTCATGGCCGTGGCATGCGATAAGGGATCAGATGACGCCGCACAGTCTGAAGCGGGTGTAAGGACCCGAGTGTGAGAGGCCAACATATGTGCTGCGCCAGGCCCTGAATCCCAGCCCCGCAGTGTTTTTACAATGTTAAGACACTGCGGGGCTGGGATTCATGGTCATCGCGAACCGCACCGGCCGACATTAAATGATGTCAGAAGATGGGCAGCGCTAACAGCGCTAGGCCAGGGGATAACACGACAGCGCAGACTCCTGTACAGCAAATAACAACACTCAGGAGGCTGCACCCAGCACCAAGGTGGGATTCTTGACATCTGTGCTGCGTCTCATTACAAAGGGAACTCGCGCCTCCAACACAGTTTGACTGTATAAAGGGCTAAATGTTATACGTGTTTCATTCAGCGTGTGCAAGGAGCGAAATTAAAAGAGCAACCTTTGACTTGTGCAGCACTACTGCTGCATAAGCTGTGGCTCTTCTACTTTCTAACCCCTGAGGGGGGGTTAAAGGTTACCTTTGAAATTGGTTCAAGTAGGCTTCGGCCTACACTCTGCTCCCCCTGCAGAGCCCGGGCTCCAACACCGCTAGTTGCTGTCCGGAAGTGCTGGCTGCACAGAGCCAAACACCTCGCCAATGTGTCAGTGGGGTCCAGCACCGCCAGCTGTTCCCCTGCTGTGTAGCCGGCAACGTGTCCTGCGACCGCCACGCAGACACAACAGACCCAAAGCTGCCGCCAGTGCAGGCTTCGGCCTACACTCCCCTCCCCCTGCTCCTGCTCGTCCTCCTCCTGCTGACCCTGGGCTCTAACAAACCGCCAGTTGGGGCCCAGATGTGCTAGCTGCACAGAGAAAAACACCAGCCAATGTGTCAGTGGGGTCCAGCACCGCCAGCTGTTCCCCTGCTGTGCAGCCGGCAACGTGTCCTGCAAAAGCCACGCAGACACAAGAACTGAAATTGAAGGGAACCTGTCCCCCCTCCCCCAGGCGTTTTTACGTTATCCAGCCACCTTGTACAGCGGTAATGCTGCATGTGTGCAAGGTGGCTCAGAAACGTATTCTCCTCGCACATGTGGAACTGAAAACACGTCTGCAATGTGTCCTCTGTGTGACCATTTAACCGTCCCGGTGGTGTGACTTTCCTTTGTAATGACACGCTGCAACCCCCTTGGTAGCGCTGCCCGTCTTCTGGCATCATTGTTTGGCTGGCTGCGCCTCTGCGGCCGCCCTGACCCACACAACGCCCCTCGGTGTCTTATTTATTGGGACTGCGAGGGTGTGATTGATGGGCAGGATCAGTGCATCAGTTCGCCTGTCCCTCCTCTCCTTCCGCCTTCTTCGGACTGTGCGGCTTCATGGCCGTGGCATGCGATAAGGGATCAGATGACGCCGCACAGTCTGAAGCGGGTGTAAGGACCCGAGTGTGAGAGGCCAACATATGTGCTGCGCCAGGCCCTGAATCCCAGCCCCGCAGTGTTTTTACAATGTTAAGACACTGCGGGGCTGGGATTCATGGTCATCGCGAACCGCACCGGCCGACATTAAATGATGTCAGAAGATGGGCAGCGCTAACAGCGCTAGGCCAGGGGATAACACGACAGCGCAGACTCCTGTACAGCAAATAACAACGCTCAGGAGGCTGCACCCAGCACCAAGGTGGGATTCTTGACATCTGTGCTGCGTCTCATTACAAAGGGAACTCGCGCCTCCAACACAGTTTGACTGTATAAAGGGCTAAATGTTATACGTGTTTCATTCAGCGTGTGCAAGGAGCGAAATTAAAAGAGCAACCTTTGACTTGTGCAGCACTACTGCTGCATAAGCTGTGGCTCTTCTACTTTCTAACCCCTGAGGGGGGGTTAAAGGTTACCTTTGAAATTGGTTCAAGTAGGCTTCGGCCTACACTCTGCTCCCCCTGCAGAGCCCGGGCTCCAACACCGCTAGTTGCTGTCCGGAAGTGCTGGCTGCACAGAGCCAAACACCTCACCAATGTGTCAGTGGGGTCCAGCACCGCCAGCTGTTCCCCTGCTGTGTAGCCGGCAACGTGTCCTGCGACCGCCACGCAGACACAACAGACCCAAAGCTGCCGCCAGTGCAGGCTTCGGCCTACACTCCCCTCCCCCTGCTCCTGCTCCTCCTCCTCCTGCTGACCCTGGGCTCTAACAAACCGCCAGTTGGGGCCCAGATGTGCTAGCTGCACAGAGAAAAACACCAGCCAATGTGTCAGTGGGGTCCAGCACCGCCAGCTGTTCCCCTGCTGTGCAGCCAGCAACGTGTCCTGCAAAAGCCACGCAGACACTTGCTCTTGGACCTTCTGCTCCCCATCCTGGTTCCAGTACCGTCAGCTGGTTCCGGGCAGAGCCTTTGGCTTAGGTGCCTCCCTTTGGTATCCGAGTTCCACCAACGTCAGGTGGTCCTTGGTAGTGCTTTCAGGCACGGGTACCTCCTGCTTAGTAACCGGGTTCCAGTAACGTCAGCTGGTCCTCGGTAGTTCCATTGGCTCTTGGACCTTCGGCTACCCATCCGGGTTCCAGCACCGTCAGCTGGTTCTCGGCAGTGTCTTTTGCTCTTGTACCTTCTGCTCCCCATCCTGGTTCCAGTACCGTCAGCTGGTTCCGGGCAGAGCCTTTGGCTTAGGTGCCTCCCTCTGGGTATCTGAGTTCCACCAACGTCAGGTGGTCCTTGGTAGTGCTTTCAGCACAGGTACCTCCTGCTTAGTAACCGGGTTCCAGTAACGTCAGCTGGTCCTCGGTCGTTCCATTGGCTCTTGGACCTTCGGGTAGCCATCCGAGTTCCAGTTCCATCAGCTGGTTCTCGGCATTTTCTCAGCCTTCTTGTACCTTCTGCTACATTTCCAAGTTCAAGAGACTAAACACGATGACCCGGAAGACCACCCCTAAGATGACGACGACACCAGAGACGACAACCACCGTGATGACGACGACCCTGGAGACGATGACCCTGAAGACCACCCCGATGACGACGACCCCGGAGACCACCCCGATGACGACAACCCCGGAGACGACGACCCTGGAGACGACGACGACCTGGAAGACCGAGAAGCAGAAGAACAAGAGGCTGCAGAACAAAGAGCAGAAGGACATTAAGCATAACACAAAATATCAGAGCAAAAAATATTATGTAAATTATAAGCAGAAGAAGACTAAGCAGTGTATGGGGGTGAGTCCGTTCCTCCTCGTGGTGCCCCTGGATAAAGCCTGATGCTGCAGGCCAAACTGAACGCGGACAAATGTAACTGTTTTGTGACAGGCAGAACGGAAGGTGTAATCTTCAAACTTTTATAGATAACAACTACGGGAATGCCTGTCACAAATAAGAATATGATGAAGAAGTAGAATATGATGAAGATAATAGTAAACTAAAAACAATATGAACAATGTAACCCAAAAAATAATAGGTAGAAGATGAAGAAGAAGATGAATAAGGTGAAGAAGTTGATGTCAAAGAAGCTGATGATGAGGATAATTAAGAAGAAAGCGTGGGAGAAGTAAAAAAAAAGGTGAAGGGCGTGGAAGCAGTGAAACATCAATATCTGACATTAAAAAAAAAATTAACATAGTCAAATTCTTTCTAACGCCGAACGTCATAAAAAAAAACGCAAAATCCTGCTATTCTATTACATTGGGCTAAACCTCTGTGCCTTTAATATCTCCGCCACGTCCCCCAATACATCCTACATTATTCTTAGTTGTTTTCCTTCATGTAGAATGAACCTACAAGTGTATAAAGGGTTTCTTTTAATTCCGATATTTTCGTCCCATTGACTTGCATTGGGATCGGGTATCGGTATCGGATTGGATCCGATATTTTGACGGTATCGGCCGATACTTTCCGATACCGATACTTTCCGATATCGGAAAGTATCGCTCAACACTACTGACCATATAAGTCATCTTACTATATTCTGCTATTAGCTAGTGGGCCTCTCTTTGATAAATACCTAGCTCATTCTTATGTTTGTCTTTTCCTCTTACCTCACCGTTATTATTTGTTGGGGGCTTGTATCCAACTTTTGGGGTCTTTTCTCTGGAGGCAAGAAAGGTCTTTCTTTTCCCTTCTAGGGTTAGTTAGTTCTCCGGCTGGCGCGAGACGTCTAGAACCAACGTAGGCACGTTCCCCGGCTACTTCTATTTGTGGTGCTAGGATTAGATATATGGTCAGCCCAGTTACCACTGCCCTATGAGCTGGTTTTTTTGTGTTTGCAGACTTGGTATTTATTCCTGAGACCCTCTGCCATTGGGGTCATAACAGGTACCAGAGGCCAAACACCAACTCAGAAGCTACTGAAGGCCACAACCCAACTGTGAAGGTACACCCAAACTCAGAGGGTATCGGAGGCTACACTCCAACTCAAGGGGTACTGGCTACACTCCAACTCTAGGGGTACTGGAGGCCACACCCGAACTCAAAGGTAGGAGGCCACAGCCCAACTCAGAGGGTAACGGAGTCCACACCCCAACTTAGAGGCTACCGGAGGCCAAACCCTAACTCAGAAGCTACTGAAGGCCACAACCCAACTGTGAGGGTACACCCAAACTCAGAGGGTATCGGGGGCCACATCTAACTTAACGGGTACCGGAGGCCACACTGCAACTCAAAGGGTACTGGAGGCCACACCTCAACTCAGGGGTAGGAGGCCTCATCACAACTCAGAGGATATCGGAGGCCACACCTCCAACTCAGAGGGTTTACTGGAGGCCACACCCCAACTCAGAGGTGAACGGAGGCCACACCCCAACTCAGAAGGTACCGAAGACCACACCCCAACTCTAAGGGTACACCCAAACTCAGAGGGTACCAGAGGCCACACCTGTAAATGGTACAAGAGGCCACACTCCAACTCAGAGGGTACTGAAGGCCTCAGCCCAACTCAGAAGGTATCGGAGGCCACACCTCCAACTCAGAGGGCTTATCGGAGGCCACACCTCAACTCAGAGGGGAACGGAGACCACACCCCAACTTTGAAGGTAGCGGAGACCAGACCCCAGCTCAGAGGGTACCAGAGGTCACACCCCAACTCAGAGGGTAATAGAGGGTCCAGAAGCCACACCCATCTCAGATGTTCCGATGAGGCCACACCCCAACTCAGAGGGGAATGGAGGCCATGCTGGGCCCAACTCAAAGGGCACACCCCAACTCATAGGGTACCAGAGGAAACACCCCAACTCAGAGAGTACCGGAGGCCACATTTCATCTCAGAGGGTACCAGAGGCTGTCACACCCCAACTCAGAAGGATGCCGGAGGCCACACCCCACCCAACACAGAGGGTAGAGAAGGCCACATGACAACTAAGAGGATACCGGTGGCCAAACCCTAACTCAGAGGACATACCCCAACTCAAAGGGGACCAGAGTCCACACTGTCATGGTTCTCAATGGCAAGAGAACGTAGTAAAGCATACAAAAAGGACTAGCTCTTGGAAGATGGGAACTCGAGCTGACTGTGAGCTAAACCTACCGCACAAATAACAGTGGCCGGGTAGCGTGCCTACGTTTTATCCCTAGACGCCCAGCGCCAGCCGGAGAACTGACTGACCCTAGCAGAGGAAAATACAGACCTGGCTTACCTCTAGAGAAATTTTCCCCAAAAGGCAGACAGTAGCCCCCACATATATTGTCGGTGATTTCAGAGGAAATTGACATACGAAGTATGAAGATAGGTTTAGCAAATTGAGGTCCGCTTACTAGATAGTAGGAAGACAGAAAAGGGAACTTCACAGTCAGCTGAAAACCCTTTCAAAACACCATCCTGAAATTACTTTAAGACTCTAATATCAACTCATGACACCAGAGTGGCAATTTCAGCTCACAAGAGCTTCCAGCCTCAGAAATAAACAATCACAGAGAACTGGAACAAAAATGCAAAACAAACTTAGGACTACAAGTCCAACTTAGCTGATAGTATTCTAGGAGCAGGAACATGCAACAGAAAGGCTTCTGGTAACATTGTTGGCCGGCATAGAAATGACTGAGGAGCAAGGCTAAATAGACAACTCCCACATCCTGATGGAAACAGGTGAACAGAGGAGATGAAGCACATAAGTGCAGTACCACCAGAAACCACCGGGGGAGCCCAGAAACCAAATTCACAACAGTACCCCCCCCTCAAGGAGGGGGCACCGAACCCTCACCAGAACCACCAGGGCGATCAGGATGAGCCCTATGAAAGGCACGGACCAAATCGGAGGCATGAACATCAGAGGCTGTCACCCAAGAGTTATCCTCCTGACCGTAGCCCTTCCACTTGACCAGATACTGAAGTCTCCATCTGGAAACACGGGAGTCCAAGATCTTCTTGACAACGTACTCCAACTCACCCTCAACCAACACCGGAGCAGGAGGCTCAACGGAAGGCACAACCGGTACCTCATACCTGCGCAACAATGACCGATGGAAGACATTATGAATAGAAAAAGATGCAGGGAGGTCCAAACGAAAGGACACAGGGTTAAGAATCTCCAATATCTTGTACGGGCCGATGAATCGAGGCTTAAACTTAGGAGAAGAAACCTTCATAGGGACAAAACGAGAAGATAACCACACCAAGTCCCCAACACAAAGACGAGGACCAACACGACGACGGCGGTTGGCAAAATGCTGAGTCTTCTCCTGGGACAACTTCAAATTGTCCACCACATGCCCCCAAATCTGATGCAACCTCTCCACCACAGCATCCACTCCAGGACAATCCGAAGACTCCACCTGACCGGAAGAGAAACGAGGATGAAACCCCGAATTACAGAAGAAAGGAGAAACCAAGGTGGCAGAACTAGCCCGATTATTGAGGGCAAACTCCGCCAAGGGCAAAAAGGCAACCCAATCATCCTGATCCGCAGACACAAAACACCTCAAATAAGTCTCCAAGGTCTGATTAGTTCGCTCGGTCTGGCCATTAGTCTGAGGGTGGAAAGCAGACGAAAAAGACAAATCAATGCCCATCCTAGCACAGAACGCTCGCTAAAATCTAGACACGAATTGGGTTCCCCTGTCAGAAACGATATTCTCCGGAATACCATGCAAGCGCACCACATTTTGAAAAAACAGAGGAACCAGCTCGGATGAGGAAGGCAATTTAGGCAAGGGAACCAAATGGACCATCTTAGAGAAACGGTCACACACCACCCAGATGACAGACATCTTCTGAGAAACAGGGAGATCAGAAATAAAATCCATGGAGATGTGAGTCCAAGGCCTCTTCGGAATAGGCAAGAATAACAACAATCCACTAGCCCGAGAACAACAAGGCTTGGCCCGAGCACAAACATCACAAGACTGCACAAAACCTCGCACATCTCGCGACAGGGAAGGCCACCAGAAGGACCTAGCCACCAAATCCCTGGTACCAAAGATTCCAGGATGACCTGCTAATGCAGAAGAATGGACCTCCGAGATGACTCTACTGGTCCAATCATCAGGAACAAACAATCTACCAGGCGGGCAACGATCAGGTCTATCCGCCTGAAACTCCTGCAAGACCCGTCGCAAATCCGGGGAAACAGCAGACAATATCACTCCATCCTTAAGGATACCTGTAGGTTCAGAATTACCAGGGGAATCAGGCTCAAAACTCCTAGAAAGGGCATCCGCCTTCACATTTTTAGAACCCGGTAGGTAAGAAACCACAAAATTAAACCGAGAGAAAAATAACGACCAGCGCGCCTGTCTAGGATTCAGGCGCCTGGCGGACTCAAGATAAATCAAATTCTTGTGGTCGGTCAATACCACCACCTGATGTCTAGCCCCCTCAAGCCAATGACGCCACTCCTCAAAAGCCCACTTCATAGCCAAGAGCTCCCGATTACCAATATCATAATTTCGCTCAGCGGGCGAAAACTTACGAGAAAAGAACGCACAAGGTCTCATCGCGGAGCAGTCGGAACTTTTCTGCGACAAAACCGCCCCAGCTCCGATTTCTGAAGCGTCGACCTCAACCTGAAAAGGAAGAGTAACATCAGGCTGACGCAATACAGGGGCGGAAGAAAAGCGGCGCTTAAGCTCCCGAAAGGCCTCCACAGCAGCAGGGGACCTCTCAGCAACATCAGCACCCTTCTTAGTCAAATCAGTCAACGGTTTAGCGACATCAGAAAAACCAGTTATAAATCGACGATAAAAATTAGCAAAGCCCAAAAACTTCTGAAGGCTCTTAAGAGAAGAGGGTTGCGTCCAATCACAAATAGCCTGAACCTTGACAGGGTCCATCTCAATGGAAGAGGGGGAAAAAATGTACCCCAAAAACGAAATCTTTTGAACCCCAAAAACGCACTTAGAACCCTTTACACACAAGGAATTAGAGCGCAAAACCTGAAAAACCCTCCTGACCTGTTGGACATGAGAGTCCCAGTCATCCGAAAAAATCAAAATATCATCCAGATACACAATCAAAAATTTATCCAAATATTCACGGAAAATGTCATGCATAAAGGACTGAAAGACTGAAGGGGCATTTGAAAGACCAAAAGGCATTACTAAATACTCAAAATGGCCCTCAGGCGTATTAAATGCGGTTTTCCACTCATCCCCCTGCTTAATTCGCACTAAATTATACGCCCCACGAAGATCAATCTTAGAGAACCACTTGGCCCCCTTTATTCGAGCAAACAAATCAGTAAGCAGTGGCAAAGGATACTGATATTTAACCGTGATTTTATTCAAAAGCCGATAATCAATACACGGCCTCAAAGAGCCATCTTTTTTAGATACAAAGAAAAAACCGGCTCCTAAGGGAGATGACGAAGGACGAATATATCCCTTTTCCAAGGACTCCTTAATATATTCCCGCATAGCAGCATGTTCAGGCACAGATAGATTAAATAAACGACCCTTTGGAAACTTACTGCCCGGAATCAGATCTATAGTACAATCGCACTCTCTGTGCGGAGGTAGTGAACCAATTTTAGGCTCCTCAAAAACGTCACGATAATCAGATAAAAATTCCGGAATCTCAGAGGGAATAGATGACGAAATGGAAACCAAAGGTACGTCCCCATGAGTCCCCTGACATCCCCAGCTTAACACAGACATTGCTTTCCAGTCGAGGGCTGGGTTATGAGATTGCAGCCATGGCAATCCAAGCACCAACACATCATGTAGATTATACAACACAAGGAAGCGAATAATCTCCTGGTGATCCGGATTAATACGCATAGTTACTTGTGTCCAGTATTGTGGTTTATTACTAGCCAATGGCGTGGAGTCAATACCCTTCAGCGGTATAGGAACTTCCAGAGGCTCTAAGTCAAACCCACAGCGTTTGGCAAAAGACCAATCCATAAGACTCAAAGCGGCGCCAGAGTCGACATAGGCGTCCGCGGTAATAGACGATAAAGAGCAAATCAGGGTCACAGATAGAATAAACTTAGACTGTAAAGTGCCAATTGAAACAGACTTATCAACCTTCTTAGTACGTTTAGAGCATGCTGATATAACATGAGTAGAATCACCACAATAGAAGCATAACCCATTTTTTCGCCTAAAATTCTGTCGTTCGCTTCTGGACAGAATTCTATCACATTGCATAATCTCTGGCGCCTTCTCAGTAGACACCGCCAAATGGTGCACAGGTTTGCGCTCCCGCAAACGCCGATCAATCTGAATAGCCATTGTCATGGACTCATTCAGACCTGTAGGCACAGGGAACCCCACCATAACATCCTTAATGGCATCAGAGAGACCCTCTCTGAAATTCGCCGCCAGGGCGCACTCATTCCACTGAGTAAGCACAGACCACTTACGAAATTTTTGGCAGTATATTTCAGCCTCATCTTGCCCTTGAGACAGGGCCATTAAGGCTTTTTCAGCCTGAATCTCTAAATGAGGTTCCTCATAAAGCAACCCCAAAGCCAGGAAAAACGCATCCACATTGAGCAACGCAGGATCCCCTGGAGCCAAAGCAAATGCTCAGTCCTGAGGGTCGCCCCGGAGCAAGGAAATTACAATCCTGACCTGCTGTGCAGGATCTCCAGTGGAGCGAGATCTCAGAGACAAAAATAATTTACAATTATGTTTGAAATTCTGGAAGCGAGATCTATCCCCGGAGAAAAATTCAGGTAAAGGAATTCTAGGTTCAGATATAGGAGCATGAATAACAAAATCCTGTAAACTTTGAACCTTCACAGCGAGATTATCCAAATCTGTAGCTAAACTCTGAGGATCCATATTAATCAGGTGAAATCAGAACCATTCAAGGATTAGAAGGAGAGAGAGACGAAGGCTGCAGTAAGCAGAGATGCTAGTGAATCAACTATGAGCAAACTCAGGAAAAAAAAAAAAAAAAAATTCTCAGCAGACTTCTTTTCTCTCCTTTCTTCAGCCAATTATTTTAACCCTTGGCCGGCCAAACTGTCATGGTTCTCAATGGCAAGAGAACGTAGTAAAGCATACAAAAAGGACTAGCTCTTGGAAGATGGGAACTCGAGCTGACTGTGAGCTAAACCTACCGCACAAATAACAGTGGCCGGGTAGCGTGCCTACGTTTTATCCCTAGACGCCCAGCGCCAGCCGGAGAACTGACTGACCCTAGCAGAGGAAAATACAGACCTGGCTTACCTCTAGAGAAATTTTCCCCAAAAGGCAGACAGTAGCCCCCACATATATTGTCGGTGATTTCAGAGGAAATTGACATACGAAGTATGAAGATAGGTTTAGCAAATTGAGGTCCGCTTACTAGATAGTAGGAAGACAGAAAAGGGAACTTCACAGTCAGCTGAATACCCTTTCAAAACACCATCCTGAAATTACTTTAAGACTCTAATATCAACTCATGACACCAGAGTGGCAATTTCAGCTCACAAGAGCTTCCAGCCTCAGAAATAAACAATCACAGAGAACTGGAACAAAAATGCAAAACAAACTTAGGACTACAAGTCCAACTTAGCTGATAGTATTCTAGGAGCAGGAACATGCAACAGAAAGGCTTCTGGTAACATTGTTGGCCGGCATAGAAATGACTGAGGAGCAAGGCTAAATAGACAACTCCCACATCCTGATGGAAACAGGTGAACAGAGGAGATGAAGCACATAAGTGCAGTACCACCAGAAACCACCGGGGGAGCCCAGAAACCAAATTCACAACACCACACCCCAACTCAGAGGGTACTGGGGGCCACATTTCATCTCAGAGGGTACTGGGGGCCACATTTCATCTCAGAGGGTACCAGAGGCCACACCCAAATTCAGAGGGTACCAAAGGCTACATCCAATCTCAGAGGTTACACCCCAACTCAGAGGCTACACCCCAACTAAGAGAGTAATGGAGGCCACACCCCCAACTCAGAGGGTATCAGAGGCTACACCCCAACTCAGAAGCTACTGAAGGCCACAACCCAACTACGAGGGTACATCCAAACTCAGAGGGTATCGGAGGCCACACCCCAACTTAAAGGGTACCGTAGGCCACACTGCAACTCAAAGGGTACTGGAGGCCACACCTCAACTCAGAGGGAGGAGGCCTCAGCCCAACTCAGAGGATATCGGAGGCCACACCTCCAACTCAGAGGGTTTACTGGAGGCCACACCCCACCTCATAGATGTAGCCAAGGCCACACCCCAACTCAGAGGCCACACCCCAACTCAGAAGGATACCGGAGGCCACACCCCAAATTAGAGGGTACCCGAGGCTACACCATAACTTAGAGGGTACCGGAGGCCAAACTAGAGGCCAATCCCAACTCAGAAGGTACTGAAGACCACACCCGAACTCTGAGGGTACACCCAAACTCAGAGGGTACCAGAGGCCACACCCGTAAATGGTACAAGAGGCCACACTCCAACTCAGAGGGTACTGAAGGCCTCAGCCCAAAGCAGAGGGTATTGGAGGCCACACTTTCAACTCAGAGGGCTTACCGGAGGCCACACCTCATCTCAGAGGGGAACGGATGCCACACCCCAACTCATAGATGTAGCTGAGGACACACACCCCCTCAGAGGCCACACCCCAACTTAGAGGGTACTGGAGGCCACATCCCACCTTAGAGGGTACTGGAGGCCAAACTAGAGGCCAACCTCAACTCAGAAGGTACTGAAGACCACACCCCAACTCTGAGGGTACACCCAAACTCAGAGGGTAACAGAGGCCACACCCATAAATGTTACCAGAGGCCACACTCCAACTCATAGGGTACTGGAGGCCTCAGCCCAACTCAGAGGGTATCGGAGGCCACACCTCCAATTCAGAGGGGAACAGAGGCCACACCTCAGCTTAGAAGGTACCTGAGACCAGATCCCAGCTCAGAGGATACCGGAGGTCACACCCCAATTCAGAGGGTACTAGAGGTCCGGAAGCCACACCCCATCTCAGAGGTTCCTTTGAGGCCACACCCCAACTCACAGGGGACCAAAGGCCACACCCCAAACAGAAGGTATCGGAGGCCACACCCCAACTCAGAGGGGTTCGGAGGCCACACCCCAACTCAGAGGGGAACAGAGGCCACGCTGGGCCCAACTCAGAGGATACCGGAGGCCACACCTCAACTCAGAGGGTAGCGGAGGCCACACCACAACTTACAGGGTACCAGAGGCCAAACCCTAACTCAGAGGCCACACCCCAACTCAAAGGGGAGGAGAGGCTACACCTCAACTCAGATGGGACCAGAGGCTGCACTTTCCAAGTCAGAGGGGAACGGAGGACCCTAATTCAGAGGGGACCGGAGGCAACAACCCAGTTAACTCAGAGTGTACTAACCACGACTCGGAGAGTACCGCAGGCCACAACCCAACTAAGAGTGTCCGGAGGCAATTCTCCAACTCAGAGGGGACCAGGGAACCAGAGGCCACACTCCAGCTCAGAGGGGACCAGAGGCTGCACTCTCCAAGTCAGAGGGAACCGGAGGGCCCCAACTCAGAGGGGACTGGAGGCCATACCGCAACTCAGAGGGTACCGGAGGCCACACTACAACTTGGAGAGTACCGAAGGCCACACCCCAACTTAAAGAGAATCTTGGAGGCAATTTGCCAACTCTGAGAGGACGGGATGTCACACCCCAACTCAGAGGGGACCCGAGGCCACACCCCAACTCGGAGGGCACCTTAGGCCACACCCCTACTTGGATGGAAATGGAGGACACACCCCTGCTTGAAGGGTATCGGAGGCCACACCCCAGTTTGGAGGGTACCCTAACTCACAGGGGACCAAAGGCCATACCCCAACTCAGAAGGTATTGGAGGCCACACCCCAACTCAGAGGGGTTCGGAGGCCACACCCCAACTCAGAGGGGAACGAAGGACATACTGGGCCCAACTCAGAGGGAACACCCCAACTCAGAGGGTACTAGAGGCTCAGAAGGATACCGGAGGCCACACCTCAACTCAAAGGGTAGCAGAGGCCACACCACAACTTACAGGTTACTGGAGGCCAAACCCTAACTCAGAGGCTACACCTCAACTCAGTGGGGTCTGGAGACCACACCCCAACTCAGATGGGACCAGAGGCTGCACTTTCCAAGTCAGAGGGGAGCAGAGGACCCTAACTCAGAGGGGACCGGAGGCCACAACCCAGTTAACTCAGAGGGTACTAAGCACAAATCGGAGAGTACCGCTGGCCACAACCCAACTCAGTGTGTCCGGAGGCAATTCTCCAACTCAGAGGGGACCAGAGGCCACACCCCAACTCAGAGGGGACCAGAGGCTGCACTGTCCAAGTCAGAGGGGACCGGAGGGCCCCAACCCAGAGGGGTCTGGAGGCCACACCGCAACTCAGAGGGTACCGGAGGCCACACTACAACTCGGAGAGTACCTGAGGCCACACCCCAACTCATAGAACCTTGGAGGCAATTCACCAACTCAGAGTGAACCGGATGTCACACCCCAACTAGGAGGGGACCCGAGGCCACACCCCAACTTGGAGGGTACCTTAGGCCACACCCCTACTTGGATTGAAACGGAGGCCACACCCCAGCTTGGAGGGTATCGGAGGCCACACCCCAGTTCAAAAGTTACCGAACTCGAAAGGCACTGGAAGCTACACCCCAGCTCAGAGAGTACCATAAGGGCCACACTCCAGCTCGGAGGGTATCGGAGGCCACACCCCAGACCCAGCTCAGAGGGTACCAGAGTCCACACCCCACCCAGGACCAGCTCACCTGGGTCCCCTCTGAGCTGAGGGGTGGCCTCCGGTCCCCTCTGAGCTGGGTTGGGGCCTCCAGTCCCCACCGAGCTGGTGTGCAGCCTCCGGTCCCCTCCGAGCTAGGGTGCGGCTTCCGACCCTCTGACCTGAGGTGTGGCCTCCTGTCCCCTCCAAGCCTGGGGTGTGGCCTCCCTCCAGTGCCCTCTGAGCGGCAGTGCCTGCCCTCTGAGCTGGGGTGGAGTGAACTCCGAGCTGGAGTCCCCTCCGAGCTGGGGTGTGGCTTCCGGTCCCCTCCGAGCTGGGGTTTGGCCTCCGTTTACTTCTGAGCTGGGGTGTGGCTCCCATTTCCCTATGAGCTGAGGTGAGGCCTCCGGTCTCCTCTGAGCTGTCGTGCGGTCTCCTGTCCCTTCCAAGCTGGGGTGCGTCCTCCAGCCCCCTCCGAGCTGGAGTGCGGCCTCTGATCCCCTCCAAGCTGGGGTGCGGCCTTGATTCCCCTTCGAGCTGGGGTGTGGCCTCTGGTACCCTCTGAGTTGGGGTGTGGCCTCCGGTCCCCTCCGAACTGGGAAGGGGTCTACAGTCCCCTCCGAGCTGGGTTGTGGCCTCCGTTCCCCTTCAAGTTGGGGTGCCACCTCCAGTCCCATTCGAGCTGGGTTGTGGCCTCTGGTCCCCTTCAAGTTGGGGTTCCACCTCCAGTCCCATTCGAGCTGCGGTGCGGCCTACTGTCCCCTCTGTGCTGGGATGAGGCCTCTGGTCTCCTCTGAGCTGGGGTGCGGCCTATGGTCCCCTCCGAGCTGAGGTGCAGCTTCCAATCCCCTCAGAGCTGGGGTGTGGCATCCGTTCCCTACGAGCTGGCGTGTGGTCTCTATTACCTGCCGAGCTGGGGTGCCCTCCAAGATAGCATGGAGTGCTATCAGAGCTGGGGTGTGGCCTCCTGTACCCTCCAAGCTGAGTTGTGGCCTCCGATCCCCTCGAGCAGGGGTGTAATTTCCAGTCCCTTCTGAGTTAGGTTCCCCTCCGAGCTGGGCTGTGGCCTCTTGTCCCTTGTCCCCTTCAAGCTCGGGTCCCCTCCGAGTTGGGGTGTGGACTCTGGTTCCCACCGAGCTGAGGTGTGTGTAACCTCCGGTCCCATCTGAGTTGGGGTGTGGCCTTCAGTCTCCTCTGAGCTGCGGAGTGTAAGTAGGTCCCAGAGCTGGGGTGTGGACTCCATTCCCCTCCGAGCTGGGGTGCGGCCTTCGGTCCCCTATGAGCAGCGCCCTCCGAGCTGGGGTGTGGCCTCTGTTCCCCTCCGAGCTGGGGTGAGGCCTCCAGTCCCCTCCGACCTGAGGTTCCCTCCGAGCTGGGGTGGGGTGCCCTCCTAGCTGGGGTGTGGCCACCAAGACCCTCCGAGCTGTGGCCTCCGATCCCTTTGAGCTGAGATGTGGCCTCCGGTCCCCTCCGAGCTGGGGTCCCCTCCGATCTGGGGTGTGGCCTACGGTCCCCTCCAAGCTGGGATGTGGCCTCTGGTCCCCTCCGATATGGGGCGAGCTGGGATGTGGCCTCCGGTCATCTCGAGCTGGAATTCGGCCTTTGGTCCTTTCCCAGCTGGGGTGTGGCCTCTGGTCCCCTCCTAACTGTGGTACAACCTCTGGTACCCTCCGAGCTGGGGTGAGGCCTCCGATCCCCTCCGAGCTGGTGTGTGGCCTCCAATCGGTCCCCTACGATCTGGGGTGCAGCCACCGGTCACCTCTGAGCTAGAGTGCAGCCTCCGTTCCCCTCCGAGCTGGGGTGAGGCTTCTGCTCCCTTCCGAGCTGGGGTGCAGCCCCCGGTAAACTGTGCTTCTGTGTGGCCTCCGATCCCCCCGAGCTGGGATGTGGCCTCTGTTCCCTTCCGAGCTGCGGTGCGGCCTCCGGTCAACTGTGAGCTGGGGTGTGGCTTCCGTTCCCCTCTTGTTGTGAATTTGCTTTTTGCTCCCTCTAGTGGTTACTAGTTTTTTGACTCTGGTTTTTCTGTCATTCCTTTTATCCGCACCTGGGTCGTTAGTTAGGGGTGTTGCTATATAAGCTCCCTGGACCTTCAGTTCAATGCCTGGCAACGTAGTTATCAGAGCTAGTCTGCTGTGCTCTTGTCTACTGATCCTGGTTCCAGTTATATCAGCTAAGTCTGCCTTTTGCTTTTTGCTATTTGTTTTGGTTTTGTATTTTTGTCCAGCTTGTTCCAAATCTATATCCTGACCTTTGCTGGAAGCTCTAGGGGGCTGGTGTTCTCCCCCCGGACCGTTAGACGGTTCGGGGGTTCTTGAATTTCCAGTGTGGATTTTGATAGGGTTTTTGTTGACCATATAAGTTACCTTTCTTTATTCTGCTATCAGTAAGCGGGCCTCTCTGTGCTAAACCTGGTTCATTTCTGTGTTTGTCATTTCCTCTTACCTCACCGTCATTATTTGTGGGGGGCTTCTATCCAGCTTTGGGGTCCCCTTCTCTGGAGGCAAGAAAGGTCTTTGTTTTCCTCTACTAGGGGTAGCTAGATTCTCCGGCTGGCGCGTGTCATCTAGAATCAACGTAGGAATGATCCCCGGCTACTTCTAGTGTTGGCGTTAGGAGTAGATATATGGTCAACCCAGTTACCACTGCCCTATGAGCTGGATTTTTGTATTCTGCAGACTTCCACGTTCCTCTGAGACCCTCGCCATTGGGGTCATAACAGTTTGCCAGGCCAGTATTAAATGTTTAATGCATTGCAGAAGAGGGATTATAAGAAAGAAGATTCTGAGGTTTTTTTTTCTTCTTCCCCTTTACCTCAGAGTGGCTATGCTTGCTGCAGACATGAATGTCCAGACCTTGATTACAAGTGTGGACCAGCTGGCTACTCGTGTGCAGGGCATACAAGACTATGTTATCAGAAATCCTAGGTCAGAACCTAAAATACCGATTCCTGAACTGTTTTCCGGAGACAGGTTTAAGTTTAGGAATTTCGTGAATAATTGTAAATTGTTTTTGTCCCTGAGACCCTGTTCATCTGGAGATTCTGCTCAGCAAGTAAAAATTGTTATTTCGTTCTTACGGGGCGACCCTCAGGATTGGGCTTTTTCGCTGGCGCCAGGAGATCCGGCATTGGCTGATCTTGATGCGTTTTTTCTGGCGCTCGGTTTACTTTATGAGGAACCCAATCTTGAGATTCAGGCAGAAAAGGCCTTGCTGGCTATGTCTCAGGGGCAGGACGAGGCTGAAGTGTATTGCCAAAAATTTCGGAAATGGTCCGTGCTGACACATTGGAACGAGTGTGCACTGGCCGCTAATTTTAGAAATGGCCTTTCTGAAGCCATTAAGAATGTTATGGTGGGTTTTCCCATTCCCACAGGTCTGAATGATACTATGGCACTGGCTATTCAAATTGACCGGCGGTTGCGGGAGCGCAAAACCGCAAATTCCCTCATGGTGTTGTCTGAACAGACACCTAATTCGGTGCAATGTGATAGAAAAACCGCAAATTCCCTCATGGTGTTGTCTGAACAGACACCTGATTTAATGCAATGTGATAGAATCCTGACTAGAAATGAGCGGAAAATTCATAGACGCCGGAATGGCTTGTGCTACTACTGTGGTGATTCTACACATGTTATCTCAGCATGCTCTAAACGTATAGCTAAGGTTGTTAGTCCTGTCACCGTTGGTAATTTGCAACCTAAATTTATTCTGTCTGTAACTTTGATTTGCTCACTGTCATCTTATCCTGTCATGGCGTTTGTAGATTCAGGTGCTGCCCTGAGTCTCATGGATCTCTCATTTGCTAAGAGCTGTGGTTTTACTCTTGAACCATTAGAAAATCCTATTCCTCTTAGGGGTATTGATGCTACACCATTGGCAGCAAATAAACCGCAGTATTGGACACAGGTTACCATGTGCATGACTCCTGAACACCGCGAGGTGATACGTTTCCTGGTTTTACATAAAATGCATGATTTGGTTGTTTTAGGGCTGCCATGGTTACAGACCCATAATCCAGTCCTGGACTGGAAGGCTATGTCAGTCTCAAGTTGGGGCTGTCGTGGTATTCATGGGGATTCCCTGCCTGTGTCTATTGCTTCTTCTACGCCTTCGGAAGTTCCGGAGTATTTGTCTGATTATCAGGATGTCTTCAGTGAGTCTGAGTCCAGTGCACTGCCTCCTCATAGGGACTGTGACTGTGCTATAGATTTGATCCCAGGCAGTAAATTTCCTAAGGGAAGACTGTTTAATCTGTCGGTACCTGAACATACCGCTATGCGTTCATATATCAAGGAGTCTTTGGAGAAAGGACATATTCGTCCGTCTTCTTCCCCTCTTGGTGCGGGATTCTTTTTTGTGGCAAAAAAGGACGGATCTTTGAGACCTTGTATTGATTATCGGCTTTTAAATAAGATCACTGTCAAATTTCAGTATCCTTTACCGCTGTTGTCTGACTTGTTTGCCCGGATTAAGGGTGCCAAGTGGTTCACCAAGATAGACCTTCGTGGTGCGTACAACCTTGTGCGCATTAAGCAAGGTGATGAATGGAAAACCGCATTCAATACGCCCGAAGGTCATTTTGAGTACTTGGTGATGCCTTTTGGGCTCTCCAATGCGCCTTCAGTTTTTCAGTCCTTTATGCATGACATTTTCCGGAAGTATCTGGATAAATTTTTGATTGTTTATCTGGATGATATTTTGGTTTTTTCTGATAATTGGGATTCGCATGTGGAGCAGGTCAGGTTGGTCTTTAAAATTTTGCGTGAAAATTCTTTGTTTGTCAAGGGCTCAAAGTGTCTCTTTGGTGTACAGAAGGTTCCCTTTTTGGGGTTCATTTTTTCCCCTTCTGCTGTGGAGATGGACCCAGTCAAGGTCCGAGCTATTCTTGATTGGACTCAGCCCTCGTCAGTTAAGAGTCTTCAGAAGTTCTTGGGCTTCGCTAACTTCTACCGTCGTTTTATCGCTAATTTTTCTAGCATTGTGAAACCTTTGACGGATATGACCAAGAAGGGCTCCGATGTAGCTAACTGGGCTCCTGCTGCCGTGGAGGCTTTCCAGGAGTTGAAACGCCGGTTTACTTCGGCGCCTGTTTTGTGCCAGCCTGATGTCTCACTTCCCTTTCAGGTTGAGGTGGATGCTTCGGAGATTGGGGCCGGGGCCGTTTTGTCGCAGAGAGGCCCTGGTTGCTCTGTTATGAAACCTTGTGCCTTTTTCTCTAGGAAGTTTTCGCCTGCCGAGCGAAATTATGATGTGGGCAATCGGGAGTTGTTGGCCATGAAATGGGCATTTGAGGAGTGGCGTCATTGGCTCGAGGGTGCTAAGCATCGTGTGGTGGTCTTGACTGATCACAAAAATCTGATGTATCTCGAGTCTGCTAAACGCCTTAATCCTAGACAGGCCCGCTGGTCATTGTTTTTCTCCCGCTTTGATTTTGTTGTCTCGTATTTACCAGGTTCAAAGAATGTGAAGGCCGATGCTCTTTCTAGGAGCTTTGTGCCTGATGCTCCTGGAGTCGCTGATCCTGTTGGTATTCTTAAAGATGGAGTTATCTTGTCAGCTATTTCTCCGGATCTGCGACGTGTGTTGCAGAGATTTCAGGCTGATAGGCCTGAGTTTTGTCCACCTGACAGACTGTTTGTCCCGGATAAGTGGACCAGCAGAGTCATTTCCGAGGTTCATTCCTCGGTGTTGGCAGGTCACCCGGGAATTTTTGGCACCAGAGATCTGGTGGCCAGGTCCTTTTGGTGGCCTTCCTTGTCAAGGGATGTGCGGTCATTTGTGCAGTCCTGTGGGACTTGTGCTCGAGCTAAGCCTTGCTGTTCTCGTGCCAGCGGTTTGCTCTTGCCCTTGCCTGTCCCGAAGAGACCTTGGACACATATCTCCATGGATTTCATTTCTGATCTTCCGCTATCTCAGGGCATGTCCGTTATCTGGGTGATATGTGATCGCTTCTCCAAGATGGTCCATTTGGTTCCTTTGCCTAAGCTGCCTTCCTCTTCCGATCTGGTTCCTGTGTTTTTCCAGAACGTGGTTCGTTTGCACGGCATCCCTGAGAATATTGTGTCAGACAGAGGATCCCAGTTCGTTTCCAGGTTCTGGCGATCCTTTTGTAGTAGGATGGGCATTGATTTGTCGTTTTCGTCTGCTTTCCATCCTCAGACTAATGGACAGACGGAGCGAACCAATCAGACTTTGGAGGCTTATTTGAGGTGTTTTGTCTCTGCTGATCAGGACGATTGGGTTACATTCTTGCCGTTGGCGGAGTTTGCCCTTAATAATCGGGCTAGTTCCGCCACCTTGGTTTCGCCTTTTTTCTGCAACTCTGGTTTCCATCCTCGCTTTTCTTCGGGTCATGTGGAGCCTTCTGACTGTCCTGGGGTGGATTCTGTGGTGGATAGGTTGCAGCAGATCTGGAATCATGTGGTGGACAACTTGAAGTTGTCACAGGAGAAGGCTCAGCGCTTTGCCAACCGCCGCCGCGGTGTGGGTCCCCGACTACGCATTGGGGATTTGGTATGGCTTTCTTCCCGCTTTGTTCCTATGAAGGTCTCCTCTCCCAAATTTAAACCTCGTTTTATTGGGCCTTACAAGATATTGGAAATCCTTAATCCTGTATCTTTTCGTCTGGATCTTCCTGTGTCGTTTGCTATTCACAATGTATTTCATAGGTCCTTGTTGCGGCGGTACATTGTGCCTGTAGTTCCTTCTGCTGAGCCTCCTGCTCCGGTGTTGGTTGAGGGCGAGTTGGAGTACGTGGTGGAGAAGATCTTGGATTCTCGCCTCTCCAGGCGGAGGCTTCAGTACCTGGTCAAGTGGAAGGGCTATGGTCAGGAGGATAATTCCTGGGTGGTCGCCTCTGATGTTCATGCGGCCGATTTAGTTCGTGCCTTTCATGCCGCTCATCCTGATCGCCCTGGTGGTCGTGGTGAGGGTTCGGTGACCCCTCACTAAGGGGGGGGTACTGTTGTGAATTTGCTTTTTGCTCCCTCTAGTGGTTACTAGTTTTTTGACTCTGGTTTTTCTGTCATTCCTTTCCTGGGTCGTTAGTTAGGATTGTTGCTATATAAGCTCCCTGGACCTTCAGTTCAATGCCTGGCAACGTAGTTATCAGAGCTAGTCTGCTGTGCTCTTGTCTACTGATCCTGGTTCCAGTTATATCAGCTAAGTCTGCCTTTTGCTTTTTGCTATTTGTTTTGGTTTTGTATTTTTGTCCAGCTTGTTCCAAATCTATATCCTGACCTTTGCTGGAAGCTCTAGGGGGGCTGGTGTTCTCCCCCCGGACCGTTAGACGGTTCGGGGGTTCTTGAATTTCCAGTGTGGATTTTGATAGGGTTTTTGTTGACCATATAAGTTACCTTTCTTTATTCTGCTATCAGTAAGCGGGCCTCTCTGTGCTAAACCTGGTTCATTTCTGTGTTTGTCATTTCCTCTTACCTCACCGTCATTATTTGTGGGGGGCTTCTATCCAGCTTTGGGGTCCCCTTCTCTGGAGGCAAGAAAGGTCTTTGTTTTCCTCTACTAGGGGTAGCTAGATTCTCCGGCTGGCGCGTGTCATCTAGAATCAACGTAGGAATGATCCCCGGCTACTTCTAGTGTTGGCGTTAGGAGTAGATATATGGTCAACCCAGTTACCACTGCCCTATGAGCTGGATTTTTGTATTCTGCAGACTTCCACGTTCCTCTGAGACCCTCGCCATTGGGGTCATAACACCTCTGAGCTGGGGTTTGGCCTCTGGTTCCCTCCGAGCTGGGATGTGGCCTCTGGTCCCCTTTGAGCTGGGGTGCCGCCTCCAGACCCCACCGACCTGAGGTTCCCTCTGAGCTGGGGTGGGATGCCCTCCGAGCTGGGGTGTGGCCTCCAAGACCCTCCGAGCTGTGGCCTCCGGTCCCTTTGAGCTGGGATGTGGCCTCCAGTCCCCTCCGAGCTAGGGTCCCCTCCGAGCTGGGGTGTGGCCTCCGTTCCCCTCCGAGATGGGATGTGGCTTCTGATCCCATCTGATATGGGGTGAGCTGGAATGATCCCCTCCCAGCTGTGGTGTGTCCTCCGTTCCCCTCCTAACTATGGTGCAACCTCCGGTACCCTTCGAGCTGGGGTGAGGCCTCCGATCCTCTCCGAGCTGGTGTGTGGCCTCCGATCATTTTCCTACGATCTGGGGTGCAGCCTCCGGTCCCCTTCTGACTGGGGTGTGGACTCCGGTCCCATTCGTGCTGTGTTGTGACCTCAGGTCCCCTCCGAGCTGGGGTGTGGCCGCCGATCACCTCCGAGCGGGGTGTGGCCTCCAATCGGTCCCCTTCGAACTGGAGAGTGGCCTCCGGTTCGCTCCAAGCTGGAGTGCGGCATCAATTCCCTTCCAAGCTGTGGTGCGGTCTCTGGTCAAAACTGAGCAGGGGTGTGGCTTCTGCTCCCCTCTGAGCTGGGGTTTGGCCTCCAGGCCTCTCTAAGCTGGGGTGTGGCCTCCGGTCCTCTCAGAGCTGGAGTGTGGCCTCCAGTTCGCTCCAAGCTGGAGTGCGGCATCCATTCCCTTCCAAGCTGTGGTGCGGTCTCTGGTCAACCCTGAGCAGGGGTGTGGCTTCTGCTCCCCTCTGAGCTGGGGTTTGGCCTCCAGTCCTCTCTAAGCTGGGGTGTGGTCTCCAGTCCCCTCTGAGCAGGGGTGGGCTGCATTCCAAGCTGGGGTGTGGCCTCCGATACACTCCGATCTGGGGTGTGGCCTCCCCTCCTGAGCTGGGGTGTGGCCTGTTCCCTTCTGAGCTGGGGTGCGGCCTCTGGTCAACTGTGAGCTAGGGTGCAGCATCCGGTCCCCTCCAAGCTGGGGTGTGGCCTCCGATCCCCTCAGAGCTGGAGTGTGGCCTCCTGTCTCCTCCAAGCTGGGGTGTTGGCTCCAGTCCCCTCCGAGCTGGGTTGCCATCTGAGCTGGGGTGGAGTGCTTAACGAGCTGGGGTGTGGCCCTTGGTACCCTCCAAGTTGGGGTGTGGCCTCCGGTCCTCTCGAGCTGGGGTGTGTCCTTTGATCCCCTCCTAGTTTGGGTCCCCTATGAGCTGGGGTGTGGCCTTCAGTCCCCTCCGGGCTGGGGTGTGGCCTCCAGTCCCCTTCGGACTGGGGTGTGGCTTCTGGTTCCTTTCGAGCTATAATGTGACCTCAGGTCCCCTCTGAGCCGGGGTGTGGCCTCCGATCACCTCTGAGTTGGGTTCCCCTCCAAGCTGGGCTGTGGCCTCTGGTCCCTTTTGAGCTGGGGTCCCCTCCAAGTTGGGGTATGGACTTTGGCTCCCACCAAGCTGAGGTGTGTGTGACCTCCTGTCCCGTCCGAGTTGGGGTGTGGCCTCCTGTCCCCTCCGAGCTGGGGTGTGGAAGTAGGTCCCAGAGCTAGGGTGTGGACTCCATTCTCCTCCAAGCTGGGGTGTTGCCTCTGGTCCCCTCCGAGCTGGGGTGCGGCCTCCTGACCCCTCTGAGCTGAGATTCCCTCCAAGCTGGCATGGGGTGCCCTCCGAGCTGAGGCGTAGCCTCCGGTCCCTTTAAGCTGGGATGTTGCCTCCGGTCCTTTCCGAGCTGGGGTCCCCTCCGAGCTGGGGTGTGGCCTCCGGTCCCCTCCGAGCTGGGATGTGGCCTCTGGTCCCCTCTGACATGGGGCAAGCTGGAATGTGGCCTCCGGTCACCTCCGAGCTGGAATTTGGCCTTTGGTCCCCTCCCAGCTGGGGTGTGGCCTTCGGTACCCTCCGAGCTGGCGTAAGGCCTCCGATCCCCTCCGAGCTGGTGTGTGGCCTCTGATCATTCCCCTACGATCTGGGGTGCAGCCTCCGGTCCCCTCTGAGCTGGGTAGCGACCTCCGCTCCCTTCTGAGATGGGGTGCTGTCATGATCTCAATGGCAAGAGAACATAGCATCAGCATATATATGAACTAGCTCTTGGAAGATGGAACTGAGCTGACCATGAACTAAACCTAACGCACAACTAGCAGTGGCCGGGTAGCATGCCTACGTTGATTCTAGATGCCCAGCACCAGCCGGAGGACTAAATAAAGCTAGCAGAGGAAAATATTAGTCCTAGCTCACCTCTAGAGAAATACCCCGAAAGGAGACAGAGGCCCCCCACATGTATTGGCGGTGAGTTAAGAAGAAATAACAAACGTAGTATGAAAATAGGTTTAGCAAATTTGAGGTCCACTTACTACATAGCAGAAGACAGAAAGGACACTTTCATGGTCAGCTGAAAACCCTATCAAAACACCATCCAGAAATTACTTTAAAACTCTGGCATTAACTCATAACACCAGAGTGGCAATTCCTGTTCACAAGAGCTTTCCAGACACAGTAACGAAACTACAGCTGTGAACTGGAACAAAAATGCAAAAACAAACATGGACAAGAGTCCAACTTATCTAGTAGTTGTCTAGGAGCAGGAACAAGCACAGAGAGGCTTCTGATAACATTGTTGACCGGCAAGGAACTAACAGAGCAGCAAGGTTATATAGCGACTCCCACATCCTGATGGGAACAGGTGAACAGAGAAGATGAAGACACAGTTCAATTCCACCAGTAGCCACCGGGGGAGCCCAGAATCCAAATTCACAACAGTACCCCCCCCTCAAGGAGGGGGCACCGAACCCTCACCAGAACCACCAGGGCGATCAGGATGGGCCCTATGAAAGGTACGAACCAGATCAGAAGCATGAACATCAGATGCATTCACCCAAGAATTATCCTCCTGGCCGTATCCCTTCCACTTGACCAGATACTGGAGTCTCCGTCTGGAAACACGAGAGTCTAAGATTTTCTCCACAACGTACTCCAACTCACCCTCAACCAACACCGGAGCAGGAGGCTCAACGGAAGGCACAACCGGTACCTCATACCTGCGCAACAATGACCGATGAAAAACGTTATGAATAGAAAAGGATGCAGGGAGGTCCAAACGGAAGGAAACAGGGTTAAGAATCTCCAATATCTTATACGGGCCGATGAACCGAGGCTTAAACTTAGGAGAAGAGACCCTCATAGGGACAAAACGAGAAGACAGCCACACCAAATCCCCAACACAAAGCCGAGGACCAACACGACGGTGGCGGTTGGCAAAAAGCTGAGTCTTCTCCTGGGACAACCTCAAATTGTCCACCACCTGCCCCCAGATCTGATGCAATCTCTCCACCACAGCATCCACTCCAGGACAATCCGAAGATTCCACCTGACCAGAGGAAAATCGAGGATGAAACCCCGAATTACAGAAAAACGGGGACACCAAAGTGGCAGAGCTGGCCCGATTATTGAGAGCGAACTCCGCCAATGGCAAAAAAGCAACCCAATCATCCTGGTCAGCAGACACAAAACACCTCAGATATGTCTCCAGGGTCTGATTAATCCGCTCGGTCTGGCCATTCGTCTGAGGATGGAAAGCGGACGAAAAAGATAAATCTATGCCCATCCTAGCACAGAATGCCCGCCAAAATCTAGACACGAATTGGGTCCCTCTGTCAGAAACGATATTCTCAGGAATACCATGCAAACGAACAACATTTTGAAAAAACAGAGGAACCAACTCGGAAGAAGAAGGCAACTTGGGCAGAGGAACCAAATGGACCATCTTAGAAAAACGGTCACACACCACCCAGATGACAGACATCTTCTGAGAAACAGGCAGATCTGAAATAAAATCCATCGAGATGTGCGTCCAAGGCCTCTTAGGAATAGGCAAGGGCAACAATAATCCACTAGCCCGAGAACAACAAGGCTTGGCCCGAGCACAAACGTCACAAGACTGCACAAAGCCTCGCACATCTCGTGACAGGGAAGGCCACCAGAAGGACCTTGCCACCAAATCCCTGGTACCAAAAATGCCAGGATGACCTGCCAACGCAGAAGAATGAACCTCAGAGATGACTCTACTGGTCCAATCATCAGGAACAAACAGTTTATCAGGTGGGCAACGATCAGGTCTATCCGCCTGAAACTCCTGCAAGGCCCGCCGCAGGTCTGGAGAAACGGCTGACAATACCACTCCGTCCTTAAGGATACCTGTGGGCTCAGAGTTACCAGGCGAGTCAGGCTCAAAACTCCTAGAAAGGGCATCCGCCTTAACATTCTTAGAACCCGGTAGGTATGACACCACAAAATTAAACCGAGAGAAAAATAATGACCAGCGCGCCTGTCTAGGATTCAGGCGCCTGGCGGTCTCAAGATAAATCAAATTTTTGTGGTCAGTCAATACCACCACCTGATGTCTGGCTCCCTCAAGCCAATGGCGCCACTCCTCAAAAGCCCACTTCATGGCCAAAAGCTCCCGATTCCCAACATCATAATTCCGCTCAGCGGGCGAAAATTTACGGGAAAAGAAGGCACAAGGCCTCATCACGGAGCAGTCAGAACTTCTCTGCGACAACACTGCCCCAGCTCCGATCTCAGAAGCGTCGACCTCAACCTGAAAAGGTAGAGCAACATCAGGCTGACGCAACACAGGGGCAGAGGAAAAACGGCGCTTAAGCTCCCGAAAGGCCTCCACAGCATCAGGGGACCAATCAGCAACATCAGCACCCTTCTTAGTCAAATCGGTCAATGGCTTAGCAATATCCGAAAAACCAGCAATAAATCGACGATAAAAGTTAGCAAAGCCCAAAAATTTCTGAAGACTCTTAAGAGAAGAGGGCTGCGTCCAATCACAAATAGCTTGAACCTTGACAGGATCCATTTCAATGGAAGAGGGGGAAAAAATATATCCCAAAAAGGAAATCCTCTGTACCCCAAAAACACACTTAGAACCCTTCACACACAAAGAATTAGACCGCAAAACCTGAAAAACCCTCCTGACTTGCTGGACATGAGAGTCCCAGTCATCCGAAAAAATCAGAATATCATCCAGATACACAATCATAAATTTATCCAAATAATCGCGAAAAATATCATGCATAAAGGACTGGAAAACTGACGGAGCATTTGAAAGACCAAAAGGCATCACTAAATACTCAAAATGGCCCTCGGGCGTATTAAATGCGGTTTTCCACTCATCCCCCTGCCTGATTCGCACCAAATTATACGCCCCACGAAGGTCAATCTTAGAGAACCACTTGGCCCCCTTTATGCGAGCAAACAAATCAGTCAGCAACGGCAATGGGTATTGATATTTAACAGTGATCTTATTCAAAAGCCGATAATCAATACATGGTCTCAAAGAGCCGTCTTTTTTTGACACAAAGAAAAAACCGGCTCCTAAGGGAGATGACGATGGACGAATATGTCCCTTTTCCAAGGACTCCCTTATATATTCTCGCATAGCAGCATGTTCAGGCACAGACAGATTAAATAAACGACCCTTTGGGTATTTACTACCCGGGATTAAATCTATGGCACAATCGCACTCTCGGTGCGGAGGTAACGAACCAAGCTTGGATTCTTCAAAGACGTCACGATAGTCAGACAGGAACTCAGGAATTTCAGAGGGAATAGATGATGAAATGGAAACCACAGGTACATCCCCATGAGCCCCCTTACATCCCCAGCTCAACACAGACATAGCTCTCCAGTCGAAGACTGGGTTGTGAGATTGCAGCCAAGGCAATCCTAGCACCAAATCATCATGTAGATTATACAGCACCAGAAAGCGAATAATCTCCTGGTGATCCGGATTAATACGCATAGTTACTTGTGTCCAGTATTGTGGTTTATTATTAGCCAATGGGGTGGAGTCAATCCCCTTCAGAGGAATAGGAGTCTCCAAAGGCTCTAAATCATACCCACAGCGTTTGGCAAAGGACCAATCCATAAGACTCAAAGCGGCGCCAGAGTCGACATAGGCGTCCGTGGTAATAGATGACAAAGAGCAAATCAGGGTCACAGATAGAATAAACTTAGACGGTAAGGTGCAAATGGAAACAGATTTACCAAGCTTTTTAGTGCGCTTAGAGCATGCTGATATAACATGAGTAGAATCACCACAATAGAAACACAACCCATTTTTCCGTCTAAAATTCTGCCGCTCGCTTCGGGACAGAATTCTATCACACTGCATACTCTCTGGCGACTTCTCAGTGGACACCGCCAGATGGTGCACTGGTTTGCGCTCCCGCAAACGCCTATCGATCTGAATAGCCATTGTCATGGACTCATTCAGACCCGCAGGCACAGGGAACCCCACCATAACATCCTTAATGGCATCAGAGAGACCCTCTCTGAAAGTCGCCGCCAGGGCGCACTCATTCCACTGAGTAAGCACAGACCATTTACGGAATCTTTGGCAGTAAATTTCCGCTTCATCTTGCCCCTGAGATAGGGACATCAAAGTTTTTTCTGCCTGAAGCTCCAAATGAGGTTCGTCATAAAGCAACCCCAAGGCCAGAAAAAACGCATCCACATTGAGCAACGCAGGATCCCCTGGTGTCAATGAAAAAGCCCAGTCTTGAGGGTCGCCCCGGAGCAAGGAAATCACAATCCTGACCTGCTGTGCAGGGTCTCCGGCAGAGCGAGATTTCAGGGACAAAAATAATTTGCAATTATTTCGAAAATTCTGAAACCCGGATCTATTCCCCGAGAAAAATTCTGGCAAAGGAATTCTCGGCTCAGATACAGGTGCATGACAAACAAAATCTTGCAACTTTTGTACCTTCGTGGCGAGATTATTCAAACCTGCAGTTACACTCTGAAGATCCATTACAAACAGGTGGACACAGAGCCATTCAAAGAAGGAGAGAAAAAAAAAAAAAAAAAAAAAAAATTTCAGCAGACTACTTATTTCTCTCCTTTCTCAGCCAAGGATTTTAACCCTTTAGTTGGCCGGTCAAACTGTCATGATCTCAATGGCAAGAGAACATAGCATCAGCATATATATGAACTAGCTCTTGGAAGATGGAACTGAGCTGACCATGAACTAAACCTAACGCACAACTAGCAGTGGCCGGGTAGCATGCCTACGTTGATTCTAGATGCCCAGCACCAGCCGGAGGACTAAATAAAGCTAGCAGAGGAAAATATTAGTCCTAGCTCACCTCTAGAGAAATACCCCGAAAGGAGACAGAGGCCCCCCACATGTATTGGCGGTGAGTTAAGAAGAAATAACAAACGTAGTATGAAAATAGGTTTAGCAAATTTGAGGTCCACTTACTACATAGCAGAAGACAGAAAGGACACTTTCATGGTCAGCTGAAAACCCTATCAAAACACCATCCAGAAATTACTTTAAAACTCTGGCATTAACTCATAACACCAGAGTGGCAATTCCTGTTCACAAGAGCTTTCCAGACACAGTAACGAAACTACAGCTGTGAACTGGAACAAAAATGCAAAAACAAACATGGACAAGAGTCCAACTTATCTAGTAGTTGTCTAGGAGCAGGAACAAGCACAGAGAGGCTTCTGATAACATTGTTGACCGGCAAGGAACTAACAGAGCAGCAAGGTTATATAGCGACTCCCACATCCTGATGGGAACAGGTGAACAGAGAAGATGAAGACACAGTTCAATTCCACCAGTAGCCACCGGGGGAGCCCAGAATCCAAATTCACAACAGGGTGCGGCCTCGGTCAACTCTGAGCTTCTATGTGGCCTCCGATCCCCTCGAGCTGGGATGTGGCCTCCGTTCTCTTCCGAGTTGCGGTGCGGCCTCCGGTCAATTGTGAGTTGGGGTGCGGCTTCCGGTCCCCTCCGAGCTGGGGTTTGGCCTCCGGTCCCCTCAGAGCTGGAGTGTGGCTTCCCATCTCCTCCAAGCTGGGGTGTGGGCTCCAATCTCCTCCGAGCTGGGGTACCATCTGAGCAGGTGTGGAGTGCTTTCCGAGCTGGGGTGTGGCCTCCGATCCCTTCCAGCTGGGGTGTTTCCTCTGGTCCCCTCCTAGCTGGGGTACTCTCCAAGCTGGGGTGTTGCCTCCAGTCCCGTCCGAGCTGGGGTGTGGGGGTGTGACCTCTTGTCCCCTCCGAGCTGGGGTGTGGCCTCCGATCTCCTTTAGATGGGTGTGGCCTCCGATCCCTTTTGAGCTGTGGTGTGACCTCAGGTCACCTCTGAGCGGGGATGTGGCCTCCAATGTGTACCTTTCGAACTGGAGTGTGGCATCCGGTTTGCTCCGAGCTGGGGTGCGGCATCCATTCCCTTCCAAGCTGGGATGCAGCCTCCAGTCAATTCTGAGCAGGCTTGTGGATTCTGGTACCCTCCGAGCTGGGATTTGTCCTCCGGTCATCTCTAGGCTGAGGTGTGGCCTCCGGTCCTCTCAGAGCTGGAGTGTGGCCTCCGGTCCCCTTGAGCTGGGATGTGGCCTCTGATTGGTCCCCTCCAAACTTGGGTGCTGCCTCTGTTCGTCTCCGAGTTGGGGTGCGGCCTCCATTCCCTTTTAAGTTGGGGTGCTGGGGTGTGGTCTCCATTCTCCCTGAGCTGGGGTGTGGCCTCTGGTCCCCTCCAAGCTGGGGTATGGCCTCCAGTCCCCTCTTAGCTGGGATGTGGCCTCCAATCCCCTTCGGACTGGGCTGTGGCCTCCAGACCCTTTCAAGCTGGGGTGTGACCTCAGGTCCCCTCCAAGCTGAGGTGTGGCCTCCGATCGGTCTCCAACAATCTGAGGTGTGGCCTCTGATCCCCTCCAAGCTGGGGTGCGGCCTCCATTCCCTTTTAAGTTGGGGTGCGACCTCCAGTCAACTCTGAGCTGGGGTGCGGATTCCGATCCCCTCCAAGCTGGGGTTTGGCCTCCGGTCCCCTTTGAGTTGGGGTGCAGCCTCCAGTCCCCTCAGTGTTGGAGTGTGGCCTCCAGTCCCCTTCCACCTGGGGTGTGGCCTCCAGTCCCCTCCGAGCTGGGGTGCCCTTCGAGCTGGGGCGGAGTGCTTTCCAAGCTGGAGTGTGGCCTCCAGTACTCTCCTAGCTGGGGTGTGGCCTCCGGTCCTTTTGAGCAGGGGTGTGGCCTCCGATTGGTCACCTTCAAACTGGAGTGTGGCCTCCGGTCAACTCTGAGCTGGGGTGCGGCTTCAGGTCCCCTCCGAGCTGGGGTTTGGCCTCCGGTCAACTCTGAGCTGGAATGCAGCTTCAGGTCCCCTCCGATCTAGGGTTTGGCCTCCGGTCCACTCTCAGCTTGGGTGCAGTCTCCGGTCCCTTCAGAACTGGAGTGTGGCCTCTGGTCCCCTCCAAGCTGGGGTGTGGGCTCCAGTCCCCTTTAAGCTGGCGTGCCCTCCGAGCTGGGGTGGAGTGCTTTCCAAGCTGGGGTGTGGCCTCCGGTGCCCTCTGAGCTGGAGTGTTGCCTCCAGTCCTCTCGAGCTGGTGTGTGGCCTCCGGTACCTTTAAGCTGGGATGTGGCCTCCGATCCCCTCTGAGCTGGATTCCCTCTGAGCTGGGGTGTGGCCTCCGGTCCCCTCCGAGATGGGATGTGGCCTCTGGTCCCCTCTGATATGGAGTGAGCTGGGATGATCCCCTCCCAGCTGTGGTGTGTCCTCCGTTCCCCTTCTAACTATGGTGCAACCTCCGGTACCCTTCGAGCTGGGGTGAGGCCTCCGATCCCCTCCGAGCTGTTGTGTGGCCTCCGATCATTTTCCTACAATCTGGGGTGCAGCCTCCGTTCCCCTTCAAGCTGGGGTGCAGCCTCCATTCCCCTCCAAGCTGGGGTGCAGCCTCCGGTCCCCTTCAGACTGGGGTGTGGCCTCCGATCCCTTTCGAGCTGTGTTGTGACCTCAGGTCCCCTCCAAGCTGGGGTGTTGCCTCCAATCACCTCCGAGTGGGGTGTGGCCTCCAATCGGTCCCCTTCGAACTGGAGTGTGGCCTCTGGTTCGCACCGAGCTCGAGTGCGGCATCCATTCCCTTCCAAGCTGAGGTGCGGTCTCTGGTCAACCCTAAGCAGGGGTGTGGCTTCTGGTCCCCTCAGAGCTGGGGTTTGGCCTCCAGTCCTCTCTAAGCTGGGGTGTGGCCTCCGGTCCCCTCAGAGCTGGAGTGTGGTCTCCGGTCCCTTCCAAGCTGGGGTATGGCCTCCAGTCCCCTCCAAGCAGGGGTGGACTGCTTTCTGAGCTGGGGTGTGGCCTCCGATACACTTCGATCTGGGGTGTGGAATCTGCTCCTGAGCTGGGGTGTGGCCTCTGTTCCCTTCTGAGCTGGGGTGTGGACTGTGGTCAACTGTCAGCTAGGGTGCGGCTTCCGGTCCCCTCCAAGCTGGTGTGTGGCCTCCGATCGTTCCCCTACGATCTGGGGTGCAGCCTCTGGTCCCCTCCGAGCCATGGTGCAGCCTCTGTTCCGCTCCGAGCTGGGGTGCAGCCTTCGGTCCCCTCTGAGCTGGGTAGCGACCTCCGCTCCCTTCTGAGATGGGGTGCGGCCTACGGTCAACTCTGAGCTTCCATGTAGCCTCTGATCCCCTCAAGCCGGGATGTGGCCTCCATTCTCTTCCGAGCTGCGGTGCAGCCTCCAGTCAATTGTGAGTTGGGGTGCGGCTTCCAGTCCTCTCCGAGCTGGGGTTTGGCCTCCGGTCCCCTCAGAGCTGGAGTGTGGCTTCCCATCTCCTCCAAGCTGGGGTGTGGGCTCCAATCTCCTCTGAGCTGGGGTACCATCCGAGCAGATGTGGAGTGCTTTCCGAGCTGGGGTGTGACCTCTTGTCCCCTCCGGGCTGGGGTGTGGCCTTCAATCTCCTTTAGACTGGGGTGTGGCCTCTGGTCCCTTTCAAGCTGTGGTGTGACCTCAGGTCACCTCTGAGCGGGGGTGTGGCCTCCAATGTGTCCCCTTCGAACTGGAGTGTGGCCTCCAGTTCCCTCTGAGCTGGGGTGCGGCATCCATTCCCTTCCAAGCTGGGGTGCGGCCTCCAGTCAATTCTGAGCAGGCGTGTGGCTTCTGATACTCTCCGAGCTGGGATTTGTCCTCCGGTCCTCTCTAGCCTGAGGTGTGGCCTCCAGTCCCCTCAGAGCTGGAATGTGGCCTCCGGTCCCCTCCAAGCTGGGGTGTGGCCTTCAATCTCCTTTAGACTGGGGTGTGGCCTCTGGTCCCTTTCAAGCTGTGGTATGACCTCAGGTCACCTCTGAGCGGGGGTGTGGCCTCCAATGTGTCCCTTTCGAACTGGAGTGTGGCCTCCGGTTAGCTCCGAGTTGGGGTGCAGCATCCATTCCCTTCCAAGCTGGGGTGCGGCCTCCAGTCAACTCTGAGCAGGCGTGTGGCTTCTGGTACCCTCCGAAATGGGATTTGTCCTCTGGTCCTCTCTAGCCTGAGGTGTGGCCTCCGGTCCCCTCCAAGCTGGGGTGTGGCCTCCAGTCCCCTCCGAGCTGGGTTGACTGATTTCTGAGCTGGGTTGTGGCCTCTGATACCCTCCGATCTGGGTGTGGCCTCCGGTCCCCTCAAGCTGGGGTGTGGCCTCCGTTCCCTTCCGTGCTATGTGTGGTGCAGCCTCCGGTCCCCTCCAAGCTGGGGTGAGGCCACCTTTCCCTTCCAAGCTGGGGTGTGAGCTCCAGTCCCCTCCGAGCAGGGGTGCCCTCTGAGCTGGGGTGGAGTGCTTTCCGAGCTGGGTTGTGGCCTCTTCTACCCTCCGAGCTGGGGTGTGGCCTCCGATCCACTCAGGGCTGGGGTGTGGCCTCTGGTCCCCTCTAAGCTGGGGTGTGGCCTCCAGTCCCCTTCGGTCTGGGGTGTGGCCTCCACTCCCTTTCGAGCTATGATGTGACCTCAGGTCCTCTCCAAGCTCGGGTGTGGCCTCCTATTGGTCCCCTCTGAACAGGAGTGTGGTCTTCGGTCCTCTCCAAGCTGAGGTGCTGAATCCGCTCTCTTCCGAGTTGGGGTGCGGCCTCCAGTCAACTGTGAGTTGGGGTGCGGCTTCCTTTCCCATCTGAGCTGGGGTGTGGCCTCCGGACCCCTCTGAGCTTGGTTGCAGCCTCCAGTCCCCTCAGAGCTGGAGTGTGGCCTCGGGTCCCCTCCAAGCTGAGGTGTGGCCTCCAGTCCCCTCCGAGCTGGAGTGCTCTCCGAGCTGGGGTGGAGTGCTTTCCGAGCTGGAGTGTGGCCTCCAGTACTCTCCTAGTTGGGGTGTGGCCTTCAGTCCCCTTCGGACTGAGGTGTGGCCACAGGTCTCTTTCAAGCTTAGGTGTGACTTCAGGTCCCCTCCGAACTGGTGTGTGGCCTCTGATCACCTCTGAGCTGAGGTGTCGCCTCCGATCGGACCCCTTCATAATGGGGTGTGGACTCCGATCCCCTCCAAGCTTGGTGCGGCCTTCAGTCCCCTCTGAGCTGGGGTGCCCTCCGAGCTGGGGTGGAGTGCTTTCCGAGCTGGGGTGCAGCCTCCAGTACTCTCCTAGCTGGGGTGTGGCCTCCAGTCCCCTTGAGCTGGGATGTGGCCTCCGATTGGTCCCCTCCAAACTGGGGAGCAGCCTCTAGTCGACTCCGAGCTGGGGTGCGGCATCATGTCAACTCTGAGCTGGGGTGTGGCTTCAGGTCCGCTCCGAGCTAGGGTTTGGCCTCCGGTCCCCTCTGAGCTGGGGTGCAGCCTCCAGACCCCTCAGAGCTGAAGTGTGGCCTCGGGGTCCCCTCCAAGCTGGGGTGTGACCTCCTGTCCCCTCCGAGCTGGGGTGCCCTCCGAGCAGGGGTGGAGAGCTTTCCAAGCAGAGGTGTAGACTCCAGTACCCTACGAGCTGGGGTGTGGCCTCCGGTCCCCTCGAGCTGGGATCCCCTCCGAGCTGGGGTGTGGCCTCCATTCTCCCCAAGCTGGGGTGTGGCCTCTGGTCCCCTCCAAGCTGGGGTGTGCCCTCCAGTCCCCTCTGAGCTGGGGTGTGGCATCCAATCCCCTCCGGACTGGGCTGTGGCCTCCGGTCCCTTTCAAGCTGGGGTGTGACCTCAGGTCCCCTCCAAGCTGAGTTGTGGTCTCTGGTCACCTCTGAGCTGAGGCGTGGCCTCCGATCGGTCCCCTTCAAACTGGGGTGTGTCCTCCAATCACCTCCAAGCTGGGGTGCGGCCTCCATTCCCGGTCAACTCTGAGCTGGGGTGCGAATTCCGGTCCCCTCCGAGCTGGGGTTTGGCCTTCGGTCCCCTTTGAGATGGGGTGCAGCCTCCGGTCCCCTCAGAGCTGGAGTGTGGCCTCCGGTCCCCTTCCACCTGGGGTGTGGCCTCCAGTCCCCTCCGAGCTGGGGTGGGGTGGAGTTCTTTCCAAGCTGGGGTGTGGTCTCCAGTACTCTCCTAGCTGGGGTATGTCCTGTGGTCCTTTTGAGCTGGGGTGTGGCCTCCAGTACTCTCCTAGCTGGGGTGTGGCCTCCAGTCCCCTTGAGCTGGGATGTGGCCTCCGATTGGTCCCCTCCAAACTGGGGAGCAGCCTCTAGTCGACTCCGAGCTGGGGTGCGGCATCATGTCAACTCTGAGCTGGGGTGTGGCTTCAGGTCCGCTCCGAGCTAGGGTTTGGCCTCCGGTCCCCTCTGAGCTGGGGTGCAGCCTCCAGACCCCTCAGAGCTGAAGTGTGGCCTCGGGGTCCCCTCCAAGCTGGGGTGTGACCTCCTGTCCCCTCCGAGCTGGGGTGCCCTCCGAGCAGGGGTGGAGAGCTTTCCAAGCAGAGGTGTAGACTCCAGTACCCTACGAGCTGGGGTGTGGCCTCCGGTCCCCTTGAGCTGGGATCCCCTCCGAGCTGGGGTGTGGCCTCCATTCTCCCCAAGCTGGGGTGTGGCCTCTGGTCCCCTCCAAGCTGGGGTGTGCCCTCCAGTCCCCTCTGAGCTGGGGTGTGGCATCCAATCCCCTCCGGACTGGGCTGTGGCCTCCGGTCCCTTTCAAGCTGGGGTGTGACCTCAGGTCCCCTCCAAGCTGAGTTATGGTCTCTGGTCACCTCTGAGCTGAGGCGTGGCCTCCGATCGGTCCCCTTCAAACTGGGGTGTGTCCTCCAATCACCTCCAAGCTGGGGTGCGGCCTCCATTCCCGGTCAACTCTGAGCTGGGGTGCGAATTCCGGTCCCCTCCGAGCTGGGGTTTGGCCTTCGGTCCCCTTTGAGATGGGGTGCAGCCTCCGGTCCCCTCAGAGCTGGAGTGTGGCCTCCGGTCCCCTTCCACCTGGGGTGTGGCCTCCAGTCCCCTCCGAGCTGGGGTGGGGTGGAGTTCTTTCCAAGCTGGGGTGTGGTCTCCAGTACTCTCCTAGCTGGGGTATGTCCTGTGGTCCTTTTGAGCTGGGGTGTGGCCTTCAGTTGGTCACTTCCAAACTGGGGTGTGGCCTCCGATCAACTCTCAGCTAGGGTGCGGGTTCAGGTCACCTCTGAGCTGGGGACTGGCCTCCGCTCTCCTCTGAGCTGGGGTGCAGCCTCTGGTCCCCTCAGAGCTGGAGTGTGGCCTCTGGTCCCCTCCAAGATGGGGTGTGGGCTCCAGTCCCCTCTGAGCTGGGGTGCCCGCCAAGCTGTGGTGGAGTGTTTTCCGAGCTGGGGTGTTGGCTCAGGTACCCTCTCAGCTGGGGTGTGCCCTCCAGTCCCCTCTAGCTGGAGTGTGTCCTACGACCTCCTCCGAGCTGGGGTGTGGCTTCCATTCCCCCCGAGCTGGGGTGTGGCCTCTGGTCCCCTCCGAGCTGGGGTATGGCCTCCGGTCCCTTTCGAGCTGTGATGTGACCTCAGGTCCTCCCCCAAGTGGGGTGTGGCCTCCGATCGGTCCCCTCTGAAATGGGGTGAGGCCTCCGGTCCCCTCTGAGCTAGGGTGCGGCATCCGGTCAACTATGAGCTGGGGTGCGGCCTCCAGTCCCCTCAGAGCTGGAGTGTGGCGTCCGGTTCCCTCCAAGCTGGGGTGTGGCCTCCAGTCCCCTTCGAGATGGTGTGGAGTGCTTTCTGAGCTTGGGTGTGGCCTCTGGTACCCTCTGAGCTGGAGTGTGGCATCCGATCCCCTTGAGCTGGGGTGTGTCCTCCGCTCTCCTCATGGCTGGGGTCCCCTCCAAGCTGGGGTGTGGCCTCCAGCCCCCTCCGAGCTGGAGTGCTTTCTGTCATGATCTCAATGGCAAGAGAACATAGCATAAGCATATATAGGAACTAGCTCTTGGAAGATGGGAACTGAGCTGACCATGAACTAAACCTAACGCACAACTAGCAGTGGCCGGGTAGCATGCCTACGTTGATTCTAGATGCCCAGCACCAGCCGGAGGACTAAACAAAACTAGCAGAGGAAAACACCAGTCCTAGCTCACCTCTAGAGAAATACCCCGAAAGGAGACAGAGGCCCCCCACATGTATTGGCGGTGAGTTGAGATGAAATAACAAACGTAGTATGAAAATAGGTTTAGCAAATTTGAGGTCCACTTACTACATAGCAGAAGACAGAAAGGACACTTTCATGGTCAGCTGAAAACCCTATCAAAAACACCATCCAGAAATTACTTTAAAACTCTGGCATTAACTCATAACACCAGAGTGGCAATTCCTGTTCACAAGAGCTTTCCAGACACAGTAACGAAACTTCAGCTGTGAACTGGAACAAAAATGCAAAAACAAACATGGACAAGAGTCCAACTTATCTAGTAGTTGTCTAGGAGCAGGAACAAGCACAGAGAGGCTTCTGATAACATTGTTGACCGGCAAGCAACTAACAGAGCAGCAAGGTTATATAGCGACTCCCACATCTTGATGGGAACAGGTGAACAGAGAAGATGAAGACACCAGTTCAATTCCACCAGTAGCCACCGGGGGAGCCCAGAATCCAAATTCACAACAGTACCCCCCCCTCAAGGAGGGGGCACCGAACCCTCACCAGAACCACCAGGGCGATCAGGACGGGCCCTATGAAAGGCACGAACCAGATCGGAGGCATGAACATCAGATGCATTCACCCAAGAATTATCCTCCTGGCCGTATCCCTTCCACTTGACCAGATACTGGAGTCTCCGTCTGGAAACACGAGAGTCCAAGACCTTCTCCACAACGTACTCCAACTCACCCTCAACCAACACCGGAGCAGGAGGCTCAACGGAAGGCACAACCGGTACCTCATACCTGCGCAATAATGACCGATGAAAAACGTTATGAATAGAAAAGGATGCAGGGAGGTCCAAACGGAAGGAAACAGGGTTAAGAATCTCCAATATCTTATACGGGCCGATAAACCGAGGCTTAAACTTAGGAGAAGAGACCCTCATAGGGACAAAACGAGAAGACAACCACACCAAATCCCCAACAGAAAGCCGAGGACCAACACGACGGTGGCGGTTGGCAAAAAGCTGAGTCTTCTCCTGGGACAACCTCAAATTGTCCACCACCTGCCCCCAGATCTGATGCAATCTCTCCACCACAGCATCCACTCCAGGACAATCCGAAGATTCCACCTGACCAGAGGAAAATCGAGGATGAAACCCCGAATTACAGAAAAACGGGGACACCAAAGTGGCAGAGCTGGCCCGATTATTGAGAGCGAACTCCGCCAATGGCAAAAAAGCAACCCAATCATCCTGGTCAGCAGACACAAAACACCTCAGATATGTCTCCAGGGTCTGATTAATCCGCTCGGTCTGGCCATTCGTCTGAGGATGGAAAGCGGACGAAAAAGATAAATCTATGCCCATCCTAGCACAGAATGCCCGCCAAAATCTAGACACGAATTGGGTCCCTCTGTCAGAAACGATATTCTCAGGAATACCATGCAAACGAACAACATTTTGAAAAAACAGAGGAACCAACTCGGAAGAAGAAGGTAACTTGGGCAGAGGAACCAAATGGACCATCTTAGAAAAACGGTCACAAACCACCCAGATGACAGACATCTTCTGAGAAACAGGCAGATCTGAAATAAAATCCATGGAGATGTGCGTCCAAGGCCTCTTAGGAATAGGCAAGGGCAACAATAATCCACTAGCCCGAGAACAACAAGGCTTGGCCCGAGCACAAACGTCACAAGACTGCACAAAGCCTCGCACATCTCGTGACAGGGAAGGCCACCAGAAGGACCTTGCCACCAAATCCCTGGTACCAAAAATGCCAGGATGACCTGCCAACGCAGAAGAATGAACCTCAGAGATGACTCTACTGGTCCAATCATCAGGAACAAACAGTTTATCAGGTGGGCAACGATCAGGTCTATCCGCCTGAAACTCCTGCAAGGCCCGCCGCAGGTCTGGAGAAACGGCTGACAATACCACTCCATCCTTAAGGATACCTGTGGGCTCAGAGTTACCAGGCGAGTCAGGCTCAAAACTCCTAGAAAGGGCATCCGCCTTAACATTCTTAGAACCCGGTAGGTACGACACCACAAAATTAAACCGAGAGAAAAATAATGACCAGCGCGCCTGTCTAGGATTCAGGCGCCTGGCGGTCTCAAGATAAATCAAATTTCTGTGGTCAGTCAATACCACCACCTGATGTCTGGCCCCCTCAAGCCAATGGCGCCACTCCTCAAAAGCCCACTTCATGGCCAAAAGCTCCCGATTCCCAACATCATAATTCCGCTCAGCGGGCGAAAATTTACGGGAAAAGAAGGCACAAGGCCTCATCACGGAGCAGTCAGAACTTTTCTGCGACAACACTGCCCCAGCTCCGATCTCAGAAGCGTCGACCTCAACCTGAAAAGGTAGAGCAACATCAGGCTGACGCAACACAGGGGCAGAGGAAAAACGGCGCTTAAGCTCCCGAAAGGCCTCCACAGCATCAGGGGACCAATCAGCAACATCAGCACCCTTCTTAGTCAAATCGGTCAATGGTTTAGCAATATCCGAAAAACCAGCAATAAATCGACGATAAAAGTTAGCAAAGCCCAAAAATTTCTGAAGACTCTTAAGAGAAGAGGGCTGCGTCCAATCACAAATAGCTTGAACCTTGACAGGATCCATTTCAATGGAAGAGGGGGAAAAAATATATCCCAAAAAGGAAATCCTCTGTACCCCAAAAACACACTTAGAACCCTTCACACACAAAGAATTAGACCGCAAAACCTGAAAAACCCTCCTGACTTGCTGGACATGAGAGTCCCAGTCATCCGAAAAAATCAGAATATCATCCAGATACACAATCATAAATTTATCCAAATAATCGCGAAAAATATCATGCATAAAGGACTGGAAAACTGACGGAGCATTAGAAAGACCAAAAGGCATCACTAAATACTCAAAGTGGCCCTCGGGCGTATTAAATGCAGTTTTCCACTCATCCCCCTGCCTGATTCGCACCAAATTATACGCCCCACGAAGGTCAATCTTAGAGAACCACTTGGCCCCCTTTATGCGAGCAAACAAATCAGTCAGCAACGGCAATGGGTATTGATATTTAACAGTGATTTTATTCAAAAGCCGATAATCAATACATGGTCTCAAAGAGCCGTCTTTTTTTGACACAAAGAAAAAACCGGCTCCTAAGGGAGATGACGATGGACGAATATGTCCCTTTTCCAAGGACTCCTTTATATATTCTCGCATAGCAGCATGTTCAGGCACAGACAGATTAAATAAACGACCCTTTGGGTATTTACTACCCGGGATTAAATCTATGGCACAATCGCACTCTCGGTGCGGAGGTAACGAACCAAGCTTGGATTCTTCAAAGACGTCACGATAGTCAGACAGGAACTCAGGAATTTCAGAGGGAATGGATGATGAAATGGAAACCACAGGTACATCCCCATGAGCCCCCTTACATCCCCAGCTCAACACAGACATAGCTCTCCAGTCGAGGACTGGGTTGTGAGATTGCAGCCAAGGCAATCCTAGTACCAAATCATCATGTAGATTATACAGCACCAGAAAGCGAATAATCTCCTGGTGATCCGGATTAATACGCATAGTTACTTGTGTCCAGTATTGTGGTTTATTATTAGCCAATGGGGTGGAGTCAATCCCCTTCAGAGGAATAGGAGTCTCCAAAGGCTCTAAATCATACCCACAGCGTTTGGCAAAGGACCAATCCATAAGACTCAAAGCGGCGCCAGAGTCGACATAGGCGTCCGTGGTAATAGATGACAAAGAGCAAATCAGGGTCACAGATAGAATAAATTTAGACGGTAAGGTGCAAATGGAAACAGATTTACCAAGCTTTTTAGTGCGCTTAGAGCATGCTGATATAACATGAGTAGAATCACCACAATAGAAACACAACCCATTTTTCCGTCTAAAATTCTGCCGCTCGCTTCGGGACAGAATTCTATCACACTGCATACTCTCTGGCGACTTCTCAGTGGACACCGCCAGATGGTGCACTGGTTTGCGCTCCCGCAAACGCCTATCGATCTGAATAGCCATTGTCATGGACTCATTCAGACCCGCAGGCACAGGGAACCCCACCATAACATCCTTAATGGCATCAGAGAGACCCTCTCTGAAAGTCGCCGCCAGGGCGCACTCATTCCACTGAGTAAGCACAGACCATTTACGGAATCTTTGGCAGTAAATTTCCGCTTCATCTTGCCCCTGAGATAGGGACATCAAAGTTTTTTCTGCCTGAAGCTCCAAATGAGGTTCGTCATAAAGCAACCCCAAGGCCAGAAAAAACGCATCCACATTGAGCAACGCAGGATCCCCTGGTGTCAATGAAAAAGCCCAGTCTTGAGGGTCGCCCCGGAGCAAGGAAATCACAATCCTGACCTGCTGTGCAGGGTCTCCGGCAGAGCGAGATTTCAGGGACAAAAATAATTTGCAATTATTTCGAAAATTCTGAAACCCGGATCTATTCCCCGAGAAAAATTCCGGCAAAGGAATTCTCGGCTCAGATACAGGTGCATGACAAACAAAATCTTGCAAATTTTGTACCTTCGTGGCGAGATTATTCAAACCTGCAGTTACACTCTGAAGATCCATTACAAACAGGTGGACACAGAGCCATTCAAGGGTTAAGAGGAGGTAAGAAGCAGCTAGACAGCAATTAAGGGCTAGGCAGCAAAACTCTGAGGGGGAAAAAAAAAAAAAAAAAATTTCCCTTCAACACTTCTTTTTCTCCTGCTTCAGCCCAAACAATTAACACTTTGAAGGCCGGTCAAACTGTCATGATCTCAATGGCAAGAGAACATAGCATAAGCATATATAGGAACTAGCTCTTGGAAGATGGGAACTGAGCTGACCATGAACTAAACCTAACGCACAACTAGCAGTGGCCGGGTAGCATGCCTACGTTGATTCTAGATGCCCAGCACCAGCCGGAGGACTAAACAAAACTAGCAGAGGAAAACACCAGTCCTAGCTCACCTCTAGAGAAATACCCCGAAAGGAGACAGAGGCCCCCCACATGTATTGGCGGTGAGTTGAGATGAAATAACAAACGTAGTATGAAAATAGGTTTAGCAAATTTGAGGTCCACTTACTACATAGCAGAAGACAGAAAGGACACTTTCATGGTCAGCTGAAAACCCTATCAAAAACACCATCCAGAAATTACTTTAAAACTCTGGCATTAACTCATAACACCAGAGTGGCAATTCCTGTTCACAAGAGCTTTCCAGACACAGTAACGAAACTTCAGCTGTGAACTGGAACAAAAATGCAAAAACAAACATGGACAAGAGTCCAACTTATCTAGTAGTTGTCTAGGAGCAGGAACAAGCACAGAGAGGCTTCTGATAACATTGTTGACCGGCAAGCAACTAACAGAGCAGCAAGGTTATATAGCGACTCCCACATCTTGATGGGAACAGGTGAACAGAGAAGATGAAGACACCAGTTCAATTCCACCAGTAGCCACCGGGGGAGCCCAGAATCCAAATTCACAACAGCTTTCCGAGCTGGGGTGGAGTGCTTTCCAAGTTGGGGTGGAGTGCTTTCCGAGGTGGGGTGTGGACTCCGGTACCCTCCAAGCTGGGGTGTGGCCTCCAGTCCCCTCCGAGATGGTGTGGAGTGCTTTCTGAGCTTGGGTGTGGCCTCCGATACCCTCTGAACTGGGGTGTGGCCTCCGGTCCCGTCGAGCTGGGGTGTGTCCTCCACTCTCCTCATGGCTGGGGTCCCCTCCAAGCTGGGGTGTGGCCTCCAGTCCCCTCCGAGCTGGAGTGCTTTCCGAGCTGGGGTGGAGTGCTTTCCAAGTTGGGGTGGAGTGCTTTCCGAGCTAGGTTGTGGACTCCGGTACCCTCCAAGCTGGGGTGTGGCCTCCGGCCCTTCGAGCTGGGATGTGTCCTCCGGTCCCCTCCGAGCTGGGGTGTGGCCTCCGGTCCCCTTCAGACTGCGATGTTGCCACAGGTCCCTTTCAAGCTTGTGTGTGAATTCAGGTCCTCTACGAGCTGGGATGTGGACTCTGATCACCTCTGAGCTGAGGTTTGGCCTCCGATCGGTCCCCTTCATACTGGGGTGTGGACTCCAATGCCCTCCCAGCTGGGTGCGGCCTCCAGTCCCCTCTGAGCTGGGGTGCCCTCCGAGGTGGGGTGGAGTGCTTTCCAAGCCGGGGTGTGGGCTCCAGTACTCTCCTAGCTGGGGTGTGGCCTCCGGTCACTTCTGAGCTGGGGTGCCCTCCGAGCTGGGGTGGAGTGCCCTCTGAGCTGGGGTGTGGCCTCCAGTACCCTCTGAGCTTAGGTGTGGCCTCCAGTCCCCTCGAGCTGAGGTGTGGCCTACGGTCCCCTCAGAGCTGGAGTGCATCCTCCAGTCCCCTCCGAGCTGGAGTGCGGTATCCAGTCCCCTCCAAGCTGGGGTGCGGCCTCCTGTCCCCTCCGAGCTGGGTTGTGGTCTCCGGTCCCCTCCGAGCTGGGGTGCAGCCTCCAGTCCCCTCCAAGCTGGTGTGCGGCCTCTCATCCCCTCCGAGCTGGGGTGCGGCATTTCAGTCTCCTCCGAGCTGTGGTGCCCTCTGAGTTGGGGTGTGGCCTCCGGTCCCTTCCGAACTGGGGTCCCCTCTGAGTTGGTGTGAGTCCTCCATTCACATCCAAGCTGGGGTGCGGCCTCCGGTCCACTCCGAGCTGCGGTGCAGCTTCCGGTCCCCTCAGAGTTGGGGTGAGTCGTCCGGTCCCCTCCGAGCTGGGGTGCTGTCTCCGGTCCCCTCCGAGTTGGGGTGCAGCCTCCAGTCCCCTTTCAGCTGGGGTATGGCCTCTGGTCCCCTCTGAGCTGGGGTGAGTCCTCCGGTCCCCTCCGAACTAGAGTGTGGCCTCCGGTCCCCTCCGAGCTGGAGTGCGGCCTCCAGTCCCCTCCGAGCTGGGATGCACTACGAGGTGGGGTGGAGTGCTTTCCAAGCTGGGGTGTGGCCTCCAGTACTCTCCTAGCTGGGGTGTGGCCTCCGGTCCCCTCTGAGCTGGGGTACCCTCCGAGCTGGGGTGGAGTGCCCTCTGAGCTGGTGTGTGTCCTCCGGTCCCCTCCAAGCTGGGGTGCGGCCTCCGGTCCACTCCGAGCTGGGGTGCGGTCTCCGGTCCCCTCCGAGTTGTGGTGCAGCCTCCAGTCCCCTCTCAGCTGGGGTATGGCCTCTGGTCCCCTCCAAGCTGGGTTGCGGTCTCCGGTCCCCTCCGAGCTGGGGTGCAGCCTCCAGTCCCCTCCAAGCTGGTGTGCGGTCTCTCGTCCCCTCTGAGCTGGGGTGTGGCATTTCAGTCTCCACCGAGATGGGTTGCGGCCTCCGGTCCCCTCCGAGCTGGGGTGCCCTCTGAGTTAGGGTGTGGCCTCCGGTCCCCTCCAAGCTGGGGTGCAGCCTCCGGTCCCCTCTCAGCTGGGGTATGGCCTCTGGTCCCCTCCGAGCTGGGGTGTGGCCTCCGGTCCCCTCCAAGCTGGAGTGCTGCCTCCAGTCCCCTCCGAGCTGGGTTGCGGCCTCCGGTCCACTCCGAGCTGCGGTGCAGCTTCCGGTCCCCTCCGAGTTGGGATGCAGCCTCCAGTCCCCTCCATGCTGGGGTGCAGCCTTTCGTCCCCTCCAAGCTGGTGTGCGGCCTCTCGTCCCCTCTGAGCTGGGGTGTGGCATTTCAGTCTCCGCCGAGATGGGTTGTGGCCTCTGGTCCCCTCCGAGCTGGGGTGCCCTCTGAGATTGGGTGTGGCCTTCAATCCCCTCTGAGCTGGGGTGAGGCATCCTGTCCCCTCCGAGCTGGGGTGTGGCCTCCTGTCCCCTTTGGACTGACTGTGGTCTCCGCTCCCTTTCGAGCTGGGGTGTGACCTCAGGTCCCCTCTGAGCTAGGGTGTGGCTTCTGGTCACTTCTGAGCCGAGGTGTGGCCTCTGATCGGTCCCCTTCACACTGGGGTGTTGCCTCGGATCCCCTCCAAGCTGGGGTGTGGCATCCATTCCGTTCCAAGCTGGGGTGTGGCTTCCAGTCACCTCCGAGCTGGGGTTTGGCCTCCGGTCCCCTCTAAGCTGGGGTGCGGCCTCCAATCCCCTCCGAGCAGGGGGTGTGGCCTCCAGTCCCCTCCGAGCTGGGGTGCCCTCCGAGCTGGGGTGGAGTGCTTTCCGAGCTGGGGTGTGGCCTCCGATTGGTCCTCTCTGAACTGGGGTACGGCCTCCGGTCCCCTCTGAGCTGGAGTAAGGCCTCCGGTCCCCTCTGAGCTGGGGTGTGACCTCAGGTCCCCTCTGAGCTAGGGTGTGGCTTCTGGTCACTTCTGAGCCAAAGTGTGGCCTCCGATCGGTCCCCTTCAAACTGGGGTGTGGCATCCATTCCCTTTCATGCTGGGGTGCGGCTTTCAGTCACCTCCGAGCTGGGGTTTGGTGCGGCCTCCAGTCCCTTCCGAGCAGGGGGTGTGGCCTCCAGTCCCCTGGGGTGGAGTGCTTTCTGAGCTGGGGTATGGCCTCCAGTATTCTCCTAGAGCTGGGGTGTGGCCTCCGATTGGTCCCCTCTGAACTGGGGTGCAGCCTCCAGTCCCCTCCAAGCTGGTGTGCGGCCTCTCATCCCCTCCGAGCTGGGGTGCGGCATTTCAGTCTCCTCCGAGCTGTGGTGCCCTCTGAGTTGGGGTGTGGCCTCCGGTCCCTTCCGAACTGGGGTCCCCTCTGAGTTGGTGTGAGTCCTCCATTCACATCCAAGCTGGGGTGCGGCCTCCGGTCCACTCCGAGCTGCGGTGCAGCTTCCGGTCCCCTCAGAGTTGGGGTGAGTCGTCCGGTCCCCTCCGAGCTGGGGTGCTGTCTCCGGTCCCCTCCGAGTTGGGGTGCAGCCTCCAGTCCCCTTTCAGCTGGGGTATGGCCTCTGGTCCCCTCTGAGCTGGGGTGAGTCCTCCGGTCCCCTCCAAGCTGGGGTGCGGCCTCCGGTCCACTCCGAGCTGCGGTGCAGCTTCCGGTCCCCTCAGAGTTGGGGTGAGTCGTCCAGTCCCCTCCGAGCTGGGGTGTGGTCTCCGTTCCCCTCCGAGTTGGGGTGTAGCCTCCAGTCCCCTCTCAGCTGGGGTATGGCCTCTGGTCCCCTCCGAGCTGGGGTGTGGCCTCCCGTACCCTCCGAACTAGAGTGTGGCCTCCAGTCCCCTCCGAGCTGGGATGCACTACGAGGTGGGGTGGAGTGCTTTCCAAGCTGGGGTGTGGCCTCCACTACTCTCCTAGCTGGGGTGTGGCCTCCGGTCCCCTCTGAGCTGGGGTACCCTCCGAGCTGGGGTGGAGTGCCCTCTGAGCTGGTGTGTGTCCTCCGGTCCCCTCCAAGCTGGGGTGCGGCCTCCGGTCCACTCCGAGCTGGGGTGCGGTCTCCGGTCCCCTCCGAGTTGTGGTGCAGCCTCCAGTCCCCTCTCAGCTGGGGTATGGCCTCTGGTCCCCTCTGAGCTGCGGTGTGGCCTCCAGTCCCCACCGAGCTGGGGTGTGGCCTCCAGTCCCATCTGAGCTGGGGTGCCCTCCGAGCAGGAGAGGAGTGCTTTCCGAGCTTGGGTGTGGCCTCCAGTATTCTCCTAGAGCTGAGGTGTGGCCTCTGATTGGTCCCCTCTGAACTGGGGTATGGCCTCCAGTCCCCTCCAAGCTGGAGGGCAGACTCCGGTCCCCTCCGAGCTGGGGTGCAGCCTCCAGTCCCCTCTCAGCTGGGGTATGGCCTCTGGTTCCCTCCGAGCTGGGGTGTGGCCTCCGGTCCCCTCTGACCTGGAGTGCGGTCTCCAGTCTCCTCTGAGCTGGGTTGCGGTCTCCGGTCCCCTCCGAGCTGGGGTGCAGCCTCCGGTCCACTCCGAGCTGCGGTTCCCTCTGAGTTTGGGTGTGGCCTCCAGTCCCCTCCAAGCTGGGGTGCGGCCTCTCGTCCCCTCTGAGCTGGCGTGCGGCCTTTCAGTCTCCGCCAAGATGGGTTGTGGCCTCTGGTCCCCTCCGAGCTGGGATTCCCTCTGAGTTTGGGTGTGGCCTCCGGTCCCCTCCGAGCTGGGGTGCCCTCTGAGTTGGGGTGAGTCCTCCGGTCCCCTCCGACCTGGGGTGCGGCCTCTGGTCCCCTCCGAGCTGGAGTGTGGCTTCCAGTCCCCTCCGAGCTGGGGTGTGCCTCCGGTCTCTTCCTAGCTGGGATTCGCTCTGAGCTGGGGTGTGGCCTCCAGTCTCCTACAAGCTGGGGTGTAGCCCTATGGTCCCCTCCGAGCTGGGGTGTGGCCTCCAGTCCCCTCGAGACTGAGTGTGGCCTCCTTCCCCTCTGAGCTGGGGTCCTCATCAAGCTGGGGTGTGGCCTTCAGTCCCCTCCGAGCTGGGGTGTGGCTTCCTGTCCCCTCCGAGCTTGGGTGCCCTCTGAGTTGTGGTGAGGCCTCCGGTCTCCTCTGAGCTAGGGTCCTCTCCAAGCTGGGGTGTGGCCTCCGTTCCCCTCCGAGCTAGGGTCCTCTCCAAGCTGGGGTGTGGCCTCAGGTCCCCACTGAGCTGGGGTGTGGCCTACGGTCCCCTCTGAGCTGGGGTGCCCTCCCAGCTGGCATGGGGTACCCTCCAAGCAGGTATGTGGCCTCTGGTCCCTTCTGAGATGGGGTGTGGCTTCTGATCCCCATCGATATGGGGCACGGCCTTCGGTCCCCTCTGAGCTGGGGTGTGGCTTCCAGTCCACTCCGAGCTGGGGTGTGGCCTCCGGTCCCCTTGGGACTGTGGTCTCCGGTCCCTTTCGAGATGGGGTGTGACCTCAGGTCCCCTTCGAGCTGGGGTGAGGCATCCTGTCCCCGCTGAGCTGGGGTGTGGCCTCCTGTCCCCTTCGGACTGGCTGTGGTCTCCGCTCTCTTTTGAGCTGGGGTGTGACCTCAGGTCCCCTCTGAGCTAGGGTGTGGCTTCTGGTCACTTCTGAGCCGAGATGTGGCTTCCGATCAGTCCCCTTCAAACTGGGGTGCGGCCTCTGATCCCCTCCAAGCTGGGGTGCGGCTTCCAGTCACATCAGAGCTGGGGTTTGGCCTCCGGTCCCCTCTGAGTTGGGGTGCGGCCTCCAGTCCCCTCCGAGCAGGGGATGTGGCCTCCAGTCCCCTCCAAGCTGGGGTGCCCTCCGAGCTGGGGTGTGGCCTCCAGTATTCTCCTAGAGCTGGGGTGTGGCCTCCGATTGGTCCCCTCTGAACTAAGGTACGTGCTCCGGTCCCCTCTGAGCTGGGGTTTGGCCTCCAGTCCCCTCTGAGCTGGGGTGCGGCCTCCAGTCCCCTCCGAGCTGGGGTGTGGCCTCCAGTCCCCTCCGAGCTGGGGTGCCCTCCAAGCTGGAGTGGAGTGCTTTCCGAGCTGGGCTGTGGCATCCAGTATTCTCCTAGAGCTGGGTTGTGGCCTCCGATTGGTCCCGTCTGAACTGGGGTACGGCCTCCAGTCCCCTCCAAGCTGGAGGGCAGCCTCTGGTCAACTCCGATCTCGGGTGCGGCTTCAGGTCCCCCCCGAGCTGGGGTTTGGCCTCCGGTCAACTCTGAGCTGGGGTGCAGCATCCGGTCCTTTCAGAGCTGGAGTGTGGTCTCCGGTCCCCTTAAGCTGGGGTGCGGCCTCCAGTCCCCTCCGAGCAGGGGGTGTGGCCTCCAGTTCCCTACGAGCTGGGGTGCCCTCCGAGCTGGGGTGGAGTGCTTTCCGAGCTGGGGTGTGGCCTCCAGTATTCTCCTAGAGCTGGGGTGTGGCCTCCGATTGACCCCTCTGAACTGGGGTACAGCCCCCCGGTTCCCTCTGAGCTGGGGTTTGGCCTCTGGTCCCCTCTGAGCTGGGGTGAGGCCTCTGGTCCCCTCCGAGCTGGAGTGCGTACTCCGGTCCCCTCCAAGCTGGGGTGAGGCCTCCGCTCCCCTCTGAACTGGGGTGCCCTCCGAGATGGGGTGGAGTGCCCTCTGAGCTGGGGTGTAGCCTTCAGTACCCTTTGAGCTTGGGTGTGGCCTCCAGTCCCCTCGAGCTGGGGTGTGGCCTACAGTCCCCTCTGAGCTGGAGTGCGGCCTGCGGTCCCCTCTGAGCTGCAGTGTGGTCTGCGGTCCCCTCCGAGCTGGGTTGCGGTCTCCGGTCCCCTCCGAGCTGGGGTGCGGCCTCTCATCCCCTCCGATCTGGGGTGTGGCCTTTCAGTCTCCACTGACATGGGTTGCGGCCTCCGGTCCCCTCAGAGCTGGGGTGCCCTCTGAGTTGGGTTGTGGCCTCCGGTCCCCTCCGAGCTGGGGTGCCCTCTGAGTTGGGGTGAGTCCTCCGGTCCCATCCAAGCTGTGGTGCGGCCTCCGGTCAACTCCGAGCTGGAGTGTGGCCTCCGGTCCACTCCGAGTTGGGGTGCAGCCTCCAGTCCCCTCCAAGCTGGGGTGCGGCCTCTTGAACCCTCTGAGCTGGGGTGCGGCCTTTCAGTCTCCGCCGAGATGGGTTGCGGCCTCCGGTCCCCTCTGAGCTGGGGTGCCCTCTGAGTTGGGGTGAGTCCTCCGGTCCCCTCCGAGCTGGGGTGTGGTCTCCGGTCAACTCCGAGATGCGGTGCAGCTTCCGGTCCCCTCAGAGTTGGGGTGCAGCCTCCAGTCCCATCTCAGCTGGGGTATGGCCTCTGGTCCCCTCCGAGCTGGGGTGTGGCCTCCGGTCCCCTCCGAGCTGCAGTGTGGCCTCCGGTCCCCTCCGAGCTGGGTTGCGGTCTCCGGCCCCCTCCGAGCTGGGGTGCGGCCTCCGGTCCACTCCGAGTTGGGGTGCAGCCTCCAGTCAACTCCAAGCTGGGGTGCGGCCTCTTGTCCCCTCTGAGCTGGGGTGCGGACATTCAGTCTCCGCTGAGATGGGTTGCGGCCTCCGGTCCCCTCCAATCTGGGGTGCCCTCTGAGTTTGGATGTGGCCTCCGGTCCTCTCCGAGCTGGGGAGCCCTCTGAGTTGGGGTGAGTCCTCCGGTCCCCTCCGAGCTGGGGTGCGGCCTCCGGTCCCCTCCGAGCTGGGGTGCGGCCTCCGGTCCCCTCCGAGCTGGGTTGCGGCCTCTGATCCCCTCCGAGCTGGGTTGCGGCCTCTGATCCCCTCCGAGCTGGGGTGCCCTCTGAGATTGGGTGTGGCCTTCGATCCCCTCCGAGCTGGGGTGAGGCGTCCTGTCCCCTCCGAGCTGGGGTGTGGCCTCCTGTCCCCTTCGGACTGGCTGTGGTCTCCGCTCCCTTTCGAGCTGGGGTGTGACCTCAGGTCCCCTCTGAGCTAGGGTGTGGCTTCTGGTCACTTCTGAGCCGAGGTGTGGCCTCTGATCGGTCCCCTTCAAACTGAGGTGTGGCCTCTGATCCCCTCCAAGCTGGGGTGCGAAATCCATTCCCTTCCAAGCTGGGCTGCGGCTTCCAGTCACCTCCGAGCTGGGTTTGGCCTCCGGTCCCCTCTGAGCTGGAGTGCAGCCTCCAGTCCCCTCCAAGCAGGGGGTGTGGCCTCCAGTCCCCTCCGAGCTGGGGTGCCTTCCGAGCTGGGGTGTGGCCTCCAGTATTCTCCTAGAGCTGGGGTGTGGCCTCCGATTGGTCCCCTCTCAACTGGCATACGGCCCCCAGTCCCCTCTGAGCTGGGGTTTGGTCTCCGGTCCCCTCTGAGCTGGGGTGCGGCCTCCAGTCCCCTCCGAGCTGGGGTGTGGCCTCCAGTCCCCTCCGAGCTGGGGTGCCCTCTGAACTGGAGTGGAGTGCTTTCCGAGCTGGGGTGTGGCCTCCAGTATTCTCCTAGAGCTGGGGTGTGGCCTCCGATTGGTCCCCTCCGAACTGGGGTACGGCCTCCGGTCCCCTCTGAGCTGGGGTTTGGCCTCCGGTCCCCTCCGAGCTGGGGTGTGGCCTTCGGTCCCCTTCGGACTGTGGTCTCCGGTCCCTTTCGAGCTAGGGTGTGACCTCAGGTCCCCTCTGAGCTGGGGTGAGGAGTCCTGTCCCCTCCGAGCTGGGGTGTGGTCTCCGCCCCCTTTTGAGCTGGGGTGTGACCTCAGGTCCCCTCTGAGCTAGGGTGTGGCTTCTGGTCACTTCTGAGCCAAGGTGTGGCCTCCGATCGGTCCCCTTCAAACTGGGGTGTGGCCTCTGATCCTTTCCAAGCTGGGGTGCGGCATCCATTCCCTTCCAAGCTGGGGTGCGGCTTCCAGTCACCTCCAAGCTGGGGCTTGGCCTCCGGTCCCCTCTAAGCAGGGGTGCGGCCTCCAGTCCCCTCCGAGCAGGGGGTGTGGCCTCCAGTTCCCTACGAGCTGGGGTGCCCTCCGAGCTGGGGTGGAGTGCTTTCCGAGCTGGGGTGTGGCCTCCAGTATTCTCCTAGAGCTGGGGTGTGGCCTCCGATTGGTCCCCTCTGAACTGGGGTAAAGTCCCCGGTCCCCTCTGAGCTGGGGTTTGGCCTCCGGTCCCCTCTGAGCTGGGGTGCGGCCTCCAGTCCCCTCCGAGCTGGGGTGCCCTCCGAGCTGGAGTGGAGTGCTTTCTGAGCTGGGGTGTGGACTCCAGTATTCTCCTAGAGCTGTGGTGTGGCCTCTGATTGGTCCCCTCTGAACTGGGGTATGGCCTCCAGTCCCCTCCAAGCTGGAGAGCAGCCTCCAGTCAACTCCGAGTTCGGGTGCGGCTTCAGGTCCCCTCTGAGCTGGGGTTTGGCCTCCGGTCAACTCTGAGCTGGGGTGCAGCCTCCGGTCCTTTCAGAGCTGGAGTGTGGTCTCCGGTCCCCTCCAAGATGGGTGTGGGCTCCAATCCTCTCTGAGCTGGAGTGGAGTGCTTTCTGTGCTGGGGTGTGGCCTCTGGTACCCTCCGAGCTGGGTTGTTGCCTCCAGTCCCCTCAAGCTGGGGTGTGTCCTCCGGTCCCCTCCTAGCTGGGTTTCCCTCCGAGCTGGGGTGTGGCCTCCATTCCTCCCGAGCTGTGGTCTGGCCTCTGGTGCCCTCCGAGCTGAGGTGTGGCCTCCGGTCACCTCCGAGCTGTGGTGTGGCCTCCAATCGGTCCCCTCTGAACTGGGGTGCGGCCTTTGATCGCCTCCGAGCTGAGGTGCGGCCTCCATTCCCTTCCAAGCCGGGTTCGGCCTCCGGTCAACTCTGAGCTGGGGTGCGGCTTCTGGACCCTTCAGAGCTAGAATTTGACCTCCAGACCCTCTGAGCTGGGGTACGGCCTCCAGTCCCCTCTGAGCTGGGGTTTGGCCTCCGGTCCCCTCTAAGCAGGGGTGCGGCCTCCAGTCCCCTCCGAGCAGGGGGTGTGGCCTCCAGTTCCCTACGAGCTGGGGTGCCCTCCGAGCAGGAGTGGAGTGCTTTCCGAGCTGGGGTGTGGCCTTCAGTATTCTCCTAGAGCTGGGGTGTGGCCTCTGATTGGTCCCCTCTGAACTGGGGTATGGCCTCCAGTCCCCTCCAAGCTGGAGGGCAGACTCCGGTCCCCTCCGAGCTGGGGTGCAGTCTCCGGTCCCCTTCGAGTTGGGGTGCAGCCTCCAGTCCCCTCTCAGCTGGAATATGTCCTCTGGTTCCCTCCGAGCTGGGGTGTGGCCTCCGGTCCCCTCTGACCTGGAGTGTGGCCTCCAGTCTCCTCTGAGCTGGGTTGCGGTCTCCGGTCCCCTCCGAGCTGGGGTGCAGCGTCCGGTCCACTTCGAGCTGCGGTTCCCTCTGAGTTTGGGTGTGGCCTCCAGTCCCCTCCAAGCTGGGGTGCGGCCTCTCGTCCCCTCTGAGCTGGAGTGCGGCCTTTCAGTCTCCGCCGAGATGGGTTGTGGCCTCCGGTCCCCTCCGAGCTGGGATTCCCTCTGAGTTTGGGTGTGGCCTCCGGTCCCCTCCGAGCTGGGGTGCCCTCTGAGTTGGCGTGAGTCCTCCGGTCCCCTCCGACCTGGGGTGCGGCCTCTGGTCCCCTCCGAGCTGGAGTGTGGCCTCCATTCCCCTCCAAGCTGGGGTGTGTCCTCCGGTCTCTTCCTAGCTGGGATCCGCTCTGAGCTGGGGTGTGGCCTCCAGTCTCCTACAAGCTGGGGTGTAGCCCTATGGTCCCCTCCGAGCTGGGGTGTGGCCTCCAGTCCCCTCGAGACCGGGTGTGGCCTCCTTTCCCCTCTGAGCTGGGATCCTGTTATGATCTGGTGGCCTAAGAGCAGCATGAGACGTACTCTGGAGAAGGTGGTACCGGTACTGACCGCAGACCCTGAACTTAACACCGCAACTAGAAGTAGCCGTGGAATGTACCTAGCGCTCCCTAGACATCTCGACACAGCCGGAGGACTAATTACCCCTAGAGATAGAAAAGGTAAAACTAACTTGCCTCAGAGAAAATCCCCAAAGGATAGACAGCCCCCCACAAATATTGACTGTGAGAGGAGAGGGAAAAAACATACACAAACTGAAATGAGAATTTAGCCAAGGAGGCCACTTCTAGCTAAATAGAAAGGATAGGACAGAGTACTATGCGGTCAGTATTAAAACACTAGAGAATATCCACCACAGAAAATACAAAATCTCCACAGCTAACTAAAGATATGGAGGGTATAACTGCATCTCCAGAGATACCAGCTTGGCTAAACAAATCCTTATACAGACCAAGCTGGACAAGACAAAAACATGGAAAAGAACTGAACAATAAGGCCACAGCATGTGGACAGCAAAAATCAAGGCCAGAACTTATCTTTGTTGAAAAGAACTGCAAAGCAGAAGAGACCAGGCAGGGATGTGAATCCTCCAGGAACAATGGACAACTGGCACTGACTAAAGGGTGAAGCAAGACTAAATAGCCCAGTCAAAATTGCAAAAAGTGAACACACCTGATAAATGCTGTGATTCAGAGACAGCAGCGCTACCACTTACAACCACCGGAGGGAGACCAAGAGCAGAATTCACAACAGGATCCCCACCAAGCTGGGGTGTGGCCTTCAGTCCCCTCCGTGCTGGGGTGTGGCTTCCTGTCCCCTCCAAGCTTGGGTGCCCTCTGAGTTGGGGTGAGGCCTCCGGTCTCCTCTGAGCTGGGGGTGTAGTCTTCAGTCCCCTCCAAGCTGGGGTGTGGCCTCCGTTCCACTCCGAGCTAGGGTCCTCTCCAAGCTCGGGTGTGGCCTCAGGTCCCCACTGAGCTGGGGTGTGGCCTACGGTCCCCTCTGAGCTGGGGTGCCCTCCCAGCTGGCATGGGGTACCCTCCAAGCAGGTATGTGGCCTCTGGTCCCTTCTGAGATGGTGTGTGGCTTCTGATCCCCATCGATATGGGGCACGGCCTTCGGTCCCCTCTGAGCTGGGGTGTGGCTTCCAGTCCACTCCGAGCTGGGGTGTGGCCTTCGGTTCCCTTGGGACTGTGGTCTCCGGTCCCTTTCGAGATGGGGTGTGACCTCGGTCCCCTTCGAGCTGGGGTCAGGCATCCTGTCCCCTCTGAGCTGGGGTGTGGCCTCCTGTCCCCTTCGGACTGGCTGTGGTCTCCGCTCTCTTTCAAGCTGGGGTGTGACCTCAGGTCCCCTCTGAGCTAGGGTGTGGCTTCTGGTCACTTCTGAGCCGAGACGTGGCTTCCGATCAGTCCCCTTCAAACTGGGGTGTGGCCTTTGATCCCCTCCAAGCTGGGGTGCAGCTTCCAGTCACCTCAGAGCTGGTGTTTGGCCTCCGGTCCCCTCTGAGTTGGGTTGCGGCCTCCAGTCCCCTCCGAGCAGGGGATGTGGCCTCCAGTCCCCTCCAAGCTGGGGTGCCCTCCGAGCTGGGGTGTGGCCTCCAGTATTCTCCTAGAGCTGGGGTGTGGCCTCCGATTGGTCCCCTCTGAACTGGGGTACGTGCTCCGGTCCCCTCTGAGCTGGGGTTTGGCCTCCGGTCCCCTCTGAGCTGGGGTGCGCCATCCAGTCCCCTCCGAGCTGGGGTGTGGCCTCCAGTCCCCTCCGAGCTGGGGTGCCTTCCGAGCTGGAGTGGAGTGCTTTCCGAGCTGGGCTGTGGCCTCCAGTATTCTCCTAGAGCTGGGTTGTGGCCTCCGATTGGTCCCGTCTGAACTGGTGTACGGCATCCAGTCCCCTCCAAGCTGGAGGGCAGCCTCCGGTCAACTCCGATCTCGGGTGCGGCTTCAGGTCCCCTCTGAGCTGGGGTTTGGCCTCCGGTCAACTCTGAGCTGGGGTGCAGCATCCGGTCCTTTCAGAGCTGGAGTGTGGTCTCCGGTCCCCTTAAGCTGGGGTGCGGCCTCCAGTCCCCTCCGAGCAGGGGGTGTGGCCTCCAGTTCCCTACGAGCTGGGGTGCCCTCCGAGCTGGGGTGGAGTGCTTTCCGAGCTGGGGTGTGGCCTCCAGTATTCTCCTAGAGCTGGGGTGTGGCCTCCGATTGGCCCCCTCTGAACTGGGGCACGGCCCCCGGTCCCCTCTGAGCTGGGGTTTGGCCTCCGGTCCCCTCCCTCCGGTCCCCTCTGAGTTGGGTTGCGGCCTCCAGTCCCCTCCGAGCAGGGGATGTGGCCTCCAGTCCCCTCCAAGCTGGGGTGCCCTCCGAGCTGGGGTGTGGCCTCCAGTATTCTCCTAGAGCTGGGGTGTGGCCTCCGATTGGTCCCCTCTGAACTGGGGTACGTGCTCCGGTCCCCTCTGAGCTGGGGTTTGGCCTCCGGTCCCCTCTGAGCTGGGGTGCGCCATCCAGTCCCCTCCGAGCTGGGGTGTGGCCTCCAGTCCCCTCCGAGCTGGGGTGCCTTCCGAGCTGGAGTGGAGTGCTTTCCGAGCTGGGCTGTGGCCTCCAGTATTCTCCTAGAGCTGGGTTGTGGCCTCCGATTGGTCCCGTCTGAACTGGGGTACGGCATCCAGTCCCCTCCAAGCTGGAGGGCAGCCTCCGGTCAACTCCGATCTCGGGTGCGGCTTCAGGTCCCCTCTGAGCTGGGGTTTGGCCTCCGGTCAACTCTGAGCTGGGGTGCAGCATCCGGTCCTTTCAGAGCTGGAGTGTGGTCTCCGGTCCCCTTAAGCTGGGGTGCGGCCTCCAGTCCCCTCCGAGCAGGGGGTGTGGCCTCCAGTTCCCTACGAGCTGGGGTGCCCTCTGAGCTGGGGTGGAGTGCTTTCCGAGCTGGGGTGTGGCCTCCAGTATTCTCCTAGAGCTGGGGTGTGGCCTCCGATTGGCCCCCTCTGAACTGGGGCACGGCCCCCGGTCCCCTCTGAGCTGGGGTTTGGCCTCCGGTCCCCTCTGAGCTGGGGTGCAGCCTCCAGTCCCCTTCGAGCTGGGGTGTGGCCTCCGGTCCTGTCCAAGCTGGGGTCCCCTCCAAGCTGGGGTGTGGCTTCTGGTCTCCACCAAGCTGGGGTCCCCTCCAAGCTGGGGTGTGGCCTCCATTCCCCCTGAGCTCGGGTGTGGCCTCTGGCCCCTCCGAGCTGGGGTGTGGCCTCCGGTCACCTCCGAGCTGGGGTGTGGCCTCCAATCGGTCCCCTCCGAACTGGGGTGCAGCCTCTGGTCCCATCTGAGCTGGGGTGTGGCCTCCGGTCAACTCTGAGCTGGGGTGCTGCTTCCGGTCCCCTCCGAGCTGGGGTGTGGCCTCCAGTCCCCCCAAGATGGGGTGTGGCCTCCTTTCCCCTCTGAGCAGGGATCCCCTCCAAACTGGGGTGTATCCTTCAGTCCCCCCTGAGCTGGGTTGCGCCCTCCGGTCCCCTCCGAGCTGGGGGGCCCTCTGAGTTGGAGTGTGGCCTCCGGTCTCCTCTGAGCTGGGTGTGTGGCCTTCAGTCCCCTCTGAGCTGGGGTGTGGCCTCTGGTACCTTCAAGCTGGGGTGTGGCATCCAGTACCCTCTGAGCCGCGGTCCTCTCCAAGCTGGGGTGCAGCCTCCAATCACCCCCAGGCTGGGATGCTGCCTCCGGCCCCCTCCGAGCTGGGGTGCTCTCCAAGCTGGGGTGGGATGCCCTCTGAGCTGGGGTATGGCCTCCGGTACCCTCTGAGCTGGGGTGTGTCCTCCAGTCCCCTCGAGCTGGGCTGTGGCCTCCGGTCCCCTCTGAGCAGGAGTGAGGCCTCTGGTCCCCTCCGAGCTGGAGTGCGTACTCCGGTCCCCTCCAAGCTGGGGTGAGGCCTCCGCTCCCCTCTGAACTGGGGTGCCCTCCGAGATGGGGTGGAGTGCCCTCTGAGCTGGGGTGTAGCCTTCAGTACCCTTTGAGCTTGGGTGTGGCCTCCAGTCCCCTCGAGCTGGGGTGTGGCCTACAGTCCCCTCTGAGCTGGAGTGCGGCCTGCGGTCCCCTCCGAGCTGCAGTGCAGTCTGCGGTCCCCTCCAAGCTGGGTTGCGGTCTCCGGTCCCCTCCGAGCTGGGGTGCGGCCTATCGTCCCCTACGATTTGGGGTGCGGCCTTTCAGTCTCTGCTGAGATGGGTTGCAGCCTCCTGTCCCCTCAGAGCTGGGGTGCCCTCTGAGTTGGGTTGTGGCCTCCGGTCCCCTCCGAGCTGGGGTGCCCTCTGAGTTGGGGTGAGTCCTCCGGTCCCCTCCAAGCTGGGGTGCGGCCTCCGGTCAACTCCGAGCTGGGGTGCGGCCTCCGGTCAACTCCGAGATGCGGTGCAGCTTCCGGTCCCCTCAGAGTTGGGGTGCAGCCTCCAGTCCCATCTCAGCTGGGGTATGGCTTCTGGTCCCCTCCGAGCTGGGGTGTGGCCTCCGGTCCCCTCCGAGCTGGGGTGCGGCCTCTGGTCCACTCCGAGTTGGGGTGCAGCCTCCAGTCCCCTCCAAGCTAGGGTGCGGCCTCTTGTCCCCTCTGAGCTGGGGTGCGGACTTTCAGTCTCCGCCGAGATGGGTTGCGGCCTCCGGTCCCCTCCAATCTGGGGTGCCCTCTGAGTTTGGATGTGGCCACCGGTCCCCTCCGAGCTGGGGAGCCCTCTGAGTTGGGGTGAGTCCTCCCGTCCCCTCCGAGCTGGGGTGCGGCCTCCGGTCCCCTCCGAGCTGGGGTGCGGCCTCCAGTCCCCTCCGAGCTGGGTTGCGGCCTCCGGTCCCCTCCGATCTGGGGTGCCCTCTGAGTTTGGGTGTGGCCTCCGGTCCCCTCCGAGCTGGGGAGCCCTCTGAGTTGGGGTGAGTCCTCCGGTCCCCTCCGAGCTGGGTTGCGGCCTCTGGTCCCCTCCGAGCTGGGGTGCCCTCTGAGTTTGGGTGTGGCCTTCGATCCCCTCCGAGCTGGGGTGAGGCGTCCTGTCCCCTCCGAGCTGGGGTGTGGCCTCCTGTCCCCTTCGGACGGGCTGTGGTCTCCGCTCCCTTTCGAGCTGGGGTGTGACCTCAGGTCCCCTCTGAGCTAGGGTGTGGCTTCTGGTCACTACTGAGCCGAGGTGTGGCCTCCGATCGGTCCCCTTCAAACTGAGGTGTGGCCTCTGATCCCCTCCAAGCTGGGGTGCGGAATCCATTCCCTTCCAAGCTGGGGTGCGGCTTCCAGTCACCTCCGAGCTGGGGTTTGGCCTCCGGACCCCTCTGAGCTGGAGTGCAGCCTCCAGTCCCCTCCGAGCAGGGGGTGTGGCCTCCAGTCCCCTCCGAGCTGGGGTGCCTTCCGAGCTGGGGTGTGGCCTCCAGTATTCTCCTAGAGCTGGGATGTGGCCTCCGATTGGTCCCCTCTCAACTGGCATATGGCCCCCGATCCCCTCTGAGCTAGGGTGTGGCTTCTGGTCACTACTGAGCCGAGGTGTGGCCTCCGATCGGTCCCCTTCAAACTGAGGTGTGGCCTCTGATCCCCTCCAAGCTGGGGTGCGGAATCCATTCCCTTCCAAGCTGGGGTGCGGCTTCCAGTCACCTCCGAGCTGGGGTTTGGTCTCCGGTCCCCTCTGAGCTGGGGTGCGGCCTCCAGTCCCCTCCGAGCTGGGGTGTGGCCTCCAGTCCCCTCCGAGCTGGGGTGCCCTCTGAACTGGAGTGGAGTGCTTTCCGAGCTGGGGTGTGGCCTCCAGTATTCTCCTAGAGCTGGGGTGTGGCCTCCGATTGGTCCCCTCCGAACTGGGGTACGGCCTCCGGTCCCCTCTGAGCTGGGGTTTGGCCTCCGGTCCCCTCCGAGCTGGGGTGTGGCCTTCGGTCCCCTTCGGACTGTGGTCTCCGGTCCCTTTCGAGCTAGGGTGTGACCTCAGGTCTCCTCTGAGCTGGGGTGAGGAGTCCTGTCCCCTCCGAGCTGGGGTGTGGTCTCCGCCCCCTTTCGAGCTGGGGTGTGACCTCAGGTCCCCTCTGAGCTAGGGTGTGGCTTCTGGTCACTTCTGAGCCGAGGTGTGGCCTCCGATCGGTCCCCTTCAAACTGGGGTGTGGCCTCTGATCCTTTCCAAGCTGGGGTGCGGCATCCATTCCCTTCCAAGCTGGGGTGCGGCTTCCAGTCACCTCCGAGCTGGGGGTGTGGCCTCCAGTTCCCTATGAGCTGGGGTGCCCTCCGAGCTGGGGTGGAGTGCTTTCCGAGCTGGGGTGTGGCCTCCAGTATTCTCCTAGAGCTGGGGTGTGGCCTCCGATTGGTCCCCTCTGAACTGGGGTAAAGTCCCGGTCCCCTCTGAGCTGGGGTTTGGCCTCCGGTCCCCTCTGAGCTGGGGTGCGGCCTCCAGTCCCCTCCGAGCTGGGGTGCCCTCCGAGCTGGAGTGGAGTGCTTTCTGAGCTGGGGTGTGGACTCCAGTATTCTCCTAGAGCTGTGGTGTGGCCTCTGATTGGTCCCCTCTGAACTGGGGTATGGCCTCCAGTCCCCTCCAAGCTGGAGAGCAGCCTCCAGTCAACTCCGAGTTCGGGTGCGGCTTCAGGTCCCCTCTGAGCTGGGGTTTGGCCTCCGGTCAACTCTGAGCTGGGGTGCAGCCTCCGGTCCTTTCAGAGCTGGAGTGTGGTCTCCGGTCCCCTCCAAGATGGGTGTGGGCTCCAATCCTCTCTGAGCTGGAGTGGAGTGCTTTCTGCGCTGGGGTGTGGCCTCTGGTACCCTCCGAGCTGGGTTGTTGCCTCCAGTCCCCTCAAGCTGGGGTGTGTCCTCCGGTCCCCTCCTAGCTGGGTTTCCCTCCGAGCTGGGGTGTGGCCTCCATTCCTCCCGAGCTGTGGTCTGGCCTCTGGTGCCCTCCGAGCTGAGGTGTGGCTTCCGGTCACCTCCGAGCTGTGGTGTGGCCTCCAATCGGTCCCCTCTGAACTGGGGTGCGGCCTTTGATCGCCTCCGAGCTGAGGTGCGGCCTCCATTCCCTTCCAAGCTGGGTTCGGCCTCCGGTCAACTCTGAGCTGGGGTGCGGCTTCTGGACCCTTCAGAGCTAGAATTTGACCTCCAGACCCTCTGAGCTGGGGTGCTGCCTCTGGTCCCCTCAGAGCTGGAGTGTGGCATACGGTCCCCTCCGAGCTGGAGTGTGGCCTCCAGTCCCCTCGAGATGGGATGTGGCCTCCGTTCCCCTCCGAGCAGGTGTCCCCTCTAAGCTGAGGTTTGGCCTTCAGTCCCCTCCGAGCTGGGGTGCGGCCTCTGGTCCCCTCTGAGCTGGGATGACCTCTGATTTGGGGTGTGGCCTCCGGTCTCCTCTGAGCTGGGAGCGTGGCCTTCAGTCCCTTCTGACCTGGGGTGTGGCCTCCGGTCCCGTCCGAGCTAGGGTCCCCTCCAAGCTGGGGTGTGGCCTCTGGTCTCCACCGAGCTGGGGTCCCCTCCGAGCTGGGGTGTGGCCTCCATTCCCCCTGAGCTCGGGTGTGGCCTCTGGCCCCTCCGAGCTGGGGTGTGGCCTCCGGTCACCTCCAAGCTGGGGTGTGGCCTCCGATCGGTCCCCTCCGAACTGGGGTGCAGCCTCTGGTCTCCTCCGAGCTGGGGTGCGGCCTCCGGTCAACTCTGAGCTGGGGTGCTGCTTCCGGTCCCCTCCGAGCTGGGTTGTGGCCTCCAGTCCCCCCAAGATGGGGTGTGGCCTCCATTCCCCTCTGAGCTGGGATCTCCTCCAAACTGGGGTGTAGCCTTCAGTCCCCTCTGAGCTGGGTTGTGTCCTCCGGTCCCCTCCGAGCTGGGGTGTCCTCTGAGTTGGGGTGTGGCCTCCGGTCTCTTCTGAGCTGGGTGTGTGGCCTTCAGTCCCCTCCAAGCTGGGGTGTGGCCTCTGGTACCTTCAAGCTGGGGTGTGGCATCCAGTACCCTCTGAGCCGCGGTCCTCTCCAAGCTGGGGTGCAGCCTCCAATCACCCCCAGGCTGGGATGCTGCCTCCGGCCCCCTCCGAGCCGGGGTGCCCTCCAAGCTGGGGTGGGATGCCCTCTGAGCTGGGGTGTGTCCTCCAGTCCCCTCGAGCTGGGCTATGGCCTCCGGTCCCCTCTGAGCAGGAGTGAGGCCTCTGGTCCCCTCCGAGCTGGAGTGCGGACTCCGGTCCCCTCCAAGCTGGGGTGAGGCCTCCGCTCCCCTCTGAACTGGGGTGCCCTCCGAGATGGGGTGGAGTGCCCTCTGAGCTGGGGTGTAGCCTTCAGTACTCTTTGAGCTTGGGTGTGGCCTCCAGTCCCCTCGAGCTGGGGTGTGGCCTACAGTCCCCTCTGAACTGGAGTGCGGCCTGCGGTCCCCTCCGAGCTGCAGTGCAGTCTGCGGTCCCCTCCGAGCTGGGGTGCCCTCCAAGCTGAGGTGGGGTATGGCCTCCGCTACCCTCTGAGCTGGGGTGTGTCCTCCAGTCCCCTCGAGCTGGGCTGTGGCCTCCGGTCCCCTCTGAGCAGGAGTGCGGCCTCTGGTCCCCTCTGAGCTGGAGTGCGGCCTCCGATCCCCTCCAAGCTGGAGTGAGGCCTCCGGTCCTCTCCGAGCTAGGGTGCTCTCTGAGCTGGGGTGGAGTGCCCTCTGAGCTGGGGTGTGGCCTCCAGTCCCCTCGAGCTGGGGTGTGGCCTACGGTCCCCTCTGAGCTGGGTTGTGGTCTCCGGTCCTCTCCGAGCTGGGGTGCAGCCTCCAGTCCCCTCCAAGCTGGTGTGCGGCCTCTCGTCCCCTCCGAGCTGGGGTGCGGCCTTTCAGTCTCCGCCGAGATGGGTTGCGGCCTCCGGTCCCCTCCGAGCTGGGGTGCACTCTGAGTTGGGGTGTGGCCTCCGGTCCCCACTGAGCTGGGGTGCCCTCTGAGTTGGGGTGAGTCCTCCGGTCCCCTCTGAGCTGGGGTGTGGTCTCCCGTCCCCTCCGAGTTGGGGTGCAGCCTCCAGTCCTCTCTCAGCTGGGGTATGGCCTCTGGTCCCCTCCAAGCTGGGGTGTGGCCTCCGGTCCCCTCCTAGCTGGAATGCGGCCTCCAGTCCGCTCCGAGCTGGGTTGCGGTCTCCGGTCCCCACCGAGCTGGGGTGCAGCCTCCGGTCCACTCCGAGCTGCGGTGCAGCTTCCGGTCCCCTCCGAGTTGGGGTGCAGCCTCCAGTCCCCTCCAAGCTGGAGTGCGGCCTCTCGTCCCCTCCGAGCTGGAGTGCGGGCTTTCAGTCTCCACCGAGATGGGTTGCGGCCTCCGGTCCCCTCCGAGCTGGGGTGCCCTCTGAGTTGGGGTGAGTCCTCCGGTCCCCTCTGAGCTGGGGTGCCCTCTGAGTTGGGGTGAGTCCTCCGGTCCCCTCTGAGCTGGGGTGCGGCCTCCGGTCCCCTCCGAGCTGGGGTGCTCTCTGAGTTGGGGGAGTCATCCGGTCCACTCCGAGCTGGGGTGCGGTCTCCGGTCCCCTCCGAGTTGGGGTGCAGCCTCCTGTCCCCTCTCAGCTGGGGTATGGCCTCTGGTCCCCTCTGAGTTGGGGTGCCCTCTGAGTTGGGGTGAGTCCTCCGGTCCCCTCCAAGCTGGAGTGTGGCCTCCAGTTCCCTCTGAGCTGGGTTGCGGTCTCTGGTCCCCTCCAAGCTGGGGTGCGACCTCTGGTCCACTCCGAGCTGCGGTGCAGCTTCTGGTCCCCTCCGAGTTGGGGTGCAGCCTCCAGTCCCCTCCAAGCTGGGGTGCGGCCTCTCGTCCCCTTCGAGCTGGGGTGCGGCCTTTCTGTCTCCGCCGAGATGGGTTGCGTCCTCCGGTCCCCTCCAAGCTGTGGTGCCCTCTGAGTTAAGGTGTGGCCTCCGGTCCCCTCCAAGCTGGGTGCCCTCTGAGTTGGGGTGAGTCCTCCGGTCCCCTCCGAGCTGGGGTGCGGCCTCCAGTCCACTCCGAGCTGCTGTGCAGCTTCCAGTCCCCTCCGAGTTGGGGTGCAGCCTCCAGTCCCCTCCAAGCTGGGGTGCGGCCTCTCGTCCCCTTTGAGCTGGGGTGCGGCCTTTCAGTCTTCGCCGAGATGGGTTGGGGCCTCCGGTCCCCTCCGAGCTGGGGTGCCCTCTGAGTTGGGGTGTAGCCTCCGGTCCCCTCCTAGCTGGGGTGCCCTCTGAGTTGGGGTGAGTCCTCCGGTCCCCTCTGACCTGGGGTGCGGCCTCCGGTCCCCTCCGAACTGGGGTGCCCTCTGGGTTCAGGTGAGTCGTCCGGTCCCCTTCGAGCTGGGGTGCGGTCTCCGGTCCCCTCAGAGTTGGGGTGCAGCCTCCTGTCCCCTCTCAGCTGGGGTATGGCCTCTGGTCCCCTCCAAGCTGGGGTGTGGCCTCCTGTCCCCTCTTCGCTGGGGTGCGGCCTCTGGTCCCCTCTGAGCTGAGCTGTATCGTTTTCCACTCCAGGAATCATTTAACTTCTTTACCCCAAGGGTGGTTTGCATGTTAATGACAAGGTCAATTTTTACAATGCTGACCACTGTCCCTTTATGAGGTTATAATTGTGGAACACTTCAGTGGATCCCAGTGATTCTGACATTGTTTTCTCGTGACATATTGTACTTCATGATAGTGGTAAAATGTCTTTGCATTTGCATTTATTTGTAAAAAAAAACGGAAATTTTCCAACTTTGATTTTTCATGCCCTTAAATCACAGAGATATGTCACACAAAATACCTAATAAGTAACATTTCCCATGTCCACATGTCTACTTTACATCAGCACAATTTTGGAACCCACATATTTTTTGTTAGGAAGTTATAAGGGTTAAAGTTGACCAGCGATATCTCATTTTTACAACACCATTTTTTTTAGGGACTACATCACATTTGAAGTCACTTTGAGGGGCCTATATGATAGAAAATACACAAAAGTGAGACCATTCTAAAAACTGCATCCCTCAATGTGCTCAAAACCACATTCAAGAAGTTTATTAACTCTTAGGTGCTTCACAGGAATTTTTGGAATGTTACAAAAAAAAGGATTATTTAGCTTTTTTTCACATCCAATTTATGTTATTATTTACCAAGGTTAACAGGAGAAATTGGACCTCAAAAGTTGTGCAATTTGTCCTGAGCATGCTGATACCCCATATGTGGGGGTAAACCACTGTTTGGCCACATGGCAGAGCTCGGAAAGAAAGGAGCGTCGTTTGCCTTTTCAATGCAAAATTCGCTGGAATTGAGATAGGACACATGTCGCATTTGGAGAGCCCCTGATGTGCCTAAACAGTGGAAACCCCAACAGTTGACACCATTTTGGAACCTAGACCCCCTATGGAACTTATCTAGATGTGTGGTGAGCACTTTGAAGCACCAAGTGCTTCACAGAAGTTTATAATGCAGAGCTGCAAAAATAAAAAATCAGATTTTTTTCACAAAAATGATTTTTTCACCCCCAATTTTTTAATTTCCCAAGGGTAACAGGAGAAATTGGACCCCAAAAGCTGTTGTCCAATTTGTCCTGAATACGCTGATACCCCATATGTGGGATAAAACTACTGTTTGGGCACACGTCAGGGCTCGGAAGGGAAGTAGTGGTGTTTTGTAATGCAGCCTTTGATGGAATGGTCTGGGGGCATCATGTTGCATTTGCAGAGCTACTGATGTGCCTAAACAGTAAACCCCCCCCCCCCCACAAGTGACCCCATTTTGGAAACTAGACCCCCCCAAGGAACTTATCTAGATGTGTTGTGATTACTTCGAACCCCTAAGTGTTTCACTAAAGTTTATAACGCAGAGCCGTGAAAATAAAATATAATTTTTTTCTCACAGAAATGATTTTTTTAGCCCACAAATTTTTATTTTCACAAGGGTAACAGGAGAACTGCACAAGTTGCTGTCCAATTTGTCCTGAGTATGCTGATACCCCATATGTAGGAGTAAACCACTGTTTGGGCACACGGCAGGGCTTGGAAGAGAAGGAGCATCGTTTTACTTTTTCAACACAGAATTGGCTGGAATTGAAATCGGATGCCATGTCGCATTTGGAGAGCCCCTGATGTGCCTAAACAATGGAAACCCCCCAATTCTAACTCCAGCCCTAACTCCAACACACCCCTAACCCTAATCCTAACCATAACCCTAACCACACCCCTAACCCAAACACACTCCTAACCCTAATCCCAACCCTAACCACACCCCTAACCCCAACACACCTCTAACCCTAATCCCAACCCTAAGCATAACTCTAACCACACCCCAAATCCTGACACACCCCTAACCCTAATTCCAACCCTATATGTAATCCAAACCCTAACCCCAACTCTATCTCCAACTCTAGCCCCAACCCTAACCCCAACTCTAGCCCCAACCCTAACCCTAACTTTAGCCCCAACCCTAACTTTAGCCCTAACCTAACCCTAAAGGGAAAATGGAAATAAATACATTTTTTTATTTTATTACTTTTTCCTAACTAAGGGGGTGATTAAGGGGGGTTTGATTTTCTATTTATAGCGGGGGTTTTTAGCGGGTTTTTGTGTTTGGCAGCTCTCACACACTAAAAGACGCTTTTTATTGCAAAAAATAGTTTTTTTATTACCACATTTTGAGAGCTATATTTTTCCACATTTTGGTCCACAGTGTCATGTGGGGTCTTGTTTTTTGTGGGACGAGTTGACGTTTTTATTGGTACCATATTCAGGCACATGACTTTTTTTATCGCATTTTATTCCGATTTTTGTGAGGCAGAATGAACAAAAACCAGCAATTCATGAATTTCTTTTGTGGGGGTGTTTATACTGTTGCACGTGTGGAAAAATTGATAAAGCAGTTTTATTCTTTGGGTCAGTACGATAACAGTGATTCCTCATTTTTATCATTTTTTTATGTTTTGGTGCTTTTATATAATAAAAACTATTTTTTATAAAAAATAATTATTTTTGCATCGCTTTATTCTGAGAGCTATAACTTTTTTATTTTTCTGGTGATGGAGCTATATCATAGCTTGTTTTTTGCAGGACAAGATGACGCTTTCAGTGGTACCACTTTTATTAATATCCGTCTTTTTGATCGCGTGTTATTCCACTTTTTATTTGTTCGGTGGTATGATAATAAAGCATTGTTTTTTTTCCTTTTTTTTAATGGTGTTCAATAATGGTGTTCAATAAAGGGGTTATCTAGTGGGACAGTTTTATAGGTCGGGTCGTTACGGATGCGGCGATACTAAATATGTGTACTTTTATTGGTTAGATTTTTTTATTCAAATATTTATTTTTTGATAGAATATAGATTTTTTTTAATTATTATTTTTTAATTATTTTTAAATAATTAAATTAAAATATTTGTACAATTATTTTTTTATTTTTTAAAAGGGATTCTCATGTTGGGCAGGCTGATCGCTTATATGGCATGCACATCTGCATGCCACATAAGCTGCACTCTGCACACTGACCTCAGAGACTTCCTGACATGCACTGCGCATGACAGAAAGTCTCACAGCTCTGGTAACCCGGATGTCTTCATGACAACATTGGGTTACCATGGGAGCGATCGGGACCCCACGTCATGCCACGGGGTCACCGATCCAGCCCCTCTGCTGACTCTGGAACGGTGCGATCATGTTTGATTGCAGTGTACCAGGGTTAAAGTGGCGGGAGCAGTCCGTGACCGCTTCTGGCATTTAGGGACGGGTGTCAGCTGTGAGAATCCACTGACACCCGGCTGCGATCAGCCGCGCTCCCTCGTGAGCGCGGCTGATCGCATTAGACGTACTATTCCATCCATGGGCATTAAGTCCCAGGTCACATGGATGGAATAGTACATCCAATGCCAGAAAGGGGTTATACAGGCATTATATTTCTTTGAGGTAAAACATTGCTTAAAAATAGGCAGTGAAATATTTTGCCTCACAGAAAGAATCAGCTGTGCTTCCATGCTGAAATACCTGTATACTTTTTTGCTTCCTCCTCTGCCCAGGAGCTGTGGTATGATGTGGTATGGTTCGTGCACGGTCAGACACATTACACAGTACACAGCAGGGCCACATGAGATTATCTCAGCACAGGAATGTTTTTTTAACAAATCCAATAATGGAAATTATTATTATCCCAAGATCTATTAATTAAAATGTACTTTGTTCGTGGAAAAACCCTTTAATCTTGCAGAGAAAACTTCAGCTTCTGAGAAGACCTTCTTGGCGTCTGGAGCAGAATAGCAGTGACATCTTTCAGTTCACACTTTGTAACCTGGATCCTGCACAGGGTTCACCAATAATGGAGGAATTCTTTAGACTGAGTGCACAGACCTGAGCGACTCCTGTGCGTCTGGTATCGGGCACACTACTACATTACCAGGACACATCCGTCCATATTACAGTCAATATAGTCACATTTTTCTCAAACTTAAAGGAGTCGGCCTTAGTGATGGCTGCCAGCGACCCAGTGAGAGCTGCTTGTAGTCTCATGTCGATAAAAATAGCTGTTGTCGGTGACTGATGAAACTGAATGTTGGACATCCACCCTCAATAATGCTGCTATTGGCTGGCTGTCGGTGGACGGAGTTTCTTCCACATTTGATTCCGTTGATTTTACCATAACTTGGTACACACAGGTTAGCATATAATAAATTGGGATCTGTTTTGAATTCAAATGATCCATCTCTCCAAAAATGGCCGGACGGCCCATTACTAATTGTCCAATACTTCACATGTCCATGTCATGAGAACCACCTGCCCCAGAGAAGCTCTCGTGGACTTACCTTTCTCTCTCTCATCCCTCTGTTACCTGAGCTGCTGTCCTGGTCACTTGGTCTCTGTGTTCTGACTTCCTGTGATGTTACGTCACCTTATCTCTGGGTTCCGGTCTCTGGAGTCTATTGTGACATCACAATTACGTGACATCATACCGTGTGGTGGGCGGGGTTCCATCCAGCAGCTGCTGTGCAGTATGTACACCCCTGCTATATACCTGTGTAATATACACACACCCTGCTGTATACCCATATAATGTACAGTATATATATGTACACCCCTGCTATACACCTGTGTAATATATACACACCCTGCTGTATACCCATATAATGTACAGTATATATATGTACACCCCTGCTATACACCTGTGTAATATATACACACCCTGCTGTATACCCATATAATGTACAGTATATATATGTACACCCCTACTATACACCTGTGTAATATATACACACAGGGTCGGACTGGCCCACCGGAGAACCAGAGGATTCTCCGGTGGGCCCAGGCCCTGACACCTGCTGGCATACAGTGCCAGCAGTGCATAGGGCCCCCGCTGCTCCAGGGGCCCCCAGCAAGTGGGGTGTCGCTAATAGCGCACACCACGCAGCTGCTATGGGGCCCCCAGTACCAGCGAAGAAGCAGCGGGTGACAGGAAGCCTAAGCCTGTCCCCGCTGCTAAAGTGAAATGAATATTCACGCTTCCCCATGCCCCCATGGGCGTGGAGAGGAGTGAATTAATTTCCTTATAATAGCGGGCAGCGTTTGCCGCAAATTGCGGCTAAACACTGCCCGCTATCAGAGCCCGCAGACCAGGGTCCCCCCCCACCCCGCTCCCTCAGTGGCCCCCAGCTCACACGGCCGCTATGGGGCCATAAGCTAGGGGTCCCGGCACCAATGCCGCCCCCCAGCGCTCATTAATGGGGAGAGAGCGTCAGATGACGCTCCCTCTCCCATGATTCCCCTCGCCACTGACACACAGCAGGTGCGCAATGACATCACTTCATCGCTCACCTGCTGTGTGTGAGGCCGACAGCAGCGCAGCTCATGACATCGGAGCAGAGCTGCTGCTGGAGTCAGCGTGGGAGCGATGAGGAGAGGTGAGTATTGTGCTTTTTTGTGTTTTTTTATTATTGAGTCCTGGCTGGTTGTATGGGGAGGGTGAGCTGCTTGATGCCCTATGGGGCAAGGAGGGGGTGTGAGCTGCGTGATGCCCAATGGGGCATGGGGGGTGAGCTGCGTGATGCCCTATGGGGCAAGGAGGGGTGTGAGCTGCATGATGCCCTATGGGGCAAGGAGGGGGTCTGACTGCATGATGCCCTATGGGGCAAGGGGGGGTGAGCTGCATGATGCCCTATGGGGCAAGGGGAGGGGTGAGCTGCATGATGCCCTATGGGGAGAGGAGGAGGTGTGAGCTGCATGATGCCCTATGGGGCAAGGGGGGGTGAGCAGCATGATGCCCTATGGGGCAAGGAGGGGTGTGAGCTGCATGATGCCCTATGGGGCAAGGAGGGGGTGTGAGCTGCATGATGCCCTATGGGGCAAGGGGGTGAGCTGCATGATGCCCTATGGGGCAAGGGGGGGTGAGCTGCATGATGCCCTATGGGGCAAGGAGGGGGGTGAGCTGCATGATGCCCTATGGGGCAAGGGGGTGAGCTGCATGATGCCCTATGGGGCAAGGAGGGGGTGTGAGCTGCATGATGCCCTTTGGGGCAAGGGGGGGTGAGCTGCATGATGCCCTATGGGGCAAGGGGGGTGAGCTGCATGATGCCCTATGGGGCAAGGGGGGTGAGCTGCATGAAGCCCTATGGGGCAAAGGGGGGTGAGCTGCATGATGCCCTATGGGGAGGGTGAGCTGCCTGATACCCTATGGGGAGGGTGAGCTGCATGATACCCTATGAGGGGAATGAGCTGCATGATACCCTATGGGGAGAGTGAGCTGCATGATGCCCTATGGGGGGAGTGAGCTGCATGATGCCCTATGGGGGGAGTGAGCTGCATGATACCCTATGGGGGGAGTGAGCTGCATGATGCCCTATGGGGGGAGTGAGCTGCATGATGCCCTATGGGGAGAGTGAGCTGCATGATGCCCTATGGGGGGAGCTGTATGATGCCCTATGGGGGTGAGCTGCATGATACCCTATGAGAGGGGGCAGCGTGATACCCTATGAGGGGGCTACATTATATTCCATGAAAAGGGGCTGCATTATACCTTATGAGGGGGGGTTGCACTATACTCTAAGGGGGCTACATTATACCCTATGGGGGCTGCATTATACTCTGAGGCTGGTTGTATTATATTCTATGGGGGGGCTACATTATATTCTATAGGGGGCTGCATTGTACCCTATGAGGGGGCTACTTTATTTTCTTTGAGGGGGCTACCCCAACCCCTGCTACATAATTAAGACGTGTACTACCTTATATTATACCCTGATATTAGCGTGTTTTACCGCACAATTGGTGGTCTTGTATTTATTTCTATGTAGCTACATAGTGGGCCCCAAGAATGATTTTCTCTGGTGGGCCCAAGGTGCTCCAGTCCAACGCTGTATACACACCCTGCTGTATAACCATATAATGTATGTATACATATGTACACTCCTGCTATATACCTATGTAATATATACACACCCTGCTCTATACCCATATAATGTACAGTATATATATGTACACCCCTTCTATACACCTGTGTAATATTCAGTTCAATTCAAAGAAGCTTTATTGGCAGGACCAAATAAACATTAGTTTTGCCAAAGCACAAGTACAGTAGGGAGTAGGGACTATGGGGATAATGGGTTAGGACTGCGGGGACGATGGATGGGGACTGTGGGAACGATGGATGGGGTACAGGGTGGGGATAATATATACACACCCTGCTGTATAACCATATAATGTATATATACATATGTACACCCCTGCTATATACCTGAGTAACATATACAGTACAGACCCTGCCGTATACCCCTAAAATGTACAGTATATATATGTACATCCCTGCTATATACCTGAGTAATATAATATATATACATACCCTGCTGTATAACTCTATAATGTGTATATATGTGTACACCCTCTGCTATATACCCGAGTAATATATACACACCCTGCTGTATACCCCTATAATGTGTATATATGTACACCCCCGCTATATACTTGTATACTATACACATCCTGCTGTATACCCCTATAAAGTGTGTATATATATGTACGTCCCATGGTTTCCTCTTGTGTAATATATACACACTCTGCTGTATATCCCATGAATATATATGAACGATGGGTGTCGGCGACCCAGTAAGAGCCGCTTGCAGTCTCATGGGGATTAAAATGGCTGTTGTCGGCGGCTGTTGAAACTGACTGCCAGAAATCCACACTGCCCATCACTAGTTGTCCCATGCTTCACAAGTCCCTGTCATGAGAACCACCTGCCCCAGAAAAGCTCTTGTGGACTTACCTTTCTTTCTCTCATCCCTCTGTTACCTGAGCTGCTGTCCTGGTCACTTGGTCTCTGTGTTCTGACTTCCTGTGATGTTACGTCACCTTATCTCTGAGTTCCGGTCTCTGGAATCTATTGTGACATCACAATCACGTGACATCATACACTATGGTGTGCGGGGTTCCATCCAGCAGCTGCTGTGCAGTATGTACTGTTCACCCCTGCTATATACCTGTGTAATATATACACACCCTGCAGTATACCCCTAGAATGTATATATATATACACTCACCGGCCACTTTATTAGGTACACCATGCTAGTAACGGGTTGGACCCCCTTTTGCCTTCAGAACTGCCTCAATTCTTCGTGGCATAGATTCAACAAGGTGCTGGAAGCATTCCTCAGAGATTTTGGTCCATATTGACATGATGGCATCACACAGTTGCCGCAGATTTGTCGGCTGCACATCCCAAAGATGCTCCATACAAGGCAGGATGGATCCATGCTTTCATGTTGTTTACGCCAAATTCTGACCCTACCATCCGAATGTCGCAGCAGAAATCGAGACTCATCAGACCAAGCAACGTTTTTCCAATCTTCTACTGTCCAATTTCGATGAGCTTGTACAAATTGTAGCCTCAGTTTCCTGTTCTTAGCTGAAAGGAGTGGTACCCGGTGTGGTCTTCTGCTGCTGTAGCCCATCTGCCTCAAAGTTCGACGCACTGTGCGTTCAGAGATGCTCTTAGGCCTACCTTGGTTGTAACGGGTGGCGATTTGAGTCACTGTTGCCTTTCTATCAGCTCGAACCAGTCTGCCCATTCTCCTCTGACCTCTGGCATCAACAAGGCATTTCCGCCCACAGAACTGCCGCTCACTGGATTTTTTTTCTTTTTCGGACCATTCTCTGTAAACCCTAGAGATGGTTGTGCGTGAAAATCCCAGTAGATCAGCAGTTTCTGAAATACTCAGACCAGCCCTTCTGGCACCAACAACCATGCCACGTTCAAAGGCACTCAAATCACCTTTCTTCCCCATACTGATGCTCGGTTTGAACTGCAGGAGATTGTCTTGACCATGTCTACATGCCTAAATGCACTGAGTTGCCGCCATGTGATTGGCTGATTAGAAATTAAGTGTTAACAAGAAGTTGGACAGGTGTACCTAATAAAGTGGCCAGTGAGTATATATACAGTGGGGCAAAAAAGTATTTAGTCAGTCAGCAATAGTGCAAGTTCCACCACTTAAAAAGATGAGAGGCGTCTGTAATTTACATCATAGGTAGACCTCAACTATGGGAGACAAACTGAGAAAAAAAAATCAAGAAAATCACATTGTCTGTTTTTTTATCATTTTCTTTGCATATTATGGTGGCAAATAAGTATTTGGTCAGAAACAAAATTTCATCTCAATACTTTGTAATACATCCTTTGTTGGCAATGACAGAGGTCAAACGTTTCCTGTAAGTCTTCACAAGGTTGCCACACACTGTTGTTGGTATGTTGGCCCATTCCTCCATGCAGATCTCCTCTAGAGCAGTGATGTTTTTGGCTTTTCGCTTGGCAACACGGACTTTCAACTCCCTCCAAAGGTTTTCTATAGGGTTGAGATCTGGAGACTGGCTAGGCCACTCCAGGACCTTGAAATGCTTCTTACGAAGCCACTCCTTCGTTGCCCTGGCGGTGTGCTTTGGATCATTGTCATGTTGAAAGACCCAGCCACGTTTCATCTTCAATGCCCTTGCTGATGGAAGGAGGTTTGCACTCAAAATCTCACGATACATGGCCCCATTCATTCTTTCATGTACCCGGATCAGTCGTCCTGGCCCCTTTGCAGAGAAACAGCCCCAAAGCATGATGTTTCCACCACCATGCTTTACAGTAGGTATGGTGTTTGATGGATGCAACTCAGTATTCTTTTTCCTCCAAACACGACAAGTTGTGTTTCTACCAAACAGTTCCAGTTTGGTTTCATCAGACCATAGGACATTCTGCCAAAACTCCTCTAGATCATCCAAATGCTCTCTAGCAAACTTCAGACGGGCCCGGACATGTACTGGCTTAAGCAGTGGGACACGTCTGGCACTGCAGGATCTGAGTCCATGGTGGCGTAGTGTGTTACTTATGGTAGGCCTTGTTACATTGGTCCCAGCTCTCTGCAGTTCATTCACTAGGTCCCCCCGCGTGGTTCTGGGATTTTTGCTCACCGTTCTTGTGATCATTCTGACCCCACGGGGTGGGATTTTGCGTGGAGCCCCAGATCGAGGGAGATTATCAGTGGTCTTGAATGTCTTCCATTTTATAATTATTGCTCCCACTGTTGATTTCTTCACTCTAAGCTGGTTGGCTATTGCAGATTCAGTCGTCCCAGCCTGGTGCAGGGCTACAATTTTGTTTCTGGTGTCCTTTGACAGCTCTTTGGTCTTCACCATAGTGGAGTTTGGAGTCAGACTGTTTGAGGGTGTGCACAGGTGTCTTTTTATACTGATAACAAGTTTAAACAGGTGCCATTACTACAGGTAATGAGTGGAGGAAAGAGGAGACTCTTAAAGAAGAAGTTACAGGTCTGTGAGAGCCAGAAATCTTGATTGTTTGTTTCTGACCAAATACTTATTTTCAACCATAATATGCAAATAAAATGATAAAAAAAACAGACAAAGTGATTTTCTGGATGTTTTTTTCTCAGTTTGTCTCCCATAGTTGAGGTCTACCTATGATGTAAATTACAGACGCCTCTCATCTTTTTAAGTGGTGGAACTTGCACTATTGCTGACTGACTAAATACTTTTTTGCCCCACTGTATATATATATATATATATATATATATATATATATATAGTCAGGAATCCCACCGCATGTCCGGGATCTCACCAATATGCCAACAATATGTCACGGTTCACGGGGAGGATACCTTTATCATCCCCACCACTCACACCAATTTGTCATGAACCGGGGTTGTTTGGTTGCCCCTGGTTCCTTCTGAAGGGGATTTATCTATATTCCACATTCCAGTTTCAGTTTAGAACTTACAGCTCTCTGGCGCCCCCTTACCCTCAGGTCAGTCAGGGTACTGCACCTAGGATAATTAGTCACCAGAAAGGCTGCCTTCCTTTCTACTGGCTAGTGGGCATGCTGCAGCGAGAGCGATATAACTACTCAGGCAGGAACAATAATTATCAACGCTGTCGTCGCTACAAGGCCTCCCAAAAGTACAGGACAAATCTGCTGCCATAAGGTCTGATTTCGTAATCCTTAACGGGTCTGAAGTCAACCCAAATCAGTAGCACAATTCACTTCAGAGGACGTGACAGTTCATTTTAGAGCAAGGAAAGACAAGCTAGTAGTTTTATATTTTACTCCAAAAAATATAGGCAGTGTTTGCAAAGTATAAAAATATATTAGAAAGAAGACAAATATCATTTGTACAATATAATTACAAATAAAATGGGATTAAAATTGAAAAACACTTTCATTTCATTATGTCATATCATCTCCTGGCCGACTGTGTGCTGTGGGGAAAGGCGAGCATATATCCAGATGCTGATATCACCCCTGTATAGCAGCTAGACCCCAGACAAAGACACATGAAGACTGCCGCTTCGCTCACTTATTTCCTAGCCTAAAACCAAAGCCCTCCCCCTGTGGTGACCTCACTTACAAGCTGGATACTCCCCTGTCTTAGCATTATGAAAAACCCCTCATCCCACTTATCTTGGCATAGGAACCTCATAGAAAGATGACACCCATGTCGTTATGCTCAGCGTGCCATAGGGATTCGTTTAAGTATAGACATATGGTAGTAGGGTGACCCAGTTCCGTAGTAATCCGATTCTCAATTGTGCTGGTTCTGGAACCTAGAAAACTCACTGGCTGATAGTTCTACCGAAGCCCATGTCAAAAATGTATTTGTCCCACTTCTATTATTAATCAATGCTATGATATTTACATTTGCAAGGACAAAGAAAACTGGGTTTTTTTCCCATTTGCTTCTACTTGTACTTTTACTTTGAAGCCATATAAATTCTTGAGGGAGAGGGAAAATTAGGGATTTTGGATTACACACTCAGGCAGAGTAGGAAGAGGGGGGTCGGAAAGGCCCACAGCGTGTGTCTGAAAAGTCATGGAACTTTTAGGTAGATACTCAAACATGGCATATTCACATTATCGTGACACATAAGTATATGTACACCCCCTGCTGTATACCTGATTAATATATACACATCATGCTGTATACCCCTATAATGTATATATATGTACACCCCCTGCTCTATACCTGAGTAATATATACACACCCTGCTGTATATCCCTATAATGTATATATAGATGTACACCCCCTGCTCTATACCTGTGTAATATATACACACTATGCTGTATACCCCTATAATGTATATATATGGGGACACCCCCTACTCTATACCTGAGCAATACATACACACTCCGCTGTATACCCCTTTAATGTATGTATAGTGTATGTACACCCCCTGATCTATACCTGAGTAATATATACACACCCTACTGTATACCCCTGTAATGTATATATATGTACACCCCCTGCTATATAACTGAGTAATATACACACACCATGCTGTATACCCCATAACATGTACACCCCCTGCTATATAACTGAGTAATATATACACACCATGCTGTATACCCCTATAATGTATATATGTACACCCCCTGCTATATACCTGAGTATTATATACACCCCATGCTCTGCGCAGCATCAAACACGCAGCGTTTCCTGAATGTGGAAACATACCCTAACCATGGCATACAAAGCCATCCGCAACCTGTCTCCTCCATACATCTGTGACCTCGTCTCCCGCTACTTGCCTGCATGCAACCTCCGATCCTCACAAGATCTCCTTCTCTCCTCCCCTCTTATCTCCTCTTCCCACAATCGTATACAAGATTTCTCTCGCGTATCACCCCTACTCTGGAACTCTCTACCACAACATATCAGACTCTTGCTTACCATCGAAACCTTCAAAAAGAACCTGAAGACCTACCTCTTCTGACAAGCCTACAACCTGCAGTAACCGCCAATCGACCAAACCGCTGCACGACCAGCTCTATCCTCACCTACTGTATTCTCACCCATCCCATGTAGATTATGAGCACTTGCGGGCAGGGTCCTCTCTCCTCCTGTACTAGCTGTGACTTGTATTGTTTAAGATTATTGTACTTGTTTTTATTATGTATACCCCTCCTCACATGTAAAGCGCCATGGAATAAATGGTGCTATAATAATAAATAATAATAATATATACACACCATGCTGTATTACCCTATAATGTATACATGTACACCCCCTGCTATATACCTGAGTATTATAAACACCCCATGCTGTATACCCCTATAATATGTACACCCCCTGCTATATACCTGAGTAATATATACACACCATGCTGTATGCCCCTATAATGTATATACAGTTGAAACCAGAAGTTTACATACACTATATAAAAAGACGCATATGCATGTTTTTCTCAATATCTGACCATTCCCGTTTAGGTCAATTAGGATTAGGATTAATAATTATTTATATTTGCCAAATGCCATAATAATGATAGACAGAGAATGTTTTAAAGTTTCTTTTTATTACCTACTGCAAAGCCAAAAGTTTACATACATTTCATTAGTATTCGGTACCATTGTACTTAAACTGAATGATCTGGGTCAAACGTTTGGGATTTCCTTCCACAAGCTTCTCACAATAGTTGGTCAGAATTTGGGCCCATTCCTTCTGACACAACTGGTGTAACTGATCCAGGTTTGTCAGTCGCCTTGCTCACACCGGCCTTTTCAGTTTTGCCTATAAATTTTCAATAGGATTGAGATCAGGGCTTTGTTCTGGCCACTCCAAAACATTGACTTTGTTATCCTTAAGCCACTTTGTTACCATTTTTGCAGTATGCTTCGGGTCATTGTCCATTTGGAAGAACCATTTCTATCCAAGCATTAACGTCCTGGCAGATGTCTTGAGATGTTGCTTAAGTATTGCCACATAATCTTCTTTTCTCATGATGCGATCTATTTTGTGAAGTGCACCAGTCCCTCCTGCTGTAAAACAACCCCACATCATGATGCATAACAACATCATATGGGCAGAAAACAGCAACTGACAGCACATCAGATGATCAGGATGCACGCTCAAAAATCCATTGACCCAATTGGATAAGTATTCACAAGCAAAGAAAAGCGAGCAGCATCCAGCCCAGGTGAAAAAGTAAAGCTTCTTTATTCTGCCATCAAAGTCATACAACATTTCGACCAAGCATGACAAAGACCACGCTTGGTCGAAACGTTATATGACTTTGATGGCAGAATAAAGAAGCTTTACTTTTTCACCTGGACTGGATGCTGCTCGCTTTTCTTTACTTGTAACATCATATGGGCAATCCAGAATTGTTTAAAGGCATAGTAATCTTTTTCTTTTTTTTTTTAACTCTAATATTTTTAATTAAATATAAGATTCCAATAAAACATTTGACATTAAGACATAAATTTTCATTTTCCCCACCATTAACCCCCCTTAACCACCCCTACCCCCTCCTTCCCTTTTAGACAGCTCACGCTCTTCTCTTAACATGTCTTGTAACATTATATACATTATCCAAATGTAAAAAGAAACAACGACTCAGGTCCAGAAACCATAATCACAAATCGATCCTGCCAGGATCACCCAGAACTAATTGGGATAGTGCCCTGAGATACTTCCTATTATAGATAACAACCTTACAAAATGAAGTATAAACAAACTCAGAAAAAATAAAGTTTTATTGAATTTAACACTAAACATACAACAAAGTCCATATATAAATAAATAAATAGTAATATGCTACAGAGTGCTTTAAATATTGGGTACAGGTGCACCAAAAGAACACGCTAGGTGTCACATAATGGCAAGAAGGCTACTTTCACACTAGCGTTAACTGCATTCCGTCACAATGCGTCGTTTTGCCGAAAAAACGCATCGTGCAAAAGTGTTTGCAGGATGCGTTTTTTCACCATTGATTAACATTAACCCCTTAACGACTGCCGATACGCCTTTTAACGGCGGCCGCTAAGGGTACTTAAACCACAGCGCCGTTAATTAACGGCGCTGTGGAAAAAGTGAATAGCGCCCCCCAGAGTCGGATTTTCTCTGGGGTCTCGGTTGCCGAGGGTAGCCGAGACCCCAGAGAACATGATTCGGGGGGATTTTACCGACCCCCGAGTTGCGATCGCCGGTAATTAACCGTTTACCGGCGGTCGCAACAAAAAAAAAAAACGCGATTTGCCTTTTAATTTCTCTGTCCTCCAATGTGATCGCACATCGGAGGACAGAGAAATAGGGTCCCCGATGGCCCCCGATAGCCCCCCAATACTCACCTATCTCCCCCGGTGCTCCTCGTGGCTCCCGATGGGCGCCGCCATCTTTTTTCCGGGAAAAAATGGCGGGCGCACGCGCAGTACGCCCGCCGCCCGGCACCCGGAAGATCTTTGGGGTCTCGGCTGCCGGGGGTAGCCGAGACCCCAAAGAACATGATCGGGGTCGGTTTGCACCGACCCCTGTTTTGCGATCGCCGGTAATTAACAGTTTACCGGCGACCGCAAAAAAAAAAAAAAAAGCGATCTGTAATTCTCTGTCCTCTGATGTGATCGCACATCAGAGGACAGAGAAATAGGGGGATTCGGGGACCCTATAATACTCGCCCGGTGTCCCTGGGTCCTCCTGTGTCTCCTCTTGCCGGCCGGCTTCTTCGTCGGGAAAGAAAATGGCGGGCGCATGCGCAGTGCACCCGCCATCTGCTGCCATCTGCCGGCCGGCAGGAGAGACGAGTTGGGGCTAAAATTAGGGTTAGGGTTAGAGTTAGGGTTAGGGCTAGGGTTAGGGTTAGAGTTAGGGTTAGGGTTAGGGTTAGGGCTAGGGTTAGGGTTAGGGTTAGAGTTAGGGTTAGGGTTAGGGTTAGAGTTAGGGTTAGAGTTAGGGTTAGGGTTAAAGTTAGGGTTAGGGTTAGAGTTAGGGTTAGGGTTAGAGTTAGAGTTAGGGTTAGGGTTGGGGCTAAATTTAGGATTAGGGTTAGGGCTAGGATTAGGGTTAGGGTTAGGCTACTTTCACACTAGCGTTTTTTGGCTTCCGTCGCAATGCGTCGTTGGAGAAAAAACGCATCCTGCAAAAGTGCTTGCAGGATGCGTTTTTTCTCCATTGGCTTGCATTAGCGACGCATTGCGACGGATTGCCACATGTCGCATCCGTCGTGCGACAGATGCGTCGTGCTTTGGCGGACCGTCGGCACAAAAAAAGCTACATGTAACTTTTTTGTGCGACGTGTCCGCCATTTCCGACCGCACATGCGCGGCCAGAACTCCGCCCCCGCCTCCCCGCACCTCACAATGGGGCAGCGGATGCGTTGAAAAAACAGCATCCGCTGCACCCGTTGTGTGGCGCTTACAACGCTAGCGTCGGTACGTCGGCCCGACACATTGCGATGGGCCGAGTACGACGCTAGTGTGAAAGTAGCCTTAGGCTTCTTTCACACTTGCGTCGGTACGGGGCGGTCGCAATGCGTCGGCCCGACGTACCGACGCACGTTGTGAAAATTGTGCACAACGTGGGCAGCGGATGCAGTTTTTCAACGCATCCGCTGCCCAGTCTATGTCCTGGGGAGGAGGGGGCAGAGTTACGGCCACGCATGCGCGGAAATGGCGGACGCGACGTACAAAAAAAAGGTTACATTGAACTTTTTGTGACGACGGGGCTAAAGTTATGGTTAGGGATGGGGCTAAAGTTAGGGTTATGGTTGGGGCTAAAGTTAGGGTTAGAGTTGGGATTAGGGTTTGGATTAGGGTTGGGATTAGGGTTACGTTTGGGATTAGGGTTGGGATTAGGGTTACGTTTGGGATTAGGGTTAGGGGTGTGTTGGATTTAGGGTTTTGATTAGGGTTATGGTTAGGGTTGAGACTAGGGCTGTTTTGGGGTTAGGGTTGTGATTATCGTTAGGGTTGTGATTAGGATTATGGATCGGGTTAAGATTAGGGTTAGGGGTGTGTTGGAGTTAGGGTTGGAGTTATAATTTGGGGGTTTCCACTGTTTAGGTACATCAGGGGGTCTCCAAACACGACAGCCAATTTTGCGCTAAAAAAGTCAAATGGTGCTCCCTCCCTTCTGAGCTCTGCCGTGCGCCCAAACAGTGGTTTACCCCCACATATGGGGCATCAGCGTACTTGGGATAAATTGGACAACAATTTTTGGGGTCCAATTTCTCCTGTTACCCTTGTGAAAATAAAAACTTGGGGGCTAAAAATCTTTTTTGTGGGAAAAAAAAATATTTTTTTATTTTCACTACTCTGCATTATAAACTTCTGTGAAGCACTTGAGCATTCAAAGTTCTCACCACATATCTAGATAAGTTCCTTAGGGGGTCTAGTTTCCAAAATTTGGTTACTTGTGGGGGTTTCTACTGTTTAGGTACATCAGGGGCTCTGCAAACGCAACATAACACCCACAGACAATTCTATCAAAGTCTGAATTCCAAAATGGCGCTCCTTCTCTTCCGAGCTCTGCCGTGTGCCAAAACAGTGGTTTACTCCCACATATGGGGCATCAGCGTACTTGGGATAAATTGGACAACAACTTTTGGCATCCAATTTGTCTTGTTACCCTTGTGAAAATAAAAACTTGGGGGCTAAAAAATATTTTTTGTGGAAAAAAAAATATTTTCTATTTTCACTACTCTGCATTATAAACTTCTGTGAAGCACTTGGGCATTCAAAGTTCTCACCACATATCTAGATAAGTTCCTTGGGGGGTCTAGTTTTCAAAATGGGGTCACTTGTGGGGGGTTTCTACTGTTCAGGTACATCAGTGGCTCTGCAAACGCAACATAATGCCCGCAGACCATTCTATCAAAGCCTGCATTTCAAAATGGCGCTCCTTCCCTTCCGAGCTCTGCCGTGCGCCTAAACAGTGGTTTACCCCCACATATTGGGTACCAGCATACTCAGGACAAATTGGACAACAACTTTTTGGGTCCAATTTCTCTTGTTACCCTTGTGAAAATAAAAATTTGGGGGCTAAAAAAATCTTTTTTGTGGGAAAAAAAATATTTTTTATTTTCACTACTCTGCATTATAAACTTCTGTGAAGCACTTGGGCATTCAAAGTTCTCACCACATATCTAGATAAGTTCCTTGGGGGGGTCTATTTTCCAAAATGGGGTCACTTGTTGGGGGTTTCTACTGTTTAGGTACATTAGGGGTCTGCAAACGCAACATAACGCCCGCAGACAATTCTATCAAAGTCTGCATTCCAAAATGGCGCTCCTTTCCTTCCGAGCTCTGCCGTGCGCCCAAACAGTGGTTTACCCCCACATATGGGGTACCAGCATTCTCAGGACAAATTGGACAACAACTTTTGGGGTCCAATTTCTCTTGTTACCCTTGTGAAAATAAAAACTTGGGGGCTAAAAAATCTTTATTGTTAAAAAAAAATATTTTTTATTTTCACGACTCTGCATCATAAACTTCTGTGATGCACTTGGGCATTCAAAGTTCTCACTACACATCTAGATAAGTTCCATGGGGGGTCTAGTTTCCAAAATGGGGTCACTTTTGGGGGGTTTCTACTGTTTAGGCACATCAGGGGCTCTCCAAACGCGACATGGCGTCCGATCTCAATTCCAGTCAATTTTGCATTGAAAAGTCAAATGGCGCTCCTTTGCTTCCGAGCTCAGCCATGCGCCCAAACAGTAGTTTACCCCCACATATGGGGTGTCGGCGTACTCAAGACAAATTGTACAACAACTTCTGGGGTCCATTTTCTCCTGTTACCCTTGGTAAAATAAAAATTTGGAGGCAAAAAGATCATTTTTGTAGAAAAAATGCGATTTTTTTATTTTCACGGCTCTATGTTATAAACTTCTGTGAAGCACCTGGGGGTTTAAAGTGCTCACCACACATCTAGATAAGTTCCTTAAGGGGTCTAGTTTCCAAAATGGTGTCATTTGTGGGGGTCTCCACTGTTTAGGCACATCAGCGGCTCTCCAAACGTGACATGGCATCCGATCTCAATTCCAGCCAATTCTACATTGAAAAAGTAAAACGACACTCCTTCTCTTCCAAGCTCTGCGGTGCGCCCAAACAGTGGTTTACCCCCACATATGGGGTATCGACGTACTCAGGAGAAATTGCACAACAACTTTTGTGGTCTAATTTCTCCTGTTACCCTTGTAAAAATAAAAATTTGGGGGCAAAAAGATCATTTTTGTAGAAAAAATGTGATTTTTTATTTTCACGGCTCTACGTTATAAACTTCTGTGAAGCACTTGGGGGTTCAAAGTGCTCACCACACATCTAGATAAGTTCCTTAAGGGGTCTAGTTTCCAAAATGGTATCACTTGTGGGGGGTTTCCACTGTTTAGGCACATCAGGGGCTCTCCAAACGCGACATGGCGTCCAATCTCAATTCCAGCCAATTCTGCATTGAAAAAGTCAAACGGTGCTCCTTCACTTCCAAGCTCTGCGGTGCGCCCAAACAGTGGTTTACCTCCACATATGGGGTATCGACGTACTCAGGAGAAATTGCACAACAACTTTTGTGGTCTAATTTCTCCTGTTACCCTTGTGAAAATAAGAATTTGTGGGCGAAAAAATCATTTTTGTGAAAACAAATGCAATTTTTTATTTTCACGGCTCTACGTTATAAACTTCTGTGAAGCACTTGGGGGTTCAAAGTGCTCACCACACATCTAGTTAAGTTTCTTAAGGGGTCTAGTTTCCAAAATGGTATCACTTGTGGGGGGTTTCCACTGTTTAGGCACATTAGGGGCTCTCCAAACGCGACATGGCGTCTGATCTCAATTCCAGCCAATTCTGCATTGAAACAGTCAAACGGTGCTCCTTCACTTCCAAGCTCTGCGGTGCGCCCAGACAGTGAAAATTAAAAAAAATGGTTCTGAAGTAAAATGTTTGCAAAAAAAAGTTAAAAGTTCATTTTTTTCTTCCACATTGTTTCAGTTCCTGTGAAGTACGTAAAGGGTTAATAAACTTCTTGAATGTGGTTTTGAGCAGCTTGAGGGGTGCAGTTTTTAGAATGGTGTCACACTTGGTTATTTTCTATCATATAGACCCCTCAAAATGACTTCAAAGGTGATGTGGTCCCTAAAAAAAACATGGTGTTGTAAAAATGAGAAATTGCTGGTCAACTTTTAACCCTTATAACTCCCTAACAAAAAAAAAATTGTTTCCAAAATTGTGCTGATGTAAAGTAGACATGTGGGAAATGTTATTTATTAACTATTTTTTGTGACATATCTCTCTGATTTAAGGGCATAAAAACACAAAGTTTGAAAATTGCAAAATTTTAAAAATTTTCGCCATATTTCCATTTTTTTCATAAATAATCGCAAGTAATATCGAAGAAATGTTACCACTAACTTGAAGTACAATATGTCACGAAAAAACAATCTCAGAATCAGCGGGATCCGATAAAGCGTTCCAGAGTTATAACCTCTTAAAGTGACACTGGTCAGAATTGTAAAAATTGGCTCGGTCATTAAGTACCAAATTGGCTCTGTCACTAAGGGGTTAAGCGACGCATTGTGACAGATTGCCACAATGATTGAGTTTGTTTATTATCCAAATGTAGTATCTTCCGTTTGTGGTGCAGTGACCAATGTTACAGCCAGGGGGCGCTGTGTGTGCACTTCAAGATGCACTTGGAGGCATAGTTGTGGTGAAACAGTGACTGGCAGTGTTGTGAATGGCCGATATGTATCGCAGAGGTGGGTGGCCCTGTGATGGAAGCCTGGGTATGTTTTGCTCAAGTAGATCTACTGCTGAGGGATTTGTTTACATCTGGAAGGCTTCCAGGTGATTGGAGAGATGGGTGGGTCCAGTCACCTACAAACCCACCCAAAGAGGCATGTCTGAACACCTAAGATGGTTTTGTGTTTAAGGACCTGTGGTGATGTCACGCTCACCTGACTGGCCATGTGACAGGTACTTGGGTGTGGTTACACCTATGTAAAGTAGGTGTGTGTAGCACATGGTGTGAGTGTTTGGTAGTCTGCAAGTGTGGACAGACTTCCATGTGTCATGGCTGGACACTGCTGAGTGGCCTGTGTGCTGTAGGTCCTGGATGGTCAGTGTTGGAGGCTCCTGGGAGTGGAGTCATCCTGGAAGGACCTAGAGACCGTAGACCTGGACGGTCAGTGTTGGAGGCTCCTGAGAGTGGAGTCGTCCTGGAAGCACCTAGAGACTGTAGACCTGGACGGTCTGTGTTGAGGACCTGGGACTGACGTGAAGTCAGCGTGAGGAGTGGAACTCCTGAAAGGTAACCCCGGACAAGGGGATTGTAATATATGGCAGGGAAGTTTATCTGCTGCATGAACAGACTGGTGGTCGTGATAAGTTTATGGACATAATGAACTAGACTGTATGTCATGTGGTTTATGAAGTTTAATAAACCAGATTTGACCAGATTTGTGTGAGGTACCGTGCCTGAGTGCTTGAATCCTATGCCAAGCGAGTGTCCCCCAACACACTCAGGTAGCGTATCACCACACATTATAAACATATAGACCATTATTATTATTATATAAGCGAACCCTCCTCAGGCCTTGCTTCCCTTAACCTCTCCCTAACCTAGTTCCAGCCAAGGGGTCCACAATTTATCATACAGGACCATCTTCCCTCTTTTCTGATATACACCTTTTTCTAGGGTAATGACCTGCTTCACATATTTAATATATTCTCCCCTTGAGGGAGGCTCCTCTTGAATCTAATTTCTTGCTATTACCTTCCGAGCCATGTATAGTAATCTAGCGATTGCTATTTTCAGCTTGTTATCCACAACTATACCTTCCACATACCCTAACACGCACACCAATGGTTCTCTTGGAATTACACATCTGTATGCCCTTTCTATCCAGCTTAAAACCACCAACCAAAAAGCAGTCAATCTCGGACACGTCCATAACATATGAAACATTCCAGCACTATCATTCCTACATCTAGGGCATTCCGAGTCAGATCTCAACCCAGCTTTGTATAGGACATCCGGGGATCTATACATTCTGTGTACAATATAAAGCTGGGAGAGTCTACAGGTCCTTCTCAAAAAATTAGCATATAGTGTTAAATTTCATTATTTACCATAATGTAATGATTACAATTAAACTTTCATATATTATAGATTCATTATCCACCAACTGAAATTTGTCAGGTCTTTTATTGTTTTAATACTGATGATTTTGGCATACAACTCCTGATAACCCAAAAAACCTGTCTCAATAAATTAGCATATTTCACCCGTCCAAACAAATAAAAGTGTTTTTTAATAACAAACAAAAAAACCATCAAATAATAATGTTCAGTTATGCACTCAATACTTGGTCGGGAATCCTTTGGCAGAAATGACTGCTTCAATGCGGCGTGGCATGGAGGCAATCAGCCTGTGACACTGCTGAGATGTTATGGAGGCCCAGGATGCTTCAATAGCGGCCTTAAGCTCATCCAGAGTGTTGGGTCTTGCGTCTCTCAACTTTCTCTTCACAATATCCCACAGATTCTCTATGGGGTTCAGGTCAGGAGAGTTGGCAGGCCAATTGAGCACAGTAATACCATGGTCAGTAAACCATTTACCAGTGGTTTTGGCACTGTGAGCAGGTGCCTGGTCGTGCTGAAAAATGAAATCTTCATCTCCATAAAGCATTTCAGCCGATGGAAGCATGAAGTGCTCCAAAATCTCCTGATAGCTAGCTGCATTGACCCTGCCCTTGATGAAACACAGTGGACCAACACCAGCAGCTGACATGGCACCCCACACCATCACTGACTGTGGGTACTTGACACTGGACTTCAGGCATTTTGGCATTTCCTTCTCCCCAGTCTTCCTCCAGACTCTGGCACCTTGATTTCCGAATGACATGCAAAATTTGCTTTCATCAGAAAAAAGTACTTGGGACCACTTAGCAACAGTCCAGTGCTGCTTCTCTGTAGCCCAGGTCAGGCGCTTCTGCCGCTGTTTATGGTTCAAAAGTGGCTTTACCTGGGGAATGCGGCACCTGTAGCCCATTTCCTGCACATGCCTGTGCACAGTGGCTCTGGATGTTTCCACACCAGACTCAGTCCACTGCTTCCTCAGGTTCCCCAAGGTCTGGAATCGGTCCTTCTCCACAATCTTCCTCAGGGTCCGGTCACCTCTTCTCGTTGTACAGCGTTTTCTGCCACATTTTTGCCTTCCAACAGACTTACCATTGAGGTGCCTTGATACAGCACTCTGGGAACAGCCTATTTGTTGAGAAATTTCTTTCTGGGTCTTACCCTCTTGCTTGAGGGTGTCAATGATGGCCTTCTTGACATCTGTCAGGTCGCTAGTCTTACCCATGATGGGGGTTTTGAGTAATGAACCAGGCAGGGAGTTTTTAAAAGCCTCAGGTATCTTTTGCATGTGTTTAGAGTTAATTAGTTGATTCAGAAGATTAGGGTAATAGGTCGTTTAGAGAAACTTTTCTTGATATGCTAATTTATTGAGACAGGTTTTTTGGGTTATCAGGAGTTGTATGCCAAAATCATCAGTATTAAAACAATAAAAGACCTGACAAATTTCAGTTGGTGGATAATGAATCTATAATATATGAAAGTTTAATTGTAATCATTACATTATGGTAAATAATGAAATTTAACACTATATGCTAATTTTTTGAGAAGGACCTGTATATGGCTCATTTAGTGATAATTTCAGTATCCATTCTAGTACAGCCTCCCACGTTTCATCCTCTAAGCGACCCAACTCTCTTTCCCATTTAGCCCTCGCGCCAATCGGATATCCCAATAAGTGAGTATGAAGTAAATCCTTGTATAGAGATGAGATAACAGCCCTCGTTGTCCCCACTCCACAGATGTAGTCCAATACTAAGTCACTTTGAATTTGGAATCAATCCCTCTCATTCTGAGCCACAAACGCATGTCGTACTTGTGCATATTGGAACCCCCCAGATATCCGGAGACCATATTTCAACTGTAGCTGGGAAAAGGGTTTCAACTCCCGCCACTCTAAAATCTGATAGGCCTACCGAATCCCCCTGGCTTGCCATTCTGGTATATGTCCCATAACCAAAAACTCCGGTAGATTATTATTAAACCACAGCGGAGAAAACCTGGTCAGACAAGTAACCCCGCGAATTTGATTAACTCTCCCCCATATTTTATATATCAGAAATAAGGTTGGGTATTTTTTCCCAAGTATCCCTAGGGAGCCATCTTCTAAACACTGTACCGCCGGACTTCTTTTTGTCACCCTTTCTATCAAAAGTTGTACTATTTTAGCAGACGACTCATGCTCCCAGCCCTTTAAATGCTGACATTGGGCCACTAAGAAATATATTTCAGGGTTAGGTAGAGCCAAACCTCCCTCATCCTTAGGGTGTTGAAGCGTCTCCAACCTGATTCATGGGTGTTGCTTCCCCCATACCAGACTTCTAAATAAAGAGTTAATCAGTTTGAATTTCCCACGCGGTATCCAGATAGGTGAGTTATGGAGAACATACAGTATCTTATTGGAAAAGTAGATTTGCAAACTCATGATGCTACCGGTTCCTTTTCACTTTATTTCAGCGGGACTTTCTATATCCCAACTGAAATTTCAAGTACTTGAGAGTATTTCCTCCTTTAGACGTTTGTAATAGGATCCAGAGGTTAAAGGAAAGAGAGGCATTCTGGATATTCACTCTTCAAACTCTCCACCCACGAGGGATGAATAGGGAATATGAAGTTTTACAGAGAAGACTTTCTATGTAATTACTCACATTATCTTTGATTACTTCAGTGTAGGGGATACGATACCCTTATATTGATCATATTTCTCTGATTCCCTTTTTGCAGATGCCGTTGTGATTGCAACACTCTTCACAAAGTCCGTTTTCCTACTGGGTGACACCTTTTCCTACTCTGTATTCACTGTTGCATTGTTGTATTTTTTTGTCACGTCATGCATTTGAGATGGTGTTTTCATATTTAGTATATTCTCTGACCTGGGTCTTGGAATATTCTTATGTTATACCCTTTAAACTTCTATTAATTCTCTTATTATTTTCTATTTATTATCTTTAGTTTAATATTATTCATCATTTTCTTTCCGACCCTCTATATCTTGTAATAAGGTCTTTCATATGCTATTTACTCGTTTTTGTCCTGGTGATTTACTCCTTTTCTTATTTTTTCCTTAGCTGTTCCATGGCTCCAGCGATGCAGACGCGGTCTTTCAGTTTCACTATACACTGCGGGACTCTGGCGGTCTACTGCGCACGCGCCTATTGCCTTCACTTCGGGTATTCCCGTATAATTCACGAGTCCTACACCAGATATAACTTCATCACTTTTACAGCATTTATACCTGGTTTTCGGTACGTTCTATACTCTATTGCCCTGCGCTGCCGGACGCACGCCGGCACAATCTCCATTACAGGTATACCGTCCCGTATCATGTGGGACCAGCTACCGATCTGTATAGACTATAACAGAGATATGGTAATATATTGAGATTCCTGTCTCACCGGTTTTCTTAGGACTTATCTGTTATTTTTGGGTTTTCAGCAGTGACACTGGTTGTCCTATATGCCTGTTGGCTCATGATACACTACGCACATTATTGAACCCATACAGGTATATGGTCCGTTTTTTACAGGTCTATTTTGAGACCTGGTATTTTTTCCCTTTTTTTCTCCTTCTTTTGTTATTTTCTTTCTTTATACTATGTGCGTGACTTCTCTCTTGGGGTTGTATTCTGTTATATATGCCCACATTTGCATATATTTTGGGGATTTTTTTACTTTATCTCTTTTCTTACTTGGGTTTGTATATCCCCTTCTTTTTGACCCACTGGGATCTGTTGTACTAATAAAAATATTTAAAACAACTTCCTTCTTTATTTTCCTGTGGTTGTCACATATGCATTTATCTTCTACTGGGTTTCTGGTGTTCTCTCTGCACTTTTATCGACAATATTTTTACTGGAGAGATTTATTCAGCCGCACATTATGTAAAAAAAAAATTCTCATTATGATGATGTGGATTGTTCATGTGGAATTTATTTTTTTAATATTATAGACTTCCTTGAGAAAGGCAGATGTTGCCGAAACGTTGGATATTATGATGTCTGTTGTTCTAGTGCCGGCTGATTGTTAATAAATCTACTTTTCCAAAAGAGAATACTTTGTGGACTTGTTGAGTGCCAAAGGTCATCCTTCTTGATATTTCGTTTTTTTTCCTTTGAGCACTACTTAATTTGAGTGCGCCACTTTTGACCCTGTTATACAGTATCTTAGGCATCAGAATCATCTTAATAAGATTAACTTGGCCTACATCAGATAAATGCAATTTAGACCAAGCCCCTGCCTTTGCTTTAAGAGTTCCCAACACCGGTCTAAAGGTACCGTCACACTAAGCGACGCTGCAGCGATACAGACAACGATGCCGATCGCTGCAGCGTCGCTGTTTGGTCGCTGGAGAGCTGTCACACAGACCGCTCTCCAGCGACCAACGATGCCGAGGTCCCTGGGTAACCAGGGTAAACATCGGGTTGCTAAGTGCAGGGTCGCGCTTAGTAACCCGATATTTACCCTGGTTACCAGTGTAAAATGTAAAAAAACAAACAGTACATACTCACCTTCGCGTCCCCCGGTGTCCGCTTCCTGCAATGACTGAGCGCCGGCCCTAACAGCAGAGCGGTGACGTCACCGCTGTGCTGTGCTTTCACTTAAGGCCGGCGCTCAGTCAGTGCAGGAAGCGGACAGCGAGGGACGTGTGATGGACATCAGAGGGTGAGTATGTACTGTTTGTTTTTTTACATTTTACACTGGTAACCAGGGTAAACATCGGGTTACTAAGAGCGGCCCTGCGCTTAGTAACCCGATATTTACCCTGGTTACCAATGTAAAACATCGCTGGTATCGTTGCTTTTGCTGTCAAACACAACGATACACGGCGATCTGACGACCAAATAAAGTTCTGAACTTTAAACAACGACCTACGATATCACAGCAGGATCCTGATCGCTGCTGCATGTCAAACACAACGATATCGCTATCCAGGACGCTGCAACGTCACGGATCGCTAGCGATATCGTTTAGTGTGACGGTACCTTAAGATTCGTATGCAAATAATTCGTGATCGCCAAAGAGATTAGTATCCCCAAATATTTGAATTGATCTGCTACTTTAAGTCTATCCCCTTCCGTGGAATCTCCCAGCTCACCCCCTGCATCATCCACCATGAGCAAAGTTGATTTATTCCAATTTATCTTAAGCCCCAATAAAGCACCAAATCCCTCGATGAGCCGAATTGCATTACTCAATTAATCATGTGGGTCACTCAAGAACATCAGTATGTCATCTGCGTAAAGCTCTATCTTTTCCTCTATTGATCCATATTTAAACCCAGAGACCTCGGCAGATTGTCGAATCTTGGCGGTCAACATTTCCACGGCTAAAGCAAACAAAAGAGGGGAGAGCGTACACCCCTGTCTCGTCCCTCTATGTAGCCTTATCGTGTGAGAAAGCTCCCCATTCACTCTCACTCTTGCTGATGGTTGCACGTACAGTAACTGAATCCAAGACACAAATTGTGGACCCAAGCCAAAGCATTGTAATACCTGCCACAAGTATCCCCATTCCACACTATCAAATGCCTTATGGGCATCTAAGGAAGCAACAACTCTATACCCCTTGTTATCAGACCCAGTTCTAGATTCAAAAAAAGCCTTCTAAGATTAACTGCCGGGAACCTGTCAGGCATAAAGCCAGACTGATCGGGATGAATTAACTTAGAAATAACACCCATCAATCGGGTCGCTAACACTCCAGCCAGAAGTTTAACGTCCGTGGTGAGCAAAGAAATCAGGCAATACGATTCAGGCAGTCGTAGATCTTTATCTTTCTTTGGGATTACAACTATTATGGCCTCCCTCATGGAGGCTGGGAGAATCCTCTTATTCTTATCCTCCTCCAAGACTGCTCGTAATCTGGGTATCAACACTTCCTCCATCCCCTTATAAATTTCAGCTGGGAGTACATCTGCTCCTGGCGCCTTACCTCTTGCCATAGCCCTTAAAGCGCAACTTAGTTCTTCGTCTATGTTAGGTCCCTCCAAACTTTCCCTATCCTCCTCACTCAACCTAGGTAAGACAATACCATCTAAAAATGCCACTTTGTCGCCCCCCGATGGGACCACACCAGAGTAGTACAGATTCACATAATAGTCCATAAAGACCCTTAAGATCTCAGAGGTCTCTGAAACTTTCATATCATTGTCAACTTCCAGTGAATGGACGAATGATGTACCCCTCTGTGCTGAAGCCACCATTGAGAGCATGTGCCCTACTACCTCCCACTCCTGGTAAAAGGCCAGTCATTGGAACTCTCTCTTCCTCCCTGCCCTCTCCAAAAGAATTTTATCCACATTATTCTGGGCTTCTCTTAACCCTTTTTCCAGCCTCATGGGTACCCAATGTGGCCAACTCATCTTCAGCAATTCTCAGCTTTTCCCTCGCAGCATTCTCTGCCTGCTTTGATCGCCGCTTACATCTACTGATATCCCTGAACAGCAAACCTCTCAAATATGCCTTCATAGTCTCCGATATAGTGGGTATATCCGCACTGACCTCGCTAATCTCAAAGAACTCCTCTACCTCCCGTTGTATGTTCTCCAAAGTCACGTTATGCAGCCAGTTAGGGTGAATTTTCCACTCTCCCCTATGCCGTGTTTGTGTCCCCATTGGCTGTAGCTCTACCTCTATTGGATTATAACACCAACCCAGGAGACGGAAATCAAGGAGAAAGAGAACTACAGCCAAGGAGTTCATATAATTATATTTTTATTAGGGCAAATAGCAGAACAATATATAAAAAAAAAAAAAAAAAAAAAAAAGGCAGCCTCCTTCTGAGGCACAGGATCCAGTAGCCGGAACACCGAGGGAGCAACCGTCTCCAAGCCTTGCTCCAGAGACCGGCAGGACGGATAATTCCATGTTACCTGCCCGACCTATACCCAGGAAGCACGGTGGCAACTTGTTGGGGCTGGGGCATGCTAGAGTCCCAGTAAAAAGCCTCAGGCCATCAGTCATATGGGTATGTCCTATCCTTACCATCAGGGGGACAGAGAGAGAGACATAACTGCTATGATCCCAATGGCAGAGGATCTCTGATATTCCGGCAAGATAGCAAAAACATAAATACTGCTCTAGGGAGGTGGAAACTGGGCTAACCACATACCTGATCCTAACACCAACAACTAGAAGCAGCCAGGGAACGTGCCTACGTTGGTTCTAGACGTCTCGAGCCAGCCGGAGAACTGTCTACCCCTAGAGGGAAAATAAGACCTCACTTGCCTCCAGAGAAATTGAACCCCAAAGATATAGAAAGCCCCCAACAAATAATAACGGTGAGGCAAGAAGAAAACACAAACGTAGAGATGAACTAGATTTCAGCAAAGTGAGGCCCACTAGTCTAGATAGGCAGAAAATAGATAGTGGACTATGCGGTCAGCAGAAAACCCTACAAAAACATCCACGCTGAACATTCAAGAACCCCCACACCGACTGACAGTGCGGGGGGAGAACATCAGCACCCTTAGAGCTTCCAGCGAGCCCGAAAATCAAATAAAAGCAAGCTGGACAAAAACACTGAAAAATGCAAACGATCCAAATTGTTCAAAACAGACTTAGCTTTTCTTGCATGAGGCAGACTGAAAGGAATCCGGAGGAGACCATATAGGTCTGGATACAACGATGCCAGGCAAGAGACTGAGTCCAAAGGAGACTTAAATAAGGAACACCCGCTGCTTAACGACACAGCTGGAGCTCAGGCCTGCAACAAGACATGCCTAACACAATACCATTAGTGACCACCAGAGGGAGCCCAGAAACACAGTTCACAACAGTACCCCCCCCTTGAGGAGCGGTCACCAAACCCTCACCAAGACCCCCAGGGCGATCAGGATGAGCAGCATGAAAGGCATGAACCAAATCAGCCGCATGAACATCAGAGGCGACAACCCAGGAATTATCCTCCTGACCATAGCCTTTCCACTTAACTAAATACTGGAGCTTCCATCTAGAGATACGAGAATCCAGAATCTTCTCCACCACGTACTCCAACTCGCCCTCAACCAAAACCGGGGCAGGAGGCTCAACAGCAGGAATCACAGGCACCACGTACCGCCGCAACAAGGACCTATGGAACACATTATGAATAGCAAATGACGCTGGAAGGTCCAAGCGAAAAGACACCGGGTTAAGGACTTCCAAAATCTTATAAGGACCGATAAAGCGAGGCTTGAACTTAGGAGAGGAGACTTTCAAAGGAACATGCCGAGAAGACAACCAAACCAAATCCCCAACACGAAGTCGGGAACCCACACCGCGGCGGCGGTTGGCAAAACGCTGGGCCTTGTCTTGTGACAATCTCAAATTGTCCACCACATGGTTCCAAATCCGCTGCAACCTATCCACCACAGAATCAACCCCAGGACAGTCAGAAGGCTCAACCTGGCCCGAGGAGAAACGAGGATGAAAACCAGAGTTGCAGAAAAAGGGTGAAACCAAAGTGGCAGAACTAGCCCGATTATTAAGGGCAAACTCGGCCAGTGGCAAAAAGGTAACCCAGTCGTCCTGATCAGCAGAAACAAAACATCTCAAATAAGTCTCCAACGTCTGATTAGTTCGCTCGGTCTGGCCATTAGTCTGAGGATGAAAAGCCGACGAAAAAATCAATACCCATCTTAGCACAAAAGGATCGCCAGAATCTGGACACAAACTGGGATCCTCTGTCAGACACAATATTCTCAGGGATGCCGTGCAAACGAACCACATTCTGAAAGAACAAAGGGACCAAATCAGAGGAGGAAGGCAACTTAGGCAAGGGCACCAAATGGACCATTTTAGAAAAACGATCACACACCACCCAGATGACAGACATCTTCCGAGATACCGGAAGATCCGAAATGAAATCCATGGAAATGTGCGTCCAAGACCTCTTTGGGATAGGCAAGGGCAAAAGCAACCCGCTGGCACGAGAACAGCAAGGCTTAGCCCGAGCACAAATCCCACAGGACTGCACAAAAGAACGCACATCCCGCGACAAGGAAGGCCACCAAAAGGACCTAGCCACCAAATCTCTGGTACCGAAAATCCCAGGATGTCCCGCCAACACCGAAGAATGAACCTCAGAAATAACTCTGCTGGTCCATCTATCAGGGACAAACAATCTCTCTGGTGGGCAACGATCAGGCCTATCAGCCTGAAATTTCTGCAGCACTCGTCGCAAATCTGGGGAAATGGCAGACAAAATCACTCCCTCTCTGAGAATACCAGCCGGCTCAGAGACTCCCGGAGAGTCAGGCACAAAACTCCTAGAAAGTGCATCAGCCTTCACGTTCTTCGAGCCAGGCAGGTACGAGACCACAAAGTCAAAACGGGAGAAAAACAACGACCAACGAGCCTGTCTAGGATTCAGGCGCTTGGCAGACTCGAGGTAGATCAGATTTTTATGATCAGTTAAGACCATTACACGATGTCTAGCTCCCTCGAGCCAATGTCGCCACTCCTCAAATGCCCACTTCATAGCCAACAACTCCCGATTACCAACATCGTAGTTCCGCTCAGCAGGCGAAAACTTCCTAGAAAAGAAGCCGCATGGCTTCATCACGGAGCCATCAGAACTTTTCTGCGACAAAACAGCCCCTGCACCAATCTCAGAAGCATCAACTTCAACCTGGAAGGGAAGAGAGACATCCGGCTGGCACAAGACTGGCGCTGAAGTAAACTGACGCTTCAGCTCCCAAAAGGCCTCCACGGCCGCAGGAGACCAATTAGCAACATCAGAACCCTTCTTGGTCATATCCGTCAAAGGTTTAACCACGCTGGAAAAATTAGCGATAAAACGACGGTAAAAATTAGCAAAGCCCAAGAACTTCTGCAGGCTCTTAACAGACGTGGGCTGAGTCCAGTCATGAATGGCACGGACCTTGACTGGGTCCATCTCCACAGTAGAGGGGGAAAAAATAAAACCCAAAAAAGAGACCTTCTGTACCCCAAAGATACATTTTGAGCCCTTCACAAATAGAGCATTCTCCCGCAGAACCTGAAACACCATCCTGACCTGGTTCACATGGGACTCCCAATCATCAGAAAAAACCAAAATATCATCCAGATAAATAATCATGAATTTATCCAGATATTTCCGGAAGATGTCATGCATGAAGGACTGAAACACAGAAGGGGCATTAGATAATCCGAAAGGCATCACCAGGTACTCAAAATGACCCTCGGGCGTATTAAATGCCGTTTTCCATTCATCTCCCTGCTTTATGCGCACAAGGTTATACGCACCACGAAGATCTATCTTGGTAAACCAACTGGATCCCTTAATCCGAGCAAACAAATCAGACAACAATGGCAAAGGATACTGAAATTTAACCGTGATCTTATTCAGAAGACGATAATCTATACAAGGTCTCAAAGACCCGTCCTTCTTGCCCACAAAAAAGAATCCTGCACCAAGAGGGGACGAGGATGGGCAAATATGTCCCTTCTCCAAAGACTCCTTTATATAACTCCGCATCGCGGCATGCTCTGGCACAGATAAATTAAAGAGTCGTCCCTTAGGAAACTTACTACCAGGAATCAAATCTATAGCACAATCACAGTCCCTATGAGGAGGAAGGGCACTGGACCTGGTCTCATTAAATACATCCTGAAAGTCTGACAAAAACTCAGGGATCTCAGAAGGAGTAGAAGAAGCAATAGACACCAATGGAGAATCGCCATGAATCCCCTGACACCCCCAACTAGACACAGTCATAGCTTTCCAATCTAAAACTGGATTATGGGCCTGTAACCATGGCAGACCCAAAACGACAACATCATGCATTTTATGCAGTACCAGAAAACGAATCACCTCCTGGTGTACAGGAGTCATGCACATGGTCACTTGCGTCCAATACTGAGGTTTATTCTCTGCCAATGGCGTAGAATCAATTCCTCTAAGAGGAATAGGATTTTCCAAAGGCTCCAGGACAAAACCGCAGCGCTTGGCAAACGACAAATCCATCAGACTTAAAGCAGCACCAGAATCCACAAAAGCCATAACTGGGTAAGAAGATAATGAACAAATTAAAGTCACAGACAAAATAAACTTAGGTTGAAAAGTACCAATGGCGACAGGATTAACTTCTTTTTTTAAACGTTTAGAGCATGCTGAGATAACATGTGTTGAATCACCACAGTAGAAACACAACCCATTTTGACGTCTATGATTTTGTCGCTCGGCTCTGGTCAAAATTCTGTCACATTGCATAGAATCAGGTGACCGTTCAGACAGCACCGCCAAAGAATTAACAGATTTGCGCTCCCGCAACCGTCGATCAGTTTGAATGGCCAGAGCCATTGAATCATTCAGACCTGTAGGGATAGGAAACCCCACCCTCACATCTTTAATGGCTTCAGAAAGACCATTTCTGAAATTTGCGGCCAGTGCACACTCATTCCATTGAGTAAGCACGGACCATTTCCGAAATTTTTGGCAATATACCTCAGCCTCGTCCTGACCCTGAGAGATAGCCAGCAACATTTTTTCAGCCTGATTTTCAAGATTAGGCTCCTCATAAAGCAAACCAAGCGCCAGAAAAAACGCATCAACATTCACCAATGCAGGATCTCCTGGCGTCAGAGAGAAGGCCCAATCCTGAGGGTCGCCGCGCAAGAAGGAAATAACAATCTTAACTTGCTGAGCGGAACCACCAGAGGAACGAGGTTTCAGAGACAGAAACAATTTACAATTATTCCTAAAATTCAGGAACTTAGATCTATCTCCAAAAAACGGCTCAGGAATAGGTATTTTTGGTTCAGACATCGGGCTATGGATAACAAAATCCTGAATGCTTTGCACCCTCGCAGCAAGCTGATCCACACTAGAAGTCAGAGTCTGGACATTCATATCTGCAGCAGAGTTTCAGCCACTCAGAGAAAAAGGGGATGGAAGAAGCTAGGCAAACTGCAGCAAAAAACAAAACAAAACAAAAAACAAAAAACTCAGAACTTCTTTTTAATCCCGCTTCTGCGATGCATTAAACATTTTCTTTTGGCCTGGCATTCTGTTATGATCCCAATGGCAGAGGATCTCTGATATTCCGGCAAGATAGCAAAAACATAAATACTGCTCTAGGGAGGTGGAAACTGGGCTAACCGCATACCTGATCCTAACACCAACAACTAGAAGCAGCCGGTGAACGTGCCTACGTTGGTTCTAGACGTCTCGAGCCAGCCGGAGAACTGTCTACCCCTAGAGGGAAAATAAGACCTCACTTGCCTCCAGAGAAATTGAACCCCAAAGATATAGAAAGCCCCCAACAAATAATAACGGTGAGGCAAGAAGAAAACACAAACGTAGAGATGAACTAGATTTCAGCAAAGTGAGGCCCACTAGTCTAGATAGGCAGAAAATAGATAGTGGACTATGCGGTCAGCAGAAAACCCTACAAAAACATCCACGCTGAACATTCAAGAACCCCCACACCGACTGACGGTGCAGGGGGAGAACATCAGCACCCTTAGAGCTTCCAGCGAGCCCGAAAATCAAATAAAAGCAAGCTGGACAAAAACACTGAAAAATGCAAACGATCCAAATTGTTCAAAACAGACTTAGCTTTTCTTGCATGAGGCAGACTGAAAGGAATCCGGAGGAGACCATATAGGTCTGGATACAACGATGCCAGGCAAGAGACTGAGTCCAAAGGAGACTTAAATAAGGAACACCCGCTGCTTAACGACACAGCTGGAGCTCAGGCCTGCAACAAGACATGCCTAGCACAATACCATTAGTGACCACCAGAGGGAGCCCAGAAACACAGTTCACAACACATAACATCTACAACAGTTGTGTCATGTCAGATGCTATTCACTCTAGGGCGTCCGACAGACGGGGATAATTCCACATTCGTCCACTATACGCTCAGTGGCGCCGACTAGATTTTATCTAGGTTGTCCGGGGTTAATCTAGCTGGTACTCGGGTTGGAGGCTGGAACACGCCCACTGCCTTTAAATAGTTCTGTTGGACTTTGGGCATCGCCGATTATAGCTTGTGCCTCGTGCCTAGTGATTCTGGTCTGGAGTGGTGGTCTTGGAGAAGAAATATCGTATCTGGTGGTGTATTAGCCTTTGTCATATTTCTCCTTCCTATATTTGTATTTGTTTTGCCCTGTGCACATTATAGTGTTTTCCTGTGTGTCTGCGGCGTGGTGCGTTTTTAGTTTTCCCTGTCTGTGCTTTCTGTGGGGGTTGGTGTGTGGTCTAATCACTGGGTGGCGGGTGGAGGTTTCAGCATAGGGCTGAAACAGGAGTCAAGGTCAGGCCTGGTGGCCCAGACAAGCACACCATTAGTGTAAATTCTGGGAGAGGGACAGACAGGGATTTCCCTAGCCTGAGGGATATCGCAGGGGCCCGGGTAACCAGCCTTAGTCTACCCAGTAACCCCGTGACATTATAATCGGCCCCAAAATTTTGTATCCATGGATCCCATGACTTCCATAACCTGCCAGTTGGAGGCGCTGTCCTTACAGGTCACTGAGTTGAAGGGAGCGGTTCAGCAACTGGGTCTAGTTGTAGCTAATGTGCAAGCTGAAACTGCAGGTAGAGTTGCAGAGCCAAAGATCCCTTTACCTGAGAGGTTTGCTGGGGAACGCAGTAAATTTGTTGTTTTTCATGAAGCTTGCAAATTATATTTTCGTATGCGCCCGATTTCCTCAGGTAATGAGGCTCAGCGTGTGGGCCTGGTATTGTCATTACTGAACGGAGACCCCCAAGCTTGGGCATTTTTCTTTACCATCTGATTCAGCTGCATTTAACTCAGTAGAGAGTTTTTTTTCTGCTCTTGGGCTCATTTATGATGATCCTGACAGAATGGCTCTAGCAGAATCTAAAATTCGCTCTCTCCGCCAAGGGGAGCGAATGGCGGAGGATTACTGTTCTGAGTTTCGCCGCTGGGCGGTGGACACACAATGTAATGACCCTGCGCTGCGGAGTCAGTTTGTACATGGGGTTTCAAGAAGGGTTAAACAAGCCCTCCTGATGAATGAGACTCCTGCTTCTCTAGAGTCTGCTGAGTCTTGTTGTCCGCTTTGATCGCCGTTTGCGTCAGGGGGTGCAAGAGACGCCGCCTATGGGGGAGGGCGTAGGTGCACGTGAGGTTGCTGCAGGTGAGCCTACGGAGCCTATCCAAATCGCAGGGGTGTCACATCATCGAGCCCCCTCACTCAGGAAGCAGGGAGCCTGTTTTTGCTGTGGTAAAAATGGGCATTATGTAAATGCTTGTCCTCTGTTTTCTAAGAAAAGCGCAACGGCGGAAAAATACTAAGCTCAGAGGGTGTGGAAGAGGCTAATCTGAGCTTATGCATATCTTCCATTGTGGTCTCTCAATGTATGCTCCCTGCCAGAGTTATGGTCGCTGGCAGAGAGCTGCCAATCACTGTTTTTGTGGATAGTGGTTCGGACACTAATCTCATTGATGAGGAGTTTGCGCGCACGGCCGGGTTCACGGTCGAAAAACTGCCTCATCCTATCCGGGTGGTCACCATCAATGCTGCTCCTCTCCCACAGGGGGAGATTACTGAGTTTGTGGCTGAGGTGAAACTCCACTTTGGGGTCCTACATTTCGAGCAGGTTACATGTAGGGTACTCAGTAATCTTCCTGCACAAATGGTTTTGGGTTTTCCATGGTTATCTATGCACAACCTGGTGATTGACTGGAAAACTCAGGACATAATCCAGTGCAGCGGATTCTGCCAGGAGAATTGCCTGGCCACATGTGTGTCCGCTGTGACTCCTAGAATTCCTGAGTCACTGCTGGATTTCGCGGATGTGTTCTCAGAGAAGGGTTGCTCAGAATTGCCACCACATCGCCCCTATGACTGTACTATTAGGTTTAAACCAGGGGCCAAATTGCCGAAAGCAAGGATGTTTAACATCTCTGGTCCTGAGAGGCAAGCTTTAAAAGACTACATTGCTGAGAGTTTGAGCAAAGGGCACATCAGGCCTTCGTCCTCGCCTGTGGAAGCGAGGTTCTTCTTCTTTAAGAAGAAAGATGGCGGACTACGCCCGTGTCTGGATTTCAGGGAGTTAAACCAGATTACGGTTCGTGATCCATACCCTATGCCACTGATACCTGATTTGTTCAACCAGGTGGCTGGTGCTAAGTGGTTCTCCAAGCTTGACCTCAGGGGGGCGTACAACCTCATAAAAGTCCATCATGGTGATGAGTGGAAGACGGCTTTTAATACTTCTGAGGGTCATTTTGAAGATTTGGTGATGCCATTTGGGTTGACAAACGCACCTGCAGTATTTCAACATTTCATAAATGATCTGTTCTCGCGTGTCCTGGGGAAATTCGTTATTCTGTACCTAGATGACATTCTCATTTATTCATGCGACCGTGATACTCATTTAGAGCATGTGAGGCAGGTGAGGCAGGTGTTACAGCTACTCAGAGAGAATAAGCTCTATGCAAAACTTGAGAAATGTGTATTTTCGGTTCAGGAGTTGCCTTTCTTGGGTTATATTGTGTCTGCTTCAGGGTTTAAAATGGACGCCGCTAAGGTGCAAGCGGTGCTGCGTTGGGAACGGCCTGATAACCTAAAAGCGCTTCAGCGGTTCCTTGGGTTTTCTAACTACAGTGGGGCAAAAAAGTATTTAGTCAGTCAGCAATAGTGCAAGTTCCACCACTTAAAAAGATGAGAGGTGTCTGTAATTTACATCATAGTTAGACCTCAACTATGGGAGACAAACTGAGAAAAAAAAATCCAGAAAATCACAGTCTGTTTTTTTATCATTTTATTTGCATATTCTGGTGGAAAATAAGTATTTGGTCAGAAACAAACAATCAAGATTTCTGGCTCTCACAGACCTGTAACTTCTTCTTTAAGAGTCTCCTCTTTCCTTCACTCATTACCTGTAGTAATGGCACCTGTTTAAACTTGTTATCAGTATAAAAAGACACCTGTGCACACCCTCAAACAGTCTGACTCCAAACTCCACTATGGTGAAGACCAAAGAGCTGTCAAAGGACACCAGAAACAAAATTGTAGCCCTGCACCAGGCTGGGAAGACTGAATCTGCAATAGCCAACCAGCTTGGAGTGAAGAAATCAACAGTGGGAGCAATAATTAGAAAATGGAAGACATTCAAGACCACTGATAATCTCCCTCGATCTGGGGCTCCACGCAAAATCCCACCCCGTGGGGTCAGAATGATCACAAGAACGGTGAGCAAAAATCCCAGAACCACGCGGGGGGACCTAGTGAATGAACTGCAGAGAGCTGGGACCAATGTAACAAGGCCTACCATAAGTAACACACTACGCCACCATGGACTCAGATCCTGCAGTTCCAGACGTGTCCCACTGCTTAAGCCAGTACATGTCCGGGCCCGTCTGAAGTTTGCTAGAGAGCATTTGGATGATCCAGAGGAGTTTTGGGAGAATGTCCTATGGTCTGATGAAACCAAACTGGAACTGTTTGGTAGAAACACAACTTGTCGTGTTTGGAGGAAAAAGAATACTGAGTTGCATCCATCAAACACCATACCTACTGTAAAGCATGGTGGTGGAAACATCATGCTTTGGGGCTGTTTCTCTGCAATGGGGCCAGGACGACTGATCCGGGTACATAAAAGAATGAATGGGGCCATGTATCGTGAGATTTTGAGGGCAAACCTCCTTCCATCAGCAAGGGCATTGAAGATGAAACGTGGCTGGGTCTTTCAACATGACAATGATCCAAAGCACACCGCCAGGGCAACGAAGGAGTGGCTTCGTAAGAAGCATTTCAAGGTCCTGGAGTGGCCTAGCCAGTCTCCAGATCTCAACCCTATAGAAAACCTTTGGAGGGAGTTGAAAGTCCGTGTTGCCAAGCGAAAAGCCGAAAACATCACTGCTCTAGAGGAGATCTGCATGGAGGAATGGGCCAACATACCAACAACAGTGTGTGGCAACCTTGTGAAGACTTACAGAAAACGTTTGACCTCTGTCATTGCCAACAAAGGATATATTACAAAGTATTGAGATGAAATTTTGTTTCTGACCAAATACTTATTTTCCACCAGAATATGCAAATAAAATGATAAAAAAACAGACAATGTGATTTTCTGGATTTTTTTTTCTCAGTTTGTCTCCCATAGTTGAGGTCTACCTATGATGTAAATTACAGACGGCTCTCATCTTTTTAAGTGGTGGAACTTGCACTATTGCTGACTGACTAAATACTTTTTTGCCCCACTGTATTATAGAAAGTTTATCAAAGATTTTTCTACCATTGCTAAACCGCTTACTGACATGACGAAAAAGGGTACCAATTTCTCCGCCTGGCCTGAGGCTGCTGTGCGCGCATTCGAATTTCTGAAGAACAGTTTTGCTTCGGCCCCCATTCTGGTGCAACCGGACGTATCAAAACCATTTACCGTGGAAGTCGATGCGTCTGAGGTTGGAGTGGGGGCGGTGCTGTCACAAGGCTCATCCTTGGGCGAGTTGCGTCCATGCGCCTACTTTTCCAAGAAGCTGTCGCCCGCCAAACGTAACTACGATATCGGCAACAGGGAGTTGTTGGCTATCAAGTTGGCTTTTGAGGAATGGCGACATTTCTTGGAGGGGTCGGTCCACCAGGTTACAGTTATCACCGACCATAAAAATCTGCTTTATTTAGAGTCAGCCAAGCGTCTGTCCCCCAGGCAGGCTCGCTGGGCGTTGTTTTTCACGCGATTCAACTTTTTTGTTACTTACCGACCGGGGTCTAAGAACACTAAGGCAGATGCTTTATCCAGGTGTTTTCTGGGGGGAGAACCTTGGGAAGATCCGGTACCCATCCTCCAAAAGGGTGTAGTGGTCTCGGCTCTCACGACAGAGGTTGAGGCTGAGATTGCCGAGGCTCAGGAGGAAGTACCACCAGAGCTTCCCATTAACAAATTGTTTGTACCGCTCCATCTTCGCCTAAAGGTGTTGGGTGAGCATCATGATGCTGTTCTGGCTGGCCATCCAGGGGTTAGGGGTACCTTGGAGTTGGTGTCGCATCGGTTTTGGTGGCCCAAAATCTGACAGGACGTGGTCTCGTATGTATCAGCATGTACAACGTGTGCTAGGGCTAAGACACCTCGCTCCCATCCTACTGGCACATTACATCCTCTAGGGGTACCCAGTAGGCCATGGATGGAGATCTCCATGGATTTTATTACAGACCTGCCCTCCTCAGCTGGGAACACGGTCATCTTGGTGGTTGTTGATCGGTTCTCAAAGATGTCGCACTTTATGTCCTTGCCTTCGTTGCCTAACGCGAAGACTCTGGCTCAGGTATTTGTGCAGGAGGTGGTCAGACTTCACGGGGTTCTGTCTGACATCGTGTCTGATAGAGGTACTCAGTTTGTGGCAAAATTTTGGAAGGTATTTTGCTCATGGCTGGGGATCAAGTTATCGCATTCTTCGGCGTTTCATTCTCAGTCAAATAGTCAGACGGAGCGTATGAACCAGAATTTGGAGCAGTATTTACGCTGCTTCGTTTCTGACAATCAGGAGGAGTGGTCGACGTTCCTTCCTTTGGCGGAGTTTGCCATAAATAATCACCACCAGGAATCGTCTGGGGAGTCCCCGTTCTTTTGTGTTTACGGGCATCATCCTCAATTTTGTACTCTGTGTCAGGGGGGCTCTGCTGGCGTCCCGGAGGAGGACCAGCCAGGAGCACAACTGTCATCTGTCTGGAGGAGAGTGAAACAGCGCTTGCTGAGTGTGGGTGCTAGGTACAAACGTGTGGCTGACAGTAGACGGGTGCCAGGTCCGGACCTGAGTGTGGGTGACTGGGTGTGGTTGTCCACAAAAAACATAAAACTCAAAATACCATCCCTGAAATTGGGTCCAAGGTTTATTGGTCCATTTAGGGTCGCCGCCATCATTAACCCGGTAGCCTACCGATTGGAGCTTCCTACGGTTTATAAGATACACAACGTGTTCCACAGATCGTTATTAAAAAAGGTGGTGGGTTCTGTGGACACGACGCCGACGCCATCTCCAGTTTTGGTGGATGGCAATTTGGAATTTGAAGTCTCCAAGGTGGTTGACTCTCGAGTAGTGCGCCGCACATTACAGTACCTGGTACACTGGCGTGGTTATGGGCCAGAGGAGAGGTCTTGGGTACCAGCCTCGGACATTCATGCGAACCGGCTGGTCAGTATGTTTCACCGCCGCCATCCGGACAAGCCAGGTCCTATAAGTCGTGGGGCCCTGGGGTCCCTCGTAGAAGGCGGGGTACTGTCTTGTCGGACGCTATTCACCGACAGACAGCGGTAATTCCGCATTCGTCCACTATACGCTCAGTGGCGCCGACTAGATTTTATCTAGGTTGTCCGGGGTTAATCTAGCTGGTACTCAGGTTGGAGGCTGGATCACGCCCACTGCCTTTAAATAGTTCTGCTAGACTTTGGGCATCGCTGATTATAGCTTGTGCCTCATGCCTAGTGATTCCGGTCTGGAGTGGTGGTCTTGGAGAAGAAATATCGTATCTTGTGGTGTATTAGCCTTTGTCATATTTCTCCTTCCTATATTTGTATTTGTTTTGCCCTGTGCACATTATAGTGTTTTCCTGTGTGTCTGCGGCATGGTGTGTTTTTAGTTTTCCCTGTCTGTGCTTTCTGTGGGGGTTGGTGTGTGGTCTAATCACTGGGTGGCGGGTGGAGGTTTCAGCATAGGGCTGAAACAGGAGTCAGGGTCAGGCCTGGTGGCCCAGACAAGCACAATATTAGTGTAAATTCTGGGAGAGGGACAGACAGGGTTTTCCCTAGCCTGAGGGATATCGCAGGGGCCCGGGTAACCAGCCTTAGTCTACCCAGTAACCCCGTGACAAGTTGTGAGGACCTTATGAGAGGCTCAGCAGTAAGGTACTACAACACCCAGGCGCTAGAGGAAGGCTACTGATTTCCACCTGGATAAGGGGACTCTGGATTTGCCTTCAGACCGGCCAGACTCTGCCTGCCCTGTGATCTGGTGCTCTGGACTGTGGACGCTGATGCCTTCAGTAAAAAGGTAAAGAGACTGCAACCTTGTGTCCTCGTTCTTCACTGCACCTCAAACCATCCACCATCTACACCCTGGGAAGCCCTGGGGATACACTTCACCTGTGGGAAGGTATACCATCCAGCTTCCATAATATCACCCCAGCGGACCCCTTAAAGCAGCGTAGGTCACCCTGACCAAATACCACAGGTGGCGTCACGAACATATCCCTTTAAAGACCTTTCCCCCTTTTACAACGGACGTCCCTAGGGCCACGGACTGGGTTAGCCACCGTGACATCCCCCTTGAGGACCGAAGGGCCCGGTACCGAGTTCCCCTAGCACTTGGGGGCGACTCCAAATCGCTATGTCCCTGAGCACAGGGAAGACATCACTGTACAATCTATGTGCTGTCCATTAATAACATTACAGTATAGGAGAAGCATTGTAATTGTACTTTCGTCATACATGAAAAACAGTGATGGTAAAACTGTCACATGAACCAAACACTGATGAAACTCAGACCTGTTTTTGCATACGTTTTAAATCACTGATGTCTGAATGAGTCCTTACTTAGAGTATGTGCACATTATGTCTTTTCCAGGTTGTCAAACCTGCCGAGTTTTTCAGGGTGCATCCCCACTATGACGCTGTATATTTTTGCTGCATCAAAAATGCAGTTTTCTTAGGGTCTGTGCACACATTTAGTTTTTTGCCATTTTTTTACACAGTTTTGTCACAAAACTTGAAGAATTTCTCAGGACCAGCAAAGTCAATGAGATTCCTGAAGTTTATGCACACATTTCCTTATTTTTTACTTGCAGGTTTGCAGCACATTTATGTCTGCAGGATGTCAATTCTTTCAGAATTTTTGCTGCGGATTTCATCCATATAATGAGTGGGAATCTGGATCTGGAGGAATATCTGCAACAAAAGCGTAGCAAAAACTAACATAGTTTACACTGCATTTTTCCTGCCAAGAGATGCAGAAATTTCTGCAGTGAATACTTCATGTGTGCATAGTTCCAGTACTCACTAAAAACTGACCTGCGGTGCGTCTTTCAATTCCACAACATGTCAGTTTCTCTTGCAAGTTTTATGTGAAGATTTTAGAATCTGGGTATTAGGGCTCATTTCCACTTGCGAGGAAAACGGACGATAAAAAATCGGATTGCACTCTGACCAATGTTCTTCAATAGGTGTCATCTCATTTGCGATTTTTTTTCTCAGCAAAAATCGGACTGAGAAAAAAATTGCAGCATGCTGCGTATTGCTGCGATTCTGGGACGAGACTCGCCAATGTAAGTCAATGGGTGCGAGAAAAAAATCGCACAGCACTCGCACCATGCGAGTTCTGTCCAATTTTTACGCACCGGTGTCCTTTGAGAAGCCGGTAATTAAGCGCGGTGTACAGTAAAATCACACTGACAGGTTAGAATAGAATAGATATATACACATAGAATAGGTATATATACATATATATATATATATATATATATATATATATATATGTCAGTGAGACACCTATATATATATATATTTCATACAGCGCTAGATAGCAGAAAAACCGGTAATTCAATTGCCGGCTTCTGCTATCTCCTTCACAAACCCGACAGGATATGAGACATGGTCTACATACAGTAAACCATTTTATATCCCTTATTTTATTACATATTCCTGACTACTAATATAAGAAGTGTCTTTGTGTAAAATTTGGTGGCTCTAGCTGTTAAAATAAAGGGTTAAATCATGGAAAAAACTCGAGCGTGAGAAAATATTCAGAAAAATTCCCACGCTAGAGTTCATATGAGGTTATGCCAGCAGGGGGCGCAGCACCGTAAGTCTAGGTAGCTACGGTTCCCCTGCTTCCCATTCATTCCCCAGCTTTTACAGGCAGGAGCACAGCTGCATTAGCAGGCTCCTGGCTGTAAAAATCTTTAACCCCTTCAGATAGATTTACAGCGTGGGACAAGACTGAACGACAGAAGGTATGGGATATTGTTGATTTTTTATTTTAGCTTTGTTTCAGGTGACAAGGGTCTTCAATTGGATTGAGCGTATAATAAACTATTACAACACCCTGTGTATTTCATTAAAATACTTTTTTCCTAACGTGTGGGTGTTTTATTAACCCTTTACTACTATTGGATTAATAATGGATAGGTGTCTTATTGACATCTCTCCATTATTAACCTGGCTTAATGTCACCTTACAAAAGCAAGGTGACATTGACCCCTTATTACCCCATATCCCACCGCTACAGGGGAGAGGGAAGAGAGTGGCCAAGTGCCAGAGTAGGCGCATCTTACAGATGTGCCTTTTCTGGGGTGGCTGGGGACAGATATTTTTAGCCGGGGGGGAGCAATATCCATGGTCCCTCTCTAGGCTATTAACCCCTTCACCCCAGGAGCTTTTTCCGTTTTTCCGTTTTCGTTTTTCGCTCCCCTCCTTCCCAGAGCCATAACTTTTTTATTTTTCCGTCAATTTGGCAATGTGAGGGCTTATTTTTTGCGGGACGAGTTGTACTTTTGAACGACATCATTGGTTTTACCATGTCGTGTACTAGAAAACGTGAAAAAAATTCCAAGTGCAGTGAAATTGCAAAAAAAGTGCAATCCCACACTTGTTTTTTGCTTGCCTATTTTGCTAGGTTCACTAAATGCTAAAACTGACCTGCCATTATGATTCTCAGGTCAGTACGAGTTCACAGACACCTAACATGACTAGGTTATTTTTCACCTAAGTGGTGAAAAAAAATTCCAAACTTTGCAAAAAACAAAACAAAACAAAATTGCGCCATTTTCCGATACTCGTAGCGTCTCCATTTTTCGTGATCTGGGGTCAGGTGAGGGCTTATTTTTTGCGTGCCGAGCTGGCATTTTTAATGATAGCATTTTGGTGCAGATAAGTTCTTTTGATCGCCCGTTATTGCATTTTAATGCAATGTCGTGGCGACCAAAAAAACGTAAATCTGGCGTTTCGATTTTTTTTCTCATTACGCCATTTAGCGATCAGGTTAATGCTTTTTTTTTATTGATAGATCGGGCGATCCTGAACGCGGCGATACCAAATATGTGTAGGTTGGGTTTTTTTTTTATTGATTTATTTTGATTGGGGCGAAAGGGGGGTGATTTAAACTTTTATATTTTTTTATTTTTTTCACATTTCAGGCACAACGCGATCGGCTCTGCTATGCAGCAGCGATCATAAGATCGCTGCTACACAGCAGAAATGCCGGTGTGCTGTGAGCGCCGACCACAGGGTGGCGCTCACAGCCACCGGCGATCAGTAACCATAGAGGTCTCCAGGACCTCTATGGTTACAATGTACAAGCATCGCCGACCCCCGATCATGTGACGGGGGTCGGCGATGCGCTCATATCCGGCCGCACGGCCGGATGCGGTAGTTAAATGCCGCTGTCTGCGTTTGACAGCGGCATTTAACTAGTTAATAGCGGCGGGTGATCGCGATTTCACCCGCCGCTATTGCGCGCACATGTCAGCTGTAAAAAACAGCTGACATGTCGTGACTTTGATGTGCGCTCACCGCCGGAGCGCACATCAAAGCAGGGGACCCGACATCTGATGTACTATAACGTCAGATGTCGGGAAGGGGTTAATATCTGCCCTCACTCACTGGCTTTACCACTCTGGCAGAGAAAATTACGCGGGAGCCCATGCCAATTTTTTCCACGATTTAACCCTTTATTTTAACAGTTAGAGCCACCAAATTTTACACAAAGACACTTCTTACATTAGTAGTCAAGAATATGTAATAAAATAAGGAATATGAAATGGATTACTGTATGTAAACCATGTGCAAAATTTGGGGGCTCTAGTTGTTAAAATAAAGGGTTAAATCGCGGAAAAAACTGGCGTGGGCTCCCGCACAATTTTCACACAGGGTGTTTTAATAGTTTATTATACTCTTAATCCAAATGACGACCCTCATTATGTAAAAAAGGAAAAAAAGTAAAAATAAAAAAACAACAATATCCCATACCTTTCCGGCGCTCAGTCACGTCCCACGATGTAAATCCATCTGAAGGGGTTAAATAATTTTACAGCCAGGAGCCTGCTAATGCAGCCGCCCCTGCCTCTAAAAACTGGGGAATTAATGGGAAGAAGGGGAACGTAGCTACCTAGACTTGCTGCGCCCTGTTGTGAATTCCGTTCTCGGACTCCCTCCTGTGGTCATGAATGGTACTTTGGTTAGTTCTGCTCTTGGACTCCCTCTGGTGGCTTCGAGCGGAACTGCTGGTCACTGAGGATCAGCTGCTCTCGTTTATTGCTATGCTGGCTTCCCTATTTAACTCCACTCAGATCGCTACTTCATGCCAGCTGTCAATGTTTCAGTATTGGTTCAGATCTCTCTTGGACTTCTCTGAGGACCTGTCTACTCCAGCAGAAGCTAAGTCTTTGCTAGTTCATTTGTTGTTACTGCTTCCTGAATATATTTCTTAGTACTGCTAATTTCTAGTCCAGCTTGCTATCATGATATTCCCTTGCTAGCTGGAAGCTCTGGGGGTGCAGAGTGGCACCTTTACACCGTGAGTCGGTGTGGGGAGTCTTTTTGCTTACTCTGCGTGGTTTTTTGTAGTCTTTTGTGCTGACTGCATAGTTCCCTTTTCTATCCTCTAACTATTTAGTGAAATCTGGCCTCCTTTGCTAAAACCTTTTTCATTCCTGTGTTTGTGACTTTCCTCTTAACTCACAGTCAATATATGTGGGGGTCTGCCTTTACCTTTGGGGAATTTCTCTGAGGCAAGGTAAGGCTTCTATTTCTATCTTTAGGTGTAGTTAGCTCTTAGGCTGTGAAGAGGCATCTAGGGAGAGTTAGGTACGCTCCACGGCTATTTCTAGTGTGTGTGATAGGAGTAGGGTTTGCGGTCAGCAGAGTTCCCACTTCCCCAGAGCTAGTCCCGATTTTGAGTTTGCTCATCAGGTCATTCCGGGTGCTCCTAACCACCAGGTCCATAACAGTACAGCTGGCCATAAAGTGTTAATGCATCTCAAAAGAGGGATAAGAGAAGTTCTGAACCCATTTTTTTTTCTTTGCAGTGTGTTTTGTCTCTCTTTTCCCCTTAACCTCTGGGTGGTTCAGGACTCAGGTGTAGATATGGATATTCAAGGTCTGTCCTCTTGTGTGGATCATCTCACTGCAAGGGTACAAAGCATTCAAGATTATGTAGTTCAGAATCCGATGTTAGAGCCTAGAATTCCAATTCCTGATTTGTTTTCTGGGGATAGATCTAAGTTTCTGAATTTCAAAAATAATTGTAAACTGTTTCTTGCTTTGAAACCCCGCTCCTCTGGTGACCCCATTCAGCAAGTAAAAATTATTATTTCTTTGTTGCGTGGCGATCCTCAAGACTGGGCATTCTCCCTTGCGCCAGGAGATCCTGCATTGCTTAATGTAGATGCGTTTTTTCTGGCGCTTGGATTGCTTTATGACGAACCGAATTCAGTGGATCAGGCAGAGAAAATCTTGCTAGCTTTGTGTCAGGGTCAGGATGAATATATGAATGAGATATATTGTCAGAAGTTTAGAAAATGGTCTGTGCTTACTCAATGGAATGAGTGTGCCCTGGCAGCAATTTTTAGAAAGGGTCTTTCTGAAGCCCTTAAGGATGTTATGGTGGGATTCCCCACGTCTGCTGGTCTGAATGAATCAATGTCCTTGGCCATCCAAATTGATCGGCGTTTGCGTGAGCGCAAAATTGTGCACCATTTGGCGGTGTCCTCTGAGCAGAGGCCTGAGCTTATGCAATGTGATAGAACTTTGACCAGAACTGAACGGCAAGAACACAGACGTCAGAATAGGCTGTGTTTTTACTGTGGTGACTCCACTCATGCTATCTCTGATTGTCCTAAGCGCACTAAGCGGTTCGCTAGGTCTGTCACCATTGGTACTGTACAGCCTAAATTTCTTTTGTCTGTTACTCTGATTTGCTCTTTGTCATCCTACTCGGTTATGGCATTTGTGGATTCAGGCGCTGCCCTGAATTTGATGGACTTGGAGTTTGCCAGGCGCTGTGGTTTTTTCTTGGAGCCTTTGCAGTATCCTATTCCATTAAGGGGAATTGATGCCACGCCGTTGGCCAAGAATAAACCTCAGTACTGGACTCAGTTGACCATGTGCATGGCTCCTGCACATCAGGAAGATATTCGCTTTTTGGTGTTGCATAATTTGCATGATGTGGTCGTGTTGGGTTTGCCATGGCTACAGGTTCATAATCCAGTATTGGATTGGAAATCAATGTCTGTGTCTAGTTGGGGTTGTCAAGGGGTACATGGCGATGTTCCGTTGGTGTCAATTTCTGCTTCCACTCCTTCTGAAGTCCCTGAGTTTCTGTCGGTTTACCAGGATGTATTTGATGAGCCCAAATCCAGTGTCCTACCACCTCATAGGGATTGTGATTGTGCTATAAATTTGATTCCTGGTAGTAAGTTTCCTAAGGGCCGACTTTTCAATTTATCTGTGCCAGAGCACACCGCTATGCGGAGTTATATAAAGGAGTCCTTGGAGAAAGGGCATATTCGCCCGTCTTCATCACCGTTGGGAGCAGGGTTCTTTTTTGTGGCCAAGAAGGATGGTTCTCTGAGACCCTGTTGTCATGATCTCTGCAGGCAGAGATCATAGCAAGCCTATAGAGGGACAAGCTCTCGGAAGATGGAACTATACTGACCATGAACTAAGCCTGCCGCGCAACTAGAAATAGCCAGGTAGCATTTCCTATTTATCGCTAGATGCCCAGCTCTGGCCTAAGACCTAAATAGCTAGCAGAGGGAAATATAAGACCTGGCTCACCTCTAGAGAAATATTCCAAAGAAGACAGTAGCCCCCCACATATAATGACGGTGAGTTCAGATGAAACAACAAACGCAGCAGGAAAATAGTCTTAGCAAATTTGAGGTCCGCTTACTAGATAGCAGAAGACAGATAGTATACTTTCATGGTCAGCAGAAAAACACTAACAAAACACCATCCAGAGATTTCCTTAAACTCTGGCATTAACTCATAACGCCAGAGTAGCAATCCCTGATCAACGAGAGCTTTCCAGACACAGTAACAAAACTTCAGCTGTGAACTGGAACAAATAGGCAAAACAAAACATGGACAAAAGTCCAACTTATCTAGTAGTTGTCTAGAAGCAGGAACAAGCACTGAGAGGCATCAGATAACATTGTTGACCGGCAAGAAACCACCAGAGAAATGAGCTTAAATAGCGACACCCACTACTGATGGAACCAGGTGAAACAGGAAAGAGGATGACAAGTGCAATTCCACAAGCGGCCACCGGGGGAGCCCAGAATCCAAATTCACAACAGTACCCCCCCCTCAAGGAGGGGGCACCGAACCCTCACCAGATCCACCAGGGCGACCAGGATGAGCCCTATGGAAGGCACGAACAAGATCAGAAGCATGAACATCAGATGCATTGACCCAAGAATTATCCTCCTGGCCGTAACCCTTCCAGTTGACCAGATACTGGAGTCTCCGTCTGGAAACACGAGAGTCCAAAATTTTCTCCACAACGTACTCCAACTCACCCTCAACCAACACCGGAGCAGGAGGCTCAACTGAAGGTACAACAGGTACCTCATACCTGCGCAATAACGACCGATGAAAAACGTTATGAATGGAAAAGGACGCAGGGAGGTCCAAACGGAAAGAAACAGGATTAAGAATCTCCAATATTCTATAAGGGCCGATGAACCGAGGTTTAAACTTAGGAGAAGAGACCCTCATAGGGACAAAACGAGAAGACAACCACACCAAATCTCCAACACAAAGCCGAGAACCAACACGACGATGACGGTTGGCAAAACGCTGAGTCTTCTCCTGGGACAACTTCAAATTGTCCACTACCTGCCCCCAGATGTGATGCAATCTCTCCACCACCGCATCCACTCCAGGACAATCCGAGGATTCCACCTGACCGGAGGAAAATCGAGGGTGAAACCCCGAATTACAGAAAAACGGGGACACCAAGGTGGAAGAGCTGGCCCGATTATTGAGGGCGAACTCTGCCAATGGCAAAAAAGCAACCCAATCATCCTGGTCAGCAGAGACAAAACACCTCAGATATGTCTCCAGGGTCTGATTAGTCCGCTCGGTCTGGCCATTAGTCTGAGGGTGAAAAGCAGATGAAAAAGACAAATCTATGCCCATCCTAGCACAGAATGCCCGCCAAAATCTAGACACAAATTGGGTACCTCTGTCAGAAACAATATTCTCAGGAATACCGTGCAATCGGACAACATTCTGAAAAAACAGAGGAACCAACTCAGAAGAAGAAGGCAACTTGGGCAGAGGAACCAAATGGACCATTTTAGAGAAACGGTCACAGACCACCCAGATGACAGACATCTTCTGGGAAACAGGCAGATCTGAAATAAAATCCATCGAGATGTGTGTCCAAGGCCTCTTAGGAATAGGCAAGGGCAACAGCAGTCCGCTAGCCCGAGAACTACAAGACTTGGCCCGAGCACAAACGTCACATGACTGCACAAAGACTCGCACATCTCGTGACAGGGAAGGCCACCAGAAGGATCTTGCCACCAAATCCCTGGTACCAAAAATTCCGGGATGACCTGCCAATGCAGAAGAATGTACCTCAGAGATGACTCTGCTGGTCCAATCATCCGGAACAAACAGTCTATCAGGCGGACAACGATCCGGTCTATCCGCCTGAAACTCTTGCAAGGACCGCCGCAGATCAGGAGAAACGGCCGACAAAATTACTCCCTCCCTAAGGATACCTGTGGGTTCAGAATTACCAGGAGAGTCCGGGTCAAAACTCCTAGAAAGGGCATCTGCCTTAACATTCTTAGAACCCGGTAGGTATGACACCACAAAATTAAAGCGAGAAAAAAATAAAGACCAGCGCGCCTGTCTAGGATTCAGGCGTCTGGCAGTCTCAAGATAAATCAAATTTTTGTGGTCAGTCAATACCACCACCTGATGCCTAGCCCCCTCGAGCCAATGGCGCCACTCCTCAAACGCCCACTTCATGGCCAAAAGCTCCCGATTCCCAACATCATAATTCCGCTCTGCGGGCGAAAATTTGCGAGAAAAGAAGGCACAAGGCCTAATGACGGAGCAGTCGGAACCTTTCTGCGACAACACTGCCCCAGCTCCGATCTCCGAAGCGTCAACCTCAACCTGAAAAGGCAGATTCACATCAGGCTGACGCAACACAGGGGCAGAGGCAAAACGGTGCTTAAGCTCCTGAAAGGCCTCTACAGCATGAGGGGACCAATTAGCAACATCAGCGCCTTGTCTGGTCAAATCAGTCAGTGGTTTAACGACATCCGAAAAACCAGCAATAAATCGGCGGTAAAAGTTGGCAAAGCCCAAAAATCTCTGAAGACCCTTAAGAGAGGAGGGCTGAGTCCAGTCACAAATAGCTTGCACCTTGACGGGATCCATCTCAATGGAAGAGGGAGAAAAAATATACCCCAAAAAGGAAATTTTCTGGACCCCAAAAACGCACTTAGACCCCTTCACACATAAAGAATTAGACCGCAGAACCTGAAAAACTCTCCTGACCTGCTGGACATGAGAGTCCCAGTCATCAGAAAAAATCAGAATATCATCCAGATATATTATCATAAATTTATCCAAAAAATCGCGGAAAATATCATGCATAAAAGACTGGAAAACTGAAGGGGCATTAGAAAGACCAAAAGGCATGACCAAATACTCAAAGTGGCCCTCGGGCGTATTAAATGCGGTCTTCCACTCATCCCCCTGCCTGATCCGCACCAAATTATACGCCCCACGAAGATCAATTTTAGAGAACCACTTAGCACCCTCTATACGAGCAAACAAATCAGTAAGCAATGGCAATGGGTATTGATACTTAACAGTGATCTTATTCAGAAGCCGATAATCAATACATGGTCTCAAAGAGCCGTCTTTTTTTGAGACAAAGAAAAACCCAGCTCCCAAGGGAGAAGAAGATGGACGAATATGTCCCTTTTCCAAAGACTCCTTTATATATTCCCGCATAGCAGCATGTTCCGGCACAGACAGATTAAACAAACGACCCTTTGGATATTTACAACCCGGTATCAAATCTATGGCACAATCGCACTCACGGTGCGGAGGTAACGACCCAAGCTTGGGTTCGTCAAAGACGTCTTGATAATCAGAGAGGAACTCAGGGACTTCAGAGGGAATGGACGACGAAATAGAAACCAAAGGTAAGTCCCCATGAATACCCTTACATCCCCAGCTCAACACAGACATTGCTCTCCAGTCCAAGACTGGGTTGTGAGACTGCAACCATGGCAATCCCAGTACCAAATCGTCATGTAAATTATACAGCACCAGGAAACGAATAATCTCCTGGTGATCCGGATTGATACGCATGGTTACTTGTGTCCAGTATTGTGGTTTATTATTAGCCAATGGGGTGGAGTCAATCCCCTTCAGAGGAATAAGAGTCTCCAAAGGCTCTAAATCAAAACCACAACGATTGGCAAAGGACCAATCCATAAGACTCAGAGCGGCGCCAGAGTCAACATAGGCGTCCGTGGCAATGGATGACAAAGAGCAAATCAGGGTTACAGACAAAATAAACTTAGACTGAATGGTGCCAATGGAAACAGACTTATCAAGCTTCTTTGTACGCCTAGAGCATGCTGATATAACATGAGTAGAATCCCCACAATAGAAACACAATCCATTCTTCCGTCTAAAATTCTGTCGCTCGCTCCTGGACAGAATTCTATCACACTGCATACTTTCTGGCGTCTTTTCCATAGACACCGCCAGATGGTGCACCGGTTTGCGCTCCCGCAGACGCCTATCAATCTGAATAGCCATTGTCATGGACTCATTCAGACCTGCAGGCACAGGGAACCCCACCATAACATCCTTAACGGCATCAGAGAGACCTTCTCTGAAAGTTGCCGCCAAGGCGCACTCATTCCACTGAGTAAGCACAGACCATTTACGGAATTTTTGGCAGAAAACTTCAGCTTCGTCTTGCCCCTGAGATAGTGCCATCAAAGTTTTTTCTGCCTGAAGTTCCAAATGAGGTTCCTCATAAAGCAAGCCCAAGGCCAGAAAAAACGCATCCACATCGCGTAACGCAGGATCCCCTGCTGGCAATGAGAAGGCCCAATCTTGAGGGTCACCCCTGAGCAAGGAAATCACAATCCTAACCTGCTGAGCAGGGTCTCCAGCTGAACGAGACTTCAGGGACAAATAAAGCTTACAATTATTTCGGAAATTCTGGAAGCTAGCTCTATTCCCTGTGAAGAACTCCGGCAAAGGAATTCTCGGCTCAGATACCGGAGCATGTACCACAAAATCTTGTAAATTTTGTACTTTCGTGATGAGATTATTCAAACCCGCAGTTACACACTGGAGATCCATTATTGTCAGGTGCACACAGAGCCATACAGAGATTAGGAGGAGAGAGAGAAAAAAGACTGCAGCAAGGCAGACTGGAGGAAAAAAAAAAAAAAAAAAAAAAATTCCAGCAGACTTCTTATAACTCTCCTTTCTCAACCTGGGTCTTTAACACTTTATTGGCCGGTCAAACTGTCATGATCTCTGCAGGCAGAGATCATAGCAAGCCTATAGAGGGACAAGCTCTCGGAAGATGGAACTATACTGACCATGAACTAAGCCTGCCGCGCAACTAGAAATAGCCAGGTAGCATTTCCTATTTATCGCTAGATGCCCAGCTCTGGCCTAAGACCTAAATAGCTAGCAGAGGGAAATATAAGACCTGGCTCACCTCTAGAGAAATATTCCAAAGAAGACAGTAGCCCCCCACATATAATGACGGTGAGTTCAGATGAAACAACAAACGCAGCAGGAAAATAGTCTTAGCAAATTTGAGGTCCGCTTACTAGATAGCAGAAGACAGATAGTATACTTTCATGGTCAGCAGAAAAACACTAACAAAACACCATCCAGAGATTTCCTTAAACTCTGGCATTAACTCATAACGCCAGAGTAGCAATCCCTGATCAACGAGAGCTTTCCAGACACAGTAACAAAACTTCAGCTGTGAACTGGAACAAATAGGCAAAACAAAACATGGACAAAAGTCCAACTTATCTAGTAGTTGTCTAGAAGCAGGAACAAGCACTGAGAGGCATCAGATAACATTGTTGACCGGCAAGAAACCACCAGAGAAATGAGCTTAAATAGCGACACCCACTACTGATGGAACCAGGTGAAACAGGAAAGAGGATGACAAGTGCAATTCCACAAGCGGCCACCGGGGGAGCCCAGAATCCAAATTCACAACACCCTGTATAGATTACCACCTTCTCAATAAAATCACGGTCAAATTTCAGTACCCTTTGCCTCTGCTGTCTGATTTGTTTGCTCGGATTAAGGGGGCTAGTTGGTTCACCAAGATAGATCTTCGAGGGGCGTATAACCTTGTGCGTATTAAACAGGGCGATGAATGGAAAACAGCATTTAATACGCCCGAGGGCCATTTTGAGTACCTGGTAATGCCATTCGGGCTTTCAAATGCTCCATCTGTGTTTCAGTCCTTTATGCATGACATCTTCCGAAAGTATCTGGATAGATTCATGATTGTATATTTGGATGATATTTTGGTCTTTTCGGATGATTGGGAGTCTCATGTGAAACAGGTCAGAATGGTATTCCAGGTCCTTCGTGCTAATTCCTTGTTTGTGAAAGGGTCTAAATGTCTCTTCGGAGTTCAGAAGGTTTCCTTTCTGGGCTTCATTTTTTCCCCTTCTACTATCGAGATGGATCCTGTTAAAGTTCAGGCCATTTATGATTGGACTCAACCTACATCTGTGAAGAGCCTCCAGAAATTCCTGGGCTTTGCTAATTTTTACCGTCGCTTCATCGCTAATTTTTCTAGTGTGGTTAAACCTTTGACTGATTTGACAAAGAAAGGTGCTGATGTGGTGAATTGGTCCTCTGCGGCCGTTGAGGCTTTTCAGGAGCTGAAACATCGTTTTTCTTCGGCCCCTGTGTTGCGTCAGCCAGATGTTTCGCTCCCTTTTCAGGTCGAGGTTGATGCTTCTGAGATTGGAGCAGGGGCTGTTTTGTCTCAAAGAAGTTCTGATGGCTCTGTGATGAAGCCATGTGCCTTCTTTTCTAGAAAGTTTTCGCCTGCTGAGCGTAATTATGATGTTGGCAATCGGGAGCTGCTAGCTATGAAGTGGGCATTTGAGGAGTGGCGACATTGGCTTGAGGGAGCCAAGCACCGCGTGGTGTTCTTGACGGATCACAAAAATCTGACTTATCTCGAGTCTGCCAAGCGGTTGAATCCTAGACAGGCTCGATGGTCGCTGTTTTTCTCCCGTTTCGATTTTGTGGTCTCATACCTTCCAGGTTCTAAGAATGTGAAGGCGGATGCCCTTTCTAGGAGTTTTGTGCCTGATTCTCCGGGAGTCCCTGAGCCGGCTGGTATTCTCAAAGAGGGGGTAATTCTGTCTGCCATCTCCCCTGATTTGCGGCGGGTGCTGCAGGAGTTTCAGGCTGATAGACCTAGACCGTTGTCCAGCGGAGAAACTGTTTGTCCCTGATAGATGGACTAGCACAGTTATTTCTGAGGTTCATTGCTCGGTGTTGGCTGGTCATCCTGGGATTTTTGGTACCAGAGATTTGGTGGCTAGGTCCTTTTGATGGCCTTCCTTGTCACGGGATGTGCGTTCTTTTGTGCAGTCCTGTGGGACTTGTGCTCGGGCTAAGCCCTGCTGTTCTCGTGCCAGTGGGTTGCTTTTGCCCTTGCCAGTCCCGAAAAGGCCTTGGACGCATGTTTCCATGGATTTTATTTCAGATCTTCCTGTCTCTCAAAGGATGTCTGTCATCTGGGTGGTTTGTGATCGCTTTTCTAAGATGGTCCATTTGGTACCTTTGCCTAAATTACCTTCCTCCTCTGATTTGGTGCCATTATTTTTTCAACATGTGGTTCGTTTGCATGGCATTCCGGAGAACATTGTGTCGGACAGAGGTTCCCAGTTTGTCTCTAGGTTTTGGCGGTCCTTTTGTGCTAAGATGGGCATTGATTTGTCTTTTTCTTCGGCTTTCCATCCTCAAACAAATGGCCAAACCGAACAAACCAACCAGACTTTGGAAACCTATCTGAGATGCTTTGTTTCTGCTGATCAGGATGATTGGGTGACCTTCTTGCCATTGGCTGAGTTCGCCCTTAATAATCGGGCTAGTTCGGCTACTTTGGTTTCGCCTTTTTTTTGCAATTCTGGTTTTCATCCTTGTTTTTCTTCGAGGCAGGTTGAGCCTTCTGACTGTCCTGGTGTGGATTCTGTGGTGGACAGGTTGCAGCAAATTTGGACTCACGTAGTGGACAATCTGACGTTGTCCCAGGAGAAGGCTCAACGTTTCGCTAACCGCCGTCGTTGTGTTGGTCCCCGACTTCGTGTTGGGGATTTGGTTTGATTGTCTTCTCGTTATGTTCCTATGAAGGTTTCTTCTCCTAAGTTTAAGCCTCGTTTCATTGGTCCTTATAAGATTTCTGAAATTCTCAACCCTGTGTCATTTCGTTTGGTCCTTCCAGCTTCTTTTGCCATCCATAATGTGTTCCATAGGTCGTTGTTGCGGAGGTACGTGGCGCCTATGGCTCCCTCCGTTGATCCTCCTGCTCCGGTGTTGGTTGAGGGGGAGTTGGAGTATGTGGTGGAAAAAATTTTGGATTCTCGTATTTCGAGATGGAAGCTTCAGTACCTGGTTAAGTGGAAGGGCTATGGTCAGGACGATAATTCCTGGGTTGTTGCCTCCGATGTCCATGCTGCCGATTTAGTTCGTGCCTTTCATTTGGCTCATCCTGATCGGCCTGGGGGCCCTGGTGAGGGTTCGGTGACCCCTCCTCAAGGGGGGGGTACTGTTGTGAATTCCGTTCTCGGACTCCCTCCTGTGGTCATGAATGGTACTTTGGTTAGTTCTGCTCTTGGACTCCCTCTGGTGGCTTCGAGCGGAACTGCTGGTCACTGAGGATCAGCTGCTCTCGTTTATTACTATGCTGGCTTCCCTATTTAACTCCACTCAGATCGTTACTTCATGCCAGCTGTCAATGTTTCAGTATTGGTTCAGATCTCTCTTGGACTTCTCTGAGGACCTGTCTACTCCAGCAGAAGCTAAGTCTTTGCTAGTTCATTTGTTGTTACTGCTTCCTGAATATATTTCTTAGTACTGCTAATTTCTAGTCCAGCTTGCTATCATGATATTCCCTTGCTAGCTGGAAGCTCTGGGGGTGCAGAGTGGCACCTCCACACCGTGAGTCGGTGTGGGGAGTCTTTTTGCTTACTCTGCGTGGTTTTTTGTAGTCTTTTGTGCGGACCGCATAGTTCCCTTTTCTATCCTCTGACTATTTAGTGAAATCTGGCCTCCTTTGCTAAAACCTTTTTCATTCCTGTGTTTGTGACTTTCCTCTTAACTCACAGTCAATATATGTGGGGGTCTGCCTTTACCTTTGGGGAATTTCTCTGAGGCAAGGTAAGGCTTCTATTTCTATCTTTAGGTGTAGTTAGCTCTTAGGCTGTGAAGAGGCGTCTAGGGAGAGTTAGGTACGCTCCACGGCTATTTCTAGTGTGTGTGATAGGAGTAGGGTTTGCGGTCAGCAGAGTTCCCACTTCCCCAGAGCTAGTCCCGATTTTGAGTTTACTCATCAGGTCATTCCGGGTGCTCCTAACCACCAGGTCCATAACAGTGCCCCCTGCTGGCATAACCTCATATGAACTCTAGCGTGGGAATTTTTCTGAATATTTTCTCACGCTCGAGTTCATTTGAGGTTATGCCAGCAGGGGGCGCAGCACCGTAACAAAACGAGGGACGTCATTTGGATTAAGAGTATAATAAACTATTAAAACACCCTGTGTCTTTATTTCAATAAAATACTTTTTTCCTAATGTGTGTGTTTTATTAACCATTTACTACTATTGGATTAATAATGGAAAGGTGTCTTATTGACACCTCTCCATTATTAACCAGGCTTTATGTCACCTTACAATAGCAAGTGACATTAACCCTTTATTACCTCATATCGCACCGCTACAGGGGAGTGGGAAGAGAGAGGCTAAGTGCCAGAATAGGCGCATCTTACAGATGTGCCTTTTCTGGGGTGGCTGGGGGCAGATGTTTTTAGCCAGGGGGGGTCCTATAACCATGGCCCTCCCTAGGCTATTAATATCTGCCCTCAGTCACTGGCTTTCCCACTCTGGCGGAGAAAATTGCGCGGGAGCCTCACGCCAGTTTTTTCCGCGATTTAACCCTTTATTTTAACAGCTAGAACCCTCAAATTTTGCACACACACACTACTAACAGTAGTGAGGAATATGCAAAAAAAAGGGATATGAAATGGTTTACTGTATGTAAACCATGTCTCATATCATGTCGGGTTTGGGAAGGAGATAGCAAAAGCCGGCAATTGAATTACCGGCTTTTCTTCTATCTAGCGCTGTATGAAATATGTATATATATATATATATATATATATATATATATATACATATATATATATATATATTTCTCTATACTATGTGTAGACATTTATTTGATCTGTTCTATTCTAACCTGTCAGTGTGATTTTACTGTACACCGCACTGAATTGCCGGCTTTTCGATAGAACACCGGTGCGTATTTCTCGCAAGTCACACTGTTGGGCTGTGTGTAATCCGTATTTTTCTCGCCCCCACAGACTTTCATTGGCAGATTTTTTGCACAATACGCTGACAAACGCAGCATGCTGCAATTTTCTACGCCCCTAATACGGCTGAGAAATATAGGGCAGATAGGAGCTGCCCCATAGAGAATCATTGGTCCGTGTGCAATGCGTAGTTTTTGCGCCTCTCATACGTCCGTAAAACTCTCTAGTGTAACGCCAGCCTAAAAATTGCATATGCATTTTTAGTGCGTTTCCGCTGCAGAAATGCACTAAAACCAGATGTAATCAACACGACTATCAATAAACTTTTGTCAAAGTGAAATACAAAGTAATCGAAAAGCAGGCAGCAATATTTAAAACATGCCATACAAAAAAAGACAAAAGCAAAGGATTAAAAGCGTGAAAAAAACGCATGTAAAAAAACGCAGTAAAAAATGTGATAAAAAATATGCAAGCAATCTAATTCACTTAATAGGTGCAGAAATGGGGCAGAAAATCTTTAACATTAAAATCTCATTCTGGCAAATTAGCCTCACACGGACAAAGAAACTGCAGAAAACACAGACGTGTGAATATCCCCATAGATCATAATGGGTACATGTTCTATCAGTGAAAAACCTCACTTACAACGCATACGTCAAAAGCGTCTGAATGGAGCTTTGGGGCTACGTTCCCATGATGAGTTTTTGATGTTACAGAATTTCTGCACCCATTAAGTAAAATAGGTTACTTGCATTTAAAAAAATATATATATATATATATACAGAGTAAAAAGCTTATTAAAACGTAATAGTGCGAATGTAGCCTTAGGCCTCTTTCACACTTCAGTTGTTTGGCGTCAGTCACCTCCGACATCGTGACGGATCGACGGATCCGTCACAATTGTTGAAAAAACGGTTCAGACGGATCCGTTTTTTTGACGGATCAGTTTTTTAAAAAGGGAGGATCTATTTACACCACATCTTTGAAAGGTTGTAGAGAAAGTGGCAAAGATGGAAGGATAACTGGCGAACATTATGAAGATCTGTGCTGATTTTAGTTTTGAGGCAAATCGGTTGGCAGTCGTCGTTCGAGACAAGGAGTAAGAAAGAATGCGCATCCTGCGGCAGCGGCGGAAGAGAAGGCTGTGGATCCATCCCATCACAGCCCAACGCATGACCCGTGGTGTTTTTTCCACACTTTACATTGAACTGAGGGAAAACCCTCAGAAGTTCTTCAACTATGTGAGGATGAAAGCTGAAAACTTCGAAATTTTATTGGGCCATGTTGAAGACTCTATACGGAGACGAGACACCCAGATGCGCTTCTCCATATCACCAGCGGAGCGTCTCATGGTGACTATTCGGTAAGTTGGTTTTTTTTTAAAACGATTCTCATTCATCAGACTTATAACTGTAATGTTGTTTTTTGAAGTTTTTATTAATTATTGTCTTTTCCTTTTGTTAACAGATTCCTTGCAACTGGAGAGTCGTTTTCATCCCTACATTTTCAGTTTAGGCTTGGGATATCCACCATCTCCGGGATCATCAGAGATACCTGCCGGGCACTGTGGGAGTGCTTACAAGCGGAATACATTCCAGAGCCATCACAGGAGAGGTGGCTGGAGATTGCACAAAATTTTGAAAAGATATGCCAGTTCCCAAATTGTGTCGGAGCAGTCGATGGGAAGCATATAAGGATCGTCAAACCTTCTGGCTCTGGATCAGAATTTTACAACTATAAGAAGTACTTTTCAATTGTATTGATGGCCATAGCCGACGCACACTGCAAGTTCATCGCTGTGGATATCGGTGCGTATGGACGTGCAAATGACTCCCAGATTTTTAAAACTTCACCAATGGGGCGTCGGTTGTATGGAGAGACATTTGACTTTCCGCCTCTAGACCTCTCCCTGGAACCACCGGTCCATCGTTACCATTTGTTTGCGTTGGAGATGATGCCTTCCAGCTTTCCCCACATTTGCTTAAACCCTTTGGAAGTAGTGGACTGACCCAGAGGAAGAAAATTTTTAATTACCGCTTAACCAGAGCACGAAGAGTAGTGGAATGTGCTTTTGGCATCCTAACTGCTAAATGGAGAATTCTACTAACTGCAATTAAACTGCAGACTGAAACTGTCGATGATGTGGTGAAGGCTTGCGTGGTACTTCACAATTTTGTTTTATCAAAAGAACATGTTTCCCTGGAGGATAATGTGTCAGAAAGCACCTTGCGGGATTACCACAACACAACTTTTCACAGTCCAGTAGCAGTCTCCAGAATGCGGGACAAGTTTGCAGACTACTTCATGTCTCCTGCAGGATCAGTTGACTGGCAGTATGAAATGGCGTAAAAAAAAAAATTTTTCAAACTTGTAAAAATACCTTTTTTTTGTTTGGTTAACCTTGCAGTATTTTGTATGTTTTGTACCGGTACCCTTTAAACATTTTGTAATGTTTACTATTACCATAACCTTGGTGGTTTTAATACAGTTTTGTTTTTTTTTTTAAAAAAAGAGAGACAATAAAATTGTTTTTAAACCACAAAAAGTTTTATTTATTTACATAAAGTTTTTAAAGGTTCTCATAATTTGGGGTGGAGATAGAAGCGGAGGGGCTGACAGGGCGGGCCACGTCGATAGGGGGGGACAGGACATCACGGGGAGGAACAGAAGTGGAATGGGTGGTGAAAACATGAGGTTGGGCAGGGAGTTGAGGTACAGATGTGGTTTGTGGGAGGTATGGTGAAGGTGTTGGTGGGATTGGGAACGGTGAAGTTAAAGGGGAAGAATGGAAAGGGGAAGGTAGGAACTGGGAAATACTGAGGGGGGAAGAAAGGTATGGCGAAGGAGCAGAAGTAGGATGGACGGGAGGAGGATGGACGGGAGGAGGATGGACGGGAGGAGGACGGACGGGAGGATAGACGGCGACTTGAGAAGGGAAAGGTGTTGAAACATGAATGGTGGGTGGAGGGGCTTGGGACATTGCCTGCACTAGAGCAGTGTGGCAGCCTTGCATCACATGCATCTGCAGGTCAGGAGTTAGATTCTCCATGTGCCTGAGGACTGACTGAAAAAAGCAGTGTCTTGGTGACTGGTTTGCATCTGATTGCATCCTATCCAGACGACTGCTGAGTTCCAATATGCTTTTGTGAAGCATATTGTAACCAGCAGACGTTTGCTCACCCAAAAGCTTGATGGCATTCTGGAAGGCTGCATTCAGATGCAAAAATTCAGGCGCATAGCTCCTTTCCTGACCTCTCTGGCGCTGCCGTCCTGACCCCAAAGGTGGTCTAGATGTTGCGGCAGTGTCAGAGGGGTGGGGTAAAGGGAACTCTAACTCATCACCTGCAGCTTCAAGTGACGAAGTCCACCCTGCTGCTCCAGCGCTGGTGGATTGGGCCGAGGGATCACACAAAAGGGAAGGTACAGACACAGAAGGGTCGACGTGGTCCCCGGTGGCGGACCCCTGAGGGATCGCTCCAGAGGGGTGCAACTCTGGTGCAGGCTCCCGAGTGCTGCAGACAGTACTGTTAAAGAAGAAACAAAAAAAAAATTAGTATCTTGATATTACAATTGCCCTTGCTGCCCCCAAAAAATAGAAGGTTACACATTGTAACAGTTTGACTGAAAACTTGTGGTGTTGAATATTTACCTTCTGCTCAGCAGCGTCGATCGGAGGAACGACAGGGCTCTGGAATGTTTATACCTGCTCCTGCGTCCTCTAGATCCACTCGGGGCCTGCATCTCCTTATTAAACTCCCTCTTGAAGCGATCCCTCAGTGACCGCCACCGCACGATAACCCTGTTACCTGGAAAGAGAAAGCAAAAAAATGGTTACTATACAACACATTAAATCATGCTAACACACGTTAATGAACTGTGAATACTTACGTGCTAGATCCTGGGCCCCAGCATCGAGTTCCTCCCAGTTATCAATAACAGCATTGCACACTTCCTCCCATAGCCGTCGGGTGACGTACTGGTCAGCATGGCGGCGGTCCGACATCTTCCATAGCGGCTCCCGACTTTGGACCGCTTGGATGAGGGTGTCCACATCTATGCCCTCCTCCTCTTCCTCATCCTGTTCGGGAGCATGCTGTGAAGCCTTTTAACAAAAAAAAAAAGAATAAAAAGGGAAAGATTATAACACATGAATTTTACAGTTTGCTAAACACCAAACCAAAAAAGGAACTTACTCTTCGGTGACTGCCGCGATTAGCATTCCGACAACTATGGGAGGTGCTTTGAGGAACTCTACGTCGAGCCCCGGATTGTGAAGACTAATAAAAATAAATAAATAAATAATAAATAAATTATGTGCTTGGATGGAGGCATATGTACTGTGTGTGTGCTGTGCTGAATGTTTGTGTTGAGTGTAGAGTGTTTTATGTGAGGATCTGTCTCTGCAAAACTTACACTATGCGCTCCCGCTCCTCTCATTTCTCCACCCTGCCCGTCTCCTTCATGAAGCTCCTCTGCTTCATCTTCCTGTGAAAACAGAATAAATACATATAGGGTTCAAAAACATTACCAGAGATGTACCAAAAAAAATTTATGAAGAAAAAAAAAAAAACTCAGGTGGCTGACGATGTGAGGGGGGGCTCTCAGATGAAGACATTGTTATTCTGCCTGCGTCTGTCTTGGTCCCTAGAATCTGCAAGTATAAAGAGAGTTCTAAGCTACTATACAAAAGGATAGACGCAGCTTTTCGGGACTTTATACTTACATGTTTTCAAAACTTTGGGGGGGTCTGCCTGCGTCTGTCTTGGTCCCTAGTTCCTTGGTCCCTAGAATCTGCAAGTATAAAGACAGTTCTAAGCTACTATACTATGTATTGGTATGCCAAATTACATTTCCCCCCCCCTAAAAAAAATTTTAACCACACCTAAAAATAATATTTAAAAAAAAAAAATGTTAACTTGATATGCTTGATGTACAAGCTGCAAAACCCTCCACCTCCTGTTTCCCCCCAAAATTCCATGAAAGCAACACCAAAACTACTTCAATCTTGATAAACCTACCCACCCCCTCATCCAGAGACAGTTTCAACCTTATAAAAAAAATTCCCTCATTCAAAGTTAAAATACCAATACCTAAAAATGATAATTATGGTTACCCTAGTTATAACCAGATAACATTTTGTATACCAAAGGTTTGCATTCTGCATTTATATACAAAACCTCAAACACCTTTATTGAATGTAGACCAGTTTTAAATTTATCTTGACATCATACTACGGACAGTTTTGTGTAATTTTTATTCAAATTTTTTTTTTCTTTTTTTTGGGTTGGAAAGTAGGAGCTACACTGCTCTTTATTTGAAATACCAGTACAGTATGTTAATGTATGAAAAATCACCAAAAAATGCAGAACACATCACACAGCATTTAGAAACACACACACACACACACGTCACATCACAGCCATTAAAAATACCAGCACAGTATGAAAAATAAAAAACATGTAAGGCAGGCAGGCGGTCTGGCACACATCACACGGCATACACACACACACACACACACACACACACACACGTCACAGCACATCCATTAAAAATACCAGCACAGTATGAAAAATAAAAAACATGCAAGGCAGGCATACACACACACGCTGGATGGCAGTACTCACATAGCAGTCTCTGGCAGGGTCTCTCTTGCTAGTGGGTATGTCTCGCTGGCAGGGTATGTCTCACTGGCAGGATCTCTCGCTGGCAGGATCTCTCTCGCTGGCAGGATCTCTCTCGCTGGCAGGATCTCTCTCGCTGGCAGGGTCTCTCTTGCTGGCAGGCTCTGTGTTCTCTCTTGATGGCACATTGAGAAATAAGGCCCACCTGTCCTGTTTATATAGTTTTGGGGTTGTCTGGGAAAAGTATCAACTTTTTGGAGCATGCTCAGTTGAAAAAACGGATTGGGGCGACGGATCCGCCAAATGACGGATCGCGACGGATCCGTCGCCCATAGGCGCCCATTCTATAAAATGACGGACGCGATGGATCCGTCGCGGACCGCCAATTAGGCGGCGACAAAAAACGTTACAAAGTCCGTCAATGTCTAGACAACGTCCGCCAAATTTCGACGGATCCGTCGCATGGCGGATGGAACAGATGACCATCCGTCACAATCCGTCGATAATGCAAGTCTATGGGGAAAATAACGGATCCGTCTAAAAAAATTACGGATCCGTTATTTGATGACAATGGCGGTTTTAGACTGACGCCAAACAACTGAAGTGTGAAAGAGGCCTTAGGTCTTATTCACACATTCAGTATTTGGTCAAAGATATTTTGCATCAGTGTTTGTATGCCAAAAACGGGAATTGGTGAAAATTGCAGAAGTTGTGACGTGTTTCTATTATACTTTTCCTCTGTTCCACTCCTGGTTTTGGCTTACAAATACTGAGGTAAAAAACTCACCAAATATGCGATGTGTGCATGTGGCCTAAGGTCACGTTCATATGTTCAGTATTTGGTCAGTATTTAGCCTCAGTATTTGTAAGCTAAAACCAGGAGTGGAACAATAAGAGGAAAAGTATAATAGAAACACGTCACCACTTCTGTATTTATCACCCACTTATGGTTTTGGCTTACAAATACTGAGGTAAAAAACTGACCAAATACTGAACGTGTGAATGTGGCCTACGGCTTTATTCACTCATAAGGGTTTGTTCCCAGAGTCAGGAACTGGCAGCACTTTGGACACAGCACATGTCCGCTCTTTCCAATGCGCTGCCTGCTTTTGAACGCAGGTGATTCCGGATGTGTTCATTGAACCGTGCGGAATCACCGCGCCCAATACATTGTACGGGAACATTTATCTTGCAGAGACTGAGCGTCTCCGCAAGATAAATTGACATGCTGCAGTCTAGAAAGACACACCGCATGTGCGTCTCCACAGGGAAGCTGCGGGTGCCGGTGCACGCATAGGGGAGATGGGATTTCTTCAAACCCGCAGCGTTTACTGACCATGGGAACATACCCTTAGTATTTTTGATCAGTATTTGTATGCCTAAGCCAGGAGTATCTCTAAAACATAGCACAGGTATCAATCTTTCAATTATAGTTTTTCTCTGTAAATTCTACTCCTGGTTTTGGCATACAAACACTGATGCAAAATATTGACCAAATACTGATGTGTGAATAATCCCTAAGGCCACGTTCACACTTTGCGGGTTCCTCTGCGGGTTAATCCCGCAGCGGAATTGATAAATCTGCAGGGCAAAACCGCTGCGGTTATCCCTGCAGATTTATCGCGGTTTGTTCCGCGGTTTCCGCTGCGGGATTACTCCTGTACTATTGATGCTGCATATGCAGCATCAATAGTAATGTAAAAAATAATAAAAATTGGCTATACTCACCCTCTGACGTCGCGATCTCCTCGGCGCTGCAAGCGGCTGTGCCGACAAGGACCTTCGTGACGTCACGGTTGTGTGTTCGGCACAGCAACTGAGACCGGACGCCTCGGGCAGCGCTGAGAGGTGAGTATAGCATCATTTTTTATTTTAATTCTTTTTTTTACACCAAAATATGGTTCCCAGGGCCTGGAGGAGAGTCTCCTCTCCTCCACCCCGGGTACCATCGGCACATTATCCGCTTAACTTCCCGCAACGTGGGCACAGCCCCATGCGGGAAGTTAGCGGATCAATGCATTTCTATGGGTGCAGAATCGCAGCGAAGTGACATGCTCCTTCTTTTTTTCCGCAGAAAAGCCGCGCGGTTTTTTCCGCGGAAATCCGCAGCATGTGCACAGCGGGTTTTGTTTTCCATAGGGTAACATTGTACTGTACCCTGCATGGAAAACTGCTGCGGATCTGCAGTGTCAAATCCGCTGCGGATCCGCGGCAAAACCCGCAAAGTGTGAACATAGCCTAAGGCTACGTTCCCACCATGAGCTTTTGGGAAGTTTTTCATGTTGCAAATTTTTGAAAAAATGCAAGTAGCCTAGTTTACCTAATGGATGCAGAAAATCTAAAACATCAAAAACTCACCAAAAGGTTGTGGTTGGTACCAAGCCTAAAGCCACGTGCACATGTTGAGTATTTGGTGATTTTTTTTTAACATCCGTATTTAAGGCAAAACCGGGAGTGGGTGAAAAGCTCAGAAGTGGTTACATTATACATGTTTCTATTATGCTTGTCCTCTAATTGTTCTACTCCGGGTTTTGGCATGCAAATACTGAGGTAAAAAACTCACCAAATACTGAACGTGTGAATGTGGCCTGATTAGAGTGTATGTCCAGCTTTAGGTTTTTTGATGCTCCAGGGTTTACCTCTCATGATCATACCTGCACCACATACTAAAATACATTGCAATATACCATCACATGATCATGTTTCTTTGAGGTCAGGTCTATATGGTAACATATTCCTCATAATGCATCTGTAGTCCTATTCAAGACTGCGCCTCCAAATTACATATGTATGTCACAATTGTAGAATCTGAAGGAACAAATAAATTGTGTGAAATATCAGCAGTTATTAGGGATGATCGAATAGCTTTGGATAAGTGCTAACCCGAATAGCGATAGCGCTTACCGAATAGCTGCAGCGGGAACCTGGATACCTTGAGCACTCCCGATAATCAGCTGCATGTGTCACGGCTGTGTGACAATCACAACAAACAGGCTCTCCATGCATGTGTTGTGACACTGAAACAGCCATGACACATGCAGCTGCAGCGCCGAACAGTTGATTATCGGGAGCGCTCCAGGTATCCAGGTTACCGATGCAGCTATTCGGTAAGTGCTATAGCTATTCAGATAAGCATTAATCTGAAGCTATTCGATCATCCCCAGCAGTTATCAATTGTCTAAATGCAATACCTCAAGGTGGCCACGAGGGCCTGACTGGTCTACATCTGATTAATTGCAAGTGAATTGTAGAATGAAGTATATAATTAGTAAGGCCATGTGCACACCTTCAGTATTTGGTAAGTTTTTTACCTCAGCATTTGTAACCAAAACCAGGAGAGGGTGATAAATACAGAAGTGGTGACGTGTTTCTATTATACTTTTCCTCTGATTATTCCACTCCTGGTTTTAGATTACAAATACTGAGGTAAAATACTGACCAAATACTGAACGTGTGAATGTGGCCTAATTAATATTGTGATAATTAGTTGACATCCCTTCTATAAACCTGGCGACTTCTGACATCCATTACCCTAACCATGTGACACCCTAGTTTATATGTATGACCCATAAGTTACATGGCGCCTCCCAGTCTATAACAATCCCTCCCTGAGCACTCCTCCCTGCACAGAATGGCAGCCTTAAAATTTTCAGATGGTTTGTGGTTGCTGCTCTTTGCCAAGTGGCTCCTGCTTGGACAATGTACTGACTCCAGTGGGACAGACTACAGGTGTGGGGAGGAAGGGGTACAGCTTACGGTGGCCCCAGGTTATCTGGGGGAAGAAGTCTCCTTCCAAGTTCGAGGTGAGCATTGGTGTAAAGGGGGGATTTCAAAGAATAATCTAAGGCTTTGCTCCCACAATTAGTTTTTGATGTTGCAGATTTTCTGCACCCATTAAGTAAAATGTTACTTGTATTTGTTTCTTTGTTGGCAGAACTAACTGTGTTGTCTGCAACTTTTTGTGTGATGTATTTATATTTTATTCTCTATCAGTCTATATCACATATACACAGAATGGCATATGAATGTTGATAGATCTGGCACAAATTCAGAGTTGCTCAATTTTTGCCTTTATATTTTTGTGGGCCTTTTAAAGGAAAAAGTTGCACATTTCCTGTAAGATGTAGCATGTCAGTCTTTGCTTGTGCACAAAGAAATACAGACTTTGTACTCCTCTACGGTTTTAAGTACTTTTGTAAATGATGAATAAGTACTCATTCAGACACCTGTGTTTTTTTGTTTTTTTTTGTTTTTTTGTGTATAATAAAAAAAAATGGACTAGCCCCACCCAATCAGTGTTTTGGAACAACTCTTGGTTGGTTTATTTTTGAGCAAAGGGGTATTTTTCATAAGAAAATTTCTCATGCATCTAATTATGAATGGCATCTGTGTGCTGTCCACAATTTTTTTTTTTTTTTTTTTTTTTCAAGGCCCCATAGACTGGCATTGTGGAATTTAATCTGTGGCTGTGCTCCAAATTGGACTTATCTCCGAGATGTTTTAGCATGGACCTCTGTTCCCAAATATACAAACATATGTGAACAGCCCCATAGACTATTTAACAGATATGCATTACATCCATAATAAAGAAATGGATAGGACCTGTAAATGAAAAGCTAAGTCCGAAGACTAAGGCATCTGAATAACTAAAACTATGCTTATAATGATGAACATTAAAAAATAAAAATTGCAGGTTAGGATAGCACACTGCACTACAAGTTCACATGTGGGAATAATGTAAAATAGAATTTAATTTGTCATTTGATATAAATGTGTTTTTTTTATTAATACTTTGCAACTTTAATGTGAAATTGTACTTGGTCTTATTAAAATTAATAACTGCTGATGTATAAAAATGAATGAGATATGAGAAACAACTTTTCTGGAGACACTCGGATAACTTTATATTTTGGTGCTTATGTTGGCTGTGGCCAAGTTCACATGAGTGTTTAACCTCTTTACAACATTTGCAGCATATATAGGCTAAGTGCACACGCTGCGGATTCCATTGCGGAATTTTCCGCAGCGGATTTGAGAAATCCGCAGTGAATAACCGCTGCGGTTTTCACTGCGGATTTATCGCGGTTTCTTTTGCGGTTTCCTCTGCGGGTTTTCACCTGCAGATTTCTATTGGAGCAGGTGGAAACCCGCAGCGGAATCCGCACAAAGAATTGACATGCTGCAGAAAATAAACCGCTGCGTTTCCGTGCGTTTTTTTCCGCAGCATGTGCACTGCGGATTTTGTTTCCCATAGGTTTACATTGTACTGTAAACTCATGGGAAACTGCTGCGGATCCGCAGCTGCAGAAACGCTGCGGATCCGCAGCAAAATCCGCAGCGTGTGCACATACCCATAGGGGGAAGGGGTAGGCGTTTCCGACCAATGCAGTATATTTACATCATGTCAGTCATGAGATCACTATGATTAAATGCACAGTGATTGCATGAAGGTACTTGCTGTTTCTGACAGCGGGATACCAGGACTCATCAACTTGGGGGTTTCGCCACGCCTCATACCCCACGCAACTACGATCACTGTGATTCTCTTCAATTCTGAACAGAAAATCACAGCGATTTCAGTGTTTTGGGCAATTACATTGCCTGAAATATTGAAGTTCTTTAACAGCACCAATCATAGGCTGGAACCTAGCAACGCCAGTGTTACCAACCCCAGCACTGATTGGTGCAATTAGACGATGACAGCAATTCCTACCATCAGTGTGACTGCTCTGCACTTACTTATTCTATCTTTGAGAGGTTCACTGCTGTTCTGCTGCTTTGACTTCTGGTGCCACAGACAAATTTTGCCTGTGCCATCGCTGCTGCTGTGCCTGTTGCTGTAAGAAGAAAAGCGTTCCTAATCCTTTCCTGACCTGTTCCTGCCCCAGATTTTTCTAAATCCACCCCAATTCCCCTTCGACCATTCTTTCCCCACACACACCCTTCTGCCTCCGAGCGATGATCAGTTCTTGACTGTTCATTTTTTGGCATCTTTTTTTCTTCTTTGTGTTCTGCAGCCGCTGAGCGCTGATCAGTGACGCCAATCACTGATCAGCACACATGCTCTTATATCCCCTTTTTGCACCACATCAGTGCATGTAATCTACAGCCGTTGAGCACTGATTGGCATCTGGTTGTTTTGAATTGAATAAAAATCATTTAGATTAGTTGATGGGGCTAGATCAGGGACTGTGTAATGCACAGTAAAAACATACTGTAGTAAATCGCTTATACTACCTTTTTTTTCTTTTTTTTTTTTTTTTCTTTTAATAAAATATAATTACTATCCAAGTTGGATAGTTGTGGGCGCTCTGTAATTTTTTACGGAAATCTGTTTAGTAATTGTAATTTCAGATTTTTAGGGGAAAATTCTTGTAGTAAATATAGCACAAGTTTTTCTACTGCATAGAATTACAATTAGTGTCATTTAATTGGGGGCACTCAGTAATTTTTTTTTTTTTTTTTACGGTCAGATGTTTTGTTTTTTGTTTTTTTTACTTTTTATATCTTTTTACCTTTTTCTAGATTCTTTTCTTATATTAAAAATTTTTTCTTTCCTTCTAGCTCAAGTTTAATAAAAGAAAAAAAAAAAAAAAAAGTTGCCGCACATCCTAATCATGGTATTCAGTCGAGTAGGCATATGGCCTCCTTGCCTTTGACACTAATGGAATGTGGGATCCTCTCCCTTACATTTATTTTTCCTCCTCCTTAAGTGATACGGAACCGCCACGCAGACTCCCCAGTACAGAAAATGAGCCATGGACCTCACTTCCCGAAAATTGACCAGATTCTTGATTTTTGTGGTGCAATCAGGAATCCAATTTTACACTACCGGCCTCACAGAAATTGACTTTTCAAAGTCTTTCTCTGACAACTCTGTTGATCTCATGGTGTCTCAGACAAACTTTTACGTGCAGCAATTTTTATCATTTGCCATCTGGTCCCTGTAGACTCCTTAGGCTATGTGCACATGTTGCAGATCCGTAGCATCTTTTCTGCTCGGAAATGCACCAAATCAGCAAAGGGTAGCTCAAGCAATATTAATCAATGGGAATCCTGAATTGGTGTGCACATGTTGCAGGAAATTCTGCACTGATTCGCAACGTTTTATTTTCTGCAGCATGTCAATTCATTTTGCAGATCTGCAGCGTTTTTCGCACCTATTGACTTACATTGAGACACTCAAATCCGCAGCTAAACCGCAGGTGTAAAAAGATTTGCGTGCTGAAAACACTGCAGAAAGGAAACGTCAGGAGGAAGAGTGTGTGGGTGAAGAATGTGTGTGGGTGGGCGTCTGCCTGTGGGTGTAGCCAGGCATCGTCTGATGGGACTACTGTTCCCATCCGGCTACGTCTGCTGTCACATATATAACAGTGACAGCATGAGCCAGTGTTGGGACAGTAGTCCCATCATCCGGCGACTGTGTTCAGATGTAAAACAAAAAAAAAGACCGCTCTACCTAGCCTCTGGTGATACCCTGACAGGAGGTGATCCTCCCGCAGTGTGAAGCACATGAAGGGCTAATAAACTTATTGAATGTGGTTTTGAGGGGTGCAGTGTTTTGAATGGTGTTACTTTTGGGTATTTTGTCATTTTGCCCCCCAAAGTCACTTTAATTTTGTTGGAAAAGTAAGAAATTGCTTATCAACTTGTAACCCTTCTAACGTTATAATTTTTTTTTTTTTTTAATGTTTCAAAAAGTGTGCTTATGTAAGGTAGACATATGGGAAATATTATTTAACTATTTTGTGTGCCATAACTTTCTGGTTTAAGGGCATAAAAATGAAAAGTTTGAAAATTGCAAAATGTTTCCCAAAATTTCTGATATTTTCACGAATAAACACGTGTTGTACTGAACTAATTTTACCTCTTTCATGAAGTACAATGTCATGAGCAAACAATCAATCAATGGAATCCATTGAAGTGTTCCAGAGTTATTACCATGTTAAGTGACACTGGTCAGAATTGTAAAAAATTGGCCTGGTCATGAAAGTGAAAACAGGCTTGGGTGAGAGGGTTAAAAAAAAAAAATCATGGATATCCCTGTAATATGAAACTATATATCGTAATTTAAAAATATGAATATGACCATGCCAGAATTGCTATTTATTTTTTCCATCCCTCATGTCAAACTTTATTAAAGCTGAATACCTAAAAAATGGTACCAGTAAAAATGATGACTTGCCAGAGGAAAAAACTAAGCATGTACATAACTTTGTTAAATTTATAGATCTCAAAATGACGCCCCAAAAATGATTCTCCCCTACTCATGTATTTGTAATGCAAAAGTTATGAAACTCCATTTTCTGTGTCCGTATGATTACCAATATAAACCTAAGTTTACGCTATTCACTGTGCTACACATAGAAGCTGTTGCCATTCCCACAATGAGTATTTGAGTTTTTTTTATGTGGCAGATTTTCTTCAGAGTTTCTGCACCTATTGGCTAAGCTAGGCTTCATGCGATTTTTGATGTGCAATGCTTTTAAATGAAGCGTTTTTTGTTTTTATTTCCTGTTATTTTGCTTTGTCAACTTTATTGATCTACTCATATGCAGGGTACATGTGAAAATGCACTAAAAATGCTTTGTTTTCTGCATCTAATGCATTTCTATTTGGAAAATCTTCACATGTTTGAGAAGAAAATTATTTCTTGTAGGCTTGTGAAAATACACCGCATCAAAAAACTCATTGTGGATCTTTTAAGATGGCCTCCAGAGGTGACAGACGCATGTGAGGAGGCTCCAGACCGGTAGGATTCAATCCATCTCATCTAACCGCATCTGGGCCCCTCACACAGCAGTGCCATCATGTCACCCCTTACGCAGCCCTAATAAGCACGAGCTGTCCATTGCTCAGGGAATTGGCCGCTCGGCTACATTTTAAGACTGTGTTTGGGAGGTCCCCCTTACGGGGCCTGACAGCCGAGTCAGAGCTCGCCTGGTGGCGGGAGTATAGCGGTGGCTGTTCCACCACAAGGCCTCCCACTGATGGCGCTCAGTCCCCCAAAGGGCTCACAACAGCAGGCGGGCGAACTCCCCAGGAGAAGACCATTACCTGGAGACCAGCAGGCGAGGAGGTGGTTGCCGCACCTCGTGAAGTCTGGTGCCATCTTGCCAGTCGCCCACTTTGACACGGCATCTGTGATATGCTCTGCCTGCAGCTGAGGACCCGCAGGTGAACACAGGAGCAGTGATCTGTGGTCCCCTGGGCTGAAGGACGACCTGGGAGAGGGAGCAGCAGTTAAAACCAGATTGGCAGCGGTGTATTTTCCAGTTCACCATCCTGACAGCACCATTAGAGGACGTCCTTCTTACCCTCAGTGGGACAGGAACAACAAGCGGTTAAAAGGACCCTCCCCACTCCACCCACCAGTGTTTTTCCTGTCCCACTGTGGATAGGAACAGCAAGCCTTTCCTCCGACGGTGCTGTGCAGATGGTGGGGATCGGGGGGCCCAGCCTTTCCCTTCCCTGCCGCAAGACATCTGCTACTGATGCCTGTTATGGTGGGTCCCTCAGCCTTCCCAGTGCAGTGCTGCTCCTTGGGTCAGGGCAATCTCCTCCGCTCAGGGGGCTCTCGGTCCAGGTGCTTTCTGCCGGCGGGTGAGTGCGGTGGCCGCTTCCAGCAGCGGCCGGTTCCAACATGTGGCTGCAGCGTTCCCCAGAGTCCGCTTCCAGGTGGTCACTTCCGGGTCCAGCGGCCACGTCACTTCCGGCCGCGTCACTTCCGGTCGCGGCAGTGTGGGAGCATGGCGCCGGCAGCAGCACCGGCCTCGGGGCATTACAGCACGGTAAACCGCAGCGGCGGTAAGGAGGGCAGGATCAACCAGGTAAATCCTATATAAACGCCTTAAGGGGGTCTTTATGCAGCCGGCCATCCTGACAAAGGGAGCACTCGGCTATATGGTTAGAACTGTCCTCACTATGGAGGAAACAGCCAGACCTGAGGGGACTGACCAACTTCAGGGGCACATGAGTAGGCTATACTAAGCCATACCACAATGCTCACCCCTCCCCCTACTTCCCTATCTACAGGGTGTATCTATGTATTTCTATCTATCCTAGGCAGAGCCTCCTATCCCCACATCCGAAAGGAAAAAATCAGGGAAAAGTAAATGCCCTATATGTGCTGCTAAATTTCCGGAAAATTGGCGGAAGCCACTACGCAAGTTGTGCACATCTAAAATTGTGGGTGATGAACAGACTGCATTATTAGCCAGTATGAGGACATTGATTCGTCAAGAGGTTCAGGCATCCATCTCAAGCTTGAATCTTCCCCAGTCAAGCCAGTCGGGACCGCAAACATCACGGAAAAGGCCAAGAGAATCTAGTCCCTCTTCCGAAGGAGAGATTTCGGAGGATTCAGACCAGGAGGAAAGAGACAGATCATTGGGCAGAGGGAAGAGATATCTCTTCTCGGCGGCAGATACAGATGAGCTGCTTCATGCAGTTCATAACACCATGCAGTTACAGGACACGCCAGAGGAGACCTCGATCCAAGATGAAATGTTTGGCGGATTATATGCCCAGGTCACAAAGGTTTTTCCAGTCAACAATCACATCCATTACATGATTCTGGAAGAATGTCAGGAAGCGGAGAAAAGACTAGTAGTACCCAGAGATTTCAGACTCCATTTGCCTTATAATCCAGAGGACATTAAAGTGTGGGATGAAGTTCCCAAGATTGATGTTCCGTTGGCAAAAGTGGCGAAGAAGACCTCAATTCCATTTGAGGGCTCCTCTGCTTTAAAGGATCCAATGGATCGCAAAGCAGATGAACTGCTCAGGAGAACTTGGGAATCCTCCACAGCAATAATACGGGCCAATATAGCTGCAACGTCGGTAGCCCGGTCAATGCATCTATGGATAGATGATTTGGAGGAACATCTCAAAGCTAAGACTTCCAGAGATGTTATTCTCAAATCTCTACTGTTACTTAAGCTCGCAACAGGCTTTATGGCAGACGCTTCAGCAGAATCTGTGCGCTTCGCCGCCAGAAGCGAGTCTTTATCCAATGCGGCCAGAAGAGCTATCTGGCTAAAGATTTTGTCGGGGGATATCCAATCAAAAAAAATAAACTGTACGGAATCCCATTCTCAGGGAAAAAAGTATTTGGGCCTTTTCTAGATGACATCTTAGAAAAAGCCTCAGATAAAAAGAAGGGGTTCCCTGAGGAAAATACGAAAAAGTACAAGCCCTTTCATAGATCCCGACCTGGTCAGAAGTCAGACTACAGGGGGAAAGGTAAGACTGGGAGGTGGTCTTATCCCAAGGGTGGAAAGGGTAGAGACTCCATCTTCCCAAGTGCAGGTGCAGGAAAGCCGAATAAATGACATCAAGGTGGGTGGTCGGTTACAAAAATTTCTAGGGGGTTGGCAGAAAATATCCCAAGATCCTTGGATTCTGCAGGTAATTGCTCAGGGGAAAGAGCTAGAGTTCTCCAGCAGTCCCCCAGAAAGATTTGTTATAACCCGACCCTGTCCGCTCTCAGACTCCTCTATGTGGACAAACATCTAGGAGTTGATAGACGCAATAATCCCAGTACCCATCTCAGAAAGAGGCAAGGGCCATTACTCTCACTTATTTTCAATAAAAAAACCTTCGGGAGACTCCCGAACGATCCTAAATTTAAAACCCCTAAACAGGTGGGTCCAGTACAAAAGATTCAGGATGGAATCTATAAAGTCCACAACGCCTCTCATAGACAAAGACATGGTGATGTGCACATTAGATCTAAGCAATGCATACTACCATGTCTCAACACACACTTCCTACCAAAAGTTTCTGAGATTCGCCCTAATGAACAAAGGAATAATGTATCACTTCCAGTTCAGATGTCTCCCCTTCGGGCTTGCTTTGGCGCCCAGAATATTCACCAAACTAATGTCAGAAGTTGTAGCCTATCTAAGGAACCAGAATGTGGCCATAGTGCCATATCTGGACGACTTTCTGATAATGGCGAGATCAGAGAAACTTCTCAAAATAGACTGCAGCTTCACACTTTCCATCCTACAGGACTTGGGGTGGATTGTGAATTGGAAGAAATCTTGCCTGGTCCCAAATTCCAGAATTAAATTTTTTGGGGTCATATTAGACTCCAACTTCAGAACATCTTTTTTACCGGAAGACAGACAGGAGGCCTTGATTAGGCACATACATCAATTCAGGAGGAGTACCCCCTCCATAAGAGAGGCAATGAGGATTCTGGGCTTTATTACGGCATGCATACCCTGTGTGAAATGGAGCCAATTCCACTCACGGGGATTACAGAGAGGTTTTGAAATCTTGGAACAGGAAACAGAGTTCCTTAGACAAGAAGATGATTGTGTCTCTGTCAGCAAAGAGATCCCTAACCTGTGGACCACACCGAAAAACCTAAGAGGGAGTTCCATGGATACTCGATCCCTGTGTTATGGTTACCACAGAGGCCAGTCAATTCGGATGGGGCGGACATATAGAAAAAACATATTACCAGGGTGAATGGACTCCTCAGATTGCAGCAAGGTCGTCAAACTTCAGGGAGCTGTATGCGATCTGGAAGGTGTTATACCAGGCCCAGTCACAGGTCAGGGGCAGACACGTAAGGATACTGTCCGACAATGTCACAGCAGTGGCATTTCTAAGACACCAAGGAGGTCTGAAACATCTACCGCTGCAACACCTAGCAGACCAAATTTTCAGATGGGCGGAGAAATCTGTCAAATCCATCTCGGCCGTTCACCTGGAAGGCGCCAAGAATCAAGTAGCAGACTTCTTGAGCAGGACGTCTGTACATCCCGGAGAATGGGAACTGAACCCAGAAATATTCAGCAGTCTGTGCCAGAAGTGGGGAACACCACAGGTGGATCTTTTTGCCACCAGGTCAAATACAAAGACCAGAGCATTTTTTTTTTTTTCTCTCAATCCTCTAGATGGAGCCACAGGAGTCGACGCTCTGTCTCCGTATTGGGGAGAAGGTCTCCTGTACGCATTTCCGCCTCTTCCTCTGATACCGAAGACACTCAGGAAGAGACGAGAGAGCAACCATAATCCTGGTGGTTCCTTTTTGGCCAAAATGGAGCTGGTTCTCTGTACTATCCAGAATGTCAACAGAGAGACCAATCTTATTACCGAACAAGCAGGACCTTCTACTACAGGGGCCGGTGTTCCACAAAGACCCAGATTCTCTTCACCTGTCTGCTTGGATCCTGAACGGCGAACCCTAAGATCCAGAGGCCTGTCAGAAGAAATCATTACCACACTCCAGGCAAGCAGAAAGCCGGTGACTTCAGCGATTTATAACAAAATCTGGAAGCGGTATTGCTCCTTTCTGGGAGAGGTTTCTGTGGATACTTCAAAACCTGACATTCCCAGAATCCTCGACTTCCTGCAACTTGGTTTTGAGAAGGGCCTCCGGCCTAGCACTTTAAAAGTACAGATTGCAGCGCTTAGTGTCTTTTTTGATAAGTCACTAGCCTCCCATCCTTGGATAGCAAGATTTTCCAGGGCCACGCAGAGAATGAGACCACTTGTGAGAAAATCAACTCCTCCTTGGGACCTAAACCTGGTCCTTAACCCCTTCACCCCCAAGGGTGGTTTGCACGTTAATGACCGGGCCAATTTTTACAATTCTGACCACTGTCCCTTTATGAGGTTATAACTCTGGAACGCTTCAACGGATCTTGGCGATTCAGACATTGTTTTCTCATGACATATTGTACTTCATGATAGTGGTAAAATTTCTTTGATATAACTTGCGTTTATTTGTGAAAAAAAACGAATATTTGGCGAAAATTTTGAAAATTTCGCAATTTTCCAACTTTGAATTTTTATGCCCTTAAATCACAGACATATGTCACGCAAAATACTTAATAAGTAACATTTCCCACATGTCTACTTTACATCAGCACAATTTTGGAACCAAAATTTTTTTTTTGTGATGGAGTTATAAGGGTTAAAAGTTGACCAGCAATTTCTCATTTTTACAACACCATTTTTTTTTAGGGACCACATCTCATTTGAAGTCATTTTGAGGGGTCTATATGATAGAAAATACCCAAGTGTGACACCATTCTAAAAACTGCACCACTCAAGGTACTCAAAACCACTTTCAAAAAGTTTATTAACCCTTCAGGTGTTTCACAGGAATTTTTGGAATGTTTAAATAAAAATAAACATTTTACTTTTTTTCACACAAAATTTATTTCAGCTCCAATTTGTTTTATTTTACCAAGGGTAACAGGAGAAAATAGACCCCAAAATTTGTTGTACAATTTGTCCTGAGTACGCTGATACCCCATATGTGGGGGTAAACCACTGTTTGGGCGCATGGCAGAGCTCGGAAGGAAAGGAGCGCCATTTGACTTTTCAATGCAAAATTGACTGGAATTGAGATGGGACGCCATGTTGCATTTGGAGAGCCCCTGATGTGCCTAAACATTGAAACCCCCCACAAGTGACACCATTTTGGAAAGTAGACCCCCTAAGGATCTTATCTAGATGTGTGGTGAGCACTTTGACCCAACAAGTGCTTCACAGAAGTTTATAATGCAGAGCCGTAAAAATAAAAAATCATATTTTTTCACAAAAATGATCTTTTCGCCCCCATTTTTTTATTTCCCCAAGGGTAAGAGAAGAAATTAGACCACAAAAGTTGTTGTGCAATTTGTCCTGAGTACGCTGATACCCCATATGTTGGGGTAAACCCCTGTTTGGGCACACGGGAGAGCTCTGAAGGGAAGGAGCACTGTTTTCCTTTTTCAACGCAGAATTGGCTGGAATTCAGATCGGATGCCATGTCCCGTTTGGAGAGCCCCTGATGTGCCTAAACAGTGGAAACCCTCCAATTATAACTGAAACCCTAATCCAAACACACCCCTTACCCTAATCCCAACAGTAACCCTAACCACTCCTCTAACCCAGACACACCCAACCCTATTCCCAACCGTAAATGTAATCCAAACCCTAACCCTATCTTTAGTCCGTACTCTAGTCCGTACTCTAGTCCGTACTCTAGTCCGTACTCTAGTCCGTACTCTAGTCCGTACTCTAGTCCGTACTCTAGTCCGTACTCTAGGCCGTACTCTAGTCCGTACTCTAGTCCGTACTCTAGTCCGTACTCTAGTCCGTACTCTAGTCCGTACTCTAGTCCGTACTCTAGTCCGTACTCTAGTCCGTACTCTAGTCCGTACTCTAGTCCGTACTCTAGTCCGTACTCTAGTCCGTACTCTAGTCCGTACTCTAGTCCGTACTCTAGTCCGTACTCTAGTCCGTACTCTAGTCCGTACTCTAGTCCGTACTCTAGTCCGTACGATTTACTTTTATAGCGGGTTTTTTAGCGGATTTTTATGATTGGCAGCCGTCACACACTGAAAGACGCTTTTCATTGCAAAAAATATTTTTTGCATTAACACATTTTGAGAGCTGTAATTTTTCCATATTTGAGTCCACAGAGTCATGTGACATCTTGTTTTTTGTGGGACGAGTTGACGTTTTTATTGGTAACATTTTCGGACACGTGACATTTTTTGATCGCTTTTTATTCCGATTTTTGTGAGGCAGAGTGATCAAAAACCAGCTATTCATGAATTTCTTTTGGGGGAGGCGTTTATACCGTTCCGCGTTTGGTAAAATTGATAAAGCAGTTTTATTCGTCGGGTCAGTACGATTACAGCGATATCTCGATAAAAACTATTTTATAGAAAAAATAATTATTTTGGTATCGCTTTATTCTCAGGACTATAACTTTTTTTTATTTTTTTGCGGGACAAGATGACGTTTTCAGCGGTACCATGGTTATTTATATCAGTCTTTTTGATCGCGTGTTATTCCACTTTTTGTTCGGCGGTATGATAATAAAGCGTTGTTTTTTGCCTCGTGTTTTTTTTTTTCCTTACGGTGTTTACTGAAGGGGTTAACTAGTGGGTCTGTTTTATAGGTTGGGTCGTTACGGACGCGGCGATACTAAATGTGTACTTTTATTGTTTTTTTTTATTTTAGTTAGCAAAAGAAATGTATTTATGGGAATAATAATTTTTTTTTTTTCATTATTTAGGATATTTTTTTTATTTATTTTTTTACACATGTGGGGAATTTTTTTTTTTACCTTTTTACTTTGTCCCAGGGGGGGACATCACAGATCATTGATCTGGCAGTGTGCACAGCACTCTGCCAGATCTGCGATCTGCTGTGCAGGGCTGCAGGCTTACCAAGTGTCTGCTCTGAGCAGACACTCGGTAAGCCACCTCCCTCCCTGCAGGACCCGGATGCCGCGGCCATCTTGGATCCGGGACCTGCGGCGAGGAGGGAGGTAGGAGACCCTCGGAGCAACGCGATCACATCGCGTTGCTCCGGGGGTCTCAGGGAAGCCCGCAGGGAGCCCCCTCCCTGCGCGATGCTTCCCTATACCGCCGGTACACCGCGATCATGTTTGATCGCGGTGTGCCGGGGGTTAATGTGCCGGGGGCGGTCCGTGACCGCTCCTGGCACATAGTGCCGGATGTCAGCTGCGATATGCAGCTGACACCCGGCCGCGCTCCCCCCATGAGCGCGGCCGATCGCGTATGACGTACTATCCCGTCGGTGGTCATACGGGCCCACCCCACGTCGACGGGATAGTACGTCAATGTCAGGAAGGGGTTAATGCCCTGTGTAAAACCCCGTACTTGTTATCAGAAGATATGGGCATAGCCAATCTTTCTCTTTTAAAACTGCCTTTCTGATTGTCATCACGTCAGCTAAAAGATTGGGGGAGATGCAGGCTCTTTCCACTCAGGACCCATATCTTCAGATCTTTGACGACCGGATAGTCTTAAGACTTTTTTTTTTTTTTTTTTTTTCTTTTTTTTTTTTTTTCTTAAGACTTAACCCTGCCTTCCTCCCCAAGGTAGTGTCCTCAACAAATATAAATTAGGAGATAATCCTTCCCTCATTCTTCCAACACCCTAGAAACACAAAGGAAGGGGTCTACCATAACCTTCACGTAAGGGAGACTGTTCTAAAATACCTGGGGGCGACGGAAGGTTGGAGACGAGACACTAAAGGTACCGTCACACTCAGCGACGCTGCGGCGATATAGACAACGAGCCGACCTAAACTAGATCGCTGGAGCGTCGCTGTTTAGGTCGCTGTAGAAACGTCAAACACAGCAACTCCAGAACGATGCAGGAGCGATCCAGTGACGTAACGGCGACTCACTTCTCGTTCTCGCTGGTTGCTAGCTCCATTACATCCATTGTTATCGTCATTGCTTTTGATGTCAAACATGACGATACACGCCGACCTGGCGACGAAATAAAGTTCTGGACTTCTAGCTCAAACCAGCGATGGCACAGCGGGATCCAGATCGCTGCTGCGTGTCAAACACAACGAGATCGCTATCCAGGACGCTGCAACGTCACGGATTGTTGTCGTTCTCGTTGCAAAGTTGCTGAGTGTGACGGTACCTTAACTTGTTCATACAGTATGGGGGTCCAAATAGAGGTAGTAAGGTAGCAAAAACAACCATTGCTAGGTGGATCTAAACCATGATAAACCTAGCATATACAGACCAAGGGAAAGATCCCCCGGATATTCTTAGAGCCCATTCAACCCGAGCTATCTCTACATCATGGGCGGAGAAGGGGGGAGCTTCAGCTGAGCAAATTTGTAGGGCGGCAACTTGGACCAGTCTTTCTACCTTTGCTAGACACTATAAATTAGATGTCTCATCAGATCCGTTAGCTTTTGGTAGAAAAGTACTACATGCAGTAGTCCCACCCTAGTTTAACATCCTTTGGTATTTCTCCAATGGTGCTGTCAGGATGGTGAACTGGAAAACGGTAATTAGTCTTACCGGTAATTGTATTTCCAGGAATCCATCCTGACAGCACTACTAGTTCCCTCCCACTGCAAGTTTATACTATTGACTAATGTGATGTAACATTGGTATATGACTGTTAATGAACTCTTTTTGTGCAGCGCCCCGGAGTCCTGGTCGTTGCAGTAATGTCGCTCTTCCACCAGGGGGAGTGATATTACGTCTGATGGTACTAAAGGAGTTCACCTTATCAGGTATCACAAGTCACACACTACACTTCACACTCCAGTCCACCAGGGGGAGCCTTGCTTCTATTTATTAGGGCACTCCTCACACACGGGTAAAACTGGTGGGTTGGATAGGAAGTTAGAGAGAAGCTACCTGGGTTCGACCTAGAGAGGACCTGTCAGGCAGACAGGGGGAGAAGGAGGAACATCTGAGCTGCAGACAGAGGGTCCCTGTCAGGGGTGGGATCCTGACAGAGGCCAAGCAAGAGATAGAGCGTTACGGAGCTGCGCCTGCACCCATTGCGGCAGCATCTTTAGAAAGGACATGAAGCGAAGTATATTGTGGAGAGTGAGAAACGAAGTCCACCATCATCACCTACTCATCTGGGAAGCCCTGGGGACATACTTCACCTGTGGGAAGGTATACCATCTAGCTGCCATTCCATCACCCCAGCGGACCCCTAAGCCGCGTCGGTCACCCTGACCGAATACCACAGGTGGCGTCACGAACACCGTACAAACTATCAACTACACCTTTAATTTGGGCGCCCCTCAAAGGGCCACCGTGACATCCCCAGAGTCGAGAGAGAGACCCGGTACAGAGTACCCCATTGCCCTACTACGTGGGGGTGCTGCATTTGCATCCATCCAGATGTGGTACTTAGAAAATCACTGGTGGGTGGAGTGGGGAGGGTCCTTTTTAACCTCTTGTTGTTCCTGTCGCACTGAGGGTAAGAAGGACATCCTCCCTCCAATGGTGCTGTCAGGATGGATTCCTGGAAAATATAATTACCAGTAAGACTTATTAAAGTTTTCTCGGACCCTGGGTAGTCTGCATGATCTGAGCTGGGGTGAGTGGTTTGGCACAATCTGGATAACTGCAGCCCCCCCCCCCCCCCTCTGATAAGATATTAGAGAAAATTTAAGCTGTGCTGACAGGGTCTACACCCTGATATTGCCTTCATTAGGCCAGTGCAGGATTACCTGCACAGATTCCAAGCACCAATATAAAATACTATATTACGTTAGGTTGCAGAGCTCTCGTACAGTGACCCTGCTTTTAAGGGGTTGATAAAATCTACTACAGCCCGACACACTGGACCATCTATGCAGTTCACTTTTATCTGAAAAGAAGGGTTGCTTCCTCTAAATGCACAGCCTATTACTGATGTGAACTTTCTACCTGCTATTTCTGGAGGTAAATGCTATGCAGTCATTATTGCGTTTTTATAACCGCACCTGCCTATATGTGCTTGGATAGATAACGGATAAAGCCCCTCCTCATTAGGGCTCGCCTTCCATATTGTGGTTGACCCTGGCCCTACCCAGGATATATTGGTGCCTATTTGTTACTTGACCCTATCTACTGTTGCAGCGCCCCAGAGTCCTGGTCGTTGCAGTAATGTCGTTCTTCCACCAGGGGGAGCGATATTATGTCTGAAGGCAATAAAGGAGATCTCTTTACCAGGTATCACAAACCACACAACATACTTCACACTCCAGCCCACCTGGGGGAGCTACGCTCCTATCTATTAGGGCACTCCTCACAATTAGGTAAAACTGGTGGTCTGGATAGAAAGTTAGTCAGAACCAGCCAAGGTTTGGCAGAAGCTGGCTGGAGCGAGTTCCAGACAGATCCAGACTGTGGTCTGAGGAGGACGAGGGTCCACGGAGCTGCGCCTGCTCCACGTGCGGCAGCATCCTAAGGAAGAGACATTAGAAGAGAAGTGTATTGCAGAGGGTGAGAAACGAAGTCATAGCAAAAAGGAGAGGAAACCAGAAGGAGTTCTGCCCTGTGAAAGGCTGCCTCCTTCTGAGGTGCAAGAATCCGGTGGCCAGCATACCGAGGGAGTAAGGATCTCTACGCTTTACTTCAGAGACTGGCAGGACAGTTAATTCCACGTTAGCTGCCCGACCTTATACCCAGGAGGCACAGTGGCAACTTGTGGGGGCCGGGGCGTGGTAGAGTCCCTGTAAAAAGCCTCAGGCCACCAGTCATACGGGTTTGTCCTATCCTATCCATCAGGGGGACAGAGAGAAAGAGACTTAACATCCAGAATAGTTGTGAGGACCTTACTGAGAAGCTCAGCAGGGAGGTACTACAACACCCAGGCGCTAGAGGAATGATACTGATTTCCACCTGGATAAGGGGACTCTGGATTTGCCTTCGGACCGATCGGACTCTGCCTACCCTGTGGTCCGTACTGTGGACTGTGGACACTGAAGCCTTCAGTAAAGGTAAAGAGACTGCAACCTGGTGTCCTTGTTATTCACTGCGCCTCACACCATCCACCATCTACACACTGGGAAGCCCTGGGGATACACTTCACCTGTGGGAAGGTATACCATCAAGCTGCCATAACATCACCCCAGCGGACCCCTAAGCAGCGTCTGTCACCCTGACCTTATACCACAGGTGGCGTCACAAACATTCCCCTTTAAAGACCTTTCCCTTATTTTACACGGACGTTACCCTAGGGCCACGGACCGGTTCAACCACCGTGACATCCCCCGCCAAGAGAACCGAAGGACCCGGTACCGAGTACCTCACGGTCCTATGGGGGCGCTCCACTGTTATGTAAGTTGCCCTAGCTAGACCCCGGCTATAGTATTTCCCTCTTCTATTATATGCATATCTTGTGACTTATACACTCCTCGTCATCACTCATGGATAAATTTGTGAATCCTAGTAGTTCTAAATCTGTCAAAACCAGAGCTCAGGTTGCTAAATCTCCACCTAAAACACCAGAATCTAATGCCACCATGTCTGAGGAATCTCTGCAAGCCATTGCCACTTCTATTACGATGAAATGCATGCTGGCCATTGATGCCAGACTTCAGTCTTTTAAATCCTCACTGGAAACAATTACCTCCTAGGTGACTGACCATACCAATAAATTCTCAGCGGCAAAGCAGCGGATATCCAATGTGGAGGATACTGTACAATCTTATGCTGCTCAAGTAAAGGACAGAGACCATGCTATAGAGCAGCTCGAGGAAAAACTCGATGACTTGGAGAATCGTAGTCGTTGCAACAATCTCTGGATTATTGGAGTCCCTGAGTCAGTGAAAGACCTTCAACACTTTACTTCCTCATGGCTCCCACAGGCCCTAAATTTGCCTAACCTGCCTGACTCCACGGTAGTGGAGAGAGCTCACAGGACTGGACCTGAGCATTCCGATCCAAAAGCCAGCCCAAGCCCAGTTATTTTTAAGTTGCTCAATTACCAGGAGAAAATGCAACTGCTCCGGGTGCTTAGAGCCGCTTCATCGTTGAAGTATGAGGGTCACTCCCTTCTCATGTTTCAGGACTTCTCCGCCTTGGGAGCGGCCAAGCGCCGTGCTTTTTCATCAGTTTGTAAACTGTTACATGACAGGGGCACTCGTTTTGCACTTCTGTACCCTGCACACCTTTTGGGTAATTTTTCATGGAAAGTGTGTGTGTGTGTGTGTGTGTGTGTGTGTGTTTTTTTTTTTTTTTTTTTTTTTTTTTTTTTTTATCCTGATTTATTACCTTTTGACTATTGGGGTCTGGGTGGGGGTATGATTTAGCAACCCTAAGGGTTTTAGTTTGCACAAGGTTTACTCTTATTTTGTAAAATTCCTTTTCAGGGGTTGCTATTAGTCAGGTTAACCTAACTTGATGATCAGTATTTTGATTTATATTTTTCAGTTTCTATAGGGATTGGGGGTGGGTTTTACTTCTTTGGTCACACTCTGTACTCAGTCTTTTTGTTTATTTTGGGTCTTGAGGTCTGCTCGCTGGGACAGACCTTGGCACATATGTCCTTTTCTTACTACTTCTATTTTCTGGCCTCCATATGGGACAGGCTAGCATGGCTGCATTTGATGTTGCTTTTCATACAAAATATAGACTCTCTCAAACTTTTTTATTCTGGAATGTAGCTGGTCTGAATTAGCCGGTGAAGCATAAGCAGGTATTAGACCATATTACCTGCCTGCGCCCGCATATTTTTTTTTATTTATTATTTATTTATTTTTTTACAAGAAACTCATTGGCTATGCAGGGGTTACCCGGTGTTCGGTAGTAGACATTATTGAAGTGCTTGGAGGCTTCCTTTTCACAGAAGAAGCGTGGGTGGCCATTTTGTTTCATAAAGATCTCAAATACTCTATACAACATGTAGTGAGAGATAAGGCGGGACGATATTTAATAGTTAGAGTCCTTATTGAACAGCGGGAATATTGCCTCATTGATGTTTATGCACCCAACACTACCAATCCCTCTTTTTTTCGCTAGACTCGTGGAAGTTGTTCATGGCTGGCAGCATCCCACTAATATATTATTGGGTGGAGATTTAAATACCCTTCATGACACCTGCATCTCATTCTCCTACTGGAGCGCTCTCTACCTTGCTAGATAGGCTTGATCTAGTTGATGCTTGTAGATGCTGCCACCCTATGGAGAGAGAATATACATTTTTATTCTAGAGTACATGATGTTCATACCCGCATTGATTACTTGTTATTCTCTTCCCCTCTTCTTTCCTTCTTGAAAACAGTTGATATACTCCCATCGGTTATCTCAGACCATTCTCTGGTTTTACTTATTTTGGAACTCCCCACTAGTAGAACTGTTTTTTTTCTTTTCGTTGGCGTTTTCCCTCATATCTTTATACTTTGGATGACTTCAAATGCTATATAACTGGTTTGTGGGAGACTTTCATGGAGGATAACTTGGAACACTTAGACGATACTAACCTATTTTGGGCCACTGCTAAGACTCTGCTAGGGGGACATATTATCTCCTTTGTGTGTTAAAAAAAAAAATTCTCCCTGCGGCCTCTTAGACCAGCTTACTCAGGCATATAGGGATTTTAGGCTACATAATACTCCCTCTCCTCTTTCAGAGAGCTTATCTTACAACTAAACAAAATTTAAAAACCCTCCTGCACGAACAGGCACACAATCAATTAGCTCATCAATGTAACTGATATTTTCTGTGGGGTAATAAATCAGGTCGTCTTTTGGCATCCTTGACTAGGTCATTCAAAGCAGCTACTAGAGTCTCTAATATTACATTACCCAATGGCTCTATTACCCATGACCCAACTCAAATCTGTGTGGTTTTTAGAGATTTTTATGCAGATCTTTATGGCCCATCCCTAGACTCCAGGGAGGATGGATACAAATTTTTACATAAGGCTGATCTGACAACTTTCCGCTTCCCAAAGGGAAACTTTAAATCAACCGATTTCTCCTGGAGAGGTGGGTTCAGTCATCAATCTTCAAAGTTGTTTAAAGCGCTCGGCCCTCATTTACTCATTCCCTACCTAACTTCTCTTATCAACCATATTATTGATTCGGGTCTTATGCCTGACCGATTCAACAAGGCTTGTTTCTTTGTTGTTAAAACCAGGCAAGGACGCACTTCTTCCTGCCTCGTACTGTCCGATCTCCCTTCTAAATGTGGATTTTAAATTGCTTACCAAAATCCATGGCTAATAGACTTAAGTCAATTCTTCCTGATATTCCTACCCCATCTCAAACGGGCTTTGTTAATGGTCGGTCTATCACTTATAATATTAAGACAGCATTGGTTGCCATTATTCATAGTTACCAGGCCAAAGCCAAGCAGCATATATTGGTCAGCCTTGATGCTGATAAAGCTTTTGATCAAGTGTCCTGGTCTTGCCTCATTTGAACACTTAACCCCTTTCTGCCATTGGATGTACTAATCCGTCCATGTGGGGTGGGCCCTAATTCCCATGGATGGAATAGTATGTCCAGCGCGATCAGCCTCGCTCATGGGGGGAGCGCGGTGGATCGCGGCTGGATGTCAGCTGACTATCACAGCTGACATCCGGCACTATGTGCCAGGAACGGTCACGGACTGCTGCAATCAAAGATGATCGCAGCGTTCCGGCGGCACAGGGAAGCATCGCACTGGGAGGGGGCTCCCTACGTGCTTCCCTGAGAACCTCGGAGCAACGCGATGTGATCGCATTGCTCCGAGGGTCTCCTACCACCTCCTCCAGGTCCGGATCCAAAATGGCCGCAGGGGGCCTTACGGGGTCCTGCAGGGAGGTGGCATTCAAGCGCCTGCTCAGAGCAGGCACTGGGAAGCCTCTCTGCAGTGCCTGTAAGATCGCTGATCTGACACAGTGCACTGCAAAGTGTCAGATCAGCGATATGATCATATATATAGTGATGTCCTCCATGGGGAAATGTAAAAAATTAAAAGTACACATATTTAGTATCGCCGCGTACGTAACGACCTGACCTATAAAACTATCCCACTAGTTAACCCCTTCAGTTAACACCGTAAAAAAAGGCAAAAAACTACGCTTTAATATCATACCCCCAAACAAAAAATGGACTAACGCGATCAAAAAGACAGATATAAATAACCATGGCACCGCTGAAAACGTCATCTTGTCCCGCAAAAAATGAGCCGCCATACAGCGTCACCAACAAAAAATAAGTTATAGTCCTCAGAATAAAGCGATGCAAAAAGATTTTTTTTATATAAAATGTTTATCGTATAAAAGCACCAAAACATAAAAAAATGATATAAATGAGGTATCGCTGTAATCGTTCTGACCCGAAGAATAAAACTGCTTTATCAAACGCGGAACGATATAAGCGCCCCCCCAAAGAAATTCATGAATAGATGGTTTTTGTTCATTCTACCTTACAAAAATCGGAATAAAAAGCGATCAAAATAGTCACATGCCCGAAAATGGTACCAATAAAAACGTCAACTTGTCCCGCAAAAAACAAGACCTCACATGACTGTGGACCAAAATATGGAAAAATTATAGCTCTCAAAATGTGGAGCGTATTTTAGCCTGTGACGGCTGCCAATCGTAAAAATCCGCTAAAAAACCCGCTATAATAGTAAATCAAACCCCCCATCACCCTCTTAGTTAGGGAAAAATAATACAATTTTAAAAAATGTATTTATCTCCATTTTCCCGTTGGGGTTGGGGCTAAAGTTAGGGTTGGGGCTAAAGTTAGGGTTTGGATTATATTTACGGTTGGGATTAGGGTTAGGGGTGGCGTTAGGGTTAGGGGTGTGTTTGGGTTAGGGTTTCAGTTAGAATTGGGGGTTTCCACTGTTTAGGCCCATCAGGGGCTCTCCAAACGCGACATGGCGTCCGATCTCAATTCCAGCCAATTCTGCGTTGAAAAAGTAAAACGGTGCTCCTTCCCTTCCGAGCTCTCCCATGCGCCCAAACAGGGGTTTACCCCAACATATGGGGTATCAGCATACTCAGGACAAATTGGACAACAACTTTTGGGGTCCAATTTCTCCTGTTACCCTTGGAAAACACAAAACTGGGGGCTAAAAAATTTTGTGGAAAAAATATTTTTTATTTTCACGGCTCTGCGTTCTAAACTGTGTAGTGAAACACTTGGTGGGTTGAAAGTGCTCACCACACATCTAGATAAGTTCCTTAGGGGTTTACTTTCCAAAATGGTGTCACTTGTGGGGGGTTTCAATGTTTATGCACATCAGGGGCTCTCCAAATGCAACATGGAGTCCTATCTCAATTCCAGTCAATTTTGCATTGAAAAGTCAAATGGCGCTCCTTCCCTTCTGAGCTCTGCCATGCGTCCAAACAGTGGTTTACCCCCACATATGGGGTATCGGCATGCTCAGGACAAATTTGCGTTTGGGGTCCAATTTCTCCTGTTACTCTTGGTAAAATAAAACAAATTGGAGCTAAAGTAAATTTTTTTGAGTTAAATGTTCATATATTTATATTTTTTTATTTATTTTTTAAGAAAAATATTTAGAATTGAGAGTCCTCAGTGGTTGATACCTTTTTAGTTGATACCTTTTTAATGGCTATCTGAAAAGATGGTAAACTGCAAGCTTTCGAGACTACTCAGGTCTCATCAGGCATAGACTAAAAGAAATTCTGGAGAATCACATACTTATGCACAACACATCACAGAAAAAAAAAACATGGATAAGACCGGTGACAAGAAGCAGAATTATCATGGGTGATAAACAGTTATGTCCATAAATATTGAACCAGTTCTTAGATAAGGAATGTTTTATTGTCCTCTGATTGGGGTCTGGTTCTGTTGTGATGACCCCACATGGTCCAAGGGGCAAATTCCTTAGTTCCTTAGTTGATGTAAAAAAAAAAAAAAAGACACAAATCCATGCGACACATTCATTCCTGCACGAAGACTGTCAAAGGTCATCATCAGTTTATATTCCCATATTCTCCTGTCTCTCAGATCTGCACTCTGCTCTGCACTCTGAACTCTGCAGTGATATGGAACATTTTTTTCAGGATACTGTGCCTGAGGGAATATTTCAATGATGCAGAAGATTCAGAACCCACCTGGACTGAAGGAAAATGGATCCTAACAACGAAGAGGTCAGACTGGACACCTCCACCTGGACGCAACCCTCATTTGGATAAATATATAGACTCCTTCAGACATTTGATAAAATCCACCATCATAGATACTAACAGGAGACAAGCATCCAACATCAGTGCCCAGGAGAGAAAGGCCATACAGTCTCTGAAAACCAACAAAGAAATCATCCTCATCAAACCTGCTGACAAGGGAGGTGCAATAGTCATGATGAACACATCAGACTATATGAAGGAAGCAAACAGACAACTTAACGACACACGCTACTACAAAAAACTAGAGTCGGATCCTACACAGGACTATTACAAGGAACTAAACAAGTTGGTATCTTGTCTGCCTGACAAATCCACAAGAGCCGATGACCTGATACCAGAAAGTCCAAGAACAGGGATATTATATATGCTTTCCAAAATCCACAAATCTGGAAATCCAGGAAGACCAATTATTTCATGTGTGGGCACCCTTACTGAGCAGGTATCTGGATGGGTAGAGGGTATTTTTAAACCCCTGGTAAAGGATACACCCAGCTTCATTCAGGACACAACTGACCTATTGAATAAACTATCAGCAATAGGTTCTCTACCAGAAAGAACCATCCTGGCCAACATGGATGTGGAATCTTTGTACTCCAATATACCACACCAGGATGGATTAAATGCCTGCAAATTCTTCCTGGGAAACACAGGGACTGATGCGGATTCTGTGGTGAAACTTTTAAAATTCATCCTCACCCACAATTACTTTGAATTTGACAACAAGATCTATCTACAGGAGACTGGCACAGCAATGGGAAGTAAAATGGCACCACAGTATGCAAATCTTTTCATGGCCAAGCTTGAAAGTGACTTTGTCCTCAAGTCCCATCAGGCCTCTGGCCTACTACCACTACATTGATGACATTTTAATGATCTGGACGGAGTCTGGGCCACAGCTAAAGACGCTCCATGGACAGTTTAATCAATTTCATCCTACCATCAAATTGACACTCAACTACTCCTGCACTGAAATTAACTTTTTGGACACCACCATTTAAGCTGCAGAACAATGAAATAGAGACATCCCTGTATCAGAAGCCAATCGACCGTCCAACATACCTTTTAAATGGGACAGTTTCCATCCAAAATATATAAACTCTATTGTCTACAGCCAAGCCATAAGATACAATCGTATATGTTCCAACCCAATGGATAGGGATGAACACCTTGGTGGCCTCAGTAAGACCTTTTTGAATCAGGGCTACCACCCAAAAACAATTGAAAACCAGATTACAAGAGCCACCAGAATATCAAGGAATCACCTGCTACATTACAAAGCTAAAGAAGAAAATAACCGGGTACCTCTAGTAGTTACCTACAATCCAAATCTGGAGGTGCTAAGGGTAGCTGCGCGGAAATTACAACCTTTGCTACAAAAAGATGCCTGCTTACAATTCTTTTCCAGACCCCCCCCCCACTACTGTGTTTTAGGCAGCCCCCAAATCTAAGAAGCATCATTGTCAAAAGCTCCCTGTCTTCTCCAACTGCAGGAACCTTTCCTTGCAATCAGAAAAAATGTAAAACCTGTCCATTTATAATGACCACGGACAAGATAAAGATCCTCAATTCACATCAGGACTTCAAGATACCTGGTACTTTCAGCTGCGTCACTTCTAATGTGGTGTACCTAATTATTTGTACTAAATGTCCAACTGGGTGTCTGTATGTGGGGGAGACAGGGCAAAAGCTTGGAACAAGAATGAATTCTCACTGCCACACGATAAGAGATAAAAAAGAATGGATCTACCTGTGGCCAAACATTTGTCTCCCCGATCATAGCACCATGGACACGAAATTACTTGTTTTAAAAGGTAACTTCAAATCTGAGACAGAAGAATATGGGAATATAAACTGATGATGACCTTTGACAGTCTTACTGCAGGAATGAATGTGTCGCATAGATTTGTCTTTTTACATCAACTAAGGAACTAAGGAATTTGCACCTTGGACCATGTGGGGTCATCACAACAGAACCAGACCCCAATCAGAGGACAATAAAACTTTCCTTATCGAAGAACTGGTTCAATATTTATGGACATAACTGTTTATCACCCATGATAATTCTGCTTCTTGTCACCTGTCTTATCCATGTTTTTTTTTTTTTTCTGTGATGTGTTGTGCATAAATATGTGATTCTCCAGAATTTCTTTTAGTCTATGCCTGATGAAGAGACCTGAGTAGTCTCGAAAGCTTGCAGTTTGTTACCTTTTAATGGCTAACTGAAAAGATGGTATCAACCACTGAGGACTCTCAATTCTTAATATTTTTATATCTACTGGCTAACACAGTACCAAGATATATATCTTTCTTGTATCATTTTTTTTTTACTTTTAAACATTCCAAAAATTCCTGTGAAACACCTGACGGGTTAATAAACTTCTTGAATGTGGTTTTGAGCACCTTGGGGTCACACTTGGTTATTTTCTATCATATAGTCCCCTCAAAGTGACTTCAAATGTGATGTGGTCCCTTTAAAAAAAAAAAAAAAAAAAATTTGCTGGTCAACTCTTAACCCTTATAACTCCCTAACAAAAAAAATGTTGGTTCCAAAATTGTGCTGATGTAAAGTAGACATGTGGGAAATGTTACTTATTAAGTATTTTGTGTGACATGTCTCTGTGATTTAAGGGCATAAAAATTGAAAGTTGGAGAATTGCGAACATTTTCACTTTTCGCCAAATTTCCTTTTTTTCTTCACAAATAAACGCAGGTAATATCAAAGAAATGTTACCACTATCATGAAGTACAATATGTCATGAGAAAATTTGTCAACATCACTGTGATCCGTTGAAGCGTTCCAGAGTTATAACCTCATAAAGGGACAGTGGTTAAAATTTTAAAAATTGGCCCGGTCATTAACGTGCAAACCACCCTTGGGGGTAAAGGGGTTAAATATAGATTGTTTGGCTTTACTTTGTCGCGGTTCACACCGTGCTACCAACACTGTCACGGATCCCAGCAGTTTGTAAGGGATCCCGGGGAGGATATCTTTATCGTCCCCACTACTCACACCAATTTGTCACAGACCGGGGTTGTTTGGTTGCCCCTGGTTCCTTCTGAAGGGGATTTATCTATATCCAACTTCCCAGTTCCGGTTTGTAACTTGCAGCTCTTCGGTGCCCCCTTACTCTCAGGTCAGATTAGGTACTGCACCTAGGGCAATTAGTCGCCAGAAAGGCTGCCTGCTATGTACTGGCTATTGGGCACACTGCAGCAAGGGCAATATAACTACTCTTACACAGGCAGGAACAATAATTATCAACGCCGCCGTCGCTGCAAAGATTCCCAATAGCACAGAACAAAGTGCTGCCACTATCTCCGATTAATGGGTCTGGAGCCAACCCAAATCAGTAGCGCAATTCACTTCAGAGGACACAGTTCGTTATAGAGCAGAAGAGACAAGCTAGCAATTAAATATTTTACTACATCAACAATTAGGCAGTGTTTACAAAGTATAAAAAGATATTAGAAAGGAGACCATTTGTATATACATTAGATTACAAAATAAAATAGGATTAAAGAAAAGAGCACACGTAGAGGTTATGTCATGGTATCATCTTGGCTGGCCTGTGGCTTAGGAGGATAAATACATCCAGATGCATGGAACAGCTTTGCCAAGCTGGTGTTTAATCGCTTCCCGGGCCAAGACTGAAGGCTGGGCTAAGAGTATAGTGACTTGTATACTGCTGAGCTTGTGACATCACTAAAGGGCTGGTTAATGATAGGCACTGATCTGATAGTTATTTACATTTTTCCAATGTCTCAAAGGCATTCCTGAGTGAGAGGGTAGGGACAACAGGTGGCTTTGCAGGATTGGTCACCTGCAGTTTAAAGCCACACCCTGCTCACACACTAGTTTCAAGTTGCCCAGTGCCGCTGCTCTAGGCTTTGCCTTTGGGTGGAGGAATGCAGAGGGGGGGAAAGGGGGGTCACAGCTGCATTGTGTGTGTAGAAAGCCATGTCCTTCTGAAACTAAACTTAAAATATGGCATTTTTGGCATTATCATGCCCAACCTCTTGAAAGCTACATTACGTATTAACTCCATGTTACCGTATGATAGTTACAAAACCATGACTCTCGATATTTCATAGAGCATATAGCTCCCCAGAGATTCAATCTATTGTAAAATGTCCCCCTCAGGTGATTTTTTTTTTTTTTTTTTTTTTTTTTTTCCCTCCGCCCTAAAGGTTTACATTCTCCAGCTGATAGTTTTCATTGTCTCTGGGACTGTCCAAACACATGGGAGGTCTGGGATGAACTCTTGCAACATCTCACTAATGCATTTGGTGTATCATAGTAACATAGTTAGCAAGACCGAAAAAATACATTTATCCATACAATTCAGCCTATATTCCGTCAGAATAAATCCCCAGATCTACATCCTTCTAAAGAACCTAATAACTGTAAGATACAATATTGTTACGCTCCAGGAAGACATCCAGGTCTCTCTTGAACCCCTCGACTGAGTTCGCCATCACCACCTCCTCAGGCAAGGAATTCAATTTTCTCACTGCCCTAACAGTAAAGACTCCTCTTCTATTTCAGATGCAGAAAATGCCCCCTTGTGACGGTCACCTTCATTGGTATAAACAGATCCTCTGAGAGATATTGTCCCCTTTATATACAGTGCCTTCGGCCCCTGGAAATTTTCAACCTTTTCCCACATATCATTCTTTAAACAACATGGATACCAAATGTAAATTTTTGGTGAAGAAACAACAAGTGGAACACAATTGTGAAGCTGAACGAAACTTATTGGTGGTTTAAAATTTTTGTGAATATTCAAAAACGGAAAAGTGGGGCGTGCAATATTATTCGGCCCCTTGACTTTCAGTGCAACAAACTCACTCCAGAAGTTCATTGTGGATCTCTGAATGTTGCAATGTTGTCCTAAATGCCTAATGATGATAAATATAATCCACCTGTGTGTAATCAAGTCTCCGTATAAATGCATCTGCTCTGTGATAGTCTCAGGGTTCTGTTTGAAGCACAGAGGGAATCATGAAGACCAAGGAACACAACAGGCAGGTCCGTGATACTGTTGTGGAGAAATTTTAAAGCTGGATTTGGATACAAAATTACTTCCAAAACTTTAAACATCCCAAGGAGCACTGTGCAAGCGATCATATTGAAATGGAAGGAGTATCATATCACTGCAAATCTACCAAGACCCGGCCGTGTCTCTAATCTTTCATCTCGTACAAGGAGAAGACTGATCAGAGATGCAGGCAAGAGGCCCATGATCACTCTGGATGAACTGCAGAGATCTACAGCTGAGGTAGGACAGTCTGTCCATAGGACAACAATCAATCGTACAATCGCACACTGCACAAATCTGGCCTTTATGGAAGAGTGGCAAGAAGAAAGCCATTTCTCAAAGATATCCATAAAAAGTCATTTAAAGTTTGCAACAAGCCATCTGGGAGGCACACCAAACGTGGAAGAAGGTGCTCTGGTCAAATGAAACCAGCAACAATGCCAAACGGTATGTTTGGCGTAAAGGCAGCACAGCTCATCACTCTGGACACACCATCCCCACTGTCAAACATGGTGGTGGTAGCAGCATGGTTTGGGCCTGCTTTTCTTCAGCAGGTACAGGGAAGATGGTTAAATTGATGGGAAGATGGATGGAGCCAAATACTGGACCATTCTTGAAGAAAACCTGTTGGAGTCTGCAAAAGACCTGAGACTGGGACGGAGATTTGTCTTCCAGCAAGACAATGATCCCAAACATAAAGCAAAATCTACTATGGAATGGTTCATAAATAAACATATCCAGGTGTTAGAATGGCCAAGTCAAAGTCTAGACCTCAATCCAATCTCGAATCTGCAGAAAGAGCTGAAAACTGCTGTTCACAAACGATCTCCATCAAACCTCACTGAGCTCGAGCTGTTTGCCAAGGAAGAATGGGCAAGAATTTCAGTCCCTTGATGTACAAAACTGATAGAGACATACCCTAAGTGGCTTGCAGCTGTAATCGCAGCAAAATGTGGCGCAACAAAGTATTAAGTTAAAGGGGCCAAATAATATTGCACGCCCCACTTTTCAGTTTTTGAATTTCCACAAAAATTTTAAATAACCAATAAATTTTGTTCAACTTCACAATTGTGTACCACTTGTTGTTGTTGTTGTTGTTGTTGTTGTTTCTTCACCAAAAACTTACATTTGGTATCTTTGTTTTGAAGCATGATATGTGGGAAAAGGTTGAAAAGTTCCAGGGGGCCAAATACTTTCACAAGGCACTGTACTTATACATGGTTTTTAGATCGCCCCTCAGTCATCATTTTTTTTTTTTTTTATTTTTTTTTTTTTTTTCCCCCAAGACAAAATAATCCTAATTTTGCTAATCTCTCTGGGTATTGCAGTTCCCCCCCCCCCCCATTCCCTTTAATTTTGTTGCCCTCCTTTGTACTTGCTCTAGTTCCACTATTTACATCCTGAGCACTGGTACCCAAAACTGTACACAGTACTCAATGTGCGGTCTAACCAGGGATTTGTACAGAGGCAGCATAATGCGCTCATCATGTGTATATCCAGACCTCTTTTAATGCACTCAATGATCCTGTTTGCGTTGGCAGCCGCTGCCTGGCACTGGCTGCTCCAGGTAAGTTTATCATTAACTAGGATCACCAAGTCCTTCTCCATGTCAGATTTAACCAGTGGTCAGTGTGTAATGGTGATATTAATTCCTTCTTCCCATGTGTATAACCTTACATTTATCATTGTTAAACCACATCTGCCACCTCTCGGCCCAAGTTTCCATCTTATCCAGATCCTTCTGTAGCAGAATAGTATCTTCTCTTGTATTGACTGCTTAACGTAGTTTTGTATCATCTGCAAATATCAATATTTTACTGTATAAATGTAACACCCCAGGTAACCGGTTGTTAGTGATATTGCCTTCCTTTCGGGGAGGGCGATATCATGCTTGGAGGCAAGGAGGATTCCCTTTACCAGGTAAGCACCTACACACAACACATTCTAAATCCAGCCCAGAAGAAGCAGCTCAGGACCCGGATTCAGGGGAGCTTCCCTAAGCTCTAAGTGTTCTGGTCTGGAGGAGGAGTTAGTTGGTCCAGGGAGACCAAGGAGTTAAGTTGGAGAGAGACACTGAGGAGAAAGGAATTCTGAAGCAGAGAGCAGACTACGAAGCTGTGCAGCCAGGACTGAGCTGCATCTCCAGGAAAGGACTAGAATGTGAGGGTTTGTTGCATATAGTGGAGCAATTGAGAGAAGAAGCACAGGAGTGGAAAAGGGCTCAGAGGGGAACTGTGACCAGGCACCCTCAGAGCCGAAGCGCAGAAACCGGGCACCGGGAGCCCGAGGCTTTTGTGGGACTCTAGGACACTTAGCAGAACTGGAGGGCATTAGACTGTATGTTACTTGCCCACACGACACCTGGAGGTGACGCAGCACCTGAAGAGCCCTGTAAAACAGCTCAAGCTGCCCATCATACAGGTACCTGTTCTAGGACAGGAGTGAGAGGACTTTGCCAGCAAGCTTTAGGCAGCAGGGACCTTGCATACTAGCGCGAGTAGGAAGGCTTATGGACCTCGCCTGGGAGAGGGATCACCTTTTGCCTCAAGCCAGCAGGACCATATCACCACCCGTGCCTGGTATCCTGGACTGTGGACTGCTTCTATCAGTAAGCCAGGTAAAGACTTAACAACTGTGTCCTCCACTTATTTGCCGGCATACACCAACCTTGCCATACACCTTGGGAGCCCTGGGGACTCCGCTTAACCTGTGGGAAGCCTCACCGATCTTGCTGCAGCAACATCACCCCAGAGGACCTCCTTTAAGCAGCGTCGGTCCCACTGACTGAGAACCACAGGTGGCATCATGAATATAGACTTTATTAATCCCTTAAAAGACCTTTCCCCTTTTGAGTGCCCAGGGCCACGGACCGGGTCGCAGCCACTGTGACATCCCCTTTAAGAGCAACCGGACCCGGTACCGAGTACCCCACTGCCCTGGTGGGCGACTCGTAAACCTTCTACCATATGTTAATAAATATGTTGAATATGTCCTCCAATGGTCACAGTGACTCAGTTAGAGAATATACCATTTATAACCTCCCTCTGCTTTCTAACACTAAGCCAGTTACTTACCCATTTACACACATTTTCCCCCAGACCCAGCATTCTCATTTTGGGTACCAACCTTTAGTGTGGCACGGTATCAAATGCTTTGGAAAAATCAAGATATACCACATCCAATGACTCACGTTGGTCCAGTCTATAGCTTACCGCTTCATAAAAACTGATTAGATTGGTTTGACAGGAGCGATTCCTCATAAATCCATGCCAAAATGGAGTTAAACAGCTATTCTCAGAGATGATCCAGAATAACATCCCTTAGAAACCCTTCAAATATTTTACCAACAATAGAGGTTACTTACTGGCCAATAATTTCCAAGTTCACTTTTAAAGCCCTTTTTGAATATTAATACTACATTTGCTATGCGCCAGTCATATGGAACAGACCCCGTCACTATAGAGTCCCTAAACATAAGAAATAATGGTTTGTCTATTACATTACTTAGTTCTCTTAGTACTCGTGGGTGTATGCCATCTGGGCCCAGAGATTTATCCATTTTAATCTTATTTATCCGGTTTCGTACCTCTTCTTGGGTTAGATTGGTGAAACTTAATATAGGGTTTTCTTTGTCTCTCGGCATTTCATTTTTCCATCGTAAATACTGTGGAGAAGGTGTTTTAATATATTGGCCTTTCCCTCGTCATCTACAACCATTCTTTACACACACTTTTTTTTAACCCCTTCATGACCTTGGGATTTTCCGTTTTTCTGTGTTTGTTTTTCACTCCCCTCCGTCCCAGAGCCATAACTTTTTTATTTTTCCGTCAATTTGGCCATGTGAGAGCTTATTTTTTGCGGGACGAGTTGTTCTTTTGAACGACATCATTGGTTTTACCATGTCTTTTACTAGAAAACGGGAAAAAAATTCCAAGTGCGGTGAAATTGCAAAGAAAGTGCAGTCCCACACTTTTTTTGTTTGGCTTTTTTGCTAGGTTCACTAAATGCTAAAACTGACCTGCCATTATGATTCTGCAGGTCAGTACGAGTTCATAGACACCTAAGGCTACTTTCACACTGGCCTTTTTTGTCCTCCGTCGCAATGCATCGTTTTGGTCAAAAAACACATCCTGCAAAAGTGCTTGTTGTCCATAGACTAACATTAACGACGCATTGCGATGAATTGACACACGTCGCAACCGTCGTGCGACGGTTGCGGCGGACCGTCGGCTGCAAAAAATACGCTACATGGAACGTTTTTTGCTGCTGACAGTCCGCTTTTTCCGACCGCGCATGCGCGGCCGGAACTCCTCCCCCACATCCCCGCACTTCCCCCGCACCTCACAATGGGGCGGCGGATGCGCTGGAAAAATGCATCCGCTGCCCCCATTGTGCGGCGCAGAGAACGCTAGCATCGGTAACCTCGGCCCGACGCACTGCGACGGACCGAGCCCGACGCTAGTGTGAAAGTAGCCTAACATGACTAGGTTATTTTTTTATCTAAGGAGCATCAGTACTGCAACGACCAGGACTCTGGGGCGCTGCACTGACACACTGCAAACCTTCTTGCCACAGCTCACATTGATGTGGCATCCTGGATGAGCTGAACTACCTAAGCCACTTGTGTGGGTTGCAGAGTCCGTCTCATGCTACCACGAGTGTAAAAGCACAACCAACATTCAAAAGTGACCAAAACATCAGCCAGAAAGCATTGTTATTGAGATGTGGTCTGTGGTCCCCACCTGCAGAACCACTCCTTTTATGGTGTCTTGATAATTGCCAATAATTTCCATCTGTTGTCTCTTCCATTTGCACAAAAGTATGTGAAACTTATTGTCAATCAGTGTTGCTTCCTAAGTGGACAGTTTGATTTCACAGAAGTTTGATTTACTTCGCGTTATATTCCATTGTTTGTGTTCCCTTTATTTTTCTCAGTCCCCCATGACAGCACCATGGAGAGAGGGGATCCGCCCTTCAGAGACAGGAAACCTACAGATAAAAGGGCGGTACCTCTCTCACATTAGTTGGTTTCCTGTCCCTGACGGGGAACCTTCAGTGCGGTACCTGCTTTAAGATGTTGTCTAATGAAGATATGGGATCGGGGCCGGCCAGTCGAAATCCGGCAGCGAGGAGGCTCCTGCCGTGGCTGGTCCAGTGTTCGAGGCCGCCACTGCTGGAACCGATGGGTTCTTCAGGGTGAGAGGGGGGGAGCACTGCCACTGCTCCAATAGGGAGATAGGGGCTCTCGGGACCCCGGGGAGCGTGCATCTTATCAGCTTTCACTCTGAAAGGTGCACAAAGATGGCCATCACTCCGGAAGTAAAACTGAGCTTCCGGGTCCCTGAGGCGTGCGCATGCACAGTACGAACGCTCCCCTTCTGTTCCGGCACAGGGGGGCGGCCAGAAACGCTGGAGGTGGCAGCAGATTTAAAAAGGGGGGAGAGTGCACATAGTCCCCTATAAACCATGGATGACAGCGACAACCATCAAGACCTGGAACAGCAGCCTAGGCAGCAGCACCAGCGCCACCACAAATAGTAATTGGAGATTCCTAAAGACAAAGACAGGAGAAGTGGGTCCAGCGGCCACTCTACACAGCGCAGCAGATCTGCTACACTGAGCAAGCCGCCATTCCTGGATCTTCTTCCACAACAACCTATTCCCCCCTCCAGAACCGGTACCTGCATCCGCATCTGAATGGTAAGTGATCATCGAGAAAGTTCTCTATTCTAATGGGGTTCCTTCTCTTCAGTTACTAGGAAAAGAGAGCGGGGAAAATGAAAAATAGGTGCTGTCCTACTTGTAACAAAGCTTTGCCGGTATCCTGGAACAAAAAGCTTTGTAACTCCTGTAGTCAACAGATATGTAAGGAAACCTCAGATTTTGCCTCTGAACTTCTGATCTGATTACAGACTTTAGTTCAAAGTGCCTTTACATCCCTTAGTAAAGGGGGAAAAAATAAAGAAAAAGGAAGCAGTATACTCTCAATCTGACCGTTCTACCTTGGAAGACGGTGACTCGTATAGATCCGATTTCTCCTCATCTTCCTCAGATGAAGAATCAGGTCGCCACTAGTGAGCATTCCGATACTGCAAGTATCGGGTATCGGCCGATATTTGCTGTATCGGAATTCCGATACCGAGTTCCGATATTTTTGCGATATCGGGAATCAGAAGTGTGCGGTGCGTATGGTTCCCAGGGTCTGGAGGAGAGGAGACTCTCCTTCAGGCCCTGGGATCCATATTCATGTAAAAAATAAATAATAAAAATAAAAAATATTGATATACTCACCCCTCCGGCGGACCCTGGACCTTAGCGATGTAACGGCAGCCTCCGTTCCTAAGAATGAGTGAGTGTAGGGCCTGCGATGACGTCGCGGCTTGTGACTGGTCGCGTGAGCGGTCACGCGACCAATCACAAGCCGCGACGTCATCAAAGGTCCTTCACTCTGCATTCTTAGGGAACGGAGGCAGACGCTTGGACCGGTGAGAGCCGGGGCCGTCAGAGGGGTGAGTATATCAATATTTTGTATTCTTTATTTTATACATGAATATGGATCCCAGGGCCTGAAGGAGAGTTTCCTCTCCTTCAGACCCTGGGAACCATTCCGATATTTTGTGTCCCATTGATATGCATTGGTATCGGGTATCGGTATCGGCGATATCCGATACTTTTTGGGTATCGGCCGATCCAATCCGATACCGATACTTTTGCATATCGGAAGGTATCGCTCAACACTAGTCACCACTGCTTTCCCTTAGATTAAGTAGATACCCTAGTGAAAGCTGTGAGATCTACTATGGGAGTAGAAGACCCTCGTCCTGAGAGAACTGCGCAGGATATAATGTTTGGGGGATTGGGACAGAAAAAAAGGAAAGCTTTTCCCTTAAACCTGAATGTCCAAACCCTAATAAAGAAGGAATGGGGGGAAAAACAGACAGAAGAAACTCCTCAGTACCTTCTATTAAAAGGAAATATCCTTTCGAAGAGGAAGCGTCCACATTCTGGGACAAAGCTCCTAAACTGAATGTTGCCGTAGCCAAAGCCTCAAAAAAATTCACCCTCCCCTTTGAGGATATGGGTACACTGAAAGACCCCTTAGATAAAAAGGCAGACACCTTTCTTAAAGGGGTTTGAGAATCAGCAGGGGGTAATTTGAGACCAGCTGTAGCAGCGACATGTACCTCCAGATCCCTAATGGTATGGGTAGACCCAGTAGTGTAGCTACCGGGGGGCAGAGGGTGTGGGCGCCCTGGGCCCGGTGCTCTGAGGGGGCCCACCCGGAGCTACGCTACTGTAACTGTATAGGTGGGTGCAGCGCGCCGATGCAGTTACATTCTGGTGCACAGCAGGGAGAATCGATCTCCCTGCTCTGCCGCCTGGCCGCTGTGCAGCCCATGAGCAGGCGGGGGGGCCTGGTGCCAGCAGTGGGCCCCCCGCCATCGGAAGATCAGCTGTACCGGCATTTAGCCGATACAGCTGATCGCAATGATGGGAGAAGGAGCACTGCGCTCCTTTTCCCATCATCCCCCTGTCAGTGTCGGCGTCTGACGTCGACGCGACTGACAGCGGGCGCAATGATGTCACTGCCCGGCGCCTGCTGTCAGGAGATCAGCGGGAGCAGCGCAGGGACCAGGATGGAGAGGTGAGTATTTTATTTATTTTTTGGGTGCTGCTGCCTTATTACAGAGTCTGTCTATGTGGGGGTCCTTATTACAGGGTCTGTCTTTGGGATCTGCAGCCTTATTACAGGGTCGGACTATGTGGGCTGCCTTGTTACAGGGTCTGACTATGGGGGTGCTGCCTTATTACAGGGTCTGCCTATGGGAGTGCTGCCTTATTACAGGTAATGCCTATGGGGCTGCCTTATGTTATAGTCTGCCAATGGGGAGTGCATTATACTATATTGTGGACTATTTGGTGCATTATGCTACTGTATATGAAGGCTATCTATGGGGCCATCATACAGTGTGGAGATTACAGTGAGGGAGTCATCTTACAGTGGAGCCATCAAACAGTTTGGGTGGTACTATACAGTGAGGGGGCATTATATGGTGTATAAGAGAGCATCATGCTGTGTATAGGGGAGCTGTACGGGGGGAGACTCACGACATTATTAAATGTAAAGTGGGCACTTATTATTATAGGGGAACTCTGGTTACTGTGGCTATTAAAGGGGCACACACGGCATTACTTTCTAGGGGGCAAAATATGGGCACTGTTTTCTAGGGCACTTGCACCCTGAATTACTATATTGTAGAGGGTTGCTTTAGAATTTAGAGGGCACAGAGAACCACAAAGCAGGGGCAGTAATAGGGACGCATCAGCGGCTCAGTATTGGGGTATCAGGTGCTGTAGGACACATACAACAGCAGTGGCTCAGTATTGGGGTATCAGCAGGATGAGGAGTTTGTGCAGGTTGGGAATAGATGGTGATGGGGCTGGAATATGAGAAGTGAAATGTGTCTTTGTTGTATTCTCTGCAGGTGAGTCGTGACTAGAAGTTGTCATGTCGGTCTGGGCCAGATGGGAAAAGACAGGAAAAATGAATGATTCCATCAGAAAGAACGTCAGCGGTAAGACATTATCTGCAACTGTGCTGTGATCTCTTATATGTTCTGTAGGACTGGTATCTACCACTGACCATATGGAGGTAATAACCATGTTGGTCTTTATATAGAGCTGATCTTCAGTGACATCTGTCATCTGCTGAGGTTCTCCTCCACTATTAGGGTGCGTCACCGAGTTGTAATCATGGTTACCTGGTTAGGGGCCCACTCAGAAGTTTCAGAAACAGATTACAGATGGCACACCCAGAAACAAAATATTAGAATCTATACCTGTAATAACGGATACAGCAGCTTTTTTAGCGGATTCTGTCTGCTTAACATCTAAGTCTGCAGCCCTCTCTAATTCCGCCTAGGAGAACCCTATGGCTTAAAAGCTGGCCAGGGGATCTTCAAACAAAACTTAAGTTACCGGTATGTTCCATTCCCTGCAAGGGAAAATTCTTGTTTGGTGAAACTCTGGATGATGTACTCCAGAAAGCGGGAGATAAGAAAAAGGGGTTCCCGAGCCTGGGACCGAAAATTCTTCTGCAGAAGACCCCCCCCCCTCCCCTTCCCCCCAGAGTGCAAAATAGATAGGATGAAGGAAGGAGGACAGGGGGTGCCTTTTTGGTAACTCTTCCTGAGACAAAAAACCCTCTAAGTGACATTCTCACCAGGGTGGGGGGAGACTAGCTTCATTCCTTCCAGCCTGGGAAAAATATCAAACAACTCATGGATTCTAAATCTAATAAAGTCTGGGTTGAGAATAGATTTTTCCTCTCTAAAACCCCCCCCAAAAAAAAATTGTGGTAACCCGACCAAGATACTCAGCGACAGAACAAAGAGCTCTAGAAAACTACATCTTAACCCTGCTGCAGAAATCAGTAATACAGGAAATTCCCCCCAAGAAACAGGGAGGGGATTCTACTCCCCATTAAACTCAAGATGGAATCAATACAAATCCACCATAAAAATATTATTTCCGAACTGCTTCATGATCGTGTTAGGTCTCAGCGATGCATATTACCATGTTCCTATCCACAAACAATCCCGAAAATTTCTCAGGCAGTCTCCATAAATGGACAAATATGAGAATTCCAGTACAAAGCGCTCCCCTTTGGGATATCGATAGCTCCCCGGGTGTTCACAAAGATGGTGGCAGAAATGATGTCTCATCTAAGGGAGCAGAACATATTAATAATCCCTTACTTAGACGATTTTCTCATAGCAAGCGACTTGGCCCAAAACTGCAGAAAGCAGGTGGACAGAGTAATAAGAGCCTTGACAAACATGGGCTGGCTTATAAGCATAAAAAAGTCAAGGTTAGAGCCCTGCAGGATCCAAGAATTTTTAGGGTTAACATTGGACTCTCACATCCAAGAGTGCCGGCTTCCAGTCCGCAAAACAAGAGCACATTATGTGCATGCTAGCAAGAACTCTACACAATCCCTCCATGACATTGAGGAAAGCAATGTCGCTATTGGGCTCCCTTTCATCATGCCTATCAGCAGTACACTGGGCACAATTACACACGAGAGCTTCAATGGGATATACTAGAAAAGCAATCGATACTAAAAAATCATCTAGAGGGCCACATAACTCTAAATTCCTCCTCTACTCATTCCCTACTCTGGTGGGGAAAACAACCTATCCAGGGGGATCCCCTGGATGACAAAAGTATCCCACCGATGCAAGTCCAATGGGTTAGGGAGCTCACATGGAGAACAAGGTTGCTCAGGGGGATTGGGGAAGTCAGGAACTAACAGCCACCTCAAACCAGAAAGAGCTTTGGACTGTGGCTCAAGCTCTTTTATTTTTTTTCTGCCTTACATACGCGGACATCATGTCCGTATATTTTCAGACAACCAAGTAACAGTGGCATATATAAGCCATGAGGGGAAAACCAGGTCTCGAACCTATTGTCCCTCTCTGCACTACATATCCAAAGATCAAAGAATCAGAAAGCAGATTATCTGAGTCGTACTCAACTGAAACAGGGTGAGTGGATTCTAAATCAGTCCGTTTTCAACCAAATTACAAAAATGTGGGTAACTCCTGCAATAGATTTGTTCGCCAATTTCAAAAACAAAATAAGGGTATTCTGCTCCCTAAACCCCAAGGGGAATCCTCGGGTGCTAGATGCTTTCTTAATTCCGTGGACTCCCAACCTAACATATGCCTTTCCCCCGATTATCCTGATTCCGGAAGTTATACGGTAAGTCAGAGAAGACAAAGTGAAAATGATACTTATAGCCCCATTTTGTCCAAAAAGAACCTGGTTTTCCTGGCTCAGAATACTATCGATCCCCGACCCCTGGATCCTACCTGATCTTCCGGACCTTCTATATGAGGGACCAGTATTCCATCCTCATGCATGAACCTCCATTTAACAGCATGGAATTTGAACGGGGACTGCTGAGAGAGGTTTATCGAAGAATTTGTCTACATTATTAAAAAGTAGGAAACCAGTTATTACTAAAGCATATGGGAAAACCTGGAAAAAGTTTTTATCTCCAAAGTAAAAGTTCAGGATGGGGCTTCAATTAGTAAAATACTGGAATTCCTACAAAAAGGTCTGGAACAAGGCTTAGCAGTCAGTACTTTAAAGGTACAGGTGGCAGCCTTGGGTGCCCAATACAATCAGGACATTGCAGGCAACCCATGGATAACAAGGTTCATTAAAGCTGCAGCAAGATCTAAACCTCTAGCCACACAAAAGCTACCTTCATAGGATCTGAATCTAGTCCTGTCCACTCTAACAGGTCCTCCATTTGAACTCATAGAGACAATTCCCCTTAAGATCTTATCCCTAACAAACATTCTCCTGGTAGCTATAATGAGTCGCCCTACCAGGCCAGCGGGGTACTCTGTACCTGGTCCAGTCTTAAAGGGAATGTCATGGTGGCTGCAACCCGGTCCGTGGCCCTGGGCACCCAATTAAAGGGAATGGTCTTTAAGGGGATTTGAATGTCTATGTTCATGACTCCACCTGTGATGTTTGGTCAGTTGGGACCGACGCCGCTTAAAGGGGTCCTCTGGGGAGATGGTGTGGCGGCTAGATGGTGACGCTTCCCACAGGTGAGGAGGGGTCCCTAGGGTTTCCCAAGTGTATGGCGAGATGGTGTAAGCCGATAAATGAGCAAAGAATGAGCACACCGGTTTGCAAAGTCTTTTCCATGGTTTACTGAAGTTGTCACAGTCCTCAGTCCAGGGTACCAGGTGTAGGGTAGCTGTAGGCTGGCCGGCTTGGAGGCGCAGGGCCGCGCTTAGTAACCCGATGTTTACCCTGGTTACCAGCGTAAATGTAAAAAAAAAAAAACAGTACATACTCACCATCTGATGTCCGTCAGGTCCCTTGCCGTCTGCTTCCCACACTGACTGAGCGCCGCAAAGTGAAAGTGAAAGTACAGCACAGCAGTGACGTCACCGCTGCGCTCTGCTCTCACTGTACGGCGGCACTCAGTCAGAGCAGGAAGCAGACGGCAAGGGACCTGACGGACATCAGATGGTGAGTTTGTACTGTTTGTTTTTTTTGGTAACCAGGGTAAACATCGGGTTACTAAGCGCGGCCCTGCTGCTAAAAGATATCTGGTTCAATACCTAGAATCTACCCAGGGGTATAGGAAGGAAGGCTCGGTTTGTCTGCTTCCAGGGACCCAGAAAGGGATTCAAAGCATCCAAGGGTACCTTGGCACGGTGGATAAGGGATGCAATAGCCTTGGCATATTCATCTCTTATGGGGAATACCGTCCCAGATGACTTAAAGGCTCATTCCACAAGGGCCATAGCAACCTCATGGGCTGAGAGGTCAGAGGTATCAATAGAACAAATCTATAAAGCGGCCACCTGTCATCACCGGCAACCTTCTTCAAACACTATAGATTAAATCTAGCCTTTGTGTCTAACCTAACCTTTGGGAGAAGGGTTCTTCAGGCCGTGGTCCCTCCCTAAGCTTATAGTCTCTGTAATTCTCTCCATGGTGCTGTCATGGGGGACTGAGAAAGTCAGTTACTTACCAATAACTGTGTTTCTCAGAGCCCATGGCAGCACCGGCTTATTCCCTCCCGTCACGTGTGTGGTGAGCAACTTTTTTTTTTTTTTTTTGAGTTGTGTGTTTTGCATAAACACACTGTATATTCTGTTAAACAAATACAATATGCATACAATTTTCTTGTTATTTAACATGGAGGACCTCCGATGCTCTGTAAACCAACTGATGCAAGGGAGAGGTACCGCCCTTTTATCTGTAGGTTTCCTGTCCCTGAAGGGCGGATCCCCTCTCTCCATGGTGCTATCATGGGCTCTGAGAAACACTGTTATCGGTGAGTAAATACGATTTTTTTTGAGCAGTGTATATGACTCCTGGAATGTAAGTGTCATTGCTGGATTCAGTCTGTAGTACAGAACAGCACTGAGCAGCAGCAGATAGGAGTTGGCAATGAGAATGCAGCGCTGCGCATGTGCAGCGCCCCAGAGTCCTGGTTGTTGCAGTACTGATGCTCCGCCGCTAAGGGGGGCTATGGTACGTCTGATGGCACTGAAGGAGTTCACCTGACCAGGTATCACAGACACCAATACACTTCACAGTCTGGCCTCCAGGGGGAGCTAAGGGTGCTATGTATTAGGCCACTCCTCACAATCTGGTAAAACTGGGGGTTAGATAGGAAGTTAGTGAGAAGCTGACTGGGTTGGAACCAGGCAACATCCTGTGGCAGAGGGTGTTGCAGGGGAAGATTCAGGGGGGGTCCCTGTCAGGGGTGGGATCCTGACAGAGGCCTAGCGAACAGAAAAGAACGTTACGGGACCGCGCCTGCACTTCATCGCGGCGGTACCCCAAGAAAGGACAAGAAGCGAGGTTTATTGTGCTGAGTGAGAAACGAGATCAACGCAACAAGGAGAAACACCAGTAGGAGTCGTGCTGTAAGACGAGGCAACATCCTACTGAGGCGCGTAGCCGGTGGCCGGAATGCCGAGGAAGTATTGAGCTCCAGGCCTTACTTCAAACCTACGGCAGGACAGTCAGTTATAGGCGGGCTGTCTCACTCAAATCACCTAAGAAGACATAGGGGGCAACAGTTGGAGAGGGGCGACACTAGGGTCCCGGAAGAGCTCCGAGCAGGGGAGGACCACAACACACAAGTGCTAGAAGGTAGGCACAGATTTCCACCTGCAAAGGGAACTCTGGAGGTGCCATCGGACCGGCCGGACTCATGCAGCCCGGTTAACCGTATTCCGGACTGAGGATCCTGAAGCCTTCAGTAAAGAGGTAAAGAGACTGCAACCTGGTGTCCTCGTTATTTACTGCGACCTGCACCACACCACAACCTCACATCACTCTCCACCTTCATTGGACGTCCCTCAGCAGGGTCACGGGCCAGGTCTAGCCACCGTGACAACCCCAGAACTGAGACAGAGAGGCCCGGTACCGGGTACCCCTCGGCCCTGCGGCAGTGGGGGCACTCCACATGCACGCGAACACTGCAGCCACATTTATATAGTGTCATTGCCAGCTCTGATTGCTGGCTCCTGTCAGCCTTCATTTAGTTGTACAAACTGGATCTAGCAATAACACATTGAGCATAGCTGCCCTCACTTTAGTGCTGTCAATCAACATATGACCATGCACATTATACAAATTGAGGAAGCATATTGTGCCCTGAACCTATGGCCGTGCTGAGGGTGTGCTGAAGCCCCCTCATTGGCATAATTTTTTTTTGGGGGGGTCAAAAAACTATCAAGGGTGCAGCCAGTCTGAAGGCTGCATCGCAATCCTCCAACTGACAATCTCTTATGACGTTTTCAAAGCTCCATAGAAATGCATGCTGTTGCGCTCAGGTCAGGAGAGCAGACGGCCAGTCCGAGAACTACAATTCGATCCTCGCGCAGGTGACTGCTCCCTAAAAGCTATACTATAGACTCTGTATATTCTACTCTCCCTCCTTCCGATAGTCTTTCACATTTCCCACTGGTATAGTGTGTGTTGAACCTAACCACTGTAGCCAATCTCTGGCTTTTGCATTATCTTTCCATATTTGCCTTCCTTGGCCTCACAGAAACATGGCTAACACCCTCTGACACCGCTTCCCCTGCTGTGCTGTGTTACGGCAGCCTCCACTTCACCCACACCCTTCGTCCCGGCAACAGACATGGTGGAGGAGTGGGTCTTCTCCTTTCTTCTAACTGCACCTTTAACCCAATCCCACCTCTACCCTCCCTTATCCTCCCCTCTTTTGAAGTCCACTCTGTCCGCATCTACTCTCCCTCCAACCTCCAAGTGACCTCCAGGCCCAGCCACTGCCTTTATTGACCAATTCTCCACCTGGCTTCTTCACTTTCTCTCTGCTGACATTCCCACCATGGGTGACTTCAACATCCCTACTGATACCCCTCAGTAAACAGCCTCCTAACTTATGTCCCTTACTTCATCTTTTGGACTTACTCAGTGGTCCTCTTCAGCCACCCACACAGGACATACACTAGACCTGGTCTTCACCCGTCTCTGCTCTCTATCTAACTTTACCACCTCCCCTCTTCCTCTATCCGACCACCATCTGCTCACTTTCTCATCCCTGTCCTCCTCACCGGTCACCCATGACCAGCAACATGCGCACCCCTGCAGAAACCTTGCACACCTAGACTCCCACATGCTCTGACTCTATCCTACCACTGGCATCCATATCCTCACTCCACGACAGACACTGACACTGTTTTTTCTATAATGCCACTCTCACATCAGCTATTGACATGGTCGCCCCTTTCGTTCATGGCAGAGTGCAACTCATCAATAGACAACCCTGGCACAATAACACCAGTAAAAAGCTCTGGCAACTGTCCAGGGTTGCAGAGCGGCATTGGAAGAAAACACATTCGTAAGACGACTTCACTGCATTCACACAGGCAACACTCGCTTTTAAATCTGGTCTCACCTCTGCTAAACCGGCCTGCTTCACAACCCTCCCTATCCTACAACCCCAAACAGTTATTCAAAACCTTTAACTCCCTCATCCGCCCCTCACTGCCCCCTCCAACCTCCCTCATCTCTGCTGAGGACTTTGCCACACACTTTAAAAAATAAGATCGACCAAACAAGGCAAGTTTTCATTGTTTAACCACCACAACCCCTTTGCATACCAGACTAATGCCCAAACTCCATAACCTCCCTCTCCAAGATCACTGAAGGGGGGGATTAATTGTCTCCTCTCCAAATCGCACCTCACCACCTGTGCGCTTGACCCCATCCCACCTCCTTCCCAACCTCACCACCCCGCTTATCCCATCCCTAACCCACCTCTTCAACCTATCACTAACTTCTGGCACCTTCCCTTCTGCTTTCAAACATGCCACAATCATACCTATCCTTAAAAAGCCAACCCTCGACCCAACAGCTATGTCCAGCTATTGCCCAATATCGTTGCTCCCACTCTCTTCCAAACTCCTGGAGCAGCACATCCACGCTGAACTTTCCTCCCACCTCTCATCTAACTTGCTCTTTGACAATCTACAATCTGGTTTCTGCCCCCATTACTCAACTGAGACAACCTTGACCAAAATCACTAATGACCTACTTACAGCCAAAGCTAACTGACAATACTCTGTACTCCACCTTCTAGACCTGTCCTCTGCTTTTGACACAGTTGACCACTGCCTCCTACTACAGATCCTCTCCTCCTTTGGCATCAAAGACCTTCCCCTATCCTGGATCTCCTCATACCTTTCCAAGAGCACATTCAGCGTCTCACACTCCCACACTATCTGCTCATCCCACCCTCTCTCTGTTGGAGTCCCCCAAGGCTCTGTTCTAGGACCCGTACTCTTCTCAATCTACACACTTGGCCTGGGACAACTCATAAAGTCCCATGGATTCCAGTACCACCTTTATGCTGATGACACTCAGATCTACCTTTCCGGCCCAGACGTCACCTCTCTGCTGTCCAGAATCCCAGAGTGTCTAACAGCCATATCCTCCTTCTCCTCTCACCTTCCTCAAACTCAATGTGGACAAATCCTGAACTCCTCATCTTTCCTCCATCTCCTAGATCTTCCATACCTGACTTATCTATCGCTATTAACGACATCACGCTTTTCCCCCGTACCGGAAGTCCGCTGCCTCGGAGTAACCCTTGACGCTGCCCTGTCCTTCAAACCGCACATCCAAGCTCTTTCCACCTCCTGTCGCCTCCAGCTCAAAAATATTTCCAGAATCCGTCCTTTCCTCAACCATCAATCTACTAAAATGCTTGTGCATGCCCTCATCATCTCCCGCCTTGACTACTGCAACATCCTTTTCTTTGGCCTCCCTGCTAACACCCTTGCACCTCTCCAGTCCATCCTTAACTCTGCTGCCCGACTAATTCATCTCTCTCCTCGCTACTCCTCCGCTTCCCCTCTCTGCAAATCTCTTCACTGGCTCCCATTCCCTCAGCGTATCCAGTTCAAATGACTAATACTGACCTACAAAGCCATCCATAACCTGTCTCCTCCATATATCTCTGAACTAATCTCTCGATATCTTCCCACATGTAATCTACAGTCCTCCCAAGACCTCCTTCTCTCCTCCACACTTATCCGCTCCTCACCCAACCGCCTCAAAGACTTCTCCAGAATGTCCCCCAAACTCTGGAATTCTTTGCCCCAACACATCCGACTATCAACCACATTCGGATCCTTCAGACGAAACCTGAAAACCCACCTCTTCAGGAAAGCCTACAGCCTGCACTAACCCCGCTGCCTCCTCACCACTACTGAAGCTACCGCCTTACCAACACCGGTGCTCCTACAACCCTCAACCTATTGTCTCCATCCCCACCATCCTGTAGAATGTAAGCCCGCAAGGGCAAGGTCGTCACCCCTCTGTATCAGTCTGTAATTGTTAGTTTGCTTACTGTAAGTGATATCTGTAATTTGTATGTAACCCCTTCTCATGTACAGCACCATGGAATCAATGGTGCTATATAAATAATAATATTTTAAATGCCATAAAGCTGCACACATGCAAGTACCCTCTGGCCAGAATTGTGGGGGCTCTTACTGGAGTGTATGCAAAAGCGGTATCACAATTTTCTTTCTACTTTCTACTTTATATATCAATTTCTGGTGCTGGCTCAAAAAAAAAACCTTGCATAACTACAACTGCATTTGTGTTTCTAACATTATAGTATATATTATAGTGTGTGTGTATATATAGAATGCTCTCAGTCTGAGAGACAAAATAGGAATCTTGTGGGTTTGATACACACAAGATTCCTATTTTGTCTCTCAGACTGAGAGTACTCTATATACCGTATATATTTTTTTTCTACTGGCTAACACTGTACCAAACCACTTTTTTTTCGTTTAACATTATAGTAACATGATGGCCAAACAAGACTCTCTCTTGGGTTTTGCAGATTACTCAATGAGAAAGGCCTACAGTATACTTGTTTCTTGCACTTAGTGGAGATGGAGGATATGAATTCCAAATGGGTGATCATCTTTATTCTCCATTAGAGTGAGGGTGAATTAGATTCTTGTACAGAAGCACCAGCAGTTTGCTGGAAGACTGTACAAGGACCGCTCTTCCCTTAAAGTTGACCAGTAGCATCATTTTTGTACAAACTGCTGACAATTTTCTAAAATGAGTAATGGTGCATACCACTACCCTTCTGCTCCCCATCAGTGCCTCCCTGGCCTCTTATAATCTGTTTGAGGCTCCAGCAGTAATGTGCTGTCATCAGAGGTCATAACTGCAGGCCATGATGCACAGTAGAGGTCATGTGTTGACACATCGTAGCTGGATCTGGGTAAATGGACTGGTAGAACAATGAAAAGTCTATAGTAGAATGGAAGGAGACTTGTAAGTGGTGATACTTTCATTTAATATTAGAGGCTTTTATTTTTTTTTATATGCATGGAGAACCCTTTTTAGGATGGCAATGTTGGGACACATTTATTATTATAGCGCCATTTAGTCCATGGCACTTGACATGTGAAAAGGGGTATGCATAATAAAAAAAGTACAGAATTGTAAACAATACAAAAGTCATGACTGGTACGGGAGGAGAGAGGGATCACAATCTAAAAGATTGATTATATATAGGCTGGTCTCTCCATTTAGGATGCCTCTGACATTGTCATGGATACACTTGATTGAAAATGTAATGCCTAGATTGTATTGGTAAAAAATACTTTGTATTTAAGCCACATAAATGGTAATGTCGGGATATGATCTTAATTTAGGGGACCTAAATGGTAATGTTGGAAACGTGTTTTCTGTCTCTGGGGATTTTTTTTAAATTTTTTATTTTAACTTTTTTTTTTTTTTTCTCTCCACAGATGAGTTTGATATGGGCTATGACCTACATGGCTGTTTGTCAAAATGCGTTCTCTCAACACGCACTCCAAAAGGAGAAAGCATATTTTACATTTCTTACACAATATGCCAAGCTGTTCGGAAGGTGGGTGAAAGTATAACATCCGACTTCACAAATAATCCTAGGTTAAAGGGAACCTGTCAGGTCCCCCATGCCCTCCATTCCAGCAGCAGTCACACATATGTATGACTAAATTCCCTGACTAATCAACCCTTTATAATGTTGAATGTATATAAAGAGCAGCCAACAGCACTTCAATATTCAGATGCACGCTCCAGTCCAAAGACCCAATTGGAGATAAACAGTCCAGCACAAAAAAGGAACAGCATCCAGTCCGGGTGATGAAAAAAATCACAATACCTTTATTCTGCCATGATACAACGTTTCAACCAAAAAAGGTCGAAATGTTGCCTCATAGCAGAATAAAGGTATTGTGATTCCCCCCATCATCCAGACTGGATGCTGTTCTTTGTGTTGGATCCTGTATAATGTTGGTCAGTTAAATCAATGTTTTTTTTAAAAGAATTTATAGGGTCTGATTTTCCTATGCTAACTATTGCTTTGACTAGTCGATGGGGTGTTAGTTTCCACAGGATAGTCAACCCTCTTTGCTTATCATACCCCTGAGGGTGTGATAACATAATTTGCATGAGGTGGAGTCATCGCCAGCTCCTGTAAATCTCGCTCATGTGTGCGGCTCTTTTCGGCAGCATCACTTTGCCTCTGTAGCCGGGTGCACGATTTGCACAAGATTTTCAGGAGCTGGCAATGACGCCGTCTAGTGCAAATTATCGCACCCACAAGTATGTGATAACATGGAAACAGGGCTAACTATGCTGGTGAAACTAACACCCCATCGACTAGTAAAAGTCCTTATTGGCATAGGAAAAGCGGACCTTAAAATGCTTTTATTTTTAAACCTTGATTTCACTGAATAACATTAAACAGGGCTGGTTGGGCAGGGATTTTAGTAATACATATGTGAATGCTGCTGGGTTGGAAGGCATGGGGTACCTGAAAGGTTACCTTTTATAAAGGATGCAGCAACCACTGTCGACTAGCATTTATTGTCCTATACATGTCCTTGTCAGGTCCATGGTCACGCATAGATTCTTATCTGAGTTCTCGTTTACTATACAAAATTGAGCCACTAGTGGAGTCTGGTAAAGTATATTCTATAGGTACAAGTCGAACACTCAACTAATCTTGCTGTTCAATCAGAACCAACATCTAAATGCGTGAATGAGCAAGAAGATTTTTCATAAAGTATCTAGTGCCTAAAGGTTTGTCCTCTGCTCAACCCGTAGGAAGGAGAGTGGCTTCTTCTTATAAGACTGGTTGGCCAAGCAAAATCTGAAGACCTTGATCTAATTTGCCCGAAGCCAAAACTGAAACATCCAAGAGGAATGAATCATACACAGAGACCTCGCACTACAAAAATGTCTAAGCTCACTACTACTGGCCATCTTTGGAAAACGACACCATATAGAACATCTAAAAGCCCTACTGTAACTAGATTACCATTACAGACAACTACAATTAAAACTGCCAAAATTATAACTGGCAGAACCCATGAAGACACAGTTGTAACATGGCCAACAGAAGACTTCAGAACCACAGTGGTTGGTGCCACTAAAGATGTGGTTTCCCACTCTGGACAACAAAGTGAGGAATTGTCACAGAAAGTCACATCTTCGAAGCCTATGGACTGGATACCAATAACAGAGAGTCCTGGTAGTATTAAATTCACTGTCTGCATTTATCTACATTTTTGCGACTGTTCCTTTTGATACTTTTTTGAATTTTTCAGATACGTGGACTTCTTCAGAGTGTATAATTCCAAAAGGGAGGATAACTTGCCTGAATGCTACGGTATCTCGTGATGTGTGTTTAGGTTACAGTTGCTGCCATGACCCTGTAGACTCAATTAATCCTTGCTACTATGGACATACTAGTAAGTATTCGGAAATTGTTCCGTTTGTCCTAAAACATCTACTAGTGCAGTCTCGTGAGTATTCAATGCAAGTGACCATCTTTTTATAGCCTTTCTCAAACACGCTTCTCTCTGTACTTATGGCTTACAGAATTTATCTAACACCTGATGGTTATACCTTTTCTATAAGAGGTTATCAGAATACAGAAAACTGTAACTGTAAAAAAACACTGCAAAAAGCCATTCAACATGTAAAGTTAGGTGTCGATTTAATACATTTCTGCACCATAATATCATTCTGCAGTGTGGTTTTTGAGTTAAGAAATGTTTTTCTGCCAAATGGTCAGGTACAGCCTCAAAAATAGCTGGCTGTTACAAATTATTGGCATCAAACCGCTTTATACAAATGGATAGTATGCAATTTATAAATCCTTTTTGTTTCCTTCAGTAACCATTCACTGCTTTCCTGATGGGGTTTTCCAACTGATACTGTCTCGTTTTGTGACCAACCCTCCTCTGCGATTATCTTCCGTTGTTCTGGGTCCTGGCGCTTGTCCCTCTCCTAAAATGTTGGGAGATTTCCTGGAATTTAAAGGTCATCTATCCTCATGCAGCATCCTGCGGGTGAGAAACATTTCTCTATGACCTTTACAAGTCCTCTCTCATTGAGATTACTGAAGGTCTATTTCTTTCAGTTTCTCGAACGTCCGGTGTATGAATTGTTTCTAACTGCAAAGCAAGATGTTCTGGTCTCCCCTTTAGGATCTATCACCCGAGACAGCAGTCTCACGTAAGTGTTTCTCTAATATGTATGGACTTGTGCTGTTTCTATAGTGGTCTCTAATAAGACTATGTAAGACTTTACAAATGTTTTAAACTGTGACCTGTATAAGAGGTCCCAACATGAGGTCCTAACATTTGGTCCCATTTAGTTGCAAAGCTATAGTTTCACAGATACTTGTATTACTTTGGTATGTGCTGCCCAAATCCTGCTGGCTTTGTCGACAGGGGGTTGTCTCCATAATTGGACAAAGTTGGCTGATATTGCATCCTCATTAATTTCACTTTACAGGAGTGACACTGTCTTATACAATCAAAATGATTCAAGTAGACATTCTAATGCTCAAAGACCTCCGCCATAATCCAAACTTTCCATTCCTGTCTCCAAGACTTTTCTTGTGCTGGACCAGGTCTCTAAAACGTACTAGCCCAGTGAGCGGTTAATTTCCAGTGCCCATAATTTTAAGTATGCTGTAGAACACACCTTTTTAGGGGTCATAGTTTTGCATGTTTATCTTCACTTGTTAATAGATTTTTCAAAGAATTTAAAGTTTGAATTTTGGGCTTCTATGTTGAAAATAGAGATGGGAGATGCACCGTTTTGTTTAGAACGGTACAGGCTTTAATTTGAAATGTCACAAGCTTGTTTTAGTTTTTATGGAGTCAAAATCTAAATTTTGATGCTCTATTTTGAAAAGTGATTATAAAATTTTCAAAAAAGGCATATGTGTTACTTGAGTTCTTGGTTACATTTGTACAAGAATTCAAGTTGAGCTCTCCTTGGGATCATATTTTTAAGTGATTTTCTAAATAGTCTCATCATACGTTGCAATATTAAACATATGTGTAATTTTTTTTATGACACTAGACATGTGTTTTTTTAAGTTTTTAAATAGAGTATAGTAATTAAATCATCAAGCTATCAAATGAACTATTTTCAACAATTAATAGTAAGTCTGTAAACTAAGCTTTTATCAACAAGATGGGGCAGCATGGTGGCTCTGTGGTTGGCACTGCAGCCTTGCAGCGCTGGGGTCCTGGGTTCAAATCCCACCAAGAACAGCATCTGCAAGGAGTTTGTATGTTCTCCTCGTGTTTGTATGGGTTTCCTCCAGGCACTCCGGTTTCCTCCCACATTCCAAAGACCTACTGATAGGGAATGTAGATTGTGAGCCCCATTGGGGACAGCGATGATAATGTGTGCAAACTATAAAGTGCTGCAGAATGTTAGCGCTATATGAAAATAAAGGTTATTAAAGATTATTATTATTATTTATTATTATTATTAACAATTTGTCCCTTCTACTGGGTGAGCTTTTATCTTGTCCGCAAACTTACTAACAATGCTCATTTCCTTTTGTGTTGAGTATATCTGGCTGTTATGGTGTTTGGCTCTGTCTGAGTTATATCTGTTTTTTGTTTACTTTTAATGTGTGGTTTTTCTTGGATACACAAAGTATTGGGATGGACCAAAGGGTGCAGAAAAGACACTTCTACTTCATTTTCACAATCTTTGGAGAGTACATTAGCCGCCACCGGCGCCAATCATATTCACAGGTCACATAACCAGTTATGTCATCCATTGCCAATCTTGTGCCACCTTCAATATCTTCATGGACTTAACTGTTGTTGTTGAATTAAAAAAATTCTTGTTTATTTTTCACTCAATGGAATGAAAGTGTAGTATTGTTAAATCCCTTTAATGGATTCGGCTTCCTTTTGTTTTAACAAATTCTCCTCTTATTCATGGTTCTGGTTTGTACAGTACATAAACTCGATGTTAGGAATATTTTTCTCGCTCCAGTTGAAAAGTTGTATTGGTGTTAAGAATTGGTCTGAATATGGTCTGGCCGCTTTGATAATGGCTATATAGCCTTGCTGGCTCTGTGTTATTTTACCCGATATGTTGATCGCTATAACGACATTTGTTTAATAGGGGCTAGCAGCTGCTTTCTCCCGGTGTCTTGTGTGTGCTACTTGTTTTTAATATCTGTTGGGTGACTATGTTGTCACCATTGCTTCCTTGCCTTGCACTTTAATAAAGCAATCTTATTTAAAAGACATTAGGTTATCTTTTTGGATTCATTTCCTCCCCCCCGTTTGTATGGTTCTGGTTTGTACAGTACATAAACTCGATGTTAGGAATATTTTTCTCGCTCCAGTTGAAAAGTTGTATTGGTGTTAAGAATTGGTCTGAATATGGTCTTTTGGAGGCTAGCCTGAGCTGCAAGATGTTTCATGGGATTTCTTAAATCATCACATACACCTTTGACATGAGCTGTGGCAAAAAAGTGCCATTCAGCTTCCACTCAAATTTTTCTTGTGACGGCAGACATAATTTTAATAGTGTCGAAGAGCCATCTGAGAAGTAGACCTTGTATAAACTTGGTAGGATGTCAGATTTTGTCAGGGAAATCAATATATTTTTTTTAAACAAAGGAACAGTTATTGAATCATGATGTAAGCACTCGGATATCATAATTACACATTTCTATTTTATTTCTCCAGCCTCATTGTAATAGGCTGCAAAAGGGTGGACAGTTGCTTGTTCATTGTTCCTCATCATGTGAGCAACAAAGGAATAGTTCTCTGAAAAGTCTAAGCTTATTACTGCCTCACTGGGTTTGAGGTTTTCTTTGAGGTGATTATAGTATTCCAACTGTTGACGAACTATAAATGAGTGTTAAGGACTAGCCGCTACTAAAAAAAAAAGTACTACAAAGTCTTCTGTACTTTTAGGGATAGTGTCAAAAGTCTATTTGTCAATGAATATCCACTGTTTTTAAGTTATTTTATCTACCATAGCCTTATTTATTTTTTTTATTTTTTATTTTTTTTTGGGGGGGCGCATTACTGGAGTACATTGTTTGCAAATATTTAGGTGTCAGTCTGAAAGTCTTTTCTGGACACTTTATTTGAGACAGACATACTTTGTAATCACCAAGGTTGGACTAGCCAAACTGAATATCTTTCATCTTTCCTCCTTCTATCATAAACTTAGTATTCTGGTGTGCTGTACATGTATATGGATCGCCCCCCCAAGGGCAGTGGGGTATTCGGTACCGGGTCCTGCAGTTCACAGGGGGTTGTCACGGTGGCTGACCCGGTCCGTGGCCCTGGGATGTCCGTGTAAAAGGGAAAGGTCTTTAAAGGGTTAGAGTTTGTTTGTGATGCCACATGTGGTATTCCGTCAGGGTGGCCAACGCTGCTTTAAGGGGTCCACTGGGGTGATGTGATGGCAGCAAGATGGTATACCTTCCCACTGGTGAAGAATGTCCCCCAGGGCTTCCCGATGTGTAGATGGTCGTACGGTGAGAGGCGCGGAGAAGAACGAGGACACAAGGTTGCAGTCTCTTTACCTTTACTGAAGACTTCAGCATCCACAGTCCAAGGCACCAGATCACAGGGCAGGCAGAGTCCGGACGATTTGGAGGCAAGTCCAGAGTTCCCTTGTCCAGGTGGAAATCAGTAGCCTTCCCTTGCTCTGCGGTGGTGTAGACCCTTACTGCCTATGGCTTCACATAAGGGTCTCACAGATGTGGTGTTTCATTCTGTCGCCCATATCGGATAGGACAAAATCCGTATGACTGGTGACTTGAGCCTGTTTATAGGGTCTCTTAGGCCTCTTTCACATTTCCGTCGGTACAAGGCCGTCGCAAACCGTCGGCCCGACGTACCGATGGACGTTGTGCTAAATTCAGCACAACGTGGGCAGCGGATGCAGTTTTACGACGCATCCGCTGCCCATTGTGAAGAGCAGGGAGGAGGGGGCGGAGTTCCGACCGAGCATGCGCGGTCGGAAATGGCGGATCCGATGGACAAAAAAAAGTTCCCTTGAACGTTTTTTTGTCACGACGGACCACAAAAACACGACGCATCCATCGCACGATGGATAAGACGTGTGTCCATCCGTCGCAATCCGTCGTCCATTTAAGTCAATGGCAAAAAATGCATCCTGCGGGAACATTTGCAGGATCCGTTTTTTTGCTAAAACGACGGATTGCGATGGATGGCAAAAAACGGAAGTGTGAAAGAGGCCTTAGATAACCCGGCTCTGTAGGTGTCACCGTGCCTCCTGGGTGTAGGTGCGGACAGGTAACCTGCAATTAGCTGTCCTGCTGGTCTCTGAAAAAAGGCGTAGAGATCCTTACTCCCTCGGTGTTCCGGCTACTGGGACTCTGTGCCTCAGAAGGAGGCAGCCTGAGTAGGGCTGGTCCCCTTCTGGTATCCTCTCCTTTGCTTTCCTTCATGCTCGCTGTAATACAATTCTGCCTTTCAATGTCTCTTTCCGGGAGCTGCAGCTCTGAGGGCATGCACAGTTCCATTAACCTTCTGTCCTCCTCAGACTCTGGTCTGGAACTGAGCTAAGCTCAGCCAGCAACTAACTCGCTTTCCCCACAGGCTACCAGTTAATATATGTGGGGAGTGACCGAATAGGAGCAGAAGCTCCCCCAGGTGGCCTAGAGTGTGAAATGTGTTGCATGTTTGTGATACCTGGATGCAGTTATCCTTCCTTGCCTCCAAATGAAGCATCACTCTCCCCGAGAGGAAAGCAATACCACTGCGATGACCAGGACCCTGGGGCGCCACATATACACTGAGTGTACCACTACCACCAACCAGGACACAATTTTTAGGTCACAAGTCAGCAAATTTTGAAAATCCAAGTTTTGTAGAAGTTGAAATTGTGTTTGTGTGTTTTTTTTGTTTTTTGGTTTTTTTTAAAGAGCTTTAAAATTGGCAAGAACCAGCCTCTCTTGGACATGGTTTTTTGTTAACTTGCAGAAACGCACAATCTTTCCTGCCGGGCATAATTCGGCTCCCTTCATGACTACAGTGACTACCTTTCACTTTATCCACTATAGATTTATCTAATGCTTTTCCTTTCTTAGGATCAGGACAAGACATGAAACCTTTTTCTGTAACTAGAGATTTAGTTTTTCTAGCCATTCTATTGCTAATGTTAAATTCATTTTTCTATTCTTTTGCATGTCCAACTCTTTGGTAATGACGTTCTTATCATGAACTGTTCACTTCTCCTGAGAGTGAATTTAAATTTTTCTTTAAGCTGCAGAATGATCTCTGGGTCAGTGTCGCTTTTTCCCTTCCTCTTCTACTGTTTCACCTACCAGTTCTTGGGTCCGTTATTATTTAATTTTTATTTTTTTTCTGATTTTTCTAATTTTCTTTTGCAATAACCTGATAAATGCATACTTTTTCGCAATAGGTTCTTCTGTGTTAGAAAGTAATTTATTCAAATACTCTTGTTAAATCAAGATTTTTAAACTGGACAAATTTGGGAGATATGACTGAATTGACAGAGAGCAGTTTGAGAAGGAAGATTTGAGTGTTTTAAAAAGCTCCTCTCGCGGTCCAGTCAGCTCTGCGTTTTGTGAAGAAGCAGTAGAAGCATCCCTCCCACCTTCCCAATATCTATAAAAAAAAAAAAAAAAAAATATTTGATCTGGAAAACATAGACCCCACACTTTTACACCACAGGCTGAACAGATCTGAATTCAAGATTTTTCGAATTGACAGTTTAATATAGGGTTGGTTTTTTTTGCAAATTTAATATCATATTGAGTTTTCGGACTTAAAGGGCCACTGTCACCCCCCTCCTACTAAAAGAGCCACCTTGTGCAGCAGTAATGCTGCATTCTAACAAGGTGGCTCTTTTAGTTTTTGGTTCAAGTATTCCCAAAATTAAAACGTTTTGAAACTTATCCAAAATACCTGTCTTTAGCCAGGGAGGCGGGTCCTCACTCCCCAGCTTGGACCGCTACTCTGCCGTCACTCCAATCTTCAGGGGCTTTCGGCGCCACCCCCTTAGCGCTGTTTACGCTTCAAAACCGGCGCCTGCGCTGTGTACTACTGTGCTGCGCAGGCGCAGTATGCTCTGGCCGTCTGACGTTCCAGCCAGGCTTGCAGACTGCGCCTGTGCGGGCAGTGCGGCCACCCACCTTTGGAATCCCAGCCCCGCAGTGTTATGCATTATGCACAGTGCGGGGCTAGGATTCCTGGGCATGCGCACTGCGTTTGTCAGCCTGTCACCCAGGTCCCCCGCCTTACGGCGTCTGTATACTGTACTGTATACTGTATGAGGAGGCACGATCAGCTGAATACAGTATACAGACGCTGTAAGGCGGGGGACCTGGGAGACAGGCTGACAAACGCAGTGCGCATGCCCAGGAATCCTAGCCCCGCACTGTGCATAATGCATAACACACTGCGGGGCTGGGATTCCAAAGGTGGGTGGCCGCACTGCCCGCACAGGCAGGGGTTTTTTTTTCCCCATTTCTCAATCTTGTCTCTTGCCTGAGTTATGAGGAGAAATGTAAAGGCATGCAACACAGATATTCACATTTTTTTTTCTCTAGTCACCTTTCACGACAGCATAGGAGGTTGTCTCCACGCCCTAATGGGGGACAGGAAGCACAAATAGGTTTTTTGTTTTGTCCGTATACTGTGTGGCCGGCAACGCAGTGTATCTGTTTTTAGCCAGGCAGTGGTGGTCGTGGGTTCTGCTTTCTTCCTCCGTACTGCTCCAGTCTTCCTGCTTCTAGTGGATTTGGGACCTTCCTGGCCCTCCTGCGCGCCCGCTAGGGGTAAAGTGGGCCAGTGATTCCCATAGCCAGAGGCCTTCCAGAGCTCTCCGGCTTCCTCCCCCTCAGTGCACACTGTTCGGCGACCCAAAAGTGAGGTTATAACTATGCACGAGTCCCTTCCGGGCCTTGCGTTCCACTGTGGAACGCATGCACTTCCGGTTTCGGCTTTTTACAACCTCCCGCTCCCCAAAAGGCGTGCAGAGCATGCTGAACCCGTGGATGCCTGCTCAGGACTCGGATGAGGAGGAGGGAAAATTTATATGGCGCTGGGGGCAGGGTTTATTCCTATATAAATCTGCCGGAAGATTCCTCCAGGTAAGGCTAATCCCTACAGTATGGATGGTGTCTGCTTCCTGCCCTGCATCTGCAGAGCCCAGTGTTGCTCCAGCCTCAATAAGTCTGTGGAGAGGGGGTGTTCCTAGCCCTGGGTCCTGGGTACAGTGCAGTAGTGGGGTCCCTTTTTGGTTAACTTCTCTCCCTTTATCTTCCAAGGGAGTCAAGTCTGCCGACAAAAACCCTGCTAAGAAGGTCCTCAAGTGTGCCGTCTGCAATAAGAAGCATCCCTCTCATTGGGAGAAGAAGCTATGTCAGGAGTCTACGGATAAGGTGTTCAGGGCTGAACATCCCTGACTCATAGATGAAATGCGTACCCTGGTCAAGCAGGAGGTTGTCCTCCTTAGCTACCCTTACACCTCCTCCTTCTCTGGGGCCATCCCCCCTAAGAGAAAGATCCAAATTGAAGATTCTGACCCAGATTGTGAGGGGTCTTATGGCTCAGCTTCATAAAAATGGGAGGAATCCTCATCCCATAAGATATTGGAGGCTAAGAAATATCTTCTCTCCACAGCATAGGAGGGTCCTCCAGCCTCCAAGCAGATTTCCTGAGTTGCCGGGACATACAGCTGGGAGAATGGAGCCTGAACCAGGGAATCTTCCAGATGCTGGTAGCAAGATGGGGTCAACCAGATATCAGCTTATTCGCCTTAAGCAAAAATACACAGGTTGAAACCTATTTCTCCCTGAATCAAAGGGATAAGTCCAGCTGAGTGGATGCCTTCACTCAGCAGTGGAACTTCCAGTTAGCCTATGTGTTTCCTCCGATTCCGATGCTGGTGAGGACTCTATGGAAGATCAGGTACCATCCTAGTGGCTCCTATGTGGCCAAGAAGGAGCTGATTCTGCCTTACCATCGATCTTCAGGTAGACAGTCCAGTTCAGTTACCACTCGCAGGGACCTCTGCATCATCTGGATCCTCAAAAACTGAAATTAGCTGCTTGGTTACTGAGGCCCAGGTGCTACGCGCACAGGAGCTTTTGGACAAAGTAATTCCTAATCTATTCCACACCAACATTTCACAAATTTTGGACTTCTTACAGAAGGGGTTAGAATTGGGCCTCAAGCCTAGTACCTTGAAAGTTCAGGTCTCTGCCTTGAGCTCTATTTGATCAGGACTTGGCTAACTATTGTTGGATTAAAAGGTTCATGGTGTCAGCCCTTAGACTAGTCCCAGGAAGCAGTTTGTTATCCCCTCATGGGATCAAAATGTAGTCCTCAAAGGTCTCACACAAACTCTGTTTGAACCTCTATCCTCCTGTACCCCTCAGCTTCTGTCTTTCAAAGCAGCCTTCTTAGTCACTATAATTATGGCAAGACGAATAGGGAATTCAGGCATTTTGTAAGAGAACTTTATTTAATAATTGGAGACTATTGTACAGTTCTCAATCTTGATCCGTCTTTTCTGCCCAAGGTAGTGTCTGATTTTCACTGTTCTCAGGACTTCGTCCTCCCCTCCTTTTTCCAGAATCCAACAAATGCAAAGGAAGAGGAATTCCATACTCTCGATGTTAAGCGTACGATTTTGCACTACCTACAGCAAACCAAATCATGGAGAATTGATCAGAATTTTTGTTCATCCATCGGGTCGAAATAAGGGAAAGAAGGTGGCAAAGAGTAGCATTGCGAACTGGATCAAAAAGGCTACATCTGAAACATATTTAGCCCAGAATGACACACACCCCCCCTTCCCCTCTGCGGTCAAGGCTCATTCTACAAGGTCTACCTCAGCCTCCTGGGCTGAAAGAGCTGTCGCATTTACCGAGCAGATTTGCAGGGTTGCTACATGGTCTGCACTTTACACCTTTACAAGACACTATAGATTGGACTCATTGTCCAATAGGGATTTAGCCTTCAGCCGAAAGGTTCTTCAGGCCATTGTCCCCCTGCTAGTGGAGAATTGGTTGGTATTCCTCCTATGCTTTTGTGGAAGGTGACTAGTGAAAATAGAATTGGTCTTAGCAGTAATTCGGTTTCTAGGAACCTTCCACGACAGCATTACTTCCCTCCCCTATGTTCCTTGGATAATTCCTGGGAATCTAAAGGTAACCAGTGCTATGGTGTGTGTTGCAGGTCACTGGCGAATAGGAGGTGGCACCTTTCTGCTTCCTGTCCCATTAGTGCATGGAGACAACCTCCTATGCTGTCGTGGAAGGTTCTTAGAAACTGAATAACCAGTAAGACTAGTTCTATCACTTTATTTTATTTATATATTTTTTTACAACTTTGAAAATTAATTAAAAACTAGGAATGGCTGCATTTTAACAGAGCTCACTGGCTGTAGAGAAAAATCCCTCTCCATCCCCTTAAATGGAGCATCAAAAAGCTGGGATAAGGACCGGACAAGGACCTCCACTAACAGACCCAGCGCTCTGGAGACCCCGAGGTCGATAGGCGCAGGCAGTGCCATACAAAGCTATAGAACTCCAGAGGAGAGAGCTAAAACGCCAAGGACCACATTACTCACTTTGTCATCAGAGGAGCACAGGGGCTGTGGACCGGATCGGTGTCCATCTGCGGGTACCTGGTGGCGGTGTGAAAGGTGGGAGGAAATCTAAGGCCGGGACGACCAGGTGAACAGTGGTGAGTGCCGGAGGCGAGTTGGCATTGTGAAGGCGCCATTCCCCCCCCCCCCCCCTTCCTGAAACTTGAGGCAGCAGTGCAGGAATGGATAAAGGCTGAATGAGCCCTGAGGCTTCTCTGATTAAAGACAATTCGACACTAGTGAGACAGGCTGGGAAACCCAGTTTCTAGCACACTCATGTGCCAGTTCAGGGGGAGAGACTGTGACCCTGGAACACCACTACCCCCAGGGTGGGGAATGTAATATAACACCATTCACAACTCAGAGGAGATGGTAAGACAATACCACACTTCACACCTCTGAAACCCCCTTAACAAGTGCCTGCTCCAGTGATTCATACCAAGGGACAGGAACATTGCATTATCTGCACAACTTTTATGCTAGGCACTGTAGAGTTTCTGTGAAAAGTTTATTACATCCAGTTCTTTGAAGTCTCTATTTATTTAAGCCTACCATCTGAAACAGAAGCCAAGGTGGAATACATAGGTACACACTCTGCCCTAGTGCTGCTCCAACCAGTCATTCTGCTGAATCAGCAAATACTACTCTATGTAGCTCACAACTACCAGCATCTTGGCTGATCTGCCTTGCAAAGCTATGTGTGATTATGAAGTCACCAGTGATGTCACTGCCTTCTATACAGGAATACATGAGTGACTCTTTACACCATGGATACATTCGTGGGCAAAAATAGCAAGGAAGGCAGACCCTCAACACGTACCCAAACCGCAAATTCCCCCACAAAGCTGGCAAGTGAAAACTGCATAGACAACCCACGGCCCATAGCCCAAGCTATAATGGACCGTCTAATGCCAGAGATTGACAACCGGCTGTCTGCTTTCCGGGTCCCGCTGGAGGTGATAGTGTCGCAAGTCAATACACAGGGGTCACATCTCGCAAAGGCGGAGCAGAGTGTTTCTGATCTGGAGGAAGCTGTAAAATACCTCACAGGATGACTAGAGGCCAAAGAAAAAAACCTCTTTTCTATTGGATAAGGTCAATGACCTAGAAATGGATATCGCCACAATAATTTAAGGCTGGTGGGCCTCTCCAAGTCGGTCCCATCATCTGATCTCATTACATCACATCAGAATGGCTTCCGAAACAACTGAATTTAAACCCCGCTTCAGGTGAAATTAGGACAGAGAGCGAGCCCACCGCGTGGGTCCACCAAGGAATAGCTAGAAAGACAGACCACGACTGGTAATATTTAGGGTCCTGGACTTTCAAGACAAGCTACAAATACTATCAGCCTTCAGGAAGAAATGGAAGTTATCCTATAACAGCAATGAGCTTTTTCTGTTTCAGAACTACTCTGCGGCTCTGGCAGCGAAACATAAATCCTTCAGCCTAGCATGTAAACAACATTCGGTTCGGACTACAATACCCGGCTCTCCTATGTTTTACCATATCCGGAAAGAAATGGGCTTTTGACGATCCAACAAAGGCCCTAAACTATCTACGTTCCGAGATCCAGTCATCACCTCGGAATCTGGATGACACTTGAACACGCGGGGCCACTATGCTTGTTCATTTCTGTGATGTCACTGAATTTTAGAAGGCAGTGGCTCTTTTTGCACAAATTTTTTTTTATATTACCGTTATGTTAGGTTGTTTTTAACTTTTTTTTTTTTTTTTTCAAGTTGATAGTTTGTGGGAAGAATTATTGTTGACAAGGGAGGGGGAGGGTCTCTGCGTGCTCCTATACAGGTTTCAGCAGCTCCAACACTTACTCGCTGGGCTGAGTGGGGAGCTGGAATACAAATAATGATTTCATGGCTGTTTCCGCGCTGATGGATAGGTTAATGGCAGATACAGCCAACTCGGAGGTATCCATAGCACAATCTCTTTATTGGTGTACTTGGAGCGTAAACGGGCTTAACTCCCCTTTAAAAGGGAAGAAAGTCCTGAATTATTTACAATGTGCAAACTTCCATACTGTTTTCTTGCAAGAAACACATTGGATAAAGAATAACCATCCTTCTATCCTTAGCAAAAAATATTCAGTATGCACGGAGGCCTCTTATGTAAAAAAAAAATAAAGGGGCATACCTATTCTCATTAACAAAGGTAATAACCATGAGATTTAAGATGTTGTGGCAGATCACCAAGGAAGATTTCTGTTGGTTAAAGCCAACATAGAGAGGTTACTTACGGTTTGGTCAATGTGTATGCACCTAATGTTTTTTATCCTCAATTTCAGGTGCAATTAATGGCAAGCTTAATTGGCTGGGAAACGTCCCATTTAGTAGTTGGGGGGACTTCAATGAGGCACATGATGTGCTTTTGATAGGTCCAAACCCCACACCTCACACCGGTCAACACAGAGCAGTTACATACAGTCACTATTGGATCAACTGGGATTGACTGACATATGGAGACTGCAACACCCCATAGAGTGATAATTCGTAATACTCTCACGTACACGACTCCCATGCTAGGTTGGACTGCTGGTTGCTGGGCACATCTATGCTGCCATTGGTGCTCCAATCATATATTTTGGATATCCATATATCAGATCATGCCCCTGGGACTTTTAGATCCCGCTTGGTGAGCCCAATGAAGAGGGAGAGAAGTTGGAGACTTCCCGCATATTTATATAAATCAGATGACTTCAGAGCATTCCTTCAAACTTCTTGGAACAATTATAAGAGTGACAATTGGGAGCAGAGCCAAAATTCTTCCTTATTTTGGGCATCCTCCAAGGCTGTGATAAGGGGACAAATTATCTCCTATATAAGTAATAAAACGAGGAAATTAATGGGAAAACACCCATAGAAACACAAAAGTTGCTAACACAAGCATATAAGAACTTTAACCCCTTAAGCCCCAAGAGTGGTTTGCACGTTAATGACCCGTCCAATTTTTACAATTCTGACCACAGTCTCTTTATGAGGTTATAACTCTGGAACGCTTCAATGAATCCTGATGATTCTGACATTTTCTCGTGACATATTGTACTTCATGATAGCGGTAACATTTCTTCGATAAGACTTGCGTTCATTTCTGAAAAAAAAAACGGAAATTTGGCGAAAATTTTGAAAATTTCGCAATTTTCCAACTTTGAATTTTTATGCCCTTAAATCACAGAGATATATCACACAAAATACTTAAGTAACATTTCCCACATGTCTACTTTACATTTCCCACATGTCTACTTTACATCAGCACAATTTTGGAACCCCAATTTTTTGTTTGTTAGGGAGTTATAAGGGTTAAAAGTTGACCAGCAATTTCTCATTTTTACAACACCATTTTTTTTTTTTTTTTTTAGGGACCACCACATCTCATTTGAAGTCATTTTGAGGGGTCTATATGATAGAAAATAACCAAGTGTGACACCATTCTAAAAACTGCACCCCTCAAGGTACTCAAAACCACATTCAAGAAGTTTATTAACCCTTCAGGTGTTTCACAGAAATTTTTGGAATGTTTAAATAAAAATGAACACTTAACTTTTTTTTCACACAAAATTTACTTCAGCTCCAATTTGTTTTATTTTACCAAGGGTAACAGGAGAAAATGGCCCCCAAAAGTTGTTGTGCAATTTGTCCTGAGTACTCTGATACCCCATATGTGGGGGTAAACCACTGTTTGGGCGCATGGCAGAGCTCGGAAGGGAAGGAGCGCCGTTTGACTTTTCAATGCAAAATTGACTGGAATTGAGATGGGACACCATGTTGCATTTGGAGAGCCACTGATGTGCCTAAACATTGAAACCCCCCACAAGTGACCCCATATTGGAAACTGGACCCCCCCCCAAGGAACTTATCTAGATGTGTTGTGAGAACTTTGAACCCCCAAGTGTTTCACTACAGTTTATAACGCAGAGCCGTGAAAATAAAAAATCATTTTTTAGCCCCCGGCTTTGTATTTTCCCATGGGTAACAGGAGAAATTGGACCCCAAAAGTTGTTGTCCAATTTGTCCTGAGTACACTGATACACCATATGTTGGGGTAAACCCCTGTTTGTGCGCACGGGGGAGCTCGGAAGGGAAGGAGCACTGTTTTACTTTTTCAACGCAGAATTGTCTGGAATTGAGATCGGAGGCCATGTTGCGTTTGGAGAGCCCCTGATGTGCCTAAAACAGTGGAAACCCCCAATTCTAACTGAAACCCTAGCCCTAATGGGAAAATGGAAATAATTGTTTTGTTTTTTAATTTTATTTTTCCCTAGCTAAGGGGGTGATGAAGGGGGGTTTGATTTACTATTTATAGTGCTTTTTTAGTGGATTTTTATGATTGGAAGCCGTCACACACTAAAAGACGCTAAGACGCTTTTTATTGCAAAAAATAATAGTTTTTGCGTCTCCACAGTCATGTGAGGTCTTGTTTTTTGTGGGACGAGTTGACGTTTTTATTGGTACTATTTTCAGGCACGTGACCTTTTTTGATCGCTTTTTATTCTGATTTTTGTGAGGCAGAATGACCAAAAACCAGCTATTCATGAATTTCTTTTTTTTGAGGGGGAGGGGAGGGGGTGTCATTTATACCGTTCCCCGTTTTGGTAAAATTGATAAAGCAGTTTTATTCTTTGGCTCAGTACGATTAGTGATACCTCAATTATATAATTTTTTTTATGTTTGGCGCTTTTATACAATTAAATCTATTTTATTGTAAAAATAATTATTTTTGCATCGCTTTATTCTGAGGACTATAGCTTTTTTATTTTATAGGGACAGATCGCTGATCTGACACTTTGCAGAGCACTGTGTCAGATCAGCTATCTGACATGCAGGGCTGCAGGCTTACCAGCGCTTGCTCTGAGCAGGCGCTTGTAAGCCACCTCCCTGCAGGACCCGGATGTAGCCCCGCGGCCATTTTGGATCCGGGGCCTGCAGGGAGGAGATGCTCGGTACAAGGTGAGCACATCGCCTTGTACTGAGGGTCTCAGGGAAGCCCGCAGGGAGCCCCCTCCCTGCATGATGCTTCCCTGTACCACCAGAACGCTGTGATCATGTATGACCGCAGTGTGCCGAGGGTTAATGTGCCAGGGGTGGTCCGTGACCGCTCCTGGCACATAGTGCCGGATGTCAGCTGCGATAGTCAGCTGACACTCGGTCGCGCTCCCCCCGTGAACGCGGCCGATTGCATATGACGTACTATCCCGTCACTGGTAATGAAGTCCCAGGTCACCTCGACGGGATAGTACATCATATGGGATTAAGGGGTTAAATAGAAACAATACTCACATTAACAAACAAATTCTTGGAGGCTAAAGAAGTAGCTGACACATTGGCACACGAAAGTGCAATGCATAATTTAGACTACCAAAAGTCTAAGTATTTTGAATGGGCTAACAAACCAGGATGGTTGCTAGCATCCCTTACTAAACCCTTCAGAACACAAACTAGGATAAATAGGATTCGCAAAAAAAGTGGCCAGACAACATCTAAAAATGAAGAGACAGTGGATGAGTTAGGCTACTTTCACACCAGCGTCGTATGACGCACATCGCAATGCGTCGTTTTGGAGAAAAAACGCATCCTGCAAAGTTGCCCGCAGGATGCATTTTTTCCTCCATAGACTTGCATTAGTGACGCATTGCCACACGTCGCATCCATCGTGCGACGGATGCGTCGTGTTTTAGCAGACCGTCGGCACAAAAAAGTTACATGTAACTTTTTTTTGTGCGTCGTGTCTGCCATTTCCGACCGAGCATGCGTGGCTGGAACTCCGCCCCCTCCTCCCTGGACATTACAATGGGGCAGCAGATGCGTTGCAAAACTGCATCCGCTGCCCCCGTTGTTTTTTTTCACAGTATGCGTCGGCATGACACAGTGCGTCGTGCTTCGTACGACGCTAGTGTGAAAGTAGCCTTACGGACTTTTTTAGCTCCCTATTGTCATGGTTTGGACAGGGTTAATGCCCTGCCCTCTCAGGGTTAATTGTTATGGCCTCCTTTTGGATCTGGGAGGGATATTTATACCCACGCTGGACTAGGATTCTCTGTCAGTTATAGTTTTGTGTTTGTGCCTAACCCCCTGGTGTGCATCCATGTGCATACTGTGTTTGTTTGCTCTCCGTGCTTGTTCTGGTCTGTTTGATTCTCTCGGCTTTCAGATCTCCGGCTTCCACCTGACTATCCTTCTGCCTCACCCTCCTGTACCTCGCTTATCTCCTGGTTATTGACCTCGGCACGTTTGACTACTCACCGGCGCCGTTCGCCTCCTTTGCACCCTGGTGCCTGGCTCCATCCCTGGCCACTCCCCCTTTGTCACATGGTTCAGGTCCTGCTTGCTACCTTGAGTTCTCCACCGTTCCGCTCTGGGCTCCCTCACTGCGTTGAGCAGTCTCCCAGCAGTAGTTACACCTAGGATCCTTGACAATTATACGAGGAGGGTGTAGGGAGACTCCATGGTGTCTCGTGCTTTCTCCAGAGCAATGTTACCCCTACACTCACAGAAGAATAAAGAATTAGCTCTTAACGCACCCATCACTCCAACGGAGGTGGTGCAAACTATTAATACTCTAAGTATATCTAAAGCTCATGGACCAAGTGGGTTTGGTAATGAGCATTACAAAATATTAGGAGCTGCAGTAGGCCCACACCTATGCGAGGTGTTTATTGGAATGGTGAGAGATGGTCAATTACCCGACCGGTTTAATGAGACTAATATTAGTGTTGCCCAAACCGGGCAAAGACCTCCTAAAGGTTGATGGGTATAGACCAAGCTTGCTACTCAACTCCGATTTCAAAATCTTTACAAAAATGTTGGCAAATAGAGTCCAACAGATGATTCCTGAAATAAGATAGCTGCATCAAACAGGATTTATCCACGGAAAATCTAACACGTACAATATCAGGACAGCGATGGGGGCGATATCCTCTAGCAGTGTTTCTCAACTCCAGGCCTCAAGACCCACCTACAGGTCAAGTTTTCAGGATATCCTTAGTATTGCACAGGTGATGGAATTATTGTCTGAGGAGGTACTGCAATTGTCACCTGGACAATACTAAGGAAATCCTGAAAACATGACCTGTTGGAGGGTCTTGAGGACCGGAGTTGAGAAGCATGGCTCTAGCAGAATGCATAGACACAAGAAAAGCATTGTGGTCAGCCTTGATGCAGACAAGGTCTTTGACCGAGTATCTTGGCTCTACTTGCATCAATTGCTAGAAACTCTCAATTTTGGTCCATGGGTCTGTGAGGCTGTCAAGCTAATATATAAAAACCCCACTTCCCGACTCTATATAAACAATACATTTTCCAAAACCTTTTAAATACAAAAGGGTACAAGACAAGGCTGCCCACTATTCCCATTATTATTCAACTTGGCATTGGACCCCTCCTCAGAACCCTTCAAAATTTACCTGCTTTCCAATGATTTACAGTGGGAAACTCATCCAGTTAAATTACTAGCTTTTGCTGATGATATATTGTTGTTTATTGCTAACCTGGCCCAAGCCATCCCAGCCATAATGAGGATCCTGGTCTCATTTGGAGGAAATTCTGGCTTCAAGGTGAACTATAGTAAGTCGGAGGCTCTAGTGCTGTTTTGATCAGACAGGATAAAAGATGCAGCGTTCCCATTTCACTGGAGTAAGGAATCCATTAAACATTTGGGCATTCGACTCCCGGCAGACCCTTCAAAGCTGTATAAAACTAATTTTGGACCACATATAGCATTGATAATTGGTCCTTTAAACTCATGGAGACATTTTGCATTATCGTTTTCACGTAGATGCTATTTGATTAAAATGGTCATCTTTCCAAAGTTGCTATACTTCTATCCCGCTGCTATTGTCACAACCAGATATTAAACCATTAAATGCAGCATTTAGGAGGTTCATATGGGGTGAGAAGGGAAGAACGCACATTGGGCAATTGTAGCTTGAGCAATCCTAGAGAAAGGGAGGAATTAATTTTCCAGATATTCGAAGAAACAATCTGGCAGCTAACTTTAGGTACATTGTGGATTGGGTTTGCAGGGTCTCCCATTTTGCCAACGTACAATTGGAGCAATAGTTGAGCCTTTGGGTGTCACTGACCACTCTGATCCATCCGGGTAACGATGAGCTCCCTGATGATATTAGAGAGCACTCTGTTCTGTGACAAACTATTTTGACATGGAGGGAGAGGGAGAAAAATTTGTGGAGGGACAGGCGCTCTGTCTCCCTGTCAGTCATTTCTAGGCAACCCTAAATTTATGAATAATTGTCCACCTGTACATTATGTAACCTTGGAAAAACAGGGATGCACCATGGTGGCTGACATTTGGGATCAGAATTTCTCCCTACTGTCTTTTGCAACAGTCAACAGTGACATAGCTCTTCTCTTTTTTTTTTTTTTTTTTTTTGACACAGGCCATTCCTCTTCCTTCAGGCACATAGCCTAGCCCAAAAATATATTAGTGGTAGGAAAGACACAACTCAGATGAATAACATGGAGGGCTTTCTTAAAACCTTGAGGTTGCAAAATATACTCCATACTATGTCAGCATTGGTCTTGGGAGGGGAGAGACACCGGGCCTTCTAGATGGGTGAGAGGTATGTCAAGGTTTGAAGTTGGGGACTTTTTGGATGCTACGATGTCACAGAAGAAGTTTATTCCCTATAGTATTTACAGACCTGGCTCTATTGATTCTCCATAGGGCATACATCACTCCATCAACGCAGGCCAAAATGATACCTTCAACATTGTATACATGCTCAATATGTGGAACACACAACAGACCTCCTCCATCACCTGTGGAGTTGTCCAAGAATACAACATCTGTGGCATAGGATACATGTGGAACTACAGACTACCTTTCATTTTACACTCCCACTTATACCGCAATGGACAGTCTTCAATATACTAGGGGAATCTCCGTAATCTCTGCCCAAACATATAAAAGAAATTTTGGTAATACGAGCTTCTGCAGTTAGGAAGAGCATATCACACCATTGGTTGAACCCTAGTATACCATCCCAATCACTAATACAGGCAAAAATAATTAATGTTCCTATTCAAAATGGATTGGTTGGAAACATTAACCGACAGATTAACGGGGAAGTTTCTCACAACTTGGTCTTTTTTCTTATTCCTACATTATCGCCAGCTATTAAAGATACACTGATAGCCCAGTTGAAGGACACCAGATGGTATCTCCTTAAATGTATTGAAGGACATATCTCAATTCCAAGAACTCTAGATTTTTATGGATGCACGCAGAGAGGGTGGCGGGGTGATTAAGGGGAGGGATTAAATTTTGGATAAGTTAATGGTTTTGACAATGTCATATTGAACAGAATGGAAAAGACAATGACTTGGATCTTACGACATGTTATTGGTTTGATACGTACGGTTTAAAACCAAGTTTGAAAAAAAAAACCTAAAATTTCTTAGAAATTTTTTTTTTTTTTTCTTCCTCACCTTTTGCATCCTCTAACACAGTATTGCCATCAAAAGAATTTAAAAATCTAGTGGTAATATACATTTGTTTACTTGACATGGAATGACTCTTAGGGTATGTGCACACGTCAGGATTTCTTGCAGAAATTTCCTGAAGAAAACCGGAAATTTTCTGCAAGAAATCCGCATTTTTTTTTGCGTTTTTTTTCCCGTTTTTTTTTTAGCATTTTGCAAGCGAAATTAGCTTGCAGAATGCTAAAGTTTTCCAAGCGATCTGTAGCATCGCTTGGAAAACTGACAGGTTGGTCACACTTGTCAAACATAGTGTTTGACAAGTGTGACCAACTTTTTACTATAGATGCTGCCTATGCAGCATCAATAGTAAAAGATAGAATGTTTAAAAATAATAAACAAAATAAAAAAAATGGTTATACTCACCTGCAGACAACCGATCTCCTCAGCGGCGTCCGTTGTCCTATAGATGGTGTGTGTGCACAGGACCTTTCATGACGTAGCGGTCACATGACCGGTCTCGCGACCAATCACAAGACCGTGACGTCATCGCAGGTCCTTCACCGCACACCAGCTATAGGAACCGAAGCGGCAGCATGCACCGGAGAGGCGGGAAGACTCCGGAGGCCATCGAAGGTGAGTATATTACTATTTTTTTATTTTAATTCTTTTTTTTTTTTGACCAATTATATGGTGCCCAGTCCGTGGAGGAGAGTCTCCTCTCCTCCACCCTGGGTACCAACCGCACATAATCTGCTTACTTCCCGCATGGTGTGCACAGCCCCGTGCGGGAAGTAAGCAGATCAATGCACTCCTAGGTGTGCGGAATCCCCGCAATTCCGCAATTTTAATTAACATGTTGCTTTTTTTTCCGCAATGCGATTTTTTTTCGCATAAAAAATGCGGAATACCCTGTAAATAGGAGGCATATGTTAGCGTTTTTTCGCGTTTTTATAGCGAAAAAACGTGAAATATCCTGAACGTGTGCACATGGCCTTAAGGTACCGTCACTCGGCGACGCTGCAGCGATATAGACAACGAGCCGATCGCTGCAGTGTCGCTGTTTAGGTCGCTGGGGAGCTGTCACACAGACAGGTCGCTGGGGAGCTGTCACACAGACAGCTCTCTCCAGCGACCAATGATCAGGGGAACGACTTCGGCATCGTTGAAGACAGTTTCAACGATGCCGAAGTCCCCCTGCAGCACCCGGGTAACCAGGGTAAATATCGGGTTACTAAGCGCAGGGCCGCGCTTAGTAACCCGATATTTACCCTGGTTACCATTGTAAAAGTAAAAAAAAACAGTACATACTCACCTTCTGATGTCTGTCACGTCCCCCGGCGTCCACAGGGTTACGCGCTGCTGCTCAGAGCTTCCTGCACTGAATGTGTCAGCGCCGGCAGTAAAGTAGAGCACAGCGGTGACGTCACTGCTGTGCTCTGCTTTACTGCCGGCGCTGACACATTCAGTGCAGGAAGTTCTCGGCAGCAGCACGTAACCCTGTGGACACCGGGGGACGTGACAGACCTCAGAAGGGGAGTATGTACTGGTTTTTTTTTTTTTTTTTTTTTTTTTTACATTTACAATGGTAACCAGGGTAAATATTGGGTTACTAAGCGCGGCCCTGCACTTAGTAACCCGATGTTTACCCTGGTTACAAGTGAACACATCGCTGTATCGGCGTCACACACGCCGATACAGCAATGACAGCGGGTGATCAAGCGACGAAATAAAGTTCTGGACTTCTAGCTCCGACCAGCGATATCACAGCGGGATCCAGATCGCTGCTGCGTGTCAAGCACAACGAGATCGCTATCCAGGACGCTGCAACGTCACGGATCGTCGTTCTCGCTGCAAAGTCGCTTAGTGTGAAGGTACCTTTAGGCAGACTTCTCTTCACTTCACTAATTTAATTGAGCTCAGTTCCTCAGTCCTTACATTTCTCCTCAGAACTTGATCCCTTACATCAGTCTCCTCAGTAGCACTTTGTATCAGGACAACTACAGAGACTGGTAGCTGACTCATGCAATGCTACATATACCATTATTTATTCTAAAAGATGTCTGGGCCATATACTACAGGCAACTTTTACGGTCATTCCCTACTTGCTCATAGACTGTGGGCAGAGCCTTAACTCCTGTGAATTGTTGATCTGAGTTACTCGATAACATATTATCGTGTTTGTACATTTTCTTCTGCATTGTAAAGTGCTACAGAATATGTTGGTGCTCTATAAATTAACTTATTATTCAACACTCATTGTAAACTTGGAGTGTTAGTTGAAATTACACCTTTTCTGCTTTGTGCTATTAAAATAATCGAGAACAATGTTAAGTAGCTCAATACAACTATAATATAACAAGTAGTTTCTCCAAATTCCACTCAAAATACTTTTACTGACTAATTCGGACTCAGAATTGTTCAACCACTTCAAAAGAAGCATCCTTAGTACTTGGTAGAGAACGTTTTCCCTATTATGAACTGCTACAAAAGGTGATGTGTAGCCAAACACTAGCAACTCAGAGGAATGTTGGCCCATTCCTCATAGACAATGGTGTTCAGTTAACTAACTTACTTGAGTTTGCACATTGCAATCACCTTTTTCAAATCCCACCAAGATCATGTTTTTTCAACTGTTGGCTGTGCCAGCCACTACAGAATCTTCTAGGACTTCTTCTGAAACCAAGGCTTGAGGTCATTGTCATGTTGTAGGTCCAATGACTTCTAACCATCAGCTTCCTCACAGAAGACATGATTTCTACTAGAATTCCTTGATGCTGTATTGAATCCATCTTGCTGTCCACATGCTGCAGGTTTCCAGTGCCAGAGGAAACAAAACCGCGCCAGAGGATCAGTCCTTAATAGTCTGTGTGTCTAATCGATAGCAGAAAAAGGGGTAGCACTCTAAGCATAGCAAAAAAAAGTGTGAAAATGTATTCCATGCCAAAGATACACAACGTTTCGGTGCAAAGCCTTTATCTTGAGTATCCTTTTCCTTAGTCTTGGGTTGTCAAGAGTAGTCCAAAACTTATTAGTGAACTGAAGAGCTTTTCCCATGAGAAAACATAGCACATGCCTCGTAAATGCTGGCAGAAACTGGTGTCTGGCCATGCATCATGTTCGCAACAGGTTATACAGCTAAAGCTGCTGTACTAAAGATTCTTGTCTTGAATGGGGTTGACTATGTTTGAGACTGCAAGTGTCATTTAAAAGTGGCATATTGAGTTGAATTTAGTGAAAATGTTCATATTAGTAGAATTTACAAACTGTTTCAAAACCTCAAATAAGTCCACCCCATATGGCAAATTTATGTTTAGTTTGATTGCAACTTTACAATAACTTTTGGTTTAAGCTTTGCCGCAATAAATGTTATTGTGTTAAATATTAAAAACTTTTCTCCTTCCAGAGTTGTTTCTCAGTGCATGTATAATGACACCTTGTCAAATATCTCTCTGGTGGTGCTAACCCCACAACTTCCCATGGTGACCAGTACGGGGGTTCTGCGTGTGGAGCTGCGCATTTCTAAAGGTAACTAGACCTTGGGTAAAATATTAATAATATGTGTAGGACTTCTATTTGATACACTGAATTTATGAGCTGCAGTTTTAAAGGTGTTCTCATGAAGACTATCCATTCTCTAAAGATCCACTGTACTGATCGCCCTTGGTCCAGTTCCTAGAATTTCTTTGGAACACTTAAGCTAACTGTATATTTCCTCGGCAGTGGTAATGCATGGACTAGCAGAGTTCTCTAGAGCTAGGGACAGCACTCTGGCATCCATATACTCTCATGGCATGTAAAGTGTCTTTTGGAAAGCCTTATCAATGGTAAAGTAAGTTTTAAATTATTATTATGGTACAGGTTCATCATTTTCCACTTTCTACGCATCAGAAGACTTTCCAATACAGATTCAACTTCAGGAGCTTGTGTTCTTGGAGGCTCGTCTTCTGCAACCCTCCGATCCCAGACTGCACCTCCGCCTCCACCACTGCTGGGGAGCTCCAAGCACAGACCCAACAACTACACTGAGATGGCTGGTTATATATGATGGGTAAGTCACCAAATGCAAATCTAAACTTGTAATGACCTTTTCTAGTTTGGCTATTCCATCAATGACTGTTGCATGAGTAAAGTGTTGATTAATTTAAATCCTGCTGGGAAGATCTCAAGGGGCACAATAGCTTATCTGCCTTTAAGACCTGAGTACTATGAATGCGCATGGACAGTGAGGTGTGTTGCTTGAGAGTTGTTCTTAAAACTGGGTTGCAATAAAGGTACCTTCACACATAACGATTTCGTTAACTATATCGTTGCAACGTCACGCTTTTGGTGACGTAGCAACGATCCCGCTTAACGATCTCGTTATGTTTGACAGCGACCAACAATCAGGCCCCTGCTGGGAGATCGTTGGTCGTAGGGAATGATCAGGACCTCTTTCTGGTCGCTGATCACCCGCTGTCATCGCTGGATCGGTGTGTGTGACGCCGATCCAGCGATGTGTTCACTTGTAACCAGGGTAAATATCGGGTTACTAAGCGCAGGGCCGCGCTTAGTAACCCGATATTTACCCTGGTTACCATTGTAAAAGTAAAAAAAACGTACATGCATTCCGATGTCTGTCACGTCCCCCGCCGTCAGCTTCCCTGCACTCAGTGCACTGACTGTCAGCGCCGGCCGTAAAGCAGAGCACAGCGGTGGCGTCACCGCTGTGCTCTGCTTTACGGCCGGCGCTGACAGTCAGTGCGGGAAGCTGACGGCGGGGGACGTGACAGACATCGGAATGTGAGTATGTACTGTTTTTTTGGGGGTTTTTGTTTTTTAACTTTTACAATGGTAACCAGGGTAAATATCGGGTTACTAAGCGCAGCCCTGCACTTAGCAACCCGATGTTTACCCTGGTTACCCAGGTGCTGCAGGGGGACTTCGGCATCGTTGAAGACAGTTTCAACGATGCCGAAGTCGTTCCCCTGATCGTTGGTCGCTGGAGAGAGCTGTCTGTGTGACAGCTCCCCAGCGACGACACAACGACTTACCAACGATCACGGCCAGGTCGTATTGCTGGTCGTGATCATTGGTAAGTCTTTAGTGTAACGGTACCTTAAGGCCACGTTCACACTTTCAGTATTTGGTCAGTATTTCTCATCAGTATCTGTCACAAAAAACAGGAGTGGGTGATGAATACAGAAGCGGTGACGTGTTTCTATGAAACTGTTCCTCTGATTATTCCACTCCTGCTTTTTGGCCTACAAATGCTGATTGAAAAAAACTGACCAAATTCTGAATGTGGCCTAAAAGAATGTTGCTACACAAATGTTAGGCTCCAGAAATGGTATTTTTTGTGAAGCAACCTGGAGCCTGTTGTCTGTGAATTCTGAAATGAAAGGGCAAGTTATCTCCCTCTTGTGTTGAGAAGGGGTCACACGGGAAAACAAAATACACGCACTGTGTGTACGGTAAAGTTTCTCAGAGGGCCAAACCTCTGGTACCACTTTATTATAGTAACAGTAGGTAAAAAATATCCCAATATATTTTTAACAAAACACTATATGCAAATTGCCTCTTCAGAGAAAAAGAGGACTTAAACTCTATAGTGACCCTGTTGGAAGTAGAGATCCTGCAAGTCACAATCAATTCTTTAACGAGTCGTGCAATATGACTTGGGATAAAAGCCAAATCAGTATCTCAATTTGCAGACACTATTTCGGGCTGTTGGCCCTCCTCAGTACGAAGCATGAGAACTAATTTTGTATCTCCATCTCTAGGCCACTTTTCATTCAAGTTTCTATATTGCAGATGTAATGGTCTCTAACCTGTCCAGCCCAATAAATTGCATCTCATCCATTCTGACAGCGATTTATTTTTCCCTCCTCACTGTGAAAAAAGGGTACAGATGAGTCAGAAAGAATACTTGTCCCTGAGCAAGGGAAGAGGGAGTAGTGGTGTATGGCAATATGCCAACCAGACTAACAAGGTAATAAGAACAGGGATAAAGGTAAATACAAATCATACAAATAAGCACACACAAACAGAAGGAAAACACTGGGTGTAACGGGGTCTACTGAGCTGTAGTACCTTTTTCAGTACCACCCCGTGTATCAGGAGGTCCACTCTGCTTTGGCTGGATTCTGAATGAAGGACGCTGGCTGGAATTCCTGGGTTACATGGGTGCATATAAAATCTCACTGCTTCTCCACGTATTTCCAGTTTAACCACACTTTATTCACAGGACAGAATATATAACACAGATACAGAGGGCAGGCCAAAAGAACAGCAGCAGGCCAGACATACATTACAATAGCTGCAGGTGGCCAGAGCCTGCCAATATTTACTGTGGGAATTACAAAGGTGGGGGAGGACAGAAGGACAATATCTTGTCCCATCTGCCCAGGGGCGCGCAGCCTGTGGGCTGATGCATCTCACATGGAACCTATTATACATATATATAACGGCCCAACATATTCTGGGTGCTGGGGGATTCTGTAACACGGCTCCCCCTTTCAGCGACACGAACGGCATACACAGTCTGATCCTTAACGGATCGGTTTGGGGATGACCGAAGTTTATGGGGTTAGTACAAGTTCCGTTTGTCGACTTAGTCCATCGGCGTTACCGTTTTGTTTGCCGGGTCTGTAGTGGATGGTGAAGTCCAGATGTTGTAGGGCTAAACTCCACCGCAGTAATCTGGCGTTGTCTCCGGAGACCCGATTAAGCCAGACTAGGGGATTATGGTCCGTTAGGAGGGAAAACGGTCGTCCATACAAATATGGTTGTAACTTTTTGAGTGCCCATACTACTGCCAGGCACTCCTTCTCGATGGCCGCATAGCTCACTTCACAGAGCAGTAGTTTCCGACTCGGGTAAGCTACCGAGTGTTCTTGGCCGTCCGGCCCGACTTGGCTCAGTACTGCCCCCAATCCAAGCATAGAAGTGTCTGTGTGAACAAGGAAGCGTTTAGTTGGATCGGGTGCGGCCAATACAGGGGTATTGGTGAGGGCATCCTTTAGCTGGTGGAAGGCTTCCTCACACTCTGGGGTCCAGGTTACCTGGCGGGGTTGGTTCTTACGGGTCAGATCAGTGAGGGGCATGGCTACGCTGCTGTAATAGAGAACGAATTTCCTGTAATACCCCGCTGTCCCTAGAAACGCCATGACCTGGGTTTTAGTGCATGGGGTGGGCCATTTGGCTATGGCCTCAATCTTGGCTGGTTCTGGTCTGTTTCCCACTTCCCACCCAATGCCCTAAATACTGAACCTCTGCTTTGCCCACGTGACACTTGTTTGGGTTCAGGGTGATTCCGGCCTTGTGGATCCTGTCTAATACTGTCTCTAGGTGATTTAGATGCTCTTCCCATGTCACGCTGTAGATGGCGATGTCATCCAGGTAGGCACACGCATAGTCCTGGAGACCATCCAGAAGCCGGTCAGCCAGCCTCTGGAAGGTCGCCGGGGCAGTCTTCATCCTGAATGGCATAACTCAAAACTGGAATAAGCCAAACGGAGTGACAAATGCCGACTTGGGAATAGCGTCAGGACTAAGGGGAATCTGCCAGTAGCCTTTGCATAGATCGATAGTGGTCAAATACTTTGCCCCTGCCAGCCGGTCTAACAACTCATCCACACGTAGCATGGGATACGCATCCGTCACTGTTTTCTCATTGAGCTTACGATAGTCTACACAAAACCATGTAGTTTGGGCACTAACACTACGGGGGATGCCCAGGGACTATCTGACTCTTCAATGATCCCTAAACGCAACATCTCTCGTATCTCTTGTCGCATCCCTTGTCGCATCCCTTCTCGTACAGACTCAGGGACGCGGAAGGGGGGTTGTCGCAGGGGGGTCTGATCCTGGGTCTCAACCTTTTGTTATGCCAGGCGAGTGTACCTGGGTTTCCCCGAAAACATCAGGCAAGGGAAGTCCAGCTAAATCCTCTGCTTCAGGTGCCCAGATGGCCACTACCTCTTCATGGCGCTCCCGGTAGGGCTTCAGCATATTCACGTGGATCATGCGGATAACCCTGGGGTCATCACAATCGGCGACATTATAGGTGGTGTCGGCTATTTTCCCCACTACTTGGTAGGGCCCCTGCCATGCAGCTTGGAACTTCTTCTACCTAGTGGGCTCTAACACCAGGACCTTCTGTCCTATTTCCAAGGTGTGCTCTCTGGCCCTCCTATCGTACCATACGCGCTGGCGCCGCTGAGCCACCTGCATGTTCCCACGTACAGCCTGGGTCAGCTCCTGTAGGCGGTCCCGGAATTCCAGCACATAGGGTACAATAGGTACCCCTTCTATGATACCCTCCCCTTCCCAGTGTTCTAGCACTAAGTCTAGGGGTCCCCTTACCCGTCTCCCGTATACCAGTTTCAATGGGGAGAACCCCGTGGAGTTTTGGGGCACCTCCCGATAGGCAAACAGGAGGTGAGGCAAGAATTTCTCCCAGTCCCTGTAGGTCCTGGTAAAAGTCCCAATGAGTTGTTTTAACGTCCCGTGAAAGCGTTCACACAACCCACTGGATTGCAGGTGGTACAGGGCGCTTCTAATGGACTTTACGCCACACAGCTTCCACAGTTGGTTGGTCATCTCTGCTGTAAACTGGGTACCCTGGTCCGAGATAATCTCCCGGGGAAATCCAACCCGTGAGAAAACTTGGAGCAAGGCAGCCGCCACCGTCTCTGCCAGTATGTTAGGTAGCGCAACCGCCTCTGGATACCGTGTGGCATAATCTACCACTGTCAATATATACCTTTTCCCTGATGGACTGGGGTTGGCTAACGGCCCTATCAGATCGACCGCTACTCGGCTAAATGGTTCCCCCACAATGGGTAGGGGGCGTAATTTGGCCTTGCATCGATCTCCCCTCTTTGCCAATGCGCTGGCAACTGTCACAGGTCTGGCAGTACTGACGAACATCATAGGTTACCCCCGGCCAAAAGAAGTTTTGTGTCAGACAATGCCTGGTGCGACTGACGCCGAAGTGCCCGGCCAAGGGTATGTCATGAGAGATTCGCAGTAACTCCTGTCTATACTTCTTGGGAACTACCAGCTGTCGTTTTATAGTGGGGCTCGTCCCTGTGTGGTGCTGCTCTGTGATCCGGTAGAGGAGTCCCTGCTTCCATATAAACTGTTCCCCTTCCAGTACCCCTCTCCCCTCTTGTGCCTTCCCATGATATCCCTCCAATGAAGGATCCTCAAGTAACTCCCTCTTAAATTCATCTGGTGTGGCCCAAGAAATGTGTCTGGCTATGGGAATACGTGTAGGGCTGGGGTGTCTTACCTGGGCCTCCTCTGTGTGATTTCGCCTCCGCAGCTCGAGCTGGTCTCCGGGTGGTCACAGGATATGTCTCAGCCAGAGGGGCAACTGAGAAGGCAGGCAACATTTCCCAGCAAAACATCTGCGGGCAAATCCTCCATCAAGCTGACCTCAACAAGGCCATCCCCGACTCCCCAGTTCAGGTGAATCCTGGCAGTGGGCAGTCGATGTATGGCTCCCCCTGCTACATGGACTGCCACTGTCCGGTCCGTCTTCTCTTGGTCCCGGACGAAGATGAGGCTTCACAAGGTTCAAAGTTGCCCCTGAATCTTAGTCCCTGCATATGTTTTCCATTAACACACACGACCTGTTGATGCTGTTGTCGGTTATCTGCCCGGGCTGCCTGCACGGGATCCACTTCATGCAACACTTCCTCCATCTCTTCCACCCCTTGGTTAGTCGTAGCCCACAATGTCGGGTCAACTTTGCCTTGGTAGCAGTGTACAGCGGCCCGGCTGAAGGTAGCTGTTCCCGCGTTTGGCCACTGGGTATGCTGAGTCCGGTTGGGACATTGTCTTTGCAGGTGGCCCAGCTGACGGCAGGTGTGGCATCGCGCCCCAGGGGAACTGTGGTAGGCCGGGTTTGTAGCTGGTCCCCCTACAATCTTCGGTGGTTTGGGGCCCTCCAGGTCCATGGGTGGACCCCTAGTGACCATCTTTGATCCGGACAACTGAGGCCTCCTGGCATAATGATGTTCATCGGCCAGACGAGCGGCTTCCTCAAGAGTCATTGGCCGCCTGTCCCGAAGCCATTCCTATGTCTCGGGGGGGTTAGTCAATTAAAGAATCGTTCTAACAAGACGAGCTGGAGGACGTCCTCCTTAGTGGTTGCTTGGCTCCCTTGTATCCACTGTAGTAATGACCGCCGTAATTTACAGGCCCATTCAGCGTGGGTATCGATTACTCGTTTTATAAGTCCGCGGAACTCTTGGCGGTATGCCTCTGGTGTCAGCGCATACCGGGCCAAGATCACTTCTTTGATCCGCTCATAGTCCATACAGTCCTCATCAGGTACCGTGCGATAGGCATCCGCTGCCCGGCCTGTCAGCTTGCTGGCCAGAATCTAAACCCGTTCCTCCGGCTTCAACTTGAAGAAGGGCACACTGCCGCTCAGTCCTGCAGAAAGCCATCAATGTCTTCCTCTGCCTCCCCCAACTGTCGGAAGGCATTATACTGGATCTTCTTGTGGCTTACTGTTGAAGGTACCTGGTCGGAGGCCAGATCTCCCCCTGCTCGCTTACTCTCCTGTCTCTGCTCTGCCTTCTCCATCTTGGCCAGCTCCACTTTGGTCCGCTCTGCCATCTCCATCTTGGCTAGCTCTATCCTGGTCCGCTTGGCCATCTTTTCCTTCAGACCAGTACGCACATCAGCCATCACCTCTCGTATAATCTCTACTGCAGGGTTTGGGCCATAAAACGCCAGTCTGTTCTTTACCTCCCTCTGGAATTCAGTCTCCTCCACGTTCACATTGGGGGGGCACTGCACTGTCGTGTTCCATGATGGCTGCTACCAAATCCGCTTTTGTTTTGTTGCTGGCAATTAACCCTCGGGCTTCCACCAGATCTTTTAATGTAGTCCTATTTAACTTCTGGTAGTTGTTTTCCATTCATTCCTTTCCTCCTGTAGAAGGGGTCTCACATCCCGCTGTCTGCCACCAGTGTAACGGGGTCTACTTTGCTGTAGTACCTCTTTCAGTACCACCCTGTGTATCAGGAGGTCCACTCTGCTTTGGCTGGATTCTGAATGAAGGACGCTGGCTGGAATTCCTGGGTTACATGGGTGCATATAAAATCTCACTGCTTCTCCACGTATTTCCAGTCTAACCACACTTTATTCACAGGACACAGAACATATAACACAGATACAGAGGGCAGGCCAATAGAACAGCAGCAGGCCAGACATACATTACAATAGCCAGAGGTGGCCAGAGCCTGCCGATATTTATTGTGGGAATTACAATGGTGGGGGAGGACAGAATGATAATATCTTGTCCCATCTGCCCAGGAGCGCAGCCTGTGGGCTGATGCATCTCACATGGAACCTATTATACATGTATATAACGGCCCAACATATTCTGGGTGCTGGGGGATTCTGTAACACTGGGGAGGGAGGATGTGGGAAAAAAACTAAATACAAGACAGAGTATTTGCATACAACCAAACCCAAACAGTCTTGCATATATCCACCAAACACCTTCTCAAACAACTCTTCTTCAATGCCTAGCAATGCCTGCTTGCCAGAGGCCAGTTCAAATAGGAGAGCAGCAGATTAACCGCCTGCACTTCTAGACGAAACCTGCACCGTTTAATATGAAGAACTGCTTCTAGTCAGTGCAGGAGTATGAGAAATCAGACGGCACGGTCATCTGGCAACTTTGCTGCGTTAAACCCATGACAATATGTGGACCTGGTAGTTTCCTCAAAGTACAGGGCCCAGAAGTGAAATACTGTAGATATTGCTGTATTAAACTATAACATTTTAAATGTTAAAGTACGTAGTATTACAGTGAAAATACATGCAAAGCACTGTATAACCAGTGTGTGGGATGGCACAAAATCTCATGCCAGGTCGATTTTTTTTTTTTTTTTTTTTTTTTTTCCTAGAGGTATACATTGCTTATTGTAATTTTGTGTAACATTTGTATGTAAATGAGAATGAAATGGTGAGTGTGAGTGGAGTTCCCCCCCCCAAGACAGCACACCAGAGGATGTAAACCCTCTCTGATAAGCACAGGAAACACAAAGAGGTGAAATAGTCCCTCCCACATCCTCCCTCCAGTGTTTATTCCTTTCCCTATCGGATGAAGAGGTCATCCGAGGTTGTGCTGTGCTGCAACAGGCACCCAGGGATATTAAAAAATTGCTGGGTAGCAGGGAACTGAGTGGGTGAGTCGCCTGCCTGGGCAGTGGGGTACTTGGTACCGGGTCCGGTACTTAAAGGGGATGCCACGGTGGCTGCGACCCGGTCCGTGGCCCTGGGTGCCCAATTAAAGAAAGTGTTTTACGAATAAAGTTCGTGACGCCACCTGTGGTATTCGGTCAGTAGGGACTGACGCTGCTTAAAGGGGTCCTGTGGGGTGATGGTATGGCAGCTAGATGGTGTAACTTCCCACAGGTGAAGTAGGTCCCCAGGGCTCCCAGTGTATGGTGAAGATGGTGGGTGGTGCGATGAAGAATGAGGACACAGGTTTGCAATGTCTTTACCTGCAAACCTGTAAGCTTCAGGCAACCGCAGTCCAGAGCACCAGACAACAGGTACAGGCAGGGTCTGGCCGGCTTGGAAGTGAATCCAGGGTCTCCCTTACCAGGTGGAGATCAAAGCCTTCCTCCCAAGTGTGGTGGCATTGCAGTCCCTTACTGCCTAAGGCTTCAAATAAGGTCTCAGTTTCTCTCTGTCCCTCATAAGGCCGGCGTCACACTAGCGAGTTTTACGAACGTATGAGAGGTGCAGAAAATACGGATTGCATACGGTACAATGATTCTCTGTCCCAGCTCCTCTATCTGCCGTATTTTACTGATCTGTATTATACGGTCTTGTACGGCCGTAGAAAATCGCAGCATGCTGCGTTTGTCACCGTATTGCGCAAAAAAAATTGCCAATGAAAGTCTATGGGGGCGAGAAAAATACGGATTATACACGGACCAGCATTGTGACTTGCGAGAAATACGCAGCGGTGTTCTATAGAAAAGCTGGTAATTCAATTGCCGGCTTTTTCTTTCTCCTTCCCAAACCCGACATGATATGAGACATGGTTTACATACAGTAAACCATCTCATATCCCCTTTTTTTTTTTATTTTTGCATATTCCACACTACTGTTAGTAGTGTGTATGTGCAAAATTTGGGCGCTGTAGCTTGTAAAATAAAGGGTTAAATCGCAGAAAAAATTGGCGTGGGCTCCCGCGCAATTTTCTCCGCCAGACTGGTAAAGCCAGTGACTGAGGGCAGATATTAATAGCCTAGAGAGGGTCCATGGTTATTGGCCCCCCCCTGGCTAAAAACATCTGCCCCCAGCCACCCCAGAAAAGGCACATCTGGAAGATGCGCCTATTCTGGCACTTGGCCACTCTCTCTTCCCACTCCCGTGTAGCGGTAGGATATGGGGTAATGAAGGGTTAATGTCACCTTGCTATTGTAAGGTGACATTAAGCCAGATTAATAATGGAGAGGCGTCATTTATGACACCTATCCATTATTAATCCAATAGTACGAAATGGTTAATAAAACACACACACATTATTTCAAAGTATTTTAATGAAATAAAGACACAGGGTGTTGTAATATTTTATTATACTGGTAATCCACCTGAAGACCGTCGTCCTATAAGAAAGGTAACATAAAAAATCAACAACATTCCATACCTTCCGTCGTTCTGTCAGTCCCACGATGTAAATCCATCTGAAGGGGTTAAATAATTTTACAGCCAGGAGTTCTGCTAATGCAGTGCTCGTGGCTGTAAAACCCCGGGGAATGAATGGAGTGCAGGGGAATGTCCTGTAGTTACCTTGAGTCGCGGTGATGCGCCCTCTGCTGGATGTCCTCATATGAACTCGAGCCTGGGAAAAATTCCCACGCTCGAGTTCATATGAGGACATCCAGCAGGGGGCGCATCACCGCGACTCAAGGTAACTACAGGACATTCCCCTGCTTTCCATTCATTCACAACATTTTACAGACAGGAGCGACTGCATTAGCACAGATTCTGGCTGTAAAATGATTTAACCCCTTCAGATGGATTTACATCGTGGGACTGACAGAACGACGGAAGGTATGGGATATTGTTGATTTTTTATGTTACCTTTTTTACAGGATGAGGGTCTTCAGGTGGATTACCAGTATAATAAAATATTACTACACCCTGTGTCTTTATTTCATTAAAATACTTTGAAATAATGTGTGTGTGTTTTATTAACCATTTCGTACTATTGGATTAATAATGGGTAGGTGTCATAAATGACTCCTCTCCATTACACTGGTCAACAGCATTTTTGGTGCCAAAGATATTTCATCGAATTTGGGGTATTTTTGGGGTGCTGATTCTGAATATGTCATCAGTTTTGCCAGATTGGCTCAAGTTTTTGAGATTTTTGGTATCTTATTTATAGCACTTGTTGGTAAATGCGACGCATCATCTCATTAATTTCTTTGGATTAGTACTTGAACTGAGCAGTTCTCAATATAGTTTTGTGTTAATTAGTGTTCTAAAAGTTTGTTCATAGCTTGAT